>NC_140589.1:302260971-303593293 GCF_964204655.1 Triturus cristatus
TGGCAAGTGTGTCAGGTTATAATTTGCAGCCCTTTTAAGAGGAACACCATTTCACCAATAAATATTACCGAAGGATGTGCTGGCCCTCAAAATGATCGGAAGGTGTAGCCCATGAGTATTGAGTATTGAGTCCAGGTATTAGACCCGGCATCCACGGCGGGATTTTCCTCCTAACATTTGCCTCATACCTCCTGTCTCGCTGGCTTTACGATTCTGCACATTGCGTCTGCTCCCTCCTAAAAATATGCCTTCTTTTGACATGGTTTCCTCTGTTTTTGACTGTGTGTTGGATTTAGTTATTGCTGGCTCAAGGACTCTAGGCACTTTAGCACTGTTGACCAGTGCTAAAGTGCAGGTGCTCCCTGTCTAAAATGTAATGGTAATTGGTTTCTCCATGATTGGCCAATTTGATTTACTAGTAAGTCCCTAGTACTGTGCACCAGGTGTGCCCATGGCCTCTAAGTCAAATGCTACCAGTGGGCCTGCAGCACTAATTGTGCCATCCACACGAGTAGCCTTGCAAACATCTCAGGCCCAACACTGCAGTGTCTGTATGTTCAGTGTTAACTGCCATTTTGACCTGGTAAGTGCACCCACTTGCCAGGCCCAAACCTTTACTTTTATTACATATAAGGCACCCTAAGGAAGGCCTTTAGTAGCCCCATGGGGATGGTGCAGTGTATTCAAAAGGTAGGCCATGCACTGTTGTGTTTTACATGTCCTGGTAGTGAAATACTGCTAATTTCATTTTTTACTACAGCAAGGCCTATCCCTCCTATAGGTTAGCATTCGAGTTGCCTTGTAACATCTTGGAGGTATATTTCCCAAGTAGGAACTGATAGATGATTGGAGTTTGGCGTCTCCGGACTCACAATTTCAAAATATATCTTTTAGTTAAGTTGGTTTTAAATTGCAGGTCTGAAAATGCCACTTTTAGAAAATTGACATTTTCTTACTTTAACCATTCTGTGCCTCTGCCTGTCTTTGAATGCATGTCTCGGGTGGATGAAAGTTGGGCTTTGTGAATATATTTTGCGGTTTGGTTTGCTGTGCTGGCCTTCTGCTTGCTGCTTCTGTCCTGTAAGTGAAAGGACTGGACTTTGCTTTCTGCATTCTGTATTCCAGGTTTCTCAAAGGGCTTGAGTTGAGTTTGCCTCCTGTTGGAAGTCTCAGGGGCATCAAAGACTTACCTGTAGCCTCTGGGCTTCTCTGCTAAGAGCCTTTTCCACCAAATGGTGCCAAATCCAGTTCCTGTGCCATTGGAAGTTAGTTTGCTGTGCTGAGAAAGAAGGAACCAGCACATCAAGTTCGATTGTGACTTCAGAGCCAGTGCCACTCTCCGACACCACGCTGCTGCCTGCACCAGGGCTGTAGTCCCCACTCAATGCAACAACCACGACTTGCAATGCAGGCTCCGATGCCGCAGCAGCGCCTCTGAAGAACTGCCACAGAGAGAGTTCCAAGTACCTCATCAATGAAGTCCATGGTGCCTGACTCCAACCCCGCAGCAGTGGCCCTGAGGTTTGACATCTACACTGTGAAATCTATGCCACGTGGCTTGACTCTCGACACTTCATCGACCTGCACTGTCAGTGGAACTGCCCCCTCACCACCAATGCCACATCACCTCCCCTGTGCCTTGGAACGTCCCGGGCATCACCGATCCAAAACTATGTACCACCTGCAGGAACCGGTGCCTCACTTGCTTCAGTGAAGCCTCACCTCTTTGTGCCACACACAGTCCCGAGTACCGACATGCCAACGACCTGCACCAACAGAAAGGATATGATGCCACACTGGCCTCAGCGTTGCCTCACCTCCCCAGCACTTTGCAACGCCTTTGTTTTGTCATTGTTCCAAGGTACTGTAGCCGGGGTCTGCGCTCCATCGCGGTCGGCCTGAATTTTTAGATTTAACTCTATCAAGCACGTCGGGATATCCCCAGTTGGAGCTAGTGTGTTTCTGAGCGCTATAACTGGATCTAATCAATGAGGATTTGCTGTTTGATTTTTGTCATTTTGGTCTTGTTTTACTCAGATAAATATTAGCTACTATTCCATACTAGTGCGGAGTACTTTTGTGGTGTTTTCACTGTGTTACTGTGTGTGTGTACAAATACATTACACATTTTCCCTGGGGATCAGTCTGACTGCTTTTGCCAAGCTACCAAGTGTGTGAGCATGGGTTATTCTGATGGTGTAACTTACTTACCCTGACTAGAGTGAGGGCCCCTGCTTGGTCAGTGTGCAAACTAAAAGCTGTGTATCTCACAGTAGAATTTGCATATTTAATTCACTTGTAAGTCACTAGTAAGATAGAACTAACTCTGCCGAGGAAGTGTAAATCAAATGCTACTAGTAGGCCTGCAGCACTGGTTATGCCACCCACCTAAATAGCACTTTAGACACGTCTCAGACCTACCATTGTAGCCTGTGTGTGTAGTTTTAAATTTCCATTTTGACCTTGCAAAGTAAACCTTTTGCCAGGCCCAAACCTTCCTTTTCAATACGTATGAGTCACCCCTAGATTGGGCCCTAGACAGCCCAGTGGGCAGGGTGTAATGTATTTAAAGTAGGACATGTACTTTTCAGTTTTACATGCCCTGGTAGTAAACAACTCTAAGCTGTAACTTCCAAATGGGAACAGGTAACTCGTTCATGGTTGGTGTCTTTGGAATTGTAATGAAAAATCCTAATTTATTGTCAAGTCAGATTTTAAATTACAAATTTGAAGATTCCACGTTTATATAGTTGGCATTCTCCTGTCTTACCCATTCGGTGCCTGCAGCCTGTCTCTGAGTCACATGACTGAGTGTAGTTAACAGTTGAACTTTGTGTACTCCTCCTACACAGCCGCAAACAATAGGGAGCTTAGGTGTGCCTGAATGGGCCATCACTAGCAGGATGGGAAAGGGGAGTTGGGAGCTGCAAACAGTCCCACCTACAATTGAATAGGCTGTTTTCTGTCTCCACACAAGGACTGCCTTCCTTACCCTGGCTCCAGACTAACTACAGGGAGTATGTTAGTCTGGAGCCAGGGAGTATCTTAGTCTGGAGCCAGGGCAAGAAAGGCAGGGCATGTATGAACCTTGAAGGCATGCCTCTAGAAGTTTTTCCCACATCAAAGGCAGAACTGGTTATTATTATTGGACTTCAAACATCAGACACCAACTCTTCAGTACACTTCTGAGCCGTTGGATACTTTGCCAGGAATAAGGACTGTTGCGCTGCTGAAAGGACCGCCAATGTGCTGGACTGGTGCTCTGAAGGACTGCTGCCCAGCTGTGAAGACCCGCTGCCTCATGCCTGGGTGAGATGGACTGGATCTGCATCTGTTGAACCCATCACCCCACAGTGACTCCAAAGGCTAGTTCTCTGGCTTCCTGACTTGAGCCCCAGGGACAAAAGACCCCAACAACCTCTACCCCACAACCTGGGATCCGCCATCTTCGAGTCTCCCCTGCCAAGTGGTGCCACTCCAGTCCTGGATCATTGGAAGAAAGCCTAAGTTGCAGTGCCAGACTCTGTGGATCCAGCAGAACCAATGCATCTTTTCAGCTGCGCAGCTGAACTCCGTCCAGAACTGACGCATCACCACTACTGCGTGGATCTTCCCCATCAAAAAGACCCTCATCGCAGTCTGCTGCCTCATAGGAACCACTTCTGCATGACACATCCTCAAAGCAGGCCCACACATCTCTTGTCGGCGGCAGCCTAGGCAATGATTACAGACTCCATATCTTAGCCTCACAGTTCCTGGGAACGAACACATCGCCCGACTGCGCAACACATGCAAAATGCTGGATTTTGCATTGCAAGGCCGTGTTGACGGGATCCTCAACGACGACAAAGAAAGGGCTTTGCATCACAGCCTTGCTGCATCTAAGAACCAACACATCGACTTGGCTGTGCAAATCATCTTCGACGCAGACCCTCGCAATGCTCTGCGAACTAGGATTTAAAGTACTTTGTTCAAAATGCCTAAATGGGGCTCTGTAGCTGGCCTGTGCTCCATCGGGTTGGCCTGAACTTGTGGCTTTCTTCTGGTCCGTGCTTTTTGGTGTTATTTTCTCTAAAGTCTTTTAACTTGCATATCTCCAGTTCTTCTGATTGGATGTTTGTCATTTTGGTCTTACATTATTTATTAAAACTTACTCTATGTTTTTAATTTGGTGTGGGATCCTTTATGCGTGGTGTTTTCATTTTATTACTGTTTAAAGTGTTGCACAAATACTTTACAGATTGCCTCTAATTCAAACCTGACTGCTCTGTGCCAAGCTACGAAAAGCTTGAGCACAGATACATTTATATTTGGCTTGTGCCTTACCCTGACAAGGATTGCTGTTGCTGCTTGGCCAGGGTTTATACCCCAGTCGACCCATAACGTACTTTCTTACACCAGCATATCCTGGGAGACTAATATCATGGCCAAAATATTGAGGGACAAGATATTGCGGGACAAACCATCAAAAAGTATGCATATATATTGTATACTTACTCCACATATCTGTTCCTTGATGATATGCATATATATCGTCAAGGTATATAGATGTCGACTTCAGGATTTTAAATCTATTCTTCTCTCTGTGCATTTACCTTTTTGTCCCTCGATATTTTGTCCATGGAATTAAATTCTTGTACTTTACATTCAATGATACAATTGCCAATAGTGAATTTATAAATCTACATCGCCAAGAGTGCGGTATCGCTGATAGCGAAGTTATAAATCCACCTTTGCTTTGAGCTGCCATGACGTGGCCTTGGCTGGTCAAAGAAAAGAACTTATAGATGGGATGCTAATGCTTACATAAACGTTTTTTAGAGTGTGGCATAATTTCTCGCCTAAGTGTTGATGAGCAGGTACACGCATGCTATACGTTGTCATATCAAGGATCCCATTTGCCAATGTAAAATGTTTCAGATAAACATATGGCGAATGAACTTCTTAGCTGAACAGTGGAAGTTCAAAACATGTGAAACAGAGAATTGTTCTAATTCGAGAACAGGTCAGGATATCATCAGACTGGATATGAAAAAGTGCAAGAGATAAAAAGAAACTGTGTTCATCCCACAAGGCGCATTTCGATCTCACAACGTTCTGATTGGATGAGTTGTTCCTCTCCACTGCCTTATTGAGGGGACATTTTATTTTTTATTCTGTATTTAGCAGTCCATGAGATGACGTGTATTTTCTTGCTTGTTCCCTCGGCTTTTTCCTCTGCCTCCCCGTGCCCCCTCGATTCACTCCCATGTTCTCCATTCCCACTCTTTGTCCTACTGCACATCCATTCCCCATTCCGTGCGTGGGGTTTATTTTTTGTAGTTTGTTCTCTTTTAGTTTACTGTTGTAACATGATCATACACTAAATTTGAATGGGAAACTAAAAATGACTGGTATCTGCGACAATTTATGTGCATGTATGCCTCATGACACACACATCACAACTCACTCATGCTTCACAACACATGCATGTACATATGCGGCAGTCTTGATATGGATTTTCAAGAAAACACATCACAAGATTGCTTGCCTTGAGTGTTTTGTGTGTCTTGACGCATGTATCTGCAGGCAATGGGCAACTCACAATGGTAAAGCCAATAAATGTGCCTTTTAGAGCTATAATCTATTGGTTTTGCCAATGTTTGTTTAATTCGCTCCTATGAAGTGTGGTGCATGGTGTTTTTAAATTCATATGTCTATTGTTTCCTTCTTTAGCATTTATTAATTTTCTTACTTTTAACGTGTTAGTTTATTTTACATTATTTTAGCTACTAAGTGTTAGGTGTACTTTTACAAACAGTTTATTCCATTTACTACTTGTAAACTTATTGTTCATGTAAAGTTGTTTTTCTTTCCATTATTCTTGTTCAGTTTATTGTTTGTGACCTATAATAAAAGTATTAAAAGCTAAAAGGACATAGGGAGTGAGCCTTCACGTTTTTGAGGCCCATCATGCAGGTATAAGTAGAATGACGGTGAGTGCCACACTGGAGGGAACACATGCTTCAGGCTTTAGACCAGACAGAGAGAAAAAGTGGAAAATGACCAGTCAATAACAAACTTGGAAAGGAAATCGACAAATTGATCCAGCATGCAACCACATTGGAAGAAGTGATAATAACAGCACAGCAAATGTGAAAAGCTGCAGTGCCGTTTCTGTCATAATACTAGAGGGGAGTATGAGTCTGTTGCCATTGACGAATCACGTAAGTCATTCAAATACGTATCGCCTTTAGGTTGCTATGTGTCTGTGTTTTAGCAATAACCATGCTTCAGTGAGGACCCCTGAAAGGACAAAAAATGTCTTTCTCAACATAGCCAAAGTGGACCTAGCACGATTGACAACGCATTATTAGTCATTTATTAGAATACTGAAGAGAGGCTCTGAAGTTAAATACAAACATTATTACAGTGCTCTAGGTTTTGCTGCAGTGTGCTTGCTTGAAATATATGACAGGTTCTGGCTTGCAATTATGTTCACAATTATAAAGTTTTGCATTACAACAGTAGTCACTGAAGACCAAGCACACGGAGCTTTAATGCATCATCTTACATATGTGATTGCAATGCATGTATATATACTTCCTTGATGTTCATTTCCACTTTTCAGGATACTTTTAGTTTTTCTGCTGTTTTTGTGTGCTTTTTGATGTCATGTCTTTGCTTTAAGCAGCATAGTCGAAGGCAGAAGAGAGAGTTCTTAGCTCGTAATAGTTTGAGGTCAAAGTGAAGCTCAGAAACTTAAATCCTGCCCATTGCTAAATCAATATGGATGCGAAACCAGGGCCAATGAGAGCGAGATTCGTCTGATCTATTGTCTTTCATTTAAACAAAATAGAAGAAATACATCTGATTTGTGTAGTAGAATTCGAAAGTAAGTCTACCCTTTTCATTTGAATTCTCTCTACTCTTAACTTGTAACCTCTGGGATAATTAGATTCCTTTGTGTGCCATCATTTTATTTTAACCCCATTCTCAGTGCTCCCTTCTGGTCACTGTCCCAAATCCCTCCCAACCCTGGTTCCCAAACGTTTGGAGATCCCCCTCCACTCTGCGGCATTTCCTCACCTCTAAGGGAGCCGTTTGTGTGCTACAACACATAGCTTCTTGCCCTCTCATCTGGAAAGTCATTCGTATGCTCAGGAGCACTGCCCCTTGCATTAATTCAACTCACACAGTCCATCAACCCTCCAGCCTCCATCTTTTCACCTTTACATTCACCCTGCTTGTTCCCTGAGCACAGCCAAAGGGCTCTCAGACAAACCATTATGAATTGAACACAAACAGAAACTAATTTCCCAAATGGTGTTTGGCGCTCATATAAAGATGGAAAAATATCACTAAATCGCACAAAACACCACCTAAATCGAACAACTTGATAGAAAATTCTGATGCTTAGTGAGTAATGTCTCTATGAACTCTCAAGTTACACACAGAGAAACAGAGTGAATGCAAGGCTGTGAACATTGAACCAAATGGGCAAGGGTATTGTTAGCAACTGGTCTTTAATGCTGCTAGCGGGGGTCTGAAAAGCATCCTTGTTCCTTCATTATCGTTATCAACAAGGAAATAAGTCAGCCACCAACAATGACGTCTTAACAAAGTCACTGAAGGGATATTAGGAAGCATAGCCCTTCATGGGTGTTGCCTTCAACATGATGGGACTGCTAAGTCCTATAAAAATATATTTTAGTTTAGTCTCCAAACAACGAGGTTGTCTGATGGAGAATTCCAAGCTCACGAGACATCCCAATAAGGAGAGACTAACCGGGTGCAAACAATGCTGCGTTTCCGTCTTCATAGAAGGGAACCCATAGTCCTTTTAAAGATCAGCATACCTTCTATGTGTGGGTATATATATATATATAGCTATATATATATATATATTTTTTTTTAATCTATGGTGAAGGAAAACATTTTTTCTACATCTCTGCCCATTCCTCCACTCTCCGACTCATCCCTAACCGCTCATACTACTATAGACTCTCAAATAAACCTTTCCCAACTATTACCTCTTTTGCCCCTCCTTTAGCCTATTCATCCAGCTAACAGGCACACATGCTCACCATTCCCAATACCAATTTACATATTCCCTCCACTAATTCACCAAAAAACAATCTATTGCTTCAACCCTGTACCCTTTATTCATGAAATCTCAATGAGCAATTAGTAGCACAATTTTCCACCACTAATCACCAAGAAAAAAAAATACTAATCTACTAACTAAATAAACTCTAAATGTGGGTTCTGGGGTAGAAAGCCACTTGCCGAAAAGCCCTTTAACACTTCTTCAGGAGTAGTATGTACTATATAAATATGATTACAATTACAAATATTTTGGAACAACAAAGCTGTACAAGCTATAGATCCATCAATGGGGCATGCTGCACTTCACAAGATTAATTAACAAAATATAACAACTTTACATGTGGTTCCCACTATCTTACTTTACAATACTATGCACTTTCATTGTCTATTCCTTGTCTATTTTTAAGTTATGAAAAAAAGAAGCATGGGAGATCAGCTGCCTTGAACACTGATACTCTGACATTCTAAGCCAACCATAATATAAGATGTACTGTCAGGATAGGACCGTCAACAACAGCCACTTGCATTCTGTTCTTCCCATGTGTTTGCATTACATTTTTACCACAAATGGCATGTAATTAGACAATGTGGCATATGGCATAATTTGGGGAATTGCACGTATCACGCCAAGCATGAAATTCACAAAAATATCAAATTAAATTTCGCTTAGACCTAATTACAATATTGATATTTAAAAGTTGCGCACAAAGAGTTAAAGGTGTTTTCTGTCAATTATCAGATTTTTTTGGCCAAGTAGCATAGATATAAACATTACTAGGGTAGTGCCCGGAACCATCTTTGAGACTGATTGGACTCTGGGCACAGATAGAGGGCTTATTTAGAGTTTGGTAGACAGGATACTCCACTATAAACGTGGGAAATGTGCCATCCGCCACAATACATGTGCATTATAGTCTTTGGCACTTGCAATACGGTAGACTGGATATCCACTATGTTTTGACAGAATATCTCATCTGGCAAACTCTAGACAAGATCAATTAGTTACCCTCTTTCTACATTTTTAAAATATGATATAGAGAGGTGGTAAGGAAACATCTTCTATTTTTCTTTGATGTACTAGAGCCAGTGAAGTCACCATAGAGATGGCATGGTGGAGGAAATACATTTTCCGAGGAACCACAGAATTTTTCTTTATCGTCCATCTCAGTATCAGACCACTGGTATTAATAAGTTAGAAATAACACAGACATATAAATATCTCAGGAATCTTAGTGCACACATACAGCATTTTTAGGTGTCTTTCAGGATCAATTTGTGTTATGTTAAGGATCAGAGGTGGTAATTGTGTTACAGAGATTCGTTAGGCTCATACTCAAGACAGTATACTTATCCCAACTGTTAAAAACATCTAAAGAAATCTATTCTTCAGTTAAAGAGATTTTACAGTCTTAGAGCCTGATTACAATGGCTGAAGCACTACAACCAACAGGCTGTCGGTGGCAGTCCCTCGGCCATCGTAACAGGGATCTCCATCTGCCATATTACAATGGCTTCTGGACGGGTGGTGGTTGGAAACACCGACTGCCCAGTCCCGACAGGCAGGCTTTATCGGACCGCCTGTCGGACCTCCCTCTAGTTCCAGAATGGCGGCGTTGCCTGTCAGGCACCGCTGTAGGGATTACAATATCCATTTCTGCCAGTCGTTCTGCGGTGGTCAAACGGCAGCAAAACAGCAGGAGGAAATGGATTTGGGGGCCTGTAGTAGGCCCCGCCAAACTCCTTGGGCCAGGGACATAGGCCCATGAGGGGCACCTATGGTGCCGCCCTACATGTCCCTACACCATGTGGTAGGTACCACATGGTGCCTGCCTTGTAGTGCAGGGATATGTGTGGGGTGTCTGTTTTGTCTTGCTGTGGCTGCTGCTGAACACAGCACCCACCGCAATACAAAACATGGGCAATGCAACCACCACAGTGGCAGTCACATCCTGATTTGCCCTGTGAGACCACTGCCTTGTCGGTGGGTGGTCCCAAATACGATTGGATGGCAGACGGACGGACGAAAGTCCGTCCGCTATCCTTTTCAGTTCAAAAGATTTTTATTAGACAAATAAAGGTGCCAATACATAAGGACATCTAAAACAATAGCATGAGTATAAAAGATGGATTAAAACATGACCATGGAAGTAGACATTAAATTAAAAGGTAGCAAGAAAATAAATGAGGCTATATAACAGAAAGCAATACTGGAAATAATGTGCAATAAAAATGAGGTGTACAAAATGCAGAGGAACAGAAAGGCCAATCAAGGAGGCTTAGAAACCTCCTGCTGAATGGGAGGCAATTGAGAGGAGCGTTTAGCACAAGTATCAAGGTATAGGATCACAGGAAGCCAAAGATCATGCCGCTTTTTGGCTAGACTAAGAGGGTAGACAAAGGCAGTATCTAACTTGTGGTTATGACAAACATTGTACCACCATGCTCTAAAAGAAATATTAGCGAAGGTTTTCCAATTTACAGTAATTTGCTGGAATGCGACAGCCAATAACAAGTCAACAATTTGTTTATTAAAATCCGTATCTGCCCAACAGGGAGAAAGACTCCCTAAAAATATATTAACAAAGGAGAAGGGAAAAGCAGTATGAAATATGGCATTAATTTGGGCCCAAACTTGTTTCCAAAAATTGTGCGTAATAGTACAAGAAAAAAGCATGTGAAAAAGAGTGGCCTTAGGTGCCGAGCACGACCAGCAAAGATCAGGAACTGAAGAAAACCTCTTATTGAGCATATGGGGTGAGAAAAGGAGTCTATTATAGATAAAGAAAAGGGTTTGTGTGAGAGATGCAGCCCTAGATGACTTGCGGAGCTTAGTCCACACCTTGTCCCAAAGAGAAGTGGGACAAGAAGTGTCAAAATCAGACTCCCAATGCTCCTCCACTGTGGATTTTGGCCTAGGTGTGAGAACCTTGTGAAATGAGTGGTAAATTGAGGAGGCTGTGGGGTGAGAACGTAGCAAGGTATGAAGGAGCAGAGTAGGACTGGAAGGATCAGGTTGGGTGGGTGAAAGAGAGAATCGGGCATAAGTAGACATAACTGCAGTCTTGAGAGTGAGATACTTACGGGCAAAGGAATGGGGAAGATTGAAATTGTGGCTAAGAACGGAGAAAGGTAAGAAATCGGAACCAGAAAAAAGATGGGACACCCATATCAAACCCTTTTGTCTCCAAGATTTCCAATAAAAGGGCTTGTGGTTTATAAGGATGCTATTATTATACCAAATGGTGGTGTTAGGGAATTCGGCAACGGAGGAAGGAGGAGCTGGGGAAGAGGAAAGAAGAAGTTTGGTAGTAAGCTTATGGATGGGAGTGGAGATAAACTGGGGTTTACGGGAAAATGAGAGATATTCAGCAAAAGTAAAAGGAGATAAAGAAAGACGTTCAATGACAAGCCATAAGGGGGAAGATTCAGCAGGGTCCCGCAGCCAAAGGGATGCTTGCCGCAAAAGGAATGCTTTGTGATAAGTGGGAAAGTCTGGAAAGTTGACTCCACCCTCTGATTTAGGAAGTCGCAATCTAAACAAGGACATACGTGCTTTTTTGCCAGCCCAGAGGAATGAAGAGAGGATAGTATTGATTTTTCTAAAAAATTTAGCCGGAATAGGGATTGGAATATTGGAAACAGTGTAAAGAACTATTGGAGAGAGCATCATTTTAATCGTGTCAAGACGACCCCACCAAGAAAGGTAAAGCGGGTGCCATCTAGAAGTGAGGTCAGATAATTTCTGGGTACACTTATTAAGGCATAACGATACAGTATCGGGGAGGGAGGGGGTAATGTGCAATCCAAGATACTTGATGTGTGAGGGACTCCAAGTAAAGTTGGACGCAGCAAAATCAGGTTTAAAAGTAAATTTTGTAAGGGGTAAAATTTCACATTTGTCGTTATTCAGCTTGTAGCCGGAAATGTGGGAATATTCATGAACCTCAGTGAGAAATGCGGGAATAGAAATGGTGGGATTGGATATAAAGAGTAGGATATCATCTGCATAAGCAGCAAGTTTGATGTTAGTTTGGGAGATTTGAAAACCATGTAAATTAGAATTCTGTCGAAGTTTTAAGAGAAAGGGTTCTAAGGCCAGATTAAAGAGAAAAGGGGAAAGAGGACAACCCTGACGGACTCCCCTACCTAGGTTGAAGAAAGAAGAGACCAGGCCATTAGCACAGACCGCCGCTCGGGGACTAGAATACAGGAAGGAGATGAAGGAGATAAAATTAGGACCAAACCCAAACCATTTGAGGGCAGAAAAAAGAAAAGTCCACTCTACTCTGTCAAACGCTTTTTCTGCGTCCAAGGCAATTGCCGCTAGCGAATCCTGGAACCGTGAGGATTTGGACAGGACATTAAACAAGAGTCTAGTATTATCTGTGATGAAACGACCTTTAACAAATCCAGATTGTTCCGGGCCCAACAGTTCAGGAAGAAAAGGGTCTAATCTGATGGCAAGGGATTTAGCATATATCTTGTAATCAATGTTGACCAAAGAGATTGGTCTATAGTTCTTGCAATGTTGGGGATCTTTCCCTTCCTTGGGTATAATACAGATATGGGCGTCTGAGAATGAGCCAGAGGAAGTACCACTGAGTATAATAGAGTCAATAAGAGAGTACAGTCTGGGTAATAGTAATTTAGAGAAGTGCATATAAAATTCAACTGTAAGTCCATCCGGACCCGGGGCTTTGTCCTTCTTGAGTGATTGAAGTGCAGTGTGTAATTCGCGACTAGAAATGGGCACTTCAAGAACGGACAAATCGACAGGAAAATTGGGAGGTGCCTGAATGTTGGAAAAGAAATTAGCGAGAGATTGGATAGTAGGACGAGTTTCAGAAGAATAAAGTGAGGAGTAGAAACGGGAAAATTCCTCTAAAATATCATCGTCCGTGTGTTTTAAAACAGAATCAGCGTTGTAAACAGACTCAATGTTCAATTTATTCTGCTTGACTTTTAAATAATTGGCTAAAACTTTCCCTACTTTGTTCTTACCCCCATAACATTTTGAACTAGATTTCAATAAATATAACGAAGCATCTTCAGTAGATTGCTTATTAAATTGCATCTTAGCATCAATAAGAGCAGTCAGACTATCCTGCGAATGAGAAGTATAAAAAGAATGTTCTAAGTTTTTAATCGTGAGAAGAAGATCATTTGTGCGTTTACGAGCAGTCTTACGTTTCCTAGCTACAAAACCGATGATGAAGCCTCTAGCTGCAGCCTTATAAGCGTCCCAAATAGTGTGCTTGGGCAGAGTGGGTGTGTCATTAATGGCAAAGAATTCTGTGGTAAATTCAGCAAAGGAACTGGTAAAGTTGGGATCAAGAAGTAAAGTATTATTAAAGCGCCAACGTTTTGGCCCAGTGGGTTTGGGTAAGACATCAATATTAACCAAAACAGGAGCGTGATCAGAAAATAATATGGGGCCAATATCAGCATGGGTAAGGGACTGAGAGATGTGATGGGAAAGAAAAATATAATCAATGCGTGATTGTGATTGGTGGGATGGGGAGTAAAAGGTGAACTCTTTAGTAGTAGGGTTGCATAAACGCCAAGCATCAATAAGTTTGTGTTGGGAAATTACTTGAGTAAAGAGCTTATGGGATTTATTAGGGATATAGGATACTTGGGAATGTCTATCTAAAAAGGGGTCAAAGGGTAGATTACAATCTCCTGCCATAATAAAATTGTCATCAGTGTAATCAGTAATACGAGAGGCCACTTGCCAGAACTCAATAAACTACTGATCAAAACACTTCCATGTGTTGAATTACCAACTGCCGCTCTCAATTGCGCCACTGAACTCTGGCTAACCACTGCAGTCAATACAGCGCTTCCAATGACATCAAAGCCCGCATTTTCACACCACCCTCCTGCTCCATGGTATTCGGAACAACTTAAAAGCCTCCGCTCACATTGTAAGACCTTGGAGCGTAAATGGAGACAAGGCTATTCTCCTTCACGTAAAGCCACATATAAAGAAGCCTTAAAAAAATACCACTACAGTTGTAAAACTGCTAAAGCAGACTACACAAGGAAAACTGTGACTGATGCACAAAACTGCCCAAAGGTGCTATTTTCTGTTGTCAAAAAATTGACTGGTGCTAACTCGATCCCTCCTCCCCCGGCACTTGATGGCACTCAGTGTCAGTCCTTAGCGGATTACTTCATAGATAAAGTTGACCTTATCTATGAAAATTTCACTACACCTCTAGGTACTATGTACACTGCCCTTGACATAGTCCAAAAATTGGAAAACAATGACACTGATGCAGTAGTCACTACTTGGCAGCCCTTAGACGCCATTTCTTTCCTCTCCTGTTTAAATAGTGTGAGATCGGGCTCCCCACAGGACGCTCTCCCGGCCAAAATATTAAAACAATTAGACCCCCTCACTCATCCCCCCATCATTAAATTACTCAACGCTTCTCTGAGCGAGGCCCATGTCCCACAACCTTGGAAACACGCCATGGTTGTACCGTTATTAAAAAAACAGGGTGCAGATCCTTCAAATCCTGCTAACTTTCGCCCTATATCTTTGTTGCCAATTTTCTCAAAGATATTGGAGAGACATATAAATTCTCAGCTCTCCAAACTGGTTGAAAACACTGGATTTCTCCATCCTTCTCAGTCGGGCTTTCGGCCTAGGCACTCAACCGAGACAGCCCTCCTGGGGGTGACAGAGAGTCTTAGGCACGGTGTCGATCAGGGAAACACCATGGCGCTCATCCTGCTGGATTTGAGCGCAGCTTTCGACACCGTGTCACATTCCATCCTCATTGACTCTCTGAAATCTCTAGGTGTGGCAGGCCAGGCCTTGGCCTGGCTGGCGTCTTTCCTTAGTGACCGAAGCTTCCAAGTGTTTTCTTCTAAAGCTGCCTCCGCCATTTGTCCATCCACCCGCGGCGTCCCCCAGGGCTCAATTCTTAGCCCTTTATTATTTAATATTTATGTTAAACCCTTGGCAACCATAGTCGAACAAGCTGGGCTAACCCTGTTTTCCTACGCAGATGACACCCAGATTGTCTTCTCCTTGTCAGGGAGAGACGTAAACAACATCTCCGCACTCAAGTCGGGCCTCACTCTTGTGGCCGACTGGATGCGGAGAAATTGTCTCAAGCTTAATGGGGAGAAGACCGAGGTGGTCATTCTGGGACAGAACAAACATCTTTGGGGTCCTCGCCATTGGCCCATCGAACTGGGAAATGCGCCTACACCATCTACTGCAGTTCGCAACCTGGGCGTCATTATTGACGACAGGCTAACTATGAGACAACAGGCTACTAAGGTCTCAGCCATCTGCTTTTCAACCTTGCGATGGCTTCACAAGATTTTGTGGATGCTCCCCCTCTCCTCTCGCAGAACTGTAGTCCAGGCACTTGTAACATCACGCCTGGACTATGGCAACATTCTCTATTTGGGCGCAGATAAAGCTACTACACATGTGCTGCAGGTGGTGCAAAATGCGGCCGCGCGCCTGCTAAAGAATGTCCCCAGACGCACCTCAGCCACTGCCGCTTTGCGTGACCTCCATTGGTTGAGCATCCCAGAACGCGTTAAATTCAAGGCACTCTGCTATATGTTCAAGGCTAAGCAGGGTAGTGCCCCAGTATATGTTCAGGGGCTGGTAAAACCCTATAGACCCCTGCGCTCATTAAGGTCATCGGACACTGGCAATTTCACAGTACCAAGATGGAAGCTGGCAAAAATGGGAGGCCGCTCCTTTTCCATTCTTGGTCCTAAATACTGGAACTCCCTCCCATTGGCATTAAAATCTGAGACCAACTTACTCCGCTTCCGTAAGGCTTTGAAGACCCTGCTCTTTACTAAGCGTGACCAATAGTCGGCAGAGGCCTTAAGTCAAGGTGACATTCTCTTTTCTTCTACAGTCTATCCCTGGCGCCGGGAAACCCATTGTGGGTAGCTGTGCGCGGTACAAGCTTAAATAAATAAATAAATAAATTGCGCGCCAAAAAGCGGGGTCACCACCAGTGGGTGCGTAAATGTTAAGAAGGGAAATGGGGATACCCCTCGAGGAAAGTTTGACATATAACCATCTACCCTCGGGATCTGACTCGGAAGTCAAAAGCGAATGAGAAAGAGACTTGCGAACTAGCACAGCCACACCATTCCTCTTACCATCACCAGGAGCAGAAAATACATTCCCTACCCAACCCCTCTTGAGCTTAGCCGCTTCAATGTCAGACAAATGGGTTTCTAGCAAGAAGGCAATATCTGCATTCAATTTGGCTAGGTGGGATAGAATTTTTTGCCTCTTAATGGGAGAGTGAAGGCCTTTAATGTTCCAAGAAACAATACGTACTGACATTAAGGATTATCAGAAGGACAGTGCAAAGAGAAAATAAAACATCCAGAGAGAGCCTCAAGGAAAGTGAAAGCGCAGGAAAAGGGAAGAGAGAAAAAAGAATAGGAAAGAAAGAGAACGGATAAGGGAAAGAGGAGCACAAGAAACCAAAGAACTGTCGTAAAAATAGAAAAAATCCAAGATGTTACTGAGATCAGTAAAAAAATACAATGAACTTCAGAGAGAATGTTAAGTAAGGTCCAATGAAAGAGAAAAAAGGGCATGTATAAAAAGACAGATGAGCAAACAGGACAAAAGAGGCGAGGGCAAGAGGGGGAGAGGCGTACTTGTGAGGTAAGAGAGAAGTGGAATACCGGGGAAATAAAGTATGTGAGGAGAAAGAAGTAAGGCCAAGAAAACCAACAAGCAATGAAAAGAGAGAAGGAGAGAGAGAGAAAAGAAGAAAAAGGTCGCAAGAGAGGTAATGACACCAATAAACCTGAGAATATAAGGGGGGAGAACAAAGTCAGGAGATACAAAACAGGGGCAAACATGCCAAAAATAAAAGGATGAGGGATACTTACAAAGGGTGACTTGGGGAAGGTACGATCAGGAGCAGGGACAGGCAAAGACGTACGTGGAGACGACGAAGGGAGGGAGGTAGGGCCAACTAGAGAAGGCAGGACACTCGGTGTGAGGAAGATGTCCAACCAGAGGAACAGGACGGAACGCAAAACATTGATCTGTGCAGGAGGAAAGGGAACAAAGTTAGGTAACGGCAGACAACAAGGGTATAAAACAGGCATTGAATAAGACAAATCAGGGAGCCATAGCGTCAAAAACAAAAACAACAACGGAGAGCATAAAGTCATCATGATAACAAGCAAGTGTGAGAACAATTGAACTAGAAAAATTAGCAAACATAAGAAACTGGAATATCATATTGCAACTTCAGAAAAAGTCACGGTGGAAAAGAGGAGGAAGGACCAGAAAGCTCCATAGCAGCCTGGCCACAAGAATTCAGGAAACTCCGAAGTCGTGTAGGCTCCTCATAAGTCGTAGTCTTATTATTGTAGGTGACTTTAAATAGACAAGGATGGAAAAGACCATATCTGGCGCCAATGGAACGAAGTTCAGGTCTCATGTCCAAGAAGGCTTTACGGCGATTTGCAGTGGCTCTAGCGTAATCTTGCGCAAAGAACAAAGTGGAGCCGGACCATGTAAGACGAGGAGAGGCTCTGGCTGCAGAGAGAACTTTCAGCAGGTCAGTGTATTCTAGAAAATACATTATTACACCTCTAGGCTTCACTGATGCGGGCAGAGAGGAGGAAACCCGTCCAAGTCTGTGGGCACGCTGAATATTGATTGAGGTATCCTCAGGCAAATGCAGAAGCTTAGGAAGAAAAGACTTGAAAAAGTTGATGGGATCATTCCCCTCACTTCCTTCCACCAGGCCGTAAAGGCGGAGATTGTTGCGTCTATTTCGGTTTTCAAGGTCCTCCACCTGTTTCTGGAGAGAGGAGATCTGCGTATGCATATGGGTGACCTTGGCTGCAGAATCCTGCAGAGAGGAGACATCACGTTCCACCGAAGACACTCTTTCATTCATCAAAGTCCAATTGTCAGTGAGAATCTGCAGCTTAGCATTGGTTTCTTCCATGAAGGGACGCAAGGCTCGTATCTCCTCGAGGAGTAACTCCATTGAAATGGTCGAAGAGGACTTAGGAGGCGAAGGTGGATCTTTTTTTAGTCTCTTAGGAGTCGTTTTTAATGAAGACTGTGTAGAAGCTTCCATGTTCGGCGTCGACTCACTGGTAGGGAGAGAATGAGAGGCTTCTAAACGCGCCAATTCCGTAAATAGCTTGGAATTTTTTTCTGTAGTTGCGTCTTTGGACCCTGCTGGAACAATCAGCCATCAACCCGTCCGTAGATTGCAAATTCACGAGGAACACACTGCCAGGTTAAAGACGAAGACAAGCACAAAGATTCAGGAGATGCAGACTAGGCTCTTAAGATGGCCGCCAAGCTTGAGGAGATCAGAAATTGTCATTTAAGCCTGTGAGAAACATCAGAAGATTTGAAAGAAGAAAAAAAAAAAATATCACCTAAAGATGTAAATCAATGTCATCTGTGCCGCTGGAGGCGCTGGGGATAATGCATATCCAACGAGGCATGTAGAAAACCGATGCGCGTTAAAAACGCGATGCTGAGGAGATCGCCGGCAAGTAGAAACAAGATGGCGGCCGCGGCCGATGTAGAGCCGCGACCGGGGAGCAAAGAGGCAGCAGGATGACAAATAAGGCTGCCGCAGCCTGAGAAATGCATTCAAACCACTCCCGGCATATTCCGGCAGCGAAGGCTTCCCTCCGTTAGTCGCGGCAAAAACGCGAACCGCCGGTGAGCTCTGGTGTGAACGGAGCTGTCACACCGGCGCCGCCATCCTCTTCGGGCGCCTAGCCACGCCCCCTCCGTCCGCTATCCTAATAACCTCCTTGGTTCTCATGTATAAGATGTATTTATGAGGTATACTGGTCTGCAGACTCAGACTTTAGAAAGTAAGGCTGTTTGTTAGACTAGACATCCTACAGACACAGGCAGAAAACCTCTCTATGTTAGAAAAATCTGATGTGCTCAAGCCTCTGAGCTGTCCCTTAAATTACAGATTGCACAGGTACAAACTGAACAAAGCAGAGCTACCACACATTGTACACACATCTCTCTGGCATTGGATAGCAAGGCAATTGTTTAGGTTGCTGTCACCTTACAGGATAATTCTCATGCAGAAGGTTGCAAAGCTCTCATAGGCTCTGATGTCAGACAGGCTGAGGTTGATGACAATGTAGATATCATTAATATTATCAGATCATATAGATCTTACAGACTCAGCATCACAGGTCCAAGTCATCACTAGTTACATTGATGTTACATGGTTTGACCTCTGATAGCGTAGATAGCCGTCAGGTTACATAGCCCATGCTTTTGAATGAGCAACATCCCTTACAACATACAGATTCTGCCAGTTCAGGCATATGTCTGCAAACTGTCAGTCAGGTTACTGATATCTTACATGCTAAGGGATATGGCAACAAACCATATCACCAAGTTAGAAGAAACCCACAAACTCAGGTCAAGGATCAGAGATCTGTCATTCAAGTTGTATTCATACTAATGACTCAAGCTTCTGAAAGTAAAGGTATCCCTCATGTAAATAATTATACAGGCTGGTCTCTTTGACAGACCAACAAGCCTTGGATTAGCTAAATTTTACAGATTGAATATTCCTATAGTTAATAGAAACCATTACAATTTCTGGAACAGAAAATGTTAATATATCAAACAAAATATCAAATAAAAAAGAACAAGCAATATTAAAAACAATAAGATCGGTGTTTGGACCAAAAATTGGAAAAAAATATTGTGGCACAAAATATTGTGTCAAGAATATTGGGATGTCAAAAATATCGCTGAGAGGTTTAATGAAGGTAAAGATATATTATTTTAAATGTTGTTTTAGTATTAATGTAAAAAATATTGATGTAGAAAATATTGTATATAATATTATTTGTAAGCAATAATTAGTATGTAATTCATTGTAGTATGTTTGATTCTATATGTTTATCAATTTCTTTATTCACATTTTTATTAAGACAATTTATTAGCTATGAAATTGTTAACATTTTTATTTTTGGTTATGTTAATGTATATGAATTATTATTTTATCATTTTGCAGCTGGATATTTGGGTTTTTAGGGGATCAGGGTGTGGAGATTTTAACTAAGTGTATATTATAGAGTACATTTTATGTTAATTATTTTATTGACATGGGAATTCATATTTTACTATTTTTAAAATGTATTTTGGGACATTATTATTTTTAATAAATGATAATGTACTATTAATCAAAATATAGATTATTATTACATTTTAAAAGATGAATTATTAAACAAAATTGTTAAATTATAAAAATATATTAAAAATGAAAAATATCTCAAAATGTTTATTAGTAAAATAAAATATTTAGAATTTCTTTTATATAAAAGATTTTAAATTTTGTAATTTTGTGAAATTAAATTTAAATAATGCAAATGGTAAATATGTGTTTGTTTTATGATTAACATTTTATATTAAAATATTTGTTTAATCTTTCAATTTGAAAATTGGTTTTATTTTATTTGTATTTTATGATTGTTAATTTTGGATTATGATTTTATTTTTAATTTTATGATTTAAATTTGGTAGTAATGGTAGTAAGTATTAAAATATGAATTATTAATAGTAATAATTTCTTTTTCATGTTAATGTTTTAACCTGAATATATAGATTTGCATTTTTGGTTAGCATATTTTTAGATTACATTTCAATTTACTTTATAGCTAAAAAAGTATTTGTGATTATGGTGTACATAAAATGTTTCATTTTTATTACCTTGTATGAATTGTTTTAGATTACAGTGGAAATAGTAGATTTCACCTCTTTAGTACCCAACACCTTCTTCAATAATGGTTAGATTGGAGTTGGATTAGTAAATGTCACCCCTTTAGCGTCCAATACCTTTCCGCAATATGGTTAGATTAGAGTGGGAATAGTAAATGCCACAACTTTAGTGTCCAACACCTTCCGCTAATAGGGTTAGATTGGAGTGGTAATAGTAAATGTCACCACTTTAGTGTCCAGCACCTTCCCCCAATATTGTTAAACTAGAGTGGGAATAATAAATGTCACACTTTTAGTGCCCAACATGTTCCCGAAATTGGGATAGATTGGAGAGGGGATAGTAAATGTTATTTCTTTGTTGCCCAACACTCTCCAGAAAGTGGTCTATAATGGAGTGGAAATAGTGAATGCCACTCTTTTAATATCCAACACCTTCTTCAAATTGTTATACATTGGAGTGGGAATAATTGAGAGGCAAAGATGACGGGTGACTAGCTGCCACAACTCTCGCCGTCTCTCTCCTGATGGAACGTCAGATTGACGAGCAGCTGCTTGACCTGGGACGGACCCTTGCGAGCTGCTATCTATGCTCATTGCTGCTGGCTGTTTGACAGTGGATTTTCTTCGGGTCTCCCCACCGTCGTCTTCTTTCACTCAGATTCAGCTGGCACCCGCGGAGCGATTGGGGGAGCCTGAGGTCTCGTGCTATGGTGGCCAGAGGTGGAAGGCCTGCAAGAACCTGTACCTCTGTGATTCCCGGTGCGGCAAGCAGCGCTCAGACAGCGGAGACCATTAGAGAAACGGCCAAAGCCCGTCAGCGCAGTGGTGCAGGCAAGAGGGAGCAAGACATTGTTGCAAAGAAAACAACAAAACAAGTTGAGGAAGATCTAACTCAACCCACTGTTTCCTCTATGTTTTCTTGGTTGACGTTGGAAATGCAGAAAGATAGTGTCTCATCAGAGGTGGGGGTACTCGAAATGTTAGAAGAGGAGAAAAGAGGGAGGAAAGAGAAGGGCAAAGTATAAGTGGCACCTGATGGGCTGATGGAGCATGGGGCAGACATCGTAAGCACTCCAGACGCTGCCTCTGCCCCAGATGATATGGCTGTAGAAAAGAGAAAAAAGTTCAAGAGAGAGTAATGGAGCAAATCAGGCAGCCACGCCGGTGCCTATGGTACAAACACACAAATGTAGGAACCTCTAAAGTCCCACTGTCTCCCAAGGGGTAGTTGTCACCCAGGAGATAAGTTTTTCTCGCTAGCAGAAGATTCAGACTCTTCACATCAGGGAAATATACTCACAAGCACTGACTATCTCTTGGACTCCGGCAGTAATACGCCAGATGATGAGGTTCTAGCAACACAGAGGAAGAAATCTGCTGGAAAAAAGAATAAAAAGGGAGTGAGACAGCCAAAGAAAGAGCACTGGCAAACAACTCAAATGGGACTACTTTGACACCCATCGGAGATCTTTTGAAAGGTGGGTGGATAAACTGCAAAAGGAAAGCTCAAATGAAGACACACAGTCCCAAGAACCCTCACTGATGGACATCTTTTGATCTATAAAATAGGTAAAAGAAGATACCAGGAACGAAGGGCGCAGAGCAAGTGTTGCCGCGAAAAAGGCCCAAGCTTGATTGCGCAAACTGAATAAGACTTGTGGTAAAATCATGGAACGCTTTTTGGACATCATTAGAAACACGGACAGAGTTTCTAGAGGTAGAGGTTGAGTCTTTAAAACAGCAAAGTACTAGACGAGGTGCAATCATCTCAGGTGTAATGCTCAAATTAGAGGAGCAAGAAAAACGCCAGTGCAGAAACATTTTGCTCTTTTTTTGTATTTCGGAGGAGGTGGAAGGCTCTAACCCTAGAAGCTACATGGTAAATGTCCTGAAAAATGCCTTTCCCGAATTGGGACTGGGAATCTGAAATTCAGCAAGCGCATCAGTTCCCGCTAATGTTGAAAAAACAAAGAGAGACCACAAACAATGCTGGTATTTTTGAGAAATTTTTTATTGAGACAGATGGTATATGAACAAGCTCGATGAATGCCCCTAAATCCTGTAGCGGTGTCACATTCTTTGTCAAACCTGATTTCTCTCATTCTACAGTGGAGCGGCGTTGGCGACTATGCCAGCTGTTCTCTCCATTCCAAAAATTTGGGGCTGATGTGTTCCTCCAAAACCCAGCAAGACTGAAAATAAAATACAAGGGATCCATATGCAGCTTTACTTCAGAGATTCAAGCCCAGGAATACCTGGAAGAATTAAAAAGAAAGGGTAAATGGGGGTGCCTTTTATATAGCAGAAAGAGCACCACGCTGCGTCCCTCTGGGGCCAGTTTAACTGAGGGATGAAACAGTTGGCTCATGGAATGTACTTATAATGCTCTAGAGAGAGACCACGGGGCAGCATGACAGACGTACATCACTCAGGCTATGCCTTATTGCCTGTTTTTGTGGGAGAGGTGGAGGGTGGGAGGTGTGGGGGACAAGTTGGCTTACACAAGGGGGGTGTGGAGGGAGCAAGACAGGAAACAATCACAGTAGGGATTGGAGTATTGGAATGTGATCTGGATTATCTCGGCGGGTTGTCAAAGGCTAAGGGCACAAGAAGGTTTAATAGAACTCAATGACCTGTAAATAAGATAGCAAGTTAAATATCTGTGGGCTAAACAATTTTAAAAAAGGCAGATGGTAGCGCAAGGGCTACAATACAGGCAGACATAGTCTGCCTGCAAGAAACTCATCTGGAGGACAGGCCGAAGGCCCTGCTAAAAAATCTGAACTATAACTCCCCCCGGGGGGTTGCAATTCTAACTCGGAACAAAGAGTTACAGTTTCCCTGAGTTTGGCTGGATGCCATGGGGCGGTGGGTATTTGTAGAATGTAGAGCTCCAGGGTTTTCTTGCTTTACACTATGTTCTTTATACAGTAGTAATATTGATGATCCTTACCTGTTAGATTGGATAACTAATGAATTATCGCATTGGCAACTCCCCATTGTATTATGTGGCGGCCTTAATATTAACTTGACAGGTGATTGGGGACACGGCCAAAAATATATGGGGAGGAAACCCAAAGTGCACCGAGCTCTTTGTAACCTTTGTCAATCCCATGGTTTGAGTGATGTATAGACAGAAAAGAGACCTTTGGAGCACGGGCTTACATACTTCTCTGCCCCTCAACAAAAACATGTTAGAGTGAACTATTTTTTGGTTATATCTTTGGTTAGACAGAAGAGTTCAATCAAATCTTTTCCCAGATTTTTATCCGACAACAACCCTCTAGTACTAGAGATAAATGGTGATGCCTCTAGGGAAAGATCTAGCTCCTGGACCTGTGAGATGGCACTATGGCTGAATGAAAAATATATAAGTCATATGAAAGTGTGGATACCAGAATATTTGGAAAGACATTTGGGATCAGCCTCACTTGACGAGAAACAAGGATAGGGATGATATGTGGTCGGCTCAACAAAATCTAGCCCAGACAGAATGCAAATTGGTTGCTGCACTACAATCAAATAAAGGGGTAAGAGAAGCCTAAAAAGAAGCAGCGCTTGTTGAAGCTACAATCAGTGAGAAGTTGATGAAAAAGAAAATAGATAGGACAACGGCAAGGAGAGAGGAGATGTATGAGTGCAGTGAAAGGGTGGGTTGCAGCAAAAACCAGACAGGGACACTTATACAAAGAAATCAGCTCTGTGAGGGATCCGGTGATGGGTCAGGTGTCAGAAGATGGGCAGATTAGAAATGTTTACAACTTTTATCAGTCCTTAAATACGGAAGAGATGCAAAGTAGATCTGAAGATCTTTGGATGATGAAGGTGGGGAGATTTTATCCCAGGAGGAGATAGAGCAATTAGATCTCCTATTAACGTTGGATGAAATACGGTTGACAAAGTCAAAATTACCCAGTGGGAAAGGTGAAGGGTCCAATCTGATACCAACAGAACTGTATAATATTTTTCACGAGAATCTAAAAGAGACAATGTCAACTATGTGTGTTCAGGTCTTGAAATGAGCAGCTCTACCAACCTCCTGGGCCTCAGCCAAAATCGTAATGTTCCCAAAGAAAGATAAACCTTTAAATGAGCTGGGGTCTTACACCCCAATAACACTTCTTTATGGGAATGTTAAAATATATTCAAAGATCTTGGCCTCCCGTCTGTCACGGGTGATCCACCGGATTGTATCCATGGGGCAGCATAGCTTCATCCCCGGTAGGGGTACCATAGAGCATATAAGAAAGGATTTCAATGCTTAATAAAGGGATAGGGTTGAAGTTTATCGGAGCTATAAAAGCCCTATATAGGGGCCCCGTGGCTAAAGTCTATATAAATGGGGAAGAGACAAAATCTCTGAAAATAACAAGAGGAACGCGACAAGGTTGTCCCTGTTCACCTCTCCTTTTCGCATTATATATCAACCCATTTTTCAAGTATTTGGAAAGGACTATGGACATTCCCCCCTTAGTTCTGTTTGGGCAGGAAAACAAGGTGTTGGTCTACATCGACGATGTAGCTATGGTTACTTCACACTAGGATAAGGTGATCAAGGCAATCAAAGAAGCAGCGCGGAGATATGGAGAGCTATCAGGGTATGCCCTGAATAGGGATAAGACGCATATCATAATTAACGAATTTGCTTCTTCTACCGATCATAGAGTTGTTAAAAAAGTGGTATCTCTGGGGGTCATGATAAATTCTGATTTGGACATGGTGGTAAAAAAAAATTTGGAGCCTTGTGTAACTGAGATTCAAAAAGCCCTTAAAAGGGTGGATAATCTTCACTTAACAGTGATAGGGAGGTGCAACATGATTAAAATGGTATATTTTCCAACGTACTTTATTTTTTAAGAGCAATCCCCCTGATCTCCCCAACTTATTGGTTTAAGAAGTTTGAAAGGATCTTCTCACAATTTATCTGGGCTTATACAAGACCGAGGAGAGCTTTTAAGTTCTTGACTCTACCCCAGGAACGTGGCGGACTTATACTACCCAACTTAAAATTGTATTGGTGAGCAGCCTCTATGATGCAATATACAATTCTGTTGGGTAGGGAGTATAGTGGGGTTGACGCTAGAGATACATCTTCTTTTGAATTATTGATCGGCCTAGATGCACAGGGTTGTCTTTGCGACACTTGGAGTATGGATATTATAAATGGGTCCGGTTTAAGACACTGACCACAGCATTCAAGGTATGGACCGCCATATGCCGGCTATTAGGGATAGGAAGGTTAAGCTTTTATACTCCGCTGGGGCAAAATAAAAATTTGCTGAAGATATTTAAACAATGCCAATTTTTATAAGTGGTTAAATGTTGGAATTAAACAACTAGTATGTTTTTATACATCTGATGGTATTATAACATATGAGAAGCTAAGGGAGAAATATGACCTTACACCTCAAGAAAGTTTTAAATATCTACAAATCAGAAACTATCTGCTGAGGAAGGGGGGAGGGGCAGAGAGATTTAAGAAAAATGAACTTGTTGA
This sequence comes from Triturus cristatus, assembly GCF_964204655.1. Lineage (NCBI taxonomy): Eukaryota > Metazoa > Chordata > Amphibia > Caudata > Salamandridae > Triturus > Triturus cristatus. The sequence goes on from NC_140589.1 coordinate 302,287,305, forward strand.
TAAATTAGTATAGTCTGTCTTACCCCATACTCTGAACTTGTATAAAAAGCTGAATGAATACATGAAGGAAGATATGGAAAACAGTTCAAACAAATGGTAAGCAAGGCTAAAATCACCAATACAACTTTTCAAAAGGCTTTTTCTAACAAGCTCATGACCCTGATTCCCGCTAATTTTCAAACCTAGCATTTTAAAACCAGTTTTGAGCTTTATTATACACCTTATCGAATAGTCAAGTGGGGTGAGGGGAAAGGGTTATATTGCCCTCGTTGTGCGCTATATAAGGTGGATCTACTACACATGTTTGCTACCTGTAAAGAGCATTGATCATTGATGAATGAAATTAATGAATTTCTAAAGAGTAGCCTGCTTATACAGGTTGAGGTAACCCCCCGGTAATAATGTTGGGTATAACGAACTTCAGTGAACAGGACGGAGGGGCACTGATTTGCATAGCAATGGCAGCGTATAGATTGTGTATCGCATCAGTGTGACTAGACCCTGCTTCCCCTGTGTTTCAACAATGGCATGCTCGATTATTAGGTATTTATAATTTAGAGAAAGCTATATATAGGTGAAAGGGCCAGAGAGGCAAAAAGAAAAGGGGTAAGAATATGGAAAGATCTTGCTAGATGGGCTGAACACTTGGATATCTGAACGAGCATTAGCCTGCTGCAATCATAAGTTATGGGGAGGAGGAGGAATAGACTCTGAATTCGACAGCCCCAGCTCTTTGCTATTTGGGTTCTACAAGGCACTAATGCACTTTTTTGAGCCTGTTTGATAAAAGACCAGTTGGGTAACATAAATGAAAATTGTGATATTTAAACAACACTAGCACTTTCCTGTCTGCTCCATATCATCTGTATATATCGCATTATTACACACTGTACTTGTTTATTTATGATGCTCCGAATGAGAAAGTGTAACGCCCCTTATGAACAGTTTTGTAATGTATTAAAATTGTAGGGGAGAGAGGGGGAGGGTTGGAGTGTGGGGGTTAAAAAAAAAAGAATAGGAAATGTTACCCTTTTAGTGTTCAACACATTCCATTAATTGATATAGGTTGGAATTGTAACAGTAAATCACACCTTTTAAGTGTCACACACATTCCCCAAATTGGTTTAGGTTGGAGTGGGAATAGTGAATGCCACCCATTTATTGTACAACATCGTCTCTAAATTTGTTTAGATTGGAGTGGGAATAGTATTTTTCACCTCTTTAGTGCATAACACTTTCTTCAAATTGTTACATTGGGGTGGTAATAGTAAATGTTACCCTTTTCGTGTCCAACATCTTCCCAAATTGGTATAGGTTGGAGTGGGAATGATAAATGACACCCTTTTCGTGTCTAATACTGTTCCCAATAGTGTTCAACACTTTCTTTGAAAATGGTTTATGTTGGAGTGTATTTAATTAATTCTATGGTTTTAGTCTGAAATCCTATGTTTTAATTGTATTTGTATGTAGTAGAAATAGTTTGTGTTATTTCATTATTGTTGTTGGTGTTTAGAAATATAATTAAAAAAATAGTTTGTTGTATGTTTGTAAGTCATAATATCATTAATTAAATGTTTTATAGAATAAAGACATGCAATGCATGTTTCCAATTTCAGTTATGTTTTCAAAGTTTTTAATGTATATTTAAGGAGTTTTTATTATTAAATACAAATGCAAATTGCATTTAAATTCTACAGTATGGAGGTTGTTGGGAGATATGATAGCGGCCATAGCTCCCTTAGATTAACCATTACCACTAGGGGGGTCCAAGATCCACCATATGCCTCTTCACAGATAGCAGGCGAGTTTGGTCTTACTAATAACAGGCAAGCCCAAAAATGGGCCTTTGTGTCTCAGGAAACAAATGTCTTTGAAAAAATATTTGGGGCTGGTTGCTCACACTCTGGAGAAGTTGCAAATTAGCGCTTCTCCGGATCTTCTTGTTGGATTTGTAAACATCTTTCATGATCAGCTATATAAAGAACTTCAGGCACTACAAATCATAGATGGGGGTAAGGCAAGTAAACCACAATTGTGTGGGGCTTGGTTCAATAGCCAGAGCAGAGAAGCCAGGATTAATCTGAACAGGGCAATTAAGGCGGGTGATAGAATAGAAATTTCCTCTGCCAGAAAGGAATATGAAGATACCCTGTCCAGAGCTAAGATCTTGTGGGAACAGGGGGTGCGGAAGGATCTAGTAGAAGCAGCCAGGGGAGGAGAGAACAAACTCTTCTGGACACACAGCAGTCAACATGATGCTCCCTGTATTGATTTCCATCTTTAACCCCATACTTGGGTTCAACATTTCAAGAAGGTATATGCAGCCAGGGGCATTACCGCAACAAATACCATTACAGAAGGACTAGCTTTACAGAACAAGAATGTTAACCAGCTAGTTTTCATGCTTAAAGGTATTCTAGAGGCGATCGATGCAATTTGGCAAAATAAAGCACCTGCTCCGGACTCAGTGCCTCTACCTACTGAAACCTTGTTTGAGGGCCTAATTTTTATGAACTTTTTAGATCAATCTTGGGAGGTGGCCCTGTACCTAGGTTGTGGAATGAATCCAAAACAGTTCCAATTTTCAAACAGGGCTGGAGATATGATCCCAGCAACTTCAGACCAGTCATTTAATTGGTGTGTCTTAGAAAGATTTATGCTGACTTATACTTGGGGAATTGTCAGAGTTGGGACAAGCAAATTGCATACTCTCAGATTACCAGGCGGGCTTCAGGAAGAACATCAGTACAGTAGATGCAATTTTACGCTACAGTAGCATCTATTGGAAAACTGTAATGCTGGATCAGGGCCACCTGTATGTGGTCTTTGTTGATCTGAGATGAGCATTTTATTCTATCCCTAGGGTCAAAATATTGGAGGTGCTGAAGCAGATGTGGGTCCCAGAGAATCTTCTGGCGATTCTTATTAGACAACATGCCACAAATTATGCACAAGTTAGATAAGGAAAGGCTAACTAACAGCCCACTTTGAGATTGAGACATGTGAGGGATGTTTTCTGGCATCGACCCGGTTTACACTTTATATTAATGATCTTGTCAAAGTAATTGACTTTCCTGGTAATGACGCTCCTATCCCGGGTTTCCTCAATAGCTCAATTCTGCTGTTTGCACCAGATGAACCCTTTTAATATCTAAAACCTGTGTGGTCTGCAGGCCATAGTAGATCAGTTCTTAGGCTTCTGATGTGATAGGGGATTGGAGTAAATGGCAATAAAACAAGATTTATGTGATTAAACCCATTTAAAATGGTGAGGACGAATATTCTGGTTTGAGGGGCTCCGCTCAAGCAAGTCCCAAAATGTGTCTACTTGGGGATCTGCTTAACAAATAAACTCAGTTGGTCTGTGCAGAGCAACAAAAGTACTTTACATTTCAGCAGGAGGCTGGTGCTGAGATTAAGATGTGGAAGTAAACTCAGGCCATCCCACTAGCACCTGCATTGGAGATCTACAATATAAAAGCAAAAAAGTGCAGCCATGTATGTGTCAGAGCTATGGGGACCTATGAGAACTGAGGCACTCGTTAAGGTGGAAAAAACATTCATTAGGAACTTGTTAATTCTTTAGCAGAGTGCTCCTCGCCTTCCCCTAACTTTCAGAAGCTGAGATTTTTCTGATTAATTTTTACCCGGGATTCTCAGACCCCAGCTTTATTGACACAGGTTGTGGTCTATCAAGAAACTGGAATCATATAGACTGTCACTTAAGTCAGTCTTTAGAGACAGAGGATGGGAAAAGATTTCCTGGTTTGTCTTTATTAAGTCTATGTTTTATGAGATGGGGTACCGGAGTTGTGAGAAAAACCCAATGAAACTAAGCTAGTGTAAGAAATTACGGGAGTCAAGCCTAGTCGCCTGACTTATGACTTTCTTCACGATCACCACTATTTCCAACCAGCACTTGCCCCCCAAAGGCGGCGGCATATCCAGGAGATGGAGCTCCATTGACAAACCCGGCTTCATTAACTTCTTAGCTAGGTCCACGCCCCCTCTCAACCCAGATATTGAGGTTATGGACTCTGCAATAACTGATTGGCTACTTAAGGCCTGTGATCTCCATGCTCCTCTCATCAAATTCATCCGTTCCCGCCATTCTGATGCTCATAAGTGGTTTTCTGCGGAGCTCAAAAAACAGAAACTTGAGCTACGGCAAAAAGAAAGGAAATGGAGACTACACTACGGCCCGGAGGATAAACTCCTGTTCTCTTCAGCCCTTACGGACTATAAAAATGCTATACGGGAAGCAAAAGCCGCATACTTCTCTGCCAAAATCCTGAATGCTCAAAATAAATCCAAAGAGATTTTTTCCATAATTAATGACTTATGTAACTCAGATCGAATTCACCCCGCTCAGCCACCTACCAGGCGCGGTGCGTCCATTGGGGCGTGGGGGCATAGCCCCCCCGCCCGTGCCTCGCGCCTGCAGCTCCATCCTCTGTGAATGTCAGTCAGCATGACGTCGGACCGTGGGCGGTCTGGCGTCATGTTGACTGACATCATTGTCAGACGCATTTGGGAAAGGCAGCACAAGTGCGCATGAGTGGGCATGGAGCTTAATTTTTACTCCGTGCCCAGTCATGCGTACTTGTGTTTTTGCTGCCTTGCCCCTCGGTCTCCTAATGGGCAGGCGGCGGGCGAGGAGTAGGCTGTGCCGTCAGCCAATCCTGGCGCTGCTGCAGTGCCAGGATTGGCTGAGGGCCGGGTTGCCAGTCACTTGCGTCACGTGGACGTGGTGTTCCAGACCTTTTGAAGGGGCAGAGAGGCGCCAACGTGGGCCAGGAGAAGAGGCGGTCACCGGTCAGGTAAGTGTTTTTTAATTTTAGGGTGGTTTGGCTGGGTTGGGGTTGGTCAGGTTTGGCTGGATAATCTGGCCGGGTTGGCGCCTCGGCAGTGCTGGGCTTGCTTGCAGTTTTGCTGGTACTAGTAATAGGTTAGTAAAAACAAGGTCAGGGGAAAGTTTGACCTTTTATTAGATTACGATTTGGTATTGTTTGCTGAACGGTTGACTGAACTCTGGCTTCTCTCAGGATTACATTTTGGTAACGGCTGCAGTGCTTGTTCTCCTGCTTCATCCCCAAATTACAGGTTCGCTTTCGCCCTGGTAATCCACCATTGATGTTACCGGCAACATTTATTGTGGCTTTGGTTCCCTGTGGCCTACCACTACGAAGTTGATAAGCTTAAACACCAAAATCTACTTTTCTAAGATAAATTCAATGTTTATGCTAGAGCTACCTTCTGGGGAGTGGGAAATCTTTAGACTTAGTCGATCAACACCTGCGAAGCCTGTCATATAGCACTACAGCCACATATATGGTGCCACAGTGCTTTACCGCACAGTTCTAGAACCGAGGTTCAACACCTAAGGGGAGTTGCAGTGTAAAGCAGCCAAACGGACCGAAATGAATTTCTGGCAGAGAATGCTATGGCTAGTTTTTAGAGGGTTTAAACTGCAGACTTGGTAGGTGAGAAAGCGATTGGCAACAGGATCGGGAGGAAGTAGCCATTCATCCAGAACCGCACCTTCCTAGCACGCATTATAAAATTAAAAAACAAATGCACAGTCTCACCTCGCCTCATTCATAGAATAAGCAGGTTGTAAAGAGGGATGTCAAGTCAGCCTCCAGAAGCAGACTCACGGTCCCTCTCGCTGCCTCAGACCCCCGGTCATCTCACGCTTGATGGTTATGATTTGCGATGGTATGTTCTGGTATTTTTAACAATTTCGTGCATTATGTCCTCATGGAAGTTGAATTTAGCCATAATTTCAAAATCTGATATGAATCCAACCTTCATGGACCAACATTGGACATCACTGCCAGAAAGGGCCTCTGTGGTGGTCTGGTAACAATGGCCCCTTTCAATATACATTGGCTATGAGCATGTGCGTTGTCAGACTCTCTCTCGTCGTGGTGATGCCTGGGGATGCCATTGGGCCACGTACAGGCCTTCAGACTCTATGTTAACTAGATTTTCATTTCTGTGAGGAGGTTGTTTTTGATGCTATGAATGAATTCACATATGTCCAGAAAGCAACCAGCAGCTACTTGTAAAGTGTTCATTAGCTTTCACACTAATTTGTTTTTCGGTATATAGTTCTCTGATGAAACAGTGTGCATCTTTGAGTGCAGTGCAGCGAAGGGTGAGTGATGTCTGTGTGCGTTCAGGTTGAGCAGTGTGCCTGTATGAGTCCAGGGTGAGTTATGTGGATGGATGAATGCAGGCTTAGTGAACCCCCTGTAGGTTGTTCCGGCTCGCTCGCTACGCTCGCTCGCCACAGTGCAGTATTTACACCCCACCACTTTCAAATGTCACCAGCCGCCAATGCCACCTACTCAGGAGCTTTGCAACTCCCTGAACTTCTACTTCCTGGATAAAATCTCCATCATAAAAGCCAGTATCCCTGCTCAACGCTGCCCTGACAACATGGATTCTACCACTACCAGCCCTTTTACTCTGGACCGTCTCCCTGCTCTATGCCCTCTGACTCTATCAGCACTACTGTCTCGAGTTAAATCTGGCTCCCCTAACGATCACTGTCCCCCACATATTTTAAAAGAGGTTCTGTCTCACCTCCCTCATTGTGTGCTCCCATTCTTAAACGAATCCCTTTCTCAAGGTAAGGTCCCCTCTGCTTTTAAGAAGGCTATAGTGGTACCACTATTAAAAAAACCTGGAGCTGACCCCCTCAACCACTCTAATTATCGCCCCATATCTCTGCTTCCTTACCTAGCAAAGATTCTCGAGGCTCATGTCACCAAGTCTCTATCAAATTTTATCGAGCAATCCGATTACCTGGAACCCAACTAAGCCGGATTTCGCCCTGCACACTCCACCGAATCGGTTATCCTCGCCGTATTAGACACTTTACGATCCAACACAGACAAAGGCATCCATCAGGCCCTCATCCTCCTTGATTTGTCCGCTGCGTTCGACACGGTGTACCATCACATTCTCCTGTCCCGTATCGAACAGGCAGGCATACAAGGCTCTGCATTCAACTGGATCAAGTCATTCCTTGAGGACTGAACGCAGGCAGTTCGTCTCGGCCCCTTCACCGCACCCAGGGTGGACTCTTCCTGCGCGGTTCCTCAGGGATCATCCCTCTCCCCCCTCTTATTCAATCTTTACCTCAGACCCCTCATCAGTTCCCTAAAACATATGAAGGTCACTACATTTAACTACGCAGACGATTTCCAACTCGTCTTTACGCTCAGTGGACCTAACTCAGCCTCCGATTTTCAAGCTACCATGCTCCACATCCAGCGCTGGATAAACTCTAACCACCTTAAACTTAATCCCGGCAAAACCGAACTAATCTTTCCGGGTAACAGCGCAACCATGTGGGGCCCCCACTTCTGGCCTTTTGATCTCGGACCACCCCCCACTCCCTCCCCCTCAGTGAAAAGTCTAGAAGTGACTCTGAACTCCGATCTCTCGCTTAGAGGTCAGGTAGGGTCGGTGGTTTCCTCATGCATTTTCCAACTCAAGAAAATCAGGAAAATAGCTTACTTACTCACCCCCCCGGCCCTCACTCAGGCAGTCATAGCTCTAGTTCTATCGCGCCTTGACTTTTCCAACTCTATCTACTTTGGCCTGTCCATGTCTCTGCTTAAACGCCTTCAAATGGTACAGAACTAGGCAGCCTGGCTAATCTTCAAACAACCCAAATGGCAATCTGCCAGGCCTCTGCTGGCTAAATTGCACTGGCTCCCAGTCGCACAGCGTGCAGCTTTTAAGACCAGGTGCCTCCTCTTCAAAGCCTTGCATGGTAGGAGCCCCAAATTCCTCAGTAGCCACATTGTGAAATACACCCCAAGTCGCACCCTACGGTCTGGCAACCTCAGGTTGCTCGCCATTCCGACTATCAAACTTAAACGCCAAGGAGGGCTTAAATTCTCTTACCTTGCACCCTGCTTTTGGAACTCGCTGCCCCTAGACATCAGGACACAGGACAACCTCATGGGCTTCAGAAAAGCCCTTAAAACACAGTTGTTTGCACTATCTCACAACTAGCCTCCCTGCCGTGTCACTGGGCCTCAATTAGCGCTATGAAACCTTTCGGTGTACGTGCGCTCTACAAATTTCTTCTAACATAACATAACATAACATTTCTAGATTTCAAACTTGTCTCTAATTATGAGTCAATTTGAGATGTTATTGCAGGGTGTCTTGAAAAGCAACTTATTTTTTTAAATGGACATACGGTATACTTTCTGTTAAAGCTTCTGACCAAAATGGTCTATCAATTATTCTATCTCCAGCAAATGCCCCTTGTGTAGGAAAGAAGATGAGACTCTCCATCACTTTGCCTTCTTCTGTAGTGCATATGCCTGCCCATATGGGCAACAGATTAATTCAGTATGCAAGCTTTTGGGCTTCAGACAATATGCTACTACACTTGAGGTTCTGAGTGCAGATACTAGAGAAGTGGTTGTCATTGCATTATCTAAATATATACAAGCAGCATGGCTGATAAGGAAACATAGCAGATGGGACAGAGATGAGCATCTGGATGTGGACACACCACCCCATGTTATTCCTTACTCTTTTTACCTGTCCTGAATATGGAAGCTTATCACCATGCACATATTATTATGGAGTGCACGGGATGAGGAATGCCGTGTGGTTTGACGACCATTGTAGCACTTTACGAAGTGTTATGTAAATTAGATATTATTCAAATTGTAGCTGAGCACTGGCACTTTTTGATCACTAGCAGTGGCAATGTTGAATTCTTTGAAAATGGAATTGATATCCGTGTACCAAGGCTGTTATGCATCTCCAGTATTGCACATGCTCTTTGTTGATGGTCCATTTTATCTCATGTATATTTTATCTATTGTATTTTAATCTGTTATCTTGAGGTTTTATGCATTTTTGTATCTGAAATAAACTGAACTGATGATGATGATTATCGTATGTTGTACATTTTTCCCATTTTCCCATTGTTTAACACTTTCTCTCAACATTTCTTACATTATTTAGTATACATTTTTCTACATCATATGTTTTTTTCAGTATATTAAATAATTGTATATATTTTATACTATTATTGCATTTTCATTTTACAATTTGTTAAACATTGTTTACAACATTTTTTACATGTTTTGCATGTTTAATACATTTCAATATTTTTACTTGAGTTCCCAATTTATTTCTATGTGAAGATAGACTTTTTTTTACTTTTCATATAGCGGCCATTTGCTTTTACCATTACCTTCTATTTTGTAATATATTCTTGTAATTTTTAGGAAATTTTCCTGAAACCAGGTCACAGTAAGGTGCTGATGGTCATCGGAACAGGTAAGTCATTTTTTAAGGATGTTTGAAGGGTTTTGTGGGTAGGGTGGTTCGGGGGGAGGTTTTGGAAGTTAGGGGCTCATTATGATGGTGGGCGGACATCAGTCCACCAGCCATCATAGCGGTGATGGGACCTCCTGCCATATGTGCGGCAGTCCCACCAGTGCAACTAGGATGCACCTGCCATACTGGCGGGCGCATCCTGCCCTTTTACCATTGCAGATGGTGCTGCTGGCTGCAGTACCATCCGCAATGGTAAAAGAGCCTGCTCAGCATTTCCCTGCACCACGTGGCAGGCACCATTTGGTGCAAGGAACTGCAAGGGTGACCATGGGTACCCCCCAGTGCACCTCCCAACCCCCCACAGAGGGGGCCCACAACGGGCCCCAAATCCAATCCCCGCCAGCCTTACCATTTGCGCATCACCACCATGGAAATGCCTCTACAACACACACATCCTAATATGGCGGACGTTGCCTGCTAGGCACCGCCACCATAGTAGTGGCACAGCTCCGCCCGGTAGGCAATCGTAACGATTTCCACCGGCGGAAAAGCGGCGGATGGACTTTGCATCCGCCGCGATACCCACTGCCATATTAATATGGTGGTGGGTAAATCTCATTGCGATGGCGGAACGATCGCCACTGCCAGCCCAGCGGTGGTGATCGTTCCGCCATCGTATGTATTGCTATTTACATATAAAATTACGCAACTACTTTTTTATTTATACTTACATGTATATTCTTTGTAGATGTTTCACAGTTTTTTGCAGCTTTGACTTTCAGGGTGTTGTAATGTGGAGAAGGGGCTTTCGTTTCTATTGCAAGAATCAAAGAGCATCAGTTTCATTTTAAATGTTTATTTGTTGGAAGTTTGTTGAGGCTAAGGTCATGTTTTTACTTGCCTTTTGGGTGAATTTACATTTTACAACAATGTATGTATACTTATTTAGTTATATCTTTTTGCTGGTTTGTGATTGGTGTTGTGTTCCAGGAGGTTAGCACTTTTTGAAGTTGTAGTATCTTCTTTTAGGAAGTACATGTAAATAGATAGAGGTCGGACAGTGTTTTGTTAATTGTTTGCTATTTTACATTTAATATTTTAATTGCAAGTAAGTTTTAGTGTAAATATACGTTTTACTTACTTGGGAGGGTAGTTGTTGAGATGTGTATATATATTGATATTTTTTTAAAGGTTCTGGTCTGAGAATCCGTCAGAGTTTCCTTATCTTGCAGCGTTTGCCGTTTTTGAATTATTTAGTTGATTAAATCTGCGTTAGTTTTGTATTGCTTATTTAATTGTTTGTCTGATTTTATTGTTTGTGTGTTTATAGTTTGATTTTATTGGTTATTTTAGTATTAGTTTGAATTTTTTTATCAGTTATGTCCCTGTATGGTAAACTCTGATTTATGTTTTATTTATAATGTTTCATAAGTAGTTTGATAGTTTTGAAAAATATTGTATCTATATATACATATATATTTATTAACATTTCAATTGTTTTATAAATGCTTGTAGTTAATGCAATTTTTTTTTCAGGTAAGTTATATATTTTATGGAGTAAATTATAAGTATTTTCCTACTGTTCTATAAAAAATGTTATTCAAATGTGTTGATACAGTTTGATGTTTTGTTTTGAATAATTGTTTAACGTAAAACATGATATCTTTAAATATTTTTAATAATGATAATGTAATAATTTTAGCAGAAACATCCCTTATCCATTATTGTTGCAATTTGCTTTCACTTCCTCTTCCAGAGCATGAGTGGCAATGGCAATATTAGCTGGGAGGGTTCCTGTGCTTGGAAACATTGCATTTGGCTTGGTTTAAAAAATTCTTGTCCAGTTTGTACCCAGTCTTCATCTGCAGGCTGCCTTTCTTGTTTTTGGTCCTGCTCCTTCTTTGTGTTGTCCAGTGTTTCTGTATTTCTTGCTTTTTTTTTCTCACCTGCGTGTCCTGGCCTTAGGAAGGGACATAATATGCCTGCTTTTTTTGCCTCTTGGCACAAAAAGAGGGGTGACTGCACTGCTGTTTGAAAACAAATTGCGTAAGGTTACCTCAGCAATACCTGCATTTTGTAATCCACTATCTTTATCTTTTGTTCATAGCCCTCCTCCTCCGGCGGCCTACATCTGTTTGTCCAAAATACTCCCTTGTTTCAACCCCATTTCTTGGGGTCCTTGCAGTCTGGTATTGTTTGTTTCAGTCACAGGCATCAAAGATACCTGGAAGGTAAAGTTCAGCATCAGAGCCTCCCTGCCTTCTTGGTTCGCTTGTTACTTGGCAGCTTGCAGTAATGTGAGCATTTTTTTCCTCTTTGTTTACTGAAAGCCATTCATCATTGTTACTTGCCATCTGGTTCTGCTTACCATTTTTCGTGATCCAAAGGCTAAGATACTTCGAGGATACAAATTTTGGATGATCGACTGCATGATAATAAGTTAAAGATAATTCATCAAACTCCCGCTGATTTTTGTTTCCAGATTTCCCCATGCTACTTGCCAGCCATTTGTTGAAGAAGAGTACCTGCGTTATGTCATCAGGCAGTCATGCTCATATGCACTAAACAAGAAAATCATAAAAGAATCACTGGATGACCCAAACCAACTAGCCGTGGCAGATCTTTATTGACACTGAAAGATGGAGAGACCTTGATCATGCACCAAAGTAACACAAGTACAACCACATAAATAATCTCAAGGCTTTTCAAAAAGTCCATAATGAACTGGCAAGAAATCACAGTGGACACCTACTGCAATCAACCCGCTTAGTCATCCCACACTCCCTTCAGAACTAGGTTGCAGAATGTTTTTTTCTAATTTTTGATTAACTTTGAGAAGAAGACAGTGAGAAGTGTCATGTCTGTCAGAGTATGGAGAAAGACAGTGATCCAGAACCCCTACAAATGGCTATGCTATCTACCAGTGTCTGGAAAGAAATGAAAATGAATTTTTTGGGATTTATTGCCACACAACAGCATCTGTTAAATGTAATAAATTAGTATTTTCTTATCACAATGTAATGGCTGTCCCAAACATTGCAATAGAAGTAGTCATACTGGCAGAGGCAAGATGGCGTCGGCGTGATCAGTCGGGCATGCACCTCTCCGTGAGCTCTGCCTGGTGAGCAGATTTTCAGTCCAGGTCTAGGAGCCCAGGTCTAGGAGCTGAGAGATGAAAGATGAGACAGGAGCCCGCCTGTGGTTCATGATCCATATTCTATAATCCATATTCCATAATCAATCAGCGCTCTGGACAACTTTGACAGCTCCAGTCCGAGAGAATAGAATAGAAAGGAGTCTGCCCTGGGTAAGGAGTTCCGATGCTCTGATGCTCCGGTGCGGTATGCTGCTACGATGCGCTGAAGAGCTCAGGGACAAGATGTGGTAGAGCGGATCAGAAAGCCCGAGATTGGGATTGGGTTGTAGCTGGCTAAGATCAGTCAGCGGGAAACTTCTAACACAAGCTGGCTGCTCGTGGAGCTTGTGGAAGGCCGTGGAAGGCCGTGGAAAAGCCGTGGGAGCTGCAGTGCTGGAGCAGTGAATTGAGCTGTGGATAAAGCACAACTACATCCGACGGACTGCTATCGAGGTTAGCGTCTAGAGGTGAGAGGATTTTAACAGTGAAGACCCCCGGATCTGGCGCTGACCCTTCGCAAGCATAAGTTGAATTGACGAGATATTGGAACACTGACATTTACTCCAGGGTGGCACCGACTCTACTTTGGTTTTGTGCGATTTTTTTTTGCAAGACTTTTCAGAAATTTACACAGAGCGGGTGCTATGGAGAATTGCTAGTGAGCTCTGTGAGTGGTGATATATACGCACACACGCGCGCGCGACCGCATAAACATAAAACATCAAGAAGTCACTGAAAAGACAGTGAAAGTATTATTCAAATATCAATCAAGCTCTGGCATCTCTTATACCTTTTCCTGTTCTTCTGTCACTTCTACTCTGATACAGCTCGCAAGCTCGTTAAAATTCCCCATCCTGCACAGCTTCGACTCCGCAGCTCCTGCTCAACTAAAGCTGCCCCCGTGTCATCTGCTAACGCGGAAGCGAGGCTTCTTAATACACGCTGTTGACTCACGTCGCTCTCACGCTATTCTCCGTTACTAGGGCATCAGAATGGTGTGTATGTGCAGATAGGAGCCTGGAACAGGAACGGGCGGCAACAGCTGAGGTTGTAGCTGAGAGAGCTGGAGGGGGAGGTGAGATAAACAGAAAAAACAGGGAAAAACAGGAAAAAAAAGAGAAAAAAAAAAGGAAAAAGGGCAAGTAGAGACGTAGAGTCTTGGTATGCCTGAGAGAAGAGAGAGAGAGAGAGAGAGAGCAGTAGAGTGGAGTTATATGCAGCATTGGAACACTATTGGAACAGTGCTGAATAGTGCTGAACAGTGCTGAACGTAAACACATCCATACAAACTACAAAATAAGCAATATTATCACAAGAATAGTGATATTATGATACAGTGATATTATGATACAAGTGCAGATCTCTATCACATGCTCATATGTAGTATACGTAGTACACTCCTCAAGTAACTGTTGGTATTTATATACTATTATAATCCCTATAGAAGAGGCTATACAAAGGGTGATACATAATCAGTTACAGCTACAGCAACTGACGCAACAACTCCGACAACTCCACGAATTCCAGCCACAGCTGAATCTAGTGCTTCTTCAAGTATTACAGGCACTACAGGCACTTCAGGCACTTCTGGCACTAATTGTAGTATCATTTTTGATTACTGATATGGCGGCCCGGGGCGAGGAAATTGTAAGAGGACTAGAAGGTGCTCTGACTACTGAAGTTATATTATTACAACAACAACAACAAATCCTACGTAACGGAACTGAAAGCGGAAAAGAAGCCGCAAGTGGTGGGGGAAGATCAATTATAGATGATGAACATGGGGAACATGGAGAACAGAATCTTAGATGTCCAGAAGTCTCAGAGATTCCAGAAAGGCTGGAATACATTCAAAGCACAATGACTTCACAAGACTCACCGAAAAATGTTGAAGTGCAGAGACGACCCGAAACTAGAGATTTCAGAGCCAAGGAGAATGAAGAAGAAAAACTTGAGGGTAAAGAAAGAGCATTAAAAAAAGACAAGAACAAAAATAAAAACATGGATAAGAAGCAGAATAAAGGAAAAGAGATAGACAAGGAGATGGAGCAGGAGAAAGAAAGGGAGGAGGTGAAAGAAAGCAAGATTGGGAACGGGGGTAGAAAAGAAAAGGAGAAAGCGAGAGAGAGAGAAAAAGACTTGGGAAACAACGATAACAATGATCGCAACAAGAACCTAGAACTAATGGCAAAAAAAGTAAAAAGACTACAAACAATTAAAAATTTAAAAGCTGCGACAAAAATTACTGGACCGCAGGATCTTTCTCAGCCTAGGATTTTCAATATATTTAGTCCACTGACCAGAGAAGTAAGGAGTGAATTAGTGAAAACGGATAAACAATCTGCTACGCAGGAAAGTGATGGGAAACAACCCACTGCTACGAGTAGAAATTACGGTGATGATTCTGGATTGCTTCTTGCACGGCCCATTATAAATGAAAAGTCTATGCAGGCTATGGACTCTGGCACCCAGCTCCACGACCAGTCATATGACTTAATCCGGAGAAACTCAGGGGCTAAAGCAGCCAGAACACGAATAACGAAAAAGGATCAAATAGATCAAACAAACAAAAGTAATCCAATCAAACACAGTGAGAATACATCTAACACTCTGAAAGAAAATGTGGTCGACATCCCCCTATCCCTCTCACTCCGCTTATCAACACCAGACAGGGAGAAACCTACTCCACTTGAAAACGACGCACTCTCCGAAGAGTCGGATTCAGACCTGTATGAAAGAGGCTTGTCTATCTCTAGTGAATCCTGCAAGACAACCGATACAAGTGAAGACCAAATTTCGGATTCCGGTAGCTCAGATGGCTCGTTTTTTTTAGAATCGGATAAACCAACTACCTCTGGACAAGGTTTGAACACAAGGCCAAGACTTGAAAAAAGGAGGGCAATATTCAAAAAACAGGGTCAAGTCATAAATGAAGAAACCATTGAGTTGGTGAGCAACTCGGAACAACTTGGCACAAGAACTAAACTGGCTCGAAAAAGCCCCAATATTAAATCAAAGAGGAGATCGGAACACAAACAACTTTACGAAAACCAACAGTAAACTGGTCATAGAACTGATGCAAGCTTATTGGCAGAACCTTCATTAGACGCAGTGTTAAGTTCCATTAAGAGTCTCCATCAAGATACAAAAATGGATAGTCAAAGGAATCATTCTGCTATCCAAAAGCTACACTGAGCAATTCAAAAAGTAAATAAAACTTGCACTGAAATTTCGGAGAGAATGGCTACAATAGAAGCACGTACCGAAAACCTTGAGTCCGATGTTGCTCAGCTTCAAAAACATGAAAAAGATCAAGAGGCAGTTATAAAAGACCTACTGATAAAGATCGAAGACCAAGAAAATCGATCCAGAAGAAATAACTTGCGCTTTCTCGGAATTCCTGAAGGCAAGGAAGACAACGATCCATGGGGCTTCATGATAAATCTTCTGAAAACTGCCTTCCCGGAACTACAAACTTGGGAAATGGAAAAAGAAATTCAACGTGCCCACCGATTTCCTTTGATGCTCCCTAAACATTTGCACAAACCTCCTCAATATCCAAGGGTTATTCTGGTTTACTTCGGAAATTTTCTTTTACGAGAAGCTATCTACGATCTGGCAAGACCTACAAAAAAAAGAGAATACAAGGGCTTCTCATTCTTTACTAGACCAGACTATGCTCACGCGACCGTCGAGCGAAGATGGAGGCTGCGACAATTAATCACCCCTTTCGAACAAACTGGGGCAACTGTTTTCTGCAAAATCCGGCACGGCTGAAAATAATCTATAATGGCATAACGAGAAGCTTCACAACCGAAATTCAAGCAGAGGCCTACTTAAAAGAAATAACTAAGACAGGAAAATGATATAAGGACAAATAGTTAAAAACTTTTATCAACAAAGAAAACCACAGTTAAAACCTGGAAACTTGACTATAAGGCTTATTACCAGTCTTACCAGGCCGGTACACGGAGGGTGCTGAAACGCGCTGATCTAGCGGACGCACACACTTGGGTACTTGCTGACCCAGGACGCCTCATTGGGTGGTAAGGGGGGGAGGAGGGTGGGCACCTTGGGGGAGGAGGGGTTTTGGGGAGGGGGGGCTTGTGGACCAAGGCCGAACCAAGAGTAGAATGTAATGGTCCACAACCAGGGGGAAAAATAGAGACCAAGCTATATGGTAAACAAGAGGGCATATCTATGGGAATACGGAAATATATCTTTAATGAATAGGATAAGAATTATTTCATTGAATATATGCGGCCTAAACGATCTAAAAAAAAGACAAAAAGTTGCTATCGACTTACAAACAATGGAACCAAATATTATATGTTTACAAGAAACCCACATTGAAGGTGGACAACTATATATCTTAAAAACGTTAGGTTATAAACTGATAATTGCTTCTACACAACCTACTAGAACTAAAGGGGTTGCAATTTTAGCTAAAGGGGGAGATCTTCAATTTATAAAGACAATTTCCGACAAATTTGGTAGGTGGGCCATTGTGGAATTGATGTGTACAGGCCCCAGCTAGGCCCGCAAAGCACAAGGGTTCGCTCTCCTGTAACGGAATCTATAAGGAAGTTGGCACGGAAACTGCAAAGTACAAAAACAAGGTTTATTAACCCTTAAGGGTGGTCCTACAATCCACACAACACTCTTCAGTATTGCATGGAGTAGCACACAGAACATTCGTACACAGTCCCCTTTTATACACAACAGAGGGGCTCATAAGTGGGTGGATACAACATGAGGCCGAAGAACATTACCATTTATGGTCATTCTCAATACTGAATCAATACATGGGCGGAGCCAACACACTCCTTGAGCCCGCGAAAACACATGGTCAAGCAAGGCTAATTATAACAGATGTGGTCAAGTCTGGGCATGCGCCAGATGGACAGGAGAGAGCTATTTATAAACTGTTACTAGGCAAATTACAAGAGCAACTAACACAGAGGTCGGACTCTCCTTGTGGTGAACACATGGCAGCATGTCAATACAAAATGGAGTCCGGACTTCGGTCAACATAACGAAGAAAACATGATCTAAAGGGAAAGCATTAATGTCTTTAGTAAATGCTTAATCACATTCTGTTTCAATTTACAACAGACGACCCTTTCAGCATTTACTGAAGACATCCGGTTTCCAAAAATCATCATATATGTCAATTATCATCATTCCTTTAACCTCTTTAGCTAGACCCTTCTGGCGAGCAACATCGGCAATAGCTTTCTTATCTGGAATGCAGAATGAAATGCATACGGAACAGCACAATGGTCCACATTGAATACACATACAGAAAAGGAACAGAACTGCTATAATAATGCAGAGACCAGTTAAGACCTTCCATCCCCAGGCAGTAACCAACGCCCAAAACCATCCAGAAAAGGACCAAGTGCCGTTTTCTGTGTGGATTTCAGCTGCTATTTTATGCAGCTTGTTAATGGCGTTATAAACGGATGGCGTATGATCAGGGATGAACACACAGCAGCTACTTCCAATAATTTTACAGGCTCCACCTCGATCAGCTAGCATTACATCTAATACCATACGATTCTGTAATGTAACAATCCTAGTTATTTGTAATTCTTCCGTAAGATTCCCAAGAGCGGCAGCAGTCTGATTTGTCACAGCTTCTACCACTCTTGTCAATCTTCGGATCTTCCTACTATTCAAAGCAGCTCCAACAAAGAAAAACAGTCCTAGGTTAAAATCAATATACTGTTGCAAGCTGGTATCGGTTTGATCCACATCATCAATTGATAGAGTACGTTTATATCTATTTACAGTCACATTATTCAACAGTTTCAAATCCTTATGATATGACGCAGGTGCTAAGAATACAGGAGGTAATAGGAATGATACATAGCATACCCCAGACCACCCAGCCGGCAAACGGTAATAACCTTTATTTCCACATACAAAATAGGTATTATGGGACGCTAGGAAGGTACTGTTGTTCAGCCCGTCAATGTTCAATACGGTTATGCAATCACTGACACCAACAGGGATAAAAC
The DNA here is from genome assembly GCF_964204655.1 of Triturus cristatus. Classification (NCBI taxonomy): domain Eukaryota; kingdom Metazoa; phylum Chordata; class Amphibia; order Caudata; family Salamandridae; genus Triturus; species Triturus cristatus. The sequence continues at coordinate 302,305,788 of NC_140589.1, forward strand.
CCACACTCTGGACACACAGGTCCGCTTGGGCTTGTGCTACTTGGATTACGAATTTGTCCTTCCCCCCAGTGTCTCTGGTGTTCGTGAAGATATAGGGAATGGATTCATTGTCTGGTCGGTACTCTTCCCATTCCCAAATTGTCCCATTTGCTTGTGGATATCCATTTTTGTCCTGATGACATTCTTTATTGAGTCTGAAAAGCAATCGTCCCACTGTCGGTTTCCGAGTGGCAAACAGCAAAGTGTACCATGCTCTACAAGAGCCATTATGAGAGAAAGGAAGTGGTATGAATGGCGTACCTCCTTTCTTCTGATGGGCTGGCATCATCCCACATATCCAACAGTTCGTAGCGTTCGTAGCAACGTGGGTGTGATGCAGCATCTGAATGAAAGTGTTATTCAAATAGGATTGTCGATGCTTCAACTCTTGATATGGCAATGTATAAAAGTAGTGCTCCGCAGGCACTGGAGTCGTCAACACAAGTGTCTTTCGAGCAGGAGTTGCCTCCTCCACAAACCATGTGGTTATACCAACGATAGCTACGGTTAGCATGAACCCCAACGCACAAAGAATTTTCTTCTTCTCCATGTCAAAGGAAACAATACCCTGATATCTTCCTGAAACTAAAAAGGTCTGTCAGAACTCTTCCCCTTGGGCAGCGGTTGATTTCTTCACCAGCGGGCCAAGACGGGTGTCGCTACACTAATGCAGGGCTGATCCCCCCCCCCTTGCCTCATCGGCTCTCCGTTTCACTAACCCAAGGGCCGTTCTGACAGTATGTCCCGGCACTGGAAACCTTACTTCCTTGGTCGAGGATGATATCGCCTTCCTCCAGAAGTCGTGTGGTCCGGAAAGAGCTCCTCAGTGTCTCGTGGCTCAGCAGCACGGCCTGTCTCTGCTGCTAGGATTTCTCGTTGATCGGTCAGCACGGCAGACTCCACCAATCCGGGCGGTACCTTTCGACAGTGCAAGGAATGGATCCAATTCTTTCGGTTCGAGACTCGCACAGCCGTCCTCGTTGCAAGGAGGACTTGTTCAGGTCCTACCCATCTCGGCTCCAAACTGTTCGTTCTGTCGAAGACTTTCACCATAACATGATCTCCAGGCCGGAGACCATGTCCTTCGCCGGTAGACCGATCAGGGAGCGTCTCTCGGACCTGTTGATGAATAGAAACCAAATTATCCGTTAACTGTGCCAGATAATCGCTCATCATTACACAAGGTACGTCATACACAGCCTTAGGCCTTGGTGGACCCCAAATGTTCATTGGGCGTCCGAATACTATTTCGTACGGCGTAAGGCCGGTTCGAGAGTGTGGCACTGACCTAATTGACAATAACGCCAGTGGCAGGGCGTCTGGCCAAGTCAAAGACGTTGAAGCTTGGATTTTGGCGATCTTAAGCTTCAGTGTACCATTATATTTCTCGACTAGTCCTGCAGACTGGGGGTGGAATACGGCGTGGAACTTCTGGGTGATGCCTAGGCCCTTCAAGACATATTTTATAACATCCGCTACAAAGTGAGGGCCATTATCACTCCACAGAAGTCTACAGACGCCGTATCGAGGGAAAAACTCTTTCAGCAATAGCTTCGCTGTAGTCATTGCAGTATTGTCTTTCGTAGGGTACGCCTCAACCCATTTACTGAAGGCGCAGACCACTACTAGAACATACTTCAAATTGTTACAGCGCTCAAGCTGGATATAGTCCATCTGCAGAACCTCAAAGGGTGCAGTGGGCGTCACAAATCCTCCTGCTGGAGTTCGAGTGCCTTTCCCTGGGTTATACTTCAGACAGATCATACAGGTCTGCACCACCCTCTTTGCTGTGCTAGCAATCTCTGGATGCTCCCAGACTTGGGTAAGCAATTTCACAATTGCGGAAGCTCCAACATGTGCTAGCCCATGTGCCATCTGAACCATAGATTGTACGAAAGCCGTGGGTAACTTCCATCTATCCATCTGTTTATTTCTCCAACAGCCCTCATCATCCAACTCTCCCTCGCTAGCCCATTGCTCCCGCTCTTTATCAGAAGCGGTCCTTTGCATTTCGCGCACTTCCTCCTTCGCATCACGCCATCTTTCCACCTGTGACTTTACTACATACATGGCAGTAGCACCGGGCTGCATCGCAGTCTCCCGTGCTACTCGATCCGCTAACGCATTCCCTTCTCCAACTTTATCAACCACTTTCCTATGGGCGCTACACTTAACGATAGCAATTTTCTTTGGGTATGTCAATGCAGTTAAAAGATTATGAACTAACTCTCCATGCATTATCTGTACTCCATGTGACGTTAAAAAACCTCTCTCCTTCCAGAGTAGGCCGAAGTCATGTGCTACTCCGAAGGCATAGCGGCTATCTGTATAAACATTCACACATAATCCTGTACTGAGCTCACATGCTCGTGTTAATGCTATCAGTTCCGCTGCTTGAGCTGATTTTTGTGGTATGCGTGCTGTCTCCACTATCGTGTGTAATGTGGTAATTGCATACGCTGCTGAAGTCGTACCATCTGGTAGCTTCAGGCATGATCCGTCTACCCACAACTCTCCATCTACATCTGAAAAGGGCGTATCCTGGAGATCAATACGACCCTTTGTTTGTTCCTCAGTCACAAGAATACAATCATGCGCTTTCTGCGCCTCAGGCTGGGTCTCGGGGTATGGCAACAATGTGGCCGGGTTTAACGTTACGCACCTTTTCAACGTAATATGAGGAGCCAAAAGCGTCAACTCATATCCCGTTAAGCGGGCACTGGTCAAATGCTGCGTCTTTGTTTGATTGAGCAGGGCATCCACAGCATGGGGAACTAACACCAACAATTTATGGGACAACACAATTCCTTCACTTTGGCGTATTGACACAGCTGTCGCCGCTACCGAGCGAAAACACCCTGGTAATGCTCGGGCGACAGGATCAAGTACAGCCGAGAAATATGCACAAGGGCGCTGTTTGTCGCCGTGCATCTGCACTAAAACTGACAATGCACATCCATCTTTCTCATGCACATACAACGAAAAGGGTTTTGCATAATCAGGGGTCCCTAACACTGGTGCTGAACAAAGGGCCTGTCGCAGTTGCTGAAAAGCAGCATCACACTCATCTGACCAAGGGATTGGGATAGGCGTGTCTTTTGTCAAAAGAGCTAGTAATGGCTTAGCTATGTGTGAAAACCCCAATATCCACTGTCTACAAAAAGAAACGAGGCCCAAAAATGCACGGACATCCTTCTGTGTGGATGGTCTCGGTGTATCCAAAATTACTTGGATACGATCCGGTGTGAGTGCACGTCCCTCCTTAGACAAAAGGTGACCTAAATAAGTCACCTTTGGTCTACAGAATTGCAATTTCTTCCTAGATACTTTATGATTGTGGGATGCTAAAAAGGAAAGTAGGGATAACGTGCTCGTCTCACACAACTCCAGGGTGTCAGCCGCCAACAAGATGTCATCGACATATTGAATGAGGGCGACCCCCTCGAGTAAAACAAAGGAATCCAACTGTCGTTTCAAAGCCTGACTGTAAATACTAGGGCTTTCTGTGTAGCCTTGGGGAATTCTACAAAAACGATAAGATCTATTATTTAATGTGAACCCAAAAAGAAATCGGCTATCAGGATGAATGGGAATGGAAAAGAAGGCATTCTTCAAATCAATCACTGAAAACATGGTCGCCGTAGGCGGGACCAAGGTAAGCAACGTCGTGATATCGGAAACCACCGGGTACTGAGGTATCACGATCTTGTTTACCTCCCTCAAATCAATTATGAACCGATAGACCTTAGAGTCCGTGTCCTTTTTCAGAATAGGGAGAATCGGACTGTTACAGATATTATAGGGAACTTCTTCCACTACCCCTACTGCGATCAAGTCTTGCACAATCTGTATGAGAGCCTCCTCGCCCTCCTGGGAAATACGATACTGCGGGAGGCGTGGTAGCACCGCCCCCTCCTGGACACTAATGTGGACCGGAGGAATCACCATTTGTCCCACATCTGTGTCCGAAGTCGCCCATAAAGCTCGGGGGAGGGTAGCCAACAATGCATCCTCTGATATCGTACACATCCGCCCAGACCTGGGATAGTTGTCATTTAAGATCACCCTCACACCCTCAGGGGAGCAGCGGATCGTAGCCCTAAAATACTTTAACATATCAAGGCCCATAATGTTATCCGGTGTATACGGAGCAAGCAGAAACGGACAGGGCGCAGAAAAAGAATCAACCTTAAATGTAAGGGGCTGTGAAAGAGGGCTTCGGGAGAGTGTACCGTCAAACCCTACCGATGTAACCACTGAGCCGGATGGGGGAGCCCCCGGAACCAAGTACCTAGACAATGCACTACGTGTCGCTCCTGTATCCACTAGGAACTGATCAGTAGAACCTAAAACCTCAGCCGATACATAAGGACCCGTCTGATCGACCGGCACCTCAACTGATTCGGACCCCCATCCAACGCATTCCTATGCATGCTGCGAATCGTGATATCCCGATCGATCGATGTCCGACACATGATACTGGTGCTGGCGATCAAACACATTTGAGCTATCTCGGTGCTGCCCAGCAGTATCGAAACGGGCATTATCATTAGAATTCCCTCTAAAGTTCGAGGAACCCCCTCTACCTCTCGGGCCACCCGGAGTATGCCCCTGACGTGAAGCACGCAACACTGGGCAATCCCTGGCCCAATGGCCCAACTGCTTGCAGTACGCACACTGGTTCCTATTCAAATCAGATCGGCCCGAAGGGGGACCATAAGATCCGCCCCTTCCTCTATTATTATTACCCCGTCGGGGCGGGCCATATACTTGTGCCAACATTACCTTAGTCTTAAGATCTTTCGATTTCTTTTCCTCCTGGCCCTTCGCCTCGTGCTCCTGACGCTCATAATACTGAGCGATAGTCAGAAGGGTCGTCGGCGTCGCGGAGGACCAGGAACTCTCGCTCGCTTTTAAACGGGCCGCAACTGCCGGTAACAGATTAGCCACATATTTGTCCGCGAAAAGGTGGCGGCCAGTGTCGTCAGTAAGCGACTGGCCACTAAAATCATGAAACGTTTCCTCAAAGCGCGTGAAGAAATCTGCAACTGACTCGTCAACTTTCTGTTTACATGCAGCTAACATATTCCAGTCAATCTTTTTGGGGGGGATTATTGTTTTCAATTTAGCCACAATAGCAGCAGGGAGATCTAAAATATTCTGGGGTGGTTTCTGTGCGGGCTTCCGTTCCCTATCCTCATCCTCAAGGTCAGACCATCGAGCCTTAAAGGCAACTACATCATCTACCCTGCGGACAGACCTCCACGTGTCCGGTGGTAGAATAAGGCCAAAGAACAGGTCTATATCCGCTAAAGTCATAATGCAAGAATTCAAGGCCCCCTCAACTTCTTCATAGAAGGCCGCTGGATTCTTGCGGGGGTCAGGCAACGCATTCTTCAATGCCATAACATCGGCTCTATGCCATGGAGTATAAACCCAATTATATACGAAATATCCCCTTGCATCGGCGGAGTTAATATCCGAGCTAGTCCCTGCTCCCTTAGGAGGAACATACAAAGGCGCCGCCTCTCGCATTGGTTTAGCATGCACTATGTCATCCTTATCTGACTGGGAGGCGGATGGGTGGCCCCCTGCTGCAGACGAATCCGACTGCTTCTCCTCCTCCGTTTGTTGGCGTGCTTTCTCTCTAAGGGCCAGCACCTCGTCCCGCAAAGCGAACAGCCGCCGAGCCGCCTCAGGAGCCTTAGGGGGAGAAAAAACACCATTACGTAATGCTCCGGCATCCGAAGACACTTCGTCAGGCTCAAAGACACTAGAATATTTTCGGAAAGCAGCAATTACTTCATCCGCGAAATGAGACAGAAAATACACCCTCTCTCTATCTTGCCACGACCCCCAAGTATGGAACAACTCCTCCTTAGACATCTTGCCCTTAAGTGCACGGAGGGAAAGTTTCCGAAGCTCAGCCATATGCTCGGCCGATAACATGGACCGTGTGTCTACCTTACCCGAAGCCGGGCCAGAATCTTGCGGCCGCGGAGCGGATGCGCCAACATAAGGGGGCGGAGAGCGATCTAGCAAATAAAAATCATCATCAGGATTATTAAGGACAGGATAAAGTGGCTGGCGAACAACATATTGACCCGAAACTTGGAGCCTACGCTCTTTCTCTTGTCTGTCCGCCTGCTCTTTGTCCTCCCGACGCTTCGCTTCCTGTGCTCGCACATGATCATTCTTTCGTTGCTCCTTATCAAACAGCACTTTCTCACGCTTCTCTCGCTCACGCACTTCCTTCACCCATAATCGCACACACTCAAACATATCCTGACGAGCACGTCGTTTACACATACACTGTTCCACATACTCAATCTTACGTATATCAAATGATCCATACAAAGGCCATCGCAACTCAGGATCCTTCCTCGTGTATTTCCTCCATAGCGTGCTGTACATTATGGAAGAAAGACCGTGCTTCACATACATATCCCTATTAGGAGTCCCCTCTGGGGGAGCTGGAGCAGATTCCTCGAGGTTCAACCGGTTACCAAAACAGCAGCACCACTTACGGAGTGCGCTAAAAGCAGGCATGCTAGGAATAATGCAAAATATGCAATATTATAAAGAAAATGGCACTTAATCGTTGCGCCGTTCAAAGTTTACACAGCTCCTGGAGAAATTTCTCCACATTACCTGCCTATATGTGTTGCAACGCATATATTTTCACAAAGACAAATTCAAAATATGACTAGTCATCATCAATCAAACTCAAATAGCCAACCCAGGCTTCAAAAACTCGGAGCAAGTACCGTACAACGGTTCTTACCAATCAAGAGTCCAGGTTCCAACTGCCAAGCTCCACAATCGCCCAAACGGCTCTCACGGCAGGACCGACAGAAGAGGTCTCAGTCGATGACCGGCGCCACCCAGACGGTCAGCTCGGAAGGGAAGGAAGAAAAACCTCGGGATGCCAGGGCTAAAACGCCGCTGGCAGTGATCACGTCCCCGGCCAAACTCCTCACCTTCGTCGCGACCAGTCCTTCGAGCATCCGAGTCGCCGATGAGCCCCACGTGACGGGCGCCAATTGATGTGTACAGGCCCCAGCTAGGCCCGCAAAGCACAAGGGTTCGCTCTCCTGTAACGGAATCTATAAGGAAGTTGGCACGGAAACTGCAAAGTACAAAAACAAGGTTTATTAACCCTTAAGGGTGGTCCTACAATCCACACAACACTCTTCAGTATTGCATGGAGTAGCACACAGAACATTCGTACACAGTCCCCTTTTATACACAACAGAGGGGCTCATAAGTGGGTGGATACAACATGAGGCCGAAGAACATTACCATTTATGGTCATTCTCAATACTGAATCAATACATGGGCGGAGCCAACACACTCCTTGAGCCCGCGAAAACACATGGTCAAGCAAGGCTAATTATAACAGATGTGGTCAAGTCTGGGCATGCGCCAGATGGACAGGAGAGAGCTATTTATAAACTGTTACTAGGCAAATTACAAGAGCAACTAACACAGAGGTCGGACTCTCCTTGTGGTGAACACATGGCAGCATGTCAATACAAAATGGAGTCCGGACTTCGGTCAACATAACGAAGAAAACATGATCTAAAGGGAAAGCATTAATGTCTTTAGTAAATGCTTAATCACATTCTGTTTCAATTTACAACAGAATGTCTATATAATAATGGGGAAAATAGGATGACTATCTGTACTGTATATGGCAATGTAGGTGATGACCCTGAAGCCTTGAACTACATCACTAACGAGTTGGTACATTGGCCATTACCCTTAATTATTTGTGGTGATTTTAATTTAAACCTTCCGGGGCAATGGTCAACAGATCCGACATTTATTTATCAAGGGAGAAAACCTAGGGTCTTCAGGGCATTTAAGGAGTTGTGTTCATTGCATGGGTTGATTGATACTTGGCATATGAATCACCTAGGTGATCATGGATTTACCTTTTATTCTTTCCCCCACTCACGTCATGCACGCCTTGACTATTTCCTCATCTCCAATTCCCTGCAGAATAGGTGCACAATCAATAAACTACCTAGGATACTATCTGATCATAACCCGTTAGCACTTAATCTGGTATGCAATAGAAGCAGCTCCACACGGAGGAGTTGGACGTTTGAAAGGGTCTTTCTAAAGAACGAGGGCTATAATAACCATATGAGGGATTGGATCTCGGCTTTCTTGGAAATAAATATCGGTAGTGCTCTGATAGCGATAGTTTGGGATGCTTTGAAAGCTGGGATTAGAGGAGAAACTCTCCAGTTCTCTGTTAGGTCCAACCGAGAAGGAAAGGCTCAACTCGATAGATTACAACAGAACCTGAGTATGACAGAGGCGGAATTAGCCAAAGCAACACTAAGTGGCCAGGTAACTGATGAATTAGAACGGGTGGCTGTGGCAAGAAATCGGATATCGGAAGTGTTTATTGAGAAAGCTATTAGTAAAGCTACGATCTATAAAAAAAAAACTTATGAACTTAGCGAACAAGTTGGACACCACCTAGCTGTTCGCACAAGAGAAGAGAACAGATATTTAATACAATAAAGAGCATTAAAGACGTAGATGTAGAGGTGAAAACGGAAGCCTCTGAGATTAGAAGGGCGTTTGAGAGATTCTATGAAGATCTATATAAAGAGCCTAATAGAGAACTGGAGAACATGGATGAATATTTGGAGCAATATGAGGGATTTTCTCTTAACGAGGAGGAACAGGCTAATCTAAATAGCTCCCCTACTTGGAGGAAATTCAGATGGCACTAAAATCATTAGCTAATGGAAAAGCTGCTGGGATAGATGGAATCCCTTCAGAATTCTATGAAAAATTTGCTATACAGCTCAGAATAATTATGCTTGAATTGTTAAGTTCCATTTTTAGTGGCGGTAAGCCACCTCCCTCATGGTCTACAGCGAAAATCATGGTTTTTCCGAAAAAAAATAAAGACCCCATGGAAATGGGTTCTTACAGACCAATCACACTAATAAACGGGGACTCGAAAATGTATTCAAAAGTATTGGCCGCCCGATTAGCCCTTATTATCCATAATATAGTGTCTCCTCGTCAACACAGGTTTATCCCAGGGAGATCAACATCGGACCATGTTCAACGGGTGATATCGCTTTTTGACCTCGCAGGGAAAACAGGAGACCCTATGGCTTTAATACTATTGGATGCAGAAAAAGCCTTCGATAGGGTCTCCTGGAGGTTCCTTTGGGAAACTATGGCTAGGTGTGGACTTACATCACAATTTATTAAAGCCATGCAAGGACTTTATGTTGACCCAGGAGCCAGTGTTATGATCAATGGGACATACTCAGAGAGATTTAAGATCACTAGGGGAACGAGACAGGGGTGCCCATGCTCTCCCCTGCTATTTGCAGTCTATATAGATGCGTTCATACAGAAATTAGAAAATCATCCATTAGTGACTCCGATAAAGGCTTTTAATACTGATACAAAAATCCTAGCGTATAGCCATAGTCACCTGTAATCCTATCCAAGCAATGGCAGTGATAGAAGAGGAAGCGAATAGCTTTGGTAAGATCTCCGGATATAAGTTGAACTCAACAAAAACACAGATAGTTATTAATGACAAGCTCAAGATGGATGACTATAGAGTAACAGAACATGCTGTCTACTTAGGAGTTGATATAACCGCAGACATAGATAGTATAGAGAGCTTAAACTTAGACCCACTGGTTAAACACACCAAGAAAGAACTAACCCGACTTGACAACCTACATCTTACTATTGGCGGGAGATGCAACGTTATCAAAATGCTATTTTTACCCAGATTCCTGTATCTCTTTCGCACAATATGCACAATATGCCTGGAGTTCACTCCCCAACAGTTTAAAAACATAGAGAACATCTTTTCCAGATTTATTTGGGGTTATAAGAGACCTCGCCGAGCACTTAAATGGCTTATGTTGCCCAAAGAAAGAGGCGAACTCGGAATGCCAAATTTAAAGTTATATTATTGGGCTACGGTAATTAGATATAGTACCGTGCTTTTATCAATAGAAGAGGGTCACAACTCCGATAGGATCACTCCACAAGAATTGATCCTAGGGACAGGCTGTGAGGGTTGTTTTTGGTGACATATGAACGACAACTATTTTAAGAAAGTAAAACTCAAGACCATCTCCAATACATATAAAGTTTGGATTAATGTAAGAAAACTGCTAGGACTGGGCCGTTTTTCATGCTACACCCCAATTAAGCTTAATTATGAGTTACCCGCATTATTCCACAACACATGTATGTCGAGATGGCTCGAGAATGGCATTCAGCAATTAGGCTGTTTTTATAACTCTAGTGGCCTAAAAACTTTCTCCGACCTTCAGTCTGAATATTCCATCAACCATAGGGAGTTTTTTAAATATCTACAGATCAGGGATTTTTTGCAAAAAAAAACAGGGGGACGTGACAAATTTCAAAATAATATCGCACTAGATACTATATGCAGATCAAATACCCCTAAAATTGGGGTCATCTATGAACTTCTTAGGGATAAGCTCCCTGATGACTTGGGAAAATATCTAATGGAGTGGCAGACCTCTCTTGCAATCCAACCGAATATTCCTTTGCGAGCGTATGAATTATCACAAGTGTGCTTAATGTCTATAAATCCCCAGGCACAATTTTATAAAACTTTTTTCTCCCTTTATTATACACCATATAAGATTGCAAAATGGACAGTAGGAAAGGGAACAACCTGTCCACGTTGCTCGATGGGCGCTGCCGACATGATTCACATAGTTGCCTCATGCGACAAACTATCAGGTTTGATAAAAGAAATCTCTAACTTCCTTTCAGAAATTCTCCAAGCTAATATATCTATCACTCGGGAGGAAATTGTGTTAGGAGTGTCTAATAATCAAAGACCTAATCATACGCAGGGGCTTATTTTTGTAGCTATGGCTGTCCTCCGACTCTGTATAGCTTCAGCGTGGCTGGATGCTACTTCACCGGCTTTTGCACAATGGAGAACTAGATTACTAGCAATTTGTACCCAGGAAGTAGCCATATTTAAAACTAAAGGGAGGAGAAAAAATAGAAGAGGGATGCAGATCTGGGGTCCGCTTTTGCATTGGCAATTAGATCACACCTAAAATGCTTGGTCTATAATATGGTCTTATTTGGGACAATATTCATTGTAATTATACAGATTTTGACAATACATGCTGTATTATCTTACAGATTTACTGAATTGTTTTTCTCTTTTTGTGGATGTGGATGATTGAGAAGTGAAACTTCGGAGCAATAATCCAGTCTGGACCGCACCAATGCCTCGGTCATCCAACCAGGCACATTCTCTCAAGTCAGGAGCAGGTAAATAACTCCTACGGATTGTAAACTCTACATTCCGAAGAATACATACATACGTGAAGCACGAGTTTTCCAATCTTGCTGGCGACTGACGAAAGGCCCACTGTCAATGATGAGTGAAGCAAGACATTTTGATAATCGGTGCCGTTCGTGGAAGGAGCTTACAGAGTGCTTTTTTAACCTGCTGATTTTAAAAACCCATGGAGTGCTGCCACTGGAGGTATTGCCAAAAGTGCTAGTGACTGTTGCTTGAAGGAGAGAGGCAACTAAGGGACTGCGAGGACCAGCAGCCCCGTGATTGGAAACAGCTGTGTCCTCTTCCCGTACTCCCGCCCTCCTGCCCTGACGCTATAAGCCTGTTCACGGCCCCCGCTCCGCGGGAGCCGTTCGTGGAAGGAGCTTACAGCTTACAGAGTGCTTTTTTAACCTGCTGATTTTAAAAACCCATGGAGTGCTGCCACTGGAGGTATTGCCAAGAGTGCTAGTGACTGTTGCTTGAAGGAGAGAGGCAACTAAGAAACTGCGAGGACCAGCAGCCCCGTGATTGGAAACAGCTGTGTCTTCTTCCCGTACTCCCGCCCTCCTGCCCTGACGCTATAAGACTGATCACGGCCCCTGCTCCGCGGGACGCGCGCGGGCGCGCGCCGGGCGAAGCCCGGGCCAAGGGCGGGCCCGTCTGAGCCCGTCCGAGAACGTCAGAGAACGGAACGGGGCCTTTCTCTAATAGTTGTCGTTTAAGATCTACAATTGGACTACTGTGGGTAAGGTCTAGTTCCTAGCTTGTTACCTAAGATTGCTGCCAGTGTACTGTATCTGTCCAATTATCTTAACTAATGGATAAGCATACCAAAAGGGATGGACCTACCACACAACTGTCTGGGGGAGTTCTAATGGGGACTTTAGACAATTTTTTAGTGCGAGTGCAATCAGCACTCGCTAAATACATAGAACTAACAGAAAAAAAGGCTCTCATTAGATACTCTCTGTGACAAGAGGTCCTCTCTGGGAAGCATGGCTAACATAAGGTCACCATTGCATCGATCGCCTGTAATATCGGATTTATTGGGCTCAACATCTCCTCCGGTCGAGGAGTGTGATGAAGACATAATGATATGTTCCCCAACACTGATTGAAATCCCAAGTGAAACTGCTGATATGTTGAAAATTAGCGAAGCGGTCCCAACATCGAAGCCTTTGTCAAATATAAAGACCCGCTCTGCAAGTAATACAAAAGTGGGTTCTGTACAACATCAATTAGTTCCAACTTTGACAAAAAAACGTAGGGGAAACCAACGGACAGTTGTTGGGAAAAAAGTTAAGCCAGACCTTGCTTCTGCTCCAAGGAAGGATATTGCACCTTGCCCAAAACCTACATCTGTTGAAGTGAGGACAATTCCATCACTGCTTTTGGGGAATAAGTCTATGGACGATACAGACTCATCGTTCTGGGTCAAACTGGAAAGTACTCTAAAGAATCTATGTGAACCAATTCATGAAAGGTTGGGCTCCATAGAGAGCAGGCTTGTATGTATGGAACTTTCACTTGCCTCGGCAAAGCCATGGGGTGGCAGACAGGGTCCTGGTTCTCAAAAGGAGTGTCCTAGTGTGACAGGCACAAGCTCTAAGATTAAATCCCCCGTTACCAATCCAGTAAGTGCCATTGCAAATAATAATCTCCCCATTTTACAGGAGACTCATGCCACTTTAGCTGTAGATAACCCAACAAGTGTTGATCATCCCCCACCACGTGAAGCGCCATTTATCCCCGGGGATGGAAGAGATAGAAGTGATAAGCAGCCTATACCTGCCCAGTCCTTACTGCAGGCCTCGACAGGTCTAATTGATATGAATCTCCCTCCCGAAGCAGCCCCTTATGTGGTGGTTTTGACAGGGGTCCCACCCCTGGCGAATGGAATAAGGGAACCATATAGGGACTTAAAGAATAAATGCACATTCTGGCTTAATAATAAACGACCACTGCCGTACTATATGTGCACGGAAATTCTGTTCGCCAGAAGAGTTAGTTGGGTGGGTAGGAGACCTAAGTCGATAAAGGGGGATTGTATCATAATTAATTTCAGGGATAGACACTGTGTGGAATACATTTGTTCTTGGCCCCAAGATGATCCTTCATCTCTAATAAATACTATGTCACTGTCCTATTTTTATCCTCCCACGTTTTCGCCCCTAGGTGGGCTAACACGAGGGGGATTTGTATCAAATGGATGCACTTTCAAGGATATAAGGTCCATTAATAGATTTGATGTTTTATCAGGGTTAGCGGACTGCGATTGACAGAATAGTAGAAGTGGTCATTTTAACCACGAAAAGACATATGCAGTCCCAGGGCCTGAGGAGGTCACAAAGCAAGGAGTGTGGCCCTCAATGGTTAGCAACAGTGGCGAAAATGGATCTCCAGCTCCAGCAAATATAGCTGGGGCTTGGGAATGGGGTCCACAAGCCGTGCCTCATAGAGAAATGTTAAGTAATGAGGTTAGCTTATCTTATCCACATGGTGTCGTTTCCCCTTTGTTATTAAATATTGAGAGTGCTGAAGGGGCAAATAATGTTGTAGGTCTTATATCGCTTTTATCCTGGAATGTGGCGGGTTTGGGATCCAACTATCATCATCTCTTTGGTCAGACTTTATTAGCGAGCATGATGTTTTTCTCTTTCAGGAGACATGGTCAATAGAGCCTGTGTTCATGCTGGGCTATTTGAATTTCTATGTTTCAGCAGAGAAAAGGACCAAAGGCCGGCCAGTGGGAGGCTTGACTATATGGATTAAACAGAGTTTGGAATGTATCATCCAACCTATCCCAATTTTGAATAATGACATAATGGGAATTAGGCTGAATTTCCCGCTAAATTTTAAAAATTACATATATAATGTGTATATTAGGGGTTTACCAGGCGGGAAAAAATCACAGGTGGCACTAGCATTAGATACCCTTGTTGAAACTAGATCAATTGACTTATTCCCACTGATTGCGGGAGATTTTAACACGACCTTTGAGCCACTAGGCCCTCATGATTTACTCTTAACTGAGGAGGAGGACCTTAGATGGGGTGTTCCACAGCTCGAGACAAAGCCAGTTAGTAAGTGGACAGAGGCGGCCATGTTTCTGAAAGGATTTTGCCTGGGCAACCAACTTAGGGCAGCCAACGGCAGAACCATATCAGATAGGAAGTGTAGAAAAACCTATGACAATGACATCAGGGCAAGTAATATAGATTACCTCCTAGTTCATCTGAGGATGTGGTACACCCTAGTGGATATGGTGGTCAAGTCTCGAATAGAAAGTGACCCCAACCCATTAGTCGCTACTTTTAATTTGGGCTTGGGAGATAGAATAGTTCGAGCTCCCGATATGACAGGACCAGCAGCTGCTTTATCAAATGACGAGCGCCACCTTGAGTGGCATAAAGTAGCAGAGCATCCTGCTCTATTAGCTACCATTGAGTCTAATGTTGAAGAAGCGTTGACTTTAATGATGGCTGGTGGCACTACAAGCCAACTTCTAGCTGTAACTGAGAAAGCACACAAAAACTTATTCGTCAAACTTAAATCTTATTTTTGTAGACCTTTCTCAGCGAAACAAGTCTCTAGAAGTAAACATGAGGAATGGTTTAATGCCCCCTGCAAACAAGCCCGTGGAGATCTGGGCGCCGCCCTTAAAACAAAAGATCCAAGCAAGATCAAAATAGCACGAAATACCTACAGAAGGACCCAATGGAAAGCAAAAAAGGAATGGGAAGAGAGCGAGTGGCAAGAGCTCAAGGCAGCATGTATTGATAAAAATCAAAAAAAGTTCTGGGACATTTTTAAATGGAAGAGGGGTGAGATCATTGATAGCCCGCACAATCATGTCCCTCAGAGCTCCTGGGTCGAATTTTTTAAGTCACAATATGCAAAGGGCGCTGAGGAAGCCACTATGACTTTCCAGGGAAAGGTGTTTTATAACAACTCTGTTTTCAGCCCTGAGGAGGTCGATAGGGCCTTGGATACGGTAACACAAGGACGTGCACCTGGTATGGATTGTATCCCTGCCGACGTATTTTTGCACACTAGGCAAAGATGGCGTCTATGTATTACCTATGTAGCTAACGCTATAGCTCAGGGAATGGCCATTCCCCAATCCTGGAAAGGTGCTGAAATTGTCCCAATATATAAAAAAGGGAACAAATCGCTGGCTAGTAACTATAGGCCCATTAGTCTGATTGACGCTATGCAAAAAATTATGGGTCGGCTGGTCTTGGGCGAAATCCAGACCTGGATGGAGGATAGTAACATCTTGAGTCCTCTCCAGGCTGGGTTTCGCCCTAAGACCAGTACTATAGACCAGGTTTTTAGGTTTATAGTCCTATATTGGAGAACAGTGGTTCTAGAAAGGGGGGTTTTGTACGCAGTGTTTGTTGACCTGCGGCAGCCTTCGATCTAGTCCCGCGAGACAAGCTGTGGCAAGTACTGGAGGAGATGAGAATGGCACCGGAGTTGTTGGCATTGGTGGTTCGCTTGCATGAGGACAACTTTGCACGGGTCCGGTGGGGACGGCAGGGTGAGGTTACGGAGTCTTTCCCCGTTCAGCGAGGAGTTCGGCAGGGTTGTGTTTTGGCACCGACCCTGTTTTCGCTCTTCGTGAATGGGGTGGCCGAGTTCCTCTCCCGGGCCCCCTCGGATGCACCGGCCATGGCAGGTACTCGTGTTCCAGTCCTTATGTTCGCGGACGACACATTGCTGATTTCCAAAACCCCGAGTGGCCTGCAGCTCACCCTCCGGCGCTTTGAAGAGTTCTGCTTGCTACGTGGTTTGGAAATAAACGTTGCCAAAACTAAGTTTATGGTCCTTAATGGCCCTAAACCATGTAGGTCTTACAAACCTTTTAAAGGAGTAATGCTTATGAATGGCTCTCCTCTGGAGCAGGTAGAAGCTTTCACTTATCTGGGAGTCACGTTACATAAGAATATGAATTGGAAAAGTCAAATAGATTTGTCTATATTGAAGTTCCAACAGCAGACAGGCTTCCTTTTAAAAATATTCAAAACCTCGCAGACACAACCAATTGGCCCACTCCTTGAGATTTACTCAATGAAGATCCGTAGCTCGTCTTTATATGGGTCCGAGCTATGGGGGCATGGTAATAATTCAAAACGGCTGAATGTTATGGAGAGCGAGTTTATCCGGAAAATCGTTGGAGTGCCACAAAGCACTCCTTTGTTACCCCTTTTTTGGGACCTTGGTCTGAAAACTCTATCAGACACAGCCAATTTGCGCCCTCTGCTGTATTGGCATAGGATATGGACAACCGAGGAGCTTAAGCATTATGCTTTGGGCTTAAAGGAAATTATGGAAAAAGATCCCTTTCAAAAAATTGACTGGCTGAGATCTCTAAAAATGCTACTATATAAACTGGGGTGGAGAAATTTGTGGGATGATCCCCTAAATGCGGTCTTTCCCTCAAAAGAAATTGTGAAGGCAAAATATTGGGAAATGATCGGGTTGGAATCATCTGTGAAGGGGAGCACTTCCCATCTAACAGCTAGATTCCTAGAAATTAAGGCCTACCCCAGACAGGAATTGTACTGGGGCCTGATCGAAGTACCAAGTGATCGCAAGCTCTACTTTCAGTTTAGGATAGGTACCCTTCCGATCCGTATATTTACATCTAAATGGGTCAAAGGATCTCAGGATAAATGCCCAAAGTGCGGGGACGTTATTGAAACTATGAATCATTTTGTGTTTTTTTGTCCCCTTTATGTCCTCCCACGGAAAAAATGGGTACTACCCGTTTGTCGGCAAATAGGAATCCGAAGGCACGAGGAGGCTCTAAGAATTCTGTCCTCAGATCCGAGCCCGAAAATTGCTATAGCAATGGCAAAATATATTAAGTGGGCTTGGATAATACGATCTAGACAGATTAATAACAAAGAGCCCATCAAACAGCCCCCCTGATTCATTTGTCTATGTATCCAATCATGTATAGCATATTCCCAGTTAATGATCTTTTGATCCCTAGATTGTTTTTAGTAGTCGAGGATTAAATGCTAATGGGAAATATGAAATGATTTTATTTCTTTGGATGTATAGGCAATAGTATTTTGTTTATTAAATATGGAGAATATCATTGTTCTAGGCGCATAAGTATAAACTTATATTGATTTTCACATTCTGTTTTAGTTGTACTCATGTAAGATGATGATTTTTGACACTTTTATGACTTGATTGTCGCAATAAAGTTTTTTGAATTGAATTGAATTGTTTTTCTCTTTTTGTGGATGGGTATGTTGTGAAGTAATACCTTGGTCCAAAGGGGAGGGTGGGGGGCTTATGTATATATTATATAATTTTGTGAAAATCGCTAATAAAAATCATTTAAAAAAAAAAAAGAAGTAGTCATACCTGCGCTGAATAAATGAGTTATACTGTTAGCACCTTGTCCAAAGACAAGTCAGATAATGGTACTCCATTTTGAAGAAAGAATTAAACAACTATCCTGCATATTTAAGTAAATCCATTGCGGCCTCAGGTCCATGATATTTTTAAGAGCTCCATAGCAACTAAGGAAAGCACTCTATGTCGCCAAGAGTACACTCTACGTTTATAAGACTCAGTCTGACAGTATGTGACAGCAGCAACACCCCATATTGTACAAATCATGCCTCAACAGCAGTGCACACATTCAGGCGAACTTTCAACAGAAGCCCTATCTGGTCCCAGACATCAAGGCATCTGTTGTCACTGCATGGAGGGAACCGCATAGTCATGACTTACATGACTGCTTGTATTTTTGTACTGTGCAAGGTGATCCATGTGAGATATCTACGACAGAGGAATCGCCCAACCCTGAAGTTAACTCTAAAGAATGATATGCAGTCAACATAGACAATCTCAGTGTTGGTGAAACTGGCGCAACTGGTTGAATGCTCATCTGAGAATCAAAATTTCATCCCTCTGATGACATGAATTCCTACTGTACTACTACTTCTTGTTCTTTCCCTTCTCTTAATTCTTCTCTGTAGGAAATGACAATCCTTTGCATGATGTCACCCTTAATATTTGCCCTATGTGTTTTGCTGGCTTCAGAACTCTGCACTTTACCCCGGCTAACTAGTACTTATTTTCCTATGCTCCCTCTAATCATGGTCAAATTGACATGCTCATAATTGGTATATTTAACTTGGCTGTTAGTCCATAGTATAAGGTGCAAAATGTACCTAGGGACTAGAAGTCAGTCAGTCAAAAGAACTTTATTCGGTTAATTAAAACCATAAAAGCATTCCATACACAAAATTTAAATTAATAAAACATTAATTAGCAGCAAAGATGTTTACACAAATTATAAACATTAAATAGTCGGGGACAAGCAATCTAAAATATAACTTTGTGGAAAGCCTTGGTTCATTAAAATCAATTGATATAAACTAGATCATAAAAATCAATCTCAGTATTTTCCCCCCCATATTCTATAGCATTGATTAGCAGCAAAGGTATTACACTAATTATAAGTCTTGAGTGATCCGGGAGAGACAATCTAAAATATGACATTATAAAAGACCTTGATTCATTAAAATCAATTAATATAAACTAGATCATAAAGCTCTCATTTTTTCTTCTTTTTTGTAACTGCTGCGATGAGAAAACTTGCTACTTGTAAAAAACCTTTATCTTTTAGAATTGGGAGAATGAAACGCTTCCGAATGTGCAAAAAATACTCACAAAAGAAAATGAAATGTAATGTGTGCTGCGTAGAAAAGTTGTTGAGCATACGCCCAAATCCTCCACCCTTCTCCATCCCGGAGGGTCTGCAAGAAGAAAATGTAGCTGATTCAACCTAAATCTTATCAGGAGGAAGCAGTGGTTAGGATTAGATACCACATTCAGATACGGTTCAATTGCACGAGACGTTTTTAGTAATTGGTGGGCGCGTACAGTTGGTTTTGCCAACTCACTTTCTTCTCTTTCCATGGAAGCCATATATAAATAAGATTGCTTCACCCACTGCAGTTCGCCCTTTACTAGTTTATCTGGCGAATTAAATAGCTCTGGCCGACCCAATTTCACTGTCAACCTTTTAACAAGACTCAGCCAAGGGATACGGCTCACTTGATCTAGAGCCAAACAATCAATTAAGACTTCACGATTTAATTCTAGTTCGGGGTTTAACCAAGTTGTGCTCCATTTCAAGAGAGGTGCTAATACAATTAAATCCTCAACAAAGCCAATTCCGATCTCTTGGTGGATTATATATGTTGGTGTGGATTGTGGCACCGATAACAAGTTTCTTAAAAATTTCTTCTCAACAACTTGAATTCCACTTGCCTCTCTAAAACCCCTAATATCCGCACCTTAAGTTGCAATGGAGATGCATTTTGCTCCATATATTTTTAGCAAGGCTTGCATTGGTTCAGCCCCTAACCTACGTGCGAAACCTAAAACTGCGGATGTGGATCTGGCCAAGACATTTCTCTTCGCATGTAATTGCGGAATCCATGTGCCTCGATCATCAAATAAAACACCCAGATAGGCAAAAGTTGTAACCCTGGTAATCACGTTACCCTCGCAATGGAGAGTTTTAACCCTTTTAGGCTTAGAGCCAATTATCACTGTGTGCGATTTTGAAAAATTAACACTTAAATCCAAGGATTTCATAAAAGTAGCAAAAGAATTTAAAAGAAGTTGTAAACCAACCGCCGTTCTTGCAAAAAATGCGGCATCATCCATGTATAGGAGTGCTGGCTTCCCCTAAAACTTGCTCCAGGGTATCAATATAAAGGGTGAAGAGTAAGGGGGCCAGAATACACCCCTTCCTAACACCATTAGCGATACATATTCCCTGGGTGCAATTCCTTCTTTAGTCATACCTCACAGTGGCAGTCATGTCCCTGTGCAGATCGGCAAGGAAATTAACGATGTTTCTGTCCACACCTAACTTGAGGAGCATAACCCATAATTTGTACTTATTCACTCAGTCGAAGGCCGAGCAAAGGTCCATAAACACCAGGTAGAGTGTTCCCTTCTTGGCAATGGTGTATTTCCCAATTAATAGGTGCAGGTTAATCCGTGAATCCGTATTGCAGATCTGATAGAGCGTTAGATTCAGTTAACCAAGCTGTGAGTTTACCATGTATCGCCCTTCCAAGTACCTTAACGGCAGAGTCAATGAGCGATATTGGTCTGTAACAGCTTGGGTCCCCTCTATTGCCCTTTTTGAAAATTAGGACAATCACTGACTCTGACCATGAACTAGGTAGTCCCATTTTACAAGCAGTATTAAAAACGTGGGCCAATATCTTAGACCAAAACATTATATCAAACTTGAAAAGATCGGCTGGGACACTGTCTGGTCCAGGGGTTTTGTTACCGGTCATTTGGGTTATAGCCTCCGCTACTTCTAACTCCATGAACGTCAGAGTGTATTCCTCAACTTCAAAAGTGGTGCCTGAGGGTCCTGGATTAACCTGATCGCCATACATAGATTTAAAATGATTATGCCAATCTTGCTCCTGTATGTTACAGTCAAGGGGGGAGACAATAGACTCTTGAAAAACAGGTTTGTTAACAATGTCAATAGACAATAGATCATTCCATGCCTCATGTTTAATCTCATTTTTACGTTTATTTATTGCCAATTTATATATTTTCCTTATAGCTGCTATGGCACACTTATCTTGTGGTTTAGACTTTAAGGCCACTAGCAACTTTCGATGAGCAACTGAACAATTGCTGTCAAACCGTCTCTCCCCTTTGTTTTGATGTTCCCTAAAAGGGAATTTAAGATCAGAAGCCACCTGGGTACAGATTTTGGTATATGCCATAAGGACCTCCTTGTCCCTCGAGATGTCATCTAGACAAAGGTTCATCTCTCTTCCAACAGTATGCGACAAATTCCCTGAAAATCCACCAAGTAGGCCTGGGCAGTAAATTTCGTTCCGCTCGCGGAATTTGCAATATTTTGACAGTTTCGCGTTCTGCGGAGAGTGCTAAAATGTCAAAACTATCGCAACCTGCCACGAAATGGAAGTATTTTTCTTATTCACGCTTTAAAAATGCATTCGCCGACGAGTTTTCCTATCCGTTTGTGCGCGCCACAAGATGTTGGATTGTTGGTAGCCGGTTGCGCTATCCCGCGAGAGTTTGCGATTGCGAACACGTCATTGCGATCGCGAACAGGAAATAAGCATCGCAAGCAAGATGGCCGCGTCCATTAGCGACTGCATGGGCAAGTTGGAGAATATATTTTCCCGCGAGCACGCAAAAACACAATGCGAACGGGCGGGAAAAGCAATCTCCGCGTCTTCGCGAAAGTTTTGCATGCTCGTGGAGATTTTGCGCAATTTCGCAAATTCCGCCCACCCTTACTACCAAGCACCATTTGAGTCTACGGGCCTGGTCTATAGGTCGAATATTCGAGATACGAGCCGATCTGTCGGGTTTTCGGGTTTTCTTAAGACCACCCGCCAGTATCAAACTTATGGGATTTTGATCACTATACACAGACCACTTGGTGGTGTAGTCCATCACCCGTGGGGTCAGAGCTACACTAATAAAAATATAGTCAATGGTGGAATGCGCTCCCCTACCTTTAAAGGTGGGGACATCCTCACCATCCTGCCTTATATTGGGATACAATAGGCCATGATCTGCCAGAGTGCTCTCCAAAAAACCCCCCTGCAATGAATGTTCAAAATGCGTGAATAATTAGCAGGATCCAAGCTATCCAAGACATAACAATTTAGACGACAACGATGTACATTAAAATCGCCTAAAATAATAACTGAATAAGAGGTAGTTTGTTTCTTGCTATATGAATCAAGGAAACAGTTCAGACTGACCAAATGTTCATTTACAGTGATTTTATCAAATGAATTATAAAAATTAACAATGAGCAGGTTTGGGACATTTAAAACAGTGATCTGTACCACCAGACAATTCAATGATCCTGAGTCCAATTTACAATGGTTACCTGCAACTTTTAGAGAAATCAAGTTCAAAAGACCACCCTTTGCCCTGCCTGTTACAGAGGGTTTAGCTGGTTCAGTATAGATGGTATAACCATCCATCCAGAAGTTGTTCTCAGTGTCCCAGGTTTCTTGTAACCCAATCATGTCAAACTCGCTTAGGAAATCTTTCCACCTGGTATCATCTGACTTATTTTTAAGTCCTGCTATATTCCAGCTTAAAATCTTTATACACTGTCCTGAGTAACTCATTGCCCCCTGGGTAGGTTCACTCAGACAAATCATATTATTGACTCCAGCCCCGTTATGCCCTTCGAGACAGGGGTCTAGTCAGTCATTATTATCCAGCTGGCTTAATGGGGCAAATCTATTTGATGTCACAAGCCTACTCTCTATAGTCTGCAGTAGTATTCTCTTCTACGTGGCCTCGAGTTTGATCCACAATATTTGCCCTGGGGAACTGAGTAGCATTATACATAGTTTGGGAAGTAGATCCACATAACCCTCTTCCTACCGTATATCTTAGTGGCCCCCTGCTGTCTCTACCCCTTGTGCCCATATCAGGTGGATAGAAAAAACCCAGTGTAAAGCTGTGATCCCTCCCCTGGCCCTATCAAAGCTCCCGTAAAGAATCCACCCTACCACTTCTATCCAATCAAAATTGATCACTATGCAGTCGCCACCTTCCGTTTTAGGGCCATTTCCCACCCAGCCTACCCGCCTTGCCATTATAATGTGTGTAGATGCCCTTAGACCCCATTCCGAAGACCTACTGAAACAGAACATAACTTTGCGAATGAGCTCCTCAGTTGTCTCAGTGCTATTACTTTTAAGACGGGGTACCCATACTAAGACCCCCACTAGAGGAGAAGCCTCCGGGGGCAGAATCAGCACTACTGTTTAGTGGGGGCTCCTGATGGTGATAAATTTGACCATATAAGAGGTAGTATATCGGGCTTCTGCTTAGTGGAACCCACAGCTCCTTTAGTGATAACGCCCATTTGGCCAATACATGCGTCAATTGTAGTGAAAGGTCCCAAGGGTGTCGGTATAGTATCATTTTCAGTGATCGTGATGCGAGATGTTAATAGACTCCTGGCATCCTCAGCTTTACCTGTTTTATTTCCCACAACATTTATTTTATGGGCCTGGCTCCCTCCCACACTGAGGACGTCAAGTTTGGACTCTATTTTAGTTAGCCTGTCCATCACACAATCTAAACCAGATTTAACACACTTGAATAAGTCCTAATTTAGTAATCCAACGAGCGTGTCAATGTGTGAGAAAACCGGGTCCAAATCCGCATTAGCCACATTAGGGGAAATCAATGTCCCCGCAGGCCGTTGATCAGCCCACCCATTCTGTGTTAATGACTTCTTTGTGGCGGGGCCTGTTTTTAAACATTTTTTCCTCCCTTTTTTTGCAGAGGCTACAGCCCCGTCTCTTAACGGTTCCGTGGTCCTCTAAATTCTCTAATTGACCTTTGGGGCAAGATATGAAAGCAATGTCATTATCTCTAGTGGTATTGTTTACAGTCACAGCTGTTATTTGGCTTAGGTCGGGATCTGAACCTGTAGCACCCTCGGTGACAGTTTCAACTGTTCCATCAGTCCCCAGCCCCAACTGAGCCTCCACATCCTGGGTCTCGTTAGGTATGGCCCCCACAGCAGTTGTCAAATAAGAAATAATAGAGGCACAGTTACGTGGTATCTTTGCCTTGGATTTAGTGGAAACGGCGGAACATAGATCTTTTCGCTTACCCATACTGATGTCTTGGCGAAAGAGGGATGGCCCGGTCCAGTCTCAGCCGACCGCGGACAGGCGCAGCGGGAGCCACGAGCAGTTAAATATGCCCTCCTGGGCGCTTAGCAATGGCGTCAACGTCAGCGCCTCCGGGCACAGGCAGCAGAGTCTCCTGGGGTTTGAAGTCCACGAAGTAATTGGCTCACCAGGCGATGCGGCTTCCGCGAAGCGGGAGCCGCGAGCGGTTAAATATGCCCACCTGGGCGCTTGACAACGGCGTCAGCGTCAGCACCTCCGGACGCAAGCAGCAGAGTCTGCTGGGGTTTGAAGTCCCCGAAGTAATTGGCTCACCAGGCGATGCGGCGATGGGACTAGAAGTTAAATGTCACTAGTGGACCCTTCTAGGCCATCCACTACAGCGGCATTGCAAATATGGCTTCAGGCCTCTTATTGTAGTCTGACTAACAGTGCAAAGCATGAACTGCGACCTGTCAAAATAAACCCTTTTGACAGGTAAAACCTTCATTTTAAATATTAGGAACTCACCCCTATATAGACAGGGTGCATGGTATTTTAAATTAGGACATGTAGAAATATAAAGTTAACGTCCGTACAGTGACTAGCACCCAAAGCTGTTTTCACTGTAGTAAGGTTGGCTGGCCTGCAATAGAGAAACACTGGGCAGCAATCATAAATACTAATTTTGTATCTCAGTAAAGGGACCAGCTAGCATAATGATTCAGCCACTAATTTTAATAATAATTTAAGGTCCAATTCAATGGATTTCTAATAAATATTAAGGAAATGTAGCTTTTCAAAAGTTGCACTTTACCTGCCTGTACTGTCGACCTGAACCGTTGGAAGGCTATTTAGCATGGGTGGTGCATCTTTCTCTGTTCAAGCAGCTGGACTATGGAAACATTACCCCCAAACATAAGATCCACGGACAACTATCTTATCTTCAGAAGACTACTCAAGACTTTTGATTTTTCCTATAAACCACCATACTCAAACACTAATGTACTTCTCTGTAGGAAATGACAATCCTTTGCATGATGTCACCCTTAATATTTGCCCTATGTGTTTTGCTGGCTTTAGAACTCTGCACTTTACCCCGGCTAACTAGTACTTATTTTCCTATGCTCCCTCTAATCATGGTCAAATTGACATGCTCATAATTGGTATATTTAACTTGGCTGTTAGTCCATAGTATAAGGTGCAAAATGTACCTAGGGACTAGAAGTCAGTCAGTCAAAAGAACTTTATTCGGTTAATTAAAACCATAAAAGCATTCCATACACAAAATTTAAATTAATAAAACATTAATTAGCAGCAAAGATGTTTACACAAATTATAAACATTAAATAGTCGGGGACAAGCAATCTAAAATATAACTTTGTGGAAAGCCTTGGTTCATTAAAATCAATTGATATAAACTAGATCATAAAAATCAATCTCAGTATTTTCCCCCCCATATTCTATAGCATTGATTAGCAGCAAAGGTATTACACTAATTATAAGTCTTGAGTGATCCGGGAGAGACAATCTAAAATATGACATTATAAAAGACCTTGATTCATTAAAATCAATTAATATAAACTAGATCATAAAGCTCTCATTTTTTCTTCTTTTTTGTAACTGCTGTGATGAGAAAACTTGCTACTTGTAAAAAACCTTTATCTTTTAGAATTGGGAGAATGAAACGCTTCCGAATGTGCAAAAAATACTCACAAAAGAAAATGAAATGTAATGTGTGCTGCGTAGAAAAGTTGTTGAGCATACGCCCAAATCCTCCACCCTTCTCCATCCCGGAGGGTCTGCAAGAAGAAAATGTAGCTGATTCAACCTAAATCTTATCAGGAGGAAGCAGTGGTTAGGATTAGATACCACATTCAGATACGGTTCAATTGCACGAGACGTTTTTAGTAATTGGTGGGCGCGTACAGTTGGTTTTGCCAACTCCCTTTCTTCTCTTTCCATGGAAGCCATATATAAATAAGATTGCTTCACCCACTGCAGGTCACCCTTTACTAATTTATCTGGCGAATTAAATAGCTCTGGCCGACCCAATTTCACTGTCAACCTTTTAACAAGACTCAGCCAAGGGATACGGCTCACTTGATCTAGAGCCAAACAATCAATTAAGACTTCACGATTTAATTCTAGTTCGGGGTTTAACCAAGTTGTGCTCCATTTCAAGAGAGGTGCTAATACAATTAAATCCTCAACAAAGCCAATTCCGATCTCTTGGTGGATTATATATGTTGGTGTGGATTGTGGCACCGATAACAAGTTTCTTAAAAATTTCTTCTCAACAACTTGAATTCCACTTGCCTCTCTAAAACCCCTAATATCCGCACCTTAAGTTGCAATGGAGATGCATTTTGCTCCATATATTTTTAGCAAGGCTTGCATTGGTTCAGCCCCTAACCTACGTGCGAAACCTAAAACTGCGGATGTGGATCTGGCCAAGACATTTCTCTTCGCATGTAATTGCGGAATCCATGTGCCTCGATCATCAAATAAAACACCCAGATAGGCAAAAGTTGTAACCCTGGTAATCACGTTACCCTCGCAATGGAGAGTTTTAACCCTTTTAGGCTTAGAGCCAATTATCACTGTGTGCGATTTTGAAAAATTAACACTTAAATCCAAGGATTTCATAAAAGTAGCAAAAGAATTTAAAAGAAGTTGTAAACCAACCGCCGTTCTTGCAAAAAATGCGGCATCATCCATGTATAGGAGTGCTGGCTTCCCCTAAAACTTGCTCCAGGGTATCGATATAAAGGGTGAAGAGTAAGGGGGCCAGAATACACCCCTTCCTAACACCATTAGCGATACATATTCCCTGGGTGCAATTCCTTCTTTGGTCATACCTCACAGTGGCAGTCATGTCCCTGTGCAGATCGGCAAGGAAATTAACGATGTTTCTGTCCACACCTAACTTGAGGAGCATAACCCATAATTTGTACTTATTCACTCAGTCGAAGGCCGAGCAAAGGTCCATAAACACCAGGTAGAGTGTTCCCTTCTTGGCAATGGTGTATTTCCCAATTAATAGGTGCAGGTTAATCCGTGAATCCGTATTGCAGATCTGATAGAGCGTTAGATTCAGTTAACCAAGCTGTGAGTTTACCATGTATCGCCCTTCCAAGTACCTTAACGGCAGAGTCAATGAGCGATATTGGTCTGTAACAGCTTGGGTCCCCTCTATTGCCCTTTTTGAAAATTAGGACAATCACTGACTCTGACCATGAACTAGGTAGTCCCATTTTACAAGCAGTATTAAAAACGTGGGCCAATATCTTAGACCAAAACATTATATCAAACTTGAAAAGATCGGCTGGGACACTGTCTGGTCCAGGGGTTTTGTTACCGGTCATTTGGGTTATAGCCTCCGCTACTTCTAACTCCATGAACGTCAGAGTGTATTCCTCAACTTCAAAAGTGGTGCCTGAGGGTCCTGGATTAACCTGATCGCCATACATAGATTTAAAATGATTATGCCAATCTTGCTCCTGTATGTTACAGTCAAGGGGGGAGACAATAGACTCTTGAAAAACAGGTTTGTTAACAATGTCAATAGACAATAGATCATTCCATGCCTCATGTTTAATCTCATTTTTACGTTTATTTATTGCCAATTTATATATTTTCCTTATAGCTGCTATGGCACACTTATCTTGTGGTTTAGACTTTAAGGCCACTAGCAACTTTCGATGAGCAACTGAACAATTGCTGTCAAACCGTCTCTCCCCTTTGTTTTGATGTTCCCTAAAAGGGAATTTAAGATCAGAAGCCACCTGGGTACAGATTTTGGTATATGCCATAAGGACCTCCTTGTCCCTCGAGATGTCATCTAGACAAAGGTTCATCTCTCTTCCAACAGTATGCGACAAATTCCCTGAAAATCCACCAAGTAGGCCTGGGCAGTAAATTTCGTTCCGCTCGCGGAATTTGCAATATTTTGACAGTTTCGCGTTCTGCGGAGAGTGCTAAAATGTCAAAACTATCGCAACCTGCCACGAAATGGAAGTATTTTTCTTATTCACGCTTTAAAAATGCATTCGCCGACGAGTTTTCCTATCCGTTTGTGCGCGCCACAAGATGTTGGATTGTTGGTAGCCGGTTGCGCTATCCCGCGAGAGTTTGCGATTGCGAACACGTCATTGCGATCGCGAACAGGAAATAAGCATCGCAAGCAAGATGGCCGCGCCCATTAGCGACTGCATGGGCAAGTTGGAGAATATATTTTCCCGCGAGCACGCAAAAACACAATGCGAACGGGCGGGAAAAGCAATCTCCGCGTCTTCGCGAAAGTTTTGCATGCTCGTGGAGATTTTGCGCAATTTCGCAAATTCCGCCCACCCTTACTACCAAGCACCATTTGAGTCTACGGGCCTGGTCTATAGGTCGAATATTCGAGATACGAGCCGATCTGTCGGGTTTTCGGGTTTTCTTAAGACCACCCGCCAGTATCAAACTTATGGGATTTTGATCACTATACACAGACCACTTGGTGGTGTAGTCCATCACCCGTGGGGTCAGAGCTACACTAATAAAAATATAGTCAATGGTGGAATGCGCTCCCCTACCTTTAAAGGTGGGGACATCCTCACCATCCTGCCTTATATTGGGATACAATAGGCCATGATCTGCCAGGGTGCTCTCCAAAAAACCCCCCTGCAATGAATGTTCAAAATGCGTGAATAATTAGCAGGACCCAAGCTATCCAAGACATAACAATTTAGACGACAATGATGTACATTAAAATCGCCTAAAATAATAACTGAATAAGAGGTAGTTTGTTTCTTGCTATATGAATCAAGGAAACAGTTCAGACTGACCAAATGTTCATTTATAGTGATTTTATCAAATGAATTATAAAAATTAACAATGAGCAGGTTTGGGACATTTAAAACAGTGATCTGTACCACCAGACAATTCAATGATCCTGAGTCCAATTTACAATGGTTACCTGCAACTTTTAGAGAAATCAAGTTCAAAAGACCACCCTTTGCCCTGCCTGTTACAGAGGGTTTAGCTGGTTCAGTATAGATGGTATAACCATCCATCCAGAAGTTGTTCTCAGTGTCCCAGGTTTCTTGTAACCCAATCATGTCAAACTCGCTTAGGAAATCTTTCCACCTGGTATCATCTGACTTATTTTTAAGTCCTGCTATATTCCAGCTTAAAATCTTTATACACTGTCCTGAGTAACTCATTGCCCCCTGGGTAGGTTCACTCAGACAAATCATATTATTGACTCCAGCCCCGTTATGCCCTTCGAGACAGGGGTCTAGTCAGTCATTATTATCCAGCTGGCTTAATGGGGCAAATCTATTTGATGTCACAAGCCTACTCTCTATAGTCTGCAGTAGTATTCTCTTCTACGTGGCCTCGAGTTTGATCCACAATATTTGCCCTGGGGAACTGAGTAGCATTATACATAGTTTGGGAAGTAGATCCACATAACCCTCTTCCTACCGTATATCTTAGTGGCCCCCTGCTGTCTCTACCCCTTGTGCCCATATCAGGTGGATAGAAAAAACCCAGTGTAAAGCTGGATCCCTCCCCTGGCCCTATCAAAGCTCCCGTAAAGAATCCACCATACCACTTCGATCCAATCAAAATTGATCACTATGCAGTCGCCACCTTCCGTTTTAGGGCCATTTCCCACCCAGCCTACCCGCCTTGCCATTATAATGTGTGTAGATGCCCTTAGACCCCCTTCCGAAGACCTACTGAAACATAACAGAACTTTGCGAATGAGCTCCTCAGTTGTCTCAGTGCTATTACTTTTAAGACGGGGTACCCATACTAAGACCCCCACTAGAGGAGAAGCCTCCGGGGGCAGAATCAGCACTACTGTTTAGTGGGGGCTCCTGATGGTGATAAATTTGACCATATAAGAGGTAGTATATCGGGCTTCTGCTTAGTGGAACCCACAGCTCCTTTATGATAACGCCCATTTGGCCAATACATGCGTCAATTGTAGTGAAAGGTCCCAAGGGTGTCGGTATAGTATCATTTTCAGTGATCGTGATGCGAGATGTTAATAGACTCCTGGCATCCTCAGCTTTACCTGTATTATTTCCCACAACATTTATTTTATGGGCCTGGCTCCCTCCCACACTGAGGATGTCAAGTTTGGACTCTATTTTAGTTAGCCTGTCCATCACACAATCTAAACCAGATTTAACACACTTGAATAAGTCCTAATTTAGTAATCCAACGAGCGTGTCAATGTGTGAGAAAACCGGGTCCAAATCCGCATTAGCCACATTAGGGGAAATCAATGTCCCCGCAGGCCGTTGATCAGCCCACCCATTCTGTGTTAATGACTTCTTTGTGGCGGGGCCTGTTTTTAAACATTTTTTCCTCCCTTTTTTTGCAGAGGCTACAGCCCCGTCTCTTAACGGTTCCGTGGTCCTCTAAATTCTCTAATTGACCTTTGGGGCAAGATATGAAAGCAATGTCATTATCTCTAGTGGTATTGTTTACAGTCACAGCTGTTATTTGGCTTAGGTCGGGATCTGAACCTGTAGCACCCTCGGTGACAGTTTCAACTGTTCCATCAGTCCCCAGCCCCAACTGAGCCTCCACATCCTGGGTCTCGTTAGTTATGGCCCCCACAGCAGTTGTCAAATAAGAAATAATAGAGGCACAGTTACGTGGTATCTTTGCCTTGGATTAAGTGGAAACGGCGGAACATAGATCTTTTCGCTTACCCATACTGATGTCTTGGCGAAAGAGGGATGGCCCGGTCCAGTCTCAGCCGACCGCGGACAGGCGCAGCGGGAGCCGCGAGCAGTTAAATATGCCCTCCTGGGCGCTTAGCAATGGCGTCAACGTCAGCGCCTCCGGGCACAGGCAGCAGAGTCTCCTGGGGTTTGAAGTCCACGAAGTAATTGGCTCACCAGGCGATGCGGCTTCCGCGAAGCGGGAGCCGCGAGCGGTTAAATATGCCCACCTGGGCACTTGACAACGGCGTCAGCGTCAGCACCTCCGGACGCAAGCAGCAGAGTCTGTTGTTGTTTGAAGTCCCCGAAGTAATTGGCTCACCAGGCGATGCGGCGATGGGACTAGAAGTTAAATGTCACTAGTGGACCCTTCTAGGCCATCCACTACAGCGGCATTGCAAATATGGCTTCAGGCCTCTTATTGTAGTCTGACTAACAGTGCAAAGCATGAACTGCGACCTGTCAAAATAAACCCTTTTGACAGGTAAAACCTTCATTTTAAATATTAGGAACTCACCCCTATATAGACAGGGTGCATGGTATTTTAAATTAGGACATGTAGAAATATAAAGTTAACGTCCGTACAGTGACTAGCACCCAAAGCTGTTTTCACTGTAGTAAGGTTGGCTGGCCTGCAATAGAGAAACACTGGGCAGCAATCATAAATACTAATTTTGTATCTCAGTAAAGGGACCAGCTAGCATAATGATTCAGCCACTAATTTTAATAATAATTTAAGGTCCAATTCAATGGATTTCTAATAAATATTAAGGAAATGTAGCTTTTCAAAAGTTGCACTTTACCTGCCTGTACTGTCGACCTGAACCGTTGGAAGGCTATTTAGCATGGGTGGTGCATCTTTCTCTGTTCAAGCAGCTGGACTATGGAAACATTACCCCCAAACATAAGATCCACGGACAACTATCTTATCTTCAGAAGACTACTCAAGACTTTTGATTTTTCCTATAAACCACCATACTCAAACACTAATGTACGGCATATCACTGCGTTTGTAAACATTTACAACTAGATTATATGTATGTATCTAGATATGTGTATTTTGTTTGAACAAATATATATATATTTTTTTTAAAACAGAATTTTAATGATTTTCAGAAGACATATTGAAACGTCTCACAAAGATTATTGGGATTGCGCATGAGTCTTACATCGTAATGTAGTTAAACATAGTAGCCTCAGGATGTCCAGCTGCAAACAATCATCAGTCCCGCTAATGAGCAAGGAAATAAGTGTTCATCCTAGCCCCAGGGTGATCTTCAGCCCTTTGTCCTTTAGTGCTTTGCAGTGCACGCTATTTGTTATGGATCTCCTTGAGGTTCTTCTCCTCAATCGATGCCCCAACAGAGTTATCTCCCAACCCCCTCCAAATGTCCACCCTCCTCACCCCCCAGGCATGCCGCTGTATTATCAAATCCTCCTCATGTAGGTGTGGGTCAATCCAACAGTACACAGTGTGTTCTATTCCATTGAACCCCGCCCTACTGGTGAAACTGTATGGGATGCTTACTATACCGGTCAGTTCTATTATGCGGTCAGCAGTCAGGGACACTAGATGTGTCAAGAGATCAACCTTCCGCAGTAGGGTTCTCCCCGTCAGGATTTACATCTTCGTCAGCAGTCGGTTATCGCAGTAGGTCCACTAATGCCATCCATGCCCTCGCTGCCTCCAACATCTTTTCGTTCCTGGTTCTTTGGGCCATTTGCAGTCTGAAGGTCCCTTTGCATTCTGCCCACTTCACAAGCTCCCTCATCCATCTTGGCACGCTAAGGCCATTTTTCGACTTCCAATGGCAAGTGATTTCTCTTTTAACCAACACCAACCCCAAGTCTATGAACTTGTTAGTGACCTTATTCCTGGCAGTGTGAGGGAACCAGTGTAGCAAGCAGAACCCTGGGGTCAGTGCTACTTCTCTCTCCGTCGTGTTCGCCAACCCAGCAGTCACCCCGCTCCAGAACTCTCCCAGGCTAATCTTACTCGGGGTGAGGTATGCCCTATGTAATACATAGAAGTGAATCATCTGGAACCATGCATTTCTAATACTCTTCCAGGCCCTTTCCACAAGTCCTCCCCATGGTTTCTCATCAATAGCCTCACCTAAGTCCTCCTCCCATTTGATACGCAAGGCTGTCAGAGGTCAGGGGTGGGCATATCTCCTGAGTGAGGCATCTATATAGGCAAGTGACCACCCTAAAAGTTCCAGCAGCTATCACTATATATTGACAAACCATGGACGTCTGGGGTTCCACTATCCTCTCCTGCCAATGCTTTCGGATAGCTGCTGTCAGGGCGGCATGTAAAAGAAAATCCCCTCTAAAAGATCATTAAAAGGGAGCAAGGTATTTTCTTCATATAAATCCCCTAATGTGGAGATTCCTTCCTCCCCTACATGCCTGCAATCTATGCCAATCCCCACCATGGGGTAGTGCCTTGCATACAGCTAGCGGGATGTACTGCGCATAGGGGCATCGTATCTGCACCCGTCTAAGTGACCTGTTCCAGCACTTGCACACCGCCTGCAGGTCCGAGGGGGTCGCACGATCTCTTCAGGGGAGACGCAACAACACCCGGGAAAGGAGCCGCAAACTCGGATCTTGGCATCCAAGGTCTTCTGCATTCCTGAGAAGCCCTGCCATCCACTTCACGAACCACTGTAACTGTGCTGCATGATAATAGGCCTCAAGATCTGGCACTGCAAATCCCCCCTCCACTCTGGGCCTCATCATGGTGGTAATAGCCACTCCCCGCCTTCCAGTGCCCCACAGAAACCCCGTAATCAATGTATTGAGTTGCGCAAATATTCTGGGTGGAATCCAGAGTGGAAGCGACCCAAAGTAATAGAGGAGCCTAGGCAGCGTCTCCATCTTTAATAATGCCACCCTGCCCGCTACAGACAGTGGGAGAGTCCCACAGAACTTGGAGTTGCTTTTGGTGCTGCGTATTGTTCGCCCTATGTTGCTCGACCAACATAGCTACAGGGGCATGGTATATTTGAGTACCCAAATAGGGCAGACATCTGTTTTCCCAAGTCATGTCCTCCGTTTCCGGCAGCCCAACTCTATCTGAGTGCGTAGGGAAAAGGCACGACTTGGCCCAATTTACCTTAACCCTGCGACTCTCCCCAGTACACTCAGGAGATCTTTGGCTCCTCTAAGGGCTTCTCCTGAATTAGCCAGAAACATCAGGAGGTCATCCAAATAGAGCGCTATTTATTGGAGTTGTTCCATCACCTCCAACCGCTGATAATATCGGCGTGATCTAACGTGCGCGGCCCGAGGCTCCCTTGCCAGCGCAATTAACAGGGGCGACAACGGGCAGCCCTGCCTTGTTCCTCTGCCCACCATGCAGGGATCCAAAATCAGCCCTCCCATCCTGACTCTAGCAGTAGAATTTTTATATAAGATTGCCGCCCCTTCCTGGAAATGCTCCCCCAACCCAAACACCCTCATAGCTCTAAAAAGATATGTCCACTGGAGGCTATCAAAAGCTTTCTCAATGTCAGCTGCCAAAATGCACATCTCCTCTTTCCGGTAAGTGTCTGCTTCTATGACTCGTAGAAGCCTACGTGTATTCATCGATGTGTTCATGGTTGCTATAAATCCCGCCTGATCCGTATGTATTAGCGTTGACATGTGTACGAGTAGTTGGCTGGCCAATACACGGCTTAATATTTTATAGTCCAAATTAAGCATGGCAAGGGGGCGATATGTAGTTCGGTCCCAAGCTGGTTTGCTGGGTTTTAAAAGTGGAATGATTACCACCTCCCTCGTTGAAGCAGGTAGACAGCCTTCTCGTTTTGCCCTGCTATACAGCACCACTAGTTGAGAGGCTAAGATATTTACATATTTTGAATAAAACAATATTGGAAGCCCATCTGTCCCCGGCGTCCTATTCCTGGCCATATGTTTAATGGCGCTACGTACCTCCCCAATCTTGACTTCTCTACCCAGAGCTTAGGCTGCCTCAGCATCTACCTTAGGAAGTTCTACATCCGCCAGGAATCCCACCTCTTCCTCCACTCCAGGATCAAGCCTACTCTGGTATAGGGCAGTGTAATACTCCAAAAACTGGATGTTGATATCCTGTTGACTATAGTATATCTCGTCTTCCTGCCCTCATAGTTCGAGTATCGTCACCCCTCTGTGAGCTGGGTTGGCCAGCCAGGCTAACAGTGCCCCTGATTTATTCCTCTCAGCATGGGCCCGGGTAATGCAAGCATTAAAATCGAAGCAGCGCAGCCTTTCTACTTGTGTTGCTAATACCTCCCGAGCTGCGAGAAGGTATGCTTGCTTATCCATTCTCTCCGGCCTATCCTTTTCTGTCTCCCGGAGCTGTTGTTCCGTGCTTTTTATGTCCTGCATAAGAACCTTCCGTACTCTTACCACTTTCCCAATGCAGCGGCCCCTTATAAAAGTTTTAAAGGCATCCCATTCGATGAGTGGACTTGTTGCTGTATTGGCATTATCTAAAAAATAATTCTCGATAGCGGAACTTACTGTGGCTCGAAACACCTGATCTTCCAATGCTTCCGGTCGCAGGCGCCAAACAGCTATTTTAGGTCTAACCAGTATCCAATCTAATGTCACCAACAGCGGGTTATGATCGGAAATCGTTCTAGTCAAGTATTCACTTAGTCGAATCTCCCCCATGCACATCCAGGGAGCACAGGCTTGAATCTAATCTAACATGTGGTTTGTGTAATGCAGAAAAATAAGAATAATCCCTTTCCTCCGGTTGTTGGGCCCTCCAAGTATCCGTCAGCCCCCAGTGTTATTGCCAGTCACGCCTAGTCTCTGCAATTCTATGTGTGGGATCGTCAGGAAGTGGCGGGTGTGAGCGGTCCAGTCTAACATCAGTAATACAGTTAAAGTCACCCCCTAGCAGTACCAATCCTGTCAATACTCTCGCTAGTGTCCGTGAGAGCTGCGCTAAAAATACGGCCTGGTCTACGTTTTGAACAAACATATATAACTATGGTTTTAAAATATACAGATATTCTTTAGGTCTGTTTAGCAAATGTATATATTACTTATGGTTAAATATATATATTATTCCATGCCTAACATGTTTATAGGTTCCTACATAATTATTCAAGTTATTTGATTGGATGCTTATGGGTCTCTGTTTTATTTATCAATCACAATATGTAAATATTATCATAACTATTTTATCTTCGTCATTGAAATATTGAGGAAAAGATCAAATAAAAAATTTAGTTATTACAATACTCAAATTAGCTTCAAGTACAGCTACACCTGAAAGTCTGAGTTTATACAATACAACTTTAAATCTCAATATATTATCTTCCTTATATATGTCTACCCTTTCTAAATATCTATATATTTATTACTTTATTCTTACTGTATAGGAAGAAAAAAAACAACTGTGACCCTATACCTCTTTCAGTATATCCTCTACCTCCACTCTCTGACTCATCCCAAATCTCATTCTGCAACGATTATCTCCAAAATATCCCTTTCTAGTCTCATCCCTCCTCTGTCCTTCCATAGCGCATCCCAAACCTCAGTTTACCACTATGATCACCCAAACAACGCTTTCTAAAGTCATCCTCATGTATCCCTCCTTTGACTCATCCCAAACCGTATTTTACTATTATGATCTCCCTAATCCGTTTCTAAAGACTTTTCTCTCTTCCATCTCTCCTTTACTCATCCCAAACCTCATTTCACTAATATGATCTCCCAAATAAAGTAAAACTTTCTAGACTCTTCCCTCTTCTATCCTATTCAATCCATCTAAAAGACTCGCATGTGAAATAGTGTGCTACTCGCTGAAAGCGTTTCGATGCCTCATCAGGGGTAGTAAGCACTATAGAAATACAACTACAATATTATTGTAATCAATATTGAGTGAATTGACATTTTAGACATGTTATATGTTTATTTAAAGGTGACAATATTTTTGTTTCCGATAATGTGTTTTTGATATGAGTAAAAGTAGATATTTTTAACAACGATATTTGTGTTCTCAATATTTGTGGTTTTATTGGTTAAGTATAGCAAGGTAATCTTTTTTTTTTTATGTTTTCGATATTGTATGCATCAATATTTTGTCAGCGATCCATTATAGCTATGTGCATAAATGCCAAGAAAGTATCTTCTGGTGGTCGTCCATTGATAACTCTCAAGTTATAAGTAGAGATAATTTTCTGTAGTTTGACAGCCAAATGCCCCTTTCTTTGGACTAAGGTTGCTTGTTCAAGGATGTTCCAAATATAATTCTGATCCAAGTAATGGTCATCTTCAGAGCTGTCTGACATAAGGTTGAGATTAAAAACTCTAAGCCCAATTCACAAAGGTAATGTTAGACCAAAGTCTAACTTAGACCAACAGTATAACTTTACTACTTTTCGGTATTCACAAAGGGACTTGGGAGTAGTATCTTTATTCCTGCAAAGGGTCCACACTTAGGTGGAGGTTCCGCTCTCAGGGCCGAACCTCTGCACAGAGTGCAGAATATCGGTACTTTGGGTGCAAGCTTCGCGTTTGGGGCAGAACCTCCGCACTCAGGGTGGACCACAACACAATGAACTAACAGGGTCAACACTAGTTTATGACGCAACACATATGCCTAGATTCACACATTTATTTATTTATTGTGCTTTTTAAAGCGCAAAATTGACCATCATGGAATCAGAGCTCTGTACAGAGAGTGAGCTGCTCAGTGTTGCAGTGCAGTAAGGACAGTAAGGACAATCTAGGATACGTTGCACATAGAATTCGACAAGGAAGGTACAATACAGTAGAAAACAGTATCAAATAAGGGGAGATAAAAGCTTAAAAATAGTTATTTTAAGCATCATGTCTTTCTAGCTGTACGATTTTGACTTCTTTCTTGTAAAGCCTAGGTGAAGTAGTTTCTCTCGTTGAAGGTGGTAGGGTGTTCCAAATTTTGGAGGCAGACCCCGCGAAAGTGAGACTGTCGGTTTTCCTTTTTCTGAATCTGGGTATTTCAAGTATGAGGTATTTAGCAATTCTACAATCCCTTCCGCATCCTGATAGCTTGATCCTATTTGCTATGTATTTAGGACTGGAATTGTGAAGGGCTTTATGGGTTGTGCATGCCACCTTCAGTTGGATCCTTGCTTAGACTGGGAGCCAGGTGAGAGCTATACAACATCTAGCTGTACAAACATAGTTCAAAATGCCTCACTTAAAATGGAAAACATCTATATGTAGGCGAAGGGCTGTTACATATGTGAATGAGTAATACATGTGCATGTAGGTAACCGTTGAGAATGACAACATGTTACTAAACATTGTATTACGCAATGAGTGAGGGACACCTGTTACTTGGTAGTGATAAAACAAAAGCCGGTAAACAAATACACTGGGAGTAGGACCAGTTAGCTATAAAGGCAATGTATTGAAAGGGTAATTATGATGGCCAGCACACACCTCTGCAACAGTTTAGATATTTCAAATATGATGCAATACCATAAACATATTCATATGGCCCTTCAAGTGGCAACAAGAATATCACAAGTATATTTGTTACAACATCTCTTCTTCCATTGCACATTTAACAATTACTTATCTGTCATGTAACGTCTTCCACAATCAGTTCAAATATGAATGTTATGCACAAGTCAAACACTGTAATCAAACCTCAAATTTTTAAAAAAATCTCCAAAAACACTACACACACACACACACCTGTGTTTGTTCTTACCATCACTCCACCCAGCTCCACCAGAATGTAGTTAACCGAACAGCAAATCACAGCCTGGCTGCATACATAAAATATGAGAAGCCACAAACAAACCCTTTCAGGCCTTACAGCATGTTGCTTAACCTAATGCGTTTGTCGCTTGGCCCTTTGTAATGAGAAAGACTGATTTGAGAAAGAGGAGGAGAGCTGAGAATATCTTCAAAGGATCAGCCTCTTTGGGATGTCCAGCCTAGATGTTACCTCCAGATTCCCTTTTCTCCTTAGTGTCATCTTGGACATGGTTTCTGAGTGAAAGCAGGATCTTGATTCTGCCACATGCCACTCTCATGCCAACCAAGCCTATGTCAAGATCCTTGCAGCTCTACATTTCTTTGCTATTAGGGCATTCCAGAGGGTGCCCAGTGAATTTGTAGGCATTTCTCAGGCAAGCCACTCCCAATGTTTGCATCAGGTTCGAAGCTGCATAAATCGGAGAGCGCATCTCTACATGTGCATACCATATACACTGGCAGGAAGGCAAAGCTTTGCTAGGGATTACTACCTCTTTCCCATTTCCCATGTGTGGTAGGTGTAATTGATTGCACTCATGTGGCACTTCCGCCAGCACTTCAGCCACCTCACCACAATACCCACATCTTTCACAATAGACATCGCTGGCACTCCATCAATGTTTAGGGTGTGTGATGCTAGTGGCTTGCTTTACTGATGTGTATACAGCGTTCCCAGGCAGTACACATGGCAGCTACATACTCCGCAGATTGCTTCTTCCCTGGAGGTTGGCAGAGGGAGAATTTGGCAACATGTGGCTTCTGGGTGAGTAGTCAAACACCATACAAGTCTGTTATGAATAAATGTTGTTTGAATATACACAAACATTACAAATGACTCATTCACTTGATACATACATGACCCCAACATACACTGCATGTACCATTCCATACATTCTGAACTCTACAGATACAAGAGGGACATATAAAATATTTCCTAATTTTCCTCGTCTGGTGAGGCTGCATAGATACTTTCTCCTCACCTTCTCACACCATAGAGACGGGCAATCACTGTACCTCAGTGTAGGTACAATAGGGCACAAATTCATACACGAACAATCATAGAGTGCACTTTGGGTTTCCTGAAGTCATGATTCAGATGTCTTGACCATACTGGGGGGGGGCGCTGCTGTACTTACCTTAAGTTGTGTGCAAATTAACAGTAGCAACATTGCAGCACATCAAGGCTGCCACCTTACTCTGAACCCTCACCAAGGTGTGAATTCAGGGAACCATGGCATGGTCCCAAACAGAGGGCACGGTATGCAGGTATGTGATCAGATGTTTGACGATTTTTTCATTTGAGCCTCCTATTGTGTTAAGTCCTTTATGTGGTTTCACAGTCT
This sequence comes from Triturus cristatus, assembly GCF_964204655.1. Taxonomy (NCBI): domain Eukaryota; kingdom Metazoa; phylum Chordata; class Amphibia; order Caudata; family Salamandridae; genus Triturus; species Triturus cristatus. Next base: position 302,345,698 of record NC_140589.1, read on the forward strand.
GTTGTTAATGAAGGTTAGTGGACATTTAACTCTGTCTTTGTGGGAGTGGTGTGGCACAGTGGACAGAGCAGCTGACTCTGGAGCACAGGGCTCATGGTTCAATCCCCGGAGCAGGTGCCAGCTCAGCTAAACATCATGTGACTCTGAGCAATAGCTCACTCAATCTCCCCGAGGACCCCCCAGCACCTAGCTACCCATTGGGGTGATAAGTTCGTGCTTTACAAATGTGCACATAAATCCCATCCTGAGACTACTCTATAAGCCATACATAATATATGTAAACAGCAGCTGTTGTCAAGACCCAAAAGACTGGCCATGCAACACAATTCTTGCATATGATAGTAATTAGTGTGGGCAAAGTCTCACAGGACTCCAGTGCTCTAGGGGAGTACATTTTATTGCACAGTAGAAATCTGAAAATTGGTCTGCACCAAGTGTTGCAATGATTCACGCCTATGCATAGAGTGAGTGAGGATTGGTATTGCGTAAAAGATGGAAACCTACAGGTATATGTGAAACAGATGAGATTAAAATTATATATGAGGTATCATCTTTTAAAGTTTGGGTTACACATATTAGAAACAATCATGCCCTCCCTATGTTTTATATGTGGCTTGTTGTGTGGCACACAGCACCTTTTGCAATGGTGCTTACTAACATATGTTATATGGGGGTGACAGGCAGTGATGACAGCTTATTGGTCCACTCACTGTACATTTTAAGGACAACTAATAATCAAAATGTAACAAGCTACATACTATTAATTACATTTTGAACTTAATGTCAGCGTTGGAGACACAGCAGTCCATGGTGCAGATCTAGTGTGGCTAGAAATGTTTAAGAATTAAGTGGGCATGACCTACTGTTTACCAACATTGTCTCATGATATGTAGCATGATGCTATAGAAACATACTAAACACTCACTATAAATCCAAGTTCCATATGTGATGTCCTCAGATGGAACGTAATGCATCATGGTAAATATCTGTGTGGAGTTGTATTTTGGAGTTGAAACACTTAGCACATGTATGTACAGGTAGGGAAATATATATTGTATATGTGTGTGGTGCTACTCATGTGGCAGTGTAGCTATATGTCTGTCATACATAGATCAAGGTGCAAGTGAACCTGTGTAATGACCTGGATTGTCTCTGCTCAGAATGAGACTCCTTCATGCGGCCAACAAAAAAGTAGAAGGTTAATTGGATTTGAGTGTGTGTGCTGCTAAAAGCATCGTACATACTGATAAAGTCTACTATGCATCTATTATTATATGCAACTTTTCCATAGATACTTCTAGGACACATGATATATAATTAACAAGGAGAGAATGGCACTGTTTGAGATGTAAATGCTGGACTTCCACAGCCTGTATGTCATTTCTTGTATGTCACTTCCTGTGCAATTATCAATGACTTCTGGTCAGATCGTGGAGCCACCATCCCATGTGCAAAGATCTCTCTCCGCTCTCCAGGTGGAGGGTCTGCACTCGGGGCGAAGGCTCTGTGTTAGGGCTGAAAACCAATGAAAAGACACAGGAAGTGACATACAATAAATCTTTTTTTTATTTATTTATAAAGTTTTATAGAGCACAAACATCACTCGTGAGGGTATTAGAGCTCTTTACAGGGGGTAGGAGTGAAAAATCAGTAAAGACACAGTAATAAAACACAGCTACAACATAAATACAGCCCTAGAAGAATATCAAATTGAAGGGCACGACCTCCCTAGGAAATCAGAAGGAAGTAGTGATGCAGCGCGACTAATACAAACCCTTTACAAACATCACTTAACCAAGGTAAACTCACGTACCACTTATTCATCGGTGGGGCCAATAACACCGAAAACACACATTCACTCAGTTATCTGGATAAGTGACAAGCTGACGAGCTGCAAGACAACACAGGGTACCTTATTACTAATATTTTTATAAATTATATCTATATTCATTATATACATTTAAACTCTAGAGTTATCTGATCTAATCATCAAGGTACTCCGTTATTTTAGGTCGATGGACTAACTAGTAGGAATCAGTTGAAAGCGCTTAAGTCCAGCTCAATCACAATTAAACATTTAACCTTTTATAGATCATAACTTTAATTTTAATAACCACAGTCTCAGTTTGAGTTAGCATGAAATGTTATCTAGATTCTTGAGTAAAATTGAAGTAAGTTTTATTAAGCAATTCATAATCATTAATTTCATAAGCGTTTTAAATAAAGATTCAGAAGAAAAACAGAAAATGCTCATTACCCTTGGCCTTAGGGCGATGAAGAGAATGGTTCACCAGAACATGAACCGCAGATCATAGGATAGGTTCCCAGACTGACTGTCCCTCTAACGTCCTCGGATGTATTCCCTCCCAGGATTGATTCCCGCGACGATCTCGTTCCTCTCTCCAATCAAAGTTCGAAGTTCAAAATCTGTCAGTCTTTTCAGCATCAGGGAGTTAAATCGTTTCAACAGACAGCGTGTCTTGTTGAATAGAAAAAGCAAGTGCCACAACGTCATCATAGGCACTCATTTTTCTACCCTTCCACTAGCTTGCTATACCCAGAATTGAAACTTTAGGGGCTGTGATTGATTTTCATTGGTCCATCGAAGGGGTGGTGATGGTCACCTCATTGTCCTCCTTGCCTAAACCAGTTCTGTATATTGCATATTCATTCATATCCTCGTGACTTGTCAGGTTCCAGCAAATTGTAACCACTTATTTTATTAATAAATGGAATCATCTTCTGCAGTCCGAGGTCTTCATCCTGTTCCCAGACTTTTGTACAGAAAGACTTGGCATCCACTCTTATCCTAGGCCAGTGCGACCTTGACATCCCTCACTCCAGGCATAGGCAACACTCGTGACTGTAGCTTCCACTCTACTCATGCGCAGAGGCCATTTTGATCACACATGATCATCCTCTCTCGGCAGCGGCCATTTTCTCAGTGAGGCCTAGCAGGCCCGAACAGAACTAATGTGAAAACAACATAGCAGAAATTAGACATAGAAAATAAGCCCTTCTGTTTACCACCCACCATTCTAATGACCCGTGTTAGGTGTTACCTAGCATAAGCAACATTGAAAGCCATTTTACTTACCATCTGCATTCTTTGCCACAATATTTAGCTACACAACAAATATAGGCACTTTACTTATATTTTCTACACAAAGCACAAAGCTATGTTAATTTAAATTTACATCTGTAAGTAAATTAGATTTTTGCATATGCCAGTCAGTTTTCCCACGTGTAGTGTCTAAATAAAGGTGTATTGATTGATTAGTACATTTATTCAAACAATTACCAAATTAGGATTATGAGGTCATTGATTTTGAAGGGGGTACAACATTTTTTGTATTTTCCCCTGCTCCATCAGTAGCCATGATCAGCAAAATAGGAGCACATAAGGTAAGGTCAATCGACAAAGGGCATGATTTCGATTTTAGGCCAAACAGCAAATGACATACAAAAAGTTGAAGACATCTATTTTGTGTTCATTCTGGGCCATCCTCACCTCAGGGCAGCATCCTCTGTCATCCTGCTGCTCTATACATCTATCCTGCCCCCAACATGACTAAAGGACTTGATGACAAGTCACCCACCTTCAGTGAGCCTTAATTGAGGGGGTGTTTGATAAGTACCCTGCGTTGTATGGGGGGCCCGGATATCCAGTTGAGTAATGCTGTGTGTACGCAACTCTGGTGTTATATCGCTACGCACTGCAGTGGCTGTGTACCAACGGCAGAATAAGATGTCGCATGCCCTGGGATGACCTACGACGCTGGGCCTGTATCAAGTCCCAGGACATCATGGGTGTGTCCTCCCATCCACATTCACAATGGCCCAGCATGAGCCACTGTACGGAAGGGTCCTGAAGACAACCTTGCAGACCCACCATGCTCAGCTGGAGGACTTTGAGTGCCAGAGAGCTGGTAAGAGCACAAATTGCATTATGTGTTTTGAAGTATGATACTAGTGGTGAGAGAGATGTACTATTATGTGTTGTTTGTCCCTTTTACTTTATGGCGATGGCTGCAGGTATATTTATCAGTGGAACTATTGGAATGTTTTTTCTGAAGGAGTTCTGGGACTGGTCATTTTCAGAACACAGATGGGTAGATTTTTATTACAATTGCATTTTTGAGATCAAATGCACTTACATAACCATGAACTAAGGACCTTATAACTTCTGTATACAAGGTGAATGAATGGATGTGACAAGGTCCATTGTTGGTATATTTGCATTTTCTGTTGTATGTTGTATTATCCATGCTTTGTGTCTATATTGTTGGTTATAACTACTAATATTTGATGTAAAATAGAGTAAAGGTTGGCATTGTATCACTTGTCTCACTCAAAATGATACATATATATTAAATGTGTAATAAATATACACATTCTCTACAGTGGTAGGTATGTTATTTCCAATCTATATGTAGCTGTAGTAACCACATGTGATTTGCAGTGTGCAGCCCAAATAAAGCAAACTTGTAATGCAAAATGCAGCTCTTGTCATGTACACTATCTGATGTTACAATATATACAAACATTGTGGATTACATCTTTGCAAAAGTTAGAAGCAAGGGCATGTTTGCAGAGGTAAAACAGAAGTAGCATGTATCATGTGTTTCTCTATGCTACACTACAGATGACAGTTGATAGTACGTGTAAGCCAGTTGAGGCTGCGCATGCATGGCTGAGAACTCCACACATCACAGGATAAACCTGGATCCACTTATAGGGGTGGAGATTTCCATCCTGACGGTATACTATCTCCACTTGTAAAATAAAATTGAAGGACTAATATTGGGACCTCACATTGCACTAAAGCTGAAGGTGAGGTTGGTAAATAGCAAAGATTATACTGACCAAATTTGAGTATTTTTCTTTAATTAATATCTTGACATTACAGTGACATCACACCTACTTTTCAATTCAATCCACATAATATTGGTTAGTGAGATCAAGGAACTACAATATCAGCACTTGCTTTATGTCATTTCTTCATTTATTAGAAAGTGCATACCACCTACATAATTGTTTGTTTTCATCTTCAGCAGACTGGGCTAGTCAAGGACCATCTGAACTGGACCAGGACATCCTTGGCTTATTGATGGGTATGGCCTCTGCATACCAACAGTGAGGAGGATCAGGTGAGAGACCAAGTAACAAGCAGGGGTAGTGTGCCTACCCGGACCGAGGGATTGGCATCTATTTGGTGGACATGGAGGTGGCTGAAACGGGGGGGCATAGAGAGGGACACCACCAGCCAGGAGGATGATTAAATGTAGGTCTTCCTCTGGCCCACAATACCACCTGGGCTTGCCACCGACCCCTCCCTAACTCCTGAGGCCACATGCCATCAGATCCTCCAGCTGCACTCCCTTCCACTACTTCCCCTCTAAGTGCCTGCCAAGAAGAGCTGCGGGAAACTGCCCCTGACACCCCTCATGTTCGACACAAACCCTCCATGTTAATTTACTCCTGTGGCTGCACTCCAGAGGTTGATAGGGGCAAATGTTAATGCACGGACTGTGTTCTCTCGTAGCTTACAGGAGATCAGAGATATGTTTGCTCCAAGAGTCACAGTTCTGGGTTTTTGAGCACATCAATGACTCCATTTCCAGGGGTGCAGCCATATTGTCTGTGTTGTTCTAAAGACCCACCCAGACCACTGTTGTGTCCACAAGTGTGTCTTCCCTCTCTGTTTCCCCTACTGTCCCTGGTGTATTTCCCTCCTGTGGTGTGTCTGGTCCTGCATCGTCCAGCTACAGTGAGTACATATGTATGGAGTATATTGATATTGTCATCAAAGAGAACAGTGAGGATGGCCAGTGATGGTGTCTCCCCAAGCCTGGACGCTTGTTGGAAAACTACATGTGGAGTGGGGGCCGGACATTGTTTTTTAATTTGACTAAGGACTCTTGTGTTAGGTCAATCTTTTGACTTCGGACGTCATTTTATGTAACCCTTGTACATAGACTGTTTCCCCTAATGCATCCAGGCATGTTCTTATTATCTTGCAAAGGCCCCTCCGAGTTTCCATGCCCATTCTGCTTGAATTATTATTTATTTTCCTTTCTCTCTTTACATTGGACAGTATTTATTAAAAAATATCTTTGAAGAATTCCTTTTTCATCCAAGAATGTGAGCTAAATATAAAATATTATTACCAACCATCTCTTTGTCTTGTGTTTTCCATTATATATGTTGGATTCAAAGTGGTTAATTCTACATCTGTAGGTATGTTGCTATGCTTTTAACATACCTTGTAACACAGATAGTCCTCCGAGTCAACATGCAGTACTCACACACATTTAAAGTCACATACATATTCTACAACCAGAGTAACCATTTGAACATAATTAAACATAAATCAACTCAGGATAGAAGTGTTGATTGGAGCACATTATTGAGTTTATTTACATATCTTTTGAGTTAATTCATATTTACAGTGGTCACGGGGAATTTCTCTTGCTACTTTTCAAATGTGGGGGTAAGGATCTCTGTGAATTAGTGCACATTCTGGGTTGGTGCCAATGTAAGGGTTGGTGTGTGGCATCTGCCTGTGCAGGAGTGTTAGTTTGCACAGTTGAGGAAGGTGGGGCCTGTACCGGTGGGGTACCTGTACAGGTGGGGGTGCCTGTACGGGTTGGAAGTTGCCTGTAGAGGTTGGGGGTGCCTGTACAGGTGGGTGGGATGCCTGTTCAGGTGGGGGTGCCTGTATAGGTAAGACAGGTGCCTGTCCAGGTGGGATGGGTGCCTATACAGGTGGTGGACATGCCTGTGCAGGTTGGGGCATGCCTGTGCAGGTAGTGGATATGCCTGGGCAGGTGGACTGGTGCCTATGCAGGTGGTGTTATAGGTGGCTGCGAGGAATGGGATGCAGGTTAGTGTTTTGGGTTCTTTCCATGTACTGACGGAGGGAACAGTATAACTACATGCTATCTCTGTAGGCATAGTTAGAAATTAGCATTTAAAAAACCTTTGAAATTCACTGAAAAAAACATAGGTTTCTGGCACTTTATAGTTAGGAATTAGCATTTAAAAAACCTTAGAAATTCACTGAAAAAACCATAGGTTTCAGGGGCGTTATAGTTAGCTGGACTTTTCACTCGTACAAAACCATTGAAATTCCCCCGTTATAGTTAGTTCAGCTAACTATAACTCGCGCCCCCGCAATGCACTGCTGATGACGTCACATATTACATCACTCATGACATGGTCAGTGACATCACTCATGACATCACTGATGACATCTCAAATGGCATCACTGATGACATCATCCTTGTGATAGAGTGGCAGACCTCCTCTCCCCCTAATATAACCTTTGATACACACATTCAAAAATAGAAACTAAAATTTTCAAAACAATGGACATACCAATACCAGTTACAACAACCTATTCAGTAATTCTAAGATCCACATACACATCCACTCATTCACCAACAGTCCTATACAGTCATCCATACATGTACTCACTCATCATATGGACTCATACATCTATACATCCTGTTACACAACGCCACTCATCCATAAAGTTACATCCATTTACTTGCATATACAGTTATACACACACCACCACTCTTACTTCTACAGAAAATCACTTATAGAAACACATACTTATTCATACAGGAACTCTTTCAATCTCTCACTCTCACTTATATACACCAATAGTCACATATACTAGTTTAAAACATATGTAGTTACTCATAAAGACACTATTGAGACAGTCATTCACTCACTAACATACCCATGCACACAGTCATCCACCCATACAGTCCTGCACACATGCTGTCTTCAACACATACAGTGAGTCACTCATTCATGCACCTATGCACTTTGTAATACCCCCACCAAACCATACAGACACTCATACTGATACTCAAAAAACCAACTAATAACCTATATAAACACTCATGTAGCTACTTACCAACCCATGCAGCCACTCATACACAAAGTGAGAGACTGATACAGATATTTACATATTTAAACATTACTCACTAATCCATGTATTCACTAAGATACACTTAATCAGTCAGTCAGTTATACAATCAAAAACAAATCATCCATTTAGACACTTATATACCCATTTATTCTTCGATCGACCTTGAGATATACATATATTCAGTGAATTTCTAAGGTTTTTTAAATGCTAATTCCTAACTATAACGTTCCTGAAACCTATGGTTTTTTCAGTGAATATATATATTTACATGTAGTTACTCATAAAGACACTATTGAGACAGTCATTCACTCACTAACACACTCATCCACCCATACAGTCCTGCACACATGCTGTCTTCAACACGTACAAATAGTGAGTCACTAAATTCATGCACCTATGCACTATGTAATACCCCCCACCGAACCATAAAGACACTCAGACACTCATACTGATACTCAAAAAAGCCAACTAATCATCCATTTAGACACTTATATACCCATTTATTCTTCCATCGACCTTGAGATATACATATATAAAAAATATGTAATTTTCAGAAAAACACACATTCACTGGATGATGTCATCAGTGATGTCATCAGTGATGTCATTTGAGATGTCATCAGTGATGTCATGAGTGATGTCATGAGTTATGTCATGAGTGATGTCATGAGTGATGTCACTGACCGATGTCATGAGTGATGTAATATGTGACACCATCTGCAGTGCATTCCGGGCGCACGAGTTATAGTTAGCTGAACTAACTATAACGGGGGTATTTCAATGGTTTTGTATGAGTGAAAAGTCCAGCTAACTATAACGCCCCTGAAACCTATGGTTTTTTCAGTGAATTTCTAAGGTTTTTTAAATACTAATTCCTAACTATAACGTGCCTGAAACCTATGGTTTTTTCAGTGACCTATGTTTTTTTTTGGTTTAAATATATTATCTACTGGCGGTCGCCAGTAGATAGTTATAGTTAGGACCGTGTTTCCATAGGAAATCTCAAAATTCTATTTTAAATAACTTTGGCGCCGGTTGACGAATCCTCACGAAATTTTCAAAACTAATGGGGCGCTCCGCTCAGCTCCTACCCTGAAAGTCTCGGGGGGATTCGTCAAGCGGAGGCCGAGAAAAAAGGGGGGTCCCAAAACACGTTTTCCCCATGCATTTTCCCATAGGACCTTTAGTCGAAGGTACAGCCCGAACGGCTGAACAGAATTACTTGAAATTTGGCAAAGAGGTAGTCCTCAGGTCAGGGATGTGCCTTTTGCATATATGGAGTCAATCCGTTCAGTAGTTCCTGAGAAAATCAAAAGTAAAATCATATATATATGTGGGCGGAGCCTAACCACACATCTCATCCTGAGATCTGATTGGCTGTCAGCACTTCATCCAAGAAGTGTTGGCAGTCATCTTGGGACCAATATACATGATAGCACCTCATTAAAAAGCATTGCAGTTAATAGAAGGTTTTAAGGGCCCGATTCACAGAACAAACTTAAGACAAAATCCTAAACTTAGTACCATTTTGGTATTCACAGAATGCACTTACTACTTCTGGTATTCACAGAATGAACTTACTACTTTTGCGATTCACAGAATAAACTTACTACTTTTGCCATTCACAGAATGGATTTAAGACTACTAATTTTACGTCCGCGCTCGGGCCGGAAATTCCGGCCCGGAGGCGGAGCTTCCGGCCCGGAGGCGGAGCTTCCGGCCCTGAGGCGGGGCTTCCGGGCCGGAGGCGGAGCTTCCAGCCCGGAGGTGGGGATTCCGGCTAGTGGCGGAGATTTATAATCTCCACCTCTGGGCTGGAAGCTCCGCCTCTGGCCCGGAAGCTCCGCCTCCGGCCCGGAATTTCCGGCCCGAGTGCGGACGTAAAGTTAGTAGTCTTAAATCCATTCTGTGAATAGCAAAAGTAGTACGTTTATTCTGTGAATCGCAAAAGTAGTAAGTTCATTCTGTGAATACCAGAAGTAGTAAGTGCATTCTGTGAATACCAAAATGGTACTAAGTTTAGGATTTTGTCTTAAGTTTGTTCTGTGAATCGGGCCCTAAGACTTTAGTTACATTATAAGTCATTTGTTGATGGTATCATACTCATTTTAGGAATTGTGGTATGTTCTAAGGTGATTTTACCATGTGAAAAAGCCTTCTGCTGGGATATCATGAATCATGTTTGAGAGAAAACTATTTTCATATGCTTTTCCCACAGAGGTTTGGAAGGTGATCTATAAGCTAAACTGAGAGCATATTTTCAGTAAATTCACATTATCTTTCTCAGTCATGTGAGAATGATGTCTGACATTCTCAGTAAAACATGTACATCCAACAAGGGCAGAGACTGTCAGTTGATTCCTTTGTGTTCTACTGCAGCTTCCCAGAGTGTTCCAAAGAACAACTAGAGCGCTAACAGTCTTAATTATGACAAAGTTATGGCACACCTGAAGCCATCTTGATTGGGATAAAGTGGTAACATTTAAAACATTTAATTTAAAAAGGAACAAAATGAGGGGGTTTATTTTGCCATAGAACGTATGATTAGTGCTGCAGAAAGAAAAATTAGGGCACATTTTGAGTGACTTCTCAAATCCTCTTCTATTTCATTAAAGAATTCTGACATGCAGACTGCAACATGCACTTTCAATACCAACAGCAGACTTCCCTGGTGAGCAGTAGCTTTACTACAGTGATCTAATGAGCAACTAGAGAGCTAACATTCTGAATTTATGGCAAATGTGTGACACATCTGAATGCCTTCTTCATTGAATCAAAGTAAAAAACTGACAGTATGCCTACTGAGGAGACTGCAGTAAATGAGGAAATTAGGAATCTTCATAACAAGGTTCCCAAGATGGCCACCAGAGACAAAAGAGCCCAAATGTAGCACAAATATCACCGAGATGTAGCCCAAGTATAGCCCAATGACAGAAATCCCAGAGTGTTTTAAAGAACAACTAGAGCGCTAACAGTCTTACTTATGACAAAGGTATGGCACACCTGAAGCCATCTTGATTGGAATAAAGTAGTAACATTTAAAACATTTAATTTGCAAAGGAACAAAATGAGAGGGTTCATTTTGCGATAGAAATTATGATTAGTGCTGCAGAAAGAAAACTTACAACTTTTTAATGAAATAGAGAATTTGAGAAGTCAAAATGTGCCCTGACATGCAGACTGAAACATGCACTTTGAATGCCAGCAGCAGACTTCCCTGGTGAGCAGTAGCTTTGCTACAGTGATCTAATGAGGAACTAGAGTGCTATCAATCAGAATTTATGGCAAATGTGTCACATCTGAATGCCTTCTAGATGGAACCAAAGTAAACAAGCATTGAAAATGCAATAGGTCTCGCCCTCGTTTAAGTTAAAGCAATTCTGTTTGTAATTAGGTGGCTTTTTAGCTTTGCTTTTATTAGTGTTTTTCAAAATTTCATATACATACCATGCATATGTATGCATATATGTATATGTTTGCATGAATTTATATTTATATAGATATGGTGATTATATGTTTATATATATATTATCTACTGGCGGTCGCCAGTAGATAGTAATAGTTAGGACCGTGTTTCCATAGGAAATCCGCAACATTCTATTTGGAATAACTTTGGCGCCGGTTGACGAATCCTCGTGAAATTTTTAAAATAGGTGGGGCGCTCCGCTCCGCCCCTGAAAGTCTCGGGGGGGATTCGTCAAGCGGGGGCTGAGAAAAAAGGGGGGTCCCAAAACACGTTTTCCCCATGCAATTTTTCATAGGGACCTTTAGTCCAAAGTACAGCCCGAACGGCTGAACAGAATTACTTGACATTTGGCAGAGAGGTAGTCCTCAGCTCAGGGATGTGCCTTTTGCATATATGGAGTCAATCTGTTCAGTAGTTCCTGAGAAAATCAAAAGTAAAATCATATATATGTGGGCGGAGCCTAACCACACATCTCATCCTGAGATCTGATTGGCTGTCAGCACTTCATCCAAGAAGTGTTGGCAGCCGTCTTGGGACCAATATACATGATAGCACCTCATTAAAAAGCATTGCAGTTAATAGAAGGTTTTAAGACTTTAGTTACATTATAAATCATTTGTTGATGGTACCATACTCATTTTAGGAATTGTGGTATGTTCTAAGGTGATTTCACCATGTGAAAAAGCCTTCTGCTGGGATATCATGATTGAGAGAAAAATATTTTCTCATGCTTTTCCCACAGAGGTTTGGAAGGTGATCTATAAGCTAAACTGAGAGCTTATTTTGCTGTAAATTCACATTATCTTTCTCAGTCATGTGAGAATGAAGTCTGACATTCTCAGTAAAACATGTACATCCAACAAGGGCAGAGACTGTCTGTTGATTCCTTTGTGTTCTACTGCAGCTTCCCAGAGTGTTCCAAAGAACAACTAGAGCGCTAACAGTCCTACTTATGATAAACGTATGGCACACCTGAAGCCATCTTGCTTGGATTAAAGTGGTAACTCTTAAAACATTTAATTTAAAAAGGAACAAAATGAGGGGGTTCATTTTTCCATAAAAAGTATGATTAGTGCTGCAGAAAGAAAAATTAGGGCACATTTTGAGTGACTTCTCAAATCCTCTTCAATTTCATTAAAAAATTCTGACATGCAGACTGAAACATGCACTTTCAATACCAGCAGCAGTTTTCCCTGGTGAGCAGTAGCTTTACTACAGTGACCTAATGATCAAAAAGAGTGCCAACATTCTGAATTTATGGCAAATGTGTGACACATCTGAATGCCTTCTTGATGGAATCAAAGTAAAAAACTGAAAGTATTTCCTGCTGAGGAGACTGCAGTAAATGAGGAAATTAGGAAACTTCATAACAAATAAGTCTCCCAAGATGGCCACCAGAGACAAAAGAGCCCAAATGTAGCCCAAATATCACCCAGATGCAGCCCAAGTATAGCCCAATGACAGAATGTCCCAGAGTGTTCTTAAAAACAACTAGAGCGCTTACTGTCTTCATTATGACAAAAGTATGGCACACCTGAAGCCATCTTGATTGGAATAAACTGGTAACACTTACAACATTTAATTTAAAAAGGACAACAATGAGGGGGTTCATTTTGCCATAGAAATTATGATTAATGCTGAAGAAAGAAAATGAGGGCACATTTTGAGTGACTTCTCAAATCCTCTTCTATTTCATTAAAAAATTCTGACATGCAGACTGAAACATGCACTTTTAATACCAGGAGCAGACTTCCATGGTGAACAGTAGTTTTACTACAGTGATCTAATGAGGAACTAGAATGCTAACATTCAGAATTTATGGCAAATGTGTGACATATCTGAATACCTTCATGATGGAATCAAAGTAAAAAACTGAAAGCATTTCCTACTGAGGAGACTGCAGTACATGAGGAAATTAGGAAAGATCATAACAAATAAATCTCCCAAGATAGCCACCGGAGACAAAAGAGCCCAAATGTAGCCCAAAATCACCCAGATGTAGCCCAAATATAGCCCAATGACAGAAGTGTGCAAACACTTATTATTTTGTGTTTTTGCAGTGTTATATAGTGCAGACTTGTCAGGTATTGGAGTGCTTTACATGAGCATTGGTTACATCACACAAGAAAAAATTCATTTTGGTTGTAGACATGGGGAGACTAAGTGATTTGACCAGAATCACAGAATGTCGAGCTGAAGCAGAAACTCCAACCTGGTTCCCCAGTTGCAAAGTCTGCAGTTCTGGAAGTAACACCACATCCTCTCCCCTAAGTGCAACATTTAATCAAGTGGTCAACTGGATAAAAAAACATAAAGATAACAAATAATTTAAAAGTGCTTTGTCGCTATTTGAAAACTCAGAAAATATGTCCTTATTTTAGTCTTTTAGAGCACTAACCATAATTTTGATGCCAATAAGACCCTCTCATATATGTAATTTCTAAAGGAAATGCTCTAGGTATTACAGTTTTTATTACATCAAGATGAAGTCAGGCGTTCCACACTTTTGTAATAAATATAGAATGTTAGCAATCTAGTGGTTCATTAGGATACTGTTGAGAGGCAGAGGCCAGGGGCACAGACTCTGAAAATTGAAGGCAGGTAGGAGGGTGCAAAGGCAACAATTTAACCACACTGAGCAGGCAGGAAGGGCCGTGGCAGCACAACAGACTATGGAGGGCAGAGGAAAGGGGGGCAGGGGCAACAAACCAACAATACACGACTTGCAAGAGAGGCTGTGGCAATGTAATAGACCATTGTGGGCAGAAGGAAGAGGCAATGGTAGTACAACCATACATGCCAACAGACCCGAGTCAGCCAGGAAACGTCCAATGTTTTTAAGCTCAAATGGGCTTTATTTGATCTGTCTCCTGTCTACAATCTCCTCTTTTTCAATGTAACTCAAAGGGGAAAATCAATACCCCAGTTTTTTTTTCAAAATCTCCCTCTTACCAAGTTCAAAATGTTCGCAAGTATGGTACATTGGATCATGGAAGGAAATGGGGTAGGGACATGGACTTGGATAACAGAGGACAGGAGGGACATGGAGAGGTGCACCAAACTGACCCTGCAGGGCAGGCATCAGGGTTTGCTGCAGCACAATACACCACACAGGGCATGCGGGACGGGAGTGCAGCACAACAATCCATAGAAAGCAAGAGGGAGGGGACAGGACCATGCACATGGACAACAGAGAACAGAGGGGCAAGAGGCAATGGTAGCTAGCTGACCATAATGGACAGACAGGAGAGAAAGCTGCAGCATAACAGACCATAAAGGGCAGAAGGGACGGATCAGGGGCATTACAATGGAACAGACAAGACAGGAGGGAGGGAGTAGGGGTCTGCACATGTAAACAGAGGGCTGGGGGCAAAGGGGCAGGGCAGGAGCAGCAAGATAGCCATGGAGGTCAGGCAGGATGGGCACTAGAAGCAAGACACCATGAAGAGCAACAGTGAGACTGTGATGGCATACACAGAGACCATGGAGGGAAGGTGGGAGGGGGTCAGGGACAGCTAACTGACCACACAGGGAAGGTGGGAGGGGCCATGGCAGCACAGAAGACCATGCATGGCAAGTGGCTGGGTTAGTGGCAGCACAATGGCTATGATGGGCAAGAAGGAGGGTGCAGGGGCATGCACAAAGGACGATGGAGGATATGACCTGTGCACAGACAAGAAAGTTCAGGGGAAGGGGCCTCACAACAGACCGCACGGGGCAGGCAGGAGGAGCAGTTGCAGCACAACAGACCAGGGAGGGAAGAAGGGTGTGGCAGTACAATGGACCATGTAGGACAGGAGGAAGAGGATAGGGGCATGGCATGTGGACAGGCAGTGTGGAGGTGGCAGGGACAGGTTACAGTCATCTGACAATGCTAGGCAGGTGGGAGGGGAGTGGCAGCTCAACAGAACACTCAGAGTAGATCGGAGTGGCAGGTCCATGGAACATGGTGGGCAATAAGGATGGAGCAGGGGCATGCACAAAGACATCGGAGGGCAGGGGGAAGGAGAATAGGGGCAGCAAGCTAAGCACAGAGTTTAAGCAGGAGGTCAATGATGGGGCATAGAATTGGGCAATGGAGGAAAGGAGGAGGGGACTGGTACATCATACTAAATTGAGGGCAGTGGCAGCACATCAGACCATGCATGGCAGGAGGGAGGAGGCTAGTCCATGGATTCACACAACAGAGGATAGGGAGGAGGGGGATGGGGCAGCAAGCTAACTGTTCAGAGAAGGCGGGTATTAGGAACTTTATTGTTTTTAAAACGTGTGTCTGTGCGAACTACTTAAAATATGAACAAGTATGCAGCATAATCTCACTTTTATTCAGGAAGAAGAGGACGTTTGTGACTGTGACTCCGGGCTCACTTGTCAGAAACACCCGCTGACCCTCCACCCCATCGCAAAATGTAATGCCCGTCAAAAGGGTAGGTGGACACAATGTTATATACAACATAGTCCTGAGAGCATGATTGAGATATAGTGTATTGTATAAACTATGCACCAAAAAGTGTGATATAAGATGAACCGGGCGTGAAATATAATATGCAATACATTGTGCGCAATGACAGATTCATTGGAGAGCACGAGATAGCACAGGCACTAGCGCGTGCTATGCGATATGCGCCTTGGAGTGTAATATGCACAGGGCAGTGTTGTGTAACCTAACTAGTCTCTAAAGTTGTAATATAAAATATGTGCTGGGGAGTGTAATGTTGCATATGCACTGTGACAAAGATATGGATCCCAGATTGTAATATGTATGGCATAGCACTGTGCGTTATAACATGGGCATCGAGGAAGGCATGTTAGATGGGGCAATATAACCCGTGCGAAGACAAGTGTGGCATGACATATTCACGGGGTGGTGTTACAGTGCACATGGGCTAGAGAGTGTCATAGCATATGCACTAGCTAGTGGAATACAACACAGAGGTGTGTGGCACTCAGCAGGCAATGGTGGGTGTAACACAGTATTGGGCTCTGCCAGGAGCACGCTGTGACTCAAGTGATGTTCGTCTCCTTTCCAGAGAGTAAAATAAAAAGTATTACATATCCGGCAGTGGATGTGTGTTTTATTAACCGTGAGGGGGGTTTCTTACATAGTTTGTCGAATTTTTGTCGAATCCCCTTTGAATGGCTTGGTGTGCATGTGTATTAAATGTGCCCATCAATAGCTACCCATGTTTGTATAAATAAACGACAAGGGTGTCTACCGGGATTAGGCACGGTAGGGCATCAGACATGTCAGAGCTTCACTAGTGGTGTAAATACATTCCATGTGGATTCCTTGTATGCATAGTCGCCTTTTAATGAATATCACTCAAATCGTCATGGTGATAGGTACGTACGGTTTTTCCAGCATGTCCTAGGTGTGTCTATAAATATATATTTTTTAAAAATAATAAAAAACAGTGGCCGGCCCTGGGGATTGGGGTAAAAAAATATAATTAGGAGACAGGCCCTGGGGGATGGGGTCATCAGGGCCAATAAATTAGAGTAAGAAGGGGAACCACACAGCCCCCCTTCTTAAAAAATTAAAATAAATAAAAGACTGGCATCGTGCCGGAGGCCACGCCCCCTCCTTGCAGCACTCTGCAAACGCGCCCCCTGGCGAGTTGTAAGTTGGGGAATTAATTCCTCTTCAATACTGAGGGTCCCTGAGGGCCAACTAGCCCAACAGGCATCTCCAGTATGCGCCAGGGAGCTGCGCTGCAGACAGGTGTTCTGAGGCCAAGCCCCTTTTTACACCTCTCTGCAACGCAGCTCTGTGGCGCTTACTGGAGGTAGCTAGTGGTCTAGTTTGACCCTAGGGACCCTTAGGATTCAAGGGGACTTAATCTCTCAACTTAGAACAGCCACAGGGTGCGTTTACACAGTGGTGAAGGGAGGGGACGGGCCCTGAGGTGACGTGTGCAAACACGCAGTATGGCACGTTTTAAATTGGGGATATAATTTCCCTTCAATACTGAGGGCCCCTGGGGGCTAACTAGCCCACCAAGTGCTTCCAGTAAGCGCCACTGAGCTGCATTGCAGAGAGGTGGTCCAGGCTGTGCCACTTTTTACACCTCTCTGCAACGCAGTTCTGTGGCACTTACTGGAGGTACCTAGTGGGCTAGTTGGACCCTAGGGACCCTCAGGATTCAAATGAACTTAATCTCCCAACTAAAAACGGACACAGGGCGTGTTTACACAGTGGTGAAGGGAGGGGACGGGGCCTGAGTTAACGTGTGCAAAAACGCCCTGTGGCCTGTTTTAAGAGGTAGTTTTAATCCCCCTGCCCTATTACATACTAGGGGCTTACAGAGGAGGTCATGCTAATCACAGGGGGACCCCAACGCATAATGTTCCCTAGTGTATGTAGGTGTTTTCACTGTTTTCTAAGTGTCTTTTAACATAGCACTGGCTCTAGGACTGGTTAGTCAGACTCAGTTACCACCAGTATCCGTCTGAAAAAGTTGAGGGTACAGGATGATTTTGCAACAAGGATTCTTTCTGCTCTTCTTTTTGTTCTTTCTGCACGTTATCCTTCTTCCTGCACTTTTCTTCGTCTTTGAGGACTTCTGTTGCTTCTTTCTGCACTTCGTTTTTTTCTTTCTGTGCATTTTTTCTTCTTTCTTCACATGTCCTATCTCTGTAGGCATAGTTAGAAATTAGCATTTAAAAAACCTTTGAAATTCACTGAAAAAAACATAGGTTTCAGGCACGTTATAGTTAAGAATTAGCATTTAAAAAACCTCTGAAATTCACTGAAGAAACCATAGGTTTCAGGGGTGTTCTAGTTAGCTGGACTTTTCACTTGTACAAAACCATTGAAATTCCCCCGTTATAGTTAGTTCAGGTAACTATAACTCGCGCGCCCGCAATGCACTGCTGATGACGTCACATATTACATCACTCATGACATGGTCAGTGACATCACTCATGACATCACCATTTCAATGGTTTTGTACAAGTGAAAAGTCCAGCTAACTATAACACCCCTGAAACCTATGGTTTTTTCAGTGAATTTCTGAGGTTTTTTAAATGCTAATTCCTAACTATAACGTGCCTGAAACCTATGTTTTTTTCTGTGAATATATTATATATATATATATATGACCACCACATCCGATTCCCCACACAACGAACCAGACACCGACACGGGGAGGTTTCTGGCAAGAAAGTTTTTATTCCACAATTACGCTGTATTTTACTTGATACTAAACTCATGATATTTAATATGGATGTCCTACTGAAAGCAATAGAAGATGAAAATGATGACATAATATAACCAAGACGTCCTAATTGCTTATTTATTATGCTTTTAAAATAGTGGTTTTATATATCTATGAGGTTTTAACCATTACTTGACTATATATATATATATATATATATATATATTACCTACTGGCGGTCGCCAGTAGGTAGTTATAGTTAGGACCACGTTTCCATAGGAAAACCTCAACATTCTATTTTGAATAACTTTGGCGCCGGTCGACGAATCCTCGCGAATTTCTCAAAATAGGTGGGGCGCTACGCTCCGCTCCTACCCTGAAAGTCTCGGGGGGATCCGTCAAGCGGGGGCTGAGATAAAAGGGGGGTCCCAAAACGCGTTTTTCCCATGCATTTTTCCATAGGACCTTTAGAACGAGCTACAGCCCGAACGGCTGAACAGAATTACTCAAAATTTGGCAGAGAGGTAGTCCCTAGGTCAAGGAAGTGCCTTTTGTAGGTTTGGTGTAAATCTGTTCAGTAGATTCTGAGAAAATAGCCTTTAAATCAATATATATATCTGAGCCCGCTTACGGTACGCTTACCGTACGCTTACGGTAAGCGTACGGTGGCGTGCGCGATTCTGATTGGCTCTTAGATCTTAGTAAACATTCGAATCGGCCGAAACCAGGAAGCGGCGGCCGCCATTTTCTGTGTTTCACTCTGAAAAAAAAAGAGTGAAAACAAGAAAAGGGGGCAATGAGGAGAGTTACAGACCCCCTTACATTTGTGAGGGGGTCAAAGAAGGACTGTAAAGTACAAAACAACCATTTATTGATTTTTAAAAAAAATCACGGGGTACGCGTACGGTAAGCTTACGGTAAGCGTACGGAAGAAACATGGCGTGCGCGAAGGAGATTCTGATTGGCCCATAGATCTTAGTAAACATTCGAATCGGCCGAAACCAGGAAGCGGCGGCCACCATTTTGTGTGTTTCACTCAGAAAAAAAACAGAGAAAACAAGGAAAGGGGGCAATGAGGAGAGTTACAGACCCCCTAACATTTGTAAGGGGGTCAAAGAAGGACAGAAAAGTACAAAAAAACATTTATTGATTTTAAAAAAAATCACGGGGTACGCGTACCGTAAGCTTACGGTAAGCGTACGGTAAAAAAAATAAAAATAAATAAATGAAAAGCAGATTTAAGAGTTTAGAAATTAGGGAGCTCTAAAAAGAGCTGTTGTGTTTATGAAGTCATTTTTTTAGTGGTACCTACAAGTAAGTACCGATGCAGAGTCTAAGGTTCATGAGGAAGACTCTGTTCCCTTCATCATTGAAGTGCACACCATCTCCTCTATAAATGTCTTGCATGTCATAACGCAAGTTGTTGTGGTAAATGGCACCCATACCATAGTCACGGAGGAAAGCAGAAACAGATTTGTTGACGTGCTTTCTTGCTTTGTCAATCTGCGGACAGAAATGATTGGACCAGTTCCATTTTTGCCTTTGGCATATGTTGGAAAACACAAAGGCAGTTTTAGGGAAAAGTGTAAACAGTTGTGCAAAGGTGTCCTTCATAAGCATTTCCAGACCTACCCCAGTCAAAGTGCCTAGGTCATTGCCACCACAGTGCACTATTATGAGGTCAGGGTGTTGGATTTGAATGAAGGATTTCACCAATGGCATCAATTGGTGCCACTTTAACCCTCTCTGACCAATCCATTTAATGTCTACATTTGGCAAAGCAAGGTCTCTCACCATACCTGTTTTCTCTGCAAACTTTTCACTCCAGAAGACATAGCTGTGCCCTACAATCCACACTGTGAACATCTTCAAAGGAGAACTGGATGCACTCAGGAGGTGTCTTTCAGTAGAATGGCAATATGAAAAGAAAGACAGTTTGGAAATGGAGGCATACATATTTTTTTCAAAACAAAAAGAACTGATTGGCTGTTTCATACCATTCTAGAATAAAAACTAGGCTGTATGTGTAAATTAATAGAAGCATGTTTTGTATTGGTACAAAAAAATGTGTAACCAAAGAACAGTACTATGGATTTGCTGTAAGGTTTGAAAAGTCAAGCACTCTTGCTCTGTGGAATTGAAACATTGTGTGTCGAACTTCTGACCTAACTCTACACAGCAGTGTTCCATGAGCTGTTGCTATGGTAGCAGGCAGAAGTCAAGTTGGGGGAAGGGTACTAGGCAGAAGTCAAGTTGGGGGAAGGGTACTTTTGGAAAAGGGTTGGTTTTCAACCAATAGAAATGTGTGATTACATTTGAAAAAAAGGGGGAAGCACTGAGATTTGAAACTTACATGTATATGTGTGGAAAAATAGAGGGAAAGTTTGCCATTATCTGGTTCTGCTGAGAGGAGAGAGGTGAACACAACAGAGATCCTGGCTCTGATAATCTGCTGTTTGAGTGTCACATTTCTTTCACAACTAACTAATTTTAAAGGTGAGTTTACAGTTTGAGAGGGGATGTATGTGGTAACTTAAGAAATGAATAATAGAAATGGGAATTGTTTTTGTTGTAGTTACACATGGTGGTTTCATAATGTGTCAGTCTGTAAAAGTGATTTACACTTGCCCCGAAAAAAAAAAGAGCAGTAAGTGTGCTTTCAAATTGGCAAAGAAATTTCGTTTTGGGACTAATGTGAAAACATGACTCTGTGTGCATAGAAGAATTATAGGCAGAGATTTATTGCGTCTTGCTCTGGTGATTTCACAGTTGCATTAGATGGAAAGGGGGAGCGAATTTTTGGGGGAAGAAGCAGAGTCTTAGCACACACCCATGTGCTTGCCATGTATAGTCATGCACAGTATTTAGAAGCGAGTGGGGTTTTCAGGTTTAAGTCTGTAATGCAAATACATTCAGCATCACTAAGGCTGGTTGCCCTTGCTGGAGTGTAGGCAGTCACAGAGAATACACATGGTGGTGGTCTGAAAAAACAGCTTGGACATGTGCATTTAAATAAATCAAAAAAAGTGGTTTTATAATGTGTCAGTCTGTAAAAGTGATTTCCAATTGTAAAAAGTGATTTTCACTTGGCCCGAAAAAAAAAGAGCAGTAAGTGTGCTTTCAAAATGGCAAAGAAATTTCGTTTTGGGACTAATGTGAAAAAATGACTCTGTGTGCATAGAGGAATTATAGGCAGAGATTTATTGCGTCTTGCTCTGGTGATTTCACAGTTGCATTAGATGGAAAGGGGGAGCGAATTTTTGGGGGAAGAAGCAGAGTCTTAGCACACACCCATGTGCTTGCCATGTATAGTCATGCACAGTATTTAGAAGCGAGTGGGGTTTTCAGGTTTAAGTCTGTAATGCAAATACATTCAGCATCACTAAGGCTGGTTGCCCTTGCTGGAGTGTAGGCAGTCACCGCGAATACACATGGTGGTGGTCTGAAAAAAACAGCTTGGACAAGTGCAATTAAATAAATTAAAAAAAAAGGTTTCATAATGTGTCAGTCTGTAAAAGTGATTTTCACTTGCCCCGAAAAAAAAAAGAGCAGTAAGTGTGCTTTAAAAATGGCAAAGAAATTTCGTTTTGGGACTAATGTGAAAACATGACTCTGTGTGCATAGAGGAATTATAGGCAGAGATTTATTGCGTCTTGCTCTGGTGATTTCACAGTTGCATTAGATGGAAAGGGGGAGCGAATTTTTGGGGGAAGAAGCAGAGTCTTAGCACACACTCATGTGCTTGCCATGTATAGTCATGCACAGTATTTAGAAGCGAGTGGGGTTTTCAGGTTTAAGTCTGTAATGCAAATACATTCAGCATCACTAAGGCTGGTTGCCCTTGCTGGAGTGTAGGCAGTCACAGAGAATACACATGGTGGCGGTCTGAAAAAACAGCTTGGACATGTGCATTTAAATAAATCAAAAAAAGTGGTTTCATAATGTGTCAGTCTGTAAAAGTGATTTCCAATTGTAAAAAGTGATTTTCACTTGGCCCGAAAAAAAAAGAGCAGTAAGTGTGCTTTCAAAATGGCAAAGAAATTTCGTTTTGGGACTAATGTGAAAACATGACTCTGTGTGCATAGAGGAATTATAGGCAGAGATTTATTGCGTCTTGCTCTGGTGATTTCACAGTTGCATTAGATGGAAAGGGGGGCGAATTTTTGGGGGAAGAAGCAGAGTCTTAGCACACACCCATGTGCTTGCCATGTATAGTCATGCACAGTATTTAGAAGCGAGTGGGGTTTTCAGGTTTAAGTCTGTAATGCAAATACATTCAGCATCACTAAGGCTGGTTGCCCTTGCTGGAGTGTAGGCAGTCACAGAGAATACACATGGTGGTGGTCTGAAAAAACAGCTTGGACATGTGCAATTAAATAAATTAAAAAAAAAGGTTTCATAATGTGTCAGTCTGTAAAAGTGATTGTCACTTGCCCCGAAAAAAAAAAGAGCAGTAAGTGTGCTTTAAAAATGGCAAAGAAATTTCGTTTTGGGACTAATGTGAAAACATGACTCTGTGTGCATAGAGGAATTATAGGCAGAGATTTATTGCGTCTTGCTCTGGTGATTTCACAGTTGCATTAGATGGAAAGGGGGAGCGAATTTTTGGGGGAAGATGCAGAGTCTTAGCACACACCCATGTGCTTGCCATGTATAGTCATGCACAGTATTTAGAAGCGTATGGGGTTTTCAGGTTTAAGTCTGTAATGCAAATACATTCAGCATCACTAAGGCTGGTTGCCCTTGCTGGAGTGTAGGCAGTCACAGAGAATACACATGGTGGTGGTCTGAAAAAACAGCTTGGACATGTGCATTTAAATAAATCAAAAAAAGTGGTTTCATAATGTGTCAGTCTGTAAAAGTGATTTCCAATTGTAAAAAGTGATTTTCACTTGGCCCGAAAAAAAAAGAGCAGTAAGTGTGCTTTAAAAATGGCAAAGAAATTTCGTTTTGGGACTAATGTGAAAACATGACTCTGTGTGCATAGAGGAATTATAGGCAGAGATTTATTGCGTCTTGCTCTGGTGATTTCACAGTTGCATTAGATGGAAAGGGGGAGCGAATTTTTGGGGGAAGAAGCAGAGTCTTAGCACACACCTATGTGCTTGCCATGTATAGTCATGCACAGTATTTAGAAGCGAGTGGGGTTTTCAGGTTTAAGTCTGTAATGCAAATACATTCAGCATCACTAAGGCTGGTTGCCCTTGCTGGAGTGTAGGCAGTCACAGAGAATACACATGGTGGTAGTCTGAAAAAACAGCTTGGACATGTGCATTTAAATAAATCAAAAAAAGTGGTTTTATAATGTGTCAGTCTGTAAAAGTGATTTCCAATTGTAAAAAGTGATTTTCACTTGGCCCGAAAAAAAAAGAGCAGTAAGTGTGCTTTCAAAATGGCAAAGAAATTTCGTTTTGGGACTAATGTGAAAAAATGACTCTGTGTGCATAGAGGAATTATAGGCAGAGATTTATTGCGTCTTGCTCTGGGGATTTCACAGTTGCATTAGATGGAAAGGGGGAGCGAATTTTTGGGGGAAGAAGCAGAGTCTTAGCACACACCCATGTGCTTGCCATGTATAGTCATGCACAGTATTTACAAGCGAGTGGGGTTTTCAGGTTTAAGTCTGTAATGCAAATACATTCAGCATCACTAAGGCTGGTTGCCCTTGCTGGAGTGTAGGCAGTCACCGCGAATACACATGGTGGTGGTCTGAAAAAAACAGCTTGGACAAGTGCAATTAAATAAATTAAAAAAAAACGTTTCATAATGTGTCAGTCTGTAAAAGTGATTTTCACTTGCCCCGAAAAAAAAAGAGCAGTAAGTGTGCTTTAAAAATGGCAAAGAAATTTCGTTTTGGGACTAATGTGAAAACATGACTCTGTGTGCATAGAGGAATTATAGGCAGAGATTTATTGCGTCTTGCTCTGGTGATTTCACAGTTGCATTAGATGGAAAGGGGGAGTGAATTTTTGGGGGAAGAAGCAGAGTCTTAGCACACACCCATGTGCTTGCCGTGTATAGTCATGCACAGTATTTAGAAGCGAGTGGGGTTTTCAGGTTTCAGTCTGTAATGCAAATACATTGAGCTTCACTAAGGCTGGTTGCCCTTGCTGGAGTGTAGCACTCTGGACATGGGCTTTTTAAAAAATCTGAAAAGTGGTTTCATAATGTGACAGTTTGTAAAAGAGATTTTCACGTGCCCCAAAAAAAGAGCAGTTTGTGTGCATTCAAATTGGCAAAGAAATTTTGTTTTGTGACTATTGTGAAAAGAAATGTAGTAATATATTTAAATACAATAAAGGATTTTTTTTTAGTTTTTTTCAGGTATTGCTGAAGAACAGTGAACAAAATTTAAGATGCCTACAAAATCTCGAGTTCAAAAAACGCTAAAAAAAAAACTATATTTGAAGACAACTGGAGGACCAAAGTTAGTAGAAGATGCTCATGTTGGGAAAAAGAAAAAATCTTCTGGTAAGCAGAAAAAACAATTTCTTAAAAAAATATTGAAAACAAAGAAAAATGTACAAAATGTCTGTCCTGGGAAGAATGTAACAAAACGAAGAGAACAGCAAAAAATTGAGAATTTAGTTAATGCAAATATACCTTCTGCAACTGAAAAGTTTTACATAAACAGAAAAACAGCGTTTAAAGAGATACGTAGAAAAATGTTTCAGAGAAGAGTTATGTCCAATTTGATAAAGGATGTGAAGAAATATAAGCAAAAGGCAAAATATTACAAGAGAAAAAAAGAAATTGAAGCCATTGCAGCAAAAGCATTAGAATTAAAAAGGAAACTATTCATATTAATTTTGAATAGGATGCGTACATTAGATAAAATGGTTAATGTACTGAAATCACAAAGCAAAAGCAAAAGAGTAGTGAACAGAACAAACTTTTGTAAAGTGTTTTTAGGAAAGTGGATGCATAGTTCAAGTAGTGAACCTTTTTTTAATGAAGAGAGCTATTTTCAAAGTAATAGTTTGCTGCATGCAGTTGACACCAGAGGTCGTTCATACGAAGTAAAAAATGGTTGCATAATGGAGAAGGAGATAATGGTTCCAAGAGATGAGGTACAAGTGATGGCAGATGAGGCAATGGGGAGACGTCCTAAAGCCCCAGTGTACACTTGGAATTGTAGTAGTATTTGCACTGTGCGTCAGGAATCTATTGACAGATTTCGAGAGTTTCTAAGAGAATATAGTAAAAAAAGTGTAAAACAGAAGATTAAGGTGCTTCAAAGTCTGGATCCATGCAGAGTGAGAGAGAATACTGGTTTGCAGGGTCATTCTCTGGCTTGTCTATCTAGAAAAGTGTGCAATAGTGTTTTCCATCATTTTAGGATGCTGGCTGTTCATCATACTGAAATGAGAAAGTTTGTGAGACGGTTGTATTTTGTCAAAAGTCCAGCAATAAAGTTAAATGAATTGAATAGGGCTCTGTTCCGAGGAACGGTATCAGATGTAGAGAAGGTTGTTGATGAAATTCAGTTTTGTTACTTTGGTCCTGAACAAAACAGTGCAGAGAAGGACACAGTAAATGAGGAAGAAGTGGAAGAGAATGTAGAACCTTCTGTAAGTAAGACATTTAATGATCACATAACAAAATTTGCAATAGTCTCTAATGAAAGACCAAATGTTACTTGTATTTGTTGCCGCAGAACTCATTATAGAAAACAAACTAGGAATGTTGATCTCTACAGAAAGAGTGAAAATGAAGATAATTATAAGTGGATGGATTTTGCCACATATATATTTCTTGAAAATTGTTTTGAATTGGGTGAAGATCAGCGTATTTGTAAATACTGTTACAACAAGTTAGAGGAAAATAGAATGCCGACCAGAGCTGTACATAATAATTTAGAATTGGATGCTATTCCTGCTGAACTTTCTGAATTAAATACATATGAGTCTATACTCATTCAATGTGTTCATCCGTTCCAGACCATAGTACGTATGGAGCCCAAAACTGGTAAATTACCTCCTTCAGATTTACTGAGAGGTTTAAAAGGTAGAGTGGTGTATTTGCCCTTGGATTTGAAAAAAAATATGGAAACTATTGATGCGGATACTTTGGAAACTGAACCATTAATTATTCTGGTTAATGGTGTACCTACAAAGAATAAGAAGATTTGGCAGGAGCTGGTAGATGTGCGGAAAGTACAAAGAGCAAATTTGTATTTGAAAAAAAATAACAAATGGTATGAATCAATTTATATAGAAGAAGAAGAAGAAGACGAAGATTTTCAAGAAGACACAGAAACACCAACTGGACAAATTGAAAAAGTGGACAAGACAAAGGAAGAAGAAATTTATGAACATTTTAGCATACATCCTCTTCATTCGAAAGAAGTTATGGGAGACAATATTGATCTCTTTCAGATGAAGAAAGCAAAAGGAACTCCCGTGAGTGTATGGGAGGAGAGCTTGGAAGCTCGATGTTTTCCCCAGCTGTTTCCTACGGGAAAAGGAGGACGATACGATGAACGTCCAGAACAGATTCCAGCTTCAGAGTATCGGACTACAAGACTATATGCTGAAGATCCCAGATTTCGACAAAGTATTCCTTATTTGTTCCATCTTTTATTTGAAAGCGACTTGTCTGCACTGTCTTATGCAGTAAATCACATTTTAAAAAGTGGAGTACATTTACAAAATGTGTCTGCTAAGGATTTTATGGAGAAAGTGCAGCACCGAGATGATCATTTGGAAACACAACTGATCAATCTGATGGCTTGTCAGCGTGGGACAAATGAATATTGGTACCGACGCCATGGTGAACTAAAATGCATGTTACGCAATTTAGGAACACCAACATGGTTCCTTACCCTAAGCTGTGCCGAGTACGCTTGGGATGATTTACTGGATTTTCTACGAGAGGCCAATTCAAACATTAAAAACATCGAATACAAGACAGCAGGAGAACTGTGCTCATTGGATCCGGTTAATGTTTGCAGATATTTCAATCATAGATTTGAGGCTATGATGTCCTTCATCTGCAATAAAAAAAATCCACCCCTTGGAGAAGTAGTGGATTTCTTTTGGAGAAAAGAGTACCAGGCAAGAGGTGCTCCTCATATTCATATGCTGTTGTGGATCAAGGATGCCCCAAAGTTTGGAACAGATACTGATGAAGCAGTGTTATCTTACATTGAAGAATATGCAACATGTGGTATACCAAAAAGCACAGAAGAGAACAAGTTAAAGGAGCAAGTTTTACGTTTCCAAAGTCATCGGTGTGGAAAATACTGTCGACGGAAATACAAGAGCAAAGAAAAATACTACACTAAATGTCGATTTGGATTTCCTAGACCTGTTCTTTCAAATGGAAGAGTAAACAGTTTTATGTCAGCTGTGAGACATACTATCACAAGAAAATCACCTAAGAATACCTACAACCTTAAAAGAAAAGAAGAATCAAAAAATATAAATGACTACAACCCAGTCATTTTATCCATGTGGAACGCTAACATGGATATACAGTATGTAGCTGACAATTCCATTGCTGTTGCACGATATGTAACGTCTTACATTACGAAATCAGAAAAAACAGAATTGAAGGAAATGTGGGAAGAGATTTCTCACGAGAAGACTGTTAGTAAGAAGCTGTACAGTTTCAGTTTGAAGATGTTATCGCATCGAGAAATTGGATCCTACGAATGTTCAGATAGGTTATCTTCTGCAAGTCTCTACTCAAAGTCAAGAAGAATAATTTGGGCAAGTTTAGGCCTTGCAGCAATGAGAAATCGGGTACTGAAATCTGTTGGAGAAATTGAATATTTGGCCGAGAATGACCCAGAAAGTACAGATATATTGAAAACAAACATGTTGGACACATATTATCCCAAGAGAAGTCATCATCTGGAGAACATGTGTCTCTATGAAGTGTTGCAGAACTACATTTATTCACGGAAAGCTGCAGAAGACATTAATAATGGAAAATATAAAGTTGTTGGTGAAGAAGGATGTTTGGTGAAGCAAACCAAAGGAAGTTTGATAAATCACCGGAAGCTGAGTTGCGACACTACCGACAAGAAAGAATTTTACTACTTGGCTCTTTTACAGTTGTTTAAACCATGGCGTACAGAGGATGAACTACTGGGAGAATTTCAAAGCTATGAGGATTCATTTAATGCTTGCAAAGACAGCATACAATGCAATACATTCACAACTTATCTGCAAATGTTAAATGAAGAAATTGAACAGGAAACTACAATTGCAGCAGAAATAGCTAGAGACAGTTCTCAGGACAGCCAAAGTTCAGGAACACACAGTCAAGATCCCCTAGGACAACCAATCGTTGAAAATGAAGCATCAATAGCCATGAATGAAGTGGAAACAGCTATGAATCAAGCTCAAGAAGAATTTATAGACTTAGAAAATTTGGAAAGACAACTGAATCAAGAGCAGCAACAAATTTATGAAGAGATCAAAAACAAAATTGATCACGGATTTCTACATGTAAAAAAAGAGTGCTCATGCACATCATTTCATCCAATCAGGATGTATGTAAGCGGACAAGCTGGCACTGGAAAAAGTTTCCTAATTAAAGTCATCAGAAGCTACCTAAAGCAAAAAACGGATTCTACGTTGTCTTGTGTGGTTACTGCTCCAACTGGGTTAGCAGCATATAACATAAAAGGAATCACCTTACATCGTTTGCTAATGTTACCAGTGGAGCATGAGAACAAAATACAATTCAACAAGCTAACTGGAGAAGCATCCTTGGAAGTTTCACGAGTATTGAAGAAGATGCAAGTTCTCATTATTGATGAGGTGAGCATGGTATCAAACTTAATGATTGCCTTTGTGCATTTAAGAATGCAGCAAATTTTGAAGACAGACTATGACGTGTTATTTGGTGGAAAACACGTCATAGTTTTTGGAGATCTTTTGCAACTTACTCCAGTTAAAGGACAACCAGTGTTTAATACTGTGACACATGAAGACACGAAGAAGTCATTGGGAAGCATCGGTAATACAAATATTTGGTCCTTCTTTGAGTACAAGGAACTTACAACTAATATGAGGCAAGCAAACGATGAAGAATATGGAAGTATTCTGAAAGATATCAAGATTGGACTACTCACAGAAGCTGGCAAAAAAGCATTACAGACTCGGCTGCTACATAATTTATTTCCAAAGGAAGAAATAGTTGCAGAGAAGATATACAAGAACATTGCAGAAAACAAAAGTGTCATCTGCTTAATGCCTACTCTACGTGAATGCTCAATATTCAATGAGGAGCTTTTGAAATTGGAAAAGGAAGAGATCAGGAAATTGGAAGCAGTGGACAAAATTGAGGATGGAAGAATTACTGTCACAGTAACAGGCAAACTGAAAAATAAATTGGACTCACTAGAGAAGAACATCTCCAAAACAGCTGGATTAGAAAAAAATCTATATGTTTGCATGAACTGTAGAGTGTTTTTAAGGAGAAATTTGGATGTTGAGAAAGGTTTAGTTAATGGAGCGATGGGAAGAGTTGTGGGTTTTATTAATTATCAGAAAAAAGAAGGAATTGAATGTTTAAAAATAAAATTTGATCAGATAGATGAAGTTAAAGATATTTGTCGTTGTACAGTTCGTTTTATGCTTGTGAAAGACTTATATGTACGTAGGAAGCAGTTTCCGTTTTCTCTAGCATATGCTGTAACTATTCACAAGTCTCAAGGATTAACTGTAGATTGTGCTTTTGTGAACATTGGTTCAACTGTGTTCAAAGAAGGTATGGCATATGTTGCTTTGTCACGAGTCAAAACATTATCAGGTTTATTCATGATAGACTTTGAAGAATCAAAAGTTAGTGCTGATACAAATTGTGTAAAGGAGTATAATAGATTAAGAAGAAGCTATGCTCCTCATTTAGGTCAGTATCCTGTGTTGGAGAAACGTGTAGTTTCTCGTAAAAGAAAAAATGAGAATAT
The DNA here is from genome assembly GCF_964204655.1 of Triturus cristatus. NCBI lineage: Eukaryota > Metazoa > Chordata > Amphibia > Caudata > Salamandridae > Triturus > Triturus cristatus. The sequence goes on from NC_140589.1 coordinate 302,376,188, forward strand.
CTGTAGTGAAGATGTAGAGAAGAGGAAAAAAAAGAGGAGTGATGTAATTGCAAGCAAAAAGAAAAAGGAAAATGAAGAACAGGTTGTAGGATGTCATTTTGAAAATAGCTCTGGTGTCAACTGCTACGCAAATGTAGTGCTGAATGTTGCATTTTATCTGGAAAGTTTGCAAGAGCAGATAATAGTAAATCAGGGAAAAAGATTCTGTTCAGAGCTGAGTCTCCTTTTTCAAAAGTTGAGTAAAGATAAAACTCAAATAGAAAGTGCTACTGACATTAGAAAACTTTTAGATGTATGTTCAGGACGAACACAGTTTTCTCAAAATGAACAGCAAGATGCACATGAATTTTTGATGTATTTTCTTCAGGTAGTGGAAGAAGAAGGAGTTCCCATTGACATTTTTTTTGGTCTCTCTTATAAATGGGAACATAGTTGTGATAATTGTTATAATATATGTGGCTCTATTGTTGATAATGAAAGGTTTATTTATTTGACATTGCCAGAGAGTAAAACAGTCACTTTTGCAAAATTAGTTAAAGATGCTAATCATAGCATGAAATGTGGTGAGTGTAATTCTGACATGTTTTCAACATTAATTTTAAAGGAATACGGACAGTATGTAATTTTAATGATGCAACGATGTAGAGCTGATGGTTCAAAATTGGATACTTTAATAAAGAAGTTTACAGGACAGCAATTATCAATTTCAGGAAAAACTTTTGTAACTGTTGCAATAATTTTCCATGATGGACCTACTGTTACTTCTGGACATTACACAGTTTATCTAAAATGTGAAAAAGGCTGGACACTGTGTAATGATTCCCAATTGATTTTCAAACAACGTTTGCCTTTTGATTTAGCAAATTCCTATCTAATCTTCCTGAAACCTAAATTTTAGAGAGACTTGGCAAGATCTGGACAAAATAATTTTACCATTTTACTGGATTACCATTGCAATTTTGTAAAAAAAAGATTTTTAAAATTATCATTTGGCCTAATGGAAAGATAACCAATTGTAATGTGGACTTTTTTAATTTCTAATGCAATTTTGAAAAACCAATAATTTAGAGATTATCGGTAACTTCTGCACATTTTAAATTTTGGAATGTTATTGGACTGCCATTGGAAATTTTTTCAAAAATGATTTAAAAAATTACTATTTGGCCATGTGGAAAAGTAACCAATTCTATTGTGGACTAAATAAATTATTCAAAAAATTTTCGTGAACCAAAATGTTACAGAGAATCGGTGAGATCTGGACAAATTAAACTTTAGAATTTTATTGGATTTCCGTTGGAAATTTATTCCAAAAAAAAAATTAAAATTACTATTTGGCCTAAAGGAAATGAAATCAGATGTATTTTGGAGTTATTTGAGATATAATATTGTGATTATAGTTCTGAAACAAACATATCAGACGGTATTTTAAAGAAATAAGTATTGGTATTAGATGATATTTTTTTACAATATTATGCATTTCTATAATGTTAAGTTTAATTAAAAAAAGAATCAGGGCTTTTTTAATACAATCTTTGTGATTGGTATTTTTTTTTGCCCGCTGTAAAATGATGAATGCAATTGCTTTCACAATTTATAGTGAAATGCAATATATTCTGAAAACAGCAAAAATAAGGCAAAAAGATTTTTTGGTAAAAAATGTAAATATGTGTACTGTATTATAAAATGTTTAAAAAATATTAATACTTTTTTCTTTTTTTCCAGATAGATATAGAAAATTTTCGAAAACTACAAACATTTTTAAAACTATTTTTTAAAAAAAGAAATGAATAAATATTTTTTCAGTGAGTATGGTAAGTCAATAATAATAATTGTAGTCTCTCAAGGACAATGTAATGTGATAAATGATTTTTAGTGTTTTTTTTAAAAAATAAAAAAAAAGTACGCGCACCGTACGCGTACGGTAAAAAAAAAATAAAAAAAAGTTTTTAAAAACATATGTAAAAAAAAGATGAAAGATAAGGTTGGCTCTTAAAAGAACCGTTGTGTTCATGCAGGGACAGAGGAAAGGAAGCATGGGAAAATTATTCAAAGCGACAAATGTGCTGATCTATTTTGTTGTTCACTAGGGAAACACTGGTCTCCCTATGGCAAATTAGATCTTTACAAAATGTGCAATGAATATCAACCTTCCGAAATCGAGTGTTCATTTCCAGAGGGCCAGCAAAAGGAGATTCTCCCCCCACAGATGAAGGGCTCACCTGACCTGCAGAAGAAGGAGTAAGCCCTGCAGGTGATGGTCCAGGCTGAGCTGCTGTGGATGTACTGGCTCGTCTTTCTGAAGAGTTACCTCCAAAAAGATGACCATGTGTCCTTCTGTGTACATCCTGGAGGTGTCTCTTCATGGTGTGATTCCCAAAGGAATACTTCCTGTTAGGATTACCTCTAGAAAGTACACGCTGACACAGCTTGCAAGTAACTAAGGGTGCATTCACCTTTTGCTGGCCTTCTGGAAAAGTAAAATAATCCCAAACATAAGAAGGCTTTTGTTTCCTCGATCTCTGCCTCAAGACAGTGCTGCTAGTGCTAGCCTCACTCTCAGAAGAGCTCTGCTGTTCTGCCATCGTATCCCAAAGACAAACCAGCTCCTTCTCCCAAGGGATCACAAGCAGAAATGAGGGGAATGGGTGTGGTGTAGGAGAGTTCTAGAACTGAAAGTAGTTTCAACCAATCAAAAATTGTGTTTCAAGATCACATGACCTACCGTACGCTTACGGTACGCTTACGGTACGCTTACGGCAAAAAGTACGCGTGCGCGTAAAAAAGACACGCGCTTGCGCGCATGCGCATAACAGTCACTCCCCGGCACTTCCGCGTAACGTGCGCGTGTGGCGTAAGCGCGCACGCGTCCCACGCGCAGTACGCGCGGCTACGCAAAGTGCGTAACTATACGCAAGCAGCGTAGATAGATTACGGACGTTGCGTAAACCGTACGCTTACCGTGAGCTTACGGTACGCGTACTAAAAAAAAATAAAAAAAAAAAAAAAGAACTGGAAATAAATTTTACATGTTTATTTTAAAAAATATATTAAAAAAAAATATTTAAGGATTTTAAAAATTAAAGCATAGTCTTTATAAAAGGTAAGAAAATTAAATTAAAAATATGTTTGAAAAAATTGAAGAATAAAAAAAAAATTAGCATTTAAAAAACCTTGCAAATTCACTGAAAAAACCATGGGTTTCACACACGTTATAGTTAGGAATTAGCATTTAAAAAACCTTTGAAATTCAGTGAAAAAACCATAGGTTTCACACACGTTATAGTTAGGAATTAGCATTTAAAAAACCTTAGAAATTCAGTGAAAAAACCATAGGTTTCACACATGTTATAGTTAGCTGGACATTTTACTTGTAAAAAACCAATGAAATTGCCCCGTTATAGTTAGTTCAGCTAACTATAACTCGCGCGCCCGCAATGCACTGCTGATGACGTCACATATTACATCACTCATGACATGGTCAGTGACATCACTCATGACATCACTGATGACATCTCAAATGACATCACTGATGACATCACTGATGACATCATCCTTGTGATAGAGTGGCAGACCTCCTCTTCCCCTAATATAACCTTTGACACACACATTCAAAAATAGAAACTACAATGTTCAAAACAATGGACATACCAATACCAGTTAAAACAACCTTTTCAGTAATTCTAAGATCCACATACACATCCACTCATTCACCAACAGTCCAATTCAGTCACTCATACATGTACTCACTCATCATATGTACTCATACACCTATACATCCTGTTACACAATGCCACTCATCCATAGAGTTACTCACACACATAGTCACTCATGCTAACAAAGAATCAAACATACATTTACTTGCATATACAGTTATACACACACCACCACACTTACTTCTACGGAAACTTACACATACTTAGTCTTTTAAACAATCACTTATAGAAACACATACTTATTCATACAGGAACTCTTTCAATCTCTCACTCTCACATATACTCACATATATACACCAATAGTCACATATACTAGTTTAAAACATATGTAGTTACTCATAAAGACACTATTGAGACAGTCATTCACTCACTAACACACCCATACACACACTCATCCACCCATACAGTCCTGCACACATGCTGTGTTCAACCCATACAAACAGTGAGTCACTCATTCATGCACCTATGCACTACGTAATACCCCCCACCGAACCATGCAGACACTCAGACTGATACTCAAAAATACAACTAATAACCTATATAGACACCCATGTAGCTACTCACCAACCCATGCAGCCACTTATACACAAAGTGAGAGACTGATACAGATATTTACATATTTAAACATTACTCACTAAGCCATGTATTCACTATGATACACTTAATCAGTCAGTTACACAATCAATTTTTCAAAAACAAATCATCCATTTAGACACTTATATACCCATTTATTCTTCCATCGACCTTGAGATATACATATATAAAACATATTTAATTTTCAGAAAAACACACATTCACTGGATGATGTCATCAGTGATGTCATCAGTGATGTCATTTGAGATGTCATCAGTGATGTCATGAGTGATGTCACTGACCATGTCATGAGTGATGTAATATGTGACGTCATCAGCAGTGCATTGCGGGCGCGCGAGTTATAGTTAGCTGAACTAACTATAACGGGGCAATTTCATTGGTTTTTTACGAGTAAAATGTCCAGCTAACTATAACATGTGTGAAACCTATGGTTTTTTCACTGAATATATATATATATATATATACATATATATATATATATATATATTTTTTTTTACATATACATATTTATATATATCTATATATGTCTTAGTCCAATGTTTACATGCAACTTGTAATTATGTGAAACATCAAGTCTTTCTTCTATGTCAACATGCAAAAACACCCAATACATTGTCACTTTAAGAAAAAACGAAAAAAAACTGTATTTAAACCTACCTGTAACCTAAGAGCGCATCATGTGATCAAGGCCTTTTGGGGTTGAAACGCTTCATGATGGCTGGTGTTGGTGGAGTTGAATAAACTTCATATTTGCACTACAACAAGGTCCGTGCTCCGTTACTGAAATTGGTGGCAAGTGAATGCAAGCGGAGTGTTCGTGATATATACATTATCTACTGGCGGTCGCCAGTAGATAGTTATAGTTAGGACCTATTTTCCATAGGAAATCATTAACATTCTATTCCCAATAAGTCTGGCGCCGGTTGACGAATCCCCGCGAAATTATCCAAACTTTTGGCCCTCTCCGCTCCTACCCTGAAAGTTTCGTGGTGATTCGTCAAGTGGGGGCCGAGAAAAAAGGGGGGTCCCAAAACGCATTTTCCCCATGCAATTTCCCATAGGATCTGGTGTGAATCCATTCAGTAGTTCCTGAAAAAATTAGAGTTAAATGTACATAAATATCTATGGCCGGGGAGGATCCGCGGACCCTACCCGCACCGTGAGCGCACCCTCTCCAAACCGAGCGCGCACCCTCCTGATCGCGTGCTGAATGCTAATTGGCTGTCGAGTGTCTGTCCACATTCGAAAACAGGAACTGTTGGCGGCCATTTTCTGCCTCAGTAGAATGCTGAAGAAGCAAGGAGAATAAGTGTGTAAAACATATAAAGGGGGCAGAGTGGAAATACTCTGACCCTCTAGAGGTGCTTAGGGGGTCCTAGAAGGATGCCCTGGGGCCCCTTTTTTTTTTTTTTTTAAACGGCGAAATGCGCGCACGGTGCGCTCGTCCTATCACGTTGGGTGCACGGATTCTCTCGCATTGGGTGCGCGGATCCACGGAATTTGTTTTGGAAAAAAGACAAGAAATCATTGGTTGTATGACTACTTTCTACACTGACTTTTAAGACTAGTTTAGAGTTTGTACTCAATTAATATTCACATGAAATACATATATATGTTTTTTTAAATGTTAAATACTTCGCGGAATCCACGCACCTACCGCGTCATAGACGCAGATGACGTGTATAGGCTCGGAGTCGCGTACCGGTCGCATTGCGATCGCGCACTAAACACGTACCCAACGCATACCGTGCATGGATGCTTCCGCGTAGGGATCGAGAACGGTGCGCATAGGCTGCGCGGATCCAAAAACATTGAAAAAAAATATGTAAAATAAGGTTTTGAACGTATAGTTAAAGAAATATTTTTTAAAATATAAAAAAATATGTTTGAAAAACCCAATAAAAACAAATAATTTTTTATTTTTTTAAAAGAAATAAATTAATTTTAAAAATGGTGATAAAAAAGAATTTCAAAAAACATAATTAATGAAATTGACACACTGAAATTGAAAAATATAGGAATCCAATGAAAATCAGTTTAGTCACTAGTCTGCAGTAAGATACATTTAATGACTCACTTATAGAGTTAGTTACGCACCTAGAAAATCATCCATTCACACACTTGTACACCCACTCATTCTTCCACAGGCCTTTCACTATAAATATATAAAACATATTTAAACTTTACAGAAACACACAGTCACTGGATGACGTCATCAGTGATGTCATCAGTGATGTCATTTGAGATGTCATCAGTGATGTCATCAGTGATGTCACTGACCATGTCATGAGTGATGTAATATGTGACGTCATCAGCAGTGCATTACTGGGGCGCGAGTTATAGTTAGCTGAACTAACTATAACAGGGGAATTTCTGGGGTTTTGTAAGAGGGAAATGTCCAGCTAACTAGAAGACCCATGAAACCTATGGTTTTTTCAGTGAATTTCTAAGGTTTTTTAAATGCCAATTCCTAACTAGAACGCCCCTGAAACCTTTGGTTTTTTCAGTGAATTTCAAAGGTTTATAAAATGCCAATTCGTAACTATAACGTGCATGAAACCAATGTTTTTTTCAGTGAATTTCAAAGGTTTTTAAAATGCTAATTCCTATCTATAACTTATCTCTAAAGATATCATGTTTAATTATTTTCATTGGATTTCTATATTTTTCAAATTCAGTGTGTCAATTTCATTAATTACGTTTTTTTAAATACTTTATCACCATTTTTTTAACTTATTTTTTCAATTAATTCTTTCAAAAATTAAAAAATATTGAATTTTAATGGGTTTTTCAAAACATTTTTTGGATCCGCGCACCCTATGCGCACCGTTCTCGATTCCGACGCGTTAGCATCCACGCATGGTACGAGTTGGGTACGTGTTTAGTGCGCGATCGCAATGCGACTGGTACGCGACTCCCAGCCTATACGCGACACGTTCGATGTACGTAACGCAACATTTAAAAAAACATATATATATGTATTTCATGTGAATATTAATTGAAGATAAACTCTAAACTAGTCTTAAAACTAATATATTTTTACATCTAACCCTATAATTTTTTTAATTCAATTTTGTGGATGCGCGCTGGGTGCGTGCTGCGTAAGCGCAGGGTGCGCGGATCCCATGTGACCTGCAAAAAAAGAGATTTGATTGGTTCATTACACTTCCTGTTCTAACTATTGAAAGACCCCACTCATTTCAATCATTCTTCTTTGACCTTCTTTGGAGGAGCATCTCTTTGCAGAGAAGAAGAATTTTTAGACTAAGTTTACACTTAGCTCTAACTTTTTTCACCTAAAAATGGCTTCAGGGCAGCAGGCATCACCTGCATCTCCTCATACATCTGAGGATGAATTTTTGGAGAAGGCACCACCCAAAGAACGTTTTTCTTCAGTGGTGTGGACGTTTTTTACTTTTCCCGAGGGGCAGAACAAGACCAATGCCATCTTGGTCACATGCAAGATTTGCAAAAGAGTGCTGTCGCGAGGGGATCCTAACAAGAAATACTCGTATGGCACAGCTAGTATGATGAAGCACCTAAGGACCCTTCATCCAAACAATCTTGCACGAGAAGAGTGTAAACGGATCAGAAACACTCCTGCGCCTTCCACCTCATCGCAGCCGAGCACTTCAAGAGTGCATCCATCAGCCCAAAACTTGGACATCCGTCCTCAATTTCAATTTTTAAAAGTGCTCTGCACTAAGTGCAATGCGACTTTGTGCTACGCTACGGTGAGCAGTCGATCGATCTGATCTGCCGCCGACAAGAAAGTCACATTTGCCATTTTTTTTTTTATTGTTTCCTGTAGTTCATTGTTTGGTTCCTCCTGTTTTTTTTTTTTTTTCAAAAAATCCCCCCCAAAAATAAATCACAAAATTGTTAGAAAGACCAAAACATATATATTAAAGAAGAAAGAAGAAAAAAAAAAGTTCTTGTAAGAACTAACTTTCCTGGTTTAAAAAAAGATACATTTCTTTGTTAGTGTGTGGAAGTTTAGATGAATGTATGTGTAGTACGTAATTGACTGAATGAATGCATTAGTAGCGTATGGTGAATGTATAAGTGCAGAACTATGAGGAAGTGCTGCAGCATCACACAGTAACCTCTTTAACTGCAGTGTGCTGTAGTACTTCTGAAGCACAGGGATGCAACATATGTAGAAAAATATGTTGCAAATCTATGCTTTTCTCTGCACGGCTGCTTAAACTGCAGCCATGTGGTGACACAGGTACCCTTGCACCATAGTGCAAGGATATCTGTGTCATGTGCTGTTTGTTTTTCTACAGGAAGACACACCTTCCTGCGCAAAAACAATGAGAAAATGCATTTTTCTCCTTCAATGCATGCTGAACATTTTAGCATGCATTGAAGATATAAAAATGTGGAGAAATAAAAATAATTTTCCTTATTGGACTTTCCTACACCAATTTTAGAATGGTGCAGCATACATATCGAGATTTATGATTTCTGATAAATCTAGATATATATCTTGTTCTATGAGTATTCAGTGCAATCATGCACAACAACACTTATAGAACACCCTTTCAACGCAAAGTGGTGTGTATGATGAGGTTGTATTTACATGGAGTAGAAAAAGTACACAGAGTGCCTTTTCCTCTCTTTGTAAATATAAAAGAGTGTCTTGCGCAATAACTATGTTACAAAAAGTGACATATTTCCGGTTTTAAAATTCCTTGCGAATGATAGAAGGTAAGCACAGAGTTTTGTCTGCAGAGATGCTCAAAGAAGAATGCTGGAAATGATTGCGGTCCTTCAATAGGTACAATGGGAAATATTATGAACCCCTCAAATCTCTTTTTTTGCAGGTCACATGATATCTGATTATGGTCAGATTTCAAAACTACATAGGTATAAACAGAGTGTTTTTAGAAACGTGTTTCAACTTTGTAGCTTCTTGCAGACCTCGTCATTCTGCATATTGAGACTTAGTTAAACTTACCTTCACAATAATAGGAATAAAAAATGGTATACATTTTTTTCAGATTTTCATTGCAATCTAAATTCATATAAATTGCTTATTTTAAAATTTGGATCTGTGAAAGTAAAGAAAAAAAAATTATAACATGTAATAATACATTTTTTACAACACAGCATAATTTCCACAAAGTAATTTGTTTGCCTTTTTTGCTGTTCTCAGAATATATTGAATTTCACTAGAAATAGTGATTTCAATCGTGCTCATCACTTAAGAGCGGGCAAAAAATAACAATCAGAAAGATTGTTAAAAACAAAAAAATAACATACTATTCTCAGTAAAATACCAGAAAATACAAATCACACATATGAAATGCTTACAGCTTACAAAATTTTATAACTTTCACTTATAAAAACTGAAAATATTGCCGCATTAAAATAATCACCGAATGAATGACCACCAAAAAGTCCATAATTCAAAAATATACCTTTCCTTGAGTCCAAATGGTATTTTTGCACTCCTTCTTTATGTAAATTGTCCAATGGTAGTCCTATTAAATTATAATATTAAAATACTCAGAGAGTGAATTATCTTCCTAAAACTTTGGCTTTAAAAATATTAGGTAGGAATTTGGTAATTCACTAGGCAGACGTTGTTTGAAAACCAACTGGGCATCATTACAAAGTGTCCAGCCGTTGTCACATTTTAGATAGGCAGTGTAATGTCCAGATGTTGTGGAAGGACCATCATGGAAAATTATTGCAATTGCTACAAAAGTCCTTCCTGATATTGATAGTTGTGCTGCTACAAATTGCTTTATTAAAGTATCCAATTTTCTTCCGTCAGCTGTACAACATTGCATCATTAAAATTATGTATTTTCCATATTTTGTTAAGAATAATGTGGATAACATTTCTGATTTACATTGGCTACACTCCATGTTTTGAATTGCACCTTTCACTAATTTATTGAAAGACACCGATTTACAGTCTGGTAATGTTAAATACAGAAATCTCTCAGTGTCTACATTGGTGCTTCATGTATACATGCAATTTTCACAATAATGTTCCCATTTGTAAGAAAGGCCAAAAATATTTTTTATTTCTACACCTTCATTTTCAAAAATGGTGAGCATATACATTAAAAATTCCTGAGCATCTTGTTGGATATTGTGTAAATTGTGTAGAACCAGAACACATATCCAAAAGACTACGAACATCTGAAACAGATTGTATTTTACTTCTATCTGTTGTCATTTTTTCATAAACAGAATGCAACAGAGAACAAAATCTTTTTTGCCGATTCTGCATAATTTGTTCTTGCAAACCTTCAAGATACAAAACATTGACCACTACATTAGCATAGCAGTTGACAACAGAACTATTTTCAAACTGATAACCAACAATCTCTCCAACAGTGTCCAATTTCTTTTTACCTGCAATCACAACATTATCTTGTTCTTTTCCCTTCTTGACACCTTCAGAACAGATATTCTCTAACTTTCTTTTTCGACCAACCACACGCTTTTCAAATACAGGATATTGACCTAAATTTGGAGCATACACCCTTCTTAACCTATTATACTCTTTTGCATAGTTTTCATCTGCAGTAACCTTTGTCTCATCAAAATAAATCAAAAACAAACCAGATAATGTTCTGACTCACGGCAAAGCAACATATGCCATACCCTCTTTAAATACGGTAGATCCAATGTTCACCAATGCACTGTCTACACAAAGGTGCCGATTACGATCCGGTAAAAACCGGGTACGAACCGTCGGTCGGAGCGTTTTCCCCGTCCGACTCGTACCCGGTCGTAAAACTTTACAAACATGGAATTACGATTCGCACGGAAACACCATTTCCGTACGAATCGTAAAAAACACCGACAGACGAAAATATACATACGAATGTGATCCGGGAATGCTGCGACGTGACGTCGGGACGCTTTCAGGCAGCGTTTCACGACCCAGGAATTACGATTCGAACCGACAGCAGTCCGGACGGCAATATTTTCACGGCACCCAAAAAGTGCCGGAAAAGCGAAGTACGGCGTGAATCAACCAGAGTAGGTGGCCCGGTACGCACCGTACCCCCCCAGCCCCCGTAGGTACGCGCCGACCCCCCCCAGCCCCCGTACGTACGCGCCGACCCCCCCAGCCCCCGTACGTATGCGCCGACCCCCCCCCAGCCCCCGTACGTACGCGCCGACCCCCCCCAGCCCCCGTAGGTACCCGCCGAACCCCCCTGTATGTACACCCGTGTACGTGTCGAACCCCCCGTGTACGTTCGAGTCGAACCCCCCGTGTACGTTCGAGTCGAACCCCCGCCCATGTATGTACGGTGCGTACCCTCCGTGTACGTTCGAGTCGAACCCCCACCCGTGTATGTACGGTGCGTACCCCCCGTGTATGTACGGTGCGTACCCCCCCGTGTACGTTCGAGTCGAACCCCCCCGTGTACGTTCGAGTCGAACCCCCCCGTATACGTTCGAGTCGTACCCCCACCCGTGTATGTACGGTACATACCCCCAGCGCGTAGCGCTGGGGGTACGCACCGTACATACACGGGTGGGGGTACACCGCACAATTTCTTCATTTTCCAGTTTTAATAATTCTTCGTTGAATATTGAACACTCGCGCAGTGTTGGCATCAAGCAAATCACTGACTTATTTTTAGCAATTTCCACGTACACTTTTGCAGGAACTGCATTTTCATTTGGAAAGACATTGCAAAGTAATCAACTCTCCAAAGCTTCTTTCCCTTGTTTTGAAAGAATTCCAATTCTTATATCTTGAAGAGTACTTCCATATTCAGCATCATTTGCCTGTCGCATATTTGTTGTCAGTTCTTTGTATTCAAAATTACTCCAAATGTTCACATTACCAACACTGCCAAGAGACTATCTGGTATCTTCATGGGCAAGTGTTTTAAATACCGGTTGTCCTTTTACCGGAGTCAGTTGCAGTAGATCTCCAAAAACTATGACGTGTTTTCCTCCAAATAACACGTCATACTCGGTTTTAAGAATTAGCTGCATTCTTAAATGCATAAAGGCAAGCATCAAGTTTGAGACCATGCTCACCTCATCAATAATGAGAAGTTTCACTTTCTTCAGGACTCCTGAAACTTCACAACAAGCTTCTCCAGATAGCTTGTGGTATTCCAATTTTTCTCATGCTCTACTGGCAGCATTAGTAAACGATGTAAAGTAATTCCTTTAATGTTATGAGCTGCCAACCCAGTTGGAGCAGTGACAACACAAGACAAATGTGAATCAGTTGTTTTCTGCAGATAACTTGTAATTACTTTAATTAAGAAACTACATTCGGATAGGTGGAAATGATGTACATAAGCACCCTCTCTTTTCATGAAGTAATCCATGGTCAATCTGCTCTTTCACTTGCTGATATATTTGTTTCTGTTCAACATTTAGTTGCTCTTCCAAGTTTCTTAACTGTATTGCATCTTCGTGTGCTTGATACATTGCTGTTTCCACCTCATTCATTGAAATCGCTGCTTCATTTTCAACAATTGGTTGTCCTAGTGGATCTTGACTCAGTGCAGCAGAACTTCGACTGTCTTGAGAACTGTCTCTAGCAATCTCAGCTGCAATTATTGCTTCTTGATCAATTTCATCATTCAACATTTTGACATAATTTGCGAAAGCACTGCATTGTATGCTATCTTTACAAGCATTAAATGAATCTTCATAGCTGGGAAAATCTCCAAGTAATTCCAGTTCTGAACGCCATGGTTTGAACATTTGCAAAAGGGCTAAATAGTAAAATTCCCTTTTGTCAGCAGTGTCGCAACTCAGTTTCCTGTGATTAATTAAATTTCCTTTACTTCGTTTCACCAGACATCCTTTGGAACCAATCACTCCATATTTTCCATCGTTGATGTTCTCTGTAGTATTCCGTTTAAAAGTGTAGTTTTGCAGCACTTCATAGACATGTTCTCAAGATGATGACTTCTATTTGGATAGTATGTGTCCAACATATTTGTTTTGAAAATATCTGTACTTTCTGGGTCATTTTCTGCTAAATATTCAATTTCTTGAACAGATCTCAGTACCCGATTTCGCATTCCTGCAAGACCTAGACTCACCCAAATGATTCTTCTACTTTTGGAATATAGACTTGCAGATGATAACCGATCTGAACCTTCATATGCTCCAATTTCACGATGCGATAACATCTTCAAACTGAAACTGTATAATTTCTTACAGAGTCTTCTTGTGAGAAATCTCTTCCCACATTTCTTTCAATTCAGTCTTTTCTGATTTAGTAATGCAAGACGTTAGATATCGAGCAACAGCAATGGAATTGTCCGCAACATACTGAATATCCATGTTAGCGTTCCACATGGATAAAATAACTGGATTGTAGTCATTTATGTATTTTGATTCTGCGCTTCTTCTTAAGTTGTAGGTGTTTTTCTGAGACTTTCTAGTGATGGTATGTCGTACAGCTGACATAAAACTGTTCACTCTTCCTTTGGATAATATAGGACGTGGAAATCCAAAACGACATTTGGTATAGAACTTATCCTTTGACTTGTACTTTCGTCGTCAGTATTTTCCACACCTGTGGCTTTGAAATCGTAAGACTTGTTGTTTTAAGTTTTTGTCTTCTCTGCTATTTGGAAGAGCACATGTAGCATAATCTTCAATGAAAGACAAAACAGTTTCATCTGAATCTGTTCCAAATTTGGGGGCATCCTTGACCCATAACATATGTATGTGAGGAGCACCTCTTGCTTGATACTCCTTTCTCCAAAAGAAATCCACAACTTCTCCAAGAGGAGGATTCTTTTTATTGCAGATGAAAGACATCATAGCTTCAAATCTATGATTGAAATATCTGCATACATTGACAGGATCCAAAGAGCACAGGTGTCTTGTATTCAATATTTTTTATATTGGAATTTGCCTCTCGAAGAAATTCAAGTAAATCATCCAAAGCATACTCAGCACAGCTTAGTGTAACGAACCATGTAGGAGTTCCCAAGTTCCGTAGCATACATTTCAGTTATCCATGTCGACGGTACCAATATTCATTAGTCCCACGCTGACATGCCATCAGATTAATCAACTGAGATTCTAAATGATCATCTCTCTGATGCACTTTATCCATAAAATCCTTTGCAGTTACATTTTGAAGATGCATTCCAGTTTTTAAAATGTGATTTACTGCATATGAAAGTCCTGACAAGTCACTTTCAAACAGAAGATGAAACATATAAGGGATACATTGTCGAAATCTTGGATCTTCTGCATATAATCTTGTTGTCCTATATTCAGATGCAGGAATCTGCACAGGATATTCATCATATCGTCCACCTTTTCCTGTTGGAAACAACTGCGGGAAACAACGAGCTTCCAAGCTCTCTTCCCATACACTCATGGCACTTCCTGTTGCTTTTTTCATTTGAAACAACTCAATCGTATTCCCCATCACCTCTTTGGAATGAAGGGATGTACACTGTAATGTTCATAGATCTCTTCACATCTGGACATGTCCACTTTTTCAATTTGTCCACTTAATGTTTCAGTATCTTCTGCTAAATCTATTTCTTCTTCTCCAACAAACACATTTCTATAGTACTCATTTTTTAACAGATACAATGACGCCTTTTGCACTTTTCTAACATCCACTAACTCTTGCCAGATTTTCTTATTCTTAGTAGGAACACCATTAACTAGAATGACTAGTGGACTAGGGGACCCTTAATCACAGAAAACCTTACCTGGACGCCGCCACTTGCCGACTGGGTGAGCTGGGAGAAGGGGACCCTTAATCACAGAAAACCTTACCTGGACGCCGCCACTTGCCGACTGGGTGAGCTGGGAGAACGCAGATCCGCCTGTGGCCTCCCCGTATCCCTGGAGGGATTGACCGCCTTATCGCCATTCAACATCTTGCAGCACCCGCTTCGCGGGTGCCGCTGCGCGGCATTTGGCGTGGGGTCGAGGCTGCAGGTGTGCCGGAGAGCACCTGTAACGAGGACGGAATAACTGCGGGAGGTACCAGAGGGCGCGTGCTGCAGGGACTCTCTAGACCAGGAGTCCCTGCGCTGCACAGGTGTGCACGGCCGCGCCCCCAGCAAGACACGCCCCCGGCCGACCAAACTTTAAATTGTGAACACTCCCCAAGTGCTGTGGGACCCTTAATCACAGAAAACCTTACCTGGACGCCGCCACTTGCCGACTGGGTGAGCTGGGAGAACGCAGATCCGCCTGTGGCCTCCCCGTATCCCTGGAGGGATTGACCGCCTTATCGCCATTCAACATCTTGCAGCACCCGCTTCGCGGGTGCCGCTGCGCGGCATTTGGCGTGGGGTCGAGGCTGCAGGGGTGCCGGAGAGCGCCTGTAACGAGGACAGAATAACTGCGGGAGGTACCTGAGGGCGCGTGCTGCAGGGACTCTCTAGACCAGGAGTCCCTGCGCTGCACAGGTGTGCACGGCCACGCCCCCAGCAAGACACGCCCCCGGCCGACCAAACTTTAAATTGTGAACACTCCCCAAGTGCTGTGGGACCCTTAATCACAGAAAACCTTACCTGGACGCCGCCACTTGCCGACTGGGTGAGCTGGGAGAACGCAGATCCGCCTGTGGCCTCCCCGTATCCCTGGAGGGATTGACCGCCTTATCGCCATTCAACATCTTGCAGCACCCGCTTCGCGGGTGCCGCTGTGCGGCATATGGCGTGGGGTCGAGGCTGCAGGGGTGCCGGAGAGCGCCTGTAACGAGGACGGAATAACTGCGGGAGGTACCAGAGGGCGCGTGCTGCAGGGACTCTCTAGACCAGGAGTCCCTGCGCTGCACAGGTGTGCACGGCCGCGCCCCCAGCAAGACACGCCCCCGGCCGACCAAACTTTAAATTGTGAACACTCCCCAAGTGCTGTGGGACCCTTAATCACAGAAAACCTTACCTGGACGCCGCCACTTGCCGACTGGGTGAGCTGGGAGAACGCAGATCCGCCTGTGGCCTCCCGTATCCCTGGAGGGATTGACCGCCTTATCGCCATTCAACATCTTGCAGCACCCGCTTCGCGGGTGCCGCTGCGCGGCATTTGGCGTGGGGTCGAGGCTGCAGGGGTGCCGGAGAGTGCCTGTAACGAGGACGGAATAACTGCGGGAGGTACCAGAGGGCGCGTGCTGCAGGGACTCTCTAGACCAGGAGTCCCTGCGCTGCACAGGTGTGCACGGCCGCGCCCCCAGCAAGACACGCCCCCGGCCGACCAAACTTTAAATTGTGAACACTCCCCAAGTGCTGTGGGACCCTTAATCACAGAAAACCTTACCTGGACGCCGCCACTTGCCGACTGGGTGAGCTGGGAGAACGCAGATCCGCCTGTGGCCTCCCCGTATCCCTGGAGGGATTGACCGCCTTATCGCCATTCAACATCTTGCAGCACCCGCTTCGCGGGTGCCGCTGCGCGGCATTTGGCGTGGGGTCGAGGCTGCAGGGGTGCCGGAGAGCGCCTGTAACGAGGACGGAATAACTGCGGGAGGTACCAGAGGGCGCGTGCTGCAGGGACTCTCTAGACCAGGAGTCCCTGCGCTGCACAGGTGTGCACGGCCGCGCCCCCAGCAAGACACGCCCCCGGCCGCAACGTCACCTTTAAGAACAGCGCTTCTCCGCATAGCGGGACGCGAGCGGGACGCCGAGCGAAGCCCGGGCAAAGGGCGGGCCCTCTGTGGCCCTCAGAGGCCAGAGGAGGCTGGACTGGGCCATAAACCCTAGTCGGTGATACATATCTCCCCTGCGCTTCTACTGATAGGATTATAGGCCATGAACTGTCGCGAAACCAGAAGTATGGCCGCTGTAGGAGCTAAAAAACTTACCGGAACTTTGGAAGATTTTATCACCCGTACTCATGCGCTAATTGACGAGGGTATAACATTAATGGATAGGAGAGTGTCCCAAGACCTGGCCATGGCCAAACGATCCTCCCTGGGCCTTATAGCACAGGCACAGACACCCAACACTGATGCTCGGACAGATATACAGGTCCTAGTACATAGCACTGGAGAGACTGGGGATCTTGACGCTTTAAACACCTTACAGGATCTGGAGGCTTCTCCTAACCTTCTTTTCCTATCAGAATGTGGAGTGCAACAAAGTGAGTCAAATACCTCTAACAATATATCCGTTACTCAAGAAAGGGGGCGGACAGAAGGGGCTATTCCTAAGCAAATTCGAAAAACCAATAAACCATCTATTCATAAAGGAAAGAAGGTTCGAATTCCCCCGAACCCCCCTAACATGGATAAATTGCCAGTAGCTTTACCCAGTTCCACAGAGGGATCACATGTTATTAAGAGTGGCTTACCCCTGAGCCTCCCTGACGATACTATTATCGATCATAGCCTGGAGGAAATCCTGGAGTTGACCGGGGATGCGGGCAACACAGTAAAATCTCCATTACAGGAGGGCCATGGTTCAAGTATGAGTAATACCACTATTTTTAATATGTTAAAAGTACTGCTGGAACCCTTAGAGGCTAGATTACGCTGTTTGGAAACCGTCCTAAAAAACATACATAAGGACATAAGTGCCCCTAGTTTCACCTTGAATAATAGAACTGCCCAGGTTACTATTCCAGCTAAAAAGGTCAATAAGCCTTCGGTGGTTGTTAACAAATCGCTGGAGACTACAAAAATGACCCCCAAGATTTCCAGTAACGCTATAAACCAGGATGGCATTACTATAAAAGCCCCTAGAATTGACCAAACTCAGAAAACAGATCAATCTCTGACAACAACCAAGAGCAATTCAACCGCTCAGGCTACATTAAGTGATCGCTTATCACAGCCTCTAAATTTTGATGCACCTGACAGAGCCAAGGGCATGGCCCGTAGAAACATCCATCTTCCCCCTGATGCCTGCCCTTACGTGATTATTCTCACTGGCGTCACTGAAATCTCCTCGCCAGAAGTTGAATCGTATCAGGCTCTTAAAAATAAAGTATGTTATTGGCTATCTAAAAATTATCCTCTCCCGCCAAACATACCGTGCAACATTTTAATGATTGAGAGAGCTCCGTGGGTGGGAGGCAACAGAAAAAACCTACAAGGGGACTGTGTAGTGGTCACTTTCGAGAATACTGAGGTTGTAGAGTTCATTTGTAGTAGTGGATCCCCTAGATTCCAGACGAGTACGGTGGTTGCTAGACCTCTGTCCTATTTCTATCTCCCACAAAATCAAGCTGACAATCGATGGAGTTGGTTAAAAGGACCCCATGATAGTAAATTTAGACAAAGATCCAATCCCCCCTGGGAGATACAACCCCATGCGTGGGAGGAGGGGTGGAATGCGGGATGGAACCAGGTAAGGAGTAGAAGAGGTAGACCGAGTCAAGGCGGCCCTCTTGTTGGTTCACATTACAGCCAACCCTATCATTACCAACAGTTCACAAATGGTCTAGATAACCCCTTGCACTTTCCAATAGCCAATCGTTTTGAATGTCTGTCAACCACAGATTGGGTTGACTGACAAACACAGAGCTCGGAATTTGGCCGGAGTTTCCAGATTATTCCTACCCAACCAAGTAAGGCTGTTGCTATGGAGGACTCGATCAAACTAAACCTTTCTTATACTCCTGATACAGACCCAGCGGAGGGTGATCGCCGGGGTGCGCTTACCCCTTCTATTCATCATATTGCAAATTTCTCACCTGGAACGTGGCAGGTTTAAATGTAAAGGCTTTAGACCCCATATGGCAAGGGTTTGTAAAACAATATGACGTCTTGGCAATCCAAGAAACATGGGATACCACTAGAAGTTTCTCCTTGGATGGTTTCTGTAGTTTTTCAACCCCAGCAGTCCCAGGAGCGAGAGGGAGAGCAAAGGGTGGCTTACTCACACTATGTTCTCTGAACTTAGCGGGGGTTTTTAAAAAATTAGATTCCGCACCCATGAACACGTTAGTAGTGGAGTGGATTTTATCTGACACCAAAGTTTTCTTGCTCATTAATTTTTATAATTCCAAGGAGGTTTTTTATGCGAATGAGCATTTGACCTCCTTGTTAGATTTTCTGTCAGTCTATAGACAAGATTGCAATTCCGTCCCAGAGATGGTAATCCTGGGTGATTTTAATATTCATCCCTGTGAGGGAGACTGCTTTAATGATAGATATGGGGGCTTACCGACCGAGGGCATCCCCCATTTTGAACACACAAACGAGGGTGAGTGCCTCGAGACTCTTCTTGCAAACTTAAATCTATTTGAATTTGAGCAGGGCAAATATGAACCCAGACCTCCAACATTTATAGGGAGAGACGCCAACACTGTCATAGACTATATTTTTGTATCATCCGGGGTCCTGTTAAAGGCACGTGAGTATAGGGTTGTTACTGCTAGTTTCAGTGATCATCACCCTGTCCTCCTAGTGCTGGACCTAGACTGTTTCCGGATTAATAGATTGACAAGTGTGGCAGCTTCAAATGATTTGACAACTAAGGATCAGGGAAGGCGTCTTAAGTGGGGGATGATTGTCCCTGAGCAATTCTTCCTAACACTAGCCCAAGAGGCGGAGGCTAATCTGGCAGTGTGCCTAGATCCAACTGCCTTGGGCTCTGATGTTATGGCAGCGTATGAGGAAATATGTACAACGATCTCTAAGAACTTGGAGCTAAGGCCATGCGCTCTAAGGAACAAGAAGATTTTTAAATAGTTTAACAAGGATTGTTCGCTAAAACACAGTGCCCTGTTGAAAGCATTAAAACATAAACCCAGAGATAGGCCCTTAGTGACTAATCTAAGGAAGGAATACAAAATTGCAGTTACTAATCGCAAAAACCAAATTAAGGAGGAAGCTTGGGATAGTTTACTATCCATTGATGTACTGAGAGATAGCAAAAAGTTTTGGGCCTTGGTGAACCAGCCTTTTTTCTCCGAGGATGGGAAAACTGATATGGACTGCGTGATTGAAGATGGAAGATGGCTAGGCCACTTTAAACAGATTTATGAATCCACAGCATTAACGCCACCAGTCAGTACCCATGCTACACCTCACCTGAAGTTTAACATCACTGAGGTTGAGAGGGCGATTAAAGATACAAGTAAACACAAGGCCCCGGGTCCGGATGGGGTCCCCGCAGATCTCTACATCCAGTATCCGCAATTTTGGTCAAAAATACTAACCAATGTGTTTAATGCGATACCTGCAGCTGGTTTTCCTTCCTCCTGGTCTACCTCTATTATCGTGCCTATTTTCAAGAAAGGGAATAGGGGGGACCCTGCCTGCTATAGACCAATCTCCCTGTTGGACTCTGCCGTTAAGATCCTGGGCAGAGTTATTTTGCAAAGAATGGGGGATTGGCTAGTGGAGAGCGGGACCCTATCGGATTTACAGTACGGTTTTAGAGCACATAGAGGGACCATGGACCAATGTTTAAACCTTCACCTTATTATTAGTAAATACACTGTGGCGAAGGGTGGTCTTCTTTATTTGGGATTTATGGACTTATCTTCTGCTTTCGACTTGGTAAATCGCTCAAAACTTTGGATTATTTTGCGAGACTTGGGTTTGGATAGCACCTTGGTTAATTTTTTGCACGACCTCCACCAAAATCTGTCTGCCTCGGTCAGGGTCACAAGGGAAGGAAGATGCACGGCGAAGTTTAGGTCAGGAAGAGGGGTCAGACAAGGCTGCATTCTGGCCCCTCTCCTCTTTACACTATATATTAATTCCTTGGGGAAATCTCTGAATTCAGCTACCTTGGACATACCGTATATGGGGGGGCTACCTATTCCGGTACTGCTATACGCGGACGATGCTGTTCTTGTAGCTCGGACTGGTACGGGCCTGCAAAGATTATTAGATCATTTTGGTGGTTTCATGGAAGCCTTGGACCTAAAGATCAACACTACTAAATCCCATGTTATGGTTACAGGCTCACGGAGGAAAAACATGAAGATTAGGGCCTTTAGCTGTAACAACTCTCCAATCTCGAGGGTACCCTTTTTTTGTTATTTAGGAGTCACTTTTGATGAGAAAGGAACTTGGGGTGCCCAACTAAAGTTAAAGGAGAATGGTGTAAGTAGATCTACCACAGCTCTTATGCATTTTGCTAAAAGATTGGGTTCGAGACCCATGGAAGCCATGACTCGTATTTACAGAGCCAAATGTGTGGCAATTGCATCATATGGGGCAGATATATGGGGCTACGTTTCAGCCCCAGGCATTCAAATCGTAGAAAACAATTTTATACGAGCCTTGTTATCACTCCCGAAATCATCCCCCACATATTCAATACATAACGAAACAGGCTTGGGTTATGTCACAGATCTCTTAAAAATGTCCCCACTGTTGTGTTGGATTAAAACTTGGACAAGTGAGGAGATTACATTGAACCACTGCATTCTCAAAGATTGCATGTCTCTGGACAAAGCAGATAGCATACCGTGGCTAGCGTATGTTAGAGCGGCATGCGCTAGGTTAGGACGCCCGGATATGTACTCTTTTCCACAGAACCTTAAAAAAGAAGATGTAAGGTGGGTCAAGCAGCACTTTCGAAATATGTTGGAAGCTGAGAGGGAAACGGTTGAGCTTTGTAAACCAATGGTAAGATCACTTTACCAACTTTCGTCGTCTTTGGCCATGGAACCTTATTTAAAATATGTTACTAAACCATATCATCGTTTTCTACTCATAAGGTTCAGGTTCAACCTGATACACCTTGTGCTTGGCTCGTATACAAAGTGGGGCATCCCAGAAGATTCCCCACCCTGCACCTGCGATTCTTTCTCTACACAGGATACTCTGCACCTAGTGATGCTTTGTGAACATTATTTGGTGGTCCGTAAAAAATTTATTTTCCCCATCCTGAAAGACTTAAATTTTGCGCAGGTACGGCCGGCTCTATTATATTTACAGATGTTGAACTCGGTACCGGTCACATATGGCGTAGCGTGTTTTTTGGTAGCTACCACTAGACAAAAGAAAATCAGTCTGGCCACAAAGATCAATCACCAAACCTGACATTTGCAAATATGGTACTCCTTATATCTCTGATACGTTTCTTTTATTTAGGATTTGCAATCACTTTTTAATCTGTTTTATTGAATTTTTTAAACCTTGTTTTATGTATTTTGTACTGCTTTTATGGTTTTTAGTAACCGAATAAAGTTCTTTGACTGACTGACTGACTGACTAGTGGCTCATTTTCTGCATGGTCTACACCAATAGTTTCAATATTTTTCCTTAAATCTAATCGTAAATACACAACTCTTCCTTTCAATCCTCTTTGCAACTCTGATGGAGGTAATTTACTTGTTTTGGGCTCCATACGAACAATAGTCTGACACGGGTGAACACATTGTGTGAGAATAGACTCATACGTATTTAAATCTATCAGCTCTGGAGGAATAGCAACCAACTCTAGATTATTATGAACAGCTCTAGCAGGCATTTTATTCTCATCTAATTTGTTATAACAATATTTGCAAATACGCTGCTCACATCCCAAATCAAAACAATCCTCCACCAGCAAAAGTTTCAAATTCCATCCACTTATCATTATCTTCTATTTCACTTTTTAAATACAGATTGACACCCCTAGTCAGATTTTTATAGTCACTTCGCCGACAACAAATACAAGAAACATTTGGTCTTTCACCTGAAATTACCTTAAACTTTGTGATTTCATCCTCAAATTTTTCTGTAATTACGGGTTGTACATGGTCTTCAACATTTTGTTCTACTACTGTGTCAGTTTCTTCACTCACTTGCTGAGGACCAAAGTAACAAAACTCAATATTATCACAGACCTGCTTCACATCTGATACTGACCCACGCAAAAGAGCACTGTTGCACTCACATAACTTTAGTGCTGGACTTTTTGCATAATACAACCTTCTCACTAACTTCCGCATTTGCGTATGATGTACTGCCAGCATTCTGAAATGGTGAAAAACACTTTCACAAACTTTCCTAGAAAGACAAGCCAGAGAATGACCTTGTAAACCAGTATGTTTTCACACTATGCAAGGGTCTAGTCCTTGCAACAGCTTAATCTTTTGTTTTACACTTTTATTAGTATAGGCTCGTAAAAAACTACACAATTTTTCAATAGATTCCTGTCGTACACTGCAAACACTACTGCAATTCCCAGTGTACACAGGGTTTTTAGCACGTCTCCCTAAAACTTCATCAGCTATCACTTCTTCTGCATTTCTTTCAACCATTTTCTCTTTCTCAATTGGACAACCGTCGCTAACCTCATAACCTCTACCACTGGTGTCAACTGCATACAATAATTTTTCGCTCAGTGAATAACTCTCTTAATTAAAAAAAAGGCTCTGAACTGGAACTGTGTTTCCATTCTCCCAAAAAAACATCACAAACATTTTTTTTATTAATAACTCTTTTCCTCCTACTTTTGGCCTTCATTACATGTATTGGTTTATCTAGCGATCGAATTCTGTTTAACACTAAAATAAACAGTTTCCTTTT
Organism: Triturus cristatus; assembly: GCF_964204655.1. NCBI lineage: Eukaryota > Metazoa > Chordata > Amphibia > Caudata > Salamandridae > Triturus > Triturus cristatus. Next base: position 302,399,902 of record NC_140589.1, read on the forward strand.
TACTTCAAAAGCCTTTTCCACTATGTTTTCAATATGCTTCTTCTTTTTAGACTTCTTTACATCTTTCAGCAAATTAAGCACTACTCTCGTAAAATATTTTTTTGCGGAAATGCAGTCGTTTTCAACCCATTTACACCCTCCAGTGGGTTTGTCAGCTCGCACGAAATTTGGAACATCATTTTTCAGCCCTCCAGTGGGCTCCAGGAGCGAACTACACTTGCCTTAATTAAGTGGGTTGAAAAGGACTGCATTTCCCAGCATACATTGTGAAATTGACTGCAATCATGGTGGCGCACCGGAAGCCATAAAAGAGGAAGTACGCAGGGGAGATGTGGAAAGCCCTTGAAATGTCAACGAACACGGCCTCTGATGAGAAGCACCAAGCGCTTCGAAACGCGTAAGGCCAGGAACTGGATGCGGGGAGGGGAAGCCACTTGCCTTCCAAATAAAAAGTTGTTACTTTACCTGTCTGCGGAGTGCGGTCTTGCATCTGGGGAGTTTTTGTTGAGTAGTATGTATATATATATATATATATATATATATATATATATTCACTGAAAAAACCATAGGTTTCAGACATGTTATAGTTAGCGGAAATTTTACTGATAAAAAACCAATGAAATTCCCCCGTTATAGTTAGTGCAGGCAACTATAACTCACGCGACCGCAATCCTCTGCTGATGCTAATACTGTATTTAGACACTTATTTGCCCATGTCTTCTTCCATAAATTTTTAGCTATACATATATTACAAATATTTTTTTTTCATAAAGACACATATGTCATCAGCAGAAGATTGCGGTCGCGTGAGTTATAGTTGCCTGCACTAACTATAACGGGGGAATTTCATTGGTTTTTTATCAGTAAAATTTCCGCTAACTATAACATGTCTGAAACCTATGGTTTTTTCAGTGAATTTGCAAGGTTTTTTAAATGCTAATTCCTAACTATAACGTGTGTAAAACCTATGGTTTTTTCAGTGAATTTGTACGTTTTTTTAAATGCTAAGTTACTTTACGCCATTCGTGGCGTGCACGCCCACTTAACGCAGTTCGTTCCGTGCGCGCACGGTGCGCTTAGCGCACCGTGCGCGCACAGTGAGCACGCGGTGCGCTTCGCGCACTGCGCGCCCACTTTACGCAGTTAGTGCCGTACACGCAAGGTAGTGCCGTATACGCACCGTGCGCACATGGAGGACATATTATGCGCTTCCTTGTGATAGGTAATCTGTTAAATTTAATTTGTAAGTGATGACAATAATATGCCATGCACAGAGAGTGTTTTTTTTTTTTATTAAAATTTTTAGCGTAAGCGCACCGTACGCGTACGGTAAGCGTAATCAGCGAAATTTTCAAAAAATAAACATTTACCGTTTTTGGCCTTGGGGGATCTTCGAGGACTCAACTAACATGGCTATGTGCATGGGCGCTGTCTAAACAGCCCCTTTATATGTTTTTTGCCTTTGTTTACAGCCCCCCCCTCAGAGTGCGAGAGAGAAAATGGCGGCCGCCGCTTCCTGGTTTCGACCGATTCGAATGTTTACTTAGATGTAACAGCCAATCAGAATCGCGCTCGCGCACGCCACCGTACGCGTACGGTAAGCTTACGGTAAGCGTACCGTAAGCTGGCTCAGATATATATATTGATTTAAAGGCTAAATTCTCAGAATCTACTGAACAGATTTACACCAAACCTACAAAAGGCACTTCCTTGACCTGAGGACTACCTCTCTGCCAAATTTCTAGTAATTCTGTTCAGCCGTTCGGGCTGTAGCCCTGTCTAAAGGTCCTATGGAAAAATGCATGGGAAAAACGCGTTTTGGGACCCCCCTTTTATCTCAGCCCCCGCTTGACAAATCCCCCCGAGACTTTCAGGGTAGGAGCGGAGCGTAGCGCCCCACCTATTTTGAGAAATTCGCGAGGATTCGTCGACCGGCGCCAAAGTTATTCAAAATAGAATGTTGAGGATTTCCTATGGAAACAGGGTCCTAACTATAACTACCTACTGGCGACCGCCAGTAGGTAATATATATATATATATATATATAATCAAGCTCGCGGACGCGAGCGAAATGCGTCAATGGCGGGCACTATGTACGATTACTTTCTTGGATATCATAATGCCCAATAAATATGCACCTGCATTGGATTACTGCTTGGTCCAGGTTTATTGAGCGGATATTTGCCAAAGAGGTCCCGCCAGATAATTCCCGCTTTGAGATTTTATGCAGCGGGGCTGGAACAGTTTCTCGATATATATATATATATATATATATATATATATATATATATTCACTGAAAAAACCATAGGTTTCAGGGGTGTTATAGTTAGCTGGACTTTTCACTTGTACAAAACCATTGAAATTGCCCCGTTATAGTTAGTTGAGCTAACTATAACTCGCGCGCCCGCAATGCACTGCTGATGACGTCACATATTACATCACTCATGACATGGTCAGTGACATCACTCATGACATCACTGATGACATCTCAAATGACATCACTGATGACATCACTGATGGCATCATCCAGTGAATGTGTGTTATTCTGAAAATTAAATATGTTTTATATATGTATATCTCAAGGTCGATGGAAGAATAAATGGGTATATAAGTGTCTAAATGGATGATTTGTTTTTAAAAAATTGATTGTGTAACTGACTGATTAAGTGTATCATAGTGAATACATGGCTTAGTGAGTAATGTTTAAATATGTAAATATCTGTATCAGTCTCTCACTTTGTGTATAAGTGGCTGCATGGGTTGGTGAGTAGCTACATGGGTGTCTATATAGGTTATTAGTTGGTTTTTTGAGTATCAGTCTGAGTGTCTGCATGGTTCGGTGGGGGGTATTACGTAGTGCATAGGTGCATGAATGAGTGACTCACTGTTTGTATGTGTTGAACACAGTATGTGTGCAGGACTGTATGGGTGTATGAGTGTGTGTATGGGTGTGTAAGTGAGTGAATGACTGTCTCAATAGTGTCTTTATGAGTAACTACATATGTTTTAAACTAGTATATGTGACTATTGGTGTATATATGTGAGTATATGTGAGAGTGAGAGATTGAAAGAGTTCCTGTATGAATAAGTATGTGTTTCTATAAGTGATTGTTTAAAAGACTAAGTATGTGTAAGTTTCTGTAGAAGTAAGTGTGGTGGTGTGTGTATAACTGTATATGCAAGTAAATGTATGTTTGATTCTTTATTAGCATGAGTGACTATGTGTGTGAGTAACTCTATGGATGAGTGGCATTGTGTAACAGGATGTATAGGTGTATGAGTACATATGATGAGTGAGTACATGTATGAGTGACTGTATTGGACTGTTGGTGAATGAGTGGATGTGTATGTGGATCTTAGAATTACTGAAGAGGTTGTTGTAACTGGTATTGGTATGTCCATTGTTTTGAAAATTTTAGTCTCTATTTTTGAATGTGTGTATCAAAGGTTATATTAGGGTGAGAGGAGGTCTGCCACTCTATCACAAGGATGATCTCATCAGTGATGTCATCAGTGATGTCATTTGAGATGTCATCAGTGATGTCATGAGTGATGTCACTGACCATGTCATGAGTGATGTAATATGTGACGTCATCAGCAGTGCATTGCGGGCGCGCGAGTTATAGTTAGCTGAACTAACTATAACGGGGCAATTTCAATGGTTTTGTACAAGTGAAAAGTCCAGCTAACTATAACACCCCTGAAACCTATGGTTTTTTCAGTGAATTTCTGAGGTTTTTTAAATGCTAATTCCTAACTATAACGTGCCTGAAACCTATGGTTTTTTCTGTTAATTTCAAAGGTTTTTTAAATGCTAATTTCTAACTATGCCTACAGAGATAGGACATGTGAAGAAAGAAGAAAAAATGCACAGAAAGAAACAAAAGAAGTGCAGAAAGATGCAACAGAAGTCCTCAAACACGAAGATAAGTGCAGGAAGAAGGATAACGTGCAGAAAGAACAAAAAGAAGAGCAGAAAGAAGCCTTGTTGCAAAATCATCCTGTACCCTCAACTTTTTCAGACGGATACTGGTGGTAACTGAGTCTGACTAACCAGTCCTAGAGCCAGTGCTATGTTAAAAGACACTTAGAATACAGTGAAAACACCTACATACACTAGGGAACATTATGCGTTGGGGTCCCCCTGTGATTAGCCTTACCTCCTCTATAAGCCCCTAGTATATAATAGGGCATGGGGATTAAAACTACCTCTTAAAACAGGCCACAGGGCGTTTTTGCACACGTTAACTCAGGCCCCGTCCCCTCCTTTCACCATTGTGTAAACACGCCCTGTGTCCGTTTTTAGTTTGGAGATTAAGTTCATTTGAGTCCTGAGGGTCCCTAGGGTCCAACTAGCCCACTAGGTACCTCCAGTAAGTGCCACAGAGCTGCGTTGCAGAGAGGTGTAAAAAGTGGCACGGCCTGGACCACCTCTCTGCAATGCAGCTCAGTGGCGCTTACTGGAAGCACTTGGTGGGCTAGTTAGCCCCCAGGGGCCCTCAGTATTGAAGGGAAATTATATCCCCAATTTAAAAAGTGCCATGGTGCGTGTTTGCACACGTCACCTCAGGCCCCGTCCCCTCCCTTCACCACTGTGTAAACACGCCCTGTGGCTGTTCTAAGTTGAGAGATTAAGTCCCCTTGAATCCTAAGGGTCCCTAGGGTCAAACTAGACCACTAGGTACCTCCAGTAAGCGCCACAGAGCTGCGTTGCAGAGAGGTGTAAAAAGGGGCTTGGCCTCAGAACACCTGTCTGCAGCGCAGCTCCCTGGCGCATACTGGAGATGCCTGTTGGGGGCGCGTTTGCAGAGTGCTGCATGGAGGGGGCATGGCCTCCGGCAAGATGCCAGTCTTTTATTTATTTTATTTTTTTAAGAAGGGGGGCTGTGTGGTTCCCCTTCTTATTCTAATTTATTGGCCCTGATGACCCCATCCCCCAGGGCCTGTCTCCTAATTATATTTTTTTGACCCCAATCCCCAGGGCCGGCCACTGTTTTTTATTATTTTTTAAAAATATATATTTATAGACACACCTAGGACATGCTGGACAAACCATACGTACCTATCACCATGACGATTTGCGTGATATTCATTAAAAGACAAGTATGCATGCAATTAATCCACGTGGAATGTATTTACACCACTAGTGAAGCTCTGACATGTCTGATGCTCTACCGTGCCTAATCCCGGTAGACACCCTTGTCGTTTATTTATACAAACATGGGTAGCTATTGATGGGCACATTTAATACACATGCACACCAAGCCATTCAAAGGGGATTCGACAAAAATTCGACCAAAACTATGCAAGAAACCCCCCTCACAGTTAATAAAACACACATCCACTGCCGGATGTGTAATACTTTTTGTTTTACTCTCTGGAAAGGGGACGAACATCACTTGAGAGTCACAGCGTGCTCCTGACAGAGCCCAATGCTGTGTTACACCCACCATTGCCTGCCGAGTGCCACACACCTCTGTATTGTATTCCACTAGCTAGTGCATATGCTATGACACTCTCTAGCCCATGTGCACTGTAACACCACCCCGTGAAAATGTCATGCCACACTTGTCTTCGCACGGGTTATATTGCCCCATCTAACGTGCCTTCCTCGATGCCTATGTTATAACGCACAGTGCTATGCCATACATATTACAATTTGGGATCCATATCTTTGTCACAGTGCATATGCAACGTTACACTCCCCAGCACATATTTTACAACTTTAGAGACTAGTTAGGTTACACAACACTGCCCTGTGCATATTACACTCCAAGGCGCATATCGCATAGCACGCGCTAGTGCCTGTGCTATCTCGCGCTCTCCAATGAATCTGTCATTGCGCACAATGTATTGCATATTATATTTCACGCCTGGTTCATCTTATATCACACTTTTTGGTGCATAGTTTATACCATACACTATATCTAGTTTTCATTTTCAATCGTGCTCTCAGGACTATGTTCTATATAACACTGTGTTCACCTACCCTTTTCACGGGCATTACATTTTGCGATAGGGGGTGGAGGGTCAGGGGGTGTTTTTGCCAAGTGAGCCCGGAGTCACAGTCACTAACGTCTTCTTCTTCCTGAATAAAAGTGAGATTATGCTGCATACTTGTTCATATTTTAAGTAGTTTGTACAGACAAAATGTTTTAAAAACAATAAAGTTTCTAATACCCGCCTTCTCTGAACAGTTAGCTTGCTGCCCCATCCCCCTCCTCCCTATCCTCTGTTGTGTGAATCCATTGACTAGCCTCCTCCCTCCTGCCATGCATGGTCTGATGTGCTGCCACTGCCCTCAATTTAGTATGATGTACCAGTCCACTCCTCCTGCCCTCCATTGCCCAATTCTATGCCCCATCATTGACCTCCTGCTTAAACTCTGTGCTTAGCTTGCTGCCCCTATTCTCCTTCCCCCTGCCCTCCGATGTCTTTGTGCATGCCCCTGCTCCATCCTTTTTGCCCACCATGTCCCATGGACCTGCCACTCCTATCTACTCTGAGTGTTCTGTTGAGCTGCCACTCCCCTCCCACCTGCCTAGCATTGTCAGATGACTGTAACCTGTCCCTGCCACCTCCACCCTGCCTGTCCACATGCCATGCCTCTATCCTCTTGCTCCTGTCCTACATGGTCCATTGTACTGCCACACCCTTCTGCCCTCCCTGGTCTGTTGTGCTGCAACTGCTCCTCCTGCCTGCCCCGTGTGGTCTGTTGTGAGGCCCCTTCCCCTGAACTTTCTTGTCTGTGCACAGGTCCTGACCCTCCCTTCCATCCTCCATCGTCCTTTGTGCATGCCCCTGCACCCTCCTTCTTGCCCATCATAGCCATTGTGCTGCCACTAACCCTCCCACTTGCCATGCATGGTCTTCAGTGCTGCCATGGCCCCTCCCACCTTCCCTGTGTGGTCAGTTAGCTGCCCCTGACCCCCTCCCACCTTCCCTCCATGGTCTGTGTGTATGCCATCACAGTCTCACTGTTGCTCTTCATGTTGTGTCTTGCTTCTAGTGCCCATCCTGCCTGACCTCCATGGCTATCTTGCTGCTCCTGCCCTGCCCCCTTGCCCCCAGCCCTCTGTTTACATGTGCAGACCCCTACTCCCTCCCTCCTGGCTTGTCTGTTCCATTGTAATGCCCCTGATCCGTCCCTCCTGCCCTTTATGGTCTGTTATGCTGCAGCCTTCTCTCCTGTCTGTCCATTATGGTCAGCTAGCTACCATTGCCTCTTGCCCCTCTGTTCTCTGTTGTCCATGTGCATGGTCCTGTCCCCTCCCTCTTGCTTTCTATGGATTGTTGTGCTGCACTCCCGTCCTGCATGCCCTGTGTGGTGTATTGTGCTGCTGCAAACCCTGATGCCTGCCCTGCAGGGTCAGTTTGGTGCACCTCTCCATGTCTCTCCTGTCCTCTGTTATCCAAGTCCATGTCCCTATCCCATTTCCTTCCATGATCCAATGTACCATACTTGCGAACATTTTGAACTTGGTAAGAGGGAGATTTTGAAAAAAAACTGGGGTATTGATTTTCCCCTTTGAGTTACATTGAAAAAGAGGATATTGTAGACAGGAGACAGATCAAATAAAGCCCATTTGAGCTTAAAAACATTGGACGTTTCCTGGCTGAATCGGGTCTGTTGGCATGTATGGTTGTACTACCATTGCCTCTTCCTTCTGCCCACAATGGTCTATTACATTGCCACAGCCTTGAAGGAGGGTAGATTTTGTATCACAGGGGGCCCCTGGCCCGTTCTGTCCACACCTGAAGTATGAGACCCTTGTCCTTGCCCTGCCAGCCGCATTTGTAGGCCGTATTAAATTGACCAGCGGGTCCTGTGTTGCTATATAATTATCCTGAGACATCCTTACCACTCAGCCAGCATAAAACCCCTGTGTAGGCCCTTCTGTTCAATATGTAGGCCTCTTTGTTAAATTGACCATAGCTCTGCAATTTTAGTGTATAGTAGTCTGAAGGCAGGTCTGCGAGGCCTTCTGCTCCAAACTAGTAGCCCCCACCCTACCCGAGTGCTCCGTGCTCGGTATCAAAGTTCAACATCCCCCTGAAGCTGTCGACATACAGTAGGCTGCATCCTGGACTGGTACTTGCTTCCTGGGCAGGTTTCCCGCTTTTAAGGAAGTGGCAACCGCAGAGCGTCAAGTTAGGAGAACTGAGGAGATTTTATACATGAATATATTGAATTCCTGTACAATACCCATTATTTTCTGCTTGCTCTATGGAACTTACGATAAGCGATTGGCCTGAGAGACTGACCTTTTCACCCAGTCCATTGTCAGCATTAAGTGGGTAAATGACGAAATGTCTGGTAAAATCTGCAGACGAAGCTTTTGGGTAGCATACGTAGGTAGATGTAGCGTGCAAAGGAGCCCACAAAATGATATAAAAAGGGAGCACCCACAGATATCGACGGACAACCTCGCCATCTGTATGTAGGTTAACAGGCTGTGCAGGTTTTCCCCAAGAACTGGGAGCTCTTGTCTTCCTTTGCTTAAAATGTCTTGCTCTGCTTTGCTTGAAGTATCTTATTCTATTTTACCTATATGAAATGTCATGTTATGTTTAACCATTGTTCTCTTTACTTTTGCTTATAAAAGATGTTGTATTGTAATTGCAGGAATGCTTGCTCTAAGAGTAAATGTGAGTGTCCCTAGGTAACATTTTCCTTGGTGTAACTTGTTTCTCATGATGCATTTATAGATGTGTTTTCTCTCTCTCTCTGTCAGTCCATTAATTGAGATACAGAGAATATCATGACAGCTGTATGATTATCTGGATTCTGTATTTTGTACTTTATGTCTCTATTCTGCGGTTTCTTTGAAGTTGCATCTTCTCATTAAACTGCCATTATATTCTGCCTCCAATTCCATGTCTCATATGTCTGTTTTCTTCATTTTTGGAGCAAGCGTTCCTAGGCACCCCGGCTCAAATTAAGGTTCCCCTTTTGTCCCTGACTCACTCTCCTGCTCAGTTCTGTGGTGGCTCCCGGGGCTCTGGGGACCGCCCCTAGCTTCCTTGACCCGTAATAGATCTTCCCTCCAACAGCCTCTCTTGCAAGTCCTGTATTGTTGGTTTGTTGCCCCTGCCCCCCTTTCCACTGCCCTCCATAGTCTGTTGTGCTTCCACTGCCCTTCCTGCCTGCTCAGTGTGGTTAAATTGTTGCCTTTGCACCCTCCTACCTGCCTTCAATTTTCAGAGTCCGTGCCCCTGGCCTCTGCCTCTCAACAGTATCCTAATGAACAACTAGATTGCTAACATTCTATATTTATTACAAAAGTGTGGAACGCCTGACATCATCTTGATGTAATCAAAACTGTAATACCTAGAGCATTCCTTTAGAAATTACATATATGAGAGGGTCTTATTGGCATCAAAATTATGGTTAGTGCTCTAAAAGACTAAAATAAGGACATATTTTCTGAGTTTTCAAATAGCGACAAAGCACTTTTAAATTATTTGTTATCTTTATGTTTTTTTATCTAGTTGACAACTTGATTAAATGTTGCACTTAGGGGAGAGGATGTGGTGTTACTTCCAGAACTGCAGACTTTGCAACTGGGGAACCAGGTTGAAGTTTCTGCTTCAGCTCGACATTCTGTGATTCTGGTCAAATCACTTAGTCTCCCCATGTCTACAACCAAAATGAATTTGTTCTTGTGTGATGTAACCAATGCTCATGTAAAGCACTCCAATACCTGACAAGTCTGCACTATATAACACTGCAAAAACACAAAATAATAAGTGTTTTGCACACTTCTGTCATTGGGCTATATTTGGGCTATATCTGGGTGATTTTGGGCTACATTTGGGCTCTTTTGTCTCCGGTGGCCATCTTGGGAGATTTATTTGTTATGAAGTTTCCTAATTTCCTCATGTACTGCAGTCTCCTCAGTCGGAAATGCTTTCAGTTTTTTACTTTGATTCCATCATGAAGGTATTCAGATATGTCACACATTTGCCATAAATTCTGAATGTTAGCACTCTAGTTGCTCATTAGATCACTGTAGTAAAACTACTGTTCACCATGGAAGTCTGCTCCTGGTATTAAAAGTGCATGTTTCAGTCTGCATGTCAGAATTTTTTAATGAAATAGAAGAGGATTTGAGAAGTCACTCAAAATGTGCCCTCATTTTCTTTCTTCAGCATTAATCATAATTTCTATGGCAAAATGAACCCCCTCATTGTGTTCCTTTTTAAATTAAATGTTTTAAGTGTTACCAGTTTATTCCAATCAAGATGGCTTCAGGTGTGCCATACTTTTGTCATAATGAAGACAGTAAGTGCTCTAGTTGTTTTTAAGAACATTCTTGGACATTCTGTCATTGGGCTATACTTGGGCTACATCTGGGTGATATTTGGGCTACATTTGGGCTCTTTTGTCTCTGGTGGCCATCTTGGGAGACTTATTTGTTATGAAGTTTCCTAATTTCCTCATTTACTGCAGTCTCCTCAGTAGGAAATACTTTCAGTTTTTTACTTTGATTCCATCAAGAAGGCATTCAAATGTGTCACACATTTGCCATAAAATCAGAATGTTAGCACTCTTTTTGCTCATTAGATCACTGTAGTAAAGCTACTGCTCACCAGGGAAAACTGCTGCTGGTATTGAAAGTGCATGTTTCAGTCTGCATGTCAGAATTTTTTTATGAAATAGAAGAGGATTTGAGAAGTCACTCAAAATGTGCCCTAATTTTTCTTTCTGCAGCACTAATCATACTTTTTATGGAAAAATGAACCCCCTCATTTTGTTCCTTTTTAAATTAAATGTTTTAAGAGTTACCACTTTAATCCAAGCAAGATGGCTTCAGGTGTGCCATACATTTATCATAAGTAGGACGGTTAGCGCTCTAGTAGTTCTTTGGAACACTCTGGAAAGCTGCAGTAGAACACAAAGGAATCAACTGACAGTCTCTGCCCTTGTTGGATGTACATGTTTTACTGAGAATGTCAGACTTCATTCTCACATGACTGAGAAAGATAATGTGAATTTACAGAAAATAAGCTCTCAGTTTAGCTTATAGATCACCTTCCAAACCTCTGTGGTAAAAGCATGAGAAAATATTTTTCTCTCAATCATGATATCCCAGCAGAAGGCTTTTTCACATGGTGAAATCACCTTAGAACATACCACAATTCCTAAAATGAGTATGGTACCATCAACAAATGATTTATAATGTAACTAAAGTCTTAAAACCTTCTATTAACTGCAATGCTTTTTAATGAGGTGCTATCATGTATATTGGTCCCAAGATGGCTGCCAACACTTCTTGGATGAAGTGCTGACAGCCAATCAGATCTCAGGATGAGATGTGTGGTTAGGCTCCGCCCACATATATATATTGATTTAAATGCTATTTTCTCAGGAACTACTGAACAGATTTACACCAGACCTACAAAAGGCACTTCCTTGACCTGAGGACTACCTCTCTGCCAAGTTTCAAGTAACTCTGTTCAGCCGTTCGGGCTGTAGCTGTGTCTAAAGGTCCTATGGAAAAATGCATGGGAAAAACGCGTTTTGGGACCCCCCTTTTTTCTCAGCCCCCGCTTGACGAATCCCCCCGAGACTTTCAGGGTAGGAGCGGAGCGTAGCGCCCCACCTATTTTGAAAATTTCGCGAGGATTCATCGACCGGCGCCAAAGTTATTCCAAATAGAATGTTGCGGATTTCCTATGGAAACAGGGTCCTAACTATAACTATCTACTGGCGACCGCCAGTAGATAATATATATATTCACTTAAAAAACCATAGGTTTCACACATGTTATAGTTAGGAATTAGCATTTAAAAAACCTTGCAAATTCACTTAAAAAACCATAGGTTTCACACATGTTATAGTTAGCTGGACATTTCCCTCGTAAAAAACCAATGAAATTCCCCCGTTATAGTTAGTGCAGGCAACTATAACTCATGCGACCGCAATCCTCTGCTGATGACGTCAGATATTACATCACTGTATTTAGACACCTATTTACCCATGTCTTCTTCCATTAATCTTTAGCTATACATATATTACAAATATTTATTTTTCAGAGAGACACATATGTAATCAGTGATGTAATATCTGATTCTTTATTAAAGTGTCCAATTTTGAACCATCAGCTCTACAACGTTGCATCATTAAAATGACATACTGTCCATATTTCTTTAAAAATAACGTTGACAACATGTCTGATTTACATTGAGAACATTCCATGTTGTGATTAGCATCTTTAACTAATTTACTAAAACTCACTGTTTTACTCTCTGGTAATGGTAAATATATGAACCTTTCAGAATCAACATTACTACTGCTTGTGTTCATACAGTTATCACAACAATGTTCCCATTTATAAGGGACACCAAATACATTTTCTACTTCTACCCCTTCATCTTCCAGTACCATCAGGATATACATCAAGAATTCCTGTGCATCTTGCTGGACATTTTGTGTAAACTGTGTACGTCCAGAACATACATCTAAAAGTTTTCTAACATCAGAAGCACTTTCTATTTTAGTTTTATCATTACTCAGCTTCTCATAGAGGGGACTCAGCAAAGAACAGAATCTTTTTTCATGATTTAGTGTTATCTGCTCTTGCAAAAAATCAAGATAAAATACAACATTCAGCACTACATTTGCGTAGCAGTTGACACCAGAGCTATTTTCAAAATGACAACCAACAACCTCTTCCACACTGTCCTTTTTACTTTTTGCTTGCAGTCGCATCACTGTCTTTTTGTTTTCTCTTCTGTACACCCTCATTACAGATATTCTCAAATCTCCTTTTTCGACAAACACATTTTTCAAACATAGGATACTGACCTAAAGGAGGAGCATAGCTTCTTTTTAATCTATTATACTCCTTTACACAGTTTGCATCAGCACTTACTTTTGAATCATCAAAGTCTATCATGAATAAACCAGATAATTTTTTCACGCGTGACAAAGCAACATATGCCATACCTTCTTTGAACACAGTAGATCCAATGTTTACAAAAGCACTATCAACAGTTAATCCTTGAGATTTGTGAATAGTTACAGCATATGCTAGAGAAAACGGAAACTGCTTCCTACGCACATATAAGTCTTTCACAAGCAAGAAACGAACTGAACAACGACAAATGTCTTTAACCTCTTGTACCTGATCAAATTTTATTTTTAAACATTCAATTCCAACTTTTTTCTGGTAATTAATAAAACCCACAACTCCTCCCATAGCTCCATTCACTAAACCTTTTTGTACATCCAAATTCCGTCTTAAAATTACTCTACAGTTCATACACACATAAAGATTCTTTTCCAAACCTGCTGTTTTTGAAATGTTTTTCTCCAGAGAATCCAATTTAGTACCCAATTTGCCTGTCAATATAACTGTTATTCGTTCATGTTCTATTTTATCCACAGCTTCCAGTTTTATGATCTCTTCATTTTCCAATTTCAAAAGTTCTTGATTGAATACAGAGCATTCATGTAGTGTGTGCATTAAGCAGATTACAGTATTTTTTTCTGCAATTTCCTTGTATATTTTCTCTGGAACTATTTCTTCTGTTGGAAACAAATTACTCAGCAATCGACTCTAATGCTTTTCTGCCATGTTCTGTGAGTAGTCCAATTCTTATATCTTTCAGAATACTTGCATAGTCCTCATCATTGGCTTGCCTCATATTGGTAATGAGTTCCTTATACTCAAAATATGTCCAAATATTTACATTGCCTATACTTCCTAATGACTTTTTTGTGTCTTCATGTGTAAGTGTATGGAATACCGGTTGTCCTTTAACTGGAGTAAGTTGCAAAAGATCTCCAAAAACTATGACGTGTTTTCCTCCAAATAGAACGTCAAAGTCGGTCTTCAGAATTTGCTGCATTCTTAAATGCACAAAGGCAAGCATTAAGTTTGATACCATGCTAACCTCATCAATAATGAGTACTTTCATTTTCTTCAATACTCTTGAAACTTCCAAGCATGCTTCTCCTGCTAGTTTGTGGTACTGTATTTTGTTCTCATGCTCTACTGGTAACATTAGCAAACGATGTAAGGTAACTCCTTTGATGTTATACGCTGCTAACCCAGTTGGAGCAGTAACAACACAAGACAAAATGGAATCCATTTTCTTCTGTAGGTAGCTTCTAATTACATTAATTAAGAAACTTTTTCCAGTTCCTGCTTGTCCACTTACATACATTATCATTGGTTCGAAAGATGTGCATGAGCACTCTTTATTTTCATGTAGTAATCCGTGATCAATTTTTTGTCTGACTTCTTCATAAATTTGTTTTTGTTCTTCATTCAGTTGCTCCTCCAAATATGTTAAGTCTACTAAATCTTCCTGAGCTTGATTCATAGCTGTTTCCACTTCGTTCATAGCTATTGCTGCTTCATTTTCGATGATCGGTTGTCCTAGAGGATCTTGACTGAATGTCCCAGAACTTTGACTGTCTTGAGAACTGTCTTTAGCTACTTCAGCTGCAATTGTTGCTTCTTGTTCAATTTCTTCATTTAACATTTGAACATAAGTTGTGAAAGTACTTCATTCGACGCTGTCTTTGCTAGCATTGAAGGAATCTTCATAGCTCTGAAATTCTCCAAGTAGTTCGTCCTCTGAACGCCATGGTTTAAACAGCTGCAAGAGTGCCAACTAGTACAATTCCTTTTTGTCAGGAGTGTCGCAACTCAGCTTTCGGTGATTTATCAAACTTCCTTTTGTTTGCTTCACCAAACATCCTTCCTCACCAATGACTTTATATTTTCCATTGTTGATATCTTCTGTGACATTCCGTTTAAAAATAAAGTTCTGCAGCACTTCATAGAGACACATGTTCTCAAGGTGATGACTTCTTTGTGGATAATATGTGTCCAACATGTTTGTTCTTAAAATGTCTGTACTTTCTGGTTCGAACTCTGCTAAATATTCAATTTCTCGAATAGATTTTAGTACCCGATTTCGCATTCTTGCAAGGCCTAAACTTACCCAAATTATTCTTCTGGATTTGGAGTACAGACTTGCAGATGATAACCTATCTGAGCATTCGTAGGATCCAATTTTTCGATGCGATAACATCTTTAAACTGAAACTGTATAGCTTCTTACTGACAGTCTTCTCGTGAGAAATCTCTTCCCACATTTCCTTCAATTCTGTTTTCTCAGATTTAGTGATGTAAGATGTGACATAGCGAGCAACAGCAATAGAATTGTCAGCCACATACTGTATATCCATGTTAGCATTCCACATTTTGACTCTTCTTTTCTTCTTAGATTGTAGGTATTTTTAGGCGATTTTCTTGTAATAGTATGTCGCACAGCTGGCATAAAACTGTTTACTCTTCCTTTTGAAAGAACAGGTCGTGGAAATCCAAATCGACATTTTGTGTAGAATTTATCTTTATTCTTGTACTTTCGTCGACAGTATTTTCCACACCGATGACTTTGGAAACGTAAAACTTGCTCTTTTAAATTTTTCTCTTCTGTGCTTTTAGGTCTAGCACATGTTGCATATCCTTCGATGAAACTTAAAACTAGCACATGTTGCATATCCTTCGATGAAACTTAAAACTGCATCATCAGAATCTGTTCCAAATTTTGGAGCATCCTTGATCCACAACAGCTTATGAATATGAGGAGCACCTCTTGCCTGGTACTCTTTCCTCCAAAAGAAATCCACAACTTCTCCAAGAGGTGTTTTTTTTTATTGCAGATGAAGGACATCATAGCCTCAAATCTATGATTGAAATATCTGCAAACATTAACCGGATCCAATGAGCACAATTCTCCTGCTGTCTTGTATTGGATGTTTTCAATATTTGAATTTGCCTCTCGAAGAAAATCAAGAAGATCATCCCAAGCGTACTCAGCACAGCTTAGGGTAAGGAACCATGTAGGAGTTCCTAAATTGCGTAATATACATTTCAATTCTCCATGGCGTCGGTACCAATATTCATTCGTCCCACGCTGACAAGCCATCAAATTGGCCAATTGAGATTCCAAATGATCATCTCGCTGTTGCACTTTGTTCATAAAATCCTTTGCAGTCACATTACGTAGATGTACTCCAGTTTTCAAAATGTGATTTACTGCATAAGATAGTGCTGACAATTCACTTGCAAATAAAAGATGGAACAAATAAGGAATACTTTGACGAAATCTCGGATCTTCTGCATATAGTCTTGTAGTCCGATACTCAGAAGCAGGAATCTGTACTGGACGTTCATCATATCGTCCTCCTTCTCCTGTAGGAAACAGCTGGGGAAAACAACGAGCTTCCAAGCTCTCCTCCCATACACTCACAAGAGTTCCTTGTGCTTTCTTCATCTGAAACAGATCAATAGCGTTTCCCATAACTTCTTTAGAATGTAGAGGATGTATGCTGAAATGTTCATAAATTTCTTCTTCTTTTGACTTATCCACTTTTTCAAGTTGCCCAGTTGGTATTCCTGTGTCTTCTAGTATTTCTTCTTCATCTTCATCCATATAAATGGCTTCATACCATTTATTATTTTTTTTCAAATACAAATTTGCTCTTTGTACTTTTCGTACATCCACCAGCTCCTGCCAAATTTTCTTATTCTTTGTAGGTACACCATTAACCAGAATAACTAATGGTTCAGTTTCCAAAGTATCTGCATCAATTGTTTCCATATTTTTTTTCAAATCCAATGGCAAATAGACAACTCTTCCTTTTAAACCTCTTTGTAAATCCGAAGGAGGTAATTTACCTGTTTTTGGCTCCATACGCACTATGGTCTGAAACGGATGGACACATTGAATGAGTATAGACTCATACGTATTTAAATCAGAAAGTTCTGGAGGAATATCAACCAATTCTAAATTATTATGTACAGCTCTAGCTGGCATTCTATTTTCTTCTAACTTGTTATAACAGTATTTACAAATACGCTGATCTTTACCCAAATCAAAACAATTTTCCAGAAATATATATGTTGCAAAATCTTTCCACTTATAATTATCTTCATTTTCACTTTTTTTATACAGATCAACATTCCTTGTTCGACTTTTATAATGGCTTCTCCGGCAACAAATACAAGTAATATTTGGCCTTTCATTAGAGATGATAGTAAATTTTGTCATTTCATCCTCAAAATTTTTACTAACAGTGAGTTCTACATTCTCTTCCACATTTTCATCAATCACTGTGTCATTTTCTACACTTTCTTGCTCTGGACCAAAGTAACACAACTGAATCTCATCAGTAACCTTCACTACATCTGATACAGATCCACGGAACAGAGCATTATTCAACTCATTTAACTTTAGTGCTGGACTTTTAGCAAAATACAATGTTCTCACAAACTTTCTCATTTCAGTATGATGAACAGCCAGCATCCTAAAATGGTGAAAAACACTTTGACACACTTTCCTAGATAGACAAGCCAGAGAATGTCCTTGCAAACCAGTATTCTCTCTCACTCTGCATGGATCTAGTCTTTGAAGCACCTTAATCTTCTGTTTAACACTCTTTTTACTATATTCTCTTAGAAAGTCACGTAATTTATCAATAGATTCCTGACGCACAGTACAAATACTACTACAATTCCAAGTGTACACTGGGGCTTTAGGACGTCTTCCCATAACCTCATCAGCCATCACTTGTCCCTCATTTCTTGGAACCATTTTCTCCTTTTCCATTACACAACCATCCTTAACTTCATAAGCTCTACCATTGGTGTCAACTGCATGCAACAAACTATTACTTTGAAGATAACTCTCTTCATTAAAAAATGGTTCAGTACTTGAACTATGCTTCCATTCTCCTAAGAACACTTTACAAAAGTTTTTTTTTTTACTTCTCTTTTCCTTTTGCTTTGTGACTTCATTGCATTCACTAATTTATCTAATCTACGCATCCTGTTCAAAATTAAAATGAATCGTTTTTTTTATTTCTAATGCCTTGGTAGCAATACTTTCAATTAATTTCTTTTTCTTATAAAATTTCGGTTTTTTCTTATATTTTTTCACATCCTTCAGCAAATTTAACATCACTCTTCTCTGAAACATTTTTCGACAAATGTTTTTAAAATCTATTTTCCGTCCACTCTTCCTAACTTCTGAGTCTATATTAGCATTTTGTTTTTGCTGTCGACTCTGTTGTTGTTTTGTACTTGAAACACTGTTTGAATGTATCTTTCGATCATTTTTTTTTTTTTGGAAGATATTTTTAAAAAATTCTTTAGTTTGCTTACCAGAAGACTTTCTGTTTTCCAACACATGCTTCGCCTCCTATTTTTTTTCATCAGTTGTCTTCAAATATAGTTGTTGTTTCTTTTTTCTTTTTCTTGACTTTATAGGCATCTTTATATTTTTTCACTGTTGCTCAGCAATACCTGCAAAAAACAAAAAAAAATACCGTTATGTAATTTAAATTCATTACAATTTTTTTTTAAAACTTTTCAAATCCTATCACATGAGCTGATCCTTTCCTACGAGTCAAACTCTTACAAAATAGAAGAAACATGAATTAAATCTCTGACAACAATTCCTGTGTGCACAGACTCATGGTGTGATTCTAGACAGAAAAAGATATTTGGTTGGCAATTTGAATGCACATTTACTTCTGTTGAGGAGCAAGTGATAATTACTGTAACAGCCTGACACATGTTCCTTCTAGTTTAGCCAGGCAGAAAGGAGCACATGTCCTAACAGCTCCTTGAGACCATGACCATGTGGTGACGTTGAATCTGTTTGCGTAACACACTGCTATCTGAAACACCACACAGAGCTGACTACTACGCATGAGAGTGTAGCAGAAGCTACTGAGTGTGTGCAAAGAGTGTGTTTCTGGAGACTGTGTATTGTCAGCTGCAAGAGAGATCTGCATGGAGACTCCCACAACTGCATGAAGAGTACAGACATGTGTGTAAGAGTACATGTGTGGTAAGGGTTAATTGGAGTTTTCAACAAGTAGAAACCACCTCAGCCATTGCAAGAATTGATGAAAAATCTACCATGCTATTTTCAAATGTGTTTGCATTTGCCTCAGATTTTTCTGATACTGATTTCTGCTGAGTGCTAACCAACAAATTTTTAGAAAACAAGCTGGGCCTTTCCTGAATGTGCAAGTTTTACAGAACAACAGCAACACACATTAAAACGCTGACAACAATTCCTGTCTGCACACAGACTCATGGTCTGATTCTAGGCAGAAAGCGATATTTCCTTTGGCAATTTGAAAGCACATTTACTACTGGGGTAGAGCAAGTGATAATTACTGTAACAGCCTGACACATGTTCCTTCTAGTTTAGACAGGCAGAAAGGAGCACATGTCCTAACAGCTCCTTGAGACCATGACCATGTGTTAGAGGGTGAGTGATTAAACTAGAGCAAAGGAAATGAGCCTTGGTGACGTTGAATCTGTTTGCATTACACACTGCTATCTGAAACACCACACAGAGCTGACTATTACATATGGGAGTGTAGGAGAAGCTGCTGCGTGTGTGCAAAGAGTGTGTTTCTGGAGACTGTGTATTGTCAGCTGCAAGAGAGATCTGCATAGAGACTCCCACAACTGCATGAAGAGTACAGACATGTGTGTAAGAGTACATGTGTAGTAAGGGTTAATTGGAGTTTTCAACATGTAGAAACAACCTCAGCCATTGCAAGAATTGATGAAAAATCTACCATGCTATTTTCAAATGTGTTTGCATTTGCCTCACATTTTTGAGATACTGATTTCTGCTGAGTGCTAACCAACACATTGGAAGAAAACAAGCTGGGCCTTTCCTGAATGTGCAAGTTTTACAGAACAGCAACACAAATTAAAACGCTGACAACAATTCCTGTGTGCACACAGACTCATGGTCTGATTCTAGGCAGAAAGCGATATTTCCTTTGGCAATTTGAAAGCACATTTACTACTGGGGTAGAGCAAGTGATAATTACTGTAACAGCCTGACACATGTTCCTTCTACTTTAGACAGGCAGAAAGGAGCACATGTCCTAACAGCTCCTTGAGACCATCACCATGTGTTACAATAAACAAGCTGCCCCTTTCCTGCGAGTGCACGAGTAATAGAGCAAAACCAACCCAAATCAAATCTTTGTTTACATTTCCTGTGTGCTCACTGTCTCATGGTATGATTCTAGGTAGCAAACAGTATTCCTGGATGATACCAGTACACATTAACTTATAATGAAGACATTTTGGTTGTAGACATGGGGAGACTAAGTGATTTGACCAGAATCACAGAATGTCGAGCTGAAGCAGAAACTCCAACCTGGTCCCCAGTTGCAAAGTCTGCAGTTATGGAAGTAACACCACATCCTCTCCCCTAAGTGCAACATTTAATCAAGTGGTCAACTGGATAAAAAAACATAAAGATAACAAATAATTTAAAAGTGCTTTGTCTCTATTTGAAAGCTCAGAAAATATGTCTTTATTTTAGTCTTTTAGAGCACTAACTATAATTTTGATGCCAATAAGACCCTCTCATATATGTAATTTCTAAATGAAATGGACTAGGTATTACAGTTTTGATTACATCAAGATGACGTCAGGCGTTCCACACTTTTGTAATAAATATAGAATGTTAGCAATCTAGTTGTTCATTAGGATACTGTTGAGAGGCAGAGGCCAGGGGCACGGACTCTGAAAATTGAAGGCAGGTAGGAGGGTGCAACGGCAACAATTTAACCACACTGAGCAGGCAGGAAGGGCCGTGGCAGCACAACAGACTATGGAGGGCAGTGGAAAGGGGGGCAGGGGCAACAAACCAACAATACAGGACTTGCAAGAGAGGCTGTGGCAATGTAATAGACCATTGTGGGCAGAAGGAAGAGGCAATGGTAGTACAACCATACATGCCAACAGACCAGATTCAGCCAGGAAACGTCCAATGTTTTTAAGCTCAAATGGGCTTTATTTGATATGTCTCCTGTCTACAATCTCCTCTTTTTCAATGTAACTCAAAGGGGAAAATCAATACCCCAGCTTTTTTTCAAAATCTCCCTCTTACCAAGTTCAAAATGTTCGCAAGTATGGTACATTGGATCATGGAAGGAAATGGGGTAGGACATGGACTTGGATAACAGAGGACAGGAGGGACATGGAGAGGTGCACCAAACTGACCCTGCAGGGAGGCATCAGGGTTTGCAGCAGCACAATACACCACACAGGGCATGCGGGACGGGAGTGCAGCACAACAATCCATAGAAAGCAAGAGGGAGGGGACAGGACCATGCACATGGACAACAGAGAACAGAGGGCCAAGAGGCAATGGTAGCTAGCTGACCATAATGGCCAGACAGGAGAGAAAGCTGCAGCATAACAGACCATAAAGGGCAGGAGGGAGGGATCAGGGGCATTACAATGGAACAGACACGCCAGGAGAGAGGGAGTAGGGGTCTGCACATGTAAACAGAGGGCTGGGGGCAAGGGGGCATGGCAGGAGCAGCAAGATAGCCATGGAGGTCAGGCAGGATGGGCACTAGAAGCAAGACACACCATGAAGAGCAACAATGAGACTATGATGGCATACACACAGACCATGGAGGGAAGGTGGGAGGGGGTCAGGGGCAGCTAACTGACCACACAGGGAAGGTGGGAGGGGCCATGGCAGCACAGAAGACCATGCATGGCAAGTGGGAGGGTTAGTGGCAGCACAATGGCTATGATGGGCAAGAAGGAGGGTGCAGGGGCATGCACAAAGGACGATGGAGGATAGAAGGGAGGATCAGGACCTGTGCACAGACAAGAAAGTTCAGGGGAAGGGGCCTCACAACAGACCGCACGGGGCAGGCAGGAGGAGCAGTTGCAGCACAACAGACCAGGGAGGGAAGAAGGGTGTGGCAGTACAATGGACCATGTAGGACAGGAGGAAGAGGATAGGGGCATGGCATGTGGACAGGCAGTGTGGAGGTGGCAGGGACAGGTTACAGTCATCTGACAATGCTAGGCAGGTGGGAGGGGAGTGGCAGCTCAACAGAACACTCAGAGTAGATAGGAGTGTCAGGTCCATGGAACATGGTGGGCAAAAAGGATGGAGCAGAGGCATGCACAAAGACATCGGAGGGCAGGGGGAAGGAGAATAGGGGCAGCAAGCTAAGCACAGAGTTTAAGCAGGAGGTCAATGATGGGACATAGAATTGGGCAATGGAGGGCAGGAGGAGTGGACATGTACATCATACTAAATTGAGGGCAGTGGCAGCACATCCGACCATGCATGGCAGGAGGGAGGAGGCTAGTCCATGGATTCACACAACAGAGGATAGGGTGGAGGGGGATGGGGCAGCAAGCTAACTGTTCAGAGAAGGCGGGTATTAGGAACTTTATTGTTTTTAAAACATTGTGTCTGTGCGAACTACTTAAAATATGAACAAGTATGCAGCATAATCTCACTTTTATTCAGGAAGAAGAGGACGTTTGTGACTGTGACTCCGGGCTCACTTGGCAGAAACACCCCCTGACCCTCCACCCCCTATCGCAAAATGTAATGCCCGTGAAAATGGTAGGTGAACACAGTGTTATATAGAACATAGTCCTGAGAGCACGATTGAAAATGAAAACTAGATATAGTGTATGGTATGAACTATGCACCAAAAAGTGTGATATAAGATGAACCGGGCGTGAAATATAATATGCAATACATTGTGCGCAATGACAGATTCATTGGAGAGCGCGAGATAGCACAGGCACTAGCGCGTGCTATGCGATATGCGCCTTGGAGTGTAATATGCACAGGGCAGTGTTGTGTAACCTAACTAGTCTCTAAAGTTGTAATATAAAATATGTGCTGGGGAGTGTAACGTTGCATATGCACTGTGACAAAGATATGGATCCCAGATTGTAATATGTATGGCATAGCACTGTGCGTTATAACATAGGCATCGAGGAAGGCACGTTAGATGGGGCAATATAACCCGTGCGAAGACAAGTGTGGCATGACATTCACGGGGTGGTGTTACAGTGCACATGGGCTAGAGAGTGTCATAGCATATGCACTGGCTAGTGGAATACAACACAGAGGTGTGTGGCACTCAGCAGGCAATGGTGGGTGTAACACAGCATTGGGCTCTGCCAGGATCGCGCTGTGACTCTCAAGTGATGTTCGTCCCCTTTCCAGAGAGTAAAATAAAAAGTATTACACATCCGGCAGTGGATGTGTGTTTTATTAATCGTGAGGGGGGTTTCTTGCATAGTTTTGTTCGAATTTTTGTCGAATCCCCTTTGAATGGCTTGGTGTGCATGTGTATTAAATGTGCCCGTCAATAGCTACCCATGTTTGTATAAATAAACGACAAGGGTGTCTACCGGGATTAGGCACGGTAGGGCATCAGACATGTCAGAGCTTCACTAGTGGTGTAAATACATTCCACGTGGATTCATTGTATGCATAGTCGCCTTTTAATGAATATCACGCAAATCGTCATGGTGATAGGTACGTACGGTTTGTCCAGCATGTCCTAGGTGTGTCTATAAATATATATTTTTTTAAAATAATAAAAAACAGTGGCCGCCCCTGGGGATTGGGGTCAAAAAAATATAACTAGGAGACAGGCCCTGGGGGATGGGGTCATCAGGGCCAATAAATTAGAATAAGAAGGGGAACCACACAGCCCCCCTTCTTAAAAAATTAAAATAAATAAAAGACTGGCATCGTGCCGGAGGCGACGCCCCCTCCTTGCAGCACTCTGCAAACGCGCCCCCTGGCGAGTTGTAAGTTGGGGAATTAATTCCTCTTCAATACTGAGGGTCCCTGAGGGCCAACTAGCCCAACAGGCATCTCCAGTATGCGCCAGGGAGCTGCGCTGCAGACAGGTGTTCTGAGGCCAAGCCCCTTTTTACACCTCTCTGCAACGCAGCTCTGTGGCGCTTACTGGAGGTACCTAGTGGTCTAGTTTGACCCTAGGGACCCTTAGGATTCAAGGGGACTTAATCTCTCAACTTAGAACAGCCACAGGGCGCGTTTACACAGTGGTGAAGGGAGGGGACGGGGCCTGAGGTGACGTGTGCAAACACGCACTATGGCACGTTTTAAATTGGGGATATAATTTCCCTTCAATACTGAGGGCCCCTGGGGGCTAACTAGCCCACCAAGTGCTTCCAGTAAGTGCCACTGAGCTGCATTGCAGAGAGGTGGTCCAGGCCGTGCCACTTTTTACACCTCTCTGCAACGCAGCTCTGTGGCACTTACTGGAGGTAAGTAGTGGGCTAGTTGGACCCTAGGGACCCTCAGGATTCAAATGAACTTAATCTCCCAACCAAAAACGGACACAGGGCATGTTTACACAGTGGTGAAGGGAGGGGACGGGGCCTGAGTTAACGTGTGCAAAAATGCCCTGTGGCCTGTTTTAAGAGGTAGTTTTAATCCCCCTGCCCTATTATATACTAGAGGCTTACAGAGGAGGTCATGCTAATCACAGGGGGACCCCAACGCATAATGTTCCCTAGTGTATGTAGGTGTTTTCACTGTATTCTAAGTGTCTTTTAACATAGCACTGGCTCTAGGACTGGTTAGTCAGACTCAGTTACCACCAGTATCCGTCTGAAAAATTTGAGGGTACAGGATGATTTTGCAACAAGGCTTCTTTCTGCTCTTCTTTTTGTTGTTTCTGCACGTTATCCTTCTTCCTGCACTTTTCTTCGTCTTTGATGACTTCTGTTGCTTCTTTCTGCACTTCTTTTTTTTCTTTCTGTGCATTTTTTCTTCTTTCTTCACATGTCCTATCTCTGTAGGCATAGTTAGAAATTAGCATTTAAAAAACCTTTGAAATTCACAGAAAAAAAACATAGGTTTCAGGCACGTTATAGTTAGGAATTAGCATTTAAGAAACCTCAGAAATTCACTGAAAAAACCATAGGTTTCAGGGGTGTTATAGTTAGCTGGACTTTTCACTTGTACAAAACCATTGAAATTCCCCCGTTATAGTTAGTTTAGCTAACTATAACTCGCGCGCCCGCAATGCACTGCTGATGACGTCACATATTACATCACTCATGACATGGTCAGTGACATCACTCATGACATCACTGATGACATCTCAAATGACATCACTGATGACATCACTGATGACATCATCCTTGTGATAGAGTGGCAGACCTCCTCTCACCCTAATATAACCTTTGATACACACATTCAAAAATAGAGACTACAATTTTCAAAACAATGGACATACCAGTTACAACAACCTCTTCAGTAATTCTAAGATCCACATACACATCCACTCATTCACCAACTGTCCTATACAGTCACTCATACATGTACTCACTCATCATATGTACTCATACACCTATACATCCTGTTACACAATGCCACTCGTCCATAGAGTTACTCACACACATAGTCACTCATGCTAATAAAGAATCAAACATACATTTACTTGCATATACAGTTATACACACACCACCACACTTACTTCTACGGAAACTTACACATACTTAGTCTTTTAAACAATCCCTTATAGAAACACATACTTATTCATACAGGAACTCTTTCAATCTCTCACTCTCACATATACTCACTTATATACACCTATAGTCACATATACTAGTTTACAACATATGTAGTTACTCATAATGACACTATTGAGACAGTCATTCACTCACTAACACACCCATACGCACACTCATCCACCCATACAGTCCAGCACACATGCTGTCTTCAACACATACAAACAGTGAGTCACTCATTCATGCAACTATGCACTACGTAGTACCCCCCACCGAACCATGCAGACACTCACTGATACTCAAAAAAACAACTAATAACCTATATAGACACCCATGTAGCTACTCACCAACCCGTGCAGCCACTTATACACAAAGTGAGAGACTGATACAGATATTTACATATTTAAACATTACTCACTAAGCCATGTATTCACTATGATACACTTAATCAGTCAGTTACACAATCAATTTTTCAAAAACAAATCATCCATTTCGATACTTATATACCCATTTATTCTTCCATCGACCTTGAGATATACATATATAAAACATATTTAATTTTCAGAAAAACACACATTCACTGGATGATGTAATCAGTGATGTCATCAGTGATGTCACTGACCATGTCATGAGTGATGTAATATGTGACGTCATCAGCAGTGCATTGCGGGCACGCGAGTTATAGTTAGCTGAACTAACTATAACGGGGGAATTTCAATGGTTTTGTACAAGTTAAAAGACCAGCTAACTATAACACCCCTGAAACCTATGGTTTTTTCAGTGAATTTCTGAGGTTTTTTAAATGCTAATTCCTAACTATAACGTGCCTGAAACCTATGGTTTTTTCTGTGAATATATATATATATATATATATATATATATATATATATATATATATATATATATATATATATATATATATATATATATATTACCTACTGGCGGTCGCCAGTAGGTAGTGATAGTTAGGACCCTGTTTCCATAGGAAAACCGCAACATTCTATTTGGAATAACTTTGGCACCGGTCGACGAATCCTCGCAAAATTTTCAAAACTAATGGGGCGCTACGCTCCGCTCCTACCCTGAAAGTCTCGGGGGGATTCGTCAAGTGGGGGCTGAGAAAAAAGGGGGGTCCCAAAACGCATTTTTCCCATGCATTTTTCCATAGGACCTTTAGACACAGCTACAGCCCGAACGGCTGAACAGAGTTACTTGAAATTTGGCAGAGAGGTAGTCTACAGGTCAAGAAAGTGCCTTTTGTAGGTCTGGTGTAAATCTGTTCAGTAGTTCCTGAGAAAATAGCCTTTAAATCAATATATATATCTGTGGCAGCTTACGGTGCGCTTACCGCGCGCTTACCGTAAGCTTACCGTACGCGTACAGTGACGTGCGCGAGCGCGATTCTGATTGGCTGTTAGATCTTAGTAAACATTCGAATCGGTCGAAACCAGGAAGCGGCGCCGCCATTTTCTCTCTCGCACTCTGAGGGGGGGAGGAAAAACAAAGGTGGAAAATATGTAAAGGAGCATGTTAGACAGCTCCTAACCACCTAGCATTGATTAAGGTGCCCCACAAGACCCCCCCAAGGCAAAAAAATCAATTTTTTTTTTTTTCGAAAAACGCCGTTTACGCTAATTATAAAAAAAAAATATCCACATTCACCCCTCCCCCGTGTGCTAACGGTTCCCGCAGGGCACCTTTTGTGCATGGCATATATTTCCAAGGAACAAGTAATAGATTAAGTTTCTCAACGAAGCGCATAATATGTCCTCCGTGTGCGGACGATGCGCGAAGCGCATCGTGCGTACATGGCCCATCGAGGGCAACGTGGGCACGTGGTGCGCGTAGCGCACCCTGTGCCCACCGTGCGTGCACGGCACTAACTGTGTAAAGTGGGCGTGCACGCCACGAACGGCGTAAAGTAACTTAGCATTTAAAAAACCGTACAAATTCACTGAAAAAACCATAGGTTTCACACACGTTATAGTTAGGAATTAGCATTTAAAAAACCTTGCAAATTCAGTGAAAAAACCATAGGTTTAACACACGTTATAGTTAGCTGGACATTTTACTCGTAAAAAACCATTGAAATTCCCCCGTTATAGTTAGTGCAGGCAACTATAACTCACGCGACCGCAATCCTCTGCTGATGAAATATGTGTCTTTATGAAAAAAAAATATTTGTAATATATGTATAGCTAAAATTTAATGGAAGAAGACATGGGCAAATAAGTGTCTAAATACAGTATTAGCATCAGCAGAGGATTGCGGTCGCGTGAGTTATAGTTGCCTGCACTAACTATAACGGGGGAATTTCAATGGTTTTTTACGAGTAAAATGTCCAGCTAACTATAACGTGTGTGAAACCTATGGTTTTTTCACTGAATATATATATATATATATTTTTTTTAATTCCAGTTTACAAAATGAAGCGTGCTCTCAGAAGGGTATATCAACCAGCGATCTTTATTCCGACGTGTGTGATCAAGAGAGTTCACTCTCGAAACGCGTAACGTCGGAATAAAGATCGCTGGTTTATATACCCTTCTGAGAGCACGCTTCATTTTGTATACCGGAATTAAACTTTACGCCGGCTGTGGCTCTACCGGCCCTGCGCGCCACCAGACAATGGGCGGATATCCCAGGAGGAGCTGAATCTGTTTTTGAAAATTATATATATATATATATATATATATATATATATATATATACACACACACATATACATACATATACATACATGTACATACATACATATATATATATATTTTTTTTTTCAAACAAAGTGCCCGTAACCATTGAAAGGCACTTGACATCATTCCCGCTTACAACCTTTCCATGCATCCTGCACTTGGTTCCACCAGCATTTTTCGCCGAAGCGTTTCGAGGCAATGTGCCTCTTCTTCCTGGGCTCTGCTGAAACAAAACGGCATCACGGGCCATTTTCCTTTGTTGCCCCCAGTGGGCTTAGCTGATGCAGACTAAATTTTAGTGCCTTATGGGAATCGCAGTTCCCTGAATGCGAGTTCAATCATTCCTTTAGTAGGTGCGATGCAATTTTGACTATTAAAAGCAATAAACAATCCTTAGTAGGATGTGGTGCCAAAGTACAGGTTGATTGTGCATATGGAACCATATGCCACGCGGAATTTGAAAGTTTAATCTGCAGCCTCTTACGATCAACGATAGTGCTCTTTCCACGGCAGGGGCCGCTGTGATTATTTTTCAAACAAAATGCCCGTAAGCATTGAAAGGCACTCAACAGCATTCCCGTTTACAGCCTTTCCATGAATCCTGCACTTGGCTCCACCAGCATTTTTCGCCGATGCGTTTCGAGGCAATGTGCCTCTTCTTTCTGGGCTCTGCTGAAGAAAAACAGCATCACGGGCAATGTTCCCTCTAATTTTTATCCTCTGTGTGAGGCAGTGTAAGGTCTCTGTGCGCTGCAGCCAAGGTTATGTGCGCCTGGAACCAGGCCGCGTGTGTGGGTGGAGCGTCTAAAGAAAGGGGCGCGGCCAACATTAAAGTGAAAGTGCCTATGGGGCACTTTTACACAAAGTGTAATAAAAAGAAAGAAAGAGCTTTTGGAGTGCAGCCACTAAAGTGAAAGCGGTTGCGCTGTAAATTAAATAAATAAATAAATAAGCTCAGCTGCTCAAGTGAAAGCTGACTGCACCGTAAATAAAATAAATAAGCACGGCCACGGTAGCTAAAGCGGACTGCGCAAGAAATGAAAAAATACATGAGTAAATTACATAATATAAAATGTGGCGGCGTGCTGCAACATACTGGGTGGAATAGGGAAGATCATTAAAGAAAACAGTGATCACCCACTAGATAATTAGACCGTGTAACAACACAAGTAAAAAGTCCAGTTGTTATGAGAGGATACAAAGGCAGACAAGGCAGTACCAAGGAGGGACTACTAAGCCTATTCACAAATGAAAAGCAACGATTTCGAAAGGACAGTAACAAGAGCCAATTAAAAAGATGGGTTGGAAATGGGCAGAGCTTCTATGCCATACCTCAACCATGTCTCGCAGAGCAGCACATGCACTGCCCAGGCTCAAACTAAAAACAAACAGACGCTTGGCCTAAAATGATACAGCGCTGTGTGAAAAAAATGTGCACAAGTGCCAGTTGGGCCCCCAGGGCACTGTATCTAGTATGACCCCTGGGTGGTTCCTTTTAAAGGGCGGAGGAGCGTCGCCCCACCTACGGTGACTCTCCCCCACCCTCTAGACCATACCATTGCTACTACTTTATAAGTATCACAGGCAGTCAGGCATGTGCAAGCTGTTCTAGAGGCGAGTGTCAGTTTCAGGGCGGTCAGACTGGCAGCAGCAGGATCGGAGTGATTTTTGAAGCTGGCTGCCCAGTGCGCATGTCAGAATGGCCGGCCGTCTTGCGACGGCCAGCTAGACATGCGCACTTTACACTGCATAACGCACAGCTGGTGTTAACCTGACGGGTATTGCAGGCACAGGGACCTAAGCTCAAAAGGAGCAGTAGGTTAGCCTGCTGAAACCAATCCTTGGCTTCTCTCATGCCGAGAGCATCGCAGGATTGGTTAGGTTCACATTGGCACAAAGTCAACGTGAACCACTTTCTGTTTCTTTCCTACCCTGAGCGCGTGCACTATACACCACCTGGGCCTTCGAGGAAAGCAGAGGAGCTGGGGTGAGGAGGAGAAGAAGGGATGGAGCCAGGATCTGAAATGGCGATTGTGGGCAGTGAGCGAGGCTGGGAGCAGTTGAGGAGCCAGAAATCGCTGCACTCACAATGCTACCAGTCTGACTCTGGCCTCTGTATTGCTGGCGTCCTCGGTCTCCCAGACTAAGCTGGAACTTCAAGACAAGTAAGCACTAATAAAGAAACAGCTGTGTGCTTGCTTTTGTTTTGCTCTGAACTAACCCGAGGTAAGGGGTGGTGCACTGGGTGGCTGTTGATGTCAATGCTCCAAGGTGCATGCTCACTGTGGCTTGTCAGATTAAGCAGTCAACTTGCGGAGAGGCAAGATGGCGTCCGCAAGGGTGGACGCGTAAGCTGACCGCTCCTGATGCTGGAGCTCGCAAAGCGCTACCGCGAGTGAAAGAAGGTGCTATTGCAGGCTCATGGATCACTTGGCAGATCGGTGATGATTGAGGATATATTTACCTGGATCCCCTAAAGGTGTTGGAGAAGTATACAGTCTGGCTCTCTCCTGCAGCGGTGAATGCTGATTGTCTCTGCTGCGCTAGCGGCTGGGGTGGGCAGGCTCCGCCGAATCCGCTGAGCATGTGCTGTACGTGGATTCCGCTATTGGTTGTGTGAACTCACCTGGAGACGGCCTGCAGAAACTCAGGAGGAACGTGGGCGGCTGATTGCGATGCCACCGAAGGGAGACCGTGGGTACAGGAGGAGCCACAGGAGCAAGAGAATATCGACGCGGGAAGCAAGTATCCAGGTAATCCTGGTAAAAGTGCTAAAACTGCTAAAAAGGACATACACGCTGTGGGGGCTAAGGCGGATACTGGAGTGATAAAAGTAAAAACTATTCCGGCAATTTTTTCAACCACTAAAGATCGAAGAAAGGGGAAAAATATTGGCCCCATGCAGTTGGTGGGATTCGATTTCACGGATGGAGTAGGGGAACAGAATATGGAATCTATCCACTCTGCTACTTTCTCATTAACTCCCTCCTCTACTGAGTTACTAGAAACACAGATAGATAAGGAGCAGCACACTGAACGAGAAGGGGGCCTGTGTGTCTTTACCTGTACAACCAGTGCAATGCAGATACATAATGTGTCTCAAAGCTCAGCCATTGTGGCAGTCATGGCAAATTCTGGAAGGGTTATGGAGAACGGAGAAATGAATAATATAGGGACTGGGAGTATAGAGGGAGATACACAAATACAGGCACAGGAGGTGGAATCTGGAGACTTCTGCTCTCTATCTGAACAGTCTACTTCGTCTTGTGAGGATTTGGCGGCAAATGCCTTTTTACAAGTGAATGGGTTCAGTGATCAAAGTAGTTCCTGTCTAGAGGATTCTCCTGAGTTTTTGGAAGGTAGCCCCCACACTGTTGGTAAGAGACTAGATCATAAGACTGATAATGTGAAGGCTGATAAAGAACAGGTGGCTGTTATACAACCGCAATGAATTCAACCTCCTGAAGATATCTCTTTTTCGCTAATCTATCAATCAATGTCCCACCAGGAGGAAACAAAAGTTGAAAGTCAGAGAGTCCAGAACTTGTGTCGGAAGTTACAAAATTCGGTACGACGTGTTGCTAAATCCTGTGCGGACTTCACTATAAGATTTAATGAAGCCGAAGCACGCATTTCTAATCTAGAAGATGAAGTGGTGGCTCAGAAAGCTCTAACTGAATCATTACGTACTATTAAAGAAGATATGCAATGGAATTTGGCTGATATGGAAAACCAGGCACAAAGGACAAATCTTAGAGTTTTACAGATTCCGGAAGGACGGGAAGGACAGGATCCACGTAATTTCATTGTTGATTTGTTTACGAAGGCCTTTCCTGAGCTTACTAGATGGGACTGGGACAGAGAGATTGAACGAGCGCATCGATTCCCATTCAATATTCGTGCGAAAGCAGGCCAAACGGCTGATAAACCAAGAGCTATTTTAATCTCTTTTAACAGTTTTCTGGCTAGGGATGATGTTTTCCAGACAAGAAAAGAGCGGGGAAGGATTTTGAGTTTTTTGTAAGGCCGGACTTTTGCCATTATACTGTAGAAAATCAATGGCAATTACGGCAGCTTATTCCATTGTTTCAGGCCAAAGGTGCTCAAGTCTTTTTGATGAATCTGGCAAAACTTAACCCGTTCCCTGCTCATGACGGAACCACTCCGTCATGAGCCACGGGCGCCGTGTGCTCATGACGGAGTGGTTCCGTCATGCTGTGGCCGTTGGCGGCTGCTCCGCCCACACGGCACTGATTCCCCGCCTGTGCGGGCGATCAATGCAAGTGGGCGGAGTCATGACGGAACCACGCCGTCATGAGCACAGCTCGCCCGTGACTCATGACGGCGTGGTTCCGTCATGAGCATGGCGGCGCCGCGCTGACCACAAACCCCCCCAGCGCCGCGGCGGAATTCGTGCTGCGGCGAAGGGGTTAAAGTGATTTTTCAGGAGCGTATACGTTTCTTTACTAATGAAGGCTCCGCTAAAGAGTATTTAAATTCTATCTAGGAGTTTGATTGCCGGATTGGGGCATGGCTGGTTGGAAGGGATAATGCTCAACAAGTAGTAACTGTATAAAGAAGGGGGAAATAAATATATAAATAAATAAATAAATAAATAAAAAAGGGGGTGTCTAGTCAGCTCTATGCTAGCTAGTTCGGTCAGGCTGTTTTTTTGTTTTTTTTGTTTTGTCTTTAATTATTAGATCTCCACCCAGCATGAGGAGCGAGGATTTCCTCTCTGTATGAATGAGGGGTTTGTGATCGACGGCATCGGGGGCACGAAAGCTTGTCCTCTACAGGACCATGAGTCCTAAAGCCTCGTTAATGGGGAGGTGGGGTCTTGGGGAAGGGTTGGGGGTGGTGGGGGTGGGGGTGGGGGATAGGCACGGGAGATGAGTGGGAAGGGTTAGGTGTACTGGGTGGGGTGAAAGCAAAAAAATACATGGTATCAAAAAGGGAAATAAAATAATGATACAGTTTTACGGATATATTTTGTCTATAAGTTTAGCAATACTTGGATCTGGTTTTACTCTTTTTTTCCCTTTCTGTAATGGCATACAGGTGGGTTAAGATTTGTACTTTAAATGTATGCGGCCTCAATAATTACAATAAAAGAAAAAGGGTTGCTGCAGAACTTCGTATAATCCAACCAGATTTGTTGTGTATCCAAGAGACACACATTCCTTGGGGGAAAAGTAATGTGCTGACAGATTTAGGCTTTTCTTTTCTTTCGATAACTTTATTTCGGACACAACGGACCATAAAAGTACAGAATAAAATACACACAAACACTATGTTACCGAGAATAAATAACATACACCAAATCAAAATCAATCATAAACATATATATATATATAAACACCTACATTACAAATTTAAAACCGGCACATATTAAAATCAAATTAAACCATAGAAGGTAGTTATCGGAAGTATACATTAAATTTCCTATAAATATGTAAGTCAACAATTTATTTCATTAAAAAATTCCTGCGTTTAAAAGCCACATCCCGTTTAAAAAACGGGAGACGGCGAAAACGATAGGAGGGTGCGTATCATATTTTAATACTCTCAAGGCCTTATAATATTCTCTGAAGCCAAGGTTCCTACAGATAGGTTTCACCCAACGATTGCGTACAGTCTGATATTTGGGACAAAAAAACAGGACGTGGATCTCATTTTCAAGATGGTATTTGCACGCTGGGCACTCAGTAGTTTATTTAAGTCCCATTTACTAGTAAATAACATGAGCGGCAGACTACCCATCCTAAATTGCATGTACAGTTTCCTTGCCGAAGCTAGATTAATCAGGTCAAGGAAATCCTCCGTTTTGTAATCCTCTTTTACTTGGAGGAACGGAGATGTCAGTCTACCAACTGTAGAGCTCACGTGAAGAGACAATCGATTGCGGTGCCTATAGTGGTATACCAAATCGGCCCTAGATATTTCGGGGCACACTACTTCAGGTGTTCCCCATAACTCGGGTAAGCCAATCCTATTACAGAGTTCCTTAATATGAATTAACTACGGGATTTTCCTGGCTCTAATTTCAGCCCACACATCCCTGAACTCACTTCTAAAGGGAGCTAGTTCAGGAACTGACCATAATCTTCTCCAGTAGGTAAGTGGCCTTAAGGCCACTTCCTCCTCAATAGGGAGAAGCCCTAGGTCCAGCCGAAGAGGTACTAATGGATCCCAACAGATTCCTCATAAATGAGTGCTCCACCCTTATAAGGCTTGTGGGCCTAAAATGCCCCCAAAGCCCCGCCCCGTACATAGAAGCCGCTCTAGCCTGTACTTTATACATTTCGATAAATGGAGCAGCAGGCTTGTACACAGATACTCTGTGCATTTTCAAGATCCCACCCACCATTTGTGTCAACTTTAAGGCAGCCTTTGCTACTTGGGCATCCCATTCCAAATGTTCCACAAGGATGATGCCCAAATACTCAAAGGTTTTTACTCGTTCCAAAGGTATGCCATCCAATACTGGATTTGGGTGGGTGTGCCTGGGTGGGTTAAAAATCATAAATTTAGTTTTAGATAGAATTATCTCCAGGCCTCTTGATGCACAGAAATCAGCGAAGCCATCCAAGGTACGTTGGATATCCATTGATGTCTTGGGACAACAACAAGGTGTCGTCCGCGAACATCAATGCGGGTACCCGGCCTGTAACTAACCTTGGGGCATGAATATCCTTTATACCTAATAAATGATCTACAAGCCCATTTATGTATAAACTAAAAAGGGTAGGGGCCAGGACGCACCCCTGGTGCACCCCCTTTTTTACCGGGAAGCGAGCAGACAATTCTCCATGCTTCCCGCATCTGACTTGGGCATAGGTTTCTGAGTGGAGCCTTATTAACACTTCCAGGAGGTATATTGGGATGCCAAGATCTAAAAGTACCCTCCACAATTTTCCCCTAGGGACCAGATCAAATGCAGACCTCAGGTCCACAAAAATGAGGTAGAGGCTGCCACCCTCCACACTCACTGTTTTCCAATACAGGACCTGAAGTCTGAAGATCTGGTCAATAGTTGACGTACTCGTCCTAAAGCCGGCCTGAAGAGTACTCAAGATCTTATTTTCCTCAACCCAGGCCTGGACTCTTTCCAGGATTATTCGTCCCATCAGCTTCTGGGTGATATCTATCAGGCTAATGGGCCTGTAGCTGGACGGTAGTAGGGGGCAGCCTTTCTTGTGAATAGGGACTATCTCTGTGCCTCGCCAGGAATCTGGCGGATCCGTTCCCATTAAGATGGAATTAAACAAGACACAGAGATAAGGGGCCCATATTTTTGGTTCTGACCGAAATAGGTCCCCTGGAAGCTTATCAAGACCGGGCGCTTTGTTAGGTAATAGCTTGGCGATAGCAGAGTCAACTTCAACGATAGTGATCTCCTGTACCCCCCCAATCGATGCTCATTGAGGGGGCCAAAAGTTGAAGGTGCTAAATCATCAATGCCCGAATGTGCATACAGGGTTCCAAAATGGGCTTCCTATACTACTGGTGCTATATTTGGTACTATCGCTAATCCACCATCCCTCCCACCGTCACTGACTATTGCCCAGAAACATTTCAAATCCTTATACTGGAGAGCAGTTCTCAGGTCTTCCCATTTATTTGTTTCCCATACCTTCTCAGATTGAATAACCTGCTTGTACTGCAACCGAAGTTCCTTTATCCTCGGCTTGTCCTTGGCCTTTATAGCTTCTAATAAATCTTTTCATTTTGTGGCAGGAAGCATTGTACCTGGGATGAGATAGGACCGGTTTTTCTTTAATGCTTACTTCCGAATAGAACACCCCAAGCATCTTGGAAGTCAGATGATTGTGTATTTCTACCGGCCTAGCGTCCAGCCCTACTTGAGTGCCCAATGGCCCAACCCCAGCCATTTCACTAAGATACGGCACAGCCTGCTGGTATATGTGTGCTAACTTATTTGGGGAACCCAATATGTAGGGCCATTTTACTCTCCACCTGTTATGTAGTAGGAGAGGTTGTTGAACTAGAGTGGGCACTACTGAGTAGTTAGACAGGCCCCAACTCCCTGGCTTAAGTGTCATAACCAGAGCATTGTGGTCACTGTCTTTCCGCTGGTAAATCTGGAAATCCAGGACCCTATCCCAAGATCTGGATTCCACCATAATGTAGTCTATGGTCGAGGTTTGCCCTTCTCTGTTAAATGTTGGTAGGCCAGGTCTATCCGATTTTGATCTCCCATTACAAGCCCTCAGGGAAAAAGAAAAAATAAATGAATTTATTTGGAGTACCAGCGACGTCCACGCTCTAACGGGTGGGATCAGGAGTTCCGGGATGTTCCAGTACCGATTCTCACTATCTGAATCATCTAGGCTCACATTAGTAAGGGGATCAAACTGGCAATTAAAATTGCCCCCTATTATTAGAATGTTCTCTGGGTCAAGAGTCAGTATGTAGTCTCTCAATTGTTCAATGACTCTTGCCCACTCTGCATTGGCCTGGAGTAGATATTAATTAGGGCAATTTGTTTGTTAGCTGGGAGGGATAAGAGGACACATTGTATCTCATGGGAATTTGTTGGCAGCTGCTCTGCTTTAGCACCCAGGTGCGTGCCCACCCAGATGCTTAGCCCCCCGGATGGTCTGCCCCTACCCCTCATTGTGGCTGGTATGTTAAAGGTGGTAAAACCTCTCCGTTGGTTATTTTCCAGAGCCCACGTCTCCTGCATTAAACAAATATCATGTTTTTCTACACACAGACCCCAATCTGGACATAATAATTTATTCTTGATCCCTGCCAAATTCCATGAGAGAATTTTGATGTTACTATTTACCTCCCATGCTTTAAAATTCTTATGTGTCCTACTACAACTAACTGCCCCAAGTGGTGAATCATCCATGTGCAACGCCCCCATCCCCGAGTTGGGCCTCTTCTCCCTCGGTGCTCTGTCTCGAGCCCCTCTCATAGCTGTGCTGATTCCCATGCTGCTTACACCCTCTAGATGCCGCAGAAGTGCTCTCTCCCCCCAGAGGACCATATTGAAAAATGCCACATTTCATTACAGGACCCTCCCTAGCTGCTAAAAAACTCATATTATCAACTTAGGCTTTTCACTATTAGTCGCTTCACAACAAACATCAGTCACGTGGGGGGTTGCAATATTAGCTAAACCGACTATACAGACAACTGGTCGATTTTTAGCGGATAAATTGGGGCGTTGGGCCATTGCGGAATGCAATCTGGGGAACAGTAAATTTACTCTTTGTACTATCTATGGGTCTAACTTGGATGAATCTATAGTCTTGGAAGAGTTAAATGTAGAACTTGCAGCTTGGCCGGTCCCCCTAGTGGTTTGCGGCAATCTAAATATTAATCTGACAAAGAAGGAACTTCAAAGTGCGATACAAAGATATAGGGGACGGAAACCAAGAGTTTTTAAAGCTTTATATTATTTGTTAAAAGATCATGGATTGGTGGACGTATGGGATCATCTTCATCCAACTGACCCTGGTTATACGTTTTACTCTTTTCCTCATCAGAAATTGATACGTCTTGATTATTTTTTTTATGTCCACCACACTGTTAACAGGGGCATCGGCCTATATATTTCCTAGGATCACCTCTGATCATGCGCCCATTTTGTTAGAAATACCGGCTTTTAGTGTCAATCATATACCGAGAATCTTCTCATTTGATCGGAAACTCTGTTTAGATGATAGCTTTAAAGAATATATGTGTAGTTGGATTAAGGAGTTTTTTGATCACAATAGACATTCAGCCCATGTAGCAGTTATATGGGACATATTCAAGGCTTGTTTTAGAGGTGAAATATTGAGTTTTGGTCTACACTATCAAAAGAAGGCTAAATTACAGTTACAAGACTTGTATTCCAAGTTGAGAGAAGCGGAGGGAATACTGACTCAAGGGATTGTACAGGGAAAAAATGTAGCGGACTTTGAGACTAATGCAGCTATATGTCGCGCCAATATTAACACACTTTGGAATAGGGAAAATGCCAGGAAATATTTAATCTATAGGAAACAGTGCCATGAGTATGGTCGGTGTCTAGCGCTCCAGTTACGGATGAAAGAAGCGTTCCAGCGAATTGCAGGGCTTAGAGATTGTTCGGGTGTAATACGACAAGACCTTCAGGGGATACTGGCAATTTTTCACCAGTTTTATACAGAGTTATATACACAACAGGAAACAGTGGATAAGGTAAATGATACTCTTATGGTGGGGAACATAATACAACTAGACCCGGAAGAAGCAGAGTTGTTAGATAGTCCCATTACAATGGAGGAATTAGAGACTGCTGTTAATAATTTAGCAATGGGGAAAGCCGCCGGACCTGACAGACTCCCTGGGGAAATTTATAAGGTTTTTTTCCATGAAATCAAGAATTAAATGCTTACTACCATCAGGTCGGCACAGAATGGACAAGCTCCTAAATCCTGGGATGAGGCCACAATAGTAGTTTTTAAAAAAAAGGGGAAACCGTCTGAAATACCTGGAGCTTATCAGCCGATTTCTTTGGTAAATTGTGATGGGAAAATGTATGCAAAAATATTGGCCAATCATTTGGCAAAAGTTATTGTCCCACTAATATCACTGAATCAGCATGGCTTTATTCCCGGACAGGGAACGGTTGCTCATATTAATAAGGTGGTAACATTGTTCGATATAGCTCAGATCGAAGGGCGGGAATTAGGGTTAATATTGTTAGATGCTGAAAAAGCATTTGATCGTGTGGAGTGGGGTTATCTATGGAATATTATGGATTGGGCAGGATTTGGGAATGGGTTTATGCAGGCTTTGCAGGTACTATATAAAGCTCCGGTTGCTAGAATTGCTTCAATGGGCTTGGTCTCAGAGCCAGTGAGAATAACCAGAGGAACTCGGCAAGGATGTCCATGCTCCCCCCCCTGCTGTTCGCTCTTTATATTAATCCTTTTGTAGACTTGCTGGGAAAGAGCCCTTTGATTAAACCGTTTATAGTCCGGGAGGTTTCACACTCTGTTTTTGCCTATGCGGATGATATAGCCATTACTACAGTAGATCCAATTACCGCTCTTATAGAGGTGGAGCGCTTAGCAAAAGAATTTGGCCAGGTATCTGGTAATAAGCTTAATATCTCCAAAACACAAATATTATGTTGTGTCAAGTGATGTGAGATGTTTGAAAGAAGTAACATATCTGGGGATTAAAATTCGAGCATCAATGAAAGAATTGGTTGAAGTTAATTGGGTGGATATTATGAGTAAAACTAAGGAATACTTAGAAAGATGGGGCGGCTCCATCTCACATTGGTTGGTAGAGATAATATAAAAATTAATATTCTGCCTAGGATGTTGTACCTATTTAGATCTATTCCCCTAGAAGTGACGCGGGATCAACTCCAACAATTGCAATCTCTATGTGCTAAATTTCTTTGGACCCCTGGCAAACCTAGACGGGCTATAAGGTTCATGACTCTACCAAGAGAGAGGGGTGGTTGGTCGATACCTGATTTTACATTTTATTATTA
Source organism: Triturus cristatus (assembly GCF_964204655.1). Lineage (NCBI taxonomy): Eukaryota > Metazoa > Chordata > Amphibia > Caudata > Salamandridae > Triturus > Triturus cristatus. Next base: position 302,439,495 of record NC_140589.1, read on the forward strand.
TGCTTGTTTTTTGTTAAAGATCCTAGTATTGCTGACTGGGGAAGAAGTTGGTAACCCGGCTGAGGCCCCCTCTATTTTTCAATTATTGCTTGGAGCAGAGGCAAAGAACTGTTTGTTTAAAGAAGTTGATGGTAGTTATTTTAAAAGTACACGGTTTAAAGTAATAAATGCTGCTTTCAAGGTGTGGAAAAGCATACGGAAGATTCTCTCATTAGAAGGGTTAACATATTATACACCCACATATGCCTTGAAGATTCTCCCACCCATTTTTTGGGATCAGGTGGCATTAAGTTGGAGAAATAAAGGTCTTGTGCAGATTGGAGACTTTTATGAGGCTCGGGGGCTTTTCCCTAGCTATTTGGATTTGGCAAGACAGTATAATTTGCCCAGAACACAGTTTTTTAAATTCCTTCAAATCCGGGACTTTCTTGGTAGGAAGAAAGTACTATTGGTACCAAACCCACTGATTGAAACCATAAGACGTCAGGAGAATATCGAGGTATTGTTCAAGATTCTTTTATCTGCTAGGACAGATGATTTAGAGAAACATAATACTCAATGGGCTATGGTACTGGGAGAACAGGATAGATCTATAGAAAAAGCTATTATAATGTCTAGGGAAACCCTGTTATCAGCGAATCTAAAGGTTCAAGTCTTTAAAACTATCTTCAATATATATTATACCCCGGCAAAGATGTTAAAATGGGGTGGGTGGCAGGATGGCAAATGTTTTCGATGTGGGTGGGATAATGCGGAAAGCTTACATGTGTTCTATACTTGTAGTAAATTGTCTAGATATGTTGCGGATATCGAGAAGTTCTTATCAGAGATTACGGGAATATCTGTTAAAATTACTGCACCCATAATGTTGTTAGGAATTGGTCAGGATTTAGAAGCTAGGAAACCTATGTTTAAACATCGTTATTTAATTTTTATGTCTATGGTTGTGGCTTGATTATGTATTGCTGCTGAGTGGCTTTAACCTGAGGACCCTCCCTTTGAACGATGGCAAGCTAGAATGTATAATTTATTTAATTTAGAATTTAGTTTGTATTCGGTGAAAAGTTCAAGGAAACAAAAGACTGGTATATCTATTTGGGGGCATTTTATGAACATATGAAATAATACAATGTATTATATTGTTTTGATACCGTGGAGTAAAAAATAATTTTAAAAAAAAATCAAAAAAAAAAAAGCAGTCAACTTGCCCCCCTGGCACGTCCTCACTGAACAGCAGTTAACAAATAAATATGTTTCCCTATTAATGAACTTCAATGTTTGCCCTACCACTCCCGGCGACGTGAACGATCTCCATAGCTGCCTAGATTTCAGATTGCTTATGTGTGACATTTTCACAATTTCAGTGTAATTATGAGTGACATTCAACTACTATGAGTGACACTTCCTCGTGAGCAAAAATCAAGCAATGAAGACACTAGAAACATATAAATATCAGAAATTGAGCAACAAGAACTCTAAGAACTTGCACAACCTACTCACATCCTACATGATTTTACACCTCTTTGGACCACTGCAGCTAAGCTGACTCAGAAGGTTTAAGCACACGATGAAGAAAAAGTCTGGAGCTCAGTGGATAATCAGACGGGCAAGCAGCTTAGATCCTACCATCACCAGCTACCCTTGGATTGCTGGCAAGATAACACATTACTTGTGCCTAAGTTTAAATACAATTATGCCAATGTTTCTCCAACAACAAGGTGTTGTGTCTGTTTGTGCTCTTGTGTTCTTTTATATGGGTTTGTGTATACATCTGACTGGGACTACAAGTGTGGCCCTGGCTATGGGATAACAGCGCTATGATGGCAGAGCAGGAGTCTCCACTGCCAGATGACTGCATTTGGAGTGTCTGCATGTTAGAGGAAAGAGAATGTTACATTTTTTACAGATTCTTGCTGTTCCCTCTTAAGTCATGTATAAACATAAGAAAATCTAAAATAACAAGTCACTGGGGCAGCTCAGCTTCTTTTACATATGCAAAGTGAACATCCTAGCTATAGGGTTCTCTAGCACTCTGGCTCCTACCAGAGAAAACATCTATATATTGTTTCCGCGCCTCTTACCTGCTGTTATATTTCATGAAACCCCGTAAAATATTTCCACATCTGACCATCCCCCTAATTGACAGTGAAAGCCCTTCCTGACAGTCCTCGCCCGCTCTGACTACCGTTCCTGACACAAAAACCAGTCTGAGCCACTGGACTCCATGTGTTTTTTACATTTTCCATCAGATGTTTGCTTAAAAGGTCTTACACCGCTATCTCAAGATTCAGTAGTTTTAAGACAAAACCTCCAATCACAGCCAGTGCTGCCTATTTAGATAGGCGTTGAAATTATCTGCGACCACTTCCCAAGAGGCCACCATGGCACGTTCTGAAATGTACAATGAAAAAGACGTGCAGAGTAGGAGGGGAACGGGACAAACGAGAAATGGAGGGATAGAATGAACAATAAAAAGAAGAAAAGCAGTAAAAAAGAAAGGAGAAGAGCCAGAAAGAGCACAAAAGAGAGCAATAAAGAATGGTTGAATGAATTAAGTTCTGGCTGAGGAGCACGAGAGTCAAAGATAAGACAGGCAGAGAGGGGAAAGCCAGGCCGAGTGAAGAAGTTGTTTGAAAAGTACAGTCAGTGAGTTGCAGTTTCACAATTAAGGTTGCATGTGTGGATTCAGTCAATGGTATGTGCTTTCAAAGCGCTGTTAGGGTACTTAAAAAGCCAGTACTGGCTAGGGAGTCCACATGACATGATCCCAGTCAGTGGTGTGCTCACTTGCTGTTGTGTGCTTCTCTGCAGCGCGAGTACACTGCTTTACACTGTATTGTGACAGGCAGAGGCCCAACTAGAGCCAAATTTCGGGGATAGGGAGGCGATTAAAATTTCAGGGGGGGGGCTTAATTCTTCCAGCAATATGCAGAGTGGAGATGTGTAGGGGCTCTAAGAAGGGGTGAGACAAAGCCTTGTTAACAAGTCAATGGTCTTTTAAAGACCTGTGAAGTACTCTGGTGCGGCTGGCAGCTGAAAAACTGTCTGTGTGTGTGTGCCCAGGAAGCTGTCTCAGCCCGGACTGACACACGACGGGGGAGGTGGTGATGGTGGGGGTCGGGGGGGGGAGAGACTTAGCCCTTTGAGCCCTAGGGGCGTTGCGAGCCTGGACTGTCAGGCGACCCTGTTTCTACCAGTCTACCTGGCGCACGGATATCTGTATTTGAGGGGGCACTGAAAGGCTGAACGTGCGCACGTTTGCATGACCCATGAACAAACATGTCTGGAGTGCCATGGCGCCTTCTATCAAGATATCAAACAGTCATCTTTAGGTGAACACCAGATGGTCCAGATGGAGCCCTCCCACGGGCTTTTGATTTTAAATCAAATATAAGCTGGTGGTTTCTTTTTCTTCTGAAGGCATTTACCATGTGTATGTCGAAAGGACTTATTCAAAGATGTAGTTGGGCGCCACCATAATCCAACTTCACCAGAAGACGAGACATAATCTAATTTGTTTCGTTTAATTTCCCTGTTGTGTGCAGCTGGTCAAGTATTTGTCAGACTGAACCTATGTAAATTACCAGAATATTCTGAATGGTGTGGAATCATCAAGGGTCCTGGGTTCTGGGTGCCGACTCTGTGTCTGACTGTGCGACAAACAGGTTCACATGAACTTTGGCAGTGTACAGTGCTTGACTTTCCACCAGACCATGCATAAGTCTCTGTTAGGGTGACCAACTGGCATGGGTGCAAATTCAGGACAGTGAGTGTAAAAATTCAGGACAAAGGGTCAACATTCAGGACAAAAATTCAGGACAGGAGGTCAAAATTCAGGTAAAAGGTAAGTTTTACAGACACATCAGAGGAGGTTGCGCAATAGTATACAAGTAAGTAAATAGACAACCACTTAAGTACAAGTGAAAGTAAGTTTATATTAGGTTGGGACAATTGTGCACTTCATGGTTTTTCAGTATGCGCACAGCTTTAAGCAAATGTGCAGGTCTTTTTGTGGTAACAAAACCGCCCCCACCTTTCCAGCTCCTAGAGAAAACGCCTGATGCCCGGTCCTGCCGGTCCGGCCTTGCTACCACCCTCCAATGGAGCCTCTCTCATGTGTATTTAATTTCTTCTATAGTGCTACTCATCCCAAGTATGTGGGGCAGAGTGTTGGAGTGCGTTACAATACACACATATTATATAGAGACAATCACTCATATAAATGTTAAAGTCAACAATGTGTAATCATACTTTCATCCGTCATTCAGTCTTTCACCATTCATTCTGTCCTTCCATCCGTGTGCCCATCCATGACCATATTCAACCATTTACAAACCTATCCATCACGTATCCTTCCATCCATCATTTCACTCATCCATCCCTCCATCCACCCTTTAACTCATCCATCCATTATCCATCCATCCACCCTTTCACTCTATCCATCTGTACACTCATCCATCCAATCTTCCACCCATCCATTCACCTATTCAGCCATCCTTTCACTTACTCATTCATCCACCCAGTCACTCATCCTTCCACCCATTCACCCATTCAGTCATCCATTTTCCCATCCTCCCTTTCTCTCTCTCAATTCCCCTTTCACTTAGCCATCCATCCTTCCATCCACCCACCCATCCATCTACTCATCCACTCATGAATCCGTCCATTGAACCTCACTCATCCATCCTTTCACTCATCCATCCTTTCTCTCATCCATCCATCTTTTCACTCATCTATCCATCCTTTTGCCCATCTACAAGCCCTTACATCCACCCTTTCACTCATCCATCCATCCATTCACCCTTTCACTAATCAATTCATCAATCCACCCTTTCACTAATCAATTCATCGATCAATCAATCATTTCACTCATCAATTCACCCATTCTCTCGTCCATCATCCACCCTTTCACTCATCCATCCATCATTTCACTCATCCATCCAGCCATCATCCACCCATCCCATCCCTTCACTTACTTACTCACTCACTCACCTTTTCACATTAATTATGAGCTGAGCCTTTGTCTGCAGAGTTGCAGACAGAAGAGTCCCATCAATAACTCCACCCTCACTGTAGTTCCTAAAGCAAGGGGTGAGGTGGGGCAGGGTTCACTATGCCCCTGCACATAGGTAATCTGAAAAAGTGGAAGGCATGAGTCATGCATGATGCACAGTGCCTGGACGTGGGGAGACTGTGACATGGTGTTATTTCCAGAGCTTTAAGTGGGATGAAAAAATGAGGGACGTCTCGCCAAAAGGGTGGTCGATGTAATTAAGGGCGTAGCTTAAAACACATAAGCTAAAAATCTGTTCTTAGTATAATGTGCCACCCGACTGGTATTTTTTGTTGCTTCTGTCATTGCATCCACATATATAATACAACAAGTAACGTTACACCTAGAACAAGTAACGTTACACCTACAGCAAGCCAGAACTATTGGCTTTGTCAATGGTTGTTAGTTGCATAAAATAATACAGCAGCAACCATGGCTTCCTTGAATATAATTTTGAAAATGCGTCAGTTCTAAAACGATGAAACTCTGAGAGAACTATAATCCTTTCCTTTGAACTTTTCACCGCCTTCCTTTGGTTAACTGGATTCTCACCTAGCAGCAGCTTGGGTGTTTTTGCACTTCCATGGGACAGAATGCCCTGCCCTGGACTGAGGCTGGAGGAGGCCACCACATGCTGTACCAGCCCAGACTGACCCATTGTCATTCTGTATGTGGCAATCAGCCCCACACAGAATGACAATGGGCGGGTGGGACTGTTCTTGTGCTCAGAGGAGTGTGAAGCGGCCAGATCAGGGGCGGAGGCCTTTCACAAAGGAACAGCTCTGTTCCCTGAAAGGCCCAAAATTACGGACAAAAGGCGTCCATAAAAGGGATTGTCACAGACAATGGACGCGAGGTCCAATTTACGGACGGTCCGTGAAATTTACGGGCGGTTGGTCACTCTTGTCTCAGTGCCACCAAATGAGCGCTACGAACAGCCTTTGGGTTTGCATAGTGGTCCATAGACACAATAGAAGTTGTTCCTTCCATCTCTTTCCCACCCCTATCAAATCCGCTAGTAAAAAGCTACACTGGGTGTAATGAACTACAAATCACCTCTTCGTTTTTCTTTGATTTTATAGTTTTATTGGTTAATTCACATTCGACTTTTCATCAATACTCTACCTTCTCCTCCATTTCACTTTCCTTTATTTACGAAATGCTTTTCTCACTTCAGTCCTTCTCCCCCTGTACCTTTAACCTTTTTTCTTTAGTAGTTTACCCAAACACATACACCAGTTGCTATGTAAATATTTATCATTTATCCCACGGAAGGGCTCCACCTGGACCATCTGGTCCCCCCCCGCCCCACAACCACCTTCCCCACTGTGTGTGTCAGCCCGGGCTGAGACAGCTTCCCAGGCACACACAGACAGTTTTTCAGCTGCCAGCCGCACCAGAGTACTTCACAGGTCTTTAAAAGACCATTGACTTGTTACTTTTATTGTATGGTCAGCGGAGATTCAGACATTTCTGCGGGGCAGTCTCCGTTCTGAAAGGTCGCAATGGTGGATGTGCTACGTTTAGGAGATGGACAGCTGAGTGGGTGGTCTTTACGTGGATGACTGGTGAACGACGTTAGGCCATCATAATAAGCTGCTTAATTGATTGTCACATATGTGCTAGTGAATTTGAATGTGCAACGCCGAAATGTCGCAGAGTGAGTGTTACGTTTGTTGACAGCCCAGATCGAGCTGAGTGAGTTAGCCCCCTGCTGCAAGCTGCTCGAGGGATCAGCTATGTGTGCGCTTCACATAGAATAGTGCGCGCTCAGGGTGAAAGAGGTGGGCGCGCGCGCGCACATGCGCAGGTTCGAGGGAACACTGATCACGGGCTCACATTCGTTTCATTCAGGGGTCTTTCATTTCCATTGTTGCCCCCAGTGAGCTTAGCTGATGCAGACTAATTTTAGTGCCTTATGGGAATAGCAGTTCCCTGAATGGGAGTTCAATCATTCCTTTAGTAGGTGCAATGCAATTTTGACTATTAAAAGCAATTAACAATCCTTAGTACGATGTGGTGCCAAAGAACAGGTTGATTGTGCATATGGAACGATGTGCCACGCGGAATGTGAAAGTTCAATCCGCAGCCTCTTACGATCATAGATGGTGCTCTTTCCACAGCAGGGGCCGCCGTGATTATTTTTCAAACAAAGTGCCCGTAAGCATTGAAAGGCTCTCAACATAATTCCTGCTTCCTTCTAAAAAAAAGGACAAGGGGGATACAGTCTGAGGGGCCATAAAGGCTTTGGGGGGGTCTGTGCACACCCCTTCCCTTAATATTAAAATATACTGTCTCAGGCTCAGGGAGTGGGCTGCACACCCCTTCCCTTTTTTATCAATCAGCCCCATGGAATGGGGTTTGCCGGACCACGGGTAGACCCTGTGGTTGACCCCATGCTGTGCATGGACAAAGGCAGAGTGTGGGCTGCCAGCAGGGGTTCCTTACAAGACCTGGCCACAGCCCAGGCCTCGCGGCCAAGCCCTTGCTCTGCATGGGCAAAGGTCATGTGTGACAGGGGGGTTGGATGCAAGGCACTGCCCCAGGTCTGTCCTTGTGGCCAACCCCTTGCTGTGCAGGCCAAAGGTCTTGCACAACTGATAGTTTGCTTTACATATGGGGTAGTTGGTTGCCTGCAAGGGGTTGGTCAGGCCCTGTGGCCAGCTCCCGCCGTGCGGGGTCTGAGGTCCTGCCCCGCTGGGGGTTGATTTTGCTAATGGTAATAAAGTATTACTTTACATTAACAAAAAACTTTAAATTCACTGATAAAAACAAAGGTTAAAGTGACGTTATAGTTAGGTGACAATTTAAGTGACTATAATGTCACTTTAATCTTTACTTTTTTCAGTGAATAAATATAAAGATATGGATATGTATGCTATGAAAGGGCAGTAAGGGTAATTTTTAATTTTAGGGTTGGGAAGTGATAGAGCGTGATAAGTATAATTTTAGGGTTTTGGGGTGGGTAGTGATCAAGTGTGGCAAGGGTACTTTAGGGATTAGGGGTGGTAAGGATAATTTTAGTGTTGGGTGGGGCAAAGTGTGGTAAGGGTAAATATAGGGTTTAAATGGTGGGTAGTGGTATAGGCAGGTTAGAGTAAATTAAAAAGAAGGGGTTCCCCCCTGAAAAAGAAAAAAATAAATGTAATATTAAAGGTATATATATATTACCTACTGGCGTTCGCCAGTAGATAGTTATAGTTAGGAAGGAGTTTCCATAGGAAATCTCAAAATTCTATTTTGAATAACTTTGGCGCCGGTTGACGAATCTTCGCAAAATTTTCAAAACTAATGGGGCGCTCCGCTCAGTTCCTACCCTGAAAGTTTCGGGGTGATTCGTCAAGTGGGGGCCGAGAAAAAAGGGGGTCCCAAAACGCATTTTCCCCATGCATTTTTCCATAGGACTTTAGTCGCAGCTACAGCCCGAACGGCTGAACAGAATTATGTGAAATTTGGCAGAGAGGTAGCTATAAGGTCCATGAAGTGCCTTTTGCAGGTTTGGTGTAAATCTGTTGAGTATTTCCTGAGAAAATAGCATTTAAATCAATATATAGATATATATATGTAAGCGCGCAGCGTGCGCGCACTGAGCAAGTCCTTTGCGCGCACCTTGCCGTGCGCGAGCGCACTTCTGATTGGTTGTTAGATGTCAGTAAACATTTGAATCGGTGGAAATCAGGAAGCGGCAGCCGCCATTTTGTCTCTCGCATAAAGAGGGGGTGATAAACAAAGGGGGAGAACGTGAAAAGGGGGCAGAGTGGGGAGATATTGACCCACTAGACATTGTAAGGGGGTCACAGTAGGACCTTGTAGGGCAAAAAAAAAGATTTATATTTTGAAAAAAAATAATCGCCGAGTGCGCGCACCCAGCGCGCACCCGAAGTTTTTTTTGTTTTTTTTTAAATAATAAAAATTTGCAATTAAGTGAAAAGATATAAGGTGGCTCTAAAAAGAGCCCTTGTGTTTATTGTGTGTTTTTTGGTACCTACAAGTAAGTACCGATGCAGTCTAAAGTTCAAGAGGAAGACTCTGTTCCCTTCATCAGTGAAGTGTACACCATCTCCTCTATAAATGTCTTGCATGTTGTAACGCAAGTTGTTGTGGTATATAGAACCCATACCAAAGTCTCTGAGGAAAGCAGAAATAGATTTGTTGACGTGCTTCCTTGCTTTGTCAATCTGCGGACAATGTTGGTTGGACCAGTTCCACTTTTGCCTTTGGCATATGTTAGAATATACAAAGGCAGTTTGTGGAAAAAGTGACATCAATTGCACAAAGGTGTCCTTAATAAGCATTTCCAGACCTACCCCAGTTAAAGTGCCTAGGTCATTTCCACCACAGTGCACAATAATAAGGTTAGGCTGTGGGAGATGTAGAAAGGTTTTCACCAAAGGCATTAATTGGTGCCACTTTAACCCTCTCTGACCAATCCATTTAATGTCTACATTTGGCAAAGCAAGGTCTCTCACCATACCTCTTTTTTCTGCAAATTCTTCACTCCAGAAGACATAGCTGTGACCTACAATCCACACTGTGAACATCTTCCAAGGAGATCAGGATGCACTCAGGAGGTGTCTTTCAGTAGAAAGGCAATATGAAATGAAAGACAGTTGAAAAATGGGGGCACACATAGTTTTTTTTATAAAAAGAACTCATTGGCTGTTTGAAACCATTCTACACTAAAAACTAGGCTGTATGTTTAAATTTTAAAAAGCATGTTTTGTATTGGTACAGAAAAATGTGTTACCAAAGAACATTACTATGGATTGGCTGTTAGGTTTGAAAAGTCAAGCACTCTTGCTCTTTGGATATGAAACATTGTCTGCTGAACTTCTGACCTCTCTCCTCACAGCAGTGTTCCATGACCTGTTGCTATGGTAGCAGGCAGGAGACAAGTTGGGGGAAGGGTACATTTGGAAAGGGGTTCAAGTTTTCAACCAATAGAAATGTGTGATTTCATTTGAAAAAAAGTGGGAAGCACTGAGATTTGAAATTAACATGTATATGTGTGAAAAAAGAGAGGGAAACATTGCCATTTACTGGTTCTGCAGAGAGGAGAGAGGTGTAGAGCTCTGATATTCTGACTATGATAGTCTGCTGTTTGAGTGGCACATTTCTTAAACAACTAACTAATTTTAAAGGTGAGTTATGAGTTTGAGAGGGAAAGTATGTGGTGATTTTTGAGATAAATATTAGAATTGTGAATCTTCTTCAAAAGTTATGTTTTACATTTTGAGGTTTGGGAGATATTTAACTGTCTTGAACTTGTAAGATATTAAGGACTATGTTTTCACCATAAGTTAATGTGTACTGGTAACAATGAGGAATACTGTTTTGTGCCTACCATCAAACCATGAGTCTGTGTGCAGAGAAGAATTGTTGACAGAGATTTAATTTGTGTTGCTGTTGAAAAGTAAGACTTGCAGTTGAAAGAAAAGGACAGCTTTTTAATTGTGATGGTTAGGATTTAGCAGAAATCACTTTGAAAGAAAAGAGAGGAAAAGGGCAGCACATTTGAAATTAGCATTAGTTCTGTAAGAATTGGTGACCCAGGAAAGGGGCAGCCTGTGTTTTGTGCCTACCAACACAGCATGAGTCTGTGTGAATATAGGAATTGTGGCCAGATATGTATTTTGTGTTGCAGTTGTTTTGTAAAACATGCACTTGCAGGAAAGGGACAGCTTGTTTTCTTCAAATGTGGTGGTTAGCACTCAGCAGAAATCACTTAATCGCAAATTGGAGGCAAAAGCTAAAAAATTTGAAACCAACAGGGTAGATTTCCCTTTCAAAATAGCAAAGGCACATGTAGATGCCATATGTTCAAAACTGAAAATAACCCTTAGCACACATGCATTGTTACATACATCCCTGCAGTCTTCATGCAGTTCTGGAAGTCTCTTTGCTCATCTGTCTTGCACTAGACAATACACAGTCTTCAGAAACACACTCTTGGCACACACACAGCAGCTTCTCCAACACTCTCATGTGTAGTACTCAGCTCTGTGTGCTGTTTCAGATAGCACTGTGTAATGCAAACACATTCAACATCACCAAGGCCTCATTTAAATTGATCTAGTCTAATCACTCACCCTGTAACACATGGTCATGGTCTTAAGGAGCTGTTAGGACAAGTGCTGTTTTCTGCTTCTGTGAATGATAAGGGAAATGTGTCAGGCTGTAACAGTAATTTGGTACTATTCAGGAACACTGTTTTGTTCCCAAAAACATAGCATGAGTCTGTGTGTATACAGGAATTGTGGGCAGAGATTTAATTTATGAAGTTGTTGTTCTGAAAGAAATGCAGTCCTAGGAAAGGGGCAGCCTGTGTTATGTGCCTAAAATGATGATATGACTCTGTGTGCACACAGGAATTGTGGGCAGAGATTTAATTTATGAAGTTGTTGTTCAGTAAGAATTGCAGTCCCAGGAAAGGGGCAGCCTGTGTTATGTGTCTAAAATGATGGCATGAATCTGTGTGCGCACAGGAATTGTGGGCAGAGATTTAATTTGTGAAGTTGTTGTTCAGTAAGAAATGCAGTCCCAGGAAAGGGGCAGCCTGTGTTATGTGCCTAAAATGATGGCATGAGTCTGTGTGCCCACAGGAATTGTGGGCAGAGATTTAATTTGTGAAGATGTTGTTCAGTAAGAATTGCAGTCCCAGGAAAGGGGCAGCCTGTTGTGTTTACACAAATTATCCCTTAGCACACATGCATTGTTACATACATCCCTGCAGTCTTCATGCAGTTCTGGAAATCTCCTTGCTCATCTCTCTTGCAGCTGACAATACATAGTCTGCAGAAACACACTCTTGGCACACACGCAGCAGCTTCTCCAACACTCCCATGCGTACTACTGAGGTCTGTGTGTAATGCAAACACATTCAACGTCACCAAGGCCTCATTTTCTTTGCTCTACTCTAAACACTCACCCAGGTTGCAGATACTTATGGTATGAAGTAGCTGTTAGGAAATGTGCTCTTTTCTGCCTCTGTGATCTACAAGGAAAATGTGTAAGGCTGTAACAGCAATTATCATTTGATCTACCAGAGTAATAAATGTGCTTTGAATTTGCAAATCAAATTCTGTGTTCTGCTTAGAAGCACACCATGAGGCTGTGTGCGCACAGGAATTGTGGCCACAGATATTATTTGTGTTGCAGTTGTTCTGTAAAACATGCACTTGCAGGAAAGGGGCAGCTTGTTTTTTTTCAACTGTGGTGGTTAGCACTGTGCACAAATTAGTAAATCACAAATGAGAGGCAAATGGAAAAACATTTGAAATTAATGAAAAGTAAAAAAAAATATTTTAATGAATTATAATTACAAAAAGGATTTTTTAAGTTCCTTGCAGGTATAGGTGAGCAACAGTGAAAAAAAAAATGCCTTTAAGGACAAGAAAGAGGAAAGAAAAGCAACAAGTATATCTGGACAAAACTGGAAAAAAAAAATAGGAGGAGAAGCTGGTGATGGCAAAAAGAAAAAGTCTACTGGTAAGCAGAGCAGAGATTTCTTAAAAAAGATTTTCAAAAAACAAAAAAATGGCAAAAATAACTGTAAAACAAACAGTGTTTTATGTACAAAGCAACAACACAGTCAACAGCAAAAAAAAAGCTAATGTACAATCAGAAGTATGTCAAACTGATTTAACACGAAAATTAGATTTTAAAAACATTCGTCGAAAAATGTTTCAGAGAAATGTTAAATTTGCTAAAAGATGTGAAAAAATATAAGAAAAAAACAAAATTTATAAAGAAAAAAAAATGTATAGAAAATATTGTAAGTAAGGCTTTGGAAATAAAAAGAAAACTTTTTATTCTAATTTTGAATAGGATGCGTAGATTAGATAAATTAGTGAATGCAATGAAGTCACAAAGCAAAAGGAAAAGAGAAGTGAAAAAAAGTAACTTTTGTAAAGTGTTCTTGGGAGAATGGAAACACAGTTCAAGTACTGAACCATTTTTTAATGAAGAGAGTTATCTTCAAAGTAATAGTTTGTTGCATGCAGTTGACACCAATGGTAGAGCATATGAAGTTAAGGATGGTTGTGTGATGGAAAAAGAGAAAATGGTCCCAAGAAATGAGGAAGAAGTAATGGCTGCTGAGGCTATGGGGAGACGTCCAAAAGCCCCAGTGTACACTTGGAACTGTAGTAGTATTTGTACTGTGCGTCAGGAATCTATTGATAAATTACGTGACTTTCTAAGAGAATATAGTAAAAAGAGTGTAAAACAGAAGATGAAGGTGCTTCAAACACTAGATCCATGCAGAGTGAGAGAGAATACTGGTTTGCAAGGACATTCTCTGGCTTGTCTATCTAGAAAAGTGTGTAAAAGTGTTTCATCATTTTAGGATGCTGGCTGTTCATCATACTGAAATGAGAAAGTTTGTGAGAACATTGTATTTTGCTAAAAGTCCAGCAGAAAAGTTGAATGAGTTGAATAATGCTCTGTTCCGTGGATCTGTATCAGATGTAGTGAAGGTTACTGATGAGATTCAGTTTTGTTACTTTGGTCCAGAACAAGAAAGTGCAGAAAAGGACACAGTAAATGAGGAAAATGAGGAACAGAATGTAGAACTCATTACTAAAAATTTTGAGGATGAAATGACAAAATTTACTATCACCTCTAATGAAAGACCAAATATTACTTGTATTTGTTGCCGCAGAAGTCATTCTAAAATTCAAACAAGGAATGTTGATCTGTATAAAAAAAGTGAAAATGAAGAGAATTATAAGTGGAAGGATTTTGCAACATATATATTTCTTGAAAATTGTTTTGAATTGGGTGAAGATCAGCGTATTTGTAAATACTGTTATAACAAGTTAGAAGAAAATAGAATGCCGACCAGAGCTGTACACAATAATTTAGAATTGGATGCTATTCCTGCCGAACTTTCTGAATTAAATACATATGAGTCTATACTCATTCAATGTGTTCATCCGTTCCAGACCATAGTACGTATGGAGCCCAAAACTGGTAAATTACCTCCTTCTGATTTACTGAGAGGTTTAAAAGGAAGAGTGGTGTATTTGCCGTTGGATTTGAAAAAAAATATGGAAACTATTGATGCAGATACTTTGGAAACTGAACCATTAGTAATTCTGGTTAATGGTGTACCTACAAAGAATAAGAAGATTTGGCAGGAGCTGGTGGATGTACGAAAAGTACAAAGAGCAAATTTGTATTTGAAAAAAAATAATAAATGGTATGAATCAATTTATATAGATGAAGAAGAAGAAGATTTACAAGAAGACACAGAAACACCAACTGGTCAAATTGAAAAAGTGGACAAGTCAAAGGAAGAAGAAATTTATGAACATTTTAGCATACATCCTCTTCATTCAAAAGAAGTTATGGGAGACACTATTGATCTGTTTCAGACGAAGAAAGCAAAAGGAACTCCCGTGAGTGTATGGGAGAAGAGCTTGGAAGCTCGATGTTTTCCTCAGCTGTTTCCTACAGGAAAAGGTGGACGATACGATGAACGCCCAGTACAGATTCCAGCTTCTGAGTATCGGACTATAAGACTATATGCTGAAGATTCAAGATTTCGTCAAAGTATTCCTTATTTGTTTCATCTTTTATTTGAAAGCGACTTGTCTGCATTATCTTATGCAGTAAATCACATTTTAAAAAGTGGAGTACATCTACATAATGTGTCTGCTAAGGATTTTATGGAGAAAGTGCAGCACCGAGATGATCATTTGGAAACACAACTGATCAATCTGATGGCTTGTCAGCGTGGGACAAATGAATATTGGTACCGACGCCATGGTGAATTAAAATGCATGTTACGGAATTTAGGAACTCCTACATGGTTTCTAACCCTAAGCTGTGCAGAGTACGCTTGGGATGATTTACTGGATTTTCTACGAGAGGCAAATTCAAAAGTTAAAAACATTGAATACAAGACAGCTGGAGAACTGTGCTCATTGCATCCAGTTAATGTTTGCAGATATTTCAATCATAGATTTGAGGCTATGATGTCCTTCATCTGCAATAAAAAAAATCCACCTCTTGGAGAAGTAATGGATTTCTTTTGGAGAAATATGCTGTTGTGGATCAAGGATGCCCCAAAGTTTGGAACAGATGCTGATGAAGCAGTGTTATCTTTCATTGAAGAATATGCAACATGTGCTATACCTAAAAGCACAGAAGAGAAAAAGTTAAAAGAACAAGTTTTACGTTTCCAAAGTCATCGGTGTGGAAAATACTGTCGACGGAAGTACAAGACCAAAGATAAATTCTACACAAAGTGTCGATTTGGATTTCCTAGACCTGTTCTTTCAAAAGGAAGAGTCAACAGTTTTATGTCAGCTGTGCGACATACTATAACCAGAAAATCTCCCAAAAATACATACAACCTAAGAAGAAAAGAAGAGTCAAAATTTATAAATGACTTCAACCCAGTCATTTTATCCATGTGGAATGCTAACATGGATATTCAGTATGTGGCAGACGATTCTATTGCTGTTGCTCGGTATGTCACATCTTACATCACTAAATCTGAGAAAACAGAATTGAAGGAAATGTGGGAAGAGATTTCTCACGAGAAGACTGTCAGTAAGAAGCTGTACAGTTTCAGTTTAAAGATGTTATCGCATCGAGAAATTGGATCCTACGAATGCTCAGATAGGTTATCATCTGCAAGTCTTTACTCAAAATCCAGAAGAATAATTTGGGTAAGCTTAGGCCTTGCAGGAATGAGAAATCGGGTACTGAAATCTGTTGGAGAAATTGAATATTTGGCCGAGAATGACCCAGAAAGTACAGATATTTTGAAAACAAACATGTTGGACACATATTACCCAAAAAGAAGCCATCATCTTGAGAACATGTGTCTCTATGAAGTGCCTCAGAACTACATTTATTCACGGAAAGCCACAGAAGACATCAACTATGGAAAATATAAAGTCATTGGTGAGGAAGGATGTTTGGTGAAGCAAACAAAAAAGGAAGTTTGATAAATCACAGGAAGCTGAGTTGCAACACTACTGACAAAAAGGAATTTTACTACTTGGCTCTTTTACAGCTGTTTAAACCATGGCGTTCAGAGGTCGAACTACTGGGAGAATTTCAAAGCTATGAAGATTCTTTTAATGCTAGCAAAGACAGCATAGAATGCAGTACTTTCACAACTTATGTCCAAATGTTAAATGAAGAAAATGAACAGGAAGCAAAAATTGCAGCTGAAGTAGCTAGAGACAGTTCTCAAGACAGCCAAAGTTCAGGAACACTTAGTCAAGATCCCCTAGGACAACCAATCATAGAAAATGAAGCTGCAGTAGCCATGACTGAAGTAGAAACGGCTATGAATCAAGCACAGGAAGATTCAATCGACTTACTAAATCTGGAACAACAACTGAATGAAGAACAAAAAGAAATTGATGAAGAAGTCACCCAAAAAATTGATCATGGATTACTACATGAAAAGAAAGAGTGCTCATGCACATCATTTGAACCAATCAGGATGTATGTGAGTGGACAAGCTGGAACTGGTAAAAGTTTCTTAATAAAAGTCTTCAGAAGCTACCTACAGCAAAAAACAGCTTCAAATTTGTCTTGTGTGGTAACTGCTCCAACTGGGTTAGCAGCCTATAACATAAAAGGAATTACCTTACATCGCTTGCTAATGTTACCAGTGGAGCATGAGAACAAAATAGAATACCACAAGCTAACTGGAGAAGCATGCTTCGAAGTTTCAAGAGTGTTGAAGAAGATGCAAGTTCTCATTGATGAGGTGAGCATGGTTTCAAATTTAATGCTTGCCTTTGTGCATTTAAGAATGCAACAAATTCTTAAGAGAGACTATGACGTGTTATTTGGAGGTAAACACGTCATAGTTTTTGGAGATCTTTTACAGCTCACTCCAGTTAAAGGACAACCAGTGTTTAATACTCACATGAAGACACGAAGAAGTCATTAGGAAGCATTGGTAATGCGAATATTTGGTCGTTCTTTGAGTACAAAGAACTCACTACCAATATGAGACAAGCAAACGACGAAGATTATGCAAGTATTCTGAAAGATATCAGAATTGGACTACTCACAGAAGTTGGCAAAAAAGCATTACAGAGTCAGTTGCTACATAATTTATTTCCAAATGAAGAAATAGTTGCAGAGAAAATATACCAGAACATTGCAGAAATAAATACTGTAATCTGCTTAATGCCAACACTACGTGAGTGCTCAATATTCAATGAGGAACTTTTGAAATTGGAAAAGGAAGAGATTAAGAAAATGGAAGCAGAGGACAAAATTCAGCATGAAAGAATTACTTTTACATTAACAGGCAAACTGAAAAATAAATTGGATTCACTAGAGAAGAACATTTCCAAAACAGCTGGATTAGAAAAAAATCTAAATGTTTGCATGAATTGTCGAGTGATTTTAAGGAGAAATTTGGATGTAGAAAAAGGTTTAGTGAATGGAGCTATTGGAAGAGTTGTGGGTTTTATTAATTATCAGAAAAAAGAAGGAATTGAATGTTTAAAAATAAAATTTGATCAGATAGACGAAGTTAAAGACATTTGTCGTTGTTCAGTTCGTTTCATGCTTGTGAAAGACTTATATGTACGTAGGAAGCAATTTCCGTTTTCTCTAGCATATGCTGTAACTATTCACAAGTCTCAAGGATTGACTGTAGATAGTGCTTTTGTAAACATTGGTTCTACTGTGTTCAAAGAAGGTATGGCATATGTTGCTTTGTCACGAGTGAAAACATTATCTGGTTTATTTATGATAGACTTTGATGACTCAAAAGTTAGTGCTGATACAAACTGTGTAAAGGAGTATAATAGATTAAGAAGAACCTATGCTCCTCATTTAGGTCAGTATCCTGTGATTGAAAAACATGTTGCTTCTCGGAAAAGGAGATTTGAAAATATCTGTAATGTGGATGAACCGAACAAAAAAAAAAAAGGACAGTGATGTGATAGCAAGGAAAAAGAAAAAGGACAGTGTTGAAGAGGTTGTTGGTTGCCATTTTGAAAATAGCTCTGGTGTCAACTGCTATGGAAATGTAGTGCTGAATGTTGTATTTTATCTTGAAAAGTTGCTAGAACAGATAATAGTAAATCATGGAAAAAGATTGTGTTCTCTGCTGAGTCTCCTTTTTGAGAAGCTGAGTACTGATAAAACTGAAATAGAAAGTGCTACTGATGTTAGAAATCTTTTAGATGTATGTTGTGGTTCTACACAGTTTAAAGAAAATGTCCAGCAAGATGCACAGGAATTCTTAATATATATTTTGAGTGTACTTGAAGATGAAGGAGTAGAAGTAGAAAACTTATTTGGTGTCTCTTACAAATGGGAACATTGCTGTGAAAACTGTATGAACACATCTAGTAGTCATGTTGATTCGGAAAGGTTCATATTTTTACCATTAGCAGAGAGTAAATCAGTGACTTTTAGTAAATTAGTTAAAGATGCCAATCACAACATGGAATGTTCTGAATGCAAATCTGACATGTTTTCCACGTTATTTTTACAGAAAAATTGTCAGTATGTAATTTTAATGATGCAACGTTGTAGAGCTGATGGTTCAAAATTGGAAACTTTAATAAAGAAGTTTACAGGACAACAATTATCCATTTCTGGAAAAACTTTTGTTACAGCTGCAATAATTTTTCATGAAGGACCTACTGTAACTTCTGGACATTACACAGTTTATCTTAAATGTGAAAAAGGCTGGACACTGTGTAATGATTCCCAATTGATTTTCAAGCAACGTTTGCCTTATGATTTACTCAATTCTTACTTAATTTTTCTGAAACCTAAATTTTGAAAATCAAAAACTGCATCTGAACAAAGCATTTTTTGTAATTTTAAAGGATTATAATTGAATATATCAATTACTATTTGGCCTAAAGGAAAAGTAATAAAAACAATTGTGGACTCTTTGACAGAAATTATTTTGGCATGTGTGCTTTTGCGACAAGGTTTAAAGACGGTTTGTCTAGAACATTTTTATTCATCTAGAAAAGTACTTGTAATATATATGTAATATTTCTAACAAGGTATATTTTAGTGAGGAAAGTTTTAGGGCTTTTTTTAAACAATCTTTCAGATTGGTTTTTTTTTGCCCGCTGTTAAATGATGAATACAATTGTTTTCACTATTTTAAGTGAAAAATAAAAAATTCTGAAAACAGCAAAAAAAGGGCAAAAAATTGCTTTGTAAAATATGTAAAAACATGTAATGCTTTTTGTAATGTATGATTGAATATTAATACTTTTTTTCTTTTTTTGCAGAACTGGAAAGAAAAAAAAAGAAAAATAATTCTGTTCCCTTGCAAAATACTTTAAAACATTTTTTTCTAAAATATCTATATATTTTTTTAAAAATAAGTGAAAAATATTTGTATTTCTCAATCCTCCCTTTTCATGCTTCCATTTCTTCACCTCTTTTTGTACATTAAATTTAAAAAAAAAAAAAAATTTTTAAAAACCTTGGGTGCGCGCAGGGTGCGCGCACCCAAAAAAAAAAAATAAATAAATCCCCCCAAAAAATTTTTGGGGTTTAGTTTTTAAGTGGCTCTTAAAAGAGCCCTTGAGTTAATGGAGGGAAACAGGAAGAGAAAAACGAAAAAAAAGAAAAAACATCTATGGCCTACAGCACTCATGGGCATCAAATTTTCTCTGAATGAGATCAAGACTGGTCTCACACAGAAATAAGTTTACCGCAATCAGTGCAGCGTGTGGACAACCTCGCAAAACAAGGTGGTCCAAAACGAGGTGTGGAAGAAGGCAAAGGCACCACTGCCGAAGATGTGCTCGGCTGAGCTGCTGCAGATGTCGTCGGTTGAGCAGGTGGAGGGTTTGCTCCAGAAGCTCGACGAAAAGTCACTGGATGCATTTTGTCAACATGCCTCAACATAGTGTGAATGCTAAAAGAATACTTCTTGTTAGGATTCCCACGTGACAAGACTTTTTGACAAAGTACACATGTAACTTTAGGTGCATTTACCTTTTTTTGTCCCTCTGGAAAAGTGAAAAACTGCCATATAAAGCTGTCTTTCTGCTTCCTGCTCCTCTGCCTCTCAAGAGTGTCCTGGTCACCGTCTGAAGATGGTTGCTGTTCAGCCATTGTCTCTCAACAACAGAATAGCTCCTTCTCCAAAGGAATCAGAACTAATAATGAGGGGAGTAGGTGTGGTTTGGGAAGAATCTGGAACTGAAAGTACTTCAAACCAATCAAAAGTGATGATTCTTGATCACATGACTTGCCATGAGGGGATTGGGTGTGGTGTTGAAACAATCAGAAACTGAAAGTAATGATAACCAATAAGAAGTGTTGTTTTATTATGCATATAACCCAAGGTGCGCGCACTGCGCAAGCTCGGAGCGCGCACCTCGTGATTACGCATGCGCGAACGCGTAGGTGCGCATGTGCATACGTCATATGCGCGTACGTAGCGCGCATACGTTGAACACGCATATACGCGAACGTAATTATTATTGCGCGTAATTTAAGCGTATGCGGAAGTAAACCGCGTGGAGCGCGTAGGACGCACGCACGCATGCGTACGTACGCACGCATACGTACTGGTTGCGCGCTCCCAGCACGCACTATGACGTATATATGCGTACGTAAATAACGTACGACTGTATTCATAAAAAACTTACAAAATTGTACTAGGAGCGCGCTCAGGGCGCGCACCCCAAGAATTTATATTAAAAAAAAAAGTGGAGAAAAATTCATTGCAAAAATTTAAAAAACTGTTCAACTTTATCCTATTTGAAATTTTAAAAAAAAAGCAAAAACAAATAAAAGGATACAGATAATATATAAATGGATACATAGGAATTTTATTTTTCAAATACATTTTTTTTTAATTAAATAATTCAAAAATTAGCATTAAAAAAACCGTACAAATTCACTGAAAAAACCAAAGGTTTCACACACGTTATAGTTAGCTGGACATTTCTCTCATACAAAACCAATGAAATTCCCCCGTTATAGTTAGTTCAGCTAACTATAACTCGCGCCCCGCAATGCACTGCTGATGACGTCACATATTACATCACTCATGACATGGTCAGTGACATCACTCATGACATCACTGATGACATCTCAAATGACATCACTGATGACATCTCAAATGACATCATCCTTGTGATAGATACTATAACGGGGGAATTTCATTGGTTTTGTATGAGAGAAATGTCCAGCTAACTGTAACATGTGTGAAACCTATGGTTTTTTCAGTGAATTTGCAAGGTTTTTTAAATGCTAATTCCTAACCATAACGTGTGTGAAACCTTTGGTTTTTTCAGTGAATATATATATATATTCACAGGAAAAAAACATAGGTTTCAGGGGTGTTTTGGTTAGCTGCCATTTCACTCATACAAAACCAGTGACATCGCTGATGACATCGCTGATGACATCACTGATGACATCTCAAATGACATCATCCACTGAATGTGGTTTAGTTGGAAATTTAAATATGTAATATATATATACACACCAATCTGTATTGAAGATTGAGTGGATATATAACTGTCTGGATGGAGGATTTAGTAGCTGTCTGACTGTCTTTTTAAGTGAGTAATTAAAGGTGTATCACTTAATACATGGATTAGTAACTAAACTATGTGAATGTGTGCAGCACTGTCTCTGTTGTTGTATAACATGCTGCATCAGTTGGTCACTAACTACATGAGTGTGTATATTAGTTATCGATTAGTTGGGTGAGTATTTGTATGGGACACTGAGTTTGTGTGTGGTTGGATGGGGTGTGTGTAACTCTATGCATAGATGTGTGAATGGTTGATTGACTAGGTGTATGGGTTTAAGAGTGCATGTGGAAACAGTTATTTGTGTGTTGGTGAGCGAATATCTGTTTTAGTTGTACATCTTCAACAAAGTAAAAAAATAAAAGGCATTGTGTGTGAGAGTTGGTGTATATAAATAAGTATGTGTAAGAGTCAGTGATTGTGAGAGTAACTATATGAATGAGTGTAAAATTGTAATGGTGATTTTTTAACATATTAACGATGAGTTACTATGTGTTTGAATAAACGAGGTGTTGTTGGATAATGTGTAAGTGAGTAAATTTAAGTGCGATACATTTTTTTCATGAGTGAAAATCAAAAGTAAAATCATATATATATGTGGGCGGAGCCTAACCACACATCTCATCCTGAGATCTGATTGGCTGTCAGCACTTCATCCAAGAAGTGTTGGCAGCCATCTTGGGACCAATATACATGATAGCACCTCATTAAAAAGCATTGCAGTTAATAGAAGGTTTTAAGACTTTAGTTACATTATAAATCATTTGTTGATGGTACCATACTCATTTTAGGAATTGTGGTATGTTCTAAGGTGATTTCACCATGTGAAAAAGCCTTCTGCTGGGAAATCATGATTGAGAGAAAAATATTTTCTCATGCTTTTCCCACAGAGGTTTGGAAGGTGATCTATAAGCTAAACTGAGAGCTTATTTTCTGTAAATTCACATTATCTTTCTCAGTCATGTGAGAATGAAGTCTGACATTCTCAGTAAAACATGTACATCCAACAAGGGCAGAGACTGTCAGTTGATTCCTTTGTGTTCTACTGCAGCTTCCCAGAGTGTTCCAAAGAACAACTAGAGCACTAACAGTCCTACTTATGATAAACGTATGGCACACCTGAAGCCATCTTGCTTGGATTAAAGTGGTAACTCTTACAACATTTAATTTAAAAAGGAACAAAATGAGGGGGTTCATTTTTCCATGAAAAGTATGATTAGTGCTGCAGAAAGAAAAATTAGGGCACATTTTGAGTGACTTCTCAGATCCTCTTCTATTTCATTAAAAAATTCTGACATGCAGACTGAAACATGCACTTTCAATACCAGCAGCAGTTTTCCCTGGTGAGCAGTAGCTTTACTACAGTGATCTAATGAGCAAAAAGAGTGCTAACATTCTGAATTTATGGCAAATGTGTGACACATCTGAATGCCTTCTAGATGGAATCAAAGTAAAAAACTGAAAGTATTTCCTACTGAGGAGACTGCAGTAAATGAGGAAATTAGGAAACTTCATAACAAATAATTTTCCCAAGATGGCCACCAGAGACAAAAGAGCCCAAATGTAGCCCAAATATCACCCAGATGTAGCCCAAGTATAGCCCAATGACAGAATGTCCCAGAGTGTTCTTAAAAACAACTAGAGCGCTTACTGTCTTCATTATGACAAAAGTATGGCACACCTGAAGCCATCTTGATTGGAATAAACTGGTAACACTTAAAACATTTAATTTAAAAAGGAACACAATGAGGGGGTTCGTTTTGCCATAGAAATTATGATTAATGCTGAGGAAAGAAAATGAGGGCACATTTTGAGTGACTTCTCAAATCCTCTTCTATTTCATCAAAAAATTCTGACATGCAGACTGAAACATGCACTTTTAATACCAGGAGCAGACTTCCATGGTGAACAGTAGTTTTACTACAGTGATCTAATGAGCAACTAGAGTGCTAACATTCAGAATTTATGGCAAATGTGTGACATATCTGAATACCTTCATGATGGAATCAAAGTAAAAAACTGAAAGCATTTCCTACTGAGGAGACTGCAGTACATGAGGAAATTAGGAAACTTCATAACAAATAAATCTCCCAAGATGGCCACCGGAGACAAAAGAGCCCAAATGTAGCCCAAAATCACACAGATGTAGCCCAAATATAGCCCAATTACAAAAGTGTGCAAAACACTTATTATTTTGTGTTTTTGCAGTGTTATATAGTGCAGACTTGTCAGGTATTGAAGTGCTTTACATGAGCATTGGTTACATCACACAAGAACAAATTCATTTTGGTTGTAGATATGGGGAGACTAAGGGATTTGACCAGAATCACAGAATGTCGAGCTGAAGCAGAAACTCCAACCTGGTTCCCCAGTTGCAAAGTCTGCAGTTCTGGAAGTAACACCACATCCTCTCCCCTAAGTGCAACATTTAATCAAGTGGTCAACTGGATAAAAAAACATAAAGATAACAAATAATTTAAAAGTGCTTTGTCGCTATTTGAAAACTCTGAATATATGTCCTTATTTTAGTCTTTTAGAGCACTAACCATCATTTTGATGCCAATAAGACCCTCTCATATATGTAATTTCTATAGGAAATGCTCTAGGTATTACAGTTTTGATTACATCAAGATGACGTCAGGCGTTCCACACTTTTGTAATAAATATAGAATGTTAGCAATCCAGTTGTTCATTAGGATACTGTTGAGAGGCAGAGGCCAGGGGCACGGACTCTGAAAATTGAAGGCAGGTAGGAGGGTGCAAAGGCAACAATTTAACCACACTGAGCAGGCAGGAAGGGCCGTGGCAGCACAACAGACTATGGAGGGCAGTGGAAAGGGGGGCAGGGGCAACAAACCAACAATACAGGACTTGCAAGAGAGGCTGTGGCAATGTAATAGACCATTGTGGGCAGAAGGAAGAGGCAATGGTAGTACAACCATACATGCCAACAGACCCGATTCAGCCAGGAAAAATTCCAATGTTTTTAAGCTCAAATGAGCTTTATTTGATCTGTCTCCTATCTACAATCTCCTCTTTTTCAATGTAACTCAAAGGGGAAAATCAATACCCCAGTTTTTTTTCAAAATCTCCCTCTTACCAAGTTCAAAATGTTCGCAAGTATGGTACACTGGATCATGGAAGGAAATGGGGTAGGGACATGGACTTGGATAACAGAGGACAGGAGGGACATGGAGAGGTGCACCAAACTGACCCTGCAGGGCAGGCATCAGGGTTTGCAGCAGCACAATACACCACACAGGGCATGCGGGACGGGAGTGCAGCACAACAATTCATAGAAAGCAAGAGGGAGGGGACAGGACCATGCACATGGACAACAGAGAACAGAGGGGCAAGAGGCAATGGTAGCTAGCTGACCATAATGGACAGACAGGAGAGAAAGCTGCAGCATAACAGACCATAAATGGCAGGAGGGATGGATCAGGGGCATTACAATCGAACAGACAAGCCAGGAGGGAGGGAGTAGGGGTCTTCACATGTAAACAGAAGGCTGGGGGCAATGGGGGAAGGGCAGGAGCAGCAAGATAGCCATGGAGGTCAGGCAGGATGGGCACTAGAAGCAAGACACACCATGAAGAACAACAGTGAGACTGTGATGGCATTCACACAGACCATGGAGGGAAGGTGGGAGGGGGTCAGGGGCAGCTAACTGACCACACAGGGAAGGTGGGAGGGGCCATGGCAGCACAGAAGACCATGCATGGCAAGTGGGAGGGTTAGTGGCAGCACAATGGCTATGATGGGCAAGAAGGAGGGTGCAGGGGCATGCACAAAGGACGATGGAGGATAGAAGGGAGGGTCAGGACCTGTGCACAGACAAGAAAGTTCAGGGGAAGGGGCCTCACAACAGACCGCACGGGGCAGGCAGGAGGAGCAGTTGCAGCACAACAGACCAGGGAGGGCAGAAGGGTGTGGCAGTACAATGGACCATGTAGGACAGGAGGAAGAGGATAGGGGCATGGCGACAGGCAGGGTGGAGGTGGCAGGGACAGGTTACAGTCATCTGACAATGCTAGGCAGGTGGGAGGGGAGTGGCAGCTCAACAGAACACTCAGAGTAGATAGGAGTGGCAGGTCCATGGAACATGGTGGGCAAAAAGGATGGAGCAGGGGCATGCACAAAGACATCGGAGGGCAGGGGGACGGAGAATAGGGGCAGCAAGCTAAGCACAGAGTTTAAGCAGGAGGTCAATGAAGGGGCATAGAATTGGGCAATGGAGGGCAGGAGGAGTGGACTGGTACATCATACTAAATTGAGGGCAGTGGCAGCACATCAGACCATGCATGGCAGGAGGGAGGAGGCTAGTCCATGGATTCACACAACAGAGGATAGGGAGGAGGGGGATGGGGCAGCAAGCTAACTGTTCAGAGAAGGCGGGTATTAGGAACTTTATTGTTTTTAAAACGTGTGTCTGTGCGAACTACTTAAAATATGAACAAGTATGCAGCATAATCTCACTTTTATTCAGGAAGAAGAGGGCGTTTGTGACTGACTCCGGGCTCACTTGGCAGAAACACCCCCTGACCCTCCACCCCCTATCGCAAAATGTAATGCCTGTGAAAAGGGTAGGCGAACACAGTGTTATATAGAACATAGTCCTGAGAGCACGATTAAAAATGAAAACTAGATATAGTGTATGGTATAAACTATGCACCAAAAAGTGTGATATAAGATGAACCGGGCGTGAAATATAGTATGCAATACATTGTGCGCATTGACAGATTCATTGGAGAGAGCGAGATAGCACAGGCACTAGCGCGTGCTATGCGATATGTGCCTTGGAGTGTAATATGCACAGGGCAGTGTTGTGTAACCTAACTAGTCTCTAAAAATGTAATATTAAATATGTGCTGGGGAGTGTAACGTTGCATCTGCACTGTGACATAGATATGGATCCCAGATTGTAATATGTATGGCATAGCACTGTGCGTTATAACATAGGCATCGAGGAAGGCACGTTAGATGGGGCAATATAACCCGTGCGAAGACAAGTGTGGCATGACATTCACGGGGTGGTGTTACAGTGCACATGGGCTAGAGAGTGTCATAGCATATGCACTAGCTGGTGGAATACAACACAGAGGTGTGGCACTCGGCAGGCAATGGTGGGTGTAACACAGCATTGGGCTCTGCCAGGAGCGTGCTGCGACTCTCAAGTGATGTTTGTCCCCTTTCCAGAGAGTAAAATAAAAAGTATTACACATCCGGCAGTGGATGTGTGTTTTATTAACCGTGAGGGGGGTTTCTTGCAAAGTTTTGGTCGAATTCTTGTCGAATCCCCTTTGAATGGCTTGGTGTGCATGTGTATTAAATGTGCCCGTCAATAGCTACCCATGTTTGTATAAATAAACGACAAGGGTGTCTACCGGGATTAGGCACGGTAGGGCATCAGACATGTCAGAGCTTCACTAGTGGTGTAAATACATTCCACGTGGATTCATTGAATGCATAGTCTCCTTTTAATGAATATCACGCAAATCGTCATGGTGATAGGTACGTACGGTTTGTCCAGCATGTCCTAGGTGTGTCTATAAATATATATTTTTTAAAAATAATAAAAAACAGTGGCCGGCCCTGGGGATTGGGGTCAAAAAAATATAATTAGGAGACAGGCCCTTGGGGATGGGGTCATCAGGGCCAATAAATTAGAATAAGAAGGGGAACCACACAGCCCCCCTTCTTAAAAAATTAAAATAAATAAAAGACTGGCATCGTGCCGGAGGCCACACCCCCTCCTTGCAGCACTCTACAAACGCGCCCCCTGGTGAGTTTTAAGTTGGGGAATTACTTCCTCTTCAATACTGAGGGTCCCTGAGGGCCAACTAGCCCAACAGGCATCTCCAGTATGCGCCAGGGAGCTGCGCTGCAGACAGGTGTTCTGAGGCCAAGCCCCTTTTTACACCTCTCTGCAACGCAGCTCTGTGGCGCTTACTGGAGGTAGCTAGTGGTCTAGTTTGACCCTAGGGACCCTTAGGATTCAAGGGGACTTAATCTCTCAACTTAGAACAGCCACAGGGCGCGTTTACACAGTGGTGAAGGGAGGGGACGGGGCCTGAGGTGACGTGTGCAAACACGCACTATGGCACGTTTTAAATTGGGGATATAATTTCCCTTCAATACTGAGGGCCCCTGGGGGCTAACTAGCCCACCAAGTGCTTCCAGTAAGCGCCACTGAGCTGCATTGCAGAGAGGTGGTCCAGGCCGTGCCACTTTTTACACCTCTCTGCAACGCAGCTCTGTGGCACTTACTGGAGGTACCTAGTGGGCTAGTTGGACCCTAGGGACCCTCAGGATTCAAATGAACTTAATCTCCCAACTAAAAACGGACACAGGGTGTGTTTACACAGTGGTGAAGGGAGGGGACGGGGCCTGAGTTAACATGTGCAAAAACGCCCTGTGGCCTGTTTTAAGAGGTAGTTTTAACCCCCCTGCCCTATTATATACTAGGGGCTTACAGAGGAGGTCATGCTAATCACAGGGGGACCCCAACGCATAATGTTCCCTAGTGTATGTAGGTGTTTTCACTGTATTCTAAGTGTCTTTTAACATAGCACTGGCTCTAGAACTGGTTAGTCAGACTCAGTTACCACCAGTATCCGTCTGAAAAATTTGAGGGTACAGGATGATTTTGCAACAAGGATTCTTTCTGATCTTCTTTTTGTTCTTTCTGCACGTTATCCTTCTTCCTGCACTTTTCTTCGTCTTTGAGGACTTCTGTTGCTTCTTTCTGCACTTCTTTTTTTTCTCTTTCTGTGCATTTTTTCTTCTTTCTTCACATGTCCTATCTCTGTAGGCATAGTTAGAAATTAGCATTTAAAAAACCTTTGAAATTCACAGAAAAAACCATAGGTTTCAGGCACGTTATAGTTAGGAATTAGCATTTAAAAAACCTCAGAAATTCACTGAAAAAACCATAGGTTTCAGGGGTGTTATAGTTAGCTGGACTTTTCACTTGTACAAAACCATTGAAATTCCCCCGTTATAGTTAGTTCAGCTAACTATAACTCGCGTGCCCACAATGCACTGCTGATGACGTCACATATTACATCACTCATGACATGGTCAGTGACATCACTCATGACATCACTGATGACATCTCAAATGACATCACTGATGACATCACTTATGACATCATCCTTGTGATAGAGTGGCAGACCTCCTCTCACCCTAATATAACCTTTGATACGCACATTCAAAAATAGAGACTAAAATGTTCAAAACAATGGACATATCAATACCAGTTACAACAACCTCTTCAGTAATTATAAGTAGGGGTGGGCGGAATTTGCGTAATCGCGTTACACAAATCTCCGCGAAACGGTAAAAAATCTCCGCGAACACGCAGAAATTCCGCGAACACGCGGAATTGCTTGTTCGCGATACTTTTTTCCTGTTCGCGATCGCTGTTTGCGTGCTCGGGGTGAAATATCTCGCGAACACGCATATTGAGAACGCGAACAAGCAAAAAATTTCGCGAAGTCGCGGAACGCAGATTTTTGGGCAATTTCGTGTTCTCCGCGGAACGCGAAATTACCCAAATTCCGCAAATTCCGCGAACGGAACGGAATTTACCGCCCAGGCCTAATTATAAGATCCACATACACATCCACTCATTCACCAACAGTCCTATACAGTCACTCATACATGTACTCACTCATCATATGTACTCATACAACTATACATCCTGTTACACAATGCCACTCATCCATAGAGTTACTCACACACATAGTCACTCATGCTAATAAAGAATCAAACATACATTTACTTGCATATACAGTTATAAACACACCACCACACTTACTTCTACGGAAACTTACACATACTTAGTCTTTTAAACAATCACTTATAGAAACACATACTTATTCATACAGGAACTCTTTCAATCTCTCACTCTCACATATACTCACTTATATACACCAATAGTCACATATACTAGTTTAAAACATATGTAGTTACTCATAAAGACACTATTGAGACAGTCATTCACTCACTAACACACCCATACACACACTCATCTACCCATACAGTCCTGCACACATGCTGTCTTCAACACATACAAACAGTGAGTCACTCATTCATGCACCTATGCACTACGTAATACCCCCCACCAAACCATGCAGACACTCAGACTGATACTCAAAAAATCAACTAATAACCTATATAGACACCCATGTAGCTACTCACCAACCCATGCAGCCACTTATACACAAAGTGAGAGACTGATACATATATTTACATATTTAAACATTACTCACTAAGCCATGTATTCACTATGATACACTTAATCAGTTACACAATCAATTTTTCAAAAACAAATCATCCATTTAGACACTTATATACCCATTTATTCTTCCATCATTGTTTAGATATATATAAAACATATTTAATTTTCTGAAAAACAGACATTCACTAGATGATGTCATCAGTGATGTCATCAGTGATGTCATTTGAGATGTCATCAGTGATTTCATGAGTGATGTCACTGACCATGTCATGAGTGATGTAATATGTGACGTCATCAGCAGTGCATTGCGGGCGCGCGAGTTATAGTTAGCTGAACTAACTATAAAGGGGCAATTTCAATGGTTTTGTACAAGTGAAAAGTCCAGCTAACTATAACACCCCTGAAACCTATGGTTTTTTCAGTGAATTTCTGAGGTTTTTTAAATGCTAATTCCTAACTATAACGTGCCTGAAACCTATGGTTTATATATATATATATATATATATATTACCTACTGGCGGTCGCCAGTAGGTAGTTATAGTTAGGACCACGTTTCCATAGGAAAACCTCAACATTCTATTTTGAATAACTTTGGCGCCGGTCGACGAATCCTCGCGAATTTCTCAAAATAGGTGGGGCGCTACGCTCCGCTCCTACCCTGAAAGTCTCGGGGGGATTCGTCAAGCGGGGGCTGAGATAAAAGGGGGGTCCCAAAACGCGTTTTTCCCATGCATTTTTCCATAGGACCTTTAGAACGAGCTACAGCCCGAACGGCTGAACAGAATTACTAGAAATTTGGCAGAGAGGTAGTCCCTAGGTCAAGGAAGTGCCTTTTGTAGGTTTGGTGTAAATCTGTTCAGTAGATTCTGAGAAAATAGCCTTTAAATCAATATATATATCTGAGCCCGCTTACGGTACGCTTACCGTACGCTTACCGTACGCTTACCGTAAGCTTACGGTGGCGTGCGCGAGCGCGATTCTGATTGGCTCTTAGATCTTAGTAAACATTCGAATCGGCCGAAACCAGGAAGCGGCGTCCGCCATTTTGTCTCTCGCACTGAGTGTTGTTTATCAAACATGATGGCCAAAAACATGTTACGGGGCTGTTTTGACAACTCCCTCCCACATAGTCATGTTGAGGGAGTCCCCAAACATCCCCCAAGAGCAAAAACGGTTTTATTTTTTTTTCGGCAATTTCGCGGGGTACGCTTACCGTACGCTTACCGTACGCTTACCGTAAGCTTACCGTACGCTTACGGTAAAAAAATAAAAATAAAAAAAACACTATCCACACTTACCCCACCCCCTGTGCTTTTGGTGGCCACAGGCCACCAAATGTGCAGGGCTTATTAATAGAGAAAAAAAACGTAATTTTGGCAACATGAAATTATAAAATCGAAATAAAAAAAACACTATCCACATTGACCTCACCCCCTGTGCTTTTGGTGGCCGAAGGCCACCAAATGTACAGGGCTTATTAAAGTTGATAAAAACCGTGCACGGAACGAACTGCGTTAAGTGGGCGCGCACGCCACAAATGGCGTAAAGTAACTTAGCATTTAAAAAACCGTACAAATTCACTGAAAAAACCATAGGTTTCACACACGTTATAGTTAGGAAATAGCATTTAAAAAACCTTGCTAATTCACTGAAAAAACCATAGGTTTCACACATGTTATAGTTAGCTGGACATTTTACTGATAAAAAACCAATGAAATTCCCCCGTTATAGTTACTGTAGGCAACTATAACTCACGCGACCGTAATCCTCTGCTGATGACATATGTGTCTTTATGAAAAAAAAATATTTGTAATATATGTATAGCTAAAATTTAATGGAAGAAGATATGGGCAAATAAGTGTCTAAATACAGTATTAGCATCAGCAGAGGATTGCGGTCGCGTGAGTTATAGTTGCCTACAGTAACTATAACGGGGGAATTTCATTGGTTTTTTATCAGTAAAATGTCCAGCTAACTATAACATGTGTGAAACCTATGGTTTTTTCAGTGAATATATATATATATATATATATATATATATATAAACAAAAAACGCCTTAGCCTTCTAAGGCTGGTAATGCACTCCGAGCCAGTAGATTTAGAAAAGCTTTATTCCACCATGCTGACAAACCGGTTTCGGTCTTCGCGACCTTTTTCAATGTATATATATTTATATATCCAACCAAAGTTTGCCCTTGTATGAAGTCGCCACACACAGGAGAGTTGGTCGCCTCTTTTATTGAAGGCTGCAGTGATCACAGCTCCCATTCCCAATCATGTTGCAAAAGCCATACGCGTTTCAGACAATCCTCTGTCCTTGTTCACTGGCTGCAGGCAAAGAAATAGCAGCAAAAGTGGAGCACCTGTTTTAAAGTTTGACAAGTCCCACCCCAGTGGGCGTGTGCCGCTTTGCATCTTGGTACTTGCGGTTCCACTAATATACATCCCCAGTGGGTGCTGCTGTATTTAGCCAAATTAAAAGTCTCTTACCCAAGTGGGTTGATTAAAAACAGGAGAACTGCGCGCACTGCCATTATCATGTCCCTCAATAGTGCGCTCTCCATTCTCTCAGCGTCTTGACTCTCAAGTCACCGCAGACCCGCTTGAAAAGCAGAGGGGCGTCTTCGCGGCTGGACTCGCCGCTCACATAACCAACCAAAATTTGCCCTTGCATGAAGTCGCCACACACAGGAGAGTTGGTCGCCTCTTTTATTGAAGGCTGCAGTGATCACAGCTCCCATTCCCAATCATGTTGCAAAAGCCATACGCGTTTCAGACAATCCTCTGTCCTTGTTCACTGGCTGCAGGCAAAGAAACAGCAGCAAAAGTGGAGCACCTGTTTTAAAGTTTGACAAGTCCCGCCCCAGTGGGCGTCTGCCGCTTTGCATCTTGGTACTTGCGGTTCCACTAATATACATCCCCAGTGGGTGCTGCTGTATTTAGCCAAATTAATACAGCAAAGAAAAAGGAGTGAGAAGGAGATTCATATAGGGCTAGCATATTATTGAGTTATCTTGAATCTTAGATTTATCATTATATAAATTTAATAACCATAATGATTGATGATAGGGTTAGCGTACGAGAAGAGAGTACCTTATTGTTCCTTTAGTGATTTCTTTTTAGAAAGGCTTGAAAAGTACTTCAAAATAATTCAGGCTCCCTATTTTTGAAGCAGTTCCTAAGGTACAAATTTATTGATATTGTTATAATTTTGTTGTAATGTTTTAATTTTATCCACTCATCAATTTATCAATTAAGGCCCAAAAGTTTTAAATCTATCATCTTAATTTGTACAGCCATGATTCAAAACAATATAGTCTCACCGTATTCATGTATATATTTCTCATAGGAGTCTTTATCAGTTAGAATCTTGTGAGTTTTGAGAAGTTATATTTAGCGTTCCATGATACGATCTAAAAGTAATATTAAACAGTCTATTATGTCCCACTGAACTTGAAAAATTATTTATAAAGCAAATACAGAGTATCTTGAAGAATTCATATCAGCACTGTACTACCCTTAACAATTAAGACACTCAATATAGTGTACATTGTGATGTTCAAAATTCTCCTAGAGTCTATTATCTCCCATTTCACTCACAACGATATTCAAAGTAAGGCAAGGAAAAGGATTTAAAATATTTAGAGCCCAAAATGTTCAGATCTGGTAACATTCACTCAATCGCCTAGTATCCAATTTGTAATGCGTACGGTTCCCTTCTTACCGCTAAGTTGAAAAGCGTTTGATCCTCGGTTCGTCAATTCCACGAGTGAACTGACGATGTTTCCAACCGCTATTTATGCTCCTCCCTTAATTGGTGAATTCGGAAAAACGGCGGGAGAATTTTTTAAAACGACAACTCTCTCATATACGTTTATTTATGTCCGCTGTTTAAGCCATAAATTTATTGAGATTGAATATCCCACTAATTTTAGATAGAAACTACCCATTTCTTGGTTAGTTAAATATAAAATATATTCTAATGTGCTTACTGTTTAGAGGGCAAACACGTGTTGGCACTTTGTGTGTTATTTTTGTGAATTTTGACCTCAAGGAACCAGAATAAAAATGAACGAACAAGAAGACTAATCACCTGTGCTTTTTTGAATCTACGGATTTGTATTGTTCTCAGAAGTGTTTGTGTTCAATATATATATTGATGAGTTCTGTGAGATATAGGACAGCTTGTTTTATAAACAGAGAAAAAATTGGGATCAATGAATTGTTAATAATTATTATCATATGCTAGTAGTTTAGAATATTTATTCTAATCCCGTACACGTATGTATATATATATATTTTTTCGAATCTGTTGTAAATGGGGAATCTATCTGGTATTGTTTTTAGAGGAAAGATTATTTCCGCTGCACAATTTTTGCACTATTTGCACATCATTGGTTATATATTTTTAGAAATAGGAGAAGAAGGAATGGCTTTTTTAATAATGGCCCACTTGGGCGTTATTTTTTCATTCGATAAAGAAAAGTTGATTGTTATTTGTGGAGATGTTAGCAACATATTAACTCAGGAATTTGCTGAAATAAGAAATGCGAACAATTTTAGGGAGTTCTATTGGGAAACCCATTAATAAAATTATTGATTTCGCGACTTAATTACAATCATCATGACAAAAGACAACAAGATTGGTGAATAACCATTGAGAAATCCTATTTTAGATATATTTAGGTTTTAAATAATTTTATATATTTTGTATGTATTTATATATTATATATTTATATATTGTGGGACTTTTCGTGGACATAATGTTAATGTGATGACTTAGTTCAGTATGTTTTCCATGTCTATCTAGTTGCAACACACGTGAAAGCCATTTCCTGTCCATTTCCTTAAATACCACTGTTTCCGTTAGCAATGTGTCATGTGATCAAGACCCGAGTGGGGGTCGAAACGCGTTATGACGGACTGGCTGGGCAACTGAATAAAGCACTTTAAATTGGCACAAAACTTGGGTCCGCTTTTCGTCTCTTGTGTCTCAGCAAGGCATCGACAGTGGCGTTTTACGTATATATATATATATATATATATATATATATATATATATTCACTGAAAAAACCATAGGTTTCACACACGTTATAGTTAGGAATTAGCATTGAAAAAACCTTGCAAATTCACTGAAAAAACCATAGGTTTCACACACGTTATAGTTAGGAATTAGCATTTAAAAAACCTTGCAAATTCACTGAAAAAAACCATCGGTTTCACACACGTTATAGTTAGGAATTAGCATTTAAAAAACCTTTCAAATTCACTGAAAAAAACCATAGGTTTCACACATGTTATAGTTAGCTGGACATTTTACTCGTAAAAAACCAATGAAATTCCCCCGTTATAGTTAGTTCAGCTAACTATAACTCGCGCGCCCGCAATCCACTGCTGATGACGTCACATATGTCATCACTCATGACATGGTCAGTGACATCACTCATGACATCACTGATGACATCTCAAATGACATCACTGATGACATCATCCAGTGAATGTGTGTTTCTGACCAATTTTAATATGTTTAATATATATAGGGAAAGACCTGTTGAAGAATGAGTGGTTGTATAAGTGTGTGAATAGATGATTTTCTAGGTGCGTAACTGACTCTTTAAGTGAGTCATTAAATGTATCTTATTGCAGACTAGTGACTAAACTGTGTGAATGTCTGTATGTGTCTGTTGGTGGTGTATAAGTGGCTGAATGGTTTTGTGAATAGCTATATGAGTGACTATATGGGTTATTGATTGGTTGTCTAAGTATCTGTATGGGTGCCTAAGTGTTTGTGTGGGTAGGGTGTGTGTGACTCTATGCATAAATGTGTGAGTGGGTGATTCTAAGGGTGCATGGTTTTAAGAGTGCATCTGTGATGGACTGTATGGTTGAGTGAGTGTAGGTATGGGTGTGTTAGGCATTGAATGTATATCTCAGTAGTACATTTGTGACTAACTACATATGTAAAAGGCAGTATATGTGCGTGTAACAGTATATACATGAGTAGATATGAGAGTGTGTGATTGTGAAAGTGACTGTATGGATGAGTATGTGCTTGTATGAATGATTCTATAAGAGGGTAAGAATGTGGTACTTTTTTATGACTAAGTGAACTTGAGTGTGTATAACCACATAGGTGAGTAAATGGGAGTGTGATTATTTGCATGATTGACTAGGTGTGAGGGTACCTCTATGGATGATTGGTAGTGTGTGAGTGTCTATATAGGTGTATAAATGAATATGATAATCTTGTATGGAGTGACTGTAAGTGAGTGACTGTACAGGTGAATGAGTGGAGGTGTATGTAGACCTAAGAGTTAATAAGTGGGTATGTAGCTATTGGTATTGCAGTATGTATTGTTTTGAGAATGGAACTCTTAAATTTTGAGTCGGTGTATCAAAGTTTATATTAGGGTGTGAGAAGATGTGCTAATTTTTCACATGGATGACATCATCAGTGATGTCATCAGTGATGTCATTTGAGATGTCATCAGTGATGTCATGAGTGATGTCACTGACCATGTCATGAGTGATGTAATATGTGACATCATCAGCAGTGGATTGCGGGCGCGAAGTTATAGTTAGCTGAACTAACTATAATGGGGGAATTTCATTGGTTTTTTACAAGTAAAATTTCCAGCTAACTATAACGTGTGTGAAACCTATGGTTTTTTTCAGTGAATTTGCAAGGTTTTTTAAATGCTAATTCCTAACTATAACGTGTGTGAAACCTATGGTTTTTTCAGTGAATTTGCAAGGTTTTTTAAATGCTAATTCCTAACTATAACGTGTGTGAAACCTATGGTTTTTTCAGTGAATTTCAAAGGTTTTTTAAATGCTAATTTTTTTTTTTATTATATTTTTTATATATTTCTTTTTCAAAAATTTCCCAATGTATACATTTATAAATTATCAGTTTCCTTTAATTTTGTGTGGGTCATTTTTGTATAACTTTGAATTTGGATAAAGTTGAACAGCATAGCTAATATATTTTATTAAGTTATGTCCACTTTATTTTTATTTTTTTTCTATAAATTCTTAGGGTGCGTGCTCAGAGCGCGCACCTAGTACATTTGCGTATGTTTTTCATGTATGCAGGCGTACGTTATCTACGTACGCATACATACGTTTTAGTGCGCGCTCGCAGCGCGCACCTAGTACGCATGCGTACGTTTTTTGCATACGTATGCGTACGTTATATACGTACGAATACGTACGTTTTAGTACGCGCTCGCAGCGCGCACCCAGTACGTATGCGTACGTACGCATGCGTGCGTCGTACGTGCTCCACGCGCTACACTCGCGTATACGCGTAGAGTACGCGCGCTGACGTTCGCGCATGCGCGCATGCTGCGTATACGCGTTACGTACGCGCATAATACTTATGCGGACGTACGCGTTCACGCATGCGTAATTGCACCGTGCGCGCTCGGAGCTTGCTCCGTGCACGCACCTTGGGGTATGTGATGAATAAAACAACACTTTTAATTGGTTTTCATTACTTTCAGTTTCATATTGTTTCAACACCACACCCAATCCCCACATGGCAAGTCATGTGGACAAGAAACATCACTTTTCATTGGTACAAAGTACTTTCAGTTCCAGATTCTTCCAAAACCACACCCACTACCCTCATTATTAGTTCCGATTTCCTTGGAGAAGGAGCTACTCTATTTTTGTGAGACAATGGCAGAGCACCAGCCACCTTCTGAGAGTGAGCAGGACACTCTTGAGAGACAGAGGCAGAGGAAGCAGAAAGACTCCTTTATATGGCAGTTTTTCACTTTTCCTGTGGGACAAAAGAAGGTGAATGCACCAAAGGTCACCTGCACACTGTCAGCGCACCTTGTCACGTGGGAATGCTAATAAGAAGTACTCTTTTAGTATTCACACTATGATGAGGCACGTTGAGGCAATGCATCCTGTGACTTTTCGTCAAGCTTCTGGAGCAAACCCTCCACCTGCTCAGCCGACGACATCTGCAGCAGCTCAGCCGAGCACATCTTCGGCAGCTCAGGCGAGCACTTCTTCTGCAATGGTGCCTTCACCTTCTAACACACCTCTGGGTATTCGTCCTTGTTTTGGGAGGATGAGTACATGGTGCATGGATTGTGGTACTCTTATTACTATGGGTGAGAGCAGTATTGATCTCATTCAGAGGAAATTTGAGGAGCACCCTTGCACTAGGCCATAGTTTTCTTTTTTTTTCGTTTTTCTCTTCCTCTGTCCCTACATTAACTCAAGGGCTCTTTTTAGAGCCACCTAAAATCAAAACACAAAAACTTGTTTTTTGAATCTATTTGCCTTTTTTTTTTTCGGGTGCGCGCACCCAATGACATTTAAAAAAAAAAAATCATTTTTCTTACCTTTAGTAAACCTTCAAGGACTCCCTGACAAAGAGAGTGGAGTGGCAAAGTAATTACATTTCACACATGAAGGGAAGAGAGTCTTCCTATTAAACTTTAAAC
The DNA here is from genome assembly GCF_964204655.1 of Triturus cristatus. Lineage (NCBI taxonomy): Eukaryota > Metazoa > Chordata > Amphibia > Caudata > Salamandridae > Triturus > Triturus cristatus. Next base: position 302,477,776 of record NC_140589.1, read on the forward strand.
TCTGCATCAGTACTTACCTATAGGTGCCCTAAACCTATCAAAAAAGATAATAGCTCATTTTAGTGCTGCATTTGAATTGGCTGTATTTACAAGGAGAGGAAAAGACACAGAGTGGCTTATCCTCTCCTTGAAAATATGGAAAAGCACCCTGCGCCACTAGTACGTCAAGAAAACTGACGTAGTGGTGGTGCAGGTGGCTTGTAAATGTGCCCTAGAGATGTTAAGGAAATTAAGGGTAAAACAGACAAACCGAGAGTGACAGATACAGAGACAGAGAGCAAACAACTGAGAAGGAGTAAGGCAGTTAAAAAGACTAAGACATATGGATACAGAGAAAGGAACATGGATAAAAATTAGTGATGGAGATAGTAAAGGTAGGGGAGTAGTAGAGAAGGAGTGAGGGAGTTACAAAAGAGTAGTAAAGCAGGAAGAGAGAGTGAGAAGAGAAATGAGAAAAGCAGAGTAAGGAGAGGTGAAGAAAAGGAAGCATGAAACGAAAGCAGTGACACATACAGATATGTTAAACTTACCTGACCATCAAAGTAAATTATTTAGAATTAAATATTTTTATTTAATTGAAAAGAAAACTGAACAACATCTTCTAAATTTTCTTTCTAGTTCTGAAAAAAAGAAAAATAGTATTAATATTCAACAAAACACTTTATTAAACAGTACATGTTTTTTCATATTTAGCAAAGCAATTTTTTGCCCTTTTTTTGCTGTTTTCAGAATGTTTTGATTTTCACTGAAAATAGTGAAATCAATTGCATTCATCATTTAACAGCGGGCAAAAAAAAAAAAACAATCTGAAAGATTGTTTAAAAAAGCCCCAAATGTATCCTCACTAAAACATACCTTAATAGAAATGTCAAAAATACCGTTTAAGAACAATAACAATTTTCAAGAAATAACGTCTGTAAACCTTGTTGCAAAAGAACATTGTCCAAAATATTATCTGTCCAAAAAAGTCCACAACAGTTTGTTTTACCTTTCCTTGAGGCCAAATGGTAAGTTTAAAATCCCTTTTGAGTGAAATATCCAATTTTAATCCTTTTAAATTTTAATAATGCTTTCTTCCGATGATGATGTTAGTATTTAAAATTTGGGTTTCAGAAAAATTAAGTAACAATTGGGTAAATCATAAGGCAAACGTTGCTTGAAAATCAATTGAGAATCATTACACAGTGTCCATCCTTTTTCACATTTAAGATAAACTGTGTAATGACCAGAAGTTATAGAAGGACCATCATGAAAAATTATTGCAACTGCTACAAATGTTGTCCCAGATATGGATAATTGGTTGCCAACAAACTTCTTTAGTAAAGTTTCCAATTTTGTTCCATCAGCTCTACAACGTTGTACCATTAAAATTACATACTATCCATATTTCTTTAAAAATAACGTTGACAACATTTCAGATTTACATTAGAACATTCCATGTTGTGATTAGCATCTTTAACTCATTTACTAAAAGTCACTGTTTTACTTTCTGGTAATGGTAAATATATGAACCTTTCAGAATCTACATTACTACTGCTTGTGTTCATACAGATATCACAACAATGTTCCCATGTATAAGAGACACCAAACACATTTTCTACTTCTACTCCTTCATCTTCCAGTACCATCAGGATATACATCAAGAATTCCTGTGCATCTTGCTGTACATTTTGTGTAAACTGTGTACATCCAGCACATACATCTAAAAGATTTCTAACATCTGTAGCACTTTCTATTTTAGTTTTATCATTACTCAGCTTCTCATAAAGGAGACTCAGCAAAGAACAGAATCTTTTTTCATGATTTAGTATTATCTGCTCTTGCAAAGTTTCAAGATAAAATACAACATTCAGCACTACATTTGCGTAGCAGTTGACACCAGAGCTATTTTCAAAATGACAACCAACAACCTCTTCCACACTGTCCTTTTTCTTTTTGCTTGCAGTCACATCACTATCTTTTTGTTTTCTCTTCTTTACATCCTCATTACAGATATTCTCAAATCTCCTTTTCCGACAAACACGTTTTTCAAACACAGGATACTGACCTAAATGAGGAGCATAGCTTTTTCATAATCTATTATACTCATTTACACAGTTTGCATCAGCACTTACTTTTGAGTCATCAAAGTCTATCATGAATAAACCAGATAATTTTTTCACGCGTGACAAAGCAACATATGCCATACCTTCTTTGAACACAGTAGACCCAATGTTTACAAAAGCACTATCAACAGTTAATCCTTGAGACTTGTGAATAGTTACAACATATGCTAGAGAAATCGGAAACTGCTTCCTACGTACATATAAGTCTTTCACTAGCAAAAAACGAACTGAACAACGACTAATGACTTTAACCTCTTCAATCCGATCAAATTTTATTTTTAAGAATTCAATTCCATCTTTTTTCTGGTACTTTACAAAACCCACAACTTTACCCATAGCTCCATTCACTAAACCTTTTTCTACATCCAAATTGCGTCTTAAAATTACTCTACAGTTCATACACACAAAGATTCTTTTCCAAACCAGCTGTTTTTGAAATGTTTTTCTCCAGAGAATCCAATTTAGTAGCCAATTTGCCTGTCAATATAATAGTTATTCGTTCATGTTGAATTTTATCCACAGCTCCAAGTTTTATGATCTCTTCATTTTCCAATTTCAAAAGTTCTTGATTGAATACAGAGCATTCATGTAGTGTTGGCATTAAGCAGATTACAGTATTTTTTTCAGCAATTTTCTTGTATATTTTCTCTGGAACTATTTCTTCTGTTGTAAACAAATTACTCCGCAATCGACTCTGTAATGCTTTTATGCAATGTTCTGTGAGTAGTCCAATTCTTATATCTTTCAGAATACTTGCATAGTCCTCATCATTGGCTTGCCTCATATTGGTAATGAGTTCCTTATACTCAAAATATGTCCAAATATTTACATTGCCTATACTTCCTAATGACTTTTTTGTGTCTTCATGTGTAAGTGTATGGAATACCGGTTGTCCTTTAACTGGAGTAAGTTGCAAAAGATCTCCAAAAACTATGACGTGTTTTCCTCCAAATAGAACGTCAAAGTCGGTCTTCAGAATTTGCTGCATTCTTAAATGCACAAAGGCAAGCATTAAGTTTGATACCATGCTTACCTCATCAATAATGAGTACTTTCAATTTCTTCAATACTCTTGAAACTTCCAAGCATGCTTCTCCTGCTAGTTTATGGTACTGTATTTTGTTCTCATGCTCTACTGGTAACATTAGCAAACGATGTAAGGTAACTCCTTTTATGTTATACGCTGCTAACCCAGTTGGAGCAGTAACAAGACAAAATGGAATCCATTTTCTTCTGTAGGTAGCTTCTAATTACATTAATTAAGAAACTTTTTCCAGTTCCAGCTTGTCCACTTACATACATTATCATTGGTTCGAAAGATGTGCATGAGCACTCTTTATTTTCATGTAGTAATCCGTGATCAATTTTTTTCCTGACTTCTTCATAAATTTGTTTTTGTTCTTCATTCAGTTGCTGCTCCAAATATGTTAAGTCTACTAAATCTTCCTGAGCTTGATTCATAGCTGTTTCCACTTCATTCATGGCTATTGCTGCTTCATTTTCTATGATTGGTTGTCCTAGAGGATCTTGACTGAATGTCCCAGAACTTTGACTGTCTTGAGAACTGTCTCTAGCTACTTCAGCTGCAATTGTTGCTTCTTGTTCAATTTCTTCATTTAACATTTGAACATAAGTTGTGAAAGTACTGCATTCTATGCTGTCTTTGCTAGCATTGAAGGAATCTTCATAACTCTGGAATTCTCCAAGTAGTTCGTCCTCTGAACGCCATGGTTTAAACAGCTGCAAAAGTGCCAAGTAGTAAAATTCCTTTTTGTCAGGAGTGTCGCAACTCAGCTTCCGGTGATATATCAAACTTCCTTTTGTTTGCTTCACCAAACATCCTTCCTCACCACTGACTTTATATTTTCCATTGTTGATATCTTCTGTGGCATTCCGTTTAAAAATGAAGTTCTGCAGCACTTCATAGAGACACATGTTCGATGACTTCTTTGTGGGTAATATGTGTCCAACATGTTTGTTCTTAAAATGGCTGTACTTTCTGGTTCGAACTCTGCAAAATACTCAATTTCTCGAATAGATTTCAGTACCCGATTTCGCATTCCTGCAAGGCCTAAACTTACCCAAATTATTCTTCTGGATTTTGAGTAAAGACTTGCAGATGATAACCTATCTGAGCATTCATAGGATCCAATTTCTTGATGCGATAACATCTTTAAACTGAAACTGTATAGCTTCTTACTGACAGTCTTCTCGTGAGAAATCTCTTCCCACATTTCCTTCAATTCCGTTTTCTCAGATTTAGTGATGCAAGATGTGACATACCGAGCAACAGCAATAGAATTGTCAGCCACATACTGTATATCCATGTTAGCATTCCACATGGATAAAATGACTGGGTTGTAGTCATTTATATATTTTGACTCTTCTTTTCTTCTTAGGTTGTAGGTATTCTTAGGCGATTTTCTTGTAATAGTATGTCGCACAGCTGACATAAAACTGTTTACTCTTCCTTTTGAAAGAACAGGTCGTGGAAATCCGAATCGACATTTTGTGTAGAATTTATCTTTACTATTGTACTTTCGTCGACAGCATTTTCCACACCGATGACTTTGGAAACGTAAAACTTTCTCTTTTATCTTTTTCTCTTCTGTGCATTTAGGTATAGCACATGTTGCATATCCTTCAATGAAAGATAAAACTGCTTCATCAGCATCTGTTCCAAATTTTGGGGCATCCTTGATCCACAACAGCATATGAATATGTGGAGCACCTCTTGCTTGGTACTCTTTTCTCAAAAAGAAATCCACAACTTCTCCAAGAGGTGGATTTTTTTTATTGCAGATGAAGGACATCATAGCCTCAAATCTATGATTGAAATATCTGCAAACATTAACCGGATCTAATGAGCACAATTCTCCTGCTGTTTTGTATTGGATGTTTTCAATGTTTGAATTTGCCTCTCGCAGAAAATCCAGTAAATCATCCAAAGCGTACTCAGCACAGCTAAGGGTAAGGAACCATGTAGGAGTTCCTAAATTCCGTAACATACACTTCAATTCTCCATGGCGTCGGTACCAATATTCATTAATTCCACGCTGACAAGCCATCAAATTGATCAATTGAGATTCCAAATGATCATCTCGCTGTTGCACTTTGTTGAGAAAGTCCTTTGCTGACACATTATGTAGATGTACTCCAGTTTTTAAAATGTGATTTACTGCATAAGATAGTGCAGACAAGTCACTTTCAAATAAAAGATGGAACAAATAAGGAATACTTTGACGAAATCTGGGATCTTCTGCATATAATCTTGTAGTCCGATACTCCGAAGCAGGAATTTGTACTGGATGTTCATCATATCGTCCACCTTCTCCTGTAGGAAACAGTTGGGGAAAACAACGAGCTTCCAAGCTCTCCTCCCATACACTCACAGGAGTTCCTTTTGCTTTCTTCATCTGAAACAGATCAATAGCGTTTCCCATAACTTCTTTAAAATGAAGAGGATATATGCTGAAATGTTCATAAATTTCTTCTTCTTTTGACTTATCCACTTTTTCAATTTGCCCAGTTGGTCTTCCTGTGTCTTCTACTATTTCTTCTTCATCTTCATCCATATAAATGGCTTCATACCATTTATTAATTTTTTTCAAATACAAATTTGCTCTTTGTACTTTTCGTACATCCACCAGCTCCTGCCAAATTTTCTTATTCTTTGTAGGTACACCATTAACCAGAATAACTAATGGTTCAGTTTCCAAAGTATCTGCATCAATTGTTTCCATATTTTTTTTCAAATCCAATGGCAAATAGACAACTCTTCCTTTTAAACCTCTTTGTAAATCCGAAGGAGGTAATTTACCTGTTTTTGGCTCCATACGCACTATGGTCTGAAACGGATGGACACATTGAATAAGTATAGAGTCATACGTATTTAAATCCGAAAGTTCTGGAGGAATTTCAACCAATTCTAATTTATTATGTACAGCTCTTGCTGGCATTCTATTTTCTTCTAACTTGTTATAACAGTATTTACAAATACGCTGATCTTCACCCAAATCAAAACAATTTTCCGGAAATATATATGTTGCAAAATCTTTCCACTTCATAATTATCTTCATTTTCACTTTTTTTATACAGATCAATATTCCTTGTTTGAATGTTGTAATGGCTTCTCCGGCAACAAATACAAGTAATATTTGGTCTTTCATTAGATATGATAGCAAATTTTGTCATTTCATCTTCAAAATTTTTACTAACAGTAAGTTCTACATTCTCTTCCACATTTTCATCAATAACTGTGTCATTTTCTGCACTTTCTTGTTCTGGACCAAAGTAACAAAACTGAATCTCATCAGTAACCTTCACTACATCTGATACAGATCCACGGAACAGAGCATTATTCAACTCATTCAACTTTAGTGCTGGACTTTTAGCAAAATACAATGTTCTCACAAACTTTCTCATTTCAGTATGATGAAGAGCGAGCATCCTAAAATGGTGAAAAACACTGACACACTTTCCTAGATAGACAAGCCAGAGAATGTCCTTGCAAACCAGTATTCTCTCTCACTCTGCATGGATCTAGTCTTTGAAGCACCTTAATTTTCTGTTTAACACTCTTTTTACTATATTCTCTTAGAAAGTCACGTAATTTAGCAATAGATTCCTGACGCACAGTACAAATACTACTACAATTCCAAGTGCACACTGGGGCTTTAGGACGTCTCCCCATAACCTCATCAGCCATCACTTCTTCCTCATTTCTTGGAACCATTTTCTCCTTTTCCATTACACAACCATCCTTAACTTCATATGCTCTTCCATTGGTGTCAACTGCATGCAACAAACTATTACTTTGAAGATAACTCTCTTCATTAAAAAATTGTTCAGTACTTGAACTATGCTTCCATTCTCCTAAGCACACTTTACAAAAGTTATTTTTTTTTACTTCTCTTTTCCTTTTGCTTTGTGACTTCATTGCATTGACTAATTTATCTAATCTACGCATCCTGTTCAAAATTAAAATGAATAGTTTTTTTTTTATTTCTAATGCCTCGGTAACAATACTTTCAATTAATTTCTTTTTCTTATAAAATGTGGTTTTTTTCTTATATTTTTTCACATCCTTTAGCAAATTTAACATCACTCTTCTCTGAAACATTTTTCGACGAATGTTTTTAAAATCTATTTTCCGTGTTAAGTCACTCTTTCTTACTTCTGAGTCTACATTAGCATTTTGTTTTTGCTGTCAACTCTGTTGTCGTTTTGTACTTAAAACACTGTTTGAATTTATCTTTCGATCATTTTTTTTTGTTTTGGAAGATATTTTTTAAAAATGCTTTAGTTTGCTTACCAGAAGACTTTTTCTTTTTTCCAACACATGCTTCACCTCCTATTTTTTTTTACCAGTCGTCTTCAAATATAGTTGTTGTTTCTTTTCTCTTTCTTGACTTTATAGGCATCTTTATATTTTTTCACTGTTGCTCAGCAATACCTGCAAAAAACTAAAAAAAACATACCTTTATGTAATTTTAATTCATTACAATTTTTCTTTTCAACTTTTCAAATCCTATCACATGAGCTGATCCTTTCCTATGAGTCCAAGTCTTACAAAACAAGAGAAACATGAATTAAATCGCTGACAACAATTCCTGTCTGCACACAGACTCATGGTGTGATTCTAGGCAGAAAACAATATTTGATTGGCAATTTGAAAGCACATTTACTTCTGTTGAGGAGCAAATGATAATCACTGTGACAGCCTGACACATTTCCCTTATATTTTAGAGAGGCAAAAAAGAGCACATGTCCTAATAGCTACTTGAGACCATCAGCATGTGTTACAGGGTGAGTGACTAGAGTAGAGCAAAGAAAATGAGCCTTGGTGACGTTCAATCTTTTGTGTTACACACTGCTATCTGAAACACAACACATAGCTGAGTATTATGCATGGGAGTGTAGGAGAAGCTGCTGCATGTGTGCAAACAGTGTGTTTCTGGAGACTGTGTATTATCAGTTGCAAGAGAGATCTGCATGGAGACTTTTACAAGTGCATGAAGACTGCAGATATGTGTGTAAGAGTACATGTTTGGTAAAGGTTAATTGGAGTTGTGTACATGTAGGAACTACCTCACCCATTGCAGGAGTGGAAGGACAATCTACCCTGTTGATTTGAAATGTTTTACCATTTGTCTCTCTTTTTTCTGATAGTGATTTCTGCTGAGTACTAACCAACACATTTGAACAAAACAAGCTGGCCCTTTCCTGAAAGCGCAAGTTTTACAGAACAACAGCAACACAAATAAAATCTGACAACAATTCCTGTGTGCACACTGTCTCATGGTGTGATTCTAGGCACAAAACAGTATTCCTGGGTGATACCAGGCCCTTTCCTGAAAGTGCAAGTTTTACAGAACAGAAACACAAATTTAATCTCTGACTACAATTCCTGTGTGCATGTTGTCTCATGGTGTGATTCTAGACAGAAAACAGTATTCCTGGGTCATACCAGTACTCCTTAACATATGGTGAAGACATACTCCATAATATCTTTCAAGTTCAAGGCACTTAAATATCTTCCTTAACATGAAATGTAAAACACAACTTTTAAATTGGTAGGAAAAAGTACCATGCTATTTTCAAATGTATTTTCATTTGCCACACACTTTTCAGATAGTGATTTCTGCTGAGTGCTAAGCAACACACTTGAAAAAAAGAAACTGCCCTTTCTTAAAAGTGCAAGTTTTACAAAACAACAGCAACACAAATTAAATCTCTGACAACAATTCCTGTGTGCACACAGACTCGTGGTGTGATTCTAGGCACAAAGCGATATTTTCTTTGGCAATTTGAAAGCACATTTAGTACTGTGGTGGAGTAAGTGAAAATTACTGTGACAGCCTGACACTTTTTTCTTATATTTTAGACAAGCAGAAAAGAGCACATGTCCTAACACCTCCTTGACACTATGACCATGTATTACAAAAAACAAGCTGCCCATTTCCTGCAAGTGCAAGGGTAATAGGGTGGAGATTACCTTCACTATTGCCTGAGGCTTGAGCCGGGCTGCTAGCTTTTTAAAAACGCTCTGATTCAGATTTTAACTTGTTACTGTGATTATCCTTTGTGTCCTACCCCCCCCTGCAAGCAGTGACGGAATTTCGCGCTGCTCGATCTATTTACCGCTCAGGCGATTTAAAATACTGAGCTTACTCTCTGGAGGGAGCGCTGCACTTTCGCTCACCTGCCTCCTTCCCTGGGTGTACAGCCGATTCAGGGCTGACTCAGGAGTGCCACGCTCGAGCAGACGGCGGCGGCCATTTTGGATAGGGACAGTATAAAAACAGTAGAAGGACTTGCTTCGCGAGGAGATTACCTTCACTATTGCCTGAGGCTTGAGCCGGGCTGCTAGCTTTTTAAAAACGCTCTGATTCAGATTTTAACTTGTTACTGTGATTATCCTTTGTGTCCTACCCCCCCCTGCAAGCAGTGACGGAATTTCGCGCTGCTCGATCTATTTACCGCTCAGGCGATTTAAAATACTGAGCTTACTCTCTGGAGGGAGCGCTGCACTTTCGCTCACCTGCCTCCTTCCCTGGGTGTACAGCCGATTCAGGGCTGACTCAGGAGTGCCACGCTCGAGCAGACGGCGGCGGCCATTTTGGATAGGGACAGTATAAAAACAGTAGAAGGACTTGCTTCGCGAGGAGATTACCTTCACTATTGCCTGAGGCTTGAGCCGGGCTGCTAGCTTTTTAAAAACGCTCTGATTCAGATTTTAACTTGTTACTGTGATTATCCTTTGTGTCCTACCCCCCCCTGCAAGCAGTGACGGAATTTCGCGCTGCTCGATCTATTTACCGCTCAGGCGATTTAAAATACTGAGCTTACTCTCTGGAGGGAGCGCTGCACTTTCGCTCACCTGCCTCCTTCCCTGGGTGTACAGCCGATTCAGGGCTGACTCAGGAGGGCCACGCTCGAGCAGACGGCGGCGGCCATTTTGGATAGGGACAGTATAAAAACAGTAGAAGGACTTGCTTCGCGAGGAGATTACCTTCACTATTGCCTGAGGCTTGAGCCGGGCTGCTAGCTTTTTAAAAACGCTCTGATTCAGATTTTAACTTGTTACTGTGATTATCCTTTGTGTCCTACCCCCCCCTGCAAGCAGTGACGGAATTTCGCGCTGCTCGATCTATTTACCGCTCAGGCGATTTAAAATACTGAGCTTACTCTCTGGAGGGAGCGCTGCACTTTCGCTCACCTGCCTCCTTCCCTGGGTGTACAGCCGATTCAGGGCTGACTCAGGAGGGCCACGCTCGAGCAGACGGCGGCGGCCATTTTGGATAGGGACAGTATAAAAACAGACGTCCATTGCTTCGCGCAGCGAACGCGCACAGCGGGCGCGCCATAGTCGCGCCGGAGTCCAGCCAGAGTCCTGCCCGTCTGCGCTCGTCCGCGCTAGGCTGGGCTCTGGGCTCTGGCATACCCTTTATTGGTGAGTAAAGCCACTATATCCATCATGACTCTTACATACTCCTCCGAAGAGTTATTTGCGCTACGTGGTGCTCCCAACAATAACTGCTCCACCTATCCTTTCCCGCCTCACAAGTTCAGCTGTCCTCGCTGCAACTTTTCACTAAAAACCCCTACCACATGCAGATCCCTCCAACATCAAGGCAGACGAAAGAGACAGGTATGCTCTAGGACAACTTCCACTCGCCCCCTCTTAAGATTTTGGAGCATAAATTGCCGATCCTTACCACAACATAGATACAATATCCACGATTTTCTAGATCAAAATCAACCTGATGCTATATTCCTGACCGAGACGTGGCTCAGAGACTGCTCGGGCCCGGATGTGGCAGACGCCATTCCCTCTAACTACGCCATTCTTCGTCAGGATAGAGTTTCCGGTAGGGGCGGAGGAATTGCAATTATTTACAAAAATGTATACACTTGTAAATTGGTAGACACCACTCAAAAAGATTGTGAATCAGCCCTTTTTAAATTATCCATTACCCCCCAATTTACGCTGTCAGGGCTACTGGTATACCGTCCCCCTGGGACAGCGAGCCCTTGGATAACATCGTTACCGGACTTCCTAGCCCCAGTACTGCTTAAAGCGCCTAATTTCACAATCTTAGGGGACCTAAACATACATTTTGACGACCATGAGTGCCCTAATAGGAATCAGCTTCTCCCTATTTTGGAAGCTTTTAACCTTCAACTTCTAAACACAGGTCCCACTCATTGTGCCGGTCACTTACTGGACCCGATCCTATCTAACCTGTCCCTAGATTGTTCTCGTGAAGCCCTACAAATCACCTGGTCCGACCACTTAGCTGTCCCCTTCTCTTATGACATGGCTGATACAGTAATAAGACCTGAGGTGGAAACTACGCGGCCAGTTCGGAATTGGGGGAAGATTAACTTGCCAGAACTCAATAAACTACTGATCAAAACACTTCCATGTGTTGAACTACCAACTGCCGCTCTCAATTGCGCCACTGAACTCTGGCTAACCACTGCAGTCAATACAGCGCTTCCAATGACATCTAAGCCCGCATTTTCACACCACCCTCCTGCTCCATGGTATTCGGAACAACTTAAAAGCCTCCGCTCACATTGTAAGACCTTGGAGCGTAAATGGAGACAAGGCTATTCTCCTTCACGTAAAGCCACATATAAAGAAGCCTTAAAAAAATACCACTACAGTTGTAAAACTGCTAAAGCAGACTACACAAGGAAAACTGTGACTGATGCACAAAACTGCCCAAAGGTGCTATTCTCTGTTGTCAAAAAATTGACTGGTGCTAACTCGATCCCTCCTCCCCCGGCACTTGATGGCATTCAGTGTCAGTCCTTAGCGGATTACTTCATAGATAAAGTTGATCTTATCTATGAAAATTTCACTACACCTCCAGGTACTATGTACACTGCCCTTGACATAGTCCAAAAATTGGAAAACAATGACACTGATGCAGTAGTCACTACTTGGCAGCCCTTAGACGCCATTTCTTTCCTCTCCTGTTTAAATAGTGTGAGATCGGGCTCCCCACAGGACGCTCTCCCGGCCAAAACATTAAAACAATTAGACCCCCTCACTCATCCCCCCATCATTAAATTACTCAACGCTTCTCTGAGCGAGGCCCATGTCCCACAACCTTGGAAACACGCCATGGTTGTACCGTTATTAAAAAAACAGGGTGCAGATCCTTCAAATCCTGCTAACTTTCGCCCTATATCTTTGTTGCCAATTTTCTCAAAGATATTGGAGAGACATATAAATTCTCAGCTCTCCAAACTGGTTGAAAACACTGGATTTCTCCATCCCTCTCAGTCGGGCTTTCGGCCTAGGCACTCAACCGAGACAGCCCTCCTGGGGGTGACAGAGAGTCTTAGGCACGGTGTCGATCAGGGAAACACCATGGCGCTCATCCTGCTGGATTTGAGCGCAGCTTTCGACACCGTGTCACATTCCATCCTCATTGACTCTCTGAAATCTCTAGGTGTGGCAGGCCAGGCCTTGGCCTGGCTGGCGTCTTTCCTCAGTGACCGAAGCTTCCAAGTGTTTTCTTCTAAAGCTGCCTCCGCCATTTGTCCTTCCACCCGTGGCGTCCCCCAGGGCTCAATTCTTAGCCCTTTATTATTTAATATTTATGTTAAACCCTTGGCAACCATAGTCGAACAAGCTGGGCTAACCCTGTTTTCCTACGCAGATGACACCCAGATTGTCTTCTCCTTGTCAGGGAGAGACGTAAACAACATCTCCGCACTCAAGTCGGGCCTCACTCTTGTGGCCGACTGGATGCGGAGAAATTGTCTCAAGCTGAATGGGGAGAAGACCGAGGTGGTCATTCTGGGACAGAACAAACATCTTTGGGGTCCTCGCCATTGGCCCATCGAACTGGGAAATGCGCCTACACCATCTACGGCAGTTCGCAACCTGGGCGTCATTACTGACGACAGGCTAACTATGAGACAACAGGCTACTAAGGTCTCAGCCATCTGCTTTTCAACCTTGCGATGGCTTCACAAGATTTTGTGGATGCTCCCCCTCTCCTCTCGCAGAACTGTAGTCCAGGCACTTGTAACATCACGCCTGGACTATGGTAACATTCTCTATTTGGGCGCAGATAAAGCTACTATACATGTGCTGCAGGTGGTGCAAAATGCGGCCGCGCGCCTGCTAAAGAATGTCCCCAGACGCACCTCAGCCACTGCCGCTTTGCGTGACCTCCATTGGTTGAGCATCCCAGAACGCGTTAAATTCAAGGCACTCTGCTATATGTTCAAGGCTAAGCAGGGTAGCGCCCCAGTATATGTTCAGGGGCTGGTAAAACCCTATAGACCCCTGCGCTCATTAAGGTCATCGGACATTGGCAATTTCACAGTACCAAGATGGAAGCTGGCAAAAATGGGAGGCCGCTCCTTTTCCACTCTTGGTCCTAAATACTGGAACTCCCTCCCATTGGCATTAAAATCTGAGACCAACTTACTCCGCTTCCGTAAGGCTTTGAAGACCCTGCTCTTTACTAAGCGTGACCAATAGTCGGCAGAGGCCTTAAGTCAAGGTGACATTCTCTTTTCTTCTACAGTCTATCCCTGGCGCCGGGAAACCCATTGTGGGTAGCTGTGCGCGGTACAAGCTTAAATAAATAAATAAATAAATAAATAAATAGAGCAAGACCAACACAAATTAAATCTCTGATAACAATTCCTGTGTGCACACTGTGTCATGGTGTGATTCTAGGCAGAAAACAGTATTCCTGGGTGATACCAGTACACCTTAACTTATAGTGAAGACATACTCCATAATATCTAACATGTTCAAGGCACTTAAATATCTTCCTTAACATAAAATGTAAAACACCACTTTTATAGTGGTAGGAAAATGTACCATGCTATTTTCAAATGTGTTTGCATTTGCCTCTTTTTTGTGAGTAACTAATTTCTGCTGAATGCTAACCATCACACTTTAAGCAAACAAACTGCCGCTTTTCTGTGAGTGCAAGGCTAACGGAACAAGAGCAACACAAATTAAATCTCTGACAATAAATCCTGTTTGCACACACACTCATGATGTGATTCTAGGCACAAAACTGTATTCCTCAGTGATACCAGTACACCTTAACTTACAGTGAAGACATACTCCATAATATCTTACAAGTTCAAGACAGTTAAATTTCTCCAAAATCACAAAATGTAAAACACAACTTTAAAACAAGAATGACAATTCTATTATTTATATCAAAATACACCACATACTTCCCCTCTCAAACTCATAACTCACCTTTAAAATTAATTAGTTGAGAAAGAAATGTGGCACTCAAACAGCAGATTATCAGAGCCAGAATCTCAGAGCTGTACACCTCTCTCCTCTCTCCACAACCAGTAAATGGCAATTTTCCCTCTCTTTTTTCCCCACATATACATGTTAATGTAAAATCACAGTCCTTCCCACATTTTTTCAAATGGAATCACACATTTCTATTGGTTGCAACTTTCAACCCCTTTCCAAATCATCCCTTCCCCCAACATGACTTCTGCCTGCTACCATAGCAACAGCTCATGGAACACAGGTGTGAGCAGAGAGGTCAGAAGTTCAGCACACAATGTTTCAAATCCAAAGAGCAAGAGTGCTTGACTTTTCAAACCTAACAGCAAATCCAAAGTAATGTTCAGTGGGAACACATTTTTCTGTACCAATCCAAAACATGCTTTTAAAAATGTAAACATACAGCCTAGTTTTAACTGAAAAATGGTTTGAATCAGCCAATGAGTTATTTTTATTGAAAAAAGTATGTATGCCTCCATTTTTCAACTGTCTTTCTTTTCATATTGCCATTCTACTGAAAGACACCTCCTGAGTGCATCCTGTTATCCTTGTAAGATGTTCACAGTGTGGATTGTAGGTCATAGCTATGTCTTCTGGAGTGAAAAGTATGCAGAAAAAAGAGGTATTTTCAAAGACCTTGCTTTGCCAAATGTAGACATTAAATGGATTGGTCAGAGAGGGTTAAAGTGGCACCAATTAATGCCTTTGGTGAAAACCTTTCTACATCTCCCACAGCCTAACCTTATTATTGTGCACTGTGGTGGTAATGACCTAGGCACTTTATCTGGGGTAGGTCTGGAAATGCTTATTAAGGACACCTTTCTGCAATTGATGTCACTTTTTCCACAAACTGCCTTTGTATATTCTAATATATGCCAAAGACAAAAGTGGAACTGGTCCAACCAATTTTGTCCCCAAATTGACAAAGCAAGAAAGCACGTCAATAAGTCTGTTTCTGCTTTCCTCAGAGACTATGGTATGGGTTCTATATACCACAACAACTTGCGTTACAACATGCAAGACATTTATAGAGGAGACGGTGTACATTTCAATGATGAAGGGAACAGAGTCTTCCTCTTGAACTTTAGACTCTGCATCGGTATTTACTTGTAGGTACCGAAAAACACTCAATAAACACAAGGGCTCTTTTTAGAGCCACCTAATATCTAAACACTTAAACGTGATTTTTATTTCTATTTTTTTAAATGTTTTTTTTCGGGTGCGCGCAGAGTGCTCGCACGTCGCGATGTTTTTAAAAAAAAGGAAAATCTTTTTTTCCCCTTCGTGCTCCTACTGTGACCCCCTTACAATGGCTAGGGGGTCAAGAACTCCCTACCCTGCCCCCTATTCAAGGTCTCCACCTTTCCTTTTCAGTGCGACAGACAAAATGGTGGCCGACACTTCCTGATTTCGACCGATTCGAATGTTTACTGACATCTAACAACCAATCAGAATTACGTTCGCGCACGGCAGGGTGCGCACACAGGGCTTGCACTGTGCGCTCACCCTGCGCGCGTATAGACATTGATATGCTTTTAAATGCTTTTTTCTCAGGAAATACTGAACAGATTTACACCAGACCTGCAAAAAGCACTTCCTTGACCTCATGGCTACCTCTCTGCCAAATTTCAAGTAATTCTGTTCAGCCGTTCGGGCTGTAGCTATGTCTAAAGGTCCTATGGGAAAATGCATGGGGAAAACGCGTTTTGGGACCCCCCTTTTTTCTCGGCCCCCACTTGACGAATCACCCCGAGACTTTCAGGGTAGGAGCTGAACGGAGCGCCCCATTCGTTTTGAACATTTCGCGAGGATTCGTCAACCGGCGCCAAAGTTATTCAAAATAGAATTTTGAGATGTCCTATGGAAACACGATCCTAACTATAACTATCTACTGGCGACCGCCAGTAGATTATATATATATCTTTTTTTTTTTTTCACTGAAAAAACCATAGGTTTCAGGGACATTATAGTTAGTTGGACATTTGACTCATAAAACCAGAGAAATTCGCCTG
The DNA here is from genome assembly GCF_964204655.1 of Triturus cristatus. NCBI lineage: Eukaryota > Metazoa > Chordata > Amphibia > Caudata > Salamandridae > Triturus > Triturus cristatus. Next base: position 302,494,190 of record NC_140589.1, read on the forward strand.
TTATAGTTAGTTGAGCTAACTATAACTCGCGCGCCCGCAATGCACTGGTGATGACATCACATATTACATCACTCATAACATAGTCAGTGACATCACTGATGACATCTCAAATGACATCACTGATGACATCAGTGATAACATCATCAAGTGAATGTGTGTTTCTGTAAAGTTTCAATATTTTTCATATATATCTATGCCACGGTGTATTGAAGAAAGAACGACTTTACAAGTCCCTGAATGGATTATTTAGTAGGTACGCGACTGACTGTATAAGTTATTGATTGAACATGTGTTACTGAATGTATGGGTTAGTGACTAAACTGTGTGAAAGTCTGTATTAGTGTCTCAGTTGGTGTATAAGTGGCTGCATGGGTTGGTGAGTAGCTACATGAATGTCTATATGGGTTATTGATTTGTTGTCTGACTGTCTGTATGGGTGGGTGCAGGGGTGTGTGACTCTGTGCATACATGTCTGAATGGGTGATTCACTGGTTGTATGGATTAAAAAGTGCATCTGGGAAGGGCTGTATGGGTGAGTTAGTGTGTGTATGGGTGTGTTGGTGAGTGAATGAATGTCTCACTGGTATATGTGTGAGTAACTACATATGTTTTAAGGCAGTATATGTGAGTGTTGGAGTATATATGATGTAATATGTGACATCATCACCAGTGCATTGCGGGAGCGCGAGTTATAGTTAGCTCAACTAACTATAACAGGTGAATTTCTCTGGTTTTATATGAGTCAAATGTCCAACTAACTATAATGTCCCTGAAAGCTATGGTTTTTTCAGTGAATTTCTAAGGTTTTTTTACATGCTAATTCCTAATTATAACGTCTGTAAAACCTATGGTTTTCTCAGCGAATTTCAAAGGTTTTTTAAATGTTAATTTCATATTTTAATATTTATAAAACCTATATTTTATTTATTTTTTTGTAAAATTTTGCAACTCTATTATCCTTGTTTTTTAAATTTGAAAAATTATGTAATTTGATATCTTTCCCAAAAGTATGTATATATATATATATTTTTTTTTTAGAAAATTAGACTCCCATATCGGTAGTGTACCAAGCTCCATCACCACGCGAATCCTATCCATGATATTGCGAAACTCGTTAAGGATGCGCATTTCTTATCCAACGGCTTCGTAGCACCGTGTCCAGCCTAACATCAAATACGTATAAGGTCGCGCCAGCTCCTAGTTTGGTATGCGACGGCTGCGCGGTACCAATACGCGCGTTAGGTCATATACATATAGTGTCGTGCCGGCTGCGTGTTCCGTATGCGACGAGTGCACGCTGCCAGGCCCAGTGTTACGTCATAGATGTATGGTATTGCGCCGGGTATGCCATTCCCTCATTTATTTTTTTATGTCTCAAAACAATATCTAAATAAGTTTAAAGTGTATATGAGAGCAAGCGATAATCTAAAATATTTTCCACATTTATATATTTCTAACTTTAATAAACTTATATTATGGTAAATATATTTTCTCAAAATCGCGTCGGGTGCGGCCTCCTTGCACGCTAGGTGCGTGATTGCCATGTGACCTTAAAAAAAGCTTTTGATTGGTTCATAACATTTCCCATTGTAACAGTTGGAGGACCCCACCCATTTTAGTCATTCTATCTATACCGTTTGATGAGAGACATCTCTTCTGCTTACAGAGCTTTTTTGAAAACTTTTTTGCTGTGTACACATATTGTATAGTACACACAACATGCAACGATCATCTTGATCAATAATCATGCTCTGTACAGTAGCCTTCCACATGTGATAGCCATGCATCTGAAACGCTACATAAAAAAACAAATGTGTGTTACACGATGCCCCTGGTGTGTGTGCACGCATTATTGTGCTGCCTTTCGGCCAGGGTATTGGTGGCTCGAAGGGGTATCATCAGCCATGGGCAGAGTGCACATCCTAGATCACATGTGACAAACAGTAAAAAGTAATGTGTAGATTTGTGTTGCAGTATGCGCTGTTGTCAGTCTTTACCAGTATAGTAGTGTGTCATATGTGAGACTTTCAGATTCCCGTTTGACATGCATTGCTTGACTGTAATGAGCGTTATCACTGAGTTTGACGTAACCTCACTGCTGATCCTACCTCCATCCGAGTACATTCACATGTGTGCGCTTCGCGATTGCAACACTTTCAATAATTCTCCACACCATTGACATGCGTGTCTGCGCACATCCACAAGCTTGACAACGACATGTGATGTTGTCCATTCAATGTTTTTGGACAGCATTTCATTAGTGATAGTTGCCGCCCTCCCAGTACATACTACAATAATGTAAATTGCGGATTGTGCGACGTCAAAACTGCAACAGGGACACACACACATAAGTACACTTCCTGCCCAGGCAGGAACTGAACAACGCCCAGGTCCCCGGAATAGTTATTCACACCCCTACACTGGCCTGGCATACGCAAGCCCAGCCCACTTTGTGTACGTATAAATAGGATAATGACGACGCCACATGTCCTAGTTCTTCCACACTGCTTCAGGTAATATGGCTGCATCCACCTCGCATATCACAATGCGCAATAAAAAAAAGGGATCCATGAGGTGTACATCATCCTGGCAATCAAAACTACATCTTAATTGTGAACCCTGCTGGCCGTCGTGTTTGGACACAAACCAATGACAGCAGGTGAGCAGTGGGGCCTGGGTGCACAGAGGCTGCAATTGAGCATGGTGCGGTGGAAGGGATGGGGTGCATCAGCCTGGGTGCACAGGTGCAAACAAGCGATGTTGCCGTGCATAGTGATGTGATCTCGGACCTCATTCACTCACATCTCTGTCTCATTTTAAGGACCTGCTGGACTGTAATGTAGGCCTGAGCCAGCGGGCAGCGCTGCCATACAGACATGTGGAATGGCTATTGGGGCACTGTAGTGAGCTGATTACTAAGTGTACATGCACACAGGCTTGCCCAACTGCATTGCACGCACAAATTATACTTCTAGCATGTGCTCTGTTCCTTTGTATGTGAACGTTGGCATAATATATTATTATTTACCCTTGTGTATTCTCATGCACTCCAACTCCTCTTTGAACCACGATTACCACTAATAGTTGGTAGATCGCACTTCAAGAAAGAAGGATGCACTCAACTGGTGTTCTCTCTTAAGCTTGAAATAAACCTTCATTTACCTTAAGACGTTTCCACCATTATATTATTTCTCCCTTTTCAGACACTGAGTTAGTTGCACGAAAAAGCACGCAGCAGGTGCTCAACCAGTGCTGATGCTCTGGCCTTTCTGACACCTTCCATCGTGGTATCAAGACACCGTCCCCGACCGGAGACCTGCTGTGCCACCCTGAGAGCGGCACCCTGGAGTTGGACACACCGGTTGTGGCAGGTGAGCAGTGAAGCCTCGGTGCGCAGGAGCTGCAATTGAGCACAGTGCGAGAAAAGGAGCTGGGGTGCAGCAGCCTGGGTGCACAGGTGCAGACAAGCGATGTTGCCGTAGATAATAATATAATCTCTGGCCTCGTTCATATCTGTGTTTCATTTGAAAGGGCCGCACTGTTTCTCGCGGACCCCAGCATCCAAGACACACGGGTGACGGGAGGTGAACAGTGAGGGCTGGGTGCAGTAGGCCGACGCTCTGTCTCCTCTTCCCTCTGTTCTTTTGACTCTCCCTCCCCTTCTCCCTTCCACCCACTCGCTCTCTGTCCCATTCTCACTTTCTTCCTTTCATTCTGACTACCTTTCTTTTTAGGTCTCGCCTACGCAGTGCGCATGCACTGCCTAGGAGACCTTTAATCGTCGTGCAGCTCTTTTTACAAAACACATACTCGTGCTTGTGGCGGCATACGGCTTGCGGGAGTGCGCACCCACGCGCCACTAGCACGAGTATGTGCTTTGAAAAAGAGCAGGATGCGCGATCACGCACCCGCTCATCGCCAGCGCACTCACTCAAGCGCCTCTGAGCACCAGTGACGTGCTTTTTTTAATTTTCTTTTAGCGCGCGCACACAACTCCCGGGCTTGTTATTTCATTGTATTTATTTTGATGTTTTTAGAGCGCCTAAGTGGCGCCTTACGAGAACTTCAGGGCGCGTGCTGGTATTGCCTCTTTTCTGATGCCAGCTCATGAGCGCAGCTTAAGGCTGCCTCTGGTCTCATGTGGTGAGCCAATGGTGGTTTTAGGGATAGGAACCTCATACTGTGAGCAGGAGCCAGTGTCACTGGGCAGGGTGCCTTGGGTCAAAGGGCAAGGGGCCTTTAGTCTCATGCAGAGGGCGCCTGCTTGAAATGTACAGTACGCAGGGCTTTTAAGTGGGCCGTGTCCCTCCTGGTCGTAGACCTGCCAGCAATTCAGAAGCATTTGCAATGCAATAGGTCTCGCATTTACGCGAGTTTGAGCTATTGACAATGCAAATAACAATTCCTTTTATTTTTGTTTTCGTTTTTTAAAACATTAAAAAAAGGCATTGTCATTTACAATGCCAATAGCTTAAACTCGCGTTAATGTGAGACCTATTGCATTGCAAATGCTTGTTCTCTTGGACATGGCACACATACTTATGTTTCTTTTTTCTCTTGCAGGTTTTGTACGCTGCCTCTGGAGGAGTCCCACCCACTTCTTTTATGGTTTACTGTTGTTCAAATAAAGATACGTTTCCATTTATTTGTGTTTTAATAAAAGTTATTTTTTACCAATAAATAAGTGAGTGTATGGGTCTTCTTTTTCTGACAACACTTGTCTGTAGTTTATTGTGAAACTCGGCGGTTGATAGTAGGTTATGAGGGAAATCATTTTTAATTTTGCGGTGCACCTACCAAATATAAACCAACAGACTATTACATAAATGAAACCTGGGTAATTCTACAACGGCAAGGGTTCTATGAGTATCACTTTATAACACCATGAGTACTGCCCGTGCGATTTGAGAACCAATAAGGCACTACCTAGGGCCACCGAGGCTTCAAAGACTGGCGAGGCCCACCCTGCATATTTAAGTAAAACCCCAGAGGTTGCCGATCCCTGGTCTTGAGTTGGCCTCAAAGCCCCCCGAACAATTCGTAATCAATACCCGGGGAGGTGTCGATCCCCTAGTCTGCGAAACGTCTCTGTGCCCTCCCACGCCTAATTTACATGTGAGATTAAGGTCCCCAGTGCTGCAGAGACTCCGTTATATAATAATTGGATTGGCCCTGGAACATTACCCACCAGTGGGCTCATGTAAATGAACGGGTGAGACCCGCTTAATTTTTTTTCTCCATTTTTACCACCCGGATCTGCTTTATTGAAGCAATACGAGGTTTTCCTCCCCTCGCTTCAACAAGGCAAACAAGAATTTACTATCATAGGGTGGAAGCAATGCTCCCGCCCTGTAATAGCAAACATAAATGTCCGGCGGATGCACACCCTGGGATATGGTATGACCTGCGCCTGGGAGGTGGCGCTCCATAGGGCCATGATGCATTGGTTAATGCATAACTACAGAATTAGTATAAACGCATACTAACACTACTTGCACATGTGTAGTACAGCAACCACAGTGTAGTGAAGAGGCAGAGGAAGCCCAAAATCAAAAAATATAAATCCTACCAGGGGTAGGATCACATAGTTCGATCAGCCGACGACCCTGGGATGAGTAGAAACAGCTTCACCAAGAAAAAGGGTCTTCAGCAGAATACAAGCAAGCTCAAAATCTTGTCGAGTGCTGCCTTCTTTTTACCTTCTCCCACTCGTCGCCAAATTTATGTAGTCAAGAGGAAGATGGCAGTGGATCTGATAAGTGGATTTATTGCAGGAAAAGAAGACAGCTTAAACAGCCATCAACAGTACCAGACAGCAAGGCAACCGTGTACAAACTCCCCAAGATGCCTCTCATGACAGCCCTACATTCTAACATTACATACTTACATTATAGTAGCATTACATACTAACATTCTACTATGACTTACATTGGAATACTACACAGAGCACATGACTTTACAGCAATGAGCTCATGGTTTCATCCAGGAGTCTTGAGATCGGTAGGGGTGAGTAGTTCGCTTCCCACTCCCAGTATTGTATAAACGCAAACTAACACTACTTCCACAGGTATGCTACAGCGCCCATAGCACATTACTTTACAGCAATGAGCTCAGGGTTTAATCCCAGAGTCTTCAGACCAGAAGGGGTGAGTAGTTCACTTCCCACTCCCTGTATAGTATAAACGCATACTAACACTACTTACACAGTTATACTACAGCGGCCAGTATGCTACAGCGCCCACAGCCCATCACGTTACAACAATCAGCTCGGTTTGATCCCAGATTCTTCACACCGGTAGGCGTGAGTACTTCAATTCCCACTTCCGGTATAGTATAAATGCACGGTAGAGGTCAGTAGTTCGCGTCCCACTCCCTGTATGGTATAAACTCCTACTAACACTACTTCCACAGGTATGCTACAAACACCAGACCACATCACTTTACAGCAATGACCTCACGGTTTAGGCTCTCGGTTTCATACCCAAGTGTAGCAGCATCTCATCTCGCACCATGTCACTCTGAGCAACACAGCACTTTCAGTCCGGTAGGAGTGACTACTTCGCTTCGCACTCCCCAACAGAGGTTACAGTGCTCCTATCCTCCTGTTTCCTACTCTTTTTGCCCTTTTTCCCCCTTACTCATTTCAACGGAATCACAAAATGGCTGCCAACACTTCCTAGTTGCAACCACTCGCACCGCTTGCAGCCAATAAGCAGCAAGCTCGTGCTCATAATGCCTCAGCCAATCAGATGGCAGAATTCCCAAATATCGATATCTGTAAATTTTGATATTTCTCTAAAAGTACTGAACGGATTTACACCAAATAAACAAAAGCATGCTTTCTAGACCAATACCCTTCTCCCTGCCAAATTTGGGGTAATTCTGTTCACCCGTTCGACCTGAAGCCTTGTCTAAAGTTTCCTATGGAAATTAACATGGAGAAAACACGTTTTGGGACCCCCCTTTTTTCTTGGCCCACCCTTGACGAATCACCCCCAAACTTTCAACATAGACGCTGATATGAACAAAGAATTAGTTTGAAAAATTTCATGAAGATTCGTCAAACGACGACAAAGTTATAAGCGAAACAACAAATGCTCCTCCTATGGAAACTTGGTCCTAACTATAACTACCTACTGGCGATCTCCAGTAGGTGTGTGTATATATATATATATATATATATATATATATATATATATATATATATTCACTGAAAAAACCATAGGTTTCAGGGACGTTAGTTAGTTGGACATTTGACTCGTATAAAATCAGAGAAATGTGTCTGTTATAGTTAGTTGAGCTAACTATAACTCGTGCCCCCCCCAACACACTGCTGATGACGTCACATATTACATCACTCATGACATGGTCAGTGACATCACTGATGACATCTCAAATGACATCACTGATGACATCATCCAGTGAATGTGTGTTTCTGTAAAGTTTAAATATGTTTTATAAATATATATATATATGCCAAGGTGTATTGAAGAATGAATTACTGTATAAGACACAGGATGGATGATTAAGTAGGTGTGTGACTAACTGTATAAGTGACTAACTAATTATGTCTTGCTTAATGCATGTGTTAGAGACTGATATAGACATTCACACAGTTTAGGTTGTTAGTTGGTGTGTAAGCAGTTCCATGGTTTGGTTAGCAACTACACGAGGATCTATATGAGCTATTCATTGCTTGTCTGAGTACCTGTATGTAGGTATATGTGTTCAAGTCTGTATCTGTGAAGGTCTGTATGGCTGAGTGAGCGTGTGTATGAGTGTCTCGGTGAGTGAATGGATGCCTCAGTGGTACATGTGAGTAACTCCATATGTGAAAGGCAGTATATATGAGTGTTGGACTGTATAAATGACTATGTGAGAGTGAGTGATTGTGAGAGCGCCTGTAGGGATCAGTGTGTCCCTGTATTAGTTATTGTATTAGAGTGTAAGTATGTGTTAGTATATGTTTAAATAAGTGACGTGGTATGTGTATAACTGTACGGGTGAGTAAATGAAAGTGTTATTGATTATTTCCATTACTGACTAGGTGTGTGAATAACTCTAAGAATGAGAGGCAGTGTGTCAGTGTCTGTATAGATATGTGACTGGATACAATAATGCTGTATTGATGGCTGACTGTATGTATGAGTGATTGTATAGGTGAATGAATGGATGTGTGTAGACCTACAAATTAGAGAGTGGATATGCACTAACTGGTATTGGTGTGTTCACGGTTTCGAAAATTATAGTCTGTATTTTAGACTGGGTGTATAAAGTGTTGTATTAGGGTCTGATCAGGTGCATCTGATTTTCACCTGGATGATGTCACCAGTGATGTCATCAGAGATGTCACTGAAAATGTCATAAGTGATGTAATATGTGATGTCATCAGCAGTGCATTGCGGGGGGGGTGAGTTATAGTTAGCTCAACTAACTATAACAGGCGAATTTCTCTGGTTTTATATGAGTCAAATATCCAACTAACTATAATGTCCCTGAAACCTATGGTTTTTTCAGTGAATTTCTAAGGTTTTTTTAAATGCTAATTCCTAACTATAATGTCCCAGAAACCTATGGTTTTTTCAGTTAATTTCTAAGGTTTTTTAAATGCTCATTTCTAACTATAACGTGCCTGAAACCTATGGTTTTTTCAGTGAATTTCAAAGGATTTTGTAAAGTTAATTTCTATGTATAACGTTCATTAAACCTATCTTTTTTCTGTGTTTTTTTATTATCATCCCATTCTCAACTTGGTGAAAACTGCAAATCTCACCACTCTTCCATCAATACCTTACACCAACAAAATCGCCACAAACAAGAGCCACATCTAACACTAATGAAATGCACAGTAGGCGTTCCCGTGCAAAAAAAATACGAAAACACTACTTCCCCATATTTTCAACGACCAGCCAAATCTGCAATGCGATCCAAAAATAAGGCGATAAGCCGAGTTAGCAGTAACAAATAACATCAACCTTTAACTGGCATAAGGAGGTCGACTATCTACTCCATTATTTCGACCCAACTCACAGCCACATCTAAAGACCAACACGTGATACAGCTACTGATCATACAGCTACTGATCATGCAGCTCCGACACCCAACAACGCCACAATACCCAGCCCCACCAACACCAGAACCTCCCCCCGGACCACCCTCCAACTACCACCGAGGCAGCACAAAACAGAACAACGGACCTTCCCAAAATGCCATGCCCCTCAGCCACACAATAGCTGAATGTTGGGAGATGAGCAACCAACTATATATGAAGGAGGCAAGTCACCCATCAAAAAGCACACAATGCCAAGTGTAATGCTCATGTGCTGCACAGGCCTCACTATGCAAAGCACAAACCTCTCCATGTGGAGATATACTATTGACACTTGTAGTGTACTGCACAGTGGACACAACCATGTTACCTCAGGCAGTGGGGAAGATCTTGGTCATGTAGCTGTGTTGTCCCCCCTGGAAGCGGAAGCGGAGTGGGCTGCTCCAACGTACGCCACTTCAGCATAGGAGTATGAATAAATAGACCAGGCCCTAGGCGTGGTTCACTTGTGGTTAGACCAACAAGTCTGTCAGAACGGCAGCCCTCCCCTTGGCACGTGGCAGCCTCCATAATCGCGGGCCTCCTCGACACAGGGCCCTGCGAACCCAGCAGCACAGCACCGCAGACTTATGTCTGTACCGACTACTGCCTTCGATCTACACTATGGACAGCACGGCTCATAATTCAGATGCAGTGGCCATTGCAGATGTCGCAGTCCAGTTCGCAAGACACGTTGCTCCCAGTGCGGCCCGCACGGACCACGCATGATCGCAGGCTGCGCATAAGCTGTAAGCTTCAGGTGCTACTAACTCACTGCACCATAAGTCATCCCCACGTGGCCTTATCAATGCAGAATTCATTAGACAAAACACATTGCTCCCAGTATGGCCCGCCGGGACCACTTCTCATCGCAGGGTGTGCACACGCTGAGTACTCCAGGTTCCACTAACTGTGCAGCTCAACTCAACGCCACGTGGCTGTGCGCCCATCCTGACCGCTGCCTCCACCCTACACTGGAGTTACATGGTTCACAATTCAACATTAGTAGCGACGCAAATTGTGTGAGAGACTATACTGGGTTAAGAAGACCAAATGCTCCCAATCTGTGCAGCTCAAGCCAACGTCACCTGCCTGTGGGCCTTTGCTGACTGCTGCCTCCGGCCTACACTGTGAAAGACCGATGACACGTGGTGCCAACTAACCCTGTTCAACACAAGCCGATCCCAAATGTGTAACTGTGTCCTGAGTCCTCAATGGCAGTGACCACAGCACCAGACTCCCTTCGATCACCGAGGGGTATGTTCACATGGAAGACCGGCGACACGTGGTGCCACTGAACCTGTACTACGCAAGGTTTGTTTGGGTCACCAACGTATGCACGTGGTTGTGGATCCTAGCTCACCACTACTTCTGCCCTACACTGTGGGCGACCAGCGACAAATGGTACCACTAACCATCTTCAACACAAGCCGATCCCACATGTGACTCTGTGTCCTGAATCCTGAATGGCAGTGACCCCAACTTCTTGCCAGCGACCACAGCACCAGACTCCCTTCGATTAGTGTGGCGTATTTGCATATCGAAGTCATCAATGTGGAAAGTATTGAATTAGAAATAAAGGGTAATAGCACTCCCTAAGCAAGGATATGCCGCACTTCTAGTGGAAAGAAACCCGTCACAAATACCAAAGAAATTAAGGCGCCTGAATAATATTCAAAGTAGGGGTGCTGTACACACTGATAGCACTGATTACCCAACAGTGCTGGTCAACAGATCAAAAACCTGTATCTACACATGAGAATTGTTCAGTAATAGCACTTCCCTGATAAGGTCCCAGATGGCAATATCTGCCTCAAGTATAACAACAAAAGTACTTGTATTCATAAAAGAATGTCCATTAGTGCTGTGTGTTCATCTTCTTTTTATTCTTGTATACGAAAATTCACAGCAGCAAATAAGTGAAAAACAGGCCAACACGTGTTTCGTCTGTACCACAGTAGGTATTCAGACTTTATCAAGGCTGGAAAAAATGAGAGTATATACATATAATGAGACTTCATAAATAAGTTTTCACAAATAAGATTTTATATACACTTAGGTATGAACAAAATGCTGTAAGTAAGCATAAAGTTGTTAAGGATGAAAGGAAAGAAAAGAGAGAACCCAAATGTTAAAGCCAAGAAGCACGGAAGACCAAATCGCACCGAGCAATGTGAACAACTAAGAAGAAGAAAAAGAATAGTATAGATGATGGAACACGTATCAAATGGGCTACCATGGAATATCAAAGTCTATACAAGAGTATGTCAGGAAGATCCAAAGAGGACCCTCCATTGTTATATGGTGCAAAAACTATGTATTCCCACCACCCCAGATAGCCAGAAGATATAGCAAAGTAAGATGAAAAGATGTGTTACAGTAGAAGAAAGCCTGGTGTCATAAAATGGTAATGGAGAGAAAAATATTGCGCCAAAACACACGCACCAATAGCGTAGATAACACTCGAGCGCAGTAATCCTGACATACTCTTGTCTAGACTTTGATATTCCATGGTAGCCCATTTGATACGTGTTCCATCATCTATACTATTCTTTTTCTTCTTCTTAGTTGTTCACATTGCTCGGTGCGATTTGGTCTTCCGTGCTTCTTGGCTTTAACATTTGGGTTCTCTCTTTTCTTTCCCTTCATCCTTAACAACTTTATGCTTACTTACAGCATTTTGTTCATACCTAAGTGTATATAAAATCTTATTTGTGAAAACTTGTTTATGAAGTCTCATTATATGTATATACTCTCATTTTTTCCAGCCTTGATAAAGTCTGAATACCTACTGTGGTACAGACGAAACACGTGTTGACCTGTTTTTCACTTATTTGCTGCTGGGAATTTTCGTATACAAGAATAAAAAGAAGATGAACACACAGCACTAATGGACATTCTTTTATGAATACAAGTACTTTTGTTGTTAAACTTGAGGCAGATATTTCCATCTGGGACCTTATCAGGGAAGTGCTATTACTGAACAATTCTCAAATGTGGAAAGTATTGCCGACGAAAAGATAACGCAAAAGATACATTTTACACAAACTGTCAATTTCCCTTTCCACGTCCAGTAATTACCAAAGGAAGAGTGAACAGTTTTATGTCAGCAATGAGACATAACATCACTCGAAAATCACCCAAAAATACTTATAATTTAAAAAGAACAGAAGCATCGAAGTACAATAATGATTACAATACGGAGATTTTGAAGATGTGAAATGCAAATGTGAACATACAATATGATGCACATAACTCAATTGCTGTTTCTCACTATGTCACGTCATATATCATCAACACTGAGAAAACAGATTTAAAAAAATGTGGGAAGAAATTTCACAGGAGAAGACACTTAGGAAACAAATGCACAGCTTCAGTTTGAAGATACTTTCACATCGAGAAAATGGATCCTACCAATGTTTAGATCGATAGACATCTGCAAGTTTATATTCAAAATCAACAGGACCCATCTGGATAAGTCTAGGTTTTCCTGCGGCCCAAAATCGAGTTTTAATATAAATGTTATAAAACAAATTTGTGATGATATAGACTTACGTTTCTTTGCTGTACAGAAAATAACAGTTGAATATGTCTAGGTGTTGATCAACAAATGGAAGATAATACTGTTCTGAAGTTTGAAAAAGAAATAACAAAAATTAAAGTAGTTTCTGGTGAAAATCCCAACTATGTTTATATTTATTGCCGACGTACTCATTATAAAAATCAAACTAGGAATGTAGATGTACTAACACAAACCCTGTTCAACACAAGTCGATCCAACATGTGTAACTGTGTCCTGAGGCCTGAATTGCAGTCACACCAAGTCCGTGGCAGCGACCCCGGCACCACACTCCCTTCGATCACTGAGGCATATTTCGATATGCAAGGCCTGCGACACATAGTCCCACTAACCCTCTTTAACACAAGCCGATCCCACATGTGTAACTGTGTCCTGAGTCCTGAATGGCAGTGAGCCCAACTTCGTACCACCACACTACCTCAGTGAGGGGTATTTCCATATGCAACTATAGACTCCAGTAGGCAAGTAAGTATCACAGTCCTACACCCTACATATTATCCTTTTAGTATCCTTGCTTCAAGAACTTTTTTTTATATCAGTTATAGCTTTACTACACTGACCAAATTACTCTTCAAATGAAAACTAAAATGGAATAGCAGTCTACACTGCAGGCAGTACAGCTCGCAATTCCATTTTTAAATGCTAATTTCTACCAACAAGATAGTACTCAGAAAATACAACACTTCGTCAGTGTATTCTATACTTATTTCATCTTTTCATCATACGCCTACACTGCACTCACTAGGGCTCCCAATGCAAATTATTTCTTCAGTCATTAACTACAGAGTCACTCGGCAAGTAACTATTACAGGCCTCAAATGTCAAATCTACATAATATCCTTTTTGTATCCTTTCTTCTTGAACATTTTTTATATCAGTTATACCTTTAGTACAAGCACCAAATTCATTTTCAAGTACAAACGAACACTCAGCAGTCTACACTGCGGGCAGCAGACCTTGCAATTTGAATTTTGGACACATGGTGCCAACCAACACTGTCCAACACAAGCCGATCCCACATGTGTAACTGTGTCCTGCGTCCTGAATGGCAGTGACCCCAAGTCAATGGCAGCCACCACAGCAGCAAACTCTCTTTGATCAGTTAGACATATTTCCGTATGCAGTGACCCAAAACTTCAGGGCAGCGACCACACCACCACACTCCTTTCAATTAGTGAGGAGAATTTTCATATTGAAGGCTGGCGACAAGTGGTGCCACTGAACCTGCACTATACAGGCCGGTGACGCCACCAACGTATGCACGTGGCTGTGGGCCCTTGCTCACCGCTACCACTGGCATACACTATAATCAGCAGGCCTCACAATTCAGATACAGTCGTGATTCCAAATGACTCAGTCCTATAGCCAAGACACATTGCTCCCTGTGCGGCCCGTCCACACCAAGTATCATCACAGGCTCATACACTCTCAATACTTCTGGTGCCACTAACCCTCTATCGGAAGCCGATCCCACATGTGTAACTGTGTCCTGAAACCTGAATGGCAGTGAGCCCAAGTCCGAGGCAGCAACCACACAACATACTCCCTTCGATTTGTGAGGCATATTTCAATGCGCAAGGCCGGCGACACCTAGTCCCACTAACCCTCTTTAACACAAGCCGATCCCACGGGTATAACTGTGTCCCGAGTCCTGAATGGCAGTCACCCCAAGTCCGTGGCAGCGACCACAGCACCAGACTCCCTCTGATCAGTGAGGCATATTTCCATATGCAAAGCCAACAGCACGTCGTGCCACTAACCCTCTTTAACACAAACTGATCCCACATGTGTAAATGTGTCCTGAATCCTGAATGGCAGTCACCCCAACTTCGTGCCAGCGACCACAGCACCAGACTCCCTTCAGTCTTATTTGTTGTTCTTTTCTATAAATACATTTTTGTATATGTAAATCTATACATGTCTAAGACTCTTCTTTGTCCAACCGCACAGGGACACTTCCAGGCCCAAGAAGGTTGTTGGGGATATGATGGTAATGTGGGTGATGTGGGGAGAGGCAGAATCAGAGGGGTATCTATCACAGAAAGAACTCTGATATGTTTTCACAAATACATCAGACAAATGCCAGCTGACGGACTGAATCACAAAATGATTTTTCAATACTTATGTAGTGTGAGTTATGAACAGTTCGCACCCAGGCTTGCAGAGGGATAACTGCGGCCCGTCCACTCCACTCACAGACGCAGTACTACAAGCCGTCCGTGCAATTGTAGCTATCCCTGCCCTGTTCCGTCGTATGCCATGCCATGCCATGCCACTCAGATTACATTCCGACGATGGCCTCACATAACTACCTGTCGCAGGCGTACTCGCCGTTGGTGTGCAGGTCAGTGGTCTAGTTCTCCACATCTCCCGCCCACTCCCTGAGGGCAGATTTGCACACACACCACACCCGTCCGGCACATGCGTCACAGGCCATGTGACCACGCAAACATAATAGATCGACAACATCACATCCTTGATTGCCGGTGCTGACTAGATGCCGGACGCTCCTTGTGTCTCAACCATAAAGAGTCTTTCAAAACGTCTGCAGAAAGTTTATTCGCACCCTAATCTGTATAGCCCTCCGGGGCCTACCACCCCCTTGGCGCGGACTTCAGATGCACAGGTTTAGTGCCACCCGAAGCTCATATGGCCATCAGGGGCCTACCACCACGTGGCACAAACTTAACTTCCACAGGCTTAGCGGCCCCAAAAGCTGATGTAGTCGCTGCCATTGATGACTCAGGACTCAGCGACATGTGTGAGATCTGCCGGGCCGTGGAGAAGATTATGTGGTCTCCGCCATTCATGACTCAGCGACATCTGTGCGATCCGCCAAGCACCTGATGTGGTCTCCGCCATTCAGGACTCAGGACTCAGTGACATATCTGGGATGTGTGGAGTTTTGACAGGGACGTGGAGTGCCCACTGCTGCACCCTCTGGTGGCACCAGGTAATTATTTGCTCATGGATACGCAGGGGTGGCAGTCTCTCTCTCTCTCTTTCTCTCTCTCTCTCTCTCTCTCTCTCCCTCTCTCCCCCTCCCTCTCTCCCCCTCCCTCTCTCCCCCTCCCTCTCTCCCCCTCCTTCTCTACCCCCTCTCTCTCTCGTCCCCCCTCTCTCTCTCGTCCCCCCCTCTCTCTCTCATCCCCCCTCTCTCTCTCGTCCCCCTCTCTCTCTCTCGTCCCCCCTCTCTCTCTCTCGTCCCCCCTCTCTCTCTCTCGTCCCCCCTCTCTCTCTCTCTCGTCCCCCCTCTCTCTCTCTCGTCCCCCCTCTCTCTCTCTCTCGTCCCCCCTCTCTCCCTCTCGTCCCCCCGCTCTCCCTCTCGTCCCCTCTCTCTCCCTCCCTCTCGTCCCCTCTCTCTCCCCCTCTCTCTCCCCCCCTCTCTCCCCCCTCTCTCCCCCCTCTCTCCCCCCTCTCTCTCCCCCCTCTCTCTCCCTCTCTCTCTCCCCCTCTCTCTCCCCCTCTCTCTCCCTCTCTTCCTTCTCCCTTTCTCACTCCCTTTATTTCCTTCCCTCTCTTTTTCTCTCTGGCTTCTTTTTTCCTTCTCTTTTTCTCTATGTCTCTCTCCTTTGATATGCGCATTACACACGTCCTTATTTTGTGCTTTATGTTCCAGGCTCTGTCGTCCACATCCATGGTCCCCACAGCAGTGTTCCACCTTGTTATTTTGGATTTTTTTGGATAAATTTTGTTTATTACTTTATCGTTGACATATGTTAATAAAAAAAATAAAGTTTGAAAAAAGAATTAATAACGTTTCTGGTTGTTTTCTTAACTGCTGTGTAACTCTTTCTTGTTCTTATTACTGTCATTTGATGAAGTCCACCATGGTCTTAAATTTTGGAGGACTTATCGCGGGAATACTGATGATGTCTGCAGTTTCCACCAACTTCTGAATAGTGTGTTAAATTTATCTCAACTTTACATTCCATTAAAGTGCTGATAATGAAATGCAGACTAGCCGTTCCCATGCAAAAACACGAGGTGCACCTTTGCGATTTATTCTAAATACTAAAATCCTGTATTGAATTGCACTGACGTAGTGGCTGAACTCACAGTGTACACACAAAATCATTTACGAAACCTCATTTTATTTACATTGATTGGGAATCGGGCGTCAGGTACTGGATCTTGATGAGATACACTGCCCAATTCGTATATTGTCCTGCACACGCAAAAAATCACATCACAAGTTTCACACCAACTGCAATGCGAAACAAATTCCGGCGATAAGCCACGTTAGCACCAGGGATTTTACACCTGCTTTCTGATGGTGTTAAGCAGGATGACTACCTGCACCATGAAAGAGAACGCAGCCAAGAGCCACACCAGAACACCCACAGGTGCCATAGAATAAATTAGCATGATACAGGGATACCCATGAGGGCCACAAGACTCTTCGGAACAACTCTGGGACCGCCAACACCCCCCAAACCCGCATCTGAGCAAGTGTGTCCCTCTGGTCATTGTGTTAGCATGATAGGCACCAGCCCTGCAACATCACAGTGTGCTATCACCTCAGCGTTGGCAATGAGCCTGGACATGTAGCTACGCGCGCATCCACAACCAGTGTGTGCTGGTCCGGAGTACACAGGTCAACGCAGGGGTGTGCCTATCCGACAACAGGAACGGGGTGCCTCGGACATCTCCGTGTACAGGAAGTGCAGTAAGTGTGTCTCTGTGTTCTGGTGTGGCCTGCCACAAGGGCCGCAGCAGCCGATGTTGTAAAGTGGCATGCACCACCTCCAAATGGCACTGTGATGGTGTAGTTGGAATGCAGCAGCACATGCGCAAATAGGCATTACAATGGTGTGCCGCACGAGTGCACGAGATACAACACCGCACCGTACAAAAGTGTGGGAGCTCGTGGGAGGGAGGAGCAGCTGTTTGCAATGTAACGGACAGTAGACTCACCCATGTGCCACGTGCTGGGTATCTCATCCATGATGACCACAGTCGTAGACATCCCACAACACCAATGACCCGCCTTTGTACACATCCTCTATGAATGCAGCGTGGTTTTCACTTCTATGCTCGTTCACTGGTGTGATGTTGGCGAGTTGTGTGACTTGTGCTCCTTGTTGGGGTATTTCATTTTGGCTATTGTTTGTCTATACTTGTGCTATACCTAATTGTGCATGTCTGCCATTCTGCCCATCTCCCCCGTCCCCCCACTCCCTGCTTCTTCCTCTTCCTGGTGCTGTTCTGTCTATAATTTTGTTGCTCCACACATAAATACATGTAAAGAACACATTAGAATAGTTCCTTGATTCTTTTAGGTTTCAAAATTTCTCTTGGTTTCTTTTTAATTTTCCATATAAACAGTTTTTTTTAATGTTCAACAACACATAGAAGTCAGAAACGCAATGTATTCTATCAACACACTTTCTAGAACATTCTACAACACGTGCAGGTTCATCAATCTTTTTAAACTTAACCATATTTTTTTGCCACATTTTCGCGAGCATTTAACAGCACGTGCAGGTTAAAAGTTCACGATTGTTTTAAGTTTGAACAGTGCCTTCCAAATGCAAGTAGCAGGTGTGGATGAGTTGACAACTTTTATCCTATGATATGTACTGCACGTTGAAACTGCTTTTTCTTAACCAATCACAAAACTGCTTCTCCACAAAATGAATGTGCACCCTACTTTTAAAAAATAATGCTTTTCATCTCCCAATCACGTATCGTTTTGCATGGCAATAAAAAGTAGTTCCTCTTCTTAAAAACATATCTCTTATTCTACCAAGGAACTGCATGAATAACAGACATATTTCCATACCTTCCAGCCATACCTTCAAAATGCTAGTGTGAATTGTAGGACATAGCTATATTTTCTGGTGCAAGAGGTATGCAGAACAGAGATGTATTGACTTAGACCTGGGTTTACAAAATGTGAACATTAAATGGTTTGCACAGAGAGGATTGACGTGGCACCAATTGTTGACTTTGGTTAAAACCTGTTTGCATCTCCAACACCCTGACCTCATGATTGTGCACTGTGGCGTAAATGACCTAGGCACATTGACTGGGGTAGGTTTGGAAATGCTTATGAAGGACACCTTTGGACAATTGATGTTACTTTTCCCTCAAACTGTCTTTGTATATTCCAATATATGCCAAAGACAGAAGTGGAAATGGTCAAAACAATTTTGTCCTCAGATTGAAAAATCTAGGAAGAAACTCAACAAAGCTGTGTCTGCATACCTCAGAGACCACAAAATGGGGTCCATCTATAACAACAACATACGTTTTGATATGGCTGATATCTACAGAAGTGATGGAGTACGCTTCACAGATCACGGAAATCGAGTTTTCCTGAATAACTTCAAGCTGTGCATCCATACTTATATGTAGCTCCAACTAATCAACACAAGGGCTCTTTTTAGAGCCACACTATAACTGACAACTTAGGCCCGCTATTTTAGGGCCAGGTAACGGCAACTCCCGCACCCTCACCAAAATGTATTCTCTACACAGCTGTGACGCAGCGGCCAGATCATCTGACTTTGCAGTACAGAGCTCTCGCTTTGATCACCACCTCTACTCCCCCATAGGGGTGAGTAGTTTGCGCTTTACAAATACTGTATTGATCTACCTTCGCACTCCCTGTACAACACCACCTAAGCACCATATACAAGTTGGACAGGTGTGGCACAGCGCCCAGAGCACATGACTTCACAGCATAGCAAACACAGGCTCACGGTTTCATAGCCGAGTCCAGCAGCAGCTCAATTTAGCAGCATGACACTCTAGGCAATACCTCACTCAATTTCCGTACCCAGCACTTTCAGACCAGTGCGGGTCAGTAGTTCACTGGCTTTACCCCGAGTCCGTCAGCAGCTCAGCTTACGCCCCCAGCGCCATCAGACCCATAGGAGTGAGTAGTATGCACTTTACAAATACCGAATTGATTTGATACTTGCAAATTTGTATAACACCCCCTAAGCACCTTACTCAAGTTACAATGTTCGAAAAAAAAGTTCCTCTGAGTAGGTATAACTACATACTGACACTACTTGGACAGATGTGGCACAGCGGCCAGAGCATATGACTTCACAGCATATGACACACTGTTTGGACTCACGCTTTCATCCCCACGTCTGGCAGCAGCTCAGCCTAGCACCATGAAACTGTACACAATACCTCACATATTTCCTGTACCCCAGGACTTTCAGACCAGTACGGGTCAGTAGTTTGTCCTAGTAGGTATAAACACATGCTGACACTACAGGTGTAGTGCAGCGGCCACGGCACATGACTTCACAGCATAAGACACACAATTTGGGCTCACGCTTTAATCCCCGTCTCTCGCACCAGCTCACCTTCGCAGCATCAGACTCTAGGCAATACCTCACTTAATTTCCATAGCCCAGCACTGTCACACCGCTAGGGTGAATACTTCGCTTCACACCCAGTCTATAGCACACCCTAAACACCCCACAGAGGTTACAGTGCTCCTACCCTTTTCTTTCCCACTTTTTTCGCCCTTTATTCCCCTTACCCGCTAAGGAAAATGAGTATAAGATAGCCTTATTAAGAAGAAGGAGAGCTAGACTTAGAATCAAATTAAAAAGAGAAAAAGAAGATTCTCTCTGGATCAGGTTAAGAGAGGCATCGGCCTTTAATAAATCTAGAGAATTCTGGACCCTAATAGGGAAAGGATGTGGGGTAAGAACTTCCCCTATCCCTATCTCTATTGCTGAAAATGTCTGGATATCATTTATATCCAGTTTGTATGCTTCTAATAATGTAGAGGGGGACAGCTGGGATTCAGCCCTAAATAGTCAGCCTAATATAGAGCTCCCATCTGAGAAAACGATCACTTCGGTGATAAAGAGTATGAGTGCGTCCGGAGCTATGGGCCCGGATGAGCTGCCCATGTCTATAATAAAGCAAGACGTTATATCCTGGAGTAGGATTCTCCTTCCAGTATTCCGTGCGTGCTTTTTACAGAGATCAGTCCCTAATTCTTGGAGGGGAAGTATATTAATCCCGATATTCAAAAAAGGAGAGAGGGATAGCCCTGGGAACTATCGTTTAATTGCTCTTTTAGATTCGATAGGGAAAATTTTTGCAAAATGTCTTTTGATTTTAATCTCTGAATGGATGGAAGCGAATGACATCCTACCTTTGGAACAAACTGGATTTCGTAAAGAGCATGGTACACTTGATAACTTAACAGCATTACAGGTGATTGTCGATAAATATGTACGTGTTCGCGGTGGTGGAATATATGCGGCATTCATTGATTTCTCCACAGCGTTTGATAAGGTCGACCGACCAACCCTGTGGAGAAAACTCGCTATTCTAGGGATGCCGTTATATTTACTCGAACTTGTAAAAGCCCTTCACTCGAACACGTGGTGTAAGGTATTACAAGGTGGAGAAAGAGGTTTGTCTCAATCTATTCCCTCACCTAATGGGCTGAAACAAGGGTGCATATTGGCCCCTATATTGTTTTCTCTCTATACGGCAGACCTTCCTTCTTCCATTTCAGTGTGCGGTGGGATAGCCCCGATAATTGGAGGATCTCCTGTATCAATTTTAATGTATGCAGATGATATCCTCATATTAGATTTAACTCCGAAGGGCTTGTCTAACCGTTTATGTGCATTAAATCAATTTGCAGAAGCAAATTTCATGAAGATTAATGCTTCGAAAAGTAAAATCATGTGTATTTTTGGAAAGAAAAAATGTAGGTCTGTAAATTATGGATGGGCCATAGGCGGACATAAGTTAGAGGTGGTAAAAACCTACACCTTTTTGGGTAAAATAATCTCGGCAAACTTAAGTGAGAAACTCCATACAGATCATAACTCGCGTAAAGCATTAGCCCATGGTATGGGATTATGCTCCTTGTACAAGGCTACAGGGAAGAGACACCTTACACTATTTATGGAGGTATTTAGGGCAAAGATCCCTGCAACTTTATTGTATGGGTTAGAATTAGTAGAGTTAAAACACTGGGGATTTTTACATAGAATGGAAGGAAAGATATTAAGAAGAATTACTTCCATTAATACAGCTTGTTCTGTATCCTCATGTAGATTGGAGTTCGGACTCCGAAGTTGTTGGGTACAGGGGCTGATAGCTCTGGTAAGGTGGGTAGCTTGCATAGCTAGAGGTAAAAAGGATTCCTTACGGGAAGCCATAAAAAATGAGCTTCTGGGCAATTTCAATGAGTTTTCCCTGTTAGTAAAAAACTTTAGAGAAGCAGTAATTCTGTTAGAGTTGGATGTAAGTACTCTGTTCCTACTTACTCCCTCTGAACTAAAGTCTAAATTAAAAAATGCATCTTGGGAGCTCAGTTATAAATTGGATATGATTGCCCAACAAGGAAAATCGAAAAGGCAACTTCTTTTAAACACATATACATTAAAGCTGCCACAACAATACCTCACATGGAATATCCCCCACAGAGTCCGTAGGTTATGGTACCTGTTAAGACAAGATTTGCTTCCACTAAATCAACTTTTAGCTAAATGGTTTGGTGTATCTCCTATATGTAATCTTTGTCATAATGCTGTACAGGATCGTAATCACGTTCTGTTTATCTGTCCTGCTTTACGCCCATTGCGTTATAAATGGTTGAAACCTATTTGTTTACAATTAGGAATTTTAAATGTAAACACTTTTTTTCATGCACTTTACTGTCCTCCAAATGAAATGTTCTGTTTTAAAGTTTTTAACTTTCTTAAAGGTTTTTTAAATATTTATTGAATGAAATATAGAGAAATATCTGTCAACTGGCTGACCAGTGTATATGATGTATCTTCTTCTCAACTGTTTGTCTGTGATTTTATTGTAAGTATTGTTGTATAATTGTGTCTTTATTTTATGTGGCCCTCTTTGAGAGCCAAAACATAATAAACTTAAATTTGAAATTTGAAATTTACTCACTTTGACAGAATCACAAAATGGCGGCCAACACTTCCTAGTTGAAACCGCTCGCAGCGCTCGCAGCCAATAAGCAGCAAGCTTGTGCTCGTAATGCCTCAGCCAATCAGATGGCAGAATTCCCAAATATCGATATCTGTAAATTCCAATACTTCTCAAAAACTACTGAACGGATTTATACCAAATAAACAAAAGCGGGCTTTCTAGACCAAGACCCTTCTCTCTGCCAAATTTGGGGCAATTCCGTTCGACCTGTAGCCTTTTCTAAAGTTTCCTATGGAAATTAACATGGAGGAAACACGTTTTGGGACCCCCCCTTTTTTCTAGGCCCCCCCTTGACGAATCACCCCCACATAGGAGCTGATATGAACAAAGAATTAGTTTGGAACATTTCATGAAGATTCATCAAACGACGCCAAAGTTATAAGCAAAACAAAAAATGCTCTTCCTATGTAAACTTGGTCCTAACTATAACTACCTACTGGCGACCGTCAGTAGGTAATCTAAAAAATCTATATACACTCAGGACATTTTATTCACTGTGCAAAAAACTACAATTTTAAAATGCAGTTACCAATTTGCGCACTGTTTAAACTTGTTACCACTTTCAGTTATGTCATTTGCACATTGATATACGAAAATCATGCATATGACTTTTAAAAGCGGTTTTAAAAAGGACGTTTTCGTTGTATGGGTGTGACATCACTTTCTGTTCCGCCACTGCATATGCTAATTAGTCCACACAATATTTTTTATGAGACATGCACCCTGATTGGACACCTGTGCAGTACATCCCCTTGTTAATTTCTACCTACTTATTGTATCTTGCGGATGGTTATACCCCACAAGGCCAATTCTCTCTCCCCAAACAGTGCATGAGCACGCGCATCTGGACCCAGGATCCTGCAGCAGCCTCTGAAAAAGACGTTTTACTCCATCGTGGCTTTGCCTCGTTGACTACTGTTCACCAGGAGCCATAATAAATTCGTTTTAGAAGCTGTCAGTGGAACACTCAAATCCTTTGCTCTGTGATCTGAAGAAAAGCAGAACACATCCCTTTGTTATTGCTCGAAAAAAGCTTCAGTTCTTCAATACTGTTAAATAATTTAGATCTTTTGAAAAACTCCTCCTTGACAATTGAAAGGCAGTACACAGCAAAGACATTACAGCATTAACATCTGCCAAAAGAAACACATGTTTGGTTTCTCCTAATTAATGCAGGCATCTTATTGTATCTTTGATAAGCGTTCTTCCTGTGCTGCCGTCCTCACGGGACCAGCCTGTTGTTGCACAGCCTGCGAGGCAGACTGGAAAGGAGTGATGCTAAGAGAGGGTGCATTCCCCCCTCCACCTCCCTTCTGAAGCAGCGCGAGTAAATATTCCTTCCATGCATTCTTTAGTGCCTGCCTTTGCAGATGTGGACGCTCGGTGAAGGAATAAAGCCGCTCATTGCAGTTGTTTAAACACATGAAGCCGCTCGCAAAAGGAAATATGCAAATATTTTACACAGGACAAACAAGTCATTCGGGCTTCATTATCCTCGGTTAGAAGACATAAGCTAAGCCGAGCCACCGACGGGGAGCCCGCTTTCAGAATAGCAATTTGTTTTAATGTGTCGCAAAGTGTGAGGCGCCAGCAGCAGAATGGGGACCAGAGAAAGATGCTAATGCCACGCGCCTCTTCCTGGGAGCGGGCACGAGAGCGCCAAAATGGAACGAGCCATTTGTCAACTCTTCCTGCTGACTCGAAGTTTGGATGAGAAAGAGAAGCACGATTCAACTTTCATTGTGTTGGGGGATATAAGCAAGCATTGCCTAAGTCACTAGGTCTGGTATTGGTTTTGTCGTTCCTTGTTTTGTTCTGTCATGATTTTTGCAAAACTTTATTGTTGGGGAGGCTACCAGCTCGTCCTCTAGCTTAAAAACACAACGGCTAAAAGCAAAAAATATTAGTGGCAGATTTACAAGAAAGTGACTCATCTGTACAGATGCGTCACTTTCCCTGCACCAGCCTTAGAAACCCTTGCGCCACCATAGATGCGCCGTATTTACAATACGGCGCACTATGACGCAAGGATTGACAGATGCGTCAGAAATTCTGACGCATCTGTTGGCGGAAAAGTCACGCATTGCTAGAGTTGTGTCGCAAGCACGGCGCAACTCCAGCAATGCATGTTGAGGCCTATTCCCACTACACTACGTCACTAAAGTTTTGACGCAGTGGCGTCCTAAAAGTGGCGCAGTCAAATCTTGTAGATTTCACTGAGTCACTTTTATGAGGCCTTCCTGCGTGGGAACGCCCACCCTGCATACATTACACCTGACGCAGGTATAAAGTGACGCAGGGCTTTACAACATGACACATCTCCCTAGATGCGTCCCGTTGTAAATAGGCCGCATTGTTTGCGCCGCTGCTGCGTCAAAAAAGTGACGCAACTGTAGCGCAAAAGTCATGCAAGGGGCTTGTAAATCTGCCCCTTAGTTTGGTCCCAAAAAGCATACATTGCCAAAGTAATCCCTGGGACTGATGGGAATTACTTTGTGTGTGGACGTGCTCCTAGTGATTAGACCAGATGTCTTACTCACAGTTTAGTTGTCCAATTGCTAAAGTGGGTAGACCCACTGCCACATGCTCTGTGACGTAATAGGCAGAAGAAAAATATGACTGGCACAATAACATGGCAACAAAAGAAGAGAGGTGTTTGAATCCCCGTTGGAATTATGTGACAGGAGAGAACTAAATTATGTGGCAAAAAGGGTACATTATGTAGAGTAATGCATTTGTGACAGTATTGCTTTATTGTTTTGTAATTTTTACACATTAAACTATCTGAAATGACATCTCATTAGGATCAGTTTTACTCCTAAATAGAACAACTGAAAGATGACAAGTCAATCTATGTAAGGGATCTTCTGTTGATTAGCAGCACGCGTGGCGGTATTTTTAGCAAATCTTGATCTGCTTGAGCTGGAATCAAATATTTTGTTAGAAAACTGCAAATTATTCAGCAGATGATCGATTATGTGGCACGTATAGCTATCCATAAATATACGGAAAAAGCTGGGACCAGAAAATCACATAATACCAGTGGCCTTGTTCTAGGCAAGTATATCATATATTTTTAATAAAATCAAATGGTCTTTATTAACGCCAAACTTTAAAAAAAAAATCTTGTTTGATTCCAATTGTATTACTGGATTAGGATAGGTCATTGGTTATGGAGATGGAGACGACTGTTAGGCCATATTATTCACAATGCCATTTTCAGGCAACGCTGGCGAAAGCGAAGCTGTGCTCTCTCTCTGGCTTTCTTCCTCAGCATTTATTAGGACAGATAATTAGACTTAACTGAGAGTGGATTTTCTTGGGTATGGATTAGCACTCTCTGGGGACCGAACTAAAACCTGCAAAATAAATGCAGATGCCTGCACTGGGTCTCTGCTCTCTCAGAAGCCTGCCAACAATGTCTTATCGGCCTACTTCCCACAGTAGCACCAGTGTGCTTTTCTCACAGACTTAAAGAATGCTCTCCCAGTGGATGTACATTGAGATGGAGAGGTAAAGAAGATTATTGGATCCTGGGGTTTTAATGGCGACCTCTACCTTTATCAGCAAAAACAAGCGATTACGTTAAATTCGGGCTTACTGTTTGTCGTGTAGAGGAAATCCAAGCGACAAAGCCACCCTGGCACAGCATCTGTCATCTCGCCTGAGCACTTCAGCAGGGAGCTCATTGTGGAAGAAGCTTTTCTGTGGGATTACTTATTCACTATCTAATACAAAATTCAGCCTTTTCTGCACAGGAAGAGATATTTGCTTTCTGTAGAGCAATCACATACGATTGTGTTCACAGAAATAAATGTTCTCTGCTCCAGTGAGATGTTTTTGTATTTCTGTGCTTACTACCCTGAATTTTTACCTCAGAAATGCACACCCTCATGCTCTTATATTTCCTAAAATGATTCCTGATTGTGTTAGCACATCCAGAAGGGAAAACATTGCAACTGCTTTTGGAAAGTATGAAATGGAAGTCAATCAGAGGCGTAGCTAGAGCTTGTGACGCCCGGGGCTATCCCTCAGATT
Source organism: Triturus cristatus (assembly GCF_964204655.1). NCBI lineage: Eukaryota > Metazoa > Chordata > Amphibia > Caudata > Salamandridae > Triturus > Triturus cristatus. The sequence continues at coordinate 302,520,844 of NC_140589.1, forward strand.
GCCGCCCCTGGGGAGGGGGGGTTGCTGGGGAAAAAGGACGACAAGCACTTGAAAGAGGTCCGAGAGACACGTAGTATCACCGCTAATAGTTACCTTGATCATGCAAGTTACATGCACATACATGACACGGTCCAAGGCTACACAGTTGAATAAACCGGTGACTGGCAGTACAAAAGAGAACACACAGACTATCTATCTAGGGACTCAGAATAACCGCATGTGACATCCATCAGAGAGCTGTGTGAATAATTACCTGGTAATCCCCTCAGCACAATGCAAACATGCACATACATGATACTGTTCAGGGATCCATCATCTACAGCTGACATTAAATGACCATTCATCGTGGTCCCCCCATTAAAGCAGTGCGCTTCGTAATCTGCATGGTACATGTTCTTTGCAGCAGGCACATTAACCCTCTGTGCTACCTTTCCAGGAGTCAACCCTTCCACTAGACAAAACTCTGATCTCTCTCTAGGAAGAACATTAATCACCGAAGTTATCATGACATTTGTATTGTTTCTGAAAATTGCTGGAGGCCAGGAAGGAGGCAGCAAGTTTTTTTTAAACCATAATATACGCACGCACCCGAAATAGTTACCCAGTGTGGTCACACCGTTCGCATCGCCCTTACCTGCTCAAGGTTCATGTGACCTCAGTGACAGAGTCACAGCGACTGGGTCACTGTTGCTCTAGGGTGTGCTGCTTTGTAGGCCTGCCCGCAAGACTGGAGATGAACTTCAGTATTGATTGTGGTGGACAGGCCTTCAAGGTTAACCCACAATTGACACCACTAGGGTACACCTGATTGTGCTAAGACATCAAGCCTTCTAAGGTCTAGTGGGGCCTTCTAAAGTCTAGCATGGGAATGTGCTCCCTCAGTAGAGTGGCCTGGTGGACTGGTCATGAAGGCTGAACCCGGTTCACCAGTTGCAAATTCGACAGCTCTGGCCATAGTGCCACATCCTCTCCCCCACTAAACACCATACTTCCCCACTGAGAGAAACTCGCACTGCCTTCAGCTATAACCTAATTGTGCCCGCTATAAACACTTGGATGTGGCTCAATTCAAATTATGCACTTGATAAGAGTAATATGCTGCCTAAAAAAAAAGTAAAAGCAACCACTCATAGGGAATGCAAGATTAAGTAAAGCATGTGAAATGTAAACAGAAACAACATGGTTACCTTAACGATCCCTCACTCACTATTCAGAAATCAGCGAATGGTTTTACCTGAAAAGTTAAGGACATGACTAGAGGGCCCTGAAGGGAACCGTTTCAAAGTCCATTGCTTATATCCTTACAAAACGTAAGCAGTATGGTTTAAAAAGACCATATTCATAAACACAGAGCCATGGTACACATTTTGTTTTCCAATCCACCCATCAACCAGGTATTGCAGTACCTCCAGGAATGGTACACTTTCCCACCTGGGAACAACAATGCTGTTCAAAGAAAGACGAGAAAACAAAAGTAGCACTTCACTGGCAAACTCTGTAAAGTGATGCTGATGTATTTGGATGTAAATAAAACCAATCTGGCCACTTTGTAACTGTCTTGCTTTATTTAGTTATGTATTTATTTTTCATATTTATAACCTTCTATGTCTCTCCATCCCGCTGCACTTTGGAATAGAAAAAGGTCAGAAAAAGGGCATTTCTCGCAGAGTGTTTTTCCTTTTTGGATCCATTTCACAGGGAAACAACTAAATGAAACAAGGAAAGAGGTTGTAAACCGTTTCTTCAAGTCACGGTTTTCAGTAAGTGAGGAGCAAGACAGAAAGAGAGGGAATAATAGGAAGAGGGGGGGGGGGGAGACAGCTGCCAGCACAAAAAAGAAAAGGACATTGCCTGAGTCCTATTCCTTCTCTGCCCGTCCCCGAACGTCCACGAAAGCAAGCCGAGCCTTATCTGAATGCCTTTGTCCTCCCCCAAAATAGTGCCACCTGGGGCAGACCGCCCCCTCCGCCCCACCCTAGCTACGCCACTGAAGTCAATGACTGGTGGGCATACCCCCTGGCTCTCACAACATGTATTTTTCATTGCACCTTCTTTATCGGTGGGACTAATGCAGTGCCTTAAGAGGGATACAGAAATGGTGGGGGGTAGTCTCTAAAAGCGATGTGGCCTAAGAAGAGTAACTAGGAATACTTTACAAGAGACGTGGCCTGCACAATTAATGGCATGGCTTGCATGTAAAATTAAATACTGTGCTTCCTATGACATAACTCCTTGCCTGTATTTTGGCTCCTTTATGGGCTTTTGGTGATTGCGGCCTTACAGATCAAACAGTAACAGACATGCACCTAAAAGAAGCCAAACCTTTTGACTTTGCCAATGCTTGTAAGCAGTATCAGATAAAGAAGTAACAACAATGTTATTGTTTTGAATCATTGGAAATAAAAATAAAATTCTAAAAATATGATGATGAGTATGAAAGAAATAGTGGTTGTTAGACCCGACATCCTTGCTAAACCCATTTTTGCTAGGACTAGGACTATTTGTACTTCATCCTTGCTAATCAGTACTAAAGTGCTTGTTCTCTCGCCATAAAACATGATAGTATTGGCCTAAACCTAATTTGCAGATTTAATTTACTTGTAAGTCCCTAGTGATTTGTACTACCTGTTCCTAGGGCCTGTAAATTAAATGCTGCTAGCAGGCTGCAGCGCTCATTGGCCCACCTACTAAAGTAGCCTTTTAAAACATGTCTCAGGCCTGACACTGCAGACTGCATGCAATTTTAAACTGCCATTTCTACCTGGCAAAATAAAACTATTCAACACAGAGGAACCACACTCTGGGAACCCTTCCGGCTGCACAGCCAAATCCTGGACTGTTAGGAGTCCAATAAATCAAGTAATCAATTCTTCTTTTTTGTACTCTTATTTATTTCATGTACTTTGAACCGCTTCTTCCATTTTCTAATCAATTTATTTTACTCATTCATCTGTTGTACTGCAAAAGATGACACAAACAAGGAAGGAGTGTACGTTTCAACATGTTGCGATTTTATTGGCAACACCCAATGCATTTCGGGAATATTCTATTCCCTTCGTCAGCGGTATCTACAAAGCAAGAAATCTAACACCACCATCTGTATACGTGAGTGTTCTGCTAACTTCTGTAAAAGATTGCATTAACATTAACATTAACGTGATCTTACTGGCACTAATCAACTCATGCCCAAACCCAGTGCTGGAAAGGATGAACCCCCGTTCCTACTGAACACATGAAACCGTGGATTCCCATATAATATTACAAAATGATATATTCAACATTTTGGCATTAACAGATTCATTATTCAGCGCTAAAGCACGCAAACAATCAATAAATCAAGCTGTAAAAAATCTTTCGTTTTTGGAATAAGTCAGTTGTAATCCCCTTTTGTTACAAGCTGTTCATGTTGGGAAACGTCACTCCAAAGTTCTTCGTCGTATTAGCAGACGCTGCCATTTCCATTCTCAACCTTCATTCATAAATCTGCTTTTCCACTTTTAACGGTTCTATCACAGCGTGGGACAAGAGTCAATTGTGAAAAACAGTAGAAAGTTATGTGATGCACACCTTGTGTTCTCTGAAGTCATCATAATGTTCAAACAAGATGAACATTATGATGACTTCAGAGAACACAAGGTGTGCATCACATAGCTTTCTACTGTTTTTCAAAATAAAACTATTGCCGGACCTAAACCTCTCTTTTTAATACTTATAAGTCATGCCAACAATAGGCCCTAACAGTTCCTAGGACAAAGCTCCTGGTACTTAAAAAGTAGGACATGTAGTTTTAAGTTTTACATATCCTGGCAGTGAAAAATTGCTAAATTTATTATCCACAGTTGCAAGGCCTATCTCTCCCATTAACTGACACTGGGGTACCCAATTACATTTCATAATTGCCAAATTCGAATTGGGAGAAAATAAAGATACATTTCTTGAAAATGCAACTTTTGGAAAGTTGGCTGTTTCTTTTCCCAACCAACTGTGCCTTTCTCTAAGTGCCCTGGGTCATTTGATTGTGAATGGCTCTGCTGTTGGGGTCTGTGAATTGCTTCCAGAGATTAAGACAAAGGGGTCTTAGGTGTGGACAGGATAGGCATCCTGACAGGATGGTTGGGGAGGAGCCGTATACAGCCTCACTTGCACTTCAAAGGGCATTGCCTACAGAATTCACAAAGGAACATGACACCAGGCTTGCATTGCATTTTGTCACCTCAAATATTTTTGAACCTAGAGAAGGGGAAAAGGAAGAACTGACCAGAACCAAGTTTTGAGGTAGGTGAAGCAATTCCCCCACACAAAGGCTAGCACCAGATATAAAAATAGAACCTTCAGAAACACTCATCTGAACACTCTGGGGCCTGTGTAAGATTCATAAAGAAGGACTTTCCTACTGCCAGAAGGACTGCCCTGCTGCTTGAAGGACTGCCTTGCTATCTGAAGACAGAAGTTTGGACAGGCTTGTCCAAGTCCTACGCTACTCAAAGTGATTCCAATGGTGACCCAACAAGTTTCCAGAGGCCTCCCTGCTTCGCCCAGCTGACCAGATGCAACAGGAATTGTCTTGACCTGCCTGAGAACAGCTGCTGGCCTCTGCTAGAGTGAGTCGTGATCCCATGCGGTGCCCCACCTGGTCCTTGACCCTTAGCAGTCATCAGTGAGCGCTTTCTCATAAAGGAACAAGCATTTACAATGCAATAGGTCTCACATTTACGCGAGTTTGAGCTATTCACATTGCAAATAACAATGCCTTTTATTTGTGTTTTCGTTTTTCAAACATAAATAAAAGGCATTGTCATTTACAATGCCAATAGCTTAAATTCGCGGAAATGCGAGACCTATTGCATTGCAAATGCTTGTTAACCCCTGTTGACTCCCGCAAAGCTCATCAGCATGTGCCCATCATACAAAGGAATATCTGACAATCGCATGTTAAACATTTTGCAGCAATTCTATAGTTTCACCGCGGTTGTAAATTAAATTGTAAAATAAAGTTTATATTCTGATTGACGCAACCTTAAAACTGGGGCCCTGCAAACGGTGTGCAAGGTCTTATCTGAATCTGATTGTCTTTTAAACGTTAGGTATCGTATGGTACTATATATTAAATAAATCAATTTGTCACAGTGGCTGCTGTCATGAGCAGGCATTCCAACCCTGACTGATCATTTCCATTGCGGCATACATAATGTGCGGAGGTGTTGGTTCGGGGTCTGGCACAATGGTGGTTAGAGGATTTGCAGGTTAGTGGCATGCCGGGATCCAGGGCGGACGAGGTGACAGGAGGTCTATGTGGGGAAGAGGGTCGGTTTATGGATAGGTCATAATAAAATGGTGTGAAAAGAACGCAAGGTTTAGGGCCGTAAACAATAGCGGTGGCCAGTGGTAGAAGCCGCGCGAGTGGGGCAGCACGCGGGGAGCGCTGGGAGGGCCGCATCTCTGGATCAGGGGGCAGGATAGAGGATACTGATTAGGGCAAAAGCGCGCCAAGGGGAGCGGTGGGCAGTAATTTAGGCAGCTAAGGAAGAGGTAGCGAGGTGTCTGGTTACAGGGTGGGTGGGGGGGGGGGGCAAGGCCGTCCAAATGAAGGAATTTATCACAGATAAGGAGAACAGGGTGGGTGATGACTACAATCCAGCAGGTGGTCCCTCACATGGGGTCTGTGCGGTATGGGGTTGGCGCCATTCCCACAATACACAGACTAATTGAATGTTACAAACATAAGGAGAATACAGTTTAGGAAACGGACATAGCGGCCAAGGTTTTGGTTTGCTAAGTGTGACATTTTCCGGTGGGGTTGTGAGTGACGTGTTAGCCGCTGTGAGTGCCGCTGTCCGGCGGGCAGGGGTCGGGCAGTGAAGTGGGTTTGTGAAGCGCTCTGACACCTTCGGGTAAAGTCCGCGCTATATAAAAAAAAAGCATAAATAAATAAACACAAAGAAGGCATAGGTTGCACAGATTGCACCCATTTGGCAGGCGGGAGGCTCTGACTGCTGCAGGTCGCCAGAGATGGAGGGGCACTGGCCCGGTGGTTTGTGGACGGATTGTGGTTTTGGGAGTGTGCAGTGCACCATTGGACAGTTGGGTGCTTTCTACAGAAGTGTTTAGCCCCCTCCTCAGCGATGATTTGGTGGTACCTTGTCTCTGGTGAAGTCGCAGCGCGACGGGAGTAAGGTTGGAGGGAGAAAAAGCCCGGCAGGGGGAGCGGCAGAGTGGGGGGTAGGGGGGCACTAACTTAGGCAGCTAGTGAAAGGAGGGAAGGGGCCGTCCGAGTAAAGGAATTTCTCAGATAAGGAGAACAGGGAGGGCCGGCTATGGCCTATGGGGGCGGGCTGGCAAATTTGGTCGGCAGGGGTGGGCGGGGGCTGCTCCACCAGGCACAGCGAATAGCGCCAAATACAAGTGTTTTGGTGGGGTGGGACTGCGGGAGGAGTTGGAACAGTTGGGCAGATGTGACATTGTAGTTAAGAAGTTCAATTGTGGAATGGTTAATTATCGAAGTATGCCTCTCGACTGTGTGAATGATCCAGTCCTCACGTCGGCAGCCAGAGCTTAAAGAGAGGACAAAGTCATACACAAACATACATGCTACGTTTTTTGAACATATCGGAGCCTTCACAGTCATCGCCATGAAACTTTACCAAATGTTTCCAGCCTCTTCCGGTTCTGCCGGCTTCCAGTGGTCCTCTTTAGAAGTATTTGCTTCAGCCCTGTACCTTTGTGACCGGATGGAAGGAAAAGGCGCCAGTGCTGCACTTGGAACAGCGAGTCTACAGCGTGTCTTGCTCACGCTGCCTGCACGCGCCAGTAGGCTGTCTGATTGGTTGACAAGGTCTACCAATCTGAAAGCTTATTTGGTATCTGCCAACCAATCAGGGAGCCGACTGGCAGAGAGCAGACAGCGTGAGCAAGACACTCCGTAGAGATCAAAGACTCGGACTGTGTTTGCGGAGCGTGGCGCGCGCGCGCGCCTGGGGGCGGGGGAGTGGACCCTTTGAAGTACTCCCAAAAGGCGGATTGCATGGCGGCACGATGCGCGTGATTGTCCGCGTGCTAGCAAGGCAATCCGCTTTTTGGGAGCACTTTTCAAACCCGCTCTCTATAGTCTCGCTTTGTGATCGCTTACGCGATAGCAAGGCGAGACCTAAAAAGGTGATAATCATGAAGTACGGGCTCCTCGCAGCTGCAAACGGGCCCATTTGTGAAAAAACTCTGATCAACGGCAACGCAAAGCTCCGGTGAAATCTGATCTTGCACCAACAGCTACTGCCCAGATGACTGGCAACCCAAGGCATGCATTTTGCACTGACGATGACCATCAGCAACAAGCAACCAATGCGAGCCCTCAATGACGACCCACAGTTTGCACTACAGCAACGACTATCATGGACGCTCTGCCTCCTCTTTGTGACAAAAGCCTCCTCCTCAGGGCCTCCTCCAATGCAAATGGAATTCTTCCTACCAGACTTGAGAAGGTACTTCTCAGCAGGACTAACCTGGTCCTCCCACCCTATCCGTAGACCATCACTGTCAGTGTGAACTTGTGTGTTCCCCCGGTCTAGTGCGACTAGATAACCTTAAGTGATCAATTGTGCTTTGTGGCGTCATTTTCACTAAAAGCATTAAAAATTAATATCTTTGTTTCTACTGATTAGATTTTTTTTTCTCATTCTTTGACAATCGTTTGGGATTTTTCTTGTGTTTTGTTTTCACTTTGTTACTCTTTGTGAGCTGCATAAATACATTCTACAGAAGGAGAATCACCACTCTTAAACAAAAGGGACATGGTAGTCAAAACTAAACCAAAAGATTAGTTTCCCTTTTGTATGTACTAAAACAAAGATTGGGCACTATGTTTAGAAACACAATGGACATGTGCTAGCAATTTAAAGATACAATGTACAGTCATATATCTTTGTACAATTCTCATACACACAAAATATAATCTGCAAAAAAAGCGTTGGTATGTGTACTCTTTTATTTCTTAAAATAACATTTTGTACTCTCAAAACAATAATTCATATACATAAAAGATCACAAAAGTAGGGACAATTGAAAATCATTCCTATGTTTCTAACACATAATCATACACAATTACATTTTATTAACCAAATCACGTCACTTTTTTTTATTTAAAAACTGTCAGTACATACAAAAGGAAAATTAATCTTTTGGCTTAGTCCTGCATAAACACATTCCACATTGCCTCTTTGTTAAGTCTTACTGCTTTTGCGCCAGGCTACCAGAGGGTTAAGCACAGGTTAATTTAGTGTATTTTGTGGTTCACCCTGACAAGGATTATAGTTGTTGCCTGAGTGGGGCTTCCACCCCCCCTTAACCAATAACTTAATTTCCTACAGTGGTCAGTGGAGTGTCTCAATCACTCCCACTCCCCACTTCACACCACTTTGCTCTGCAGTTTCCTACTCTGCTAATCACATATGCCCTTTTTCTCCTCGCATCTTTCAGAAATCCTTCATTTGCAGATCTCACACATGATCTGCTTCCTCTCAATCACTCGCTTCTCCTTTTCAATGTCTTTTCACTCTGTCCTCCTGTATGTACTTCGTTACATCTCTTCCTCCTTACAATTCCCTCTCATTTTCTCCCACACACAAATCCACTGTTTCTGCCCCTGAAAAGACAGCATCGGCCTTCCCTTGTGCAGTGACAATATGTTAAGGTTGTGTATTGTAAGAAATTGGGTTTCTGGTTGGGAGACGAGTGCACCTTTTCCAAGCATGAACCACAATCCTAGTCAGAGTAAGTCAGGTACACACCACAAATTAACCTGTGCTCAACTTCTGTTGCTTCGCACAGAGCAGTCCGGCTAAACTTAAGAGGTAATGTGCAAAGTATTTGTGCAACACTTCAAACAGTAACACAGTGAAAACACCACAAAAGACTCTACACCTGGTTAGATACATAGATGCTATTTTTATAAATAAAACAAGACAAAAATGACAAAAATCCAATAAGTAGAAATCAAGATAGGAATTTTTAAAGATTAAATGATAAAATAGCACTTTAAAGCAATAAGCGCCTATGAGGGTTATCTGGTCGTGCTGGCCCAGGACAAAGTCAAGAGTTCAGGCCAACCATGATGGAGCATGGGCCAGATATAGTAGGCCCACTGAACAAAGTACCTTGATTCTGGTTGCAACAGCAAAATGCGGGGTTCAGTCGAGTAATGCGTCAGTGTCGATCCCGCAGTCAAGGTGATGTGTTTATTTTCTTCATGCACTGGTGGTGATGAGCCGGTCACAAAGAAGATGTGCCAAGCTGAGAGGCATTGGCTCCATAGGAGATATGCCAGGTTTCTGCTCACAGTTGAGGGGCTGCGTTGAGCTTCCCATACTGCAGTAGCGGCGATGCGTTGGTTCTGATGAATCAGTTCTTTAAGGTGATGCACTGGCTCCACGTGCAATGCGCCAATTCTGCTCCCGCAACAGCGACAATGCGTTGGTTCTACAACACGCACACAGAAGATGCGTTGGTTTGACTAGAGCAAGCACCTGGGACAACTTCCAAAGGACCAGGCACAGGAGCAGGTGGTGAGACTTTGATATCCATGAGTATCAAAAACATGAGCAAGCCAACAAGCCCTTTGAGATCACTCGGGGTTCAAGCAGAGTCCAGTTTTTCCTCAGCAGGGTCAGAGGAAAGCACGCCGCAGGGCAGCACAGCAGGAAATCAATTCTTACAGAGCAGCAGTCCAACTTAGTGGCAGTCCTTGTAACAGCACAGCAATCCTTCTTCCTGACAGATTTTCTTTACAGGTCAAAAAGTGTCTTATTTGGTGGGGTCATAGACCCAGCACTTATACTCAGTTGTGACTTTGAAGTGGTGGTGACTTCAAATAAGGGTATTTGCAGTGCACAGATGACCTTTCTTCCTAGCCCTGCCTCAAGACACACTACAGGTGGTTAATCAACCCTTTGTGTGGAGGCGAGACACTGCCTATACAGGTGTGTCAGGTCCTTCCTCCCATCATGCACAGATGAGCCATCAGGATTCTCATGGCACTCAGACACACCTAACCTTCCTTTATATGTGGTTGCCTAGAGGGAATTCACAAAGTCAAGCGGTCACCCACCACTGATCTGTATTGGAGACATGCTGCAGTCACACAAAGCTTTGAGAGCAGAGAAATGCCGACTTTCTAAAAGTAACTCTCCCAAAGGGCACAATTCTTCTGCACCCAACTGTCGCACTGCGAAAACGGAAATCATTCCTGAAACACTTCCTTTAGAATTACATAATTTTTATCAATTCGTCTGTCATAATACAGAGCCTTATATCATATGACTTCCTCTTTACTTCACCACCACAGAGACAACATGTTTGTGCTGTAATAATTTATTCAACATTTTGAGTTGAAAAACGAGTCTAACGCATAAAGGGAAGGAGTGCATTCGCTCAACAATGATTTATCGACTTTCTAAAAGTGGCATTTCAGAAATAGTAATGTTAACTCTAACTCTACCAGCAAAGAGGATTTATCATTACCATTCAATTGATATAAAACATGACGTGCTACTCCTTCTCAATCAGGAATTACAGATTATAGTGTAATAAGGAATTTCCAGTCTTAATTTATATGAGGAGTAGTCCTCGCAGTAGTGAAAAGCAAAGCTGGGTGTTTTTCACTACCAGGACATGCAAAACCTAAAAGTATATGTCCTACCTTTTACTTACATAGCACCCTGCTCTATGGGCTACCAAGGGGTGACTTATGTTTAATAAAAGGGGAGTTGAAAACTTGGTAAGGGGTTTCAAATGCCAAGTTGACGTGGCAGTAAAACTGCCCACACAGGCTCTGCAGTGGCAGACTTGAGGCATGCTTAAAGGGCTACTTAAGTGGGTGGCACAATCAGTGTTGTAACGCTTTGCAGCCCCACTAATAGCATTTACTTTACAGGGGCTCGCGGAGTGCGCTGTACTAGGGACTTATTAGTAAATTAAACATGTAATTTGTGGATAAGCCAATCTTACCATGTTTAGGGGACAGATCACATGCCCTTTAGCACTGGTTAGCAGTGGTAAAGTAATCAGAGTCTTAAAGACAACAAAAACAAGGTCATAACAATAGGACGATGAAAGCAACATGTAAACATTCGTTCCATACTTTAACCTCTTCTGTGCCCATGACGAGATAATCTCGGCATGGAGCACGGTCGCGCTGTGCCCATGACGAGACTATCTCGTCATGAAACCCACTCGCGTGGGAAACGCCCGGCACAGGAGGAGGAAAGGGCGTGGCACCAAAGGGGTTAACATAAAAAGGTAATCATAAATGTGCGCTCTCCAGAAAGGTAAAAAAGTTGGATCAGCATCAGGTCTAAACACCTCTATTGATGTACTGACAGGCACTGTGAAAAAATCACACTGTTTTCAGTCTCAACTTCAAAGATCGAAATCAAGTCCTATCATGAACACGTATCCACATTATTAACAATAAAAGACCACTATGGCTTAATCTGCAGTTCTGTTCCACTCCCACTAGGCCTGCTGCCACATCTGCGTATTGGGGTATCTCTATTAGGTGCAGGACTTTCCAATTGCTTCTGATGCCTAAGGTTACCAAATTAACTACATAGCCAATAATACAATGCTCCAACACTGCAATTACCAAAATAGAATAGATTCACTGATAACCTAGCTCTTCAATCCCTGGCTGCACAGCACCCAGGACAATGTGCTGCATGGCTAAACACTTATAAGGTCCCAAAGGTGACACCAATTGACTATGGTAATGCTCGTTCTTTTTCCAGTGGTGAAATAACAGCCTTCTGTCCTGTAAATCTATGTAACTGTATAAAATGCCCTGTTGTCTACTTGTCCTGTTCTTAGTCTTATCTACAGTTATCCCTTGCATTTTTAAAGCATGATGGTAATGGCTCCTTATATATGCCTTAAAGCTCACTTATGTAGTGGAATGTGAGGTGACGTAACCCTTCTTATCTCGTTCAACAACTCTGCGCTGTCAGGTCCCCATAGATGCATTCTCCTCATTAGCTCTGGCTTATCAGCAGCTGGAGCAATGCGGTTTGTTTCCTCCATTTCTCCCAGGAAGTGAGACGGCAACAACTCTTAACATCCACCTCCTGTCAAATACCAACATCGGGTAAGATGATGAAACAATAAGCCATGATTACCAGGAAGAGCAAAATCTGCTTTATTCGGAAAGGTCCATAGCTAGATCCCCCTGCCGTCACCTACCCAGCTGGACCTTGGGCAGATTTTCCCCTCATCTCTACGACCTTTCTTCCTCCTACCCCTTTACCCTATCCCCTTACCCTTCCTTGCTCCATTCACCTTGTCCCCTATGTTCTTTAAATGCTTTTCTTGATACTTATGTAACTTGTCACTGATGTAAAATTGTAACATTATTGTTCCTCATGTAAAACGCTCGCTCCTATCCCCTCTCCCCTGAATCTCTCCCCTTACCTGCTACACCGCCTAGCCCCCTGTCCTTTGTGCCCCTTGACTAAGCACTCCTTCTCCCCTTGTTGGGGAAAGATCCAATATTTATACTCTGGAGTCTCAGCGAACCCGCTGAGAGAGTCCACAGCGCCAAGGGAGCCACTTACAGCTGAGGTATGGTATGGCACCCCTTGCCAAAGCACTCCCTCTCCCCTTTTTGGGGAAGGATCCAGTATGTAGGCCTTGGAGTCTCAGAGACCCCTCTGAGAGAGTCCACTGCGTAAAGGGAGCCTCTCGCAACAGAGATGGGGAAATCATACCACTTCCCCTAGGATGACAGCTTACTGGACTTGGACGTAGCCTTGACTCGTCTACCGGTTTGTGTCTCTCACCCTCCCTCCTCTTTCCCTCCTTCATTCTCTGTCTACTTCCCCTGCTCCTAACCCCCCTCCCCTGAATCTCTCCCCTTGCCTGATTTTTCCCTTACGTATATGTGCTTATTGTTTATCTCGACCTTTCAAGTAACTACGTTGCCTTGCTCTAATAGCTGTGTAACCTTGTAACAATGTAACCTGCAACTATGATCTTATACTCATGTAAAGCGCTCTGATACCTCCGGGTCTAGCCGGCGCTATATAAAACCTATAAAATAAATAAATAAATAAATAACTCCCCCAGACACCTAGAGGCAACTCACATCACAGTATGCATTATATAGGAGCCCTCTGTTACATGAAAGAAAAACTACAGAAACACAACATCTGGAAAAAGCAACCACTTTTAGAGATTGAAAGCTGAACTAAAATGTAAATCATAAACAGGGGCTGCATCCTTAAATTGGATTAATTTATGGGTTTTGCAGTTTTTGTTTAGAAATGATCTGTGTTTTGACCTGCAAAGTTAAGGACATGAATGTAGGGCCCGGAAGAGACCTGTTACAAAGTCAGTTTATAATTAGTGCTGGGTCTACGACCTGGCAGGACCTGTCAACTTAAACCCTTGATCTAATGATAAAATCCACCAAAATACCTTTATTTCAATTAAAACATGCCAACGCCCTCCACTCCATTGAGAGGTTCTCAATACCTTTGGTCTTTGTCCATGGTACCTAAGTACGTGTCTACACTGGCCATGCTCCTCCAGCAGCATCTCACCTCTGATCCTGAAAAGCGCATTAGGGACTATTTTATTTGGAAACAAAGGAGCAACCCATGGGCTACTTGAATTTTGGTGCAAACTCCCATTTGCACCTGCAGTGTAATTTGTCCATGGGCGATTTGCTAATGTGATATTTGCCCATGTTCAAAGTGCATATCATGTGCTATTTGCCCACAAATTGTTGCCAGGTAAAACCTGGTGTGAATTAAAAATAATACAGATTTTCGCACTATAGAACACATTTCAGGGTGTGAAAATTGGAATTTATCAGTCTGGAACGCATATCTGGGTGCGAAGATCTGGATTTTACACCATTTGCCAACAAGATCCGAGCCAGATTTACCTCCCGTAAACTTGCAGTTCAATTCAGTGGGGTACATAATTTGTATTATGCAACTAGCAAATGTTTAATTTGCATTTATGCAAATATTTCCTGATTTGGAGATTTGGAGAGTTATCTCTTACCGTCACTATGCAGTTCTGGTGGGTCTCCCAAAGGCTTCTGCAGCCCACGCCAAATCGGTCTGCCTTGCATCTGCTCTTCTAGGTGTCCTAAAGAAAACCTGATCACATGACTTCAGTCCTGAGGGAACGCCGCAGGCTCCCCATTCATGCCAGAATTAAACTCAAATTCGGATACCTCACCTACAAGGTCATCCTTCTCAAAACCCTTCCTTATCTCTTCATTTCTCCTCACCATCTCTGGTGAAGCGAGAGAACTATGGAGCAAGAACCCTATTATTCTGGAAACTCCCGCCGTGAACATGTTTCTAGTGCTAAAACAATCTTTCCATGAAGCCACAGCCAGCTTGTGGAACTATCTTCCTAGACCATCAGAATTCAATCTGACTTACCCTTCTTCAGGACACTTCGACCTATCTTGCATTCACCTTATGTAACCCCTACTATCACCAATGTTGGTCACCCCCTCCCCGCACTTCTTGAGAATACCTCATTGTTCTCCCCTCTTACTAGTTACTCTCCACTGCACTTTGCATTTGCCATTTGTGTCCTCCTAGTTGTTGTAAAGTGCACTTATGTCTTCCCTGTAAAGCGGAGCAATAGAAAATCATAACAAAGTTATGAATAATAATGGACGATACAACTTACATTATGTGGATCCTCAATGGTAAACTATTTTAAATACTTCATATTCAATTTTAACATTTTTTTATGCACAATAGAATCTTCCCTGTTCAAAATGATGAAAATTGACAGATGAGAGGGAAGCCGAAACCAACTGCTTAGAAATGGCATGATTTATTTATAGTTTGAAAACGGTTTGTGAGCATTTTCTTGGAAAAACAGCGAGCCAGTCGTGCAAGAAAAAGCACCGACATGAAAAAACATAAAAATCCACACAGGTGAATAGATGCTTTCCCAGAAGATAGCCGCAGGCAATCCCGAGTATGCAGGTAATTGTGGACTTTGAGCTATAGTGTTCAGGTCCCAAAATGTTAAAAGCTTTAAAAATGGGTAGCAAGAGCTCAGACGGCACGTGAGATGCGAGGAGTGTGGGTTTAATGTGCTCTAGCCTTCCTGTGGGAAAGTGTGGACGCCGTGCGGTTCGCTGGTGGCTGGCAGGCGTGCTCCAAGCAGAGAGCCTTTTAAAATGGAGTCAAGCTGAAGCCAAGGGATGAATGGAGCTTTTCCAAACCAGCACGCGACAGTGCAGGGCCTAGCATGGTGAAAAAATGGACCTGCAAATTATCCACCCCAAATCTACCCTTCCAGTAACAGTCCGAGTCCAGACGCGTAGGCTCTGTGACCAAAGCACAGACAGGAAATCGAGTTAATGACTGGGCATGGATATTAGGCCTGGGCAAAAATTTCGTTCCGTTCGCGGAAATTGCGATAATTTGACATTTTTGCGTTCCGCGGAGAGCGCGAAAATGTCAAAAATTCCGGTTTCCGCAGCTTGGCGATAATTTGTTTCTTGCTCGCGCTGTAAAATGATACATTCTCGCGCGCGCGCGATCGCCTTACCTGAATCCCTGCGTTCGCCGACAAGTTTTCTTGATCCGGTCGCGTTCTCCATGAGATGTTGTATTGTTTTTAGCCATTTGCGCTGTCTCGCGACAGTTCGCGCCCGCAGTGACGTCATGCGTCGCGCGATCACGTCTTTCTTCTCGCGATCATGCACCGCGAGAACAACTCAAAACAAGATGGCCGCGCCCGCAAGCAGCCACATGGGTAAGTTGGCGACCCGCAACCATGCAGAAAATCGCGCGAACATGCCGGAAAAAAACTTCCGCATCTTCGCGATATTTCTGCTTGTTTGCGATAATTTTAAACATTCTCGCGATAATTTGCGAAGGTTAATTCCGCAAATTCCGCCCACCCCTAATGGATATCAATTAACCAACATGCCAGGGGAAGCGGAAGTGACATAAACATGCCCCTTGACCTTCACTTTCACTGACATATACAAATGTTTAGACATGCTTACACATAAACACACATTCACACACGCACACGCACACACACACACACACACACTCGGCCTACGCATACACACATGCACGCACTCTCTTACATAAACACACTCCAAACTCTAAGCACGCACGCAACATATATACATTTAAAGGCGTTTTTTTACTTAGCTGCCAGGGAAAGTCATATTACAGCTATTTGCACTCCACGTTTTATTAATCTAATAGCGAATAACGTAATATTATTTACTATTAGTATATAAAAATAATTGACAAAAGGCAAGGAGAATGAAGTCACCACCTATGTCCATAGGACGAGCTGCTTCTGTTCCTGGCACTGATTTTGCCACTGGTGACGCTAGAAGTCGCAAAGGCAGCGCCAGGGGTCACAAGGGTCGTGCCAAGGGTCTCAGTAGCAACCCCTGGCGACCCCTAAATGACGTCCATGCGACTGGGCTGGCTATCATATTCTAGCAACAAATTCTGTAGGTCAGAAAGCTCGTTTAAATCTAAGGAAAGCACCACTCCGTTAGTTAAAAGCACATTTTGCACAGGGTTCAAATATCTCATTTTGTCTTGCCCAAGTCACTGATGTGTGGTCACATTTCACGTGCACACAAACATATAAGATCACTGACAGACGCAACACCTTAGGCGCAAGGACTTTGCACAATCCCCTGCACCCGTAGACCAGGTCTGTGGGAAAAAAAGCAATGCACAGGCGAAGTAAAGCTATAGGCTGTCTGCTTCGCACAGCCATGCTCAGTGCTCTGGTTTGCATAACTTCATTTTTAATCCTTCAATAAAGTGTAGTAACATCTCCCAGGATGGGCCTCTTATGCACTTCGAGGAGACTGTGTTTGCACATCCACCTGTGTAGCTGTTTACTACAGCAATACACCCTCCATCCTTCCTTCACATGGCTGCTTGGTGCGAATGCATAGCAAAGTACAGAGTGTGTCAGCGATGCTTTCTTATGCAGGAATGGTCATCCTGTCCAAGATCTGTGCTGTAACCTTACCTCTACCATTGACTTCAATTAGGTGTAGCAACTACTACCCTGGTAGTGCCCATGCTACGCTAATCTCAGAAATCATGAAGACAGCAGCACAACTAGGAAGTACAGTGTGCTCTGGGGCTCCAGAAGTCCTGTTTACTAACTAAAGTATCTACATTTTGCCCCACCCCCTGCTATTCCAATTTCACCTTCAAAAAGGAGGCTACTGTGGCCTAAGGGTCGAACCATTGATGTCATGGGGGTGGATGGGTTTAAAGTGTGTGACATCTCTTCTGCTATCCCTGCCATCTGGTGAATTGATGTCCAACCCAACAAGCAGATAGTTTCTCTAAATTTGGGACCTGAATGTTGTCCAGACGCTGTCGCACATCTGTGAAATGCAAAATGCATCTGGGTCTTTGTGAATCAGACTCAGTGTTTCTTATGATGGTTGTTCATTTACAGATTTGACCAGTTAATCTCATTATACTTTACTGCGTCAGTGTCTTCCCAGGTGGAGCCTGAAAGTGAGGATGGGCATACGCTGTCCTTATTTTTTGTTTTTAAGTGTAGTTTATGCCCCTATTGAGAGTGGGATGATCCAGTGTCAGTGTACTCATATTAGGCTAGTACTTGCTGCTCATCGCTCAGAAGGATGCATTAATGCATGGTAAGTGTAGAGTCCTCCCCAGCCCCGGAGCATGAAAATGAATACACCACACACGGAGCTCTCTAACAAACGTCTTTATTCTTCAACATACAACTACGCTCTGTATGTATTACATCATAAACTTTTATAAC
This sequence comes from Triturus cristatus, assembly GCF_964204655.1. NCBI lineage: Eukaryota > Metazoa > Chordata > Amphibia > Caudata > Salamandridae > Triturus > Triturus cristatus. The sequence continues at coordinate 302,538,658 of NC_140589.1, forward strand.
CACACTTTAACACCTCCAAACAGATTACATAATTCCCTTAGAGACCGCCCAGAACCGCAAGGGTTCTGGCACATATGGTGTCGATGACACTACATCTACCCCTTTATTAAATAAAAAATACAAGCAGCATAAACATTATATTTCCTGAGTGAGTCTTTGAGGTGCTCAAACTGGTCTGTCAGATCGGGTGGTATGAGGTAGTTGAGTTGCAGCTACATTCTGCAATGATGGCACAGGTTCAGATGTGTGATCTGGACATTTAGGTGAAGTTGTCTCGCTCATGGTCTCATGGACGCAGGAGCTGATGAGTGTTGAGGTAGATGTTTAAAATGTCCCTGGTGATGGACTTTACAGGGCACTGCACTGTCACGATATGACCTGTGCAAGTCGCAACCCTCAAAGAGTCAACAGCAAATGGAGTGTGTTTGAAGCTTCCGTTTATGTTTGAGTAGCACCCAATCCCCTCTATGGGAGAATGTTTCCTTGGCACTTCGGGCTGCATATGTTTTCATCTTGCACTTCTGAGAAGTGTCCATGACCCAAACCTTATCAGCATTTAGCAATCGGTCTAATGTCCATTGCAGTAGTTTTGTTATGATGGCTCTCCCAAATAGCAAGGTGGCAGGACTCTCACTAGTTGTGGAGTGAGAAATTGATCAAAAGGCACAAAGGGCTTGACACAGGGCTTGATTCAGATCTATTCCTGCAATCAATGCTTGCTGAATCACCTTCTTGAGGGTGCCCATAAAGCGTTCAACAACACCATTGACTTGGGTTCAGAAAGGTGTGCTTCTTTGGTTCTTGACATTGAGTTGAACAACAAACTCCTTGAATTCTTCGCTATTGAAAGGCAGGCCATTGTCAAATTTGAGAATAGCAGGGATGCCTCATGCAGCAAAAATGTTGTCAAACTGCTCAATGACTTTGTCCTAAGTTGTCAATGATAAATCAGTATGTAACTTAGAGTCAAAATAGGCCATTTTAGTCGCATTTCCAATTGTATGTTTTATTTCTTTGAAACTTGGGTCACATTCAGAAGACCTGTGAAACACGACATTTCATTTTGTTAAGTTTCTCAATGGGGCACTTACTGTAGCAAAGTCGTGAAAGTACCTTGAGCAATAACTGGCCATGCCTAAGAAGGATCGCAGCAGGGTTACATCTTGTTGGGGGCAAGTAGATGACAGTGCTTGCACTTTATCCGGGTCAGGAGTCATTCCCCCATCAAAGAATATGTGCCCGAAGAATTTAAGTTTTGTTTTGTGGAACTCACACTTGCATTCAGGCTGAGACCTGCATCAGTAAGCAATTGGCGTAAGAGCCTTGTGAAGCTCCTTTTGTGTCATCCCAAACACTAGTTGGTCATCACTGTAATTGAAATCATGTGTAACAGGTTGAATTATTCAGCAAATGACATCCTGAACTATCTCGACAGCTGAAGATATTCAAAAACTCAGTCTTTTATATCTGAACAAACCAACATGAGTCACAAAAGTAATAATATACCTACAGTTCCCTTCCAGCTCCAGTTGATGTTATCCTGTGTTCATGTCAAGGCGGGAGAAGATCTTGCTCTGTTCAGCTGCATGATCATGTCCACGATGGGGGACTAGGATGTCTTTCTGTCTCAATTGCTTTATTTGCCTGGCGCATATCAGCCGCCCACGGCGTAAGACCTGCAGACCTTTCAATTATGTAATGCTTCAACAGTGTTTCTAGTTCTTTCTCAATGGCTACTTCTAGATGAAAAGCGACTCTGCTGTGCCGTTGAGCAACAGCGTGAATGTCCTCATTAATATGGAGTTACATTTTCATTTTCTTGAGTTCTCCTATTCCATAAAACAATGACGGGAACTGACTTGCAATTTCAGACTGGGGCACAGAGGTTGTAATTAATGGATATGAGTCCCAAGTTGGTAGCAGTTGGGAAATTAAGTAGGCATGCACTAGATGAAGTTCCTTGAAGGACATGAATCGGCACTTGCACTGATGTTGTCTTATCATCTTATGCTGCATGGTCTGTTGTAAACAACCCTTGACTTTGCAACGGGTTGGAAGCAGCCCTCGTGTATACCTTCATGTTTGACAGAGTAAGGCGTGGCACAGGATATAGGCTGTTGAACATTTCTAATGGCGTGATGTTATTCAAAGCACCACTGTCTATAATTAAGGTTACAAGGCAACCATTTACATTTAATGCAATTTTAGGACAGCTTCCGAATGAGTTTGCTCACTTTGTTTCCTTATTTTTCTTTGAATTTTGATCTTCTTTGCAAGTAGTCATTCCTACATGTGCATGTAATTTCTTAGTTGATATCGTCAACGCACATCCGTCTTCTTAGCTAGTGCTTGATAAGGACATTAAAGAGTCCTTATTTGACAAACTGGACAATTATCGACTGTGCTATATATCCACTTGTCGTAACAGATGTTGCTTTTTGACCTTGTGAGCATAGCGAGAATGCTTCTGGAACCTTCTGGAATCATCACAAGGCACTATGACGTATTTGGTTTCTCTTGCGATTTGTAAACCATTAGGAAGTGATTTTCTTTTCCACATCCATTGCATCTCCTTCCAATGGCTGGACATTTACCTTCATGGGGAAATGCAAATCCATATCAGAAACATAACATCTTTTTCTTTGGTGATGTCGACTTGTGTGCAAGTAGTTTGTGTTTATGTTTGCTTTTCATGATCAATACTGATTCATGACGTGCTGTTCCTGATTCCATATCAGCAGCTTGTTGATCTGCTTTTTATTCTGCTCTTGCAGCCATTAACATTTTCTATAAACTGAGCATCTTTCTCAACATGCGCCTCCTGAAGGAATCTGAATGACAACTGTTAGAAATGGGGTCTCTGGTTGGCAGAGGTTTGCACCCTGTTCAAGTAGGGACCACCACTCTAGTCAGGGTAAGTCAGATACACACTCTAAATTAACCTTTGCTCACTCTCTGGTAGCTTGGCAGAGAGCAGTCAGGTTTAACTCAAGAGGCAACGTGTAAAGTATTTGTGCAACACTTAAATTACAGTAACTAAAGGAACACCACCAAAAGTCTGCACACAGATTTAGAAAAACAGAACATTTATCTGAGTAAAACAAGACCAAAACACCAAAAATCTAATTTGTTGTAGTCAAGATATGAATTTTTAAAGATTGAATGTGGAACCAGTGCTTAGAAAGCACTAATGGTCAAAAGGTTACTTGAGGTTACGAGGGACTGGTGCAAAGTCAAAGTTCAGGCTGACCGCGATCAACGGCAGGTCAGCTACAGGACCTAAATAGGTCCAGCTGAATAAATACCTTGGATGCAGCTTTGGTTGACATCGAAAACTTGAGGAGGCACCGTGTTGTCGTTGATCTGTAGTTGAAGACGAACGCCAGCACCGATTTGCGCCGTCGATGGAAGTTTTGGTGTCGAACCCCTTAGTGGGGCAGGTGCACTATCCATCGCAACAGGCTGCACTAGCTGTAGAGTCGCTGTTATTGAGCAGCCCTGCGTCGGTGTCAAAGGACAATGCATCAGTTCTGACCTGTGCAAGGTCACTGCTGCATAGACTTCAAGGTGAAAAAAAAGGTCTGAATGTTATGCATGGACTTATATTCAATTGCACACAGTCTGACACACCTTTCTCTTTGTTTAGGGGGGGAGATGGACAAGTAACTGAAATGTAATGTGATCTAGTTCCTAAAATACATTTTAAAAAGTCATAAAAGGTGGAAAAGCTTCAGAAACTCACTTCTGAGATTGAAGGGGGCACTGCAGGCAAGGGTAGGATTCACAGATGGCAGAGTACGACAGAACCAACAGGATAGTATAAAGTCTTTTGTGTCCCTGAGACTTCAGAAAACAGGAGGCAAGCCAGCAAGCCCTTGGACCCACACTGGGTTCAATTGAGAGGTTCCAGTCCTTGTCCTCAGCAGGGCAGAGCTCAGCAGGCAGCAGGGCAGCTCATTAAAGCTGAGGAGCAGTTCCTCAGAACAGTCAGTCACAGCAAAGAGACAATCCTTTGAGCACATAAGTCTTTACTCCAGCAGAGATTTTCCTAAGTCCAATAGTGGACTAATTTGATAGTCCCAGAGCCCTGGTACTTATACCCAAAGTGCCTTTAATGAAGTGTGTGGCTTCAAAAGAGTTCTCTAAAGCACACACGGATCCCTTTCAACCCAGCCCTGGCTCCAGACTACCAGAAGGGGGTAAATCAGCCCTTTGTGTGAGGGCAGGACACAACCTATTCAAATGTAAGTGTGAACCACCTCTCCTTCTCCCTGGTCAGGAAGACTCTCAGCATGCAGATGTATCCCATCACACCCAGCCCTTCCTGTGTTGCGGCTGTTTAGAGAGTATGCACAAAGTGTAGCTGTCACCCAGCCCAGATGCAAAGTTAAGAGCAGAGTAATGTCCATGTTCTAAAAGTGCGATTTCTAAAATGGTAATGTCAAATCCAACTTTACTACTAAAGATGATTTATCACCACCATTCCAAAGATATTAAACATGAAGTACTCCTTCCAACAGGAATTACAGCTTAAAGGGTATTTTAAGGAATCCTCACTGCTTAGTCTATGGAATTAGTAGGCCTCACAGCTGTGAAAAACAAATACACCTGTTTGTCACTGCCAGGACATGTACAACTTAAAAGTACATATCCTACCTTTTAGTCATACAGCACCTTGCCCTTAGGGTCAATTAGGGCCTACTTAGGGGTGACTTAGTCTAATAAAAGGCTTGGCAGGTGGTTTTAAATGGTAAGTCTAAATGGCAGTAAACTGCACACACAGGACCTGCAATGACAGGCCTAGGACAGGTTTGAAAGGCTACTTGTGTAGGTGGCATGACAAGTGCTCTAGGCCCACTAGTAGCATTTATATTATAGGGCCTGGGACATGGAATAGCACTTTACAAGGGACTTAAAGGTAACCTAAAAATGCCAATCAGATATACACCAATCTCAACATGTTTAGGGTAGAAACAGGTTACCTTTAGCACAGGTTAGCAGTGGTAAAGTGCTCAGAGTCTTAAGGCCAACAAAAAGATCCAGCAAAAATGAAAGGCAAATAGAAAGAGTTGGATGAACGTCCACCCTAAGGATGACAGGTCTAACAACAACCATCAATGATCTTAAGGGGCATGGCTTCTTCATCATTAAAGTCACAGAGCTTACAGTGCTTGATAAGTGCATCAAGTCTTTCAACAAACTCATCCATCGTTTCACCAGCATGTTGTTGTGCTTGGTTGAATATGTACCTTTGGTAGTCGACATCCGACATTGGATTGAATTTGGCTTCAAACTCTTCGTTTATCTTTCAGTACAATATTGCATCAGTTTTTGAGACTTATATCAGTTTCACTCCATCCTCGGCAAGGTTTTTCAAGTATTTAATGATTTTCTTATTGTCTTCTTCCAGCGTATCAATAAATTGATCAAACATTTCGATCCATGCAGCACATCTGGCACAGATATTCTGTTTCTTCACTGTGTCAAACAGAGGTGGTGGTGTCAGGAATGTAGCAGCATCGTACTTTGTGCTTCCTTCTTCTGCAATGTAGAGCATGTGCTGTTCAGATAATGTTCTTCACACACAGCAGGACTGGCAAACTCCCCACGCAACACTCGCAGTTTGAGCTGGGCGTCTCACCCGATTTTGAGGTCATTTGGTGCTTTAATTGCTTGTGCTGGTAAGTAAATCACTACTTTATTACCTGGTTGTCTCTTCCTTCAGCGTTTGCTTTGTATGGTTGATAGCTCTGCGTTATGGCAACCCTCAGTATATCTTCTTTAGCCCTTACCAACGAATTCTGGTGAGCTGTTTAAATGTGCTCCTCTGCAGGGCCTTTGACTTCTTCGACGGTTGAACATGGACTGAATCTGAGCTTTGACTCCACATACGCCAGCCGCAGGTTGCTTTGCATCGATTTGGAGAGCAAATGGCACGCACAAGCAGTTTGCTGTACCTTTGCAAACTCTCAGGGAGAGCAGTTTTAATTCTTTGGGGCATGTATCCCCTACTCATCCTCAGATGTAGTCTCCTCCCTAGACCGGAAGCATTAAAATGAATACACCACACACAGAGCTCTGTAACAAACGTCTTTATTCTTCAACATGAGATTACCCTCTGCAAGAATGACTTCAAAACCTTTTATAACCACACCTTAACTCCTCCCAACAGATTACGTAATTCCCTTAGAGTTCACACAGAACCGCAAGGGTCCTAGCGCACATAGTGTAGAAGACAGCACAGAAAGGAAATTAAGACGTTTCTCAAGTATACAGCATAAGGAGAAGGGTAACATCTGGCAGTAGCACCTCAAGGTTACCTTCACAGTCTAGCAAGTAAAGGTTTGTAAAGGTGCACTGTGTTACCTGAATGTGTCACATAGCTTAGGGAAGTTTTAGATCACCGTGTCTATGTTGGGTTTGACCCCGTCTCAGTCTCGCCTACTAAGCTATATGCTGAGCAGTTGAATGAACCATGAGAATCCAGAGGAATGCCTTTGCAGTGGCTCGATCCTATGTTTCCATGAACTGCAGCTATGTGGCTGTATGATTATTACTTAGTTGATTAGCTCAGAAACAGTGATAAAGAGCCTAGGAATGTGGCTTGATGAAGGACCAAGCCAAAACACTTGCAGCTAACTGCTTATGCGTCTTGAGGCTACTAAGAAAGGTGTTGAACCTCCTTCCTTTTCTAGCCAGGAAAACCCCCCAAAACTTGTAGGGATGTAGCTGAAGGAAGTTGTCCCTCACCTGGAGAGAAAAATAAAGTTTGCATCTGCAGCGGTTTAGCAGATTTTCTCAAAAGCATCTTTGCAATCTTACTACTGTTGACCTTTCCATGCATTACCTTAAGACCTTTAGAAGTAATAGATAACATGATCACCATCTGACAGGAAGTCCTACTTTCCATGCTCGGGTTTGACAATTGCACTTTGGCTGCATCTGCATCATCTCATGGTAGTATGAAGGGGAAGGCATTGTGTAATTCATTTTCTATTGTTCCCTCTTAGGCAACCAGGCATTTGTGGCCTTTTACCTCATTCGGTCACTGAGTCTGGGGATATAACCATGCAGTGCCATCCCTTTACACAATGCAGATGTGAACTGCTGGGGAGGCAGTCCTCTGCCATGCAAATTTAGCTTCTTATCTGTGCACCATAGTTTCCATCTCTTTTTTCTTAAGCCTTCACTAGAATATCACTGTCTGCATATGCAAAACTCACTGGTAATGAGAGCATTGATACCATGATATAGGAAAGGCAATGGTTCCTTTTCTCATAATCCTATCATCTGGAGAGGAACAGAGTTATCTGGCTGGCAGGCTCATATTCAGACAACATCCTCACTGCAGGTCTAGTCCTGTATCAGGTCAGGCCAAGGCACTGTAATTATACCTAGCCTGTAAAGAAAGGCAGACAGACCGTCATGGGAATCAAGATGAATGGATCGAATGAAGGTGGAGCAGCATCATTTCAATGCTCTATAAAGCTACTAATCTTGTTAATCGAGATGCCGACATATATTACTTTGAGTGTTAGTGTGTGGCACGTATTTGCATCTGCAGAGGCCACATTCAATTATTGTTAGTCTAATCCTTAGTTTATGATGCATTCATTTTAATTAAATGTCTTGTGAGCAGGGGCTTTACTGAATTAGTCCTTACGTTGAGAAAAGTCGTTTAAAAGTTGTTTTCATATTCAGAATGTGATGTCCTTTCTAGATGTTCTCACATTTTCCTTTCTTTTGTAGGTATCTTATCGACTTGTTAACAGAATAACCTTTTATTTAGGTTGAGAAGCTGTTAGAGTAGGAGATGTTAATTTGAGCTCTGCTATATGTTGGGCTGTATGTAGGGATGGGAGAGAGGCAGACTGGACTACAGATACTTTCCAAGGTCACGCAGCTGTGTGCTTCTTTGTTTGGGGGTGGAGACTTAGGGAGTTTACCTGCTCCTAGATGACGGTGTATGCTGATGGGCTCATCCAGTGGGAGATGGAGGAACAAAGCTTCTAGAGACATCTGTTTCCTTATAATTGTGTGTTTCTTAAAATAGTTCAGCAGATCCTGTCCTGATTTCGCAGAGGGAAGGCATTTCCCCAACTCTGCTGATTCCGACTCTTGGTTATTGAGCTTTGCTCTTGGAGATCATCTCCTGATAATTTAGTAGTCATCCCTCAAATAAAGAACACTAATGTGGAGGTGGCAGAAGCTTTTCCTACTTAGCTTGCAAGCTTTGGAATTCTATGCCCTTTTCATTGAGATCCTAAATAAACTTGGTCCTTTTGAGGAAATCTTTGAAGACATGATTCTTTTTCTCCAGCATCAAGTAGGTCTCTTTTCTATGTCAGCTCGGTTTTTAGGATGCTAGTGCCAAGATGCCTCGGCATTCGTGCACTCTAGGTAAACTTGACTTATTTACTTACTTTAACACCTGTACTCATTTCTCCCATCCTTAATTTGGACAAACTGATGCTGACACCTCCAATTAGAATTTCACCTTACCACTGTCAATACCTTATTTAACTTAGACAAGTTCCTTTATGAACACAATGTGTTTTCTATTCTGCATTATGCATTTGATTATATTTTGCATCTTCTTTATATATTATACTAATTATAATATACAAATTCAGATTGCACGATCTAGATGATAGATATACTAATTTACTGATTTTATTTACCTTTTAACTTTGACTAATTTTCTAATAAACCTTTCTGGTTTGGACACCATCCTCTCTGTTGTTCTTGTACAGCGAAATCGGTTTCACTGTAATTTGAATTCTATTTCTGATGCTAGCTCCTTTCATACACTTTCGGTCGAGATTCAAAGGTCTATGTGTCTAGTGACATAACCTGTTCAATGAGTACATCAAAGCCTTTAGGTACAGAAAGGTATGCTCGGTCAATTTGTAGCAGAGGATCATTTGTCAATCAAATGTAGGGAGCTAGAAATACCCCAGAAAAGATCTTGAACTTGCCAAAGTCCAGCCATGTCCCTGAAGTCCATGGCCCACATTGGAGGGACAGCGGTGTTACAGTGGTTCTGAAGGTAGTCACAGTGTCCAAAGAGTGAGTATAAGCAGGATTTTGTGTCACTTATTGTGTGCTGTCAAGCTTGTGGTGTTTGTGCTGACACTTTGTGTTGTGATGTGGCATCTTCTTTATGTATATTGCTCATTCATGTAAATGCATATATGCTTGCTGTTGAGAAGTTCAAGTTGTTATAGGACTCGTCTCAGTTGAAGATCCCAGCATAAATAATAAGTATTATATAGTTTACCTTGTCTGTTAAGGTTTGTGGTGTCAGTCCGTGAGGTACTATCGGCTGCACAATTAGATAGGGAACCGTAACTCTGATGTTGTGGGTGTATAAATAGTGACTGGTCTGATGTTGTGGGTGTAATAATAGTGACTGGGGTTGGCAGATCCATTTACACAGAGGAGAAACGGCACTATTCAGGGTGATTCCTCCTGATGGAGATTGACTTGAGTGTGCATGACAATATCTAGAAAGGGAGGGAGTGAGAGCTGCTGAGAGGTGTTGAACTCTAAGTCATTAGGTGCCACATTGATATTGGTTGGTTGGTGTGTGTGTGCCGTGCTAGTATTGGTGAATGCATCATCAGATGCTGTGCTGTGAAAGACTCGCATAGAAGGTGCCACGCTGGGATTGTCACTGGTACTTCTATGTATTGCATTGTGATTTGTTGAGAACTGCCAGTTGTTTAAAATTGGGATTGTTGAGTCCCATTTTTTGAAAAGCCTAGCGAAAATGAAATGTTTCAGGGTATTGAGAGATTTATGAGGGGTGATGAGGGTCCCTGTCTGTGAGTGCAAAGAAGCTCCTCTGGAGGTTATGTCAGGTCATTACATCGATATAAATGTCAGGCTCCACACATGCATTTGGCTTAGTCAATGGAGCGAGATCACTGAGAAGGAAGGGTGCTTGCAATTTCCACAATATGGTACTTTAAATGTAAACATAATTAAGAATTTGAGACAAGTATTATCTGACATGAAGCCCTCACCTAGACTAGTACAGTATGAGGTTTTGATTGCATGGGAGCATGCCGCACATGCCAACTATAAGGAGAAATATTAAAATCGAGCTAAAATGACATTTCATAGTTGGGTGGATGCTAAATGTTATGTTAATGAAATTTATAAAGTGCACGATTACCCATGGGTGTCTTGGCGCTGGCTGGACTTGAACATGCAGAAGATGAAAGGTTTTAGTTGTTTAAGAGCCAAGTCTTGACCTCCTTTCTAAATGGCAGGAGAGATGGAATGGGATGCTGAACAACAAGTATGCAGGAGATATATGGTTGAGGGATTTAGAATGTACCCAGTATTGATGAATGATAAAATGGGGAATAGGATAGCACAGGAAGAGAAGGAAGTAGCTGTTGTCTGAAACTAGTAACCGTAGGGACGATAGTGATGACGTTTTAGAGGATCTGCTGTCTTCCCCACCAACTCCATGTAACATGTATCCCAACCTGCTGCCGGAGGTCCCCCAGATAATGGAAGCTATGCAACTGCATCCATTAGTGCCATGCAAGACCAAGCAGGAGGCCCAATTCCAACAGCCCCAGTTGTGACAGTTCCGATTCAGATGACCCCAATTGCAGCAACCTAGATAGCAACAGCACCAACCATGACAATTCTGATAGTAACTACCCCTTTTGCAACAGCCCAGTCAATTCCCATTGTGACTACACCAAATACAACAACACTCTAGGAGGTGTATTGCCCCTGAACCATCTTTAGTGTTCCCAGCACTGATTGCACAGGGTGCTACTGGGTTCTTGGATTTCGGAGAATGGCCCGAATTGAAGAAACTTCCACAGGGACAAGAAACACAGAGGCGGTTGAAGGCAGTCCCATAACGTGAATTGTCCTAAGGCCCTTAGCTGTTGCTACATCTAATTTTAAATTTTGAATTAATTTATAATACATTTTTTATTAATAATTTGTAACTAATCGTTTTTATTTTATTTATGAAAGTTTATTTTATGTTTAATTTAATGATGTTGCATCTAATGTTGTTACATTACGTTTGCATGAGATGGTGGATGCGCTCCTGGTCTCTCTAGCCAGATACACTGTCCCACTGCTTGTCTATGTATGTTCTTGAATGCTTTACTTTTGTTGGAGCAACTGGGGAACAATCCGACTCCTTAGCCTTGGATGTAATATCAAAAGGCGAGCTCATTCAGTGGCGGCTCCTCCGCTAAAGCGGAGGATTTTTGCCCCACTGCTTTTCAGCAGTGCAAGAAAAAATAAAATGATGATTTTTCTTGTTACGGGTGCGGCAGTTTTGGGAGGTGGGGCGGGACTGCTCTGCTGAAAGAGCAGGGAAGGGGATGAGCGTTTTTCACTACCTATGAGCGCATGAATGTGTGTCCGGCCAAACATTCATGGACACATAGCATGTGGGTGGAGAACATGCCTAGGCCCCCAGCCCCTGTCTGAGAGCCGAACCAGGGTACTCAGACCAGCGTTGTGACTGGCTCATGGGAGTCTGGGAGCTTTCTGGGTCCCTTCCTGTTCCAGTCGGAGGAAGGAGTGTATAGACATGATGAGGAGGACACAGCGGCGTGGACAGGGGGTAAGTTATATTTCATTTTTTTATTTACCCCCCTCCTCCGCTACCCCTGCCTCTCTGCCTCCCCGCCTCACCACCCCAATCAGTGCCAGCCGCCACTGAGCTCATTTTGTCCAAATAAGCTAGTGAATCCACTTTGTTTTTTTTGTGCAGACTATTACTATGTCTGCTGTTGATTTAGAAAATCTAAATGCTGTTGACATAGAAAGGGCCACTTGACTACAGTGATGCCACCTCTGTGCCAACCCTGCTATATGGACACTCATTCCAAGTCACCTTCTTTATTGACTCTTTTACCACATTTGAGGCTTGCCTGTTGTTTTTAGTCCTTACAAATCTTTCAACGTTTTTGTTGATTTCCTTCCTTGTCTTAGTGCTTCATGTGTTTTGCATTTTTACCAGAGTTTCCTATGACCTTTTTTTCGTTAATGTCACACCATCCGCTTTGTGCTAAGGGAATACGCCTCTGTGCCCAGCCTAAAGAAAGGCATGATTTCACAGGGAGTGCGTGACATATTGTCTCCACTGTGGGGGCTTCAATGCTTGTGATTTGAACTGGAAAGTGTAAGGTCTGAAGCTGTGCTGCCAAACTTTCATAATGCACTTTTGTAACATTTCTATGGTTCAGTGTGTTGTTTTCAAGTGTTAACCGTGCCAGGTTAAACGACAATTGCCAGATGTTGCACAGAGATCTCATAGTGTCCAATGGTAGGCGTGAGAAGCTCGTGTGGGCCTGACTTTTCCTTTTTATTGCGTCATTTGTAGGCATGCATTTTTATTGAGCAATAACAATCTACAACTACCATACTCAAAACGCCTCCACACAATTTACATGGTTATTTCTCATTGCTGACATTTTTCCAGATGTCAGTCGACAAGCCTGTTTATGCCACAGAAAGCTTCATCTCTGTGCAATAGTAATTATGCGTCGTTTTCACAGCAATCATTTCTTTTGTTTTACTGAGTGTCACAAGTGATTTAAAGGAAGTTGCTGCTCCTTCTTGCCTTTTATAAATCAAAAAGTATTTATTGACAGTTCATCTGCATGCAGAATTGCTCTACTTTATATTCATTTTTTATGTAACTTCGGTTAGAGGGAGAACAGACAGTCTGACCTACCAACTAGATTTGTTTTCTTTAATGCTAGTTGGGTTTAAGTGAAAATATTAAATTGTCCCCCCCACCTTCATATGCATTCTCCACAATGCTAGTTACGTTGGAGTGAGAATCGGAAACCTGAAACTCTAACCATATGCATTTTGCTCAATGGTATTTGGGGTTCAGTGAGATTAGTAAGTCTGCCACCCCAACTATATGCATTTCCCCAATGTTAGATGGGTTGGAGTGAGAATAGTAAGACTAACTCCCACATTATATGCATGTTCTCCAGTATTAGTTGGTCTAGAGAGAGAATAGTAAATCTGACACCCAAGCTATATGCATTTTCCCCAATGTTGAGTTGATTTGAAGTGAGAATAGTACATCTGACCTCAAACTATATGCATTTTTCCCAATGTTAGTTGGGGAGAAGTGGAGAATAGTAAATATGAACCCCAACCCTTTATACATTTTCCTATATTTTGGTTAGTTTGAAATGAGTATAGTAAATCACAATGGAGCACCTGGTATAAATCAAAACAAGGCTTTTGTCTTTTTACAGCTCAGCATGGAGGCACTGTGCTAATCCTATGCTTAAAGACTTTGCTTTAGAAAAGGCAAAATACTATGTCCCTTTCTAGCTCAGCGTGGATGGTAATGTGCTAATCCTGTGCTTAAAAACTTTGCTAGAAGAACAGACATTTGAGGTGGGCAGATTTAGAGCTGGTGTTGTAAGGTACATTATAGAGGAGCTGCTCTCCGCCTAAACTTGGGAACTACCCAGGGTCTGTGCTTCAAATATATATATTTACACACACACATACGCACGCATGCACGCACGCACACAAATGCACACACAGCGCACACACACACATAAGGAGAATGTTGGACTTGGCCCTTTTTAGCTAAACCTTTTGCCTTCCCCCTAGACGTTATTTCTGACAGGGGGTTGCTAACTTAGATGCTTTGGGCACTTTGTCACTGCTGATCAGTGTCAAAGTGCAAGTGCTCCCTGTATAAAGTGTTATGGTAATTGGTTGTCCATAATTGGTATGTTTGCCTTACTAGTAAAGTCCCTAGTAAAGTGCACTATGTGTGCCAGGGCTGGTAATGCAAATGCTACTAGTGGGCATCCAGCACTAATTGTGCCACCCACATAAGTAGCCCTAAAGAGAGAACTGAGGCCTGCCACTGCAGGGCCTGCGCACAGTTTGCTAACTGCCATGTTGTCCTGACAAGTGCATCCATTTTCCAGGTCGTGCCATTCCCTTTCCATGCACACCAGACACCCCTATAGTAGGCCCAAGGTACCACCCTGGGCAGGGTGCAGTGTCTGTGAAAGGTAGAACATGTACTGAGGGGTGTACCACGTCCTGACAGTGAAATACTCTACATTTCGTTTTTCACTGTTGCAAGGCCATCTTGTTTGTAGGAAAGAATGAGGAAGGCTGTGTAATATGTTTCCAGCCTATCTTCCCATAGGCTTAAGATGGAGAGGTGAAGTTTAGTGTGCCTGAACTCACAATTTAATAAGACATCTTTTTGTGAAGGTGGTTTTTGAATTGTGTGATCAGAAACCACACTTTTATAAGTGGCTGTTTTTTTGTTCGAACAATTCTGTGTGTCTCTGCCTGGTTGTAGATTGACTGTCTGGATTTGAATGTGATAGGATCTGGGAAATGTCTTGACCCAGGGGAGGAGTAGGTGAGACAGCAACAGGCAGACCTGCATCTGGAGTGTAGGGGGGAGTAGTAGCCCCCTGGATGTGAAGAGGCCTGGGCTGTTGCCATAAAAGAATGGCTCCACCTCCTGCTGAGTGATTGAGGAACCAGACCCCCACTATCAAAGGAAGAAGGTGCCACTGGCAGGAAGACACCAGGAACTAGTTTGGACAGGGGTCAGTGCCCCCTGAACACAAAGACTTCAAAGACATTTAGGGGTATAACTATGAGAGCTGAAACCCCTGAACTTTGGACTGATCAAGGCTGAAAGGGATTGAAACTACTTCGTGGTCAAGAGGAACCTCTGCCAAGGAAGAACAGCTGAAGAGACTAAACAGAAGGACTGACCCTTGCTGTGTGTTCTGGGGCTGGCCTGCGGTTTGCTGATTTAACTAAGGATAGGCTAAGGTACTTTGCTGTGTGCTGGGCCCCCTTGCTTGAAAGGACATTGCTGTGTGCTGTGTCCCGAAGTAACTTGTCTCCTTGGGCTCGAGGACAGCTGGCTTCCTGTTGTGGAAACTCAGCAACATCAAAGTTTACAAGTGTGTCTCAGTGGAGCTGTGCGTGTGCTTTTTAAAGCCTGAGACCTTCGTAGGCATTGCCCCGGGACGGTGTGGCCCGAAGCATAACTGAGTCTCAGCGACGTTTTGTGTGTATGCGAGTGCAGTCTGAGACTGCCGTGGGGTGCGTGGTGCTGGTTGGAAAGTGCCCAGTGAATGCAGTGCCCCCGCAGCGTGAATAATCGCCCAAGCTGCTGTCTAGCTGTTTGTCGCCCGAGCCGTCATCGTAACTGAGGCTGTGGATCAAGATCGCCGCCGCCGGTCTGTGCCGCAAGGTGCTGAAGGTTTTTGTAAAGCTAAGGAAGTCGTGAGGTAATCGTGATCGTTGTTCGCAAGAGGAATCTGCCCAAGATCATCAGCAACGGAGAAGGCAGCACCGTATCCTGTCCAGCTACAGCGTCGCCTTGCATCGGAGCTACGTCGTCATCGGGAGCGCCCAGCAGGACGTCTTATGAGCGAGGAGAGAGAGCGAGGCAGCGCATCCCCCAGGTAAGGCTTGGACTCCGGTCGGGATCCTCAAGCGTGTTTGTCGTAGGGAGGAGTACAGGAGTGCTCCCGTCTCTCTCCCACTGCATCGCATTAGACGCACTGAGTCCTTGAGCGGCACGGACCTGCCCGGCAGAACCGGTGCCGCCCTCAGATGTTCAGACTGTTATCTGTGGTTGAGACCTAGTGATGCCTGCGCTTATCGCGTCAATTGGCCTGGTATTATTCCTGCATTACGAACTGCCTTATTACTTGCATTAGAGATTGTATTATACTTGCATCACTAACTGCCTGATTACGTGCATGAAGGAGTGCGTTATACTTGCATTACGAACTGCCTGATTACGTGCATTGAGGATTGAATTATTCTCGCATTACGAACTGCCTCATTACTTGCATTAAGGAGTGCATTTCACTTGCATTACAAACTGCCTAATTACGTGCATTGAGGATTGCATTATTCTTGCATTACAAAGTGCCTGATTACGTGCATTGAGGATTGCATTATTCTTGCATCACAAACTGCCTGATTACATGCATTGAGGATTGCATTACTCGTGCATTACGAACTGCATTAGTCTGACAACACAAACTGCATTATGAACTGCATAGCACTGCATTAGGACTGCATTTGAACATCGTGAACTGCTCATTAACACCGCAAGAACCTACAAGTGTTTATTGGCCTAATAACCAGCAAAGTGAAAAATGACGAATATGCATATGTTGAATTTTTATTGTTTGGTCTTACTGTATTTTTCTTCTTGATACAGATACCTCTATTTTCTTACATCAGTGTGGTGTCCATTTGTGGTGTTATCACTGTGTCAATGGGAGTGTGGTTGCAAATACTTTACACATTGCCTTGAAGATAAGCCTGGCTGCTCATGCCAAGCTACCAGGGGGTGAGCAGGGGTTATCAAAAAGGATGTCTCTCCTTTCCGTGACTAGAAGCGAGGGTCCCTATTTGGACTAAGGTAACTGCCTCAGCCAACTAGAGGCCCCCAGTTCTAACAGAGAATTATTAAATTATTATTTGAGATGATGGTAGTCCACCACAAGAAATACAGTCACTAACCTGCAAGGTTCAAAGAAAGGTTTAATTAATTAGAGCCTTAGGTCATCCCCTGGTAGCTGTGCTTAGATCAGGCTGACTTAACATAGAAAATACATATACCGCATTTAGAAACACCAAAGCAGTTAAAAAAGTCAAAAACACATTACAGTAAGAATTCCACTTAAATTTATAAACATAGAGAAAACATTCTATAAACAATATGACACCAAAAGCATAAAAATCCAATATGAGGGACCAGAGATCGGAAAAAAGTGGCAATGGAAAGTGATGTCTGCATGTGACTGGGATCTAGGAGTGATTACAGGTCGTCTACAAAAATAGCTTTTTAGTCTTCATCATTGCAGGGACATAGTAAGATTAACTGTTAACCTTAAACATTCTACTTGTCTCACTTTTAAATACTATGCACCACACCATGTGGACTACAATGCCTACATATCGGTGATTCATTTATATTTCAACGGAAGTCTTTTCTCCATCAAAAGGTTTCTTTTGACAGGTTGTGCTGCAGGTTTAACCTGCAGCAGTTAGGCTAAAATGGTAGGACTGACGCCATACTCTCCTGTGCCACCCTAATGGATGACACAGTAAGTGTTGCAGTCCACAGGTGACTTCTTATTTTACATGCCAAGGGTGTCGTTTCTGCACCGGATGCTGAGGCCTTACAGGAGAGTTAGATCTACCAGTCATGGATCAAGCAATAGGCATGTTTTACATGTTTTAGAGGTAGGAACACATATCCTGGGCACTGGGTGACAATGCCCTAGTTACAGTGTTAAAAACTAGCAATAAAACCAACCCGAAATGGCAGTGATCACACAATAGGGGTAGTTTCATCTGGTGCAGATTCATCAAGTGAAGGGGGGTAAAGACGAAGGGGAGATCCCAAAATGTTTATTTCCTGTGCTAATTCCAATAGGTAAATGTCCTCCCTAACATGGAAAAAATCTTTAACCGATGTTGGAAGGTGATTTATTAGTAGGCGTCGTTAGGCACCCACAGTTAGTAATAAGACTATAATCACAAATAAGGTCCAGTCAAGACTCCGTAAATTAATCCTTTCTCAACCCTTGGTAGCTTGGCAGAGGAGCAGTCAGGCTTAACTTATGAGGCAGGTGTTTTTAACATTACCAGAACAGTAAATAAGTAAAAGACACAACAAAATAAATAGAGAATATTTTTATATTTCAAATGACACCAAAATGAGAAAAATCCAATGTAGCGAACCAGAGATATGAATTTTTAATGAATACATTAAAAAAAGTGCTTTCTTGTGGCAAAAAACATAAAGCAGCAACCGCGGCTATATGGTCCATGCTTGACCGGGACTAAGTCAAAGTTTCAGGCTGACCGAGATGGAGCGTGGGTCAGATACGGTGAGTGGTTGGGCTCGGTCAAGCTTTTACCTTCTGACTTAGTCACTTTTTTGGATCTTTTTCTCTTGACGTCGAGAGATTGGGTTCTCGGATTTCAAGTCGACAATGATGGCCTGCTGCAGCACAATGCCTCGGTGAGCCCCAGAGTTCTTTGTCTTTGTAGTGAAGGGCAAAGAGATCCAGAGCTTTCAGCAGTGCAAACCTGCACGGTCAGGCCAAGTCTCGGTTTGACTTCGCTGACTTGACTCTTGCCGTCGATGCTTGCCTTCCTCTGAAGCTTTTTCGTCAAACTTGGTCAAAAGTTCCCAAACTTTCAGAAATTCTTCTCTGAAGGTTCCTTGATGCAGGAAAGGGTTCCACAGCACCAGTCAAGGGCTCAGAAGCTCTAGTTTACCTCTTTGAGAAGAGGACTCCAACCCCCACAGTGCAACTGGTTAGTCCAGGAAAATCCAGATGGAGCTGGCCATCTGGAGTTATCCATGTAGTGGATGTTGCAGGTGGCTTCCTGAAGTACTATTCTACCTGTTGCTACTCAGGGAGTCTGCTCCTTATCCTTAAAGATCGGCAAATTCCTTCCTGTGTGCAGCCTGTAGAGTGCAGCAGGTGCAGTCCTTCTGAGTGCAGTCTTCTGTTGTGCAGTCGAAGGGTCCAGCAGGGCAGTCATTCTTTTCCAAATGTTTGAGGCAGGGGTCTGAGGTGCTCTTGCAGCTCCCCCATATTGATTTCCATTTTGGGCTGACAAAAGGGGGGGACAGCCCAACCAATTGGATTTAAGTTGCCACTCTCTGCCATGACAACTTTGTGAGAAGTGTGGCATATTTTTGTTCCAGAATTCACATTTCTTCAACAATCAGAATGGAGAAATTCTTTACCTGGATTGCAGTTCTGGCTAACGCAACCCACAGGTGTGTCTAACCTTTCCCTACAATGCCCTTCCAGCCCCTATCTTAATCTAATTATGAGGTTCCCATCTGGCTGGGGATCAATGAAGAGGGGCTGGCCTGGGTCCTGTGACATCTGTGCTTTTATCTTTGAAGTCCACTTTATCTCCCCATTACCCTTCCTGTCCCTGGTTTCTCCAGGAAGCAAATCTCCTCCCATGAAATGGCTGTATTGTTTCAGCCCCAGGCCTCTTTACACCTACCCAGGGAGTAGCTTGCCTCAAGATATCAGAGGCTGGCCAATCCGATGAGGGTGCTACAGGGCTGTTTTAGGCAACCTCATGAAAGTAAGTTCTAAAACTACTTTCCTGCAATAGTTAGAGGCAAGTTGTTGGTTTTATTGTAACTACTATTTTGCTACTTTGAATGTTATTGCCAGCTACTTCCAATCAAAAGTTTTAATAAATCCTAAATATTACGAATACGCATATGTTGAATTTTTATCGTTTGGTTTATCGTTTGGTTGTACCGTATTTTTCTTCTTGATAAAGATACCTCTATGTGCCCTGGTGGGGGAAAAACAACTTTGACAGTTTTTCCCTCACCAGGGCACATAAAACATATTTTATAATGTCCCTGCTTTTTATAAAAAGGCACCCTACACTTGGGGCACCTAGGGCAGACCTTATGGGTGACTTATATGTAATAAAAAGGTAGTTTTGGACTTTGGAAGTACTTTTAATTCCAAAGATGAATTTGGACACAGTTCTATTATAAAAACAGCCTGCAAGATAGGCCTGTCACCAGACCCCACAGCAGTGCACATTTAATAGCATTAAGTCCACTGAGGTCTCTAAACCTACATGACCTACTATATACTAGCGACTTACAGGTAGGTTATTTTAGCCAATTGTAACTACACCAATTACCATATACCTTTTAAGGACAGAGCACTGGCACTTGGTTAGCAGAGCCCAGTGTACTTTCAGAGTCAGTAGCCACCAGTATCAGTCAAAATATGGGGCTGATCAGGGCAAAAAGGATGAATGTTGTACAACCGAATTACTCTAAATTTAGCAAAAGGTTAGAACTTTTCTCAGAAAACAAGCTTTTTGTTATTTGCTATAAATCTGTTCAGTCATTTATGAGAAATTTGTGTTTAAATGTTGCTTGGGTGGTCATGAAGGGGTGAAAAATTAGGTATATCTGGGAGTTTGTTCCTCTTTACTCCTGTGACAGTTAAGCAGGACCAAAACTTGTAAAAAATAGGGCCCTCTGATTTGCCAAACAAGCTTTTTCACCTGTCGGCGCTATCGATCCCGCTGTACTACTCCTAGATCTTCAATTCAGAGTGATCTGATTGACTTGATGTAACCCAAGAAAAATTATGTGACTGCCATTATAGGACTCTGTCCCATTGACCTATAAATGAGCAAAAAAGGAGTAAGGGAAGGGATACTTTGACCCCTGATAATTGTCAGGAGGACCCAGTGGAACCACCCCAGGGCCAAAGCGTAATTTTTGTTTGTGCTGTGGGTACTTTAGTACTATGTGGGACCCAACTTGGCCCCTACATGAGGAACAGCAGTACTAGTGTAGAGCAACTGCAGAAGCACCACCTCATGGTACCATGCAAACTTCCTCTGGGATGCTTGCAATGTTCTGTTGTATCATGGGGGTGAAGCTTGAGCGCTGGTTCTGCAGGAGCACCATGGTACCTGTGACATTTAAAAAAAATTACTAATACAAATGTGGTTGAGGTGTCTACAGTGGAATCTGGGTCTGTATATTATTATTATTTGAATGCGATTTTACTTTTCAATTTTTATGTTTGATAGGAGGTTGATAGTTCATTATAGTATATTTAGTATATTTTGCACTTTGATATTGTATTATTCTGGTCAGAGTAACTGCTCATCCCTCGCGCAGCTCCGCCATTAAGGCACTGCCCCTAGTGCCTTCTGGTGTCCCAGGAAGGTGTTTAAAGCCCTCCTCCACCTGCAGGCTCCTGCCTGTGCCTCATCCCTGGTGGTCAGTTGGAAGAGCCTGCACTTTTGCTAATCCACTGTGTGTGTGTCTTCCTCTTTCTGTCTTTGCCTCTCTCTGCCTATTTTGACTGTTTTTCCTTTTTTCCTTTTTCTGTCTTCTTTTCTTTGTTTTTCCACCTGCCTTTTCCCCAGCGCTGCTGCCCCCACGTTCCTCCCCCAGTGTGTTCCCGCTCCTGCCTACCAGCTGCTCACCCTCCCTCGAACCCTACTTAGTGGCAGCTGCTGCATGGCCGCGCCAACGTGCCAACGGTAAGCCCACCTGCATCCGTCAGTGACCCACCCACGACCAGCATCAGGGACCCTGGTCCCTCGAGCCCCCGCCGGTATGACCCCAGCACCCACCACACACTCAACCCTGGACGTAACAACAACTGCCAGCTCTCGACACTGAGCAACTCTTAGGGCCTGTTCTCCTGCCGACAATGCCGCCACACCTTCACCCACCTCCAGACCCAGACAGCCATCCCCAACCCACCGGATGCCACCGTACACAAGCCCCTGAGCTGCATCGTCCTCAACGTGTGCTCCTGGGGCATGGCTCAGCCGGCTGCAAGATGGCCGCACTCTGAGTGGGCTCTGCCGGCCAAGTCGATAATCCGCCAAAAATCCTGCAGACATCCGCGGTGCCACCTTCCAACACCACGCTACTTTGACTCACCTCACTCTGGGGCGCCGATCGATCCCACTCTGGGCCCCCTCCGAAGCCGCCACACCGAGATCCGCTGTTGGGAATGGATGTGGCATCTGGGCCCACCCGCTGGCGTGTGTCTGGCACCTGGCCCGGGCCATGGTTGCGCCGCTGACTTGCTGCCTCACCCAAGCGGATCCCTTGGGGCCAGATTGCCGCATCGGAGCTGGCCTGCTTCCCTGCCCCTCTGGACGGGGTGAGTTGCGTCGCTGTGGGGGCATCTCATGGCGGGGTAGGGGGCGCGCGTGCTGTACTGCTGGACCCGGGCCTTTGCTCTGCGCGGGTGCTATTTTCCCATCCCTGTTGCCTGTTGCCTCTGCTTGCTCTTTCTGGGCCCTGCAACACGGACAGCGTGTCCCCCGTGACTCCCCGCTGCTTTTGCCCCCGTGGGCGCAGACACCCAGCTGCTTTTCTAGTGCTCTCACCAACCGGGCCAGAGACTGCACCGCTACCTCCTGCCCACACGCCATTGTATCCCGTCTCCTCGGGCCTCAGACGCTGCCTGCACATCTCTCACACGGCCTGGGGACCTGAATCTACGGCCACACACAGTCCTTATTGTCGGCACCAGTGAGTCTGTCCTCCATAAGCTTCTTCCTTGGTGGGCGGCCTCCTCGCCGGATCTGGGCCCAGTGATGGGCCGGCCTCGTGGGCACTCTGGCCAATTTCACTGCCCACCGTCTGGACACGGATTCCTGCACAGCCACCCTTTAGGGCCGACTGCTGCTGCTGACCTGCCAAGACGGAGCTTCCTTCTGACGGCTGCGTTCCGCCGCATCTCCCAGGTGGGTCTCACTGCTGCTGGGGGTGCCCTGCAGTGGGGTTGGGACGTGCATGTCACGCCGCTGGGCCTAGTCCTTCCATCCCACTGCCCGACACTTGTTGGCACCTGCAGTGCCCTCAACCTCCCTGTAGCTCATTTTAGGCCCAGCAACGAAGGCGGCGTGCTCCCCGTGCTTTCCCGTTGCCGGTTGCTCCAGCGCGCACAGGCCTGTTGGAGCGCTCTCCACTGACGGCGATGCCGGTTTGGGCACTGCTGGGGCCTTCCTTGCTCCAGTGCACCGAGGGGCCCGCCTCCACCATCCTGCATGCCAAGCTCCTGGTCTTCGCACACCCCAACCTTTTGGACCGGCCGGCCTGGCCTGATGCCCCGCCTGCCTGTTGCTACGTGCTGCAGAGCCTGCCTCACTTCCTCACTCCTCTACTCTTCACGGAGCACACCTGAGATGCTGGGACCCGGCGCAGTGCTTGTCTCCTAGGGCACTGTGTACACCGGCTGGCGATTTGGAGTCGCTTCTCCCTCCCCCAGGCCTCCTGTCTCCAGCCCTGCCCGGCTTCCTCCCTAGACACTCTGCTAGTTCCTGCTGCTGCCAGCAACAGTTTAAACCCAGCCTGCGGATCCTGGCAGTCTGCTCCTTCCTCCTCGGGCCCATTTGTTTGTCCTGGACTTCGATCAGAAGCTGCCTCCCCTTGCCATCCCAGCTAGCTGCTTGGCGCCTTTCCTTCTACGGCCTGCCCTTTGTGCCTGGAGACTGCCGTCTCCTTTGGAGTTCATCATCTGCCACATCCTCTCTTGCCAGCCCCTGCCCCCTCGCACCTCCGCCCCCACTTTCCCGGCAGCGCGGCATGTGAGACTGTGTGGTTCACAGGGTTCCGACCATGGGGAGGACGGACCCCAAGCAGCCGAAACTGGCCTTTGATCAACACAGGCAGGCACGACAGGAGGGGACGGCCCTGGACACTGGCGAGCCCGCTACTCAGCCCGAGGCCGGTCTGACTCACGAGGACGACCTCAATGCCATTATGCTGGATGTGAAAACCACGGTTACTGGCATCGCCGCCCAGCTCGACCTGCTTTCCGTCCGTATGGATGCGGTCAGGGCCCGGGCGGACTCACACGATACGCGACTGACTCACGTTGAGGTGAGGGTGTCCGATGTTGAGGGCGCCGCGACCCGGGATCACCATACACTCCTTCAGATGGATAAGGTGCTGGAACTCATCAAGAATAAGAATGAGGATTTGGAGGCACGTTCCCGCAGAAGCAACCACCGTATCACGGGCGTGCCCAAATCCTCCAACATCGCCAAAATGGAGGACTTTGTTGAGCAGATGATTCAAGACTTATTCGGTGAGGTTCTTTCCCCTGTATTTATCGTCAAGCGTGCCCATCGCTCTCTGGGGCCTCAGCCCGCTCCTGGCCTGTCTGCTTGACCTATTATCGTCAAATTACTACATTTTTTAGACCGAGATGCCGTCTTGCGAGCTGCCAGGGAGAAGGGTGAAATTTGCCCTCAAGGGAACTCAATATCCTTCTACCCTGATTATACAGTGACGGTTCAGGCTGCCTGCCGCGAATTTCTCCTGGCTAAACGACTGTTGCAGAAACACGACATCTCCTACTCCCTGGCATACCCGGCTAAGCTGTGTATCAGGTACGGCTCACAAGTTCACACCTTCACGGAACCAAAGGCGGCATTGGCCCATGCCAAAAAACTGGATAAACCACAGCAATCCACCCCTTCCAGTTCCCAAACGGCTGCGGAAGGAGATTTAAGTGACACTGACTGATGGTAGCCCTTGCTCATGGAGTCCTATTGCATGCGCCTAATGGCACGATCTTGCCTGCCCCGACCTTAGAGCCCTTTGTTTATCCAGTCACTCCTGCATCGGCCTGCAGAGACATCTACTGCTCCTAACTTCTCAGCCCTACACTCTTTTCACCTATATGCAGTAACGATTCACTCCTGCTTTGTATCATTTGTTCTGTTGTTTGCATCCCTGTTGTGCCCTGGTATACAAGGCGCTCTCTTGGCCTCCTATTTCTTCACTCACAGTCTGCTCTCATCCGCGGCTTGGCCACCCTGTCCTACGGCAGGGGTGTTTGCTGAGCAGAGGCATGCGTGGGTGGGGAGGGTCTCTCAACCTGATTGGGGGGTTGGTGTGGGTGGTTAGGGGGGATTCATGGGGTATGTTGCCTCTTCTCTGAGGCCTGTTGTTGGTTTCGTTTTATGACCTAATCTGTACCGTGTTGATTGCTACACTGTCTTTTGCAGAAGGTTGACATCTGTTTCCTTCAAGAAACTCACTTACTACCCACCACTGCCTCTAGGCTTCACTCTAGGCATTGGGGTGAGATTTACTCCTCCTTCTACTCCTGCTACTCCCGTGGGGTATCCATCCTCATATGCAGATGGCTTCCCTGGCATACTACTAAGGTTATTGCAGATCCAGAGGGGCGCTTCGTCATCCTGCAAGGCACTCTCTTGGCCCAACCCCTGATCCTCGCAGCGATATATATTGCCCTAACTCTGACGGCCCTGATTTCTGTACGCAGGTATGACGACACGCCTCCTCCCTGGGTCCTGCTGCCCTGCTGTGTGGGGCAACTTCAACATTACGCCTTCAGCCACTCTCAATCGGTCTGGGCCTCGCACTCTACACCCGCGCTCCACATCGCTCTTGCATTCTATGTTAGCCGACAACTCCCTGCTTGACACGTGGCCACTGGCCACACACTCACCCGGAAACGCGCGAGGGCACATGTGTAACAGGCTCTTTGGGCTGCTGGTCCTGCTTGGACCTCTGGATCACCACTCAAGACGCTTTCACATGGGTCACCTCTGTCGAGCACATGGCACTCACTCTCTCTGATCATACTCCCGTCTGCCTCAGCTTGCTCCCCTCACACACACCGAAGCTGCTGCCCCCGATACCCTCCGCGAATCTGTGTTTTGTGCCGAGATTCAAACTGCAATAGAGAATTATTTTGAACTTAACGCCCGCTCCATGGACTCCCCTGCCACACTCTGGGAGGGTTTTAAGGTGGTGGTTCGGGGCGAATGTATCTCCAAGCAGTCCGGTGTACTGCGCTCCATTTGTGGTGTCATCCGGCGCTAGGAGGGAGAAATCAAGGCTCTCGACTCTTCGCACTCTCTCAGCCCCAATCCCGACACCCTCGCGCAGCTCTAGGGCAAACTTTCTGAATTTGAAAAGGAGGCAGATAGAGAACTTTCCTTTTTGGGTAGGGAAGTGAAGGTGCACCGCTATGGCGAAGGTGATCGCCCGGGTAAGACTTTAACCAATCTCAAGTGATGGCCTCACACTGCCTCCTACATCACAGTGCTCCAGGATGGCAGCCCAGAGCGCACTACCTCTCCTACTGAGGTGGTTTCAAGGGTCACCGCCTTTTATACTCAACTCTACACCGCAGGGATCTCTCCTTCGCGCGACATCCATGACCAATATTTTGACACTCTTGAGCTCCTCTGGCTGGGTAACGGCCATCGGGAGTACCTTGACAAGCCTTTTTCTAAGGAAGAGATTCTAGTAGCCATTAATAGCACCCTTCTACAAGACCTTTGCGCCCATCCTCTTCCCGCACCTCGCCCCTATGTACAACGACTCCTTCGAATCTGGAAACTTCCCCCTTCACTTTGCGAGACCCTGCTAATGCTGCTCCTGAAACCGGACAAGTGTCCCGAACTTCTGGACTCTTATCGCCCCCTATCTCTCATCAACACTGAAAATAAGATTGTCGCCAAGCTTTTGGCTTCCCGCCTTCTGCCCCTCATGCCCATGATAGCTCGTCCAGACCAGTCCGGTTTCATTCCCGGGCGCGCCACGTCACATAACCCCCGAACTATATTTGCTGTACTCCACCAGATCAATCCCGCTCTTCCGGCCGTGGCTGCATTTTGGGATGCCAACAAGGCCTTCCTTTTTTACCTTGTCCCACGCCTAGGCTTTAGCCCGGTTTTTCTGCGCAAGGTCCATCTCCACTACTCCCTTCCTACCGCTCGCCTTTGGATCAATGGCCAGATCTCGGAGCTCATCCAGGGGTAGGAGGCAGGGGGGTCCACTTTTGCGCATGCTCTTTGCTGTGGCTATGGAGTCCCTCGCCGCCAGGCTCTGGCAGCATCACATCCAGAGAGATCTTGGCTTTGCGGACCGAGCCCTGGTCATCTCTATGTACGCAGACGATGTTACACTCTATGTCCGCCACCCCCAAAAGAATCTTGATCCCATGGTCCGTGAGGTGGTGAGCTTTGGGGGTTTATCCAGCATCAAGGTCAATTGGAGTAAGCCTATTCTCTTTCCTCTGATGGATGCCACTGTCCCCTTCACTCTGGACTATCCGTTTGTTTGGGCATCAGGGCCCACCAGATATCTGGGCATTTGGCTCAGCAGGAGCATGGACGAACTTTGGAAGGAGAATTTCAGCAGGGCGGTCACCTGGCTGGAGACCAAAATACCCCTCTGGCGGTGTTTACCTCTATCCTTGGCTGGGCACATAGCCATCGCCAAGATGGTGGTTCTCCCGAAGTTTTTAAATTTGTTCCTGAATGTTCCCACTCCTCTCACGGCTCATTTTTCCATACTCTCTGCTCCCTCATCATCTCTCTCGTCTGGCCTGGGCGTCAGCCTAGAATTGCATATGATATTCTCACGCTCCCCCATACGTGCGGCGGGTTGGGTGCCCCGGCCCTCAAATTATATGCCCTCACATTACTTCTCCCTGCATCCGATGCCATTTCAGCCCCACGTGGCAGTGGAAGCCGACCTAGCGGCCCCCTCACCCCTCGGACTGCTAATTTTGTCCCCGTAAATCCGCACGCGGAGAGATCGATTGTATGACATAATTTCGAAAGACAAAAATTCGACCTACAAAAATATCGCAACAAAAATATCGTGGTCAAGAATATCGACATCCTATCTACAACATGGTAAGTACAAAAATATCGATAATTTAATATCGATGTCAAAAATATCGTAATTCAAAAATATCGTTTTTTTTTTAGTTTAAAAATATATGTAAAATAAACCAAATAATACTTATAAATCAAAGAAACATAATTAAATATATTGTATAATATGTAAAATGTATAATAAATATATATAATTAAATCAAACTTTAATGAAACATATATATATAATATATAATATATACACTTACTTAATAATTACTTTTAATAATAATTTCTGTAACATATAAATTATTAAATATTTATTTAAATTACCAATACATCTATACACATAAAACAATAACATTAATAAATATTAAATAATTACATATAGCAAATAATAATCAATAATTTTAATTTGAATAATTTTTATTATTAATTATATATTACAATAGCTAAAATATTACAAAACATATTTAATATCAGACAAAATAAAACTACTAGTCCAACTTCAACAAAAACAACAGTAAGGAAAATGTTGGATAGCGTAGGGGTAAAAATAACTATTCCAACTCCCGAGAGTGCAACAGTAGGGAAAACATTGGATAGCGTAGGGGTAAAAATTACTATTCCAACTCCAGAGAGTGCAATAGTAGGGAAAGTGTTGGATAGCGTAAGGGTAAAATTTACTATTCCCACTCCAGAGAATGCAATAGTAGGGAAAGTGTTGGATAGCGTAAGGGTAAAAATTACTATTCCCACTCCAGAGAGTGCAATAGTAGGGAAAGTGTTGGATAGCGTAAGGGTAAAATTCACTATTCCCACTCCAGACAGTGCAACAGTAGAGAAAAGGTTGGATAGCGTAGGGGTAAAATTTACTATTCTAACTCCAAAGAGTGCAACAGTAGGGAAAGCGCTGGATAGCGTAGGGGTAAAAATTACTATTCCCACTCCAGATAGTAAAACAGTTGGGAAAGCACTAGATAGCATAGTGATTCTATGAACATTATGACCAATTCAATAATTTGTTATAAAAAATTGCATGTTAACAATGTTTTAAAAAAATAATTATAATTAAATACCAATTATGTAAAATAAATATTTAAATAAATAAATTTAAATTACATCCCACACTATTCCCCCTTTAACACACAACACACTACACATACAAAATACACAATAGATTTAAATATCAATTTATCTCTTATTTACAATTAATAATACATTCTTTATAATTAATATAGTTATTAATTCACTAATTAATACATATTAACTACGAAATTACAAATATTCACCTATTAATTATTAATTAACAATACATTAATTAGCAATAACAACAAATAAAATACAATAATCAATTATTTATATTTACTATATTTAACTAACTAATAACAATTAATTAATAATAATTACAAATAAATAAAATATATCATTATTTATTTTATTTTAATTACATCCAACCCTATTCCCCTATACACCCACAACCCACTACACATAAAAATTCACATAATTAATTTTAATTATCAATTAATCACTTAATAAAATTAAATCACCAATTAATTATTAATTAACAATTAATTAATTAACTATAACAATAAATATTATTAATAAACTAATTATAATTTATATAATTAACCAAATAATAAATTATTTTTACAATTAATAATTAATTAAAAATTATTTAATCTATTAATCAAATTAATTACCAATTATTAATTGATTACCAATTAATTAATCATAAATACCAATTAAACAATACATATTAATTCATTAATTATAATTACATTACTTCCCACCCTATTCCCCTATAAACCCACAACCCACTACACATAAAAATTCACATAATTAATTTAATTATCAATTAATCACTTAATAAACTTAAATCACCAATTAATTACTAATTAACAATTAATTCATTAACAATAACAATAAATAAATATTAATAATAAAGTAATTATAATGTATATAATTAACCAATTAATAAAATAATTTTACAATTAATAATTAATTACCAATTAATTAATCAATTAATTACCAATTATTAATTAATTACCAATTAATTAATCATAAATACCAATTAAACAATACATATTAATTCATTAATTATAATTAAATTACTTCCCACCCTATTCCCCTATAAACCCACAACCCGCTCTGATACTAAAACGCTAAATTAAATGTAAAATAATTATAAATCTCTAAACATTTATTTTTAAATGTATTAAAATACATTACAATAATCTTTAACATACAAATAAAATACATATTAAATGACATTACACTAAATAAATATCGATATTATTGACATCGAAATTTTTACTTACGATATTACTTACATCGATATTAAGTACTTCGATATTATTAACTTCGATATTACTTACCTTGGGATCGATATTCTGTCCATCGATATTCTTGACTTCGATATTCTGTACCTACGATATTAAAAACACGATATTATTGTAGGTCGAAATTTAAAACTCGATATTTTGGCTAAACACCGGAGAGATCGACACGGTGGAGACCCTGCGCTGGGCCTGGGATGGTCTTCGGAGATATTTTGGCTCCAGCTTGCTCTCCGCTAGTGCAATGCCCGTCGCATACAACCAGGTATTTCCCTCACTGCACATGGCCGGGATGGTAAAACATGCAACTAGCCTTGGACTGGCCACATTATCGGACCTCTACCCCGACGGCGATTTTTTTTTCTCTTCCAGCTGAGTCTGGTCCAATAGATACACTGCTCTATTATCAACTTAGAGCGTCCTGCAGGGAGTTGCACCCCACTTTCCCTCAGCCCCCTCCTTTGATGGCTACCCTCGACCTGGCATACACTTCCACCTCCCCCTGCAAACTGGTCTCCAGACTTTATGCCACCACGTTAGCGGCATACCCAATATCTGCTGTTCGCGCCTGCTCTGCCTGGAGTGAGGATCTAGGTATTGATCTTTCTCAGGAGGACTGGCTGTACTGTTGCAAGCAGACCAAACGTCTGTCTCCTAATTACCGCCTGCGCCTCATACATTTTAAATATTTGCACAGACTATACCACTCCCCCGCTCAGCTGTATAGAATTGGCCTGCCTTCCAGTGATAGATGTCTCTGGTGCTCGGCTCCTGTGGTGGACTTTACTCATCTTGCTTTTTCTGCGCCCCACGGTTGCTGCATATTCGCGCAACATGTGCACTATCATCACCGAGATTACCTCCACGTCTGTCTCGCCAGACCCATTGATCTGCCATCTAGGCTTTGTGAAGCAATGTCATGACACCTCCCGTCGGCTCACCGCTAAGCTGCTCGCTCTCGTATGTCGCAGAGTCGCCATGCATTGGGGTCGGAGACCCGTACCCTGGGTTAGCGCTTGGATTGAAGATGCTGCGTGTTGTCAGATGCTCCTGTCAGAATTCTGGGAGTTGACGCCAGCAACTGGTTGGCCACTTGATATCTGGGGTGCTCTAGTCTCATACCACCTCCGCCGGAGTGCCTCTCCCTCTGCGACCTCTCCTGCGCTCCCTACCGGCTCACCGCCCGCAGCGGTGTTGTTCCGTAGAGGACTGCCACCCTCCCTCTGCACTCTGCTGATACCCTGTGGCCTCTCCCGCCGGCACCCTGACTGTACTGGGTGCTCCTCCATGTCCTTTTCTCCTGTCACCCCCCTATATTCAGTTGTGTGCCACTAATGTACAAATGAGTTTACGATGTATGTAACAGATGTGGTTTTTCTTTTTCTCCTTGTTATTTGTGGAAACCCTGCTTGTTTACCTTGTAACTTGCTGTGCAAGAATTTCAATAAAGGTCTTTGAAAAAAAAAAAATGTGTGTTCCCTGCACAGACATGCTGTAGAACTCTGGGACCTCCTCAACACTCACACACCCGATGTTGCCTTCCTCACAGAGACCTGGACCAACACCAGCTCCGAACCCTACATCACAATTGTCGTACCCAATGGATAAAAGGTCCAGAGGAAAGACCGCCCGGAGGAGGCCTCGCCATTGTCCACAAAAGCTCCCTCTGCCTAACAACCACCAACTGGAACGACCCCTTGCTCCTCATGGAACACATCCACTTCCAGATCCAGCCCAACCCCAGAACGACGCTCTGCGGAACACTCGCCTACAGACCGCCAAGATCCAGCTCCATCTCAGACTACATTGCTCCCAACGCCCTCGCCTCCACGGACTACATACTACTCAGAGAGCTGAACTTCCACCTAGACATCCCCAGTGATTCCAACACCACCGCCCTCCTAGAGAACCTCACCAACATTGGTCTTAAGCAATTTGTCTCCACCCCCACTCACGCGGCAGGACACACTCTCAACACCATTTTCGATGCAGGAAACAACATTCACTGCAGTCCCACCACAGAACCGATCTGGACGGATCACCACTGTGTCCATTTCTCCTTCTCGAAACCCACCGCACACAAGTGCACGCCAAGCCTCCCATGAAGATACTGGAACAAAATCACAGAAGAATACCTCACCTCTGCCCTCAGCTGCACTCCTTCCCCTACCTAGACGCCAACACAGAAGAAAGCAACCTCCACCAATGGATCACCAAATGCGGCAACACTCTCGCCCCCCTCCAGAATTCCCCCAGGAGACACAACGCGAAAACAGCCTGGTTCACCACGGACCTCCTAGAATCCAAGCGCTCTTGCCGTCAACCAGAGAAAACATGGAAAAACAGCAAAAAACCAGAAGCACACTCCGCCTACAAGGCTGCAAGCATGGCACACCACCAACTCATCAAATCAACTAAAAGAAACTTCATCCAAGACAGAATCCTCTCCAACTCCCGCAACTCCAAGTAACTCTTCGCCATCATACAAGAATTCACCAGACCCAAAAGCAACACTACCGACGTCCCTCGCTCCCAAAACCACTGCAACAAACTCAGCTCCTTCTTCCACCACAATATCAAGATGCTCTACGACAACTTTGATGACCAAGACCACGGCACCGACCCAACACCCCCCACCAGTGATGCCATCAAGCCGACCCTCCTCACCTTAACCCCTCTCATCAAAGAAGACACCGCAAAGACTATGAAAAGCATCCACTTCGGAGCACCCACTGACCCCTGCCCACTGCACATCTTACACAAGCCTGCCATCGCACCCATACTACAACAAATGATCAACTGCTCCCTCAAGACCGCCACATTCTCAGATTGCTGGAAACGGGCCAAAGTAAAACTGCTCCTCAAGAAGCCCTTTGCAGACCCGACAGACCTCAAGAACTTCAGGCCCATCTCTCTTCTCCCCTTCGCCACCAAAGTCATTGACAAAGTCATCAACACCCAGCTAGCGCACTTCATAGATACCAACAGCATCCTCGACACCTCTCAATCTGGATTTCTGAGCAACCACAGTACTGAGACCGCCCTCATAGCCACCACCGAAAACATCCACTTCCTCCTCCACCAAGGGCGAGAAAACGAAAGACACGCAGATGATGGACGGGTTGCAGAACAAATCAAACATTCACATTCAGTCAAGATATCTGGGTTAAATCCATAATTCTTTTGCTCACCATGCCACCCCAGTTTAAACCCAGCCATTTGCAAATCAGTCTTGACCCTGTGCCTCATGGGAACAGTACAGCCCGAACTGCCAAGCCAGGTCCTCACTGGACCGGTAACAAGCATCCTGGGATCGGTTGTAGGCCATCACTCCTCATCAGCCAGGCAAGCTTGAATGCAGTGGCACAGTGAACCCGGGACCCACATCTGGGCATACCCAGCACACTTACGGCGAGAAAGCAAAAGACACACAGATGATGGAGGGAATGCAGAGCAAATTAAACATTCACCCCCAGTCAAGAGATCTGGGTTAAATCGATTGCTTTTTGCTCACCATGCCACCCCATTTTAAACCCAGCCATATGTAAATCAGTCTTGACCCTGTGCCTCATGGAAACAGTCTAGCCCGAACTGCCAAGCTAGGCTCTCACTGGACCGGGAACAAGCATCCTGGTAATGGTTTCAGGGCATCACCCCTCATCAGCCAGGCTATCTTGTATCCAGTGGCACAGTGAGCCCAGGACCCACATCTGGGCATACCCGGCACACTTAGGGCGAGAAAGCAAAAGACACACTGATGATGGACGGAATGCAGAGCAAATCAAATATTCACCCCAGTCTAGAGACCTGGGTTAAATCCAAGGTCACACAATAGCCCTCATCCTCTTAGACCTCTCAGCAACCTTCGACACCTTCGACCACCGCACACTAGCCATCAGACTCCACGACGCCGGCATCCAGGGAACTGCCTTAGACTGAATTTAATTCTTTCTCTCAGGCAGAACTCCTGCCCATCCTCTCCGAACCTACAGAGACCAGATGTGGAGTACCCCAAGGATCCTCCCTCATCCCCACGCTCTTCAACAGCTACATGGTCGCCCTCACAACTATCTTCAGAAAACAAGGACTCAACATAGTCTCATGTGCCGACGACACCCAGCTCATTCTCTCCCTCACCAAGGAACACAACATCACCAGGTACAGTTTCCAAGAAGGGATTAAGGACGTCGCACACTGGATGAACAGCAGCTGCCTGAAGCTCAACTCAGAGGAAACAGAAGTCCTCCTCCTTGGCTCCACCTCCTCTGCTTGGGACAACACTTGATGGCCCACTGCCCTGGGAAACCCACCCACCCTACGGACCACGCTCACAACCTCAGCATCATACTCGACTCTTCACTCACCATGAACCGCCAGATCAACGCGTTGTCCTCCACATGCTTCAGGACCCTCTGCATACTCCGTAAGACCTTCAAATGGATCCCTCCTGACTCCAGGAAGACCGTAACCCATGCACTCTTCACCATTAGACCGGACTACAGATATGAGCTCTATCCCTGAATCAACAAAAGACTCCTCCGCAAATGCCAGCCCATTCAGAATACCGCCGTCTGACTCATCCTCGACATCCTACGACATGACCACATCACCCAACACCACCGCGACCTCCACTGGCTCCCTGCTGAAATAAACAGCAACCTTCAAACTGCTCACACACGCCTACAAAGCCCTCCACAACACTGGACCCCGGTACCTCAACTAAAGAATTTCCTTTCATGCCCCCAAGAGTAACCTCTGCTCTGCCAACCTAGCCCTAGCCATGGTCCCCCACATTCACAGGGCCAGAGCGGGTGGCAGATTCTTCTCCTACATTGCGGCCAAGACCTAGACCAAAATCCCCCTCTGCATCAGACGAAGACCGACACTGCACCTATTCGGAAAGGATTTCAAGACCTGTCTCTTCGGATGACAACGGAGCTGCTCAAACGCCCCCCCAGCTCCTTGAGACGCTCATGGGTGAGTAGTGTGCCTCAACAACCCTGATTGATTGATATTAATATCAATGTTTAGAATGCCCTATTACTGACCATAAATCTTCATTGCTCCTGGTACCGTTGTACTCGTCCCATTCATAACTTGTGGAGATAATCATCTCCCGACAGAAAAAAAGAATAAGAGGAATGCTGGGAGCCTAACCCCACCCCCTCCCAGTGGGAGCAAATAAACCGTACTTACCCAGCATTCTGCCTGAACATACCAAGCCTCCAACAGCAGGTAACATGGCATTACCCCCATATCACTCCTGTCCTCGTCCCATTCATAACTTGTGGAGAATACCAAAGCCAGGAAACCAGCCTTCTGAGCCCCCCAAAGAATCAACAAGACACCACACTGACAACAATATCCCAAGGGAAGCAAACGGGAGAACTACAGGAAAACCACAGGCAGGAGCACACTGCCCACAAGGCCCCCAACCAAACAAAAAGGACACACCACCCAAAACAAGCAGGAGACGCCAAAAAAGGAACAAAAAAACTAGCAAGCCAATGAAGCCGCTAACCAGAGGGCAGCCAACTCCCACCAGAATCCTCCCCAACTGACAACGGAGAAGCAAGAGCCCATGCAAAGAAAGCACCAAAGACAGTCACCCACTATGAGGAGGCCACAGACCGAATAAGATCCCAAAATTGCCAGCACCCTCCACAAAGACAGGGACAGACCAACAGGGAAAAAACCAAGGCCTGAAAAGCCAGGCCCTAGAAACAGACAGTACCACCAGCCCAAGGCAGCCAACCACAAAAAAGGACAAGCAGGGCTCCCAGACCCCACCAGCCCCCATCCTCCAAAAATCGCTGAGCGAAAGGGGGTTAACCACAACAAGGCAAGGACAAACAAAAAACCAAGGCTGGAGAAGGGGCACACCACATAGACCCCCAGCCCAAAGGCCAAAACCCAGAAGGGAAAATGGAGCTGAAGCAACCATACCCCCAAAACAACTGCCACAAGGAGTAGTAGAACCAAAGAATCACCCCGCAGGAAACAAAAAGCCCGCAAGAGCGCCCACCAGTCCAGAAGGTCGCCACGCCCAGTGTCAACAAGCCGACCCAAAGACATCGCAGCTGAACCATCAGAGAGCCTGCCTAGTAAACCAAGGAAGGAACAACCAACAAAGCCAAACAGGCACACAACCAGTCCCAGAAGAGAGCCTAGGGGAACAGCCCCAGCCCCAAGCACAAACGGAAGGGCAACAACAACAGGACAAATTCCAACACCACTGGGTAGGCCCACAAAAGAGGAGAGGGCCCGCCAACTGGGTCAAGGTCCACACTCAGAGGACCAAACAAGGGCAGGGTTACACCAACCAAACCAGGAAGGGAGGATGCAATGGCCAAAGAGCAACCACCCCACCAACCACACTGACCCAGCCACCAGAGAGCACAGAGGCCAACAACACCACCAAAACCTCAGAGAAGGATAAGGTGCAAGGCAAGAACGTTCACTACCAAGCACCAGTGCTGACACTGGACAGCCGAATAAGCACACAGGCCAAGGGAAGGAGCCAGGGGACATGAACAGCCCCACAGGCCAAGACCAAGGCACGCAACCAAAAAAACCAGTGCCACAAAGGCATCGGCGCTGACAGAAGGAGGCAGGCACGGTGGGCACCTGAAACACACATGCCAATGGAACAGAAAAAAAGGGGAAGAGCCAGAGGCCAGAACCCAGCTAAGCACAACACCCAACTGGGAAGAGACCAAAAACAGGGGACAACCCCAAGCTGCAGACACCACCAAACCAGGAACAGGACCAAACTGGACCGGGAGCAGCAACCACCAAGAATGGGAGAAGACAAACCCCAAAGCCACCGAGACCAGGGGGGACCCAAAGGCGAACTAGGAACAACAGGGAAGACCCCTCTCGAAACAACACAAGACCAAAGACGACCCCCCACAAGCACAACCCAAGGCGGACAAAACAACACTGGGGAAAGACAGGCCTGACAACCACCGGAGAGGAACCCCAGACCCAACAGCCCAAACAAGAGCCACGGGACAATGGGACAACCAGCACAACCGGCACCACCCCATGGGAGACCCAGCACCAGCTGAAGATAGGCCAACAAAAAAAGCCCCATAACAGCCCCAGGGACATCGGAGAAGTAGAAACACCAGCCTCAGAGTTCCCAGCCAGAAACCACCACCAGACCAGGAACACATGGACAGGTGAGACTCTCGGAGTGGCCCACACCCCAACCCAGCCAACAACCTCCCAGGCAACCATGAATCCAGCCGACTGAACCACAGACCCACCAGCACAAACAGGAGGCCTCCAATACGGCACCCACACAAACCCAGAAAAAATTGCAAAGGGCCAAACAACCACAAACCAGAAACACTACAACCCATGAGGGCAGAATGAAAAGCCACCTAAACCAGCCACAACCAAGGCCACAGAGGCAACACCCCGAAAAAAGAGGTTGGGAAGCCAGGGCCGAAGCCAAGTAGCCCGCCCAGGCACGAAGACCCCACGGCCCAGCCTGCACCTGGGGAAGGCCGGTTCATGGGATAGGCAAAAAGGAAAGGGCAGGGAGGCCAGCTCGGACCCCAGCCACCCCAGGCACAGAAACATTGGACCCCCAGGGGGCCAGGAGGACCCACACCCAAGCAAGGCACCAGGAAGAGAAAGGAAGCCAGACAGGCCCACAGGCAGGCACACAAAAGTTATCCCCAAAGGCAGCAAGACCACAAAGGCCAGAGCCCCACCCCATCGGTAAGCACCCAACCAGGAGCCAGGGGCAGAGAATGCACCACCAATCTAACTGCACGGTAAACTAGGGCCCCAAAACAGAACAGAGAGGCGACAAAAAAAGACAGAGGCAGAAGCCAAAGCAACAGAACCATTACGGAAGCCATATGCAACACCACTGCCAAGACCAGGGGGCACACAGCCACACCCCTCAATGAGGGAGCAGGGGCCAGAAGAGGGAAAGGCCAGAAACTGGACCCACATAGCCTCAGCAGGGCAACTAAAAGCCCAGGAAGAGTCCAAAGCAGGCCATATCAGAAAAAACTGCCTCAGAAACAACAGGATGGCGCACAGCAATCAGCAAGGACCACAATGAAACCCAGGAAACAGAGCTGCTGGCAGAGGAT
This sequence comes from Triturus cristatus, assembly GCF_964204655.1. Lineage (NCBI taxonomy): Eukaryota > Metazoa > Chordata > Amphibia > Caudata > Salamandridae > Triturus > Triturus cristatus. Next base: position 302,576,342 of record NC_140589.1, read on the forward strand.
CAACAGCCCATGAAGAGGAGGGATCAAAGAAGCCAGAGGCACAAGACCCTGCCCGAACTACAGCGCCAAGTACCAGGAAAAACCAGCAGCAATGTGGGCAGGCCCTCAAAGCAGCAAGACCAGACACCATGTGACTGCACTCCCTGGAAGAGGGCACACACTGACCGAATGGAGTCACCCCTTGGGAGCAGGCGGGAAGCCCCCCGTATGGGGGCATGCAGGGTGGAAAGGAGCAGTCAGACAGTCAATGATGGGCCCAGCCGGAATGCGGGCCAAGGCCACAAATGGCAGGACCAGCCCACCACTGCCAGCACCTGAACACGACCGCAGAGGGACCAGACACCCATCAGGCTGAGACCTTGCAAACAAAAAATAAAAGACCCCCAAAAAAGCGCTAGACCACAGAACACCACCCTATACCACAGACCCGGGCAAGAGGCAGCACGCAGATAAAAAGGGGGGGATCCACCAGGCGGAACTCACACCGGCAGGAACCCAACAACACAGTCAGCCCCAATAATGTCCCAACCAGTCTTCCAAGGCGTGCCCCATCCGAGTGCTCAGACAAATGAAAAGCTGGCCCACCAGGAAGCCGGCATACCAGGGTAAACCTCAGCACAGCCCCTGTCTGCCAACCACACAAGGGCCAAAGAAAGAAGACCTCCTCACAGTAGTGTCACCGTAGTGAGAAACACATCCAGGCAATGGAGGGGCATGTGACACCACCAGAAAAGCCCCTGAATAGCCATCAAATGGTTGCGGCGCATCTTCCACCCAGCCCTGAACAGACCAGGAGACTGGCGCACTAGCTGCAAAGGGCCGGCTGGCACACAAGCCCGGCAGGCCAGGAGGCACACCAGAACATACCCTGTCCAGAACAGCCAGGCATCCAGATGGGGACCAATGAAGACTGCCACTCCAGCCCAGCAGGAGCACCACCAGCGCCACATCCCATTCCTGACGACAGACAGACAAAAAGAACAGGTGGAATGCTTGGCAAGTACGGTTTATGTAGTCCCAGTGGGAGGGGGTGGGGTTAGGGCCCCAGCATTACTCTGTTCTTTTTTTTCTGTCTGGAGATGGTTATCTCCACAAGCTAAGAATGAGAGGAGGACAGGAGGGACCTGCATGAAATAAAAATATTAGTATTGTGGATATTTTTGTATTTTTCATATGGGCTATTCAAAGTTGATAATGTATATATCAATACTTTGGAATTTATATTTTTAAATTTGGCCCTCTCTGCAGGGCCATCACCAAATGTTTTACCTTCACTCCCCCATTTTTAGCTGAATTAATTTTTGTTGGCCTTATGATTCTAACAAGTGCTTGTGCTTTCTGCTTAAAACATGGTAACATTGGCCTATACCCAATTTGAAAATGTTATTTACTTATACATCCCTCGTAAAGTGCACTACATGTTCCCAGGTCAAGTAAATTAAAGGCTACTAGTGAGCATGCAAAAAGAACAGATGATGAACAGAACGCTGAACAAATCAAACATTCACCCCTGTCACAGATCTGAATTAAATCCATCGTTTTTTTGCATGCAACAAGGACCGGGCTTGGCTATTCGGACTGGACTACTCTCATAAGGAGGAGGGTTAAGCCTGATTTGCATGTGGCAGGGTCTAAACTGGAGTGGCATGGTGAGCAACAGAATGACGGATTTAACCCAGATCCTTTGACTGGGAGTGAAAGTCTGATTTGTTCCTCATTACGTTCATCATTTGTGGGTCTTTTACTAGTGAGAATGCAGCACTGGTTGTGGAACCCAGTTAGGTAGCCCTTTAAACATGTTTCTTGCCTGCCATTGCAGCCTGTGTGTGTGCTGTTTTAAAGTACCATTTCAACCTGGCAAATTAAACACTTTGCCAGACCCAACCCTTCTTTTTTAATACATATAAGTCACCCCTAGGGAAAGTCCAGGACAGCCCCGAGGGCAGGGTGCAATGTATTTAAAAAGTGGGATAGGTACTTTTAAGATTTACATGTCCAGGCAGTGAAAAACTCTTAAACTATTTTTTACCACTGTAAGGCCTATCTCTCCCGTAAGATAATACTGGAGTCAGCTTATTAGATTTTATAAGTATAATTTCTAAATGAGAAGGGATAACGAGTTCATGTTTGGTGTCTCTGAAATCACAATTTAAAATCTTAACTTATGTTGAAGTCGGATTTCAAATTGCAATTCAGAAAATGCCACTTTTAGAAAGTTGGTATTTTCTTGCTTAAACCATTTGGTGCCTGCAGCCCGTCTCTGGTCACATGACTAAGTGTAGTTAGCAGTTGGACTTTGTGTATTCATCCTAGACGGCCACACGCAATGCAGAGCTTAGGTTTGACTGAATTGGCCATCACTGTCTGGATGGGGGGGATGAGCTGGACCCAGCCTCACTTATACAGAATAGTCGAGTCTCCAAACAAAGGGATGCATAACCCCCTGTAGTTAGTCTGGAGCCAGGGTCAGGAAGAAAGGGCATCTGTGCACTTCAAAGGCATGCCCCTAGAAGCTTCTTCCCACTTCAAAGGAACAACTGTATATAAAAGAAGGACTTCAGACACCACCACTTCAGTACACTTCTGGACCTGTGGAAACTCTGCCAGGAAGAAAGACTGCTTTTTTGCTACAAGAGCTGCCACTCTTCTGGACTTCTACTGTGAAGGAGCTACTGTCCTGATGTGCTGACCTGCTGCGCTCTTGCCTGGGGAGGAGGGTCAGGACCTGCAACCCATCTTGAACACAGGACCCAAGAGTGACTCTAAGGGCCAGTCTGCTGGCTTCTTAATCTGTGCCACAGGGACATAAAAGGTTTCCCAAAGCTCCTGGATCCGCCTTCAGCATTTTCTTTCCTGCAAGTGGTGCCTCTCAGGTCCTGGACATTTAATGCGGTTCACGGGGTCTTGAAAGCAAGCTTTTGGGCTCTTCGTGATGGTGAACAGGCCTGTTTGCACTGAGACATGCTGCTCACACCAAAAATCAGCGCGAGCCTCCACCAGCCCGTCTCTTAACACAGCCATATCGACAGCCTGTGGGGGACTGCCAACGCAAATCTCCAGCCTGCCGATCCACGGCACCCGTCCTGCTCTTCACACCATGGCAAATACGACCTGCGTTACTATACTTGCTCCTCACAACCTTCTCTAATAGGAACAGGACTCTAGGCACAAAACTTGAGAAGGTAAAACTTCAGAGGGACTAATCTGGGTCTGCCTGAACTTTTGACTTTTACCTGGTCCAGCGTGGCAAGGTAGCTGCAGTTGGCACTACATTCTTTTATTCGCTATTTTAGACTCTATTCTTTAAAAATTCATAACTTGGCTTCTACTGATCGGATGTTTATAATTTTGGTCTTGTTTTATTTATTAAATACTGATCTAGTTTTCTATCCTAGTGTGGGATATTTTTTGTGTGATGTTTTCACTATTTTACTGTTTGAAGTGCTTGTAGAAATACTTTACACATTGCCTCTAAGTTAAGCCTGACTGCTCCATACCAAGCTACAAGGGGGTTTAGCACAGGTTAATATGGGATTTCTTGTGCCTTACCCTGACAGTGATTGTGGTTGCTGCTTCACCACAGCTCACAGCTCATACCCTAGTCAACCAACAACCCAATTTCTCAGAATATTGACATAGTTCAATGTTTTTGTTGTCGATATTCGTCACTACAACTGCTTGTGGATACTCAGCTCTCTCCACCAGAGAAAACCTTTGATTGATAATCGTCGTTTCAACTTAAGTCAGTTGTCCGATGCAAATTTGTCCTGTTCTGGACTGCCAGAAATGTTTGTCAGTCCTGAATGGGAAACAAAATAACTGATACCCATGCATAGGAAGAAACCTACAGGTTTGTCTGTGCCATTTGATTTTTATTTTACAATAGCAAAATCCGACTGTGGCAGGTCATTACAAAAAAACGTAAAAAACTTTCCAGGGTGTGCGCATCAAACATGATGCCTGCTCAGCAAAGATTCAGTGCATCCAGCGAAACTGAGGTGGTGAGGGCTCTGCTGAAGCCACAGTTATCCTGTGTGCCTTTTGGGAATCTCACAATATAGTGGCCAGCCTTCCACTCGTGGAGTGGAGGCCATAGCCATTGCTGTCTTCCTGGGTTAGATCACCACCTGCCAAACTCTGAATAAGCTGGTTATTATCAATAAACAAGGTGCCTGTGTCCAGAGGTTGTGATACACAAAAATGGAAAGTTTCCTGTTGGTCCTCTGGTTAATTTCGAAGTAATGGCTAGTGGCCAAAAACCTCTATCTCTATCACAGATGTTTATTTTGAGAACTATACATTAAACCACTCTTGTGTGCTTAAAATAGTAGCACTTTTCCAAATAACAACCATCACAATTTCAAATATATTTGGAACATGATCATCAATAAACACCTAAACAGTGCATGCCAGTTAAAACAAAAGCTTTACCATTGATAATAAGTATAGCCTACCTATAACGTGCTAATGCATGGAAATAGAGCTGTTTGCATGCATTATTCTTCAATCTGGAAACTAACCAGACCGGTAGGCTTTGCCAACATACAGGTGCCGATCACGATCCTGCAAAAACCGGGTACGAACCGTCGGACGGAGCACAATCTCCGCCCGACGCGTACCCGGTCTCCAATTTTCACAAACAAGGAATTACGATTCGCACGGGTACACCATTACCGTACGAATCGTAAAAAAGCCCGACCGAACAAAAAAACACCTACCAATGCGATCCGGGAAAGCGCCGACCTGACGTCGGGACGCTCGCAGCCAGCCATTCACGACCCAGGAATCACGATTCGCACCGACGTCACCCCGCACGGTGAATATTTTGCGGCAGCCAAAAACTGCAGGGAAATCAGGACGACGCGAACAAGGACCACCAGTACGCGACGGACAGACGACGACGCGAACAAGAAGGACCAGTACGTGACGGACACACAGGACGACGCCACCAAGGAGGACCCGTACGCGACAGGACGACGCGATCAAGGAGGACCCGTACGCGACAGGACGACGCGAGCAAGGAGTACCAGTACGCGACGGACAGACATGGACCCGAACCTACGAGTCATCCCTGCCCTCATAGCAGTACACCTCCTCTACAGGTTACGACGCAGACGCCGCAGAAGGTCAGAATAACTAAGGGAGGGGGGAAAGTGGGGTGGGGTGGGGGTGGCACGACCAGGGCAGGCCACAAAACAACCACATAAGTCACACACCACACATGGCCTGGACATACCTGACTCCCATGCCCTGGTCACCACAAGGGGGTGGGGGCGTGTCCTGATAAGCCAGCGACCGCCACAACGGAAGTCCGTCACCACGCGAACCGGCAACACAACCAGACAGGTACGTCCCGTACCCACGCCTGAAGAGCGTGGGTACGAGTCGGACCACGCCCACACACGTCACCCCAACAATGGCGGGACGGATCGCACCCACGTGGCAAAGGCCTGGGTACGGGCCGCACAAACATCACATAGCGTGGGGACGGATATGTACGGACCCTACCCCCACCCCGTATGCAAGGAGCGTACCCCCAGCCCAACAGTGCAAGTACGACCCGTACCCCCACCCGCGTATGCATGGAGCGTACCCCCCATGCCAACAGTGCAAGTACGACGCGAACCCTCACCCGCGTATGCAAGGAGCGTACCCCCCAGCCCAACAGTGTAAGTACGACCCGTACCCCCACCCGCGCATGCAAGGAGCGTACCCCCCATGCCAACAGTGTTAGTACGACCCGTACCCCCACCCGCGGACGTACGGACCGTACCCCCACCCCAACAGTGTAAGTTCGACCCGTACCCTCACCCGCATATGCATGGAGCGTACCCCCCATGCCAACAGTGTAAGTACGACTCGAACCCCCACCCGCTGACTCACGGACCGTACCCCCACCCCAACAGTGTAAGTTCGACCCGTACCCTCACCCGCGTATGCATGGAGCGTACCCCCCCATGCCAACAGTGTAAGTACGACTCGAACCCCCACCCGCGGACTCACGGACCGTACCCCCACCCCAACAGTGTAAGTACGACCCGTACCCCCACCCGCGAATGCAAGGAGCGTACCCCCCAGCCCAACAGTGTAAGTACAACCCGTACCCCCACCCGCGAATGCAAGGAGCGTACCCCCCAGCCAACAGCGTAAGTACGACCCGTACCCCCACCCGCGAATGCAAGGAGCGTACCCCCCAGCCCAACAGTGTAAGTACGACCCGTACCCCCACCCGCGTATGCAAGGAGCGTACCCCCCATGCCAACAGTGTAAGTACGACCCGTACCCCCACCCGCGAATGCAAGGAGCGTACCCCCCAGCCCAACAGTGTAAGTACGACCCGTACCCCCACCCGCGTATGCAAGGAGCGTACCCCCCATGCCAACAGTGTAAGTACGACCCGTACCCCCACCCGCGAATGCAAGGAGCGTACCCCCCAGCCCAACAGTGTAAGTACGACCCGTACCCCCACCCGCGTATGCAAGGAGCGTACCCCCCATGCCAACAGTGTAAGTACGACCCGTACCCCCACCCGCGGACGTACGGAGCGTACCCCCACCCGAACAGTGTAAGTTCGACCCGTACCCTCACCCGCGTATGCATGGAGCGTACCCCCACCACACCAGTGTAAGTAGACTCGTACCCTCACCTCGAATGCATTGAGCGTACCCCCACCGTGTATGTGCCAAGCGTACATATCCTGAAATCGGAGGTGTGTGTGCAGAGTCCACCCAGCAGTGCCCTGAGACAGGAGGGGTGGTTGCCTATCACTCCCAGCAGTGCCCTGAGACAGGAGGGGTGGGTACCTATCACTCCCAGCAGTGCCCTGAGACAGGAGGGGTGTGTGCAGAGTCCTCCCAGCAGTGCCCTGCGACAGGAGGGGTGTGTGCAGAGTCCTCCCAGCAGTGCCCTGCGACAGGAGGGGTGGGTGTGGAGTCCTCCCAGCAGTGCCCTGCGACAGGAGGGGTGTGTGCAGAGTCCTCCCAGCAGTGCCCTGAGACAGGAGGGGTGGGTGCCTATCACTCCCAGCAGTGCCCTGAGACAGGAGGGGTGTGTGTAGAGTCCTCCCAGCAGTGCCCTGAGACAGGAGGGGTGGGGGCCTATCACTCCCAGCAGTGCCCTGAGACAGGAGGGGTGGGTGTGGAGTCCTCCCAGCAGTGCCCTGCGACAGGAGGGGTGTGTGCAGAGTCCTCCCAGCAGTGCCCTGAGACAGGAGGGGTGGGTGCCTATCACTCCCAGCAGTGCCCTGAGACAGGAGGGGTGTGTGTAGAGTCCTCCCAGCAGTGCCCTGAGACAGGAGGGGTGGGGGCCTATCACTCCCAGCAGTGCCCTGAGACAGGAGGGGTGGGTGTGGAGTCCTCCCAGCAGTGCCCTGCGACAGGAGGGGTGTGTGCAGAGTCCTCCCAGCAGTGCCCTGAGACAGGAGGGGTGGGTGCCTATCACTCCCAGCAGTGCCCTGAGACAGGAGGGGTGTGTGTAGAGTCCTCCCAGCAGTGCCCTGAGACAGGAGGGGTGGGGGCCTATCACTCCCAGCAGTGCCCTGAGACAGGAGGGGTGGGTGTGGAGTCCTCCCAGCTGTGCCCAGAGACAGGAGGGGTGGGTGCAGAGTCCTCCCAGCAGTGCCCTGAGACAGGAGGGGTGGGTGCCTATCACTCCCAGCCGTGCCCTGAGACAGGAGGGGTGGGTGTGGAGTCCTCCCAGCAGTGCCCTGAGACAGGAGGGGTGGGTGTGGAGTCCTCCCAGCAGTGCCCTGCGACAGGAGGGGTGTGTGCAGAGTCCTCCCAGCAGTGCCCTGAGACAGGAGGGGTGGGTGCCTATCACTCCCAGCAGTGCCCTGAGACAGGAGGGGTGTGTGTAGAGTCCTCCCAGCAGTGCCCTGAGACAGGAGGGGTGGGGGCCTATCACTCCCAGCAGTGCCCTGAGACAGGAGGGGTGGGTGTGGAGTCCTCCCAGCTGTGCCCAGAGACAGGAGGGGTGGGTGCAGAGTCCTCCCAGCAGTGCCCTGAGACAGGAGGGGTGGGTGCCTATCACTCCCAGCAGTGCCCTGAGACAGGAGGGGTGTGTGCAGAGTCCTCCCAGCAGTGCCCTGAGACAGGAGGGGTGGGTGCCTATCACTCCCAGCAGTGCCCTGAGACAGGAGGGGTGGGTGTGGAGTCCTCCCAGCAGTGCCCTGAGACAGGAGGGGTGGGGGCCTATCACTCCCAGCAGTGCCCTGAGACAGGAGGGGTGGGTGTGGAGTCCTCCCAGCTGTGCCCTGAGACAGGAGGGGTGTAACACATGTGTGTGAGGCCAGAATTATCCACATGCATACTGGCTACAAGGGAACATGTCCCCATGAACTCATGTCAACAGACTCCACACACAAGTACAGTGATCATCAAGGATGCCACGATTGTTGCAGGTGGAGACATGGCCCTGCATGCATGGCCAAAGTAGAAGGGCTCCATCACACACAGCTCATGTAGACACAGCTCTGCGCTAAACATTGGGAACACCCTGCAGGGAAGAAAGCTGGGTACACAGAGGAAGGAATACACCCTGGGACAAGTGCACCATGCAGTAACTGCTTACATGAACAAAGAAAGTTAGCCAACACCTTGTGATGGCACACAGATCCCAGGGTCCCACCAATGAGCAGTACACTACTACATATCCCACACACCCAAACCCTTACACACCACCCAAAACCATGTAGCAGCCCCACCAACACCAATACCAGCATAGCAGTAGTGTGATAATGAAAACAAAAGTAAGCTTTATTCAGCATGAGCACAATGTCCGTGGATCGCAGGCAGTTCAATCTTCACAAAGCCCATAGGGCAGTCAATGATTCTCAGCTGGATGGGGGACACAGTGGGATGCGTGTCCCCTACCTTGCCTGAACAGTCAAATGGCATCGTCTTCCACACTGGTGAGGGCATCGGGGGGGGGGGGGAAGCAACAGGCACCGCAGGGACATCAGGGCAAAGGGGCGGCGTTGTGGGTGCAGGGATGGAGGACTCCACCACAGGGGGTGGGTCAGTGCCAAAGGCGGAGGCCAGGATGGCACTACACACCTTTGCAAGGTCCTCCAGGGAGTCCCCTGCACCCGAAGGGACCTCAGGCCCCAAGGAGGGGGGGGGTCAGAGGGATGGGTCGCAGCGCCACCGGGGGAGGGTGGAGACAGGGGGGGAGACTCAACCACCCTGACCGGGGACCTCCTTGACCGCTTGCGTGGTGGTGTAACTGTGGGGCTCAGGGACAGAGCGGCCATGAAGGAGTCCTTGGGGGAGATGTGGCCAGGAGAGCTGAGGGGAGGGGATTTGGAGGGAGTGGACTGGGTGGAATGCGGACTCCCACTATGGCTGCGTGTCACACGTTTGCCCCCCGACCCAGTGGGTGTGCCTACCTCACCCTGTGTGTGCGTGTCAGGAGGAGTGCGGTGGACCTTCCCTGCTGGTGTGGTGCCCGTGTCCGTTGATGTGGGTGCATGCCGACGTCTGGGTGTACGTGGGACAGGCATGGGAGTGGGAAGTGTGGATGGGGCAGGGGTAGGTGGGGGGAGGTCGCGCTGCAGGAGACCCACTGCTGCAGTCAGTGTGGAGTCGATGGACCTCAGCAAGTTGCGTTGGTCAGCCTGCGATGAATGAATGCCCTCCAAGAAAGCCTCGATGTTGGTGAGGGTTTTGCCGTGGGCATGGAGGACATTAAGGATCGCAGCCTGACCAACCTGCAGTTGCCGCTGGATGTCCACAGACTCTGCATTGGCGGCAGCAGTGGAGACAGGGGCAGGGGGTGCGGTGCCTGGCAGGAAGGAGACATGCTGTGACCGGGCACGCTGGGAAGGGACACGAGCAAGTGGGAGGCGGCTGGTGGGAACTGAGGGGGCGGTGCGAGGTGTTGTTCCGCTGTCAGCTGCTGGTGCAGCCACCGCCCACTCGGAGACATCCTCCTCGGACCTGTCAGCTTCGTATTCTGACGTGCCAGTCGACAGGTCCTCGGCCGCACTATCCTCCACCTCTGTCCCACTCGATGTGCCAGCCCCGATGTCACGGCTGGCACTGGTGCTCGGTCCCTCCGCCTTGCCTGTGTCCATGTCTCCCTCTGTGTCCCCCGACGATGCTGTGGGCAGGGTGGAGAGACATAAATTAATCAGACAGCTGTACACATCAGTCACATGAGTACAATCGACATAGGTAACACTGCATAGCCTGAAAAGGAAGATCCCTAACATCTACTAAACAAGGTACCGATGTAGGGCATGAAACACACAGTTGGTTGAGCCACCATGCCACTGAAATACCATGGAGAGCATGAGACAATAGCTAAACACAGGAAACGGAGTCTGACAGAGCACCCAGGCCCTGGGGACAATCCAGCACTGCATCTGCACCACACAGCGTTGGCGAAAATACCGATGACCAGGGACCATATCCATGAACTTGAGACACATGCTGCATAGGTAATGCTGAAAACATGCCCAACATGACACGGTCACTGCACATTGCGTGTGTGTCCAGACACATCACACACTGCCCAGACCCAGCAAGTAGAAATCAGGATTTGACACATAGGCATTGCCCGCACCAACAAGACCCTACACGAGGCAAATTGTTGAGACACAGGTGGCACCAACATCTCATAGTCTGGCTGATACACACAGGGGCAGGCAAAAAGCAAGAGTGTACGCCAAACAGCCAAGGTGCGCCTGTACAAATAATGAGGTACCAGTGCCCATCCTCAGATGAGTATAACAAGACACACAGGCACTGGCAACTGTGAGTATGAAGAAGGACAATCAGGTCAGGCTGCACAGTGGACATCTGTACAAAATAGCACGTCTATATACATGGTGACAGGGGACAATGGCACAGAGCACAACCTACGCTGTAGACACTGAGATTGTCCACGTTTATGATGACACATACACCACTGAGGAAAAGGTGCCCCAGGGGACAGTAGTGGGCACGCAACTACATGCTACTGAATGTTAATGACTGCAACACACGTCACCATCCCTGCACTATGTGTATCGCACACTCATGCACATCATGTCACAGGCCACTACATAGGACATGCGCGCTGTAAGGCATGACACATGAGAGACCAACTCCCATGTCTGGAGTCAGCATCAGTGCCAACTGACATGGAACCCACATGCAGTGAACTTGACAGTGCACAGGCAAGGTCCCACAACCTGTTACACACCACCCCCACACATGATGCTACAGTCATTGTTCTCGTGGACAAAGCGCCAGCCTACATCACCTTGTGAAGGAGTGACTACACACAGACCAGGGAACACATTGCAAGGAGGGGAAGGGTGGCAGGGGCACAGCGCTATACTGGGGCAAACAGGATCAGCACAGCACCTTTAAACCCTGCCAGTGAATTCATGCTACTGTGCCCTTACAAATGCCGGTGACACACAACAAACACACATGTACCTACCCCCTTCCGGCTGCTGCATCGCCTGTAAGCGCCTCTCCAGGTCTGGAAAGACCACCGGCAGCACACGCCTGTGGAGGTGGCTCAGACGGCGGCGGCCGCGGTTCTTGTGGCTCTCAGGTGAGTCCCCCAGCAGGAGCCGTGCAATCCTCCGCGTCCAGCACCGGATATCCTGCCAGCGTTTTCTCACCTGGGGCAGGCTCCGCCTCCGACCATCCACACCCCTCACGGCACTGACGGCGGTCAGCCAGATATGCTCCTTGGCAGTGGCGCCTACCTGTGAGGAGGAACAAGTGACACCACATCAATACACCAGCCACATGTCACAGAGAGACATATGGGTACAAATTAGCTGGTTACAACAAGGCATGTCATGCAGCCAACGCATTGCACCTTTGTCATAGGGACATCATCCCCTGGTGAGGGAAAAAGCTGTACGTGCCACAGTGGGTACACAGGTGGAATGATGGCAATGTCACAATCAATGATCAAGGCTCACACTGTGCATCACACCCACCCCTCCTGTCTCAGGGCACTGCTGTGAGTGATAGGCCCCCACCCCTCCTGTCTCAGGGCACTGCTGTGAGTGATAGGCCCCCACCCCTCCTGTCTCAGGGCACTGCTGTGAGTGATAGGCCCCCACCCCTCCTGTCTCAGGGCACTGCTGTGAGTGATAGGCCCCCACCCCTCCTGTCTCAGGGCACTGCTGTGAGTGATAGGCCCCCACCCCTCCTGTCTCAGGGCACTGCTGTGAGTGATAGGCCCCCACCTCTCCTGTCTCAGGGCACTGCTGTGAGTGATAGGCCCCCACCCCTCCTGTCTCAGGGCACTGCTGTGAGTGATAGGCCCCCACCCCTCCTGTCTCAGGGCACTGCTGTGAGTGATAGGCCCCCACCCCTCCTGTCTCAGGGCACTGCTGTGAGTGATAGGCCCCCACCCCTCCTGTCTCAGGGCACTGCTGGGAGTGATAGGCCCCCACCCCTCCTGTCTCAGGGCACTGCTGTGAGTGATAGGCCCCCACCCCTCCTGTCTCAGGGCACTGCTGTGAGTGATAGGCCCCCACCCCTCCTGTCTCAGGGCACTGCTGTGAGTGATAGGCCCCCACCCCTCCTGTCTCAGGGCACTGCTGTGAGTGATAGGCCCCCACCCCTCCTGTCTCAGGGCACTGCTGTGAGTGATAGGCCCCCACCCCTCCTGTCTCAGGGCACTGCTGGGAGTGATAGGCCCCCACCCCTCCTGTCTCAGGGCACTGCTGTGAGTGATAGGCCCCCACCCCTCCTGTCTCAGGGCACTGCTGGGAGTGATAGGCCCCCACCCCTCCTGTCTCAGGGCACTGCTGGGAGTGATAGGCCCCCACCCCTCCTGTCTCAGGGAACTGCTGGGAGACATCAGGCACCCCCCCCGGGACCCCCCCGACAGTACATGGCATGTGTGTTACACCTGGACACAATGGCAGAAGTCACAGTCACAACATAGGGACAGTCTGTGGCAGTGGCCTATGCACTCACCTGATACCCTGGTCGCCCATACAGCATGGAGTACTGTGGGAGGATCACATCCAGCAGAGCCATGTTCTCCTCCAGGGTGAATGGCTGTGTCCTCTCCACAGCCCTTGACATGGTTCCAGGGAATCAGTAGCAGCAGCTGGGTCGACGAATGCAAAGATGTGCAGGCAAGTGCTCCCTCATGGGACCTGGCTGCCTTATATGTGCCCTTCTGCCCAGTCTCATGCACAGGAGTACAGAGTGATTGGTCACTCACATTTGCATCCTATGTTTCCACCAATCCCTTCAAACCTAGCAGTCTGTGGGTTCTCTATCGGTTTCATTCTCCTGCATGATGTCAGCCCCACAAACACATTGCAACAAAGTAGAAGAATTCCAACTGACTTCTGCTGTGCACCTTCCAGAACAATTTCGAATTTTGAACTTGGTCTCCATGACAACCAGCATGCATGTAGGCCTTAATACTTGTCCCCTATGTAATTTGGAGCATCACACACAGGTACGGTGCGTTTCGGGGCCCTAGGGCACCCCAAATGCATGGCAACGGCCCGTACATGCATGCCTACGCTCTCCATCACTATGGGTCTGCACGCGTATGCGTACTCGTAGTGGTACGGGCCGTACACTCGCATGTACGCTCACTATCACTACGAGTACGCATACGCGTGCAGACCCATAGTGATAGTGAGCGTACATGCGTGTGTACGGTCCGTACCACTACGGGTACGCATACGCGTGCAGACCCATAGTGATAGTGAGCGTACATGCGAGTGTACGGTCCGTACCACTACGGGTACGCATACGCGTGCAGACCCATAGTGATAGGGCCGTACACACGCATCTACGCTCACTATCACTATGGGTCTGCACGCGTATGCGTACCCGTAGTGGTACGGACCGTACACACGCATCTACGCTCTCTATCACTATGGGTCTGCACGCGTATGCGTACCCGTAGTGGTACGGACCGTACACACGCATGTACGCTCTATATCACTATGGGTCTGCACGCGTATGCGTACCCGTAGTGGTACGGAACGTACACACGCATCTACGCTCACTATCACTATGGGTCTGCACGCGTATGCGTACCCGTAGTGCTACGGACCGTACAAATGCCTGTACGCTCGCCATCACGATGGGTACACATACGGCAGCACTCCCACAGTGATTTGGGAACATGCACAGGCCCTCTCAGCAGCAGTACGGCGGTTTGTACACATCACTGTGGTGATAGGCGACACACATGTAGGAATAGGGCGGACATACTTGTCCATGGATGGACATACTTGTCCAGGAATGGACATCAAGGCATCGTCTGTGCATTACTACATGTGTGGGGCACAGGTGTCACAGGCTGTGATGTGGAACATGCCTCCTGAGTGGAGAAGGCACCAGATGTATGATGAGATGTGTACATGTGTACTGTGTGAGGGTGCAATGTGTGCCAGGCATGCCCTTGACTCCTTTGACATGTGTGCATGTGGGACTGCGCACTTGGGGTGAGCGTCACTGGCATGGCACGGACACCAACACACGGAAGTGTCCCATGATGCCCGGTACAGGGGTCATGACACATGACTTGTCACTACCCACAGTGCACAATGTGACTATGTCATATATGTGTCCGGGATTTACATCAGGTTGATGTTGTAGCACCCTCAAAAGCTGCAGCCGTTGCAGCAACCAACATGTGGCTGTGTGTAGATTGTCATTGCACACTGTTCCCAACACCATGCCACATGTGTTATCGGATGTGAGGTGCACATGTATGCATGGGACACGGAGTAGCGTGACAAGGCCATGTCAGCAAACTCACAAGGAATGTGTGGTGAGTCATGACATGTGCACCTTCATGGCAAGGTGTGTGGGCTGGACTAGTGTAATGTCATGTGACCTGTGGCTCCAGTGTTCCGCTACCAGTCTCTGCAATCGGCATTAGGGGTGGGCGGAATTTGCGGAATTAACCTTCGCAAATTATCGCGAGAATGTTTAAAATTATCGCAAACAAGCAGAAATATCGCGAAGATGCGGAAGTTTTTTTCCGGCATGTTCGCGCGATTTTCTGCATGGTTGCGGGTCGCCAACTTACCCATATGGCTGCTTGCGGGCGCGGCCATCTTGTTTTGAGTTGTTCTCGCGGTGCATGATCGCGAGAAGAAAGACGTGATCGCGCGACGCATGACGTCACTGCGGGCGCGAACTGTCGCGAGACAGCGCAAATGGCTAAAAACAATACAACATCTCATGGAGAACGCGACCGGATCAAGAAAACTTGTCGGCGAACGCAGGGATTCAGGTAAGGCGATCGCGCGCGCGCGAGAATGTATCATTTTACAGCGCGAGCAAGAAACAAATTATCGCCAAGCTGCGGAAACCGGAATTTTTGACATTTTCGCGCTCTCCGCGGAACGCAAAAATGTCAAATTATCGCAATTTCCGCGAACGGAACGAAATTTTTGCCCAGGCCTAATCGGCATCACACTTCTGCTGATGTGTGGGTGTATGTCACTCCTGTCTTGCGTCGGGCAGTGCACTTGCACTGGGACACAGCTATTTCCATGGCATGGCATGGGGAGGTTCTCAATCACCGTGTGTAGCTGGGTCTTGGAAGGAGTGTCACCTTGCATCCATACGTGTCCTGGGCATGTGGCACATGCCTGACTCCCTATGTGGCATGTGTGTATTGCCAGATTTACATGTGCTCAGTAGACATGAGTTGTTCTCGTAGTGCACTCACTCTTCCTTGTCACTTCCAAATTACTGCAGAGCGCCTCCTGTTGCCCGAAGAATTCCAGACTTGGCTACCATGCAGGAGAATGACAGGATCCGGCTCTACCGCTTCACCCAACCGTTGATTCTGGAGCTGACGTCGAGACTGGAACCACACCTGCAACCGCAGCACAGGTATCCTACGGCACTGACACCCCAGCTGAAGGTAATGGCTGCTCTACATTTTCTGGCCACGGGTACCTTCCAAAATACCATAGCTCATGTTGGTGGCATGTCCCAGAGCATGTTCAGCGGTGTGCTGCATGATTTCTTGGAGGCCATGTTGATTCACCTGGATGACTTCATCAAGTTCCCAACCCCTGAACAGATGACTGAGGTCAAGCGTGGATTCTATGCCCTGGGAGGGATGCCCCATGTCATTGGGTCCATAGATGGGACACATGTAGGTTTGGTACCACCACACGCACGGGAGGTGGCGTACCGCAATCGGAAGCACTACCACTCCATCAATGCCCTTGTGGTGTGTCTGTCCAATATGGTGATTTCACATGTCTGTGCTCGTTTCCCAGGATCAGCACACGATGCCTACATCATGAGGCGTAGCGGGATGCCTGATATGATGATGCAGCTGCGCAACGAACGGGCATGTGTTGTTGGTGGGTACAGTCTGTCTGTCCTGTATTCTGTATAGCCGACCAGCACGACCGCTACACCAGTTCTAACGATGTCCATGTGCTTCCCATGTAGGGGACGCTGGCTATCCCAACATGCCTTGGCTGCTGACACCTCTCCGCAACCCCATCACGCCGGCCCAGCTCCGCTATAACACCGCCCATGGCCGGACAAGGCGAGTTATAGAGAGGACGTTTGGCATGCTGAAGAGCCGATTCCGGTGCCTCCACAAGACCGGCGGTGCACTCCCTTATGCCCCGGCGAAGGTCTGCAAGATCTTCATGGTCTGCTGCATGCTGCACAACATGGCAGTTGAAAGAGCTGTGCCACTCATCCTGAATCAACATGACGAGGACCATCCACCCGTGGAGGACGAAGGGCTTGGCAATGGGGCTAGTGATGTGGAGGATGTGGAGCCGCAAGAGGACATCCGGACTCGGCTCATACGCGACTTCTTTGCTTAGTGGTGAGTACCAGGGTCTGAGTGTGCACGCATTGGTCCCCGTGTGGCATGCGTTGTGATGTGTGTCTCCACCTGCATGTATGGCACGTGGGTCAGAGGTGTGTGTGGGTGTGTCACTGGAGTGATGGTGGCAGTGATGGTAGTATTTCCCCAGTCATAATTGTGACCTAGCATGTTGTCATCCATACATGTGTCGAGTAACTGCACATGCAAGTGGCTGTGCTTTTTGTGGCTGACTTCTTGTGTGTCTCTCTTCCCCAGGTACCTGCGCATGCCGTTTGCTGGTTGCATTGTTGTGGCACTGCTATTCCTCATGGACATGACATCGTGGGCTGACTCAGCGTTACAGGCACGGACACGTTTGGAAGTCTCCATGGGGTAAGGGATGCATCTGGGGTGTATTGGGTGTGGCAGTTGTTCACGATGTGTGCACACTGCCCCGGTCGGGGTTTGGTTCCTCTGCAGACATGTGGCATCCCCATGGGACACGACATGCAGCTGGGTACACCTGAATAGATGGGCTGCCTGGTTGTCAGTCATCAGTGATGGGATAGTGGATTGTGATGATGGCATCAATGTGTGTGACACTGCCCTCGGACACATACGGTTAACATTGTCTTGACATGGCGTGGGACTTCCACATCAGCGGATGTATGGTGTATGGCAGGCTCTCCGTGAGTAGCTGTGGGTGTTTAGCTGTTAGCCGATGCTTGTGTGCCAGTTCCATGGCTATCACGCATTTGTGCTGCAGAAGGGGGGTGCCAGTGTTGGAGCCACATGTTACTCCACATGATGTGTTCATGTGTACTTCAAGTTGCCTCTGCAATCCCAAAAACATGACTAATAAAGGTGTCCCTATGCCTCCAAGGTGCCTCTTCTCAGTCAATGCTGGTGTGTTGGCACGGTGCATCCTGCATGTCTGTCATGGTATTCCCTGATTGTGGCTCTTTGTCAATGTGTCGAGTGGCAAGATGCAAGCTGTGTGTGTGTGCTGAGACTGTGTATTGGGCATGATGTCCATGACTGTGTGGGTATTGTGACATGTGCCATCCCCATGCATCCAACGTTGTCCATGACCCCATTCTCTGCATCCACCGGACTCAAGCTTGCAGGACATGGTTCTGCCACCTGTCTACACATACCTGGGTGCCCCCCAGGACACGGGCCAGGATCCCTGACCTCTGCGCATGACTGTTGCTGTACTCAATGTGTCTGTCAGCACGGTTGTTCGGCCACCCCCTCAGCTGGTTCTGACCATCACGGGTGTGTATGGTGCTCCATGTCTGTCTTGCCTAATAAACTGTGACCCATGTGTCCTGTGCCAGACTCAGGCCCCAGGGTGTGGATGGTTGAAGTGAACAGATGACTCAGGCATGTTTAGACTGTACAAGACACATGTTAGTCAATAATGCTACCAGCAGGCATCTACTCTTAATAGTGTGATTTATTATTGGGGGGGGGGGGACAAAGTGAGGGGCTTTCCGGGATTAGGGAATCCAAAGTTCAGTAGGGGAGTTGGTGTCCTTGCCATTGGAAATCCTCAGAGTCCATGCCACAGTCTTTGTCAACATTGGTCAGCCAGTGACCAGCAGGGCCATGTGGCAGAGAATGTCTCTTGATGCTGTGATGCTGTTGCTCCAGTGGGCCAGGTGCCAGGCCAGGTGTCCTGGGAGATGGTGATGTAGCAGCCACCCTCACGGTCCTTTCCGTGGACGACCCGGCTTCCTGCGGGGAACCTCAGCAGCAGGCCGTGACGACGTCTGGGATGCTCCGTCGGATGTTTCCTCCTCCTCCTCATGATCCCTCCCTGTGGGTGGTGATGTTCTCCGCCTTCTGGCACAGGGAGGGTCGGCCATGGTGTCGGCCATCCGACGGAGTTCAGCGTGAATCCCCTGGGACGCCGTCACTTGCTCAGCCTGTCTGTCCTCCATCCTCCGTTGGTGTACCTGTAGACAGGCTATTAGCTCCGCATGTTGCTGGGCCTGCTGGACCTTGATCCCCTCGAGGACGGACACAACCTGGGCCATGCCCGTGGTGTCCTGCCGGTATGAGTCCAGGATGTTACGGACATGGGAAAATACCGGATCCCCAGCCAACTGGTCAGGCTCGCGTCTCCGCCGTCCTCCACTCCCACCACCCCTGCCCACTTGCGTCTGGCCTGCACTTGTGGGAACATCGGGTCTCCGGGACCCCTGAGGGGTGGCATTGGCGTTGTCGCCTGCCTCCTCCTGGGTGCCCGGGACACCGTGTCCCTCCTGGCGAGCCTGGCTGCATTGTGGTGTTGGGGCAGGGATCCTGGGTGTCTCCTGGGATGTGGCAGGAGTGGGGGTGGTGGTTGGCACGGTTGTACCTGACGCAGGTGCTGCAGGTGGTTGGACACCAGAGGGGCCAGGTCGGTCGGGGTCGTCCGCAGAGTGGTGAGAGTGGTCGCTGCCGGTGGGATCGGTCTCCTGCAGATCCGGGTCCTGTGAGTGTTCCCCCCCAGTGTTGGGGGGTGCAGCACGACGTTGACCTGTGTGTGAGAGAGAAAATGTTAATTTTGGTCCATGCAACATCCATGTTTCATCCGTTACAAAGTTGGCACATTTCCTCTTGGAATTAGGATCTGTCTTGCATTCCACTCACAGTGCACTTGTGCATGGGTGTGTCCCTTGGGCACCAATTTGGCCCCTTTAACTATGTGTGGCACAGTCTTACTTGCTGCGTCAAGTGTGACTGCAGTCAGCAGTGGAGTGTGCATGTGTGGCGAGCCATGCATTTGCGCCTTCCTTGTAGCACTGTACATGTGCACATGGAGTGGATCCACACACTTATATGATGCAGGTGGCTGTCCTTGTGCTCGTGTACAGGTTGTGACATGGCCCTGCGTTTTGCCATGATGAAGAGGGGGGGTTCTGGCACTGGCCACCCTTGTCTACATGCACGCAGTCCACCTGCTGACGAGCAGACATTCCCACACACCAAAGGACTGATTTGCTCTCCCTGTGTCTCCCTCCTTCTCTGTCCCCCTCTCCCTCCCTCTCTGTCCCCCTCTCCCTCCCTCTGTGTGTCAGCCTCCTCCCTCTGTCCATCTTCCTGTGTCTCCCTCCCTCTCTGTCCCCCTCTCCCTCCCTCTCTGTCCCCCTCTCCCTCCATCTCTGTCCCCCTCTCCCTCCCTCTCAGTCCCCCTCTCCCTCCCTCTGTGTCCCCCTCTCCCTACCTCTCTGTCCCCCTCTCCCTCCCTCTCTGTCCCCCTCTCCCTCCATCTCTGTCCCCCTCTCCCTCCCTCTGTCCCCCTCTCCCTCCCTCTCTGTCCCCCTCTCCCTCCCTCCGTGTGTCACCCTCTGTCACCTTGGACCAGCTTCCTGGGCACACACTGTTGGCAGATCTTTGAGTGGCCCTTGGCCTGTTGATGTGAGTTTGTTTCTGATCTCCAGGCACCCATTTTGTCAGCTGTGTGTCTGTGCGCTGCTGCTGTGGTGGTGTGTGCTGCCACTCTTTCACAATGTTGGCTGTTCATTAGCTGCTGTCATGTGCAAAACAGTGCCTTCACCCCCATGTGTTGATGCAAGGCGTCCGCCATTTGCTGGCAAGTCATTCCTGTGTTGGGACACAGTGTTTGTCTGGCTGTGACCTAGGCCATATGGGCAGAGGGCATTGTTGTCTGCTTTGGAGTCGCACTATGTGATTTTTGGTGCCCAGCCTCCCGCCATCCGGGTTACCGTGTCATGTGTTGTTGTCTTCTGTGGCCTGTGACTTGACATTGGCCAGCTGGGTGCATGGGGCATGGTGGCAGCAGTGGCATGTGCCTGCTCATGGAGTGTGGTTGAGTCATGCTATGGCTTGTGGTGGTTGCGTGCCTGTTAGTAATTTTGGTTGTGGTTGCAGTTCCCCCCATGTGAGGTGCGTTGTTTGTGTACTCACCCGGGTCTCGGAGTCCTTCTACTCCTTCAACTGCCTCCACCGGCAGTATGGCCATCACCCTCTCCTCCCAGGGATGGTACTGTACGGGTCTGCGGGAGGGCCCTCCTCCGGTGGCGTTGGCCTGGTCGTGTTCCTCCTGCCTCTTGGCTCTGACCCTCCTCCGCAGATCGTACCACCTGTTCTGGCAATCCTGCTTGGTCCTCCTGGTGTCCGCAACGGCATTCACAGCATCGACGATGGTCTGCCACATGGCTGTTTTGGCTGCCTGGCTGGTGCTTCTGACCAATGTTCCAAAGATCTGTGGCTCAACTCTGAGGATTTGATCAACAAGGACCTCCAACTCTCGGTGACTGAACTTTGGATTCTTGGTAGTGGGCATGGTGAGGGGTGTGGGTGGGGATGGTGTGGGTGTGGGGGGTGTGTGGATGTTGGGGGGGGGTGTGGATGGTTGTGTGTGTGTGTGAATGTGATGAGAGGGTGTTTGTGAGGGTGGTCGTGTGAAGGTGTGCAAGTGTAAGGTGTGGTGTAGCTTGTAGTCTGGTTCTGTGGTGTCTGGCAGCAGTGAGTCTGTTGCAAAGGCTCATGGTTTGTGTGTGTGGGCCCTTTTTATTGGTCCATGGGTGGGTGTGGCAGTGTTTGAATTTTGGGTGGGTGTGTTCTAAGGAGTGGTGGTGTATTGGGCCTCTGTTTGTTTTTGACAGTTGCAGGTCAGTGATTGTGTTATTTTAGTGGTTGTTGGCCATGTTTAGTGGCTGTGTGCCTTTCGAATGGTGTATTCTTGTGTTGTTTTGTTTTGTCCTTGTTGTGTACGTGCGTTTTGAGCGTGTGTACGGTGTGTACATGGGCCATTTGGTTGTACGATTATGTCCTTGTGTGTGGCTTTGTACGACTCGTACATGCGGTTGTGATGTTGGGGCATGGGGTGCGCTCCGTACTTAGGAGGTTGTGTTGGGGGTGCGCCAGGAACGTACTGGGGTGTAGGTACACGGGGGGTATGACACGTACTGGGGTGGGGGTGTGGCTCGAACGTACTGGGGTGTAGGTACACGGGGGGTATGACACGTACTGGGGTGGGGGTGTGGCTCGAACGTACTGGGGTGTAGGTTCACGGTGGTACGACACGTACTGGGGTGGGGGTACGACTCGAACGTACTGGGGTGTAGGTTCACGGTGGTACGACACGTCCAGGGGTGGGGGTACGACTGGAACGTACTGGGGTGTGGGTACACGGGGGGTATGACACGTACTGGGGTGGGGGTGGGGCTCGAACGTACTGGGGTGTAGGTTCACGGTGGTACGACACGTACTGGGGTGGGGGGGTGTACATTGACGATGGTACGACACGTACTGGGGTGGGGGTACGACTGGAACGTACTGGGGTGTGGGTACACGGGGGGTATGACACGTACTGGGGTGGGGGTGGGGCTCAAACGTACTGGGGTGTAGGTTCACGGTGGTACGACACGTACAGGGGTGGGGGGGTGTACATTGACGGTGGTACGACACGTACTGGGGTGGGGGTACGACTGGAACGTACTGGGGTGTGGGTACACGGGGGGTATGACACGTACTGGGGTGGGGGTGGGGCTCGAACGTACTGGGGTGTAGGTTCACGGTGGTACGACACGTACTGGGGTGGGGGTACGACTGGAACGTACTGGGGTGTACATAGACGGTGGTACGACACGTACAGGGGTGGGGGGGTGTACATTGACGGTGGTACGACACATACTGGGGTGGGGGTACGACTGGAACGTACTGGGGTGTGGGTACACGGGGGGTATGACATGTACTGGGGTGGGGGTGGGGCTCGAACGTACTGGGGTGTAGGTTCACGGTGGTACGACACGTACTGGGGTGGGGGTACGACTGGAACGTACTGGGGTGTAGGTACACGGGGGGGTATGACACGTACTGGGGTGGGGGTGGGGCTCGAACGTACTGGGGTGTAGGTACACGGGGGGTACGACACGTACTGGGGTGGGGGTACGACTGGAACGTACTGGGGTGTAGGTACACGGGGGGTATGACACGTACTGGGGTGGGGGTGGGGCTCGAACGTACTGGGGTGTAGGTACACGGTGGTACGACACGTACTGGGGTGGGGGTACGACTGGAACGTACTGGGGTGTACATAGACGGTGGTACGACACGTACAGGGGTGGGGGGGTGTACATTGACGGTGGTACGACACGTACTGGGGTGGGGGTACGACTGGAACGTACTGGGGTGTGGGTAGACGGGGCTATGACACGTACTGGGGTGGGGGTGGGGCTCGAACGTACTGGGGTGTAGGTACACGGTGGTACGACACGTACTGGGGTGGGGGTACGACTGGAACGTACTGGGGTGTACATAGACGGTGGTACGACACGTACAGGGGTGGGGGGGTGTACATTGACGGTGGTACGACACGTACTGGGGTGGGGGTACGACTGGAACGTACTGGGGTGTGGGTAGACGGGGCTATGACACGTACTGGGGTGGGGGTGGGGCTCAAACGTACTGGGGTGTAGGTTCACGGTGGTACGACACGTACTGGGGTGGGGGTACGACTGGAACGTACTGGGGTGTAGGTACACGGGGGGTATGACACGTACTGGGGTGGGGGTGTGGCTCGAACGTACTGGGGTGTAGGTACACGGTGGTACGACACGTACTGGGGTGGGGGTACGACTGGAACGTACTGGGGTGTACATAGACGGTGGTACGACACGTACAGGGGTGGGGGGGTGTACATTGACGGTGGTACGACACGTACTGGGGTGGGGGTACGACTGGAACGTACTGGGGTGTACATAGACGGGTGGGGGTATACATATACGGGGGGTACGTGTCGGACGTACGGGGGCTGGGGGGAGTGTTGGGCGCGTATGCGGGCACATGTCTCCATGGTTGCTGTAGGAGTTCGGTGCGGACGGTGTTTTTTCCATACGGTTGTAACCTCGGACGCACGGGATGGATCGTGATTCCTCGGTCGGACTTGGCTTTTCACGTTTGTAAGGTACATCGTCCGAGGACGTGTCGGACACATTTTCCGACCCGAGGACGTGTGGGGAATGATTCCCAGTGCGGTTCGTATGGACTTTTTACCATGCGAATCGTGATTGCCAGTTCGTACGGCACTTGTACGATTCGTACGGTAAAAAGACCCGATACGAGTCGCACGGGGGAATTTTTTACCGGATCGTGATCGGCACCACAATCTTTTGATTCACTAAGGAGCTCTAAAAGGCTTTTTGAAATGGTGAAGGTAAATACAAAATTTAGAAGCCAGATACCACAGAAATCCTATACATTGGCTAATGAACTATAATTTCTAGAAATGGTTTAAAAAAAATATTTATTAATAATAAAGTTACAAGTTATAAAAAATTCTTTAAAGTAGTCAATTCTTTTTTTAAACAAATCGGCTAACTATAAAGTTACATTAATAATTGAAGAGATCGCTGTAAAAACATTGCAATCAATTGAACAGATTTGCGTAAAAAGACACGTTATGGTTCTGGAAAACAAATGCTTGAATCCGGTGACACAGCGAAGAAGGCTCAGGAACTAAAAGAAAGAAATGCTCATTCTGGCAGCACAACAGAGAAACTACCTGAAAATAAAAAAAACAACGGGCCATATTATCAAGGAATGGCAATAACATTATTGCCGCTTTAGCGGCAGGAACTTGCCGCTAAAGCGTTGATAATGGGCTTGATAATATGCCCTTGTGAATTCCCATAGAATCCCAGGTTCTGGTGTGAATCTGGGCTTCTATGGGAATTCACAAGGGCATATTATCAAGCCCATTATCGCCACTTTAGCGGCAGTTTCCTGCCGCTAAAGTGGCGATAATGTTATCGTCTTTCCTTGATAATATGGCCCAACAATTGATAGACTTCAGCCGAATGACAGAGAAGCTGCATTGTGAATTAAAAAATAAAGGGGCATATCATCAACGGCTGGTGACATAATTATCGCCACTTTTGCGGCCATTTTCGGCCGAAAAGCGGCGATAATTATATCGCATTATTTGCAAGGACACGCTAGTGCGTGTTTCCTTGATTCAGTTACCGTTTTGTTCACGCCTCGCTTTGCATCTCTAATGAGATGCAAAGGAGGCGTGCCTAACGAAACACCATGGGAAAATATCGCTACCCCAGCTTCGTGATATCATCAACGAGGTGTAGCGATATTTTAATTCCCGTTAACCATGCCTTAACGCAGGAATTTAACATCTGTTAAATTCCTGACTAAGGCATAGCTAACATGGGAGGTGGATTATGATGATACGACCACAGGGTCGTATCACCAAGGCTATCTCCGTTTTGGGTGCAACATCACTGGTTTTCCAGCGATGTTGACCCATTTCCCTGGAATATTATCGACCTGGAGTAACGTGTTGTTAATAATGGGTTACCAGGGCGATAAATTCCTGCGATAGACGGCGATAAATAAATAAGCGCCAAGCGCGCTTTGCATTTATTTATCACCGTCCTTGTAAATATTCCCCAATATACTCAGTCCAGGTGGCTTGGCAGAGAAGTCACCAGGAGCTAAAAGTGTAGATGCTCCATCCCTGCAACATGGCAGAGAAAATACTGGGACCTAAACAAACAAGAACTCCCCTACCTGAAATCTCACAATTTGTTTTTACAATGCCTGATAATTCATTTTAGTTTGGAGTCGTTCTGATGTATTATTGTATTATGCATAGGAATGAAAGGACTCCCTTGGTTGGTGAATAAAACAGAAAACTGCCACTGTGATGACAGAGAGAAAAATACACTAAAGCACATTCTAAGGACCGAATTAAAAAGCTGGACGTAGCGGTAATCCTGGGCGGAATACTGCTGCACACAAACATAACAGCCTGTTGCTCCTGCACCCAGATTTTCTGGATGTGGGTCCACACATCCTGCGAAATTGTACTGGCTAGAAAATCCATCTGGTAAAATCACTTCAGGCTTGAGCTACGAAGAGCAGCCCAGACCCAGCCACCTCCGTCCCACTGACATGTAAAAGAGAGAGAATATAGTGCTATATCTTGCCAGACCACACCCTCCCTTGCCCACTGTCACCATCCTCATCTTCCGCATTGCCCCCTCGCTACAACGGTAAATAGGAGCAATAATCCCAATTAAATGGGGCATTCTGGGCCTGATTACGAGGTTGCCTATATACTCCGACCTGTGCGTAAAACCCCTATTTAGCACAGTTTGAAATTATGAGTTGGTAGATATGCACGCATCCGATAAATATCAGATACATTAAATAGCTCATCCTTCGTTAAATTTCCTCAGGCCAGACCTGCTGAAATTTAACTGTGGAAAAGCATACGGTACTTACCGTTTCATACGCATTTTGGTAAATTAAACACCAATATCTGCATTTTATTCTCCTTAAACTCATAATAGGAGCTATTTACCACACCCGATAAATAACAAACCAGTGGTATTTTTATTTATCAGGTTTGATAAATAGCACCTAAACTCGTAATCAGGACCTCTGTGAGGAATTTCACCCTGAAAAACTGGGTCCACACAGGTATTCCCCAATTTCTGAGAATTCATTTTTGACAGCTGAATGGGACTGAATTGTATATTGTTTGCAAGAGGTCTAGCAGATAGTTAGGTCTGTAGAGTACCACACGGCCTCTACGAACGGGAGTGTATGCACAAAACCCCTCTGACCGGGCTCGGTCCGAGGGTATAAGATAAACGGACCAAGGTCGCACGTGACCTTACGGCCGAAGTATACACAAGTGTGGTCGTGTGCGTTTGTGTGCTATGTAGTAGCATAGGCCGTCCTTACCCTGCCACACTACACTGGCGACGAGGGTGTGTCTTCAGACCCTCCGCTGCATCCTGATCCCGCTCCTGCACACTGAGGACCGATAGTCTGACTGCGGCCTGATCAGCAACGCCGCGCTGGTCCGGTGGCGGCTCAAGCGCCCTTCCCTGTGGCGTTGCCGACAGCGAGGATCGCCTTCCTATGGTGGTGGACTGCGGCTGCCTGCGGTGAGTGTCTCCACCCCCGCTACTGCCTCCAGCGAGCAACCGTACTGAGGCGGCTTCCCTGCGCCTCACCCGGCCCACTGCAGAGGGTCCGGAGATCATCGGGAGGCCTGCTGTGCACACCGAGAAATCTCCCGCACGTGACCTCCGCATCGCCTCGCAAGGAGTGAGCTGTGCCCCTGCTGAGCCTGGCATGCAGGCAACGCTGCCCTGAGGAGAAGACTGCATTGATGGCCCAGGGGGAGGCTCCCTTCCTCGTAGCAACGGTGGGATTCCTGATTAAGTTGGTAGGCAGTGCTTCCAGGGGGATCATTCAAGAGGGCACAAGCAGGCTGCACCAAAGAACCAGCAGTTCTGGCCCCCACAACTCCTCACTCACATGCCTCAGAGACGTCCCTGCCACCATTCAGCCAGCTAGCTGACCCCGCCACTGCAGCGCCACGGTGGAAGCGGTGGGTAGATCGGCTCAACCACTACTTCACCGGGTCGCGTGAACACAACGGCAAGGTGAAGCACTCGCTCCTCATGCACTTTGGGGGTGACGAGCTGTACGAGTTGTTTGAATCTCTACCCAATACCGGCGAAGATGACGACAACGAGGCAGCCATTGCTGCTATGAGCAAATACTTTGACCCCCAGATGAACCCGGATTACGAGAGGTTCAAATTGCGACAGGCCCG
The DNA here is from genome assembly GCF_964204655.1 of Triturus cristatus. NCBI lineage: Eukaryota > Metazoa > Chordata > Amphibia > Caudata > Salamandridae > Triturus > Triturus cristatus. Next base: position 302,603,727 of record NC_140589.1, read on the forward strand.
GCAGACGGAGGCAGAGACGATGGATATGTTCTATGCCAGGCTTCGGAAGCTTGCGGCCACCTGCACGGGCATAGACCACAACGATGAAATCAGAGCGCAACTGATCTCGGGATGCAAGTCGGTCACCCTGAGATGTCTCATCCTGCGGCAACCGGGCATCTCGCTAGATGAAATTTTAGTCCTGGCCCGATCACATGAGCTCTCCGACAAGGGCGCGGAAGAGATGGAAGCAGTTCGACTACGAAACACGTCGCTCACAACAGTGCCGAAGCAGGTGCGCGTGAAGGAGGAAGCCATCCAAGGACGGCCTATGGGGACTCAGCGACGGAGCGCAGGGACACGGCCCAACAGCAAGTGTGGATACTGTGGGTTTGACCACGGAGAACACGACAAATGTCCCGCGAGAGGACAAGCATGTGCCAAGTGCGGAAAGGCCAACCACTTGCTAGTGTGTGCCGAGGGCGAGGAGGAAGAGCACGGGGTAGTGCACCCAGAGGACGCCAGATGAGTCTGATGCAACTCACGTTGGAAGAACAGGAAGTCGCCGACGCCCCGGCTGGAGCTACCACCACGGCTCACTATGAAGATGACGATGATGCATTTGTCATTTCATTCGCGGGACGACCAGGAAAGAAAAGGCGCCCGCCCCCAAAATGTCATGTCAGCATCAATGGATCTACCATACAGGCTCTCATCGACACCGGAGCGTCGGTGAATGTAATGGACTCCAACCAGTTAGACCAGCTACGGCCCCAACCATCCTTGGTCCCCAGCAAAGCCAGCATCTTCACATATGGTGGCACCGAATCTCTCCCATTGAGGGGAATGATTGAAGTCGAGATCTCAAGCGACGCTCACATGATCACAATGACGTTCCACGTAACGGAAGGAGGAACAGGTACGCTGATAAGCTGCCACACGGCAGAGGACCTAGAGCTCGTATTCTTCGCCAAGCAAGTACACGAACACCATGCCAAAGACATACTAAAAGAATTTCCCAAACTCTTGACGGGGCTGGGCAAGCTCAAGAACTACCAAGTGAAGCTACATGTCGACAAAAGCATCCAACCAAAAGCACTTCGGCACCAGCGGATCCCACTCCACCTCCGCCCGCTGGTGGAGCAGGAGGTACTGAACCTGGAAGACATGGGAGTGATTGAGAAGGTCTTGGGGCCCACCCCATGGGTGTCACCCCTAGTGGTGGCGTCAAAGCCAAAACAACCCGGCGCCATCCGCGTGTGTGTGGACATGCGGCTCCCCAACCAAGCCATTCGCAGGGAGCGGCATGTGACCCCGATGATAGACGACATTGTGGCTGATTTAAACGGGGCTCAGTGGTTCTCTAAACTTGATCTAAACTCAGCTAGAGTTGGCTCCCGAAAGTAGATATATAACGACTTTTTCTATGCATGTGGGTCTGAGACGATACACAAGACTCAGCTTTGGAGTGTCGTCCGCGCCGGATGTTTTTCAGAGCGTGATTCAAGAAACCCTGTCCAGCCTCATCGGAGTAATCAACCTCAGCGACGATATCTTAATATATTCACAGAGCCTCGAGGAACACCACGCTCGTCTGAGAGCTACACTACAACGGCTAACAGACTGTGGTCTCACCCTACACAAAAAGAAGTGCGCCTTCTACCAAAGCTCCATAGACTTCTTCGGGTACGTGTTTTCCAGAGAAGGACTTCGAGTGGATCCCCGGAAGGCGGCGGCGATCAGGAACGTGCCAGTACCACAGACTCCGACGGCAATCAGGAGCTTCCTGGGAATGATGACGTACTGTGGGCGGTTCCTCCCTAATCTCGCCACGATCTCCGAACCGCTGAGACAACTGACGAAAAAAGGAGCGCCGTGGACCTGGACGTCTCGAGAGGAGGCTGCTTTTCAAGGGGTCAAAAAGGCACTGCTGGACCAGACGACAATGGCCTATTTTCACCCGGGCCCAAATACGGAGCTAGTTGTCGACGCAAGCCCGGTGGGACTGAGCGCTGTACTTCTGCAAGAGGCTCAGCAAGGAATCTACGTGCCCGTCGCATACGCCAGTCGGGCGCTGTCACCAACCAAGACACAGTATGCGCAGATTGAGCGCGAAGCCCTAGCAATCCGCTGGGCATGTCAGTATTTCCACCTCTACCTGTTTGGCCATTCCTTCGGGGTAGTAACGGACCATAAACCCCTCTTACAGTTGTTCAGCGGATCCAACAGGTTAGCCCCGCCGAGGATCGAGCAGTGGGCAGTACAGCTGCAGGCATACTCCTTTCAGTTGGTGTACCGCCGTGGGGCTGACAACTCCGTGGATTTCCTGTCGAGACACCCGTTGCAAACTGAAGACGGACAGACACCGGAAGACAGCCAGAACATGGAAGCATTTGTGCATATGATCGAGGATGATGCATGCCCGCAGGCAGTCACCAAAGAGGATCTGTGCGACGCCACCGAGTTGGATCCCACACTACAGCGAGTCAAGGAAACCCTGGCCACCGGAAAATGGCATAGATTCCTCGACGGAGTGGCGGATCTCACTGAAGAGTAGCAGAACGCAATGAAACAATTGTGGAGAGTACGACATGAACTCAGCATCGGAGAGTCTGGACTGGTGCTCCTGGGCCAGAACATCGTCGTCCCACAGAGGCTCCACAGTCGCCTGGTAACCCTAGCACACCAGGGTCACCAAGGAGTTGCCAAGACAAAGGCCCGGCTCAGGTGAAAAGTATAGTTTCCGGGGATGGACAGGATGGTCGATGAAGAGGTGCGGACCTGTCACCCCTGTGACATCACAGGAGCTGATCCTGCTCCCGCACCAGTCATCATGGAAGAGCCATGCAGCATGCCCTGGACCAAAGTGAACGTCGATTTCAGCAGCTTCCCCGACGGACGGCACACACTGGTGGTAATGGACTTGTGCACCAAGTTCCCGGTGGTCGAGTTAGTGCTGTTCACAGCATTTGCACATGTCCAGCCTGCTCCCTAAAAGATCTTCACAACCTTTGGGCTGCCGGAGGAAGTGAAATCAGATAACGGACCACCGTTCCAAGGTCAGGTATTTCAAGACTTTCTGCAGAAGCAAGCGATCAAACATCGGTGAATCACACCTCAGTGGCCTCAAGCCAACGGGGAGGTTGAGCGATTTATGAGGACTCTGAATAGGGCCCTGCGCATAGGGATGGACCGACATCAAGACCCAGAAACCTGTCTTCATCAATTCCTGTTTGAGTATCGGCAGACGCACCACTCCACGACAGGGTGCGCCCCAGCAACTCTCCATCTAAAGCGACCACCACGGGATCTCATCCCCGAAGACCCCGATTGGGCTCCGCAAGTCCTCGACGAGGAGTGAGCTCAACAGAAGCGCCAGCAAACCAATGACAAGGCCACCCTCAGCCGAGGAGCCAAGGTTCCAACCATCCGAGTTGGGTCTCAGGTAATTCTGAAGGATCGCCATCCCGGCTGGAAGTTCCGCACACCTTATGAGCCAGAGGAGTGGACTGTCACCCACGTGAACGGAACAATGATCACCGCCCAGAGAGGGCGGCACAGGGTAGTGAGGAATGTATCGTGGTTCAAGGAAGTGGTGAGCAGACCACGTCGACGGGGACAGCACCCGAAGGAGATGAAGAGATGTCCAGCCTCCCGGACATCATTGCACCAAGCCCAAGAGAGAACCCAACACCATCGCCCCGGCAGAACGCGGAGGACCACGCTGCCCCACGCCCAGCGAGTCAAGTGGCAGATTCCGATCCCAACAGGCGTCAGGACTGCGCCACCCCAACGCAAGGCGTGACATCATCCCGAGGTCAACGCTACCAGTTGAGGCCGAATCCAGCACCCATCAGGGGCTAAGAGACTATGCATGTCAAGCGGCTGAGCACGTGAAAACATCACCAGGGTGATGGCCAGAGACTTGATGAACATTCCCTTCAGAACATGCTTACCGTTTCTTTCTTTCTTTCTTTCTTTCTTTCTTTCTTTCTTTCTTTCTTTCTTTCTTTCTTTCTTTCTTTCTTTCTTTCTTTCTTTCTTTCTTTCTTTCTTTCTTTCTTTCCTCTCTATCTATCTTTCTCTCTGTTTCTATTCCTCGTTTTCCTGACGCCTCTATTTCAGCCAAAGGTTTGGAATGATGTAGAGTGCCACCCGGCCTCTATGAACGGGAGTGTACGCACAACACCCCTCTGACCGGGCTCGGTCCGAGGGTATAAAATAAATGGGCCAAGGTCGCACGTGACCTTACAGCCGAAGTATACACAAGTGTGGTCATGTGCGTTTGTGTGCTATGTAGTAGCATAGGCCGTCCTTACCCTGTCACACTACAAGGTCCACCCATACCCGACAGTCTTCCTTACTAAAAGCGAGCGTACAAGGTTGATGTGTTTGTTATTCTCAAAGCAAAATGTTCTGGGACATTCATGATTAAATATGTACACCAATATGTGTTTGCAAGGACAGGGCGCCCGCAAGAGTCAACAAACATTTCAGCACATAAAGATTTTCGTAAGGCGTTCGTTAGGGTGATTACATTATTAAAAAAAATAGAAAGCTCTCACTAGCAAACCTACTGTACACACTAGTAATTATAATAAAGACTCACTGAATTCATTATTCCATATTGCATTACTGTCTCTATCTATCCCCAAGTAACACAATATTTGATGATTCACAATGTTCACAATGTTTTGTGCTTTGAGGTGTTAGCAGCACATTTAAACAGGTTTACCTGAAAGCAAAGCAACATGTTTGACAAATAAAAACTAAGAATATATGTTACAAATGAAGTAGCATAGCAGTGTGTAATGTCATGGAACATAGACAACTACTCCTTCACAACAATACACATACGAGATTAAATCTCCCTTGTTCCTATGTTCAGTGAGCTTTCAAATTAAAGAAATGTACAGCGTCTGCTGTAAAAGTAATAAGCATGTATATGTAAGAATACTTTTCGTGTTGCAGACATAAAGTTGCAAATTAGTAATGCATTCAAACATGACTCACTCAGAGTTGTATGTCTACATCCACTGATTACAAGGGTTCATGTGGTTCTCCTAGCACAGAGGGTCACCCTTGTAGGTGGAGTTAGAGGAAAATTTCAGACTCGGTGTATTGTATCCACACTGAACAGAGTAAAATCATGTTCAGATGTCGACGTTCTGTCACCATCAGCACCAGCCTGCCACTTGTGAGATATCCCACTATTTATGGAAGAAGAGATTTGAACTACACATTGTATTGATACACTGCCCACTTAACACGTGTTTCTAAAGAGTCTCATGTCACAAATATATTCATATCTGGATCTTGTTTGTAGGACCAGCTAGAGAAATCACAAGAGGGAGGAAAGGTCCAGAATGTGTATATAATTCAATGGCGAGGAACATAAGGCTCTGTAAATGTGCATGTAGTCGCCACAGCGCCCCAATAGCAACTGTTTAAAGCATCTCAATTGTAGCAAACCCCCTCCATAGCTCTGTATGCTCTGCTGGTGTATTGACACTCCTTTCCCATTATTAATGAGAAATATGATGAACATGAGTCCCTCATTTAATCAGTGCCGGATTAAACCGTGTGGAGGCCCATAGGCAGTCGAAATGTCGCCCCCCCCCAAGCAAATTATCGCCTAATACATGTTTAATTTGACCAACCAACGATTTTAATAAACCAATTTTATTCCACAAAACTAACCATTAACAATTATTAATGTTATTAAACAAAAATTAATTGGAAACAATTTGAGAAAGCTTGATTGCAATTTTCTTTCAAGATCAAATCAATATTATTTGGATCCGTTGTCGCGGGCCCCTAAAAGGAGTAGGGCCCATAGGCCGGTGCCTACTTTGTCAGTAATTTAAGCTTGTGTTGTAAATCCAGGGCTATTGGACAGGTCTGAAAAAGAAGGTCCAAGTGCCTAGAAACCATGCTGGGTGAGTCATTTTTTTGCATTAAAATGATCGACCCTTCCGTGTGCTTGCATCTTCTAAGGTAGCATCTGCTGGGTAATTCTGTAGCCTGCCTACAGGTGGCATAGCGGTCATTAAAAAACTCAAACCACACCTGGTACACTGGAAATACTTGCTGTCAAACATCGGCACAGACTTGTCAACGCCAGAGACGCTTGGGCGAAGGTCAATTTCCAGTGAAGTCCATACAAAGATGCCTTATTTTTCATCATCAGACTTTGACCCACAGCAAGAGGAAGAGAGGCAGAAAGGGGAGAAAGTGTACAAAGATTAAGCAAGAGGAAAACAGTGACAAAGGGAAAAAGTAATGAAGAAAAAAAGGGAAAGTTAGATCAAGCAATAGGAATTTTAGTATGGTGGAAGAAAGTGTCATGAACTCAAATCAAGACTAGGCTACCTTGCTATTGGGCAACCATGGCATTCAGTTGTGTATTTGGAATGCTAAAACATGGTCAAAACACTATGTATTAACTGTTTTCTTACAAACTAAGCACAGGGTGGAATTACACAAGTATGAATATTCCCAAAAATGTTTCTAGAATAAGGAGGGTGGTGCAGCTGGCTCAAAAGGCGACAATGGAGCTTTATCAAGCTGTCAACAAAATAATACTTATGTATGTTTATGTATCATACTGGTAATGAGCTGAGGCACTTTGGTGATCACCGGTGTAAACAGGATGTTGTCAGTCTGTAAGCAAGTAATCAACCCAAAAGAGTCCACCAGTGCTGTTTTGGACTATCTTTCCACTCTATTTAAGGAAAACAGAAAGTTTTCCTAAAATAACCCTCACCCACCAAGAATCCCCTTGGTGGCATGCTTCATCATCGGGCTCTTCCCATTCTGCTGCGGCCAACGGAGATGCAGGAGCACTTTTTGTAAATATGATGAAGTGTTTGATGTTGTAAGAGAGGGAGGGTCTTGGCTAGAGTTAAAAATACCTGGCTAAGTAGGAACAAAGAAACAATGTATTTGGACCTCATGCTGATATGGTTGGTTAAAAGGGGGAATGTTGCGACCCAAACATTAATGTGTGTGTATCTCAAGGTCTACATGTTTCAAGACTATACCCTAAGGCTTTTCGTCAGGACCACAAAGATGATCCCTGTAACCACTCCTAGTCAGTCTGCACGCTACATAAGGGGAAAAAACACAGCAGAGTTTGAAGACAGGATGTAACGGGAGAGTGTCAGGTAGCCATCAGGTGTGTCATATCATGCATGTACATTTAATAAGGAATTAATTTATGGTGCAGAGTGATATCTACTGACAGATAGCCATGTGTAATGGTCTGAAACAGGAAGTGTAGACAGGTGGGAGTATACGGAAAGCATAACAGAGGTCTGGTCTTAGATAACTATTATGTGGCATACACATTTATCATCAAGCAACATCTGGTGCCAGCCTTTTTAACCTCAAGTGAGGTGAAGGATGATTGAGGTTAAAGCAGTGATAAGTGTAGGCCACACTTTAGAACTCACAGTGCAGCATTTGAAGAGGTAGCATGGAATCAACAGGTTTCTGAGAAATACTTGCAAATCGTCGTTTGGACACACACACATTAAAAATGGCATGGAATGCTATTACAAAACGGTGTGCACATGAACTGCAAACATTTGAGAAAAAAACACGCAATGGCAAAACCAATAGGTAGGTGCGCACCCTGGTGTCATGGGAGTGGACTACTGGCTTTGCCAATTCTTGTTTCTGAATAACGTTATCCATGCCAGAATTATTTTAGGTCCCAGTACCCACCATATTTTGTGCAAATGACAAGACAGGATCATATCCTAATGAGGAGATGAAACCCCATCTTTGATTGGAAGATTGTTACTATTTTTTACTATGCCCATGAAGCTGAGGGTGCTCTCTTTCTTACACCATTTCAGGATGCAGCTGTGTGTGATTAACATTTAACATCACTGAGAAGAAACCAACGACAATGTTGGTGTATATGCAATGAGCTGAATATAATCTGTACCCAAAAGTGGACTTTCATTTTTGCCAGGACGCCATGGTGGCCCATCAAACCATGTGTTCCAGTGTGTACAATCATAGCATTTCCTTGAGGCCTCCTGCCTTAACAACAAAGCCAATGTTCCCACTGGGAGTGTGAGATTAGGTTTTGAGCAGGCCATTAAGAATAACTATTCTCTGAAGGGAGCAGGCAATTCATTTTAGCAACCCAGCTCTCAAATAGGTAATGAGACTCTCTCTGAACGAAAAAAACCTCAGTTATTTACTCTCCAGAGGGATAATGTACTTGAAATGTAGCTCTCGCCTCGGTAATCCATTTTTTAGCCCATGGACTGTAATTATGCAGGTGGTGATAATTTGCACAGGGGTGCTATCTGTTACTGCAATGCATATTGCAAGCCTGTGCTACTTTGCTCTGTTTCCCTTAACAACTGTCAGTGCTCTCTTGCAGCAGCAAAAATCAATGTTTGTTTATAGTTCAAGGAGACTCTAAGATAAGCCTAGGCGAAATGTCCTGTTCACAATATGCAAAATGACATCAGCACATTTCGAACAGGGTTTTGCTGCTGAGGACTTGTTCAAGTAGAATATGTGTTGCGAGGGGCATTTTCTCTGTGAACCCGTCCGCTTGGAGTTATCTCAAGTGAATTTTGAATGTGAGGTACGCCTTTGCTTTAGTTTTTTTCTATAAATACTCTAAAACGCATGTCACAGATTGTACAGTCATTTCGTGACATTTTCTTAACATTTCGTGCAATTTCTATAGAAAAACATGCGATTTCGCACAGCCCTAGAAAAAGGATCACTAGTCACCTTCCAGCCTCCCCTGAGGTAGTGTGCATTTGTAGGCTGGTCTCCATCACAGAGGAGCCCGGGCATAGGTAGGAGTAACAGGGCATTTATAGTGGCTCAGGGCACTGCCTCACTTTTCTGATGCAGCCATTGGTATTGGAATGAATGAGTTACTCCTTTTCTGTAGCTGCAAGTGGTCTTGTGTTTATGAAAGGCAAGTACTCCAGAACTCCGCACGGGGCAAACTCTTGTGCTAGAGCAGTTCCTGGTGGTGATGACAGTCAAGATCAACCAAGTTCTTCTTTTCTTGAGCCTTGTGAACATAGTGCTTCTGTCTCCACCTCAACTGCGTCAATTCTGATTTCACCTGTGATCATAGTCGTGCCAGAGGTAGAGCGCCAGAGTTGGGCTAATCTTTAGGGAAGTTATTACAGGTTAAATCAGCCTTAAGGGACAGAAGAATGGGGCAGAGCCTGTCACATGTAAAGTTTTACCCTAAACATACTGCAGACTCCACGCAGACCCTGCTGCCGTTTGAAAGTACAGCGTTGTTGTGAAGTTCCCGATCGTCCGATAGGACAGTCTTATCACTGTCCTATACCACAGCAAACAAAGGTCCCAAGAACACAAGCGAACATAGAAAGAGAGACCTCATCTGTACTTGCTAGAAAAAGTACTATCTCGCTGGACTCAATTTTGCTACTGTTTTTTCCATGATTGCCATGCTGAGAAAGCAACCTAGTTAAGACCTTCTAGAAGAAAACAAAATAATGATTTAAGTTATATGGATCACACCTTTCAGTAAATATTGATACTTTTTGTTCATTTCCATAGGAAGGGGGGGTGTATCTTAGTCCCTTATACGCTTCCCACTCCTGTGACATCGCCCTCCTTTCCTTTCCCCCTTCCATGGTCCTAACCTTTGAACATCGTCAGCTGTTAACTATTACTGTTCTTGTTCTTCAAGATGACTAGGCGCTACTCTCCTGGCTGGAACTGGTGATGTCTAACCAAACGTGTCCGCTTCTCACCTTGAATGATGATTCTTCTTTATAACAAGTTATGTTATGTTATGTTAATTGCACTTATTACGCGCGCAGCTACTCCAAGGAGTATCCCGGCACGACTCCAAAGCCGACATACCATAACCCAGCTTAACCCCTTTGCCGCGGCATGAATTTTGCCACGGCGCTGGGGGGGTTTGGGGGCAGCGCGGCGCCGCCATGCTCGTGACGGAACCACTCCGTCATGAGCCACGGGCGCGCTGTGCTCATGACGGAGTGGTTCCGTCATGACTCCGCCCACTTGCGCTATTCACCCGCACAGGTGGGGAATCAGCGCCGCATGGGCGGAGCGGCCGCCAACGGCCGCAGCATGACGGAACCACTCCGTCATGAGCACACGGCGCTCGTGACTCATGACGGAGTGGTTCCGTCATGAGCAGGGAAGGGGTTAAGAAAAGAGATGCGTTTTGAGCAATTTTTTAAAGACACCAAGGTTTTCAACAGTGCGAAGCGAGAGGGGGAGAGCATTCCAGGCGAAGGCCCGCAAATATGACCAGAGAAGCGCCGCCTAACCGATGGTGCTGGAAGCCAGGAATCATCATCAGTCTAAGGGAGGAGGACCTCAAGGATCTCCCCGGCACGTAAAATGAAAAGCGTTTCTGTAAGTAGCCGGGGTCTTGCCCGTGAAGAGCGCGATGGGCTATGGTAAGAGATTTGAAAACCACACGTGCCTTGACCGGGAGCCAATGCAGGGAGCGACGGTAGCCCTGCACACTCTGCCTGGGACCCAGCCCACCCAGCAAGCGAACGGCCACGTTCTGGGTCACTTGTAACTTATTGAGAGCAAAAGCTGGGATCCCAGCATAGAGAGCATTGGCATAGTCCAGCCGAGACAAAATAAGTGACCGGACCACCGATTCCCTAGCCGCTTGAGGGAGGAGCGGGAGGAATCTCTTCAGAATTCTGAGGATACCGAAACAACAACCTGTCAGACGCTTGATTTGACTGGAGAAGGAAATATTGCAATCAAAGTAAACACCCAAGTTCTTCACGGTCTGACTGTTAGAAGTAGGCGGGGGGAATTCGGGAGGTCAGATTGACTCCCTAAACCCTAGGGGGAAGTCGCCGAACATAAGCACCTCAGATTTATCCTCATTGCATTTTAAATGGGCTGACGCCAGCCACTCAAAAATCGAGGAGAGACACCTCTGCGCAAGGGCCACCGAGGACCCCTGCTTGTCCCAGGTAAACAACAGTTGTGTGTCGTCGGCATAGGCAATAACCTGGCATGTGCAGAGGTTGAAGGTTTACTTCCAGGAAGTGCTAGCGGAGGCACTGAGATGATCAAACACAAACAACAATACTATTATAGAATAATGTAACGATTCAACCAATTTCATAAGCTCAAGGAGATGTGTATTAACCAGCAACCTCTTCAAATAGGGAAAAATTGTAAAGAGAAAACAGAGAAAAACAGGCGCAAGTCATTAGGACTAAAGATAAAGAGTAGCACTAATGAACAAGAGTAAAAGTGGTGAAGAGATTGTCAGATCGGTCAGTGTAGTGACAATGTTATGGAGTCTCCACCTCTGCCAAACCGGCTTTAAGCTGAACCACAAAACGTAAACATTGCTGATGTGTGGTGGACATGTTCCCTCCAAGCAGCTCCTGATTACATTGTTGCAGCCACTCTGGGGGAGCAGGGGTGCCAGCTGATCTCTCAAACCATTCTAACATAATAGAGCAGTCATAACTTAAGTGAGTCTTGGAGCTAAGCCCACAATGTATTGGTCAGTTGCCAGGTTTCATACCAAATACTGTGAATCTAGACATGTGCCTGAAAGTGACACAGTTTTTCACAGTCGTCACTTAGGACATGAACCCCTCATCCACCAGCTGGCTCTTCTTCCAAGACACCTTTACTTTGACAAATACTTCCCTGACTCCACAGCTTGGTTACAAATCAAAACAGAAACTAAAGGACTTAAGCCTCAGTCCTTCCCGACAGCAGATTCTCTCTATTTCCACCTGCTCCAAATCCAATTGTAGTCTGATGTTCTGGTGGTGGGCAGCTTTTTAAAGAGGTCAGTAGCCAGTGATTAACGATAATTCCTAATCCAATACGGCAGACCTTTTCACAGTTTAATCAGTTCACGTTCGCAGGATGTTCTGTTGTTTTATCGTAAAGAAAACCCAGTAAACCTTATTCTGGGGCTCTTTCACTTGGGGCCGGAGTGTGGATATCCTAATTCCTACCCAGTCTAAATTAAATTGGGGACCTCCCTTTGAAAACCAACCCTGGCTGCTTCTGAAGCGATGTCCTCTCCTGTTAATAGCAGACTCTATTTCCTACTAATAGCTCAAATGTCCAGATCCCATCCTGGCCTTTATGATGCCATGGGCCATCCTGTCCACTGCTATCTAGCATATTCCCAAATACCTAGCAGTACATGACCCTTAACTAACTGCTTCCTGTCTTGCTTTTGCATTATACCACAACATTATGGCAAGATTATGCGAAATCGTGCAAAATAAAAACCCATCATTTCATGCTATATTTTATTGTGAACTATATCATACCATCAATTTTTGGTGCAAGGGTGCATTTAAACAACAGCACTGTAAACAACAGCCGCTAACATTCTGTTGTTTCGGTGCATTCACTGTAAATTGTTGCCACAAATTGTGCCATTCGCGATACATTTTTCCCTCAAATTGCACACAATTACGCAAACTGGCATAATGGTATAATTTCAGGAATTTCACGTTAACAAGTGTAACACGAAATTCCCAAAACTACGGGAATGATGTCAGCGTAATTTAAATGTCACCAAGGCCTAACTAGGAAGGACTACCACAACCTAATGGAGTGAAGGAGAGCTTTTGTATTGTGTGACTGAAGGAACACTCCGTTGCAAAAATTAAACATGTACCACTTTTAAACACTATGCACCCAGCCCATTGGGGATTCAAGCTGACACTTATGGGAGACACCTAATGGGAAATATATGCTTTTAAACATGTTAAAAACAGTTAAAAAACAGTTTTGTTTGACAGGTGCTTGCTGCCACATTGCTCAAAGCAGTTCAGAGCTACAATGGCATGCATGAAGCCATACTTTTAAAGTCACTCATGTGATGGGTGGTGTAAATCCACATGACAGCCCACATATGACATTTAAACTTCAGGCTACTGCTGCACTTCCTCGACCAAATTACTGTGTCCTTACTTGAGAATGATACATGCCATTTAGGTTTAGACAATCGTCCACTATGTTTAGGGATCAGAGGCAGTGGAAATGTTGATCAATTTCTCAGGGTCGGCAGTGTGGCAGTTAATGCCTGATTACATGTTGCACTGTACTGGTATAATGGTAAAATAGCATGCAATTGTAACCGTGCAGCAAATACATATTGATACCATGCAATTATAAGTGAAACTCCATGGAATGGGAAATTACTCTGTGGAACTGATTTTTTCAGTTGTAAAACTGCACTGATTCCTAATTCCATGTATACATTTACCATCTGCTGGGCAGGAGATAATTATATGTCAGCATTTGGTGGTGCTGATGGAGGGGTTGGGAGGGTAGGGGAAGGTGAAGTATTTTTCTGACATGAAGAGCATTGTATGCTCCTCCCTGTCAAAAAACATACGGAATGAGGCTTGGCTGCTGATGCAACGAAAGCCTCATGGGATTTTTATGGCCATTTGAAATTGCACAGAGCGGAATCCATTGGATAATCTGGTTCCACCTGACTCAGCATTGGGGAATTTTTAACCATTTTCATGTCACAAAGGCACATTCAGCTGCACAACAACGCTTTCACGTTAGTTTATCAGCAGAATAAAAGACATGAGTCTGGCCAAGATGCAGTCGCGGCCCGTGGAGGGAGTTCTGTGGGGCGGAAAGGCAGGGCGGGGGAGGGGCAGGGTGGGGGATACTAAAAACCGGAATATGGATAATTGGAGGTAAGTAAACTATTAAATAAATAAAACTAATTTCGTAGCGCGCCCTGCATCGCTCAATGCAGGGCGTGCTACGAAATACGTTTTATTTATTTAATAGTTTACTTACCTCCAATTATCCATATTCCGGTTTTTAGTACCCCCCACACCGCCCCTCCCCCGCCCCACCTTTCCGCCCCACGGAACTCCCTCCACGGACCGCGGCTGCCAAGATGCCCTAAATATATACTTATCGGTGTTCTCTGGTACACATATGAAATATACTGATGACGTGCACAGAGGTGATGCAGATAAAGAATACTGGTTCTGGCTGGATTTTGTTCACCACGTTTCTGCCTTGCTTGTCATTCACTGTCAGTTAGACTGCGCAGTGGTCAGTTTTTTATACATACATTGACATTTGATATTTAGATTAGAGAGGTCTTCACTCCTGAGTTGCCCAGAACGAAGTCAGCTTACCGGCTATTGTCCTTCTTGGACCAAGGTTGGGTCTATGAAGCTGTAACTGAGTTTGACTGAACTCGGCTAACAGAAGGCTCCCTCCTCTTTGCCCTGCCTGCTGAAGGCCTTATAACACAGAGGCACTGTGTGCAGGTTTGCAAAGTGACACCTATAACACTTCCCCCATGGGAACCTTAGTTTATTTTCATGCTCGCAGAGCAGTGAGAATAGTCGGTGTTGAAATTAGGAAACCTAGGGTTGAGAACAATGATAGTAATGTTCTTTCTGTTCACTCTCATATTAACCCAGAAAATAGCAATCTGCTTTATATGTCTTGTGATCACAGCACATGAATTAATGATAGAATACTGCAGTAAATGTTTTTCAGCATACATTGTGTCATTCTTAGTACAGGTGCTTGAGTGTGACATTCTAAGCTTGAAAATGGGTGTTTCCTGAATACCACAGGTTATCCTAGGAGAGGGACTGTTTTGTTACCGGAAAGCACTTCCGCAGAGTGCAAGACTGCAGTAAAGCTGATAAATGCATATCACATTGAACCAAGGCCTTGAGTTAGGACCTATAGGGCTTGGGGTTCTAGACCTGTAAACCTAGCGCATATCCCTAAGATATGCAACACCCTCATAACATTTTTGAGTGAGGTTCCGACAGCTTCCAATAGCTGTTTGAACATCCACTGATTACTGGTTGTATTTGTGTGTAGATATTTATAGGCTCTTATTAAATGAAGCTTTAGAAATATAATTCTGTCAAACAAATATCAATTATGTTATTTTCAATGTGAAATACATAATTCATGGATTTGCCATGAAGATATCTGCCGCTGTCAGAAAAATAGGCGTCTAATTATTTAATGAGATGAGGCTAAATTTGAGACACTGACTTCTAGGCCCATTGTATAATCGGGTGTCTGACAAGGGCCAGCTCCATTGTAGAAACATTGTGCTGCAAAAGAAGCACGTTGTCATGCAATGTGCTTGTTACATGGGGTAGATAATATCAGTAGCTGCTGCCTTTCATAACAAGTGGAAGGGCGGGGAAGGGGGAGACATGTGGGATGGGGGAATATAATAAATGTAAAAAAAGCACTTACCTGCTGCTGGGCTGCTGGCCGCCATCTCAGGATTCATCTGTTCAGGGTCCCTGCACACTGCACAGCCTCCTAGACGCCAATCAAGATGCTGCTCTCAGGAGAGCAGTACCGTGATTGGCCTGTGCGGGCTTGTTTAACGCTGGCCCAGGTCCTAGGAGCCTGTGCCTCTACTCCACCCAGTTGTACAACACAAATTGGGTGGAGAGAGATCAAAGTGAGCTTGATGGTTTGGGCGGCCTTATACAGCTGGCCAAACCATCATGCGCGCTTTACAGTGTGCACTATCCTACCCCTGCACTCCTCATGGCCCACCCCCGCAGACCTGGCTGCAGCAGAAATTAAAATAAAATTATGAAAACATGGTTTTATTATCATTTTATGTATCCCGCTTCTGTCTGCTGCCTGGCGCTCAGCAGGGGAGGCGATGCTCCTCCGCCACAGCTGGTAATTATAAAAAAGTCTTGTGCGAGCCTGACTTGGGGTCCACTCATGTTTGCTATGGCTACCAGTGCGTCATGTGTACAGCACAAGGGTTCACATTTTAATAGAAGCGGGGTACACTCATGTGTGCTACGGCTACCAGTGCGTCGTGTGCACAGCACAAGGGATTACATTTTAATAGAAGCGGGGTACACTCATGTGTGCTACGGCTACCAGTGCACCGTGTGTACAGCACAAGGGTTAACATTTTAATAGAAGCGGGGTACACTCATGTGTGCTACGGCTACCAGTGCGTCGTGTGCACAGCACAAGGGATTACATTTTAATAGAAGCGGGGTACACTCATGTGTGCTACGGCTACCAGTGCACCGTGTGTACAGCACAAGGGTTAACATTTTAATAGAAGCGGGGTACACTCATGTGTACTACGGCTACCAGTGCACCGTGTGTACAGCACAAGGGTTAACATTTTAATAGAAGCGGGGTACACTCATGTGTGCTACGGCTACCAGTGCGCCGTGTGTACAGCACAAGGGTTCACATTTTAATAGAAGCGGGGTACACTCATGTGTGCTACGACTACCAGTGCGCCGTGTGTACAGCACAAGGGTTCACATTTTAATAGAAGCGGGGTACACTCATGTGTGCTACGGCTACCAGTGCGTCGTGTGCACAGCACAAGGGATTACATTTCAATAGAAGCGGGGTACACTCATGTGTGCTACGGCTACCAGTGCACCGTGTGTACAGCACAAGGGTTCACATTTTAATAGAAGCGGGGTACACTCATGTGTGCTACGGCTACCAGTGCGCCGTGTGTACAGCACAAGGGTTCACATTTTAATAGAAGCGGGGTACACTCATGTGTGCTACGGCTACCAGTGCGTCGTGTGCACAGCACAAGGGATTACATTTCAATAGAAGCGGGGTACACTCATGTGTGCTACGGCTACCAGTGCACCGTGTGTACAGCACAAGGGTTCACATTTTAATAGAAGCGGGGTACACTCGTGTGCTACGGCTACCTGTGCGCCGTGTGTACAGCACAATGGTTCACATTTTAATAGAAGCGGGGTACACTCATGTGTGCTACGGCTGCCAGTGCGTCGTGTGTACAGCACAAGGGTTCACATTTTAATAGAAGCGGGGTACACTCATGTGTGCTACGGCTGCCAGTGCGCCGTGTGTACAGCACAAGGGTTCACATTTTAATAGAACCGGGGTACACTCATGTGTGCTACGGCTGCCAGTGCGTCGTGTGTGCAGCACAAGGGTTCACATTTTAATGGAAGCGGGGTACACTCATGTGTGCTACGGCTGCCAGTGCGTCGTGTGTACAGCACAAGGGTTCACATTTTAATAGAAGCGGGGTACACTCATGTGTGCTACGGCTGCCAGTGCGTCGTGTGTACAGCACAAGCGTTCACATTTTAATAGAAGCATACGAAGGTTGAGAAAGTTAGCAAGGGCTCGGAGGTCAATCGAGTCAAATGCCGTCTCCTTTTAAAGGCCACCTAACTGCATGTGTGCACGTGCTCACTACATATTATGCTCTCTTCGATGGTGCTGCATGTTGCATAAATGAGGGGTCTGGCTCTATCATGCAGGTAAGCAAACTATGTTATTATCAGGTATAGAACATGATGTCCCGAGTGGAGTCTTGTTAGCTAAGTGTAAGAACAATAACACTGCATTAATGTAATCACTCAGGTCAGAAATTCACTAATTGCGTGGTCTCACAGATACCTCTCATTCACTTTGCACAATTATATGTCCTCATATAACTTAGATTCTGTCAGAATAGTGAATCCATTTTAAGCAGGAATTGTGACATTTATTAGAATCTGCCTCTCATACATCTGGTTTTCAAAAGGGATTGACCTGCTCAATCATTTCTGGAAATTGACATCGTTGCCCAGGGCCTCTTCCTTAAGTAACAATGTGGTTGTATTAGATAGAGGTTTAAACAAGCACTACCAATGAATCTTTAATTTGTTTTGCATTTTTTACATAGCCCACAACGTACCCAATGAGAGGCGTTACACAACACTTTATTAAAAAGCAGACATGATAATACAGATATGTAATGCAAGGGCAAGGTATATAGGGCCATTAATGGGGTGAGATAGAATCAAGAAGAACATGATAGAACAGATGAATTAAAAAAAGAGATTCATTATAAACAATGTAGCAAATGTGAGTACATCTCCAGTGCCATTCCCGATTTGTTCGATTTTCTTACCCTATTTTTCTGGTATTGTGATTCTGTGCCCTGTGACACTACTATTCAGTGCTATAGTGTGTGTGCTCTGCCCCTACAATGATTTTGAGAAAAACAGTTTCACCCAATCGGTATAATACATTTTCCTTTAGAGCCATGGTAGATGTCCCAGATAACACACCAGAGGCATGGAAGTTAAATGTGATGTGTGGACAGCAGTATGCATTTAAAACATCCACATACATAACACAAGTATATGTCTTTCAGGCGCACCACTGTACCCTGGTTGAGCCTCAATTTAAAGCCACTGAAGTGACACATGACAAGGAAACATTTCTTTTCCTTGTTCAAAAACCTAGGAAAGCCAAGTGTGTCTCTTAAGCCCACTAGACGGAGTGCATAATACATAAAAATGGGAAACTATATATTTGTGCCCTTTACTGTGACTGAAAGCCTAGAAGCTATTTTCACTGTGTAGGTTCAGTATTATTTTCTATTGAGGTGAGCGAGCCAACAAATAAACAGAGGGAGCCAAGCCAGAGCCGAGCCAAGGGACTGGCTTGGCTTTAAGAGTCTGTGCATGAGCCTAGTGTGGTGATGTGATGTTAATGTTAACACTGGGAGAGAATGTAATGATGTAACATGGAATGTGTTAGTGGGGGTTCTGCTCCGGAGTTCTGCTGGGAGCAGTTGGGACTTCATGTTGGAGCAATGCCGGTTGGGACGGCTCTCTGTACCAAGAAATAAACTTAATGCATCTGAAGTAACCTGAAGCCGTTTCCTCGTCTTTACAGTGGCGACAGAGGATGATGTTACTTATATCGCTACTACAGCTGACTACATTCGGCATTTGAAAACTTCGTATTGATTGCCCGGAGCCTGGGTTTTCATTCAACTGTGAGTAATTTTTGTTTTTATTGTTGTTCGAGTTAACATCGAACGTTCCGTCGTGCAGAGAGCCGTGCCCATATTTTTATTCGTCTGCCCGTTTTTTTTAAATAAGAGGTTTGCGGGAGATTCAAAGATTCAAAGAATACGAGTAATAAAAAAAAATATATACCAACGACGCTCCTATACCAAAGAGAAGGATAACATTTTAAAGAAGGACTTTATCTTACCGGTCACCGTCATATCTCACTGTTAATTTCGAGCGTCGTTACAGAAAGCAGGAGGTGTTCATCTTCTCGTAACTTCTCTTGTTTGATGACGTTGTGGAACCTTCAGCGGAGTTTGGCGAAGGAGGCTGAGAAGGGTTCCATGTTATTCAGTGCGCAGGAAGAATCTTCACTGAGTCGTTTCTAATTTGACGTCAGCGCGCAACGTCACGTTCACAGTGGCCATTTTGGATTGGTCACACACTTCTCGTTTGTTTCATTATTTGCTACTTTCAAAACGTAGCGTTTAGTTCGAAGTCATATTTTATCGATTTGTGCGCACAGCCATTTGTTACGTGCTTTGAGGCGCAATTTTTTTTTATTCTCTTTATTGATTGCACGTGGATTGGAAATTGGAAACTTGGGCATTCATAACGCAAATGTGTTATTGGAAATGTATATATACACCAAGAATATAACTCATATGGTGCAATTCTACCATCTGCTGGTTTAAACTGGAATTTTTTTTTTTTTGGTCACTATCTGGATTCGCTGCTGTCTGTGAGAGGTGTTGACTTTGTGTTTCTTCTTAGTTTAACAGAGTTTGGCCTTCTCATTTTCTGCTATCTTGCAGAGGCAGTGAATTTTCAGGAACTATTTTTTTTTTTTCTCTCTTCTTCTTTTCTCTCATATCCATTTCTATTTTCTTCTTGTTAATCAATTTCATTCCACAGTTTTTTTTTATTATTATTATTTTTGGTTCTCTTTGGCGAAATGCAGAGCGTCATTGCACCAGCGCCTTTTCTACAAGAACCCGGAGATCCTCCTTTAGAATGGAAACTATGGTTTAGATCGTTCAAGGCATATCTAGGTGCGATTGATGGACAGAGATACAGGCCTGAGAGGAAAAAGAACTTAATGTATTACCATCTAGGGGTTGAAGGACAAAATGTATTTGACCATCTACCTCCCTATGATCCACCTGAAGGAGAAGATCCTGATGAGTTCCAAACAGCGGTAGCGCAATTGGACAAATATTTCACTAAAACAAAGAATATTGTGGTGCATAGATACAAGTTTTTTACGAGAACACAGAAATCTGATGAGAGCATAGATACTTTTATTACAGCTTTAAAAGTTTTGGCTTCTAAATGTGAATTTGAGAATTTCACTTCCCAATTAGTGAGAGACCAACTGGTCGCACGTTGTTATTGTAAAAAGATACAGGAAAGGCTACTAACATGTAAAGACCCTACTCTTGACAAAGCAGTTGATATTGCTAAAAGTATTGAGAGTTCAATGGATGACGCAAAACAGCTTGAAACTGCTCTATCTAACTCTTCCATTTCAGGTGCTGTTTCTACTAAGCATCCTGGTGCCAGTTCTGTCAAACCTTCTATTCCTATGTTTGACAATGCTTTTAGGGGTAATGCTTTTCGTGGCAATATGAGGAGACCGGGTGTTATTAGAGGTGGAAGATCATTTGTACAAGATAGGCAGTTCAATTCTAGAATATATTGTTTTAGATGTGGTTCTCCTTTACATGTTTCTTCTTTTAAAAATTGCCCAGCTATCAATCAACAGTGTGGGCAATGTGGAAGAATGGGCCATTTTGCTAAAGTTTGTATGGGTAGCAGAAGGAGAAATGTTAGATGCGTAATTAACGATGAGAATTTTTATGATGAAGATGTTGAAAATCAAGAATATGTTGTAGTGGTAAAGAATCGCAATGAAGAAGGGCTATTAAACATTCCTGATCCGGAAGTTTTAGTTACAATTGAAACAAGTCAAATCCGACTTCTGGTTGACACAGGGGCTCGTATCACTATTGTGGCACAAGAAAAGTATCAAAAGTTCTGGTATCAGAAAAGTCTTTTGCCACCTGATGTTCGTACAGTGGCTTTTGAAGGTAGTAAAATTGACTTATTAGGATACTTTTGGGCCACCATAGGGGTTTTAGGTGAAACTATCAATGGTAAGGTATACGTTGCTAAAAGAGGGATCAATGTTCTTGGGCTCGTTCACCAAGCAGAGTTTGGTTTAACTATTAAGCCTGGGTTGAAGAACCCTGTCTTCATTGACAAGCAGCTTGATCAGAAACATCATGATAAACATGCTTGCTCACTTTCTAGCACACAGTCATTCAATGATTGGGAACACAAGTTCAGTAATGTTTTTAAAAATAGTCTGGGAAAAATTACTAATTTTCAACATTTTATAAAGCTAAAAGAGAATACCACTCCTGTCAAACACAGATTACGCAATGTCCCGTTGAGTATCAGAGAGGATCTTTCTAAACATCTGCAAAGTTTGTGTGAACAAGGCATAATTGAAAAAGTTGAGTCCACCCTTTGGCTTTCCCCTATTGTTTTGGCAAAGAAAAGGTCTGGGGACCTGAGGATGTGTGTCGACTTGAGAAGCTTGAACGAGGCCATTTGGGTTGACGGCTTTCCTCTTCCACGCATTGAGGACCTGATTGCGAAAGTTGGTTTGTCTTCATGGTTTACGAAATTGGACCTCAAAGCTGCGTATCATCAAGTCGAACTTCATCCTCAGTCCCGACACCTTACTGCTTTCGTCACTCCCGATGGTGTTTTCCAGTTTTGTCGACTTCCTTTTGGGCTAGCTTCTGCGGCTGCGGATTTTCAGAGACTAATGACTGAAATGTTTAGACATAACCCCAATGTGGTGGTATTCCAAGATGATATTCTTGTTTTCTCTAAAAGTGAAGCGGAACATGATGTTGTTCTCGATCAAGTTTTTAGTGTACTAGAGAGCAGAGGGGTGACCTTACAGAAAAGTAAGTGTTTCTTTAAGGTGAAAGAGATTGAATATCTAGGGCATGTAATATCAGAACGAGGCATTAAACCAAGACCTGGCTTAGTCAAAAGTATAGTGGAGGCTCCAGCTCCCCAAAATAGAGAACAATTGATGTCTTTTCTCGGACTCTGTGAGTTTTATGCAAAATTCATGAAAGATTTTGCCAAAACCACAGAGTGTTTTAGAAACCTACTTAAAAAAGGAACGACATTTGTATGGTCAGAAGAATGTGAAAAAGGTTTTCAATCTATTAAGAGTCACATTGTTAGTGCACCTGCTTTGCAGGCTTTTGTGGAAGGAAGGCAAACCATCATTACAGTTGATGCATGCGAGTATGGTCTGGGTGCTGTGTTGTCGCAGTTTGCTGAAGGGAAAGAGTTCACAGTGGGATTTGCTTCCAGGACTCTTCGTCCTGTTGAGCGAAAGTATTCGGTTATTGAAAAGGAACTGTTAGCCTGTGCATGGAGTGTTGAGAAGTTCAAGTCATATTTGTGGGGCAGATCCTTTGTCCTTAGAACTGACCATCGACCATTAGTTGACATTTTGTCAGGAAAAAATATTAAACGTACCACTGCTAGATTAGCTAGGTTATCGACCAAATTGCTAGAATTCACGTTCAAGGTAGAGTATATTCCTGGAGGGAGAAACAGCAGAGCGGATTGTTTATCTAGGCTTCCCATTCAGGATACAGATGAACAAGATTGGGAAACCGATGTAGAGGAATGTTTTGTAGCGTGTGTCAATCAGGACATTCTCTCGTTTGCAGAAGAAGACTGGGTCGCTGAAGTTGATAAAGATATTGTACTTAGTGAGGTTGTTTCTTTGATCAAGAGAGGTTGGCCTAAGGAGAAACTTCTTACTCCAGAACTTCAAATGTTCTGGAAAGTCAACAGTGAACTGTCTCTAGAAGGTGGAAAAGTAGTAAGAAGTGACAAACTTGTACCTCCATCGTGTTACCGAGATAGAATTATTTTAGCTGCTCATGCGGGTCATTTAGGTGCAACCATTACTAAAAGGAAGGTGAGATCTGATTTTTGGTGGCCAAGAATGGATTCTCAAATTGATGAGATGGTTAAACAGTGTGTAAGATGCAATACTAGTGACAAAGTTTTGGTGTTAGAAGGCACTGTTGACTCTCCTGTGTCTCCTCCTGGGAGAGCATGGCAGAAAATAGGCATGGATTTTCTTGGACCTTTCCATGTTCTCCCTGCCAATTCTAAATATTTTTTGGTGCTTGTGGACCATTTATCCAGATGGGTTGAGGTTGAGCCCATCAATGTTCCAAATTCCGAAAGTGTTATTGCTTGTCTCAATAAGATTTTTCTTAGGGAAGGTTTTCCGGAGGAAATTCTTACAGACAATGGTGTTCAATTTGTCTCGAAAGAGATGGTTGGTTTTTTACGTTCTTGTGGTATTAAACACACAAGAACTCCTCTTTATCACCCACAAAGCAATGGGAAAACTGAGAGATTCAATAGAGTTATAGTAGAGTGTGTTCAAGCAGCTTTTAGGTCTAAGGCTTGCATTTTCAAAGCAGTGAATGATCTCGTGTGGTCGTATCGTACATCGCCCCATGTTGCTACCAATTTTAGTCCATTTGAACTTATGAGAGGGAGGAAAACTCCTTCGCAAGTTTATCCTTTTTGGATGGTGAAATCTTTTCATCGTGTTAGTGACATAGGGAACATGTGGGACTCTGCTAGTAGAAAATCATCCGAAGTCTGTAAAAGAATTGAACCAGTTACTGGAAAAGATGCTCACAGTATTTGCATTGGTGATTGGGTTAGAGTGAAAAATCCGGTGTCAGTTAGAAAAGGTCTTTCAAAGTTTTTAGATTCTCAGCAGGTTGTGGACATCAGAAAGAATGCTGTTAAGTTGGCCAATGGAAATTGGTGGAATACTTCTCGAGTAGCAAAGGATCCAGGTTATTTTAACAAGAATGGGGAACATGAGAAAGTTGCTTTAAGGAGTGATAATTGTGTGAGAAGGAGCACCAGAACTCATACAAAGTCAAGCAGGTTACAGGATTATGTATAAGTTATATTTATATAGTTATATATATAGCTATGTTTATTTTCATCACTTTTCTTTTCCCTTACATTTTTTATTGTATTATTTTATTGTTAGAAGTATGTTTCTTAAAAAAAGGGGGAGGTGTGGTGATGTGATGTTAATGTTAACACTGATAGAGAATGTAATGATGTAACATGGAATGTGTTAGTGGGGGTTCTGCTCCGGAGTTCTGCTGGGAGCAGTTGGGAGCAGTTGGGACTTCATGTTGGAGCAATGCCGGTTGGGACGGCTCTCTGTACCAAGAAATAAACTTAATGCATCTGAAGTAACCTGAAGCCGTTTCCTCGTCTTTACACCTAGCTCTAACAATATTTGACATGTTAATCATGCATCAAACATAAAGTAAAAATTTGCTAAAGTCTCTTCAAAATACAAAAAAATGTTTTCTTTACCATGAGGGAGCGTTTTACCTTACTACATCAGATTATATCACAATGTTTTGAAGTATTATTAGAAGTGAGCCTTTGCAAACATTAGCTTAGAAACATTCTTGTCCCCCTACCCTGATGACAATGCTATTTGTGAACTAAGCGGCAAATCAGTTATCGTGTGTATCCTATATGTGGCCCTTATCCTTAGTGTAGATGGAGGAACATTGTAGCCTGTAAAATCAAAAATGAGAGGGTTTCTCACAGGGCACATCCTGAACTCACATATTCAAAGGTCCTCTCATATGTGACAAAGAAAATAAAGGAGGATCAGTAAAATTAAATATTTGTGCAGGATCACACAATTAGATCAAGCGGGAAGCTTAAATTGGTCTCAGATTTGAGGATTCACATTGTGCAATTCAGCTACTAAATGGGTATCTCTTTTTCACATCGAAGGTTAATGCTTTTCTTTAATTCTTTGCTCATGAGCGTGGTTGGCCGGTAGAGGCCACTTTTTACAGTTTTCATAGCCTCAGCATTTCCTAACAGAACCGTTTATCTCATTTTTGGATTTTAGGCACAGGGAGATTGAGTGATATGCCCATATTCACAGTATGTTGAGCAAAGGCTGGGATTTAAACCTGGTTCTTCATGTTCCAGGGGCAGAACCTCTAGTCGCAAGGCCACATTTTCGTCTGTGAAACCTTGGGGGGATAGTAGCAACAACTTGCAATAATTATTGCAAAATGCGCTTAGCGCGTTTGTTTTTATCGCCGCCTATCGCCGGATATTTTCACAGAGATAGCAAGCTATTAGCAACGTTTACCTCCACTGTAATAAAATATCCAGCGATAGCGTCGAAATGCCTGAATATCGCTGGAAGTCCAGCGATATTCACGCATTAACGCCATGGTGAATTTAGCCTGACAATCCACCTCCCATTGAAGAAACAGGTAAGTCATGTTTTAAGCAAGTGTTAAATACTAGCGATAATCACGCTTAGCGCAACTTTTTTTATCGCTTCGCCTGTGTTGCTACTAGGGGGAAGTTGTGTCAGCGACTGTTTTCAGTCACTTTTAGTTGGGAACGCCTACCTTGCATGTCATTAGCGATAATTACCTCTTGTGCCAGTACCAACTTAAACAAAAATCCTGTTACTCATCACACCTCCAGAGGCCAATACACATTCCTTGATGGAAATGATGACTCTGCCTGCCAGAGGAAATAGCCTGCCATCTATTCCCAAGAAGTGTTGTTAACAGCTGGCTACTTAGCAGGGATTAGCTATCAGCAGGGCCAGTGGAATTATATGGTAGGGAAGAAACAATATGTACATTAGGGTTGACTATATGCATCAACAAAAGGCAAAATATGCAGCATAACAGGGCACATTTCGTGATAGCATTATTTCACTATTTTGTTGTTTCCACTCATGTTAACACTGAAGGGATAAGGGTTTCACCCCATTAGAAACAGCTAAACACACAAGCACATCAATAAGCAACTAAAATGTGACAAGTCAACGTTTGTGAAGGGACTTCCACTGCACAGGCATTTTTTGTAACTTATGATCCTTTCGATTTAGATACAAAATATTTTTTGTAAAATCTGCAGAGTATACTGCAGATGATGATTATGTGACAAATGCAGCAAATCCCAAAATTATGCAGAACATACAGTGGCTGCAAATTGCATAATTTCAGTGGCTCTGGCTATTGAGGAGGTGTACAGGACAGCTGGCAGAACAAAGGACCATCTTAGCATGTCTTTATTTGATTTGTTGATCTCAAATGGGGCTCAAATGATCTGCTCCCTTTTCTTCACAGAGCTCTCCTGCAGGTTTTGGCTACAACCTCAAGAAAGGGGAGAACCAGCTCTGTCCGTGTCAGAGGGGATGGAGAGGTCATCTAAATATGTGTGTGGCTAAGCCTCTACCTGAAGCACCTCCAGCGGGAAAAAGGCTCGAGATGTCTAAAATATATGGCTTCTGGGAAGTTTTTGAAGTAAAGCAAATTAGTGTTGCAAAAGGAGGATTGCATTGGGAAGGTTAAGAGGATCTGGTAGGGAAAGTTCTCCATTCACTGGCTAGTGCACAAGATAGGACTGGCACGACGCCACCACTTCCGCAGAACACTCCTGGAGCTGGGAAGACTACACTTGAAGATGAAGATCCTAATGGAAGACAAAATGGTCATGACTTATACAGGAAGAGGACTCAAGGACTCCTGGATCCAGCTGGCACTTTGGGACTGGAACTGATCTAATAATCTAATTGTTGGTTTGCTTGCTCCAAGGACACAAACAGCAGAAGGACTCATGGCTCCAAGAGAGTCCAGCTGACCACAGAGGACTGGATCCAGCAGAAGCCCTGCCCGAGGAAACATTTAGTGACAGATGCGTGCCTTGAGGACCCGGGGGCTTTTGGGTTGACAAGAAAGAACTGAAGCAGAAATTGAAGAAGAGTGAGACTCAGTAATGTTTCAACCGTCAGAAGGCCAGGAAATGTGCTAAGGCTTTCTCGGGGAGATCGCAAGTGGGCAAGAAAAACAGGTCTGTCTTGCTGTGAATAGGGGTGTTCAGTGGGACCTCCCAGTAAAGGTTCCTGGCCTCGTGGAGTTCTGCAAGGCTATACCTTCCAGACTTGCTCTGCTGTAGGATTTTGAGTATCAAAAAGTTGATGAGATCCTGATTAAGATGCCGGTGAACCCGCCACCGGCAGGCTGCCAGTGGCAGTTTCACCCCCATCGAAGGCCTTTTCCTTCACGCCAGATCAGGATGGCGGGCGGTGTGCCCGACGGGCGGAAAGTCAGTCCGCCGTGGGTCTGACAGAGGCAATCGTTACGATTGCCTGTCAGACCCACCTGCATCCATAAAATGGTGGAGGTGCCTAGCAGGCACCGCCTGCCAGATTTGGATGCCGCATCCCCACCAGCCTGTCTATGGCGGTTTAACCGATATTGAAAGGCTGGCGGGGATGTACTTTGGGGGCCCGTTGCAGGCCCCCCTTGTGAAGGGACATGTGGAATTTTCCTATGGTGCCCCCCTACAGATCCCTGCATCCAGTGGAAGGCACTGCATGGTGCCTGCCACGCAGTGCAGGGAAATGCACAACATGCATTTTTAACATTGCGGCAGGTGCTGCAGCCAACAGCACCCGCCACAATGGTAAACATGCACAATGCAACTGCCACAGTGGCATTCACAATGTAATGTCATGTAAGGACCGCCGCCATATAGGCAGCCGGTCCCAATCCCCGGGACGATGGCGGACAGACTTAAGTCCGTCCGCCATCGTAATCAGGCCCTAAGTTTCAGGGAGAAACCCTGGACCTTAGCAATGCAGCAAATCTATCAGACCGGTAAAGTGATTTAGGCAGCCATGAAATCCAGCTTTGTTCTACTAAGAGCTTTTAATGCCAGTATCAATGGCATTAGTGCAGGCTTAATGACAATGTATTGGACTTCAAAAGACCATCACCGGCCTCCGCCTGGCACCTTCAGCTACTGAAGAATTTTTATATCAATTTGAGAAACTACGTCAGAAGGTCATATTATTGTCTGAAACAAGCAGCTTGGTGTATCCATCCTTTGCTCCATTACTGTCAGCTTGAAATCATGCCTGGAGACTAGTCAACCACCAACAGTTGCTTTTCAATGGCACTTTACATCTTCTTGGGAGTTTTTCCTTAAAACATTAAAAAAATCATATTTATGGTTCCACTCATCCAATGTTATTGTCTTTTTGTTGATTACATGTTTCTGTTTTTTCTCCTCCTAAATTGGGATTTTTATTGTGTTGGGTACTAGACTTTTACATTGTTGGTACTGCTTACACTAACCATACACTTCTGTGAAGATAGCCTTATTTTTGTGCCATAGCTAACAGGGCTTGAACAGAAATTCCCCAAGGACTGTGTTTAGAGCTAATCGGACTGTGTTTATTGAATTGGTAGAGATCAACTCCTTCAAAACTTGTAACCCATCCTTTTATTCTTTAATGTGACTGCAAGGTCAAGTTCAAGTTTATTAAGAAAATTAATTTAGACCTCCTCAGAGGTGAACAATGCATCTATTAATGGAAATAATCTAACATTTGAAATAATACAGACACGTTTCAATCAACATATGATAAAAATTCATAATTTTTCCTAAAATACCAACAGAAAGCTTTAAAAAAAATATGTAATATAGGGAAATAGACTTGTTCACTTTGTGGAAGAATAATTAAAAATAGCAAGTCTTGATGCGTGGTTAAGTTAACACATTCCAGTAAGGAAGTAAAAAACACTTTCGTACATCACTAAATACTAGGCAAAAGTGGACATACATAAATTACAATAAGCAAATCTGAGCAAACTATGGGACAGTCTACTTTTTCAAGCAGTAAAGCGGTGACTGAACATCTGCAGACCAGGTACTGGGCAATTATTAACGAAAAGGGTTACATGGAGTCCTATGAAGGTAGTTCGACAAAAAACATTCTTGACGCAAAGTGCTTACCACTTTAGCTTTATAATTGAAATTCCGAAATGGAATTCTTCCTGTCAACAAGTTCCGTAGCCGGTGGTGTCTGTTGCCTCAAGTATCACAAAATCCAGCATTAGGAGCTTTTGGTTGGCACCTGTGTGTAGGGACCTGGCTTTGAGGAATTCTGAAGTAGCTTTCAGGATGTTAAGAACAGATAGTGATGAACTATATGTGTGTGCAGTGGTCAAATATTTTCACAAGGCATAAAGGATGAGGCATAA
Organism: Triturus cristatus; assembly: GCF_964204655.1. Classification (NCBI taxonomy): domain Eukaryota; kingdom Metazoa; phylum Chordata; class Amphibia; order Caudata; family Salamandridae; genus Triturus; species Triturus cristatus. The sequence goes on from NC_140589.1 coordinate 302,632,744, forward strand.
GTTCTGTAGAGAGGAAATGGACATACTGCTAATCCGGCTGAACTGTCCAGTTATAATCTGATAATAAAGATGTTTCAACACAAACAAAATAGATATTGTTGAAAAGTCATCCTCTGCCCTGGGCACCCCTCAACATTTGTCTAACTGGTACTGATGGTAATGGACTCTGACCGACCCTGGGCACTGCCTAACCAGTCCGACGAACTCTGACTGACCCTGAGCTCTGCCTAACCAGGCCCAGTGCCAATGCTATGCTGAAAGAGAAACCCAGAATACAGTCAAAATCACCTATATGCACTAGGGTACACTATGAGTTAGGGTACCCCTGTGATTGGCATGACATCCCCTAGAAGGCCCTAGTGCATAATAGGGCAGGGGGTTGAAGCTATCTTTAAGTCCCTAGTATAGAATAGGGCAGGGCAGTTTAGAGGCCATCAGCCCTCTCTGCACTTGCATGTGTGCACTGCTGAAGCCTGAGGTCAGTTTGAAAATAGCTCTGTGTTGCAGGACTGCTTTTAAAATGCTGGTTGTGCCTAACTCGACTTTGGTGTTTGTGGCACTTAAGAATTGATAAACTACAATGGTTGGGCATATTAGATGCCCCTAGGGTCTCCCCTAGGTGTCCCATGGGTGGGGGATTAGGTATTTTAGGTTTATATGCACTGGGTTTAGTGAACATGTACATTTCACTCCCCACATTGTAGTAAAGTGCTTCCCAAAATTGACTTTTGTACTAGGAGCATTGTGGGGTGAGGATCGGTAATACGTTTGCATATTCAGAACCCTTAGATTCCCCTCTAGGTGTTCCAGGGGCTAGGGTCCTGTATATATAAGCAGGGTTCTTATAACAGATGTATCATAAGCCCTGGTGTGGGAAAAATGGCCCAAGTCATTTTTTCCCATTGCACATCCCCTGCCACATAGGTTAACATGGCAAAAAGTTATTAACTAATAATGCCAGCTAGCAGAATAATAAAAATGGCATGCAAAGACTTCCTAGAATGGTATTGATAAACCCAACAATATGGTATTATTGAATTTCTTCTCAAATGTACAGACAAGAAGTTATCAGACAGTCTTGGCTGTAAGCTAATATTCAGCCTTCCAGTGGTCTGTCCTAATTGGTCAGAGTTAAGTGGATTAGACAGGCTCCTTTAATGAGGTGATAAATAGCCCCGGGTTAGCCAGCTCTTCTGGGAGGGCAGGGTTCTGCTACATAGGAATTCCAGAGCAGGGGGAGGGGTTGTAAACAATATGCATCAATGGAAGGATGAGACAGGCAGAAGAAACCAGTTTCATTTACACCTCTCCTCTTGGAACCCAGCCAGATTGTAGGATTAACGAAGGAAAGAGCAGATGCAAGGTGGAGAGACTATGGAGATTAGCCATCCTGGAGGTGTGTTTAGCCAGCTCTTCTCTCCCAGCTGGAAAATCAGCCATGATGACTTTTGGAGAATGTTGCTCTCTGGAAGGAAATAGTGCCACACTTTGGATGATGTGGTCATACCCTGGGGTGTTGCCCTGCACCTCATTGGACATGAGTGCCCCCCTGCTTGATCCAGAGAACTTGGAAAAGGATCTGAAAGGGGTTGAGCCTCTCAGATCTACTGCTTGAAACTCAAGAAAGAAGAAGGGTCCATGCTGAGAAGTTTGATTTGCACCAACCAGCCCCTGCACTCTGAAGACTGCGCCTGCTGAACAATCCAGAACTACAGCCTTGTGGACTGCCTTGCTTCAAAACGACTAAAGAGTGGATTCCCTGCAAGCTGCAGGTTAACAGAGCTCACCTAGAACATTACCACCAGGAATCCTCAGCCTGGAGTACTACCAGTGGATTTGTAAGGGTTTTGTCCAAGTGGATTGTGGGAACTGAAGTCCCAAACTTTCAAGGACCATCCTTGAGCTTCCAGACTCTTGGAGTAAGTTTTGGACCCTTTGGGGAACTCCAGAAAGAGGTTCCTGAAGTTTGGAGAAATTTGGAACAACTTTGGAAAAAAATTCATACTTCAACCAACTCGACCTGGCCAGCAAAGCTGACGACCCTCAACCGTGAACTGACCTGCCGCCCAGGTTCGTCCTGCTAAAAATCTCTGGAGGTCTGGCTTCCAGAGTTTGACCAGGAGTAGGCTGAAACCCAAGCCGGTGAACCATCACTGAATCCAGCCTGGTGAAGAGCATCGAGGGACAGGCAAGAAAAAGCTCTGAAAAGTTTGTAAGTCCAAAAGTTAAAAACAGGTGAATGGGACCATCAGCGAGAGCCAAGCTCCCCAACTTCAACCACGAGCTGGCCTGGATCCCTGGTTCAGCCTTCTGAAGATCTACAGAGTTTGGACTTAGACAAGTTTGACTGGGAGCTCGTCGAAAGGAGAGCCAGGAAACCCTCACCTAATCCGGACTGGCTGAGAGCTTTGAGGGACACCGGGAAGAAAGGCTCCAGAACAGTTTTTAAGTCAGAAGTAAAAACTTTGACCGAGACCTACCACGAGGTTTAGCCGTGCAGGGCTCCATTGCGGTCGGCATGAAACTTATACTTTGATCCAGTCTAGCACGACCAGATATAGGTTTCTATGTGCTTGATGTGACTGGAATATGAATCATTGCAGATCCCGTTCAGTGTGCAGGGGACAGATTTGGTTCAGCACGCAGGGAGGGACCAGCTTTTGCATGCAATGGTAAGGCGCCTACAGCTGACATCAGCAAGTAATGATTTTGGTGGGCATTGGAGCAGCTGGTAGGAGGATTAACTTGCTGGTGGTCCTGGACCTTTCCACCCTAACCGTGGTTGCCTGGAGGTGATTATGATGGGGGCTGTCTGGCGGTTGGTCAGAACACAGCCCCCCCCCCGGCAGGGATGGTGCGTTACTCGGTTCCCTGAAGAATTATATCAAATTGGGAGCACTTTCAATCCCTGACCTAGTCAGAAGGGACACATTTTAGGGGGCGTTTGGAAGCATGGGAGTCCTACCTTTTACAGCGGTGTCCTTTGGCAAAAGGGGATGAATCTGTCTCCACAGGAGAGAGGGTTACCCTTGGAGGCAGTCGTCTGGGCAGTGTCCATCAGGCTACTGCTGAGGAGGTCCAAAAAACAGACATGTGAGAAATGGGAGTCATGTGAAGCCATTCATTAAGTCAGAGAACAGGTAAGTAGTTCAGCGGATCCATGATTGGCAGCAAACAAGTAGCTCAGGGAGTTAAACATCAAGAGTTGTGCATTGGGTGGCCTGAGGTTACTGCAGCGCTATGTCCACCTGGATTATTGATTCTCTGGATAGCCTGGTACTGCAAGTGGGAGTGCCACCATGTCCTTCATAGAGAGTCAGGCACTTCTGGTCTTATATTTTGCATCTCTCTCAATAGTCAAAAGGGGGCCCCCTAGAATGTTCATAATATGTTGGTAGGATGTCATGCCATGGTTGGCCAAACAGCTCCCCCCATAGGAATACTAGTTAATCCCATAGGAGGTCAATCATTCTGTTCTAAAGACAGTTGGTGTTATCAGACATATCTTGCTCCAATTTAGGAGGGGGTGAGCTGTTATATAGCGACGGGGTGCACCTATCTCTCAAGGGCCAGAAAGTCTTTTGGGGGCTGTAGATCAAAGAAAGTCTGGTGAAAGCTTGTATAAAGGAACATCGATGTCATTATTTGCCCAAGAATCCTTGGTGGAGAATGATAATTGTGGGTGCTTGGTGCCTGCCTCTGCAGGGCAGGCATGTGGAAAGAAGCTGCTGGCTATAGCACATATGGAACTTTTTGTCACGGGATTGAGGAATCGTGGATAAATATATTTTGGTTTATTTATCACAAGTCAATTACTGTACCATCTGTGTGTGGTCTTCCTTGGTCATGTATTTTGGCTTATGCACCACAAGTCAATCACTATACCATCTGTTTGAGGTCTTCCTTGTTTTCTTGTGTTCATATCTACCACTGTATGAGTGCCACTTCATTTGTTACCCCTGATTTACCAGCTACGTCATGCTGATACCAGACAACTGGAGTATGTCTCTCACTTGTCTTGGGGATGGGATGGTTCTTTGAGTGGCAAAGTTCTGCGACTTGCACATTGTGCGCGCACTAAATATTGTGACCTGCAATCACCTACTTCTTGGTATGGAATGGAAAAGAACATTAGGCAAAAGAAGAGATCTCATTATCGGAGCTGCGAATACAGTGTTTGCTCTAGATTGAGCCGGTTGATTTAGCAATTACTGACCAACCAGTGATCATGAGCCAATAATAGTCTATATAGGCCATTCTAAGAGTGTGGCTTTGTACTATGGAGCCAGTGCCTTCTTTTGTAAAATCTACTGCCAGGCAAGGCTTGCTTTAATGATATGGTTTTCAAAACTAGAAGGCAAACCCTGAAAAGCATTCTCCACAATGAAGCGCTATCAAAATGCAGCCAAGTCTTCAAATAGCCCAGTCTCCAAATCACCAGTTGCGGAGAACGTTTTGAACTCGAGAAATGCATACTCCAACAGTCAGAGCTGCCTGCAGCACCTATGGATTTTTAGGCATTTGTTTGATAATTGTGCTGAATTTGCACTATTTTTGCCACAATTTTTTCACAATTTCCTGGAGTCAGGTGAAATTGGAGCTGGACCATTTTGCTACAACTTTTTCAAACCTATTTCGAGCCAGGTGAAATTGCAGCACTCCTGTGGAGGTACATAATGAAAGTACTGGAATATTCAACAAGTTTCCTTTCAGAACCTATGCCATTTCTTCAAATGTATAAAAAATGTACTGTTCCATATGCTGTTTGGTACTATTTTTTAGGGATTTCTGAGATGAGGAAGCACTGAACATTGGTTGGATAGTGCGTCCCACCACATTCAAAGATCGCCAGCCTGCTGAAGCATACCAAGAAAATCTGGATGTCCTTAAATGCGCCCCTCTTAGCCGCACCCTTTAAACCCCCACCCATCAATTTGATGACTACCTGTACTTTTTCCCATCTAAACCACTGCTTTTAGATAGAAAGGCTAGAATGTGTGTGTACGTTCATGCAGATAGTTGTGCACACATAATGTGTGTGTGTGTGCGTTCGTGTGCGTGTGCGTGCGTGTGTGTGTGTGTGTGTGTCTGTGTATGTGCTCCCAGGTCATACAGAATAATGCTCTGTACTTACATAATGTCTTGACTGTTACATCAGATTGGTCGCACACTGCTACACCTACCAGTCGTGTTCCCCCAATGAAATTGGTCCCTGAAGGTCAGCGTCGGCGGATACACCTATGCTCAAGAGTGCGTGCAAGTATGCGTGGCGTGTGCCATCCCTGGACACGTGTTTCGAGGTAGTTGCCTCTCGTCAGCAGGGAGTAGGAAAATGAGAGTGGGGTTGCTGTGTAAGCTGCTAAAAACATAATCAGGTCTAGTACCTCTCTTAGCGCGCAGGTGCGTAACCATGAGTCCGTCGACTCCACCGGCTCAAGGGAGCCTGAATATAAAGTTACATCAGATTGGTCGCACACTGCTACACCTACCAGTCGTGTTCCCCCAATGAAAATGGTCCCTGAAGGTCAGCGTCGGCGGATAAACCTATGCTCAAGAGTGCGTGCAAGTATGCGTGGCGTGTGCCATCCCTGGACACGTGTTTCGAGGTAGTTGCCTCTCGTCAGCAGGGAGTAGGAAAATGAGAGTGGGGTTGCTGTGTAAGCTGCTAAAAACATAATCAGGTCTAGTACCTCTCTTAGCGCGCAGGTGCGTAACCATGAGTCCGTCGACTCCACCGGCTCAAGGGAGCCTGAATATAAAGTTACATCAGATTGGTCGCACACTGCTACACCTACCAGTCGTGTTCCCCCAATGAAAATGGTCCCTGAAGGTCAGCGTCGGCGGATACACCTATGCTCAAGAGTGCGTGCAAGTATGCGTGGCGTGTGCCATCCCTGGACACGTGTTTCGAGGTAGTTGCCTCTCGTCACCAGGGAGTAGGAAAATGAGAGTGGGGTTGCTGTGTAAGCTGCTAAAAACATAATCAGGTCTAGTACCTCTCTTAGTGCGCAGGTGCGTAACCATGAGTCCGTCGACTCCACCGGCTCAAGGGAGCCTGAATATAAAGTTACATCAGATTGGTCGCACACTGCTACACCTACCAGTCGTGTTCCCCCAATGAAAATGGTCCCTGAAGGTCAGCGTCGGCGGATACACCTATGCTCAAGAGTGCGTGCAAGTATGCGTGGCGTGTGCCATCCCTGGACACGTGTTTCGAGGTAGTTGCCTCTCGTCAGCAGGGAGTAGGAAAATGAGAGTGGGGTTGCTGTGTAAGCTGCTAAAAACATAATCAGGTCTAGTACCTCTCTTAGCGCGCAGGTGCGTAACCATGAGTCCGTCGACTCCACCGGCTCAAGGGAGCCTGAATATAAAGTTACATCAGATTGGTCGCACACTGCTACACCTACCAGTCGTGTTCCCCCAATGAAAATGGTCCCTGAAGGTCAGCGTCGGCGGATTTTCATTGGGGGAACACGCCTGGTAGGTGTAGCAGTGTGCGACCAATCTGGTTTAACTTTATATTCAGGCTCCCTTGAGCCGGTGGAGTCGACGGACTCATGGTTACGCACCTGCGCGCTACGAGAGGTACTAGACCTGATAACGATTTTAGCAGCTTACACAGCAACCCCACACATTTTCCTACTCCCTGCTGACGAGAGGCAACTACCTCGAAACACGTGTCCAGGGATGGCACACGCCACGCATACTTGCATTCACACTCAAGCATAGGTGTATCCGCCGACGCTGACCTTCAGGGACCATTTTCATTGGGGGAACACGCCTGGTAGGTGTAGCAGTGTGCGACCAATCTGGTTTAACTAATGTCTTGACTGTGTTGTGTTTCATTGACATGATTTTAGGTTAATGTCAATCCTTGTAACCTAGGTCCATGCTTCTAAGTTAATTCCAAATCACAATCATGCTTGCTTACAACCAATGGAAAACCTTCCGAAATAAAGGTTCACGTCCCCGGAAGCAGAACTTTGAATCAGCCATCTTGAAAAGAAAGCTGAGTTCAAACGGACACCGGATGGAAAAGAATTTTCGTGATATTCATTGCAGCGCATGACGAATACATTGATGTGCTATATTTTTCAAGGAAAAAAAAAGGATCTCGGGAATAGCAGTGCGCATGTCTGGGATCCGTAGCCGTGCCTTTCCTCTCCTAATGGTCACCTTGCTGTTTAGATGGTGGGAGCACTATCGATTTGACGTGAGGCCAGGTTTGCAAACAGCATGAGATGAGTTGTCTAAAAGCCTCAGCCCTCCCACCCAGACAGCTACAAGCGCTAAATAATTCACTTTGGAATAGGCCTTCTGAGTCTTCATAAACCATGTGTGTGAGCCCACCTAATTAAATTCCTTTTATGGATAATTATTTGCGGATTATGCACGTTATCTCCTCGAGTTCTCCTTGGAAGCAGAACATAAAGGCTGTGGAAATGTCTGTGATTTTGAATAATCCCTTTACTCGGTCATTTTTGAAATTATTTGAAAGCAAATACTTAGATTAGGTGCAGTAAAAATCACACAGTCAAAAGAAAGCAATGCATTTTTTTTTAAATCACGTATTGTGTTTATCGTAAATTATTTTTATAACTATGTGTTCTGCAGAATTGTTCATTTAACTTACTTTGAAGTGTTGTAATATGGTCTACCGTGATGAACAGAATAATATAGCATGCAGAGTACGTTTCACGGGAAGGATTTACAATTGGAACAGCCTTGATGCTCAAACTTCAGTTCCTTAATGCGTCCTTGAATTATACTCTGAGGCATTATAACCACCTAATCAGTGCTTAATTTGTAAAATATGAAGTCCAGGTGCTCAAATGTTTGTCGGAGGCCACACCCACTTTCCCCCCTCCACCAACTTCCTCTATTGGTTCCACCCACATCCTCAACTGGCACAGCTGAAAGTCAGATGTAATCCCCGATTTGAATTTCAGCAAAGGAGCCGTCCTCCAAGTAGGGTTTTGATAAAAGATTCCCCTGTTCAGTAAAAATGTTGAAAAAGAGTAAATCAAAAGTGCATTTTAAACACAAAAGGAGATATGTACTATGAAGTGGTGGAGCTTGTCGTTAGCCTACTGGGCTTAACGACACGCTCCGTCACTTTGAAAACGCAAGGCTGCACCATATTTACAAGAATGTGGTGCAGTCTTGCGTTTCCCCCTGTTATGGCGCTAAGTTTAACAACTTAGCGCTAATGCAGGCACCCTAGCACCAGGGTGCAAGGGTGTCTGTGTGCAGGGGAGGATTGTTTATGTGTAGGAAGGTGTCCCTTCCTGCACATAAACAATCCTAAAATGCCATTTTGTAACTTTGATGTGTGCATGAAAGTCACAAAATGGCATTTTTAAAAAAGGTTTGTTTATGTACCGAAGGGACACCTACCCGTACATAAACAATCCATGGGATTTTACTTTTTCCATGTGTTCTGCACAAGGGAGCACACATGGAAAAAACTAAAACGAGGAGAAATAATTCATTTCTACTCGTTTCGCCAAATTAAGACCAGAATTTTCCTGGTCTTAATTCTGGCACTGCCTCCTATGTACACCACCCTTGTACATAGGGGGCAGCGTCAAATACAATGGGTGTTGTGGTGGAACACCCACCGCAACACGCACTGCACGCCACTTTCATGCTAACCATAGCGTAAAAGGGTGCTTTATGTATAAGGCAGTGTTAAGTCACGTTAAGTGTCTTTTAACGCTGCCTTGTACATAAGGCAAGGCCCCTATCGTCACTGGAACCTCACAGAAAGTGACGTTCCCGTGGCGATAGGGGCTTGTACATATGCCCGAAGCCCCTTATGACCATGAGAAATTACTCCAATAGTCCTACCTTTTGGTCGTCAAATAGTGATTCGTAAAGTCGGAGATATTTGCCAAAGCAATTTTGTAACCCAAATGTGGGAGTTTTCCAACACATGTGGAGGAAACTCTGTATACAAAAATCTTGTACTCAAGTGTAAATGTGGGAGTGTAAGCAAAATTGAGAAAATCTACTTAAAAGTGGGAGGAATAAAGAAAAAAGTAAAACAAGGAGGTGCACTGGGAGGGCAGGTATCAAGATATGAACAACGTTAAAGTAAGTAAAAAAGATGTATTGTATTAGGGAGTTCTGTTAAGGTTGCAATGCACATTTAGGTGGATGTAAACAATGAAGAGATGTAATGCTTGAAAATGGGGACTAATCTATGATGTGTTTAGGGGGCAGTGGCTGTTGGGCCAGTATCAGGTTGTGAACAGGGGCAGGTGTGTTGAAGGGGTTAGTAGGTCATGCATGTGGTTGGTCATCACAAGTTTTAGAGGTGTGTGACTTAGCACTGCAGCTTACAGTGTGCTCCTTTCAGTAAAGGCCTGTGTCAGCTATATGATCTTGCATGTTGCCTTGTAACCTCTTTCCCAGACAAGTGGAATGTTTCAGATGCAGCTCAATGAGGTCTCGGAGCTTTTTTCTAAATTCTCCAAGACATGATCAGCGCTCCATCAACCTCATGAGGTTTGTCTGGTATGTGTCAATACTTCCCAAGTAGGTAAGTATTTGTGCTCATGTTGTCCCTCATTTCAGGGATGTCACACCACACAGAATCCTGATGGTCAAAAACCACATCGTCCAAGAAAGCACCTCTTGCCCAAGACAACACACACATATGAAGCCATTTCACTTGCCCATCTTTATAGACTCCACATTCAGGGTTGACCAGAGACAAAGGCAGCCACCATACATTTCTTGCAGTTTCTGGGTATAACTAATTGAAATGTTTTTACAGACCTCAAGGATCTTGATGGGCATAATGACAAAACGTGTCTGTTGGAAATGGTGGAACATGGCTGTAGTGGATATACTGGCACATGCATCATGCCAAAAACAGCTTGCAAAATTAGCGATTAGCTAATTGCGAGCGCAATCAAGCGATTTCCCATGCATCAACAAATCCCCGAAATTCTCTAAAATACCGACTCGCAAATACTGGGATCCCAGAGATAACGAATCGGAATCAGAGCCAACCAGGATTGCGGGAGCAAATAAGGAATCGCAGAAAAAACCCGCAAATGGATGCATCAAAAATCGCTAATAGCGATTTCACCAAAAATCGCTATTTAGCAAGTGCCGAATAAGGAGAATCAGAAGCAGGTGGTACATTTTTTTTTTCTCATTGCACTGCAAAAAAAATGATGGAGCTGGTGAGGGCTATTGCAACTAACCAATGAGTCCATTTAGGACGCACACAAAGGCGGCACACAACATGTGTGATAGGAGGATGAGGACCCATGCAGCAGGGCAGGGCAGACGGAGATTCCAGGAGAGGGTTTACTGCCTGTGCATCCCTCAGATGTGACTCACCCAAGAGGACATATATGAGTAGTACATGATCAACGCTGCGATACAACTCACCTACATATCCAAATTGAAAACACCAATGCTGCGCTAAACACAGAGGACCCATGCAAAGGGTTCCCATGTCCAGGTGTAATGTTGCCTGCACCCACTGCATCATGAGGTGTCCATGGTGTAGTGGCATTAGCGGGAGGGGTATCACTAGGCTCCCACTCACGTGTCTAGAGAACCTCCCTGCCTGCCATGATGACTCAGACCCACGACCACATCAGCCTCCCCAGAACCCAAAAGGATTTGATTCCATCAAGACTCCATTCAAATAGGACTGCACAGTTCCCTAATGTGAATTGAATGGCTAGTTAGCCCACACGACCCATATGTCCACCATCAGTCAATGAGTAGAGCTTCCATGACCGGAATTGTTATCACTCCATCCACGTCCAACCAATGTGCAATGTGGATGACATCATGTCGGACATCGCAGCGCAATCTCCTTGGAGCATCAATGATCCATACATCTTCCGAAACATTGGCATTCACACACGCCTGCTCAGGGGGGGACATGGCGAGGGACACCTGCTAGGTCAGACAATATACTCATGCACACTAAAGCATATTGTAATGGCAATGCAAACCTGACACATACACATTCCACGCTACCCTGTAGGTGATAGTGCATGCGCGGTGAGGTACGATATCATGACTCCATAGTAGAACACAGGCGCACAACTGGAGCTGCGGTACAACGCACCACACACCAGCACAGGTAATGTGATTGAAAGGACATTTGGATAGGTCAAGAGTCGCCTCCACATCCTGCACAGACCTAGGCCTGCGATGCAGGACCAGCCGGTGACCTGCTGTTGGATAGTGGCAGCATGTGCAATGTAGCCCATCGTAGCTCCCACGATACGCATACCCATAGATGACCACGGCACTGCGGACAATCAGCCTCCTGTACACCCACCACACCGGCATCATGAAAGCTATGGGACGGGGCAGTTGATACGTGCCCACATCACCCAACATCACATCAAAGGTACGTATTAATGAGACAGAAATGATCATCCATCACATGTAAAGATTTTATTGTCACTTGCACATGGACTCTTGGGTGTCTAAACAGACATGTAGCCTGAGGATACATTAACGTTATGTACCGAGGCACGATGATGGATAAGGTTTGGGACTCCATTGGCAGTCCCTCTGTATGTCCTGACCATGGTTACGCCACCATGGCCAATTGTCCGGAGGGATGTGACTGCTCAGCGCCTTCTCCCACGCACACCGAGGCACCTATCTCCTGCAGCGCCCTCCTCACCCATTGGTGGAATTGTAGGTGTAGAACGGCATTCACTATACCTTCTGCCGGTGCTGACTGGCGCAGACATGCTGCTTACGCTGGATGCCCCCTCACTCCCCTCATCGCCAGTGGCATTGCTGAGGCCACCTACACCAGCCTGGATCTGCTCTACAGCTGTTGTAACTTGGCCAAGGGCCTTGGCCACGTCCCCACAACAATGCCCCATGTCGATCTGCATTGCCACCGACCGACATGACAGCAGTGCTGTGGCGTTGCTCAACTTGAGGTTGGAGCGTGTCAATCCAGACAGGCGCCCGATGAATTGACGATGCCTCCTCTGCTCGGTATTCTGTCCCTCCTGCATCACACGCACGAGCTCGTGCAATGTGGCGTTGGTGTCCCTGCTGCCCTCCACAACAGCTTGAGTGAGGTCACTCATGCGCTCTGCCATGGTGGAGAGGTTTTTGTTCAATTTGGCCATTTGAAGGCTGATGGCCCCCATGTGGCGTGCCTGCAGGCGCTGCACCCTTGTCATCTGCAGCTCAACTGGTCCCCAGACATTTGGTGTCGATGGCTCCTGCACAGTTGTCTGGCCCCTTGCCCTGCGTCTTCACCTCGTCAGGACGGGTGTCTGCGGGGTGGTGGTGGGGGACCTGACCCGAGGCCGCCCTTCTGCAGTTGCCCTTTCAGGTTCAGGAGGGCTCTCCATTGGCTGCATGAGAGGGACTGTAGCCCTGCGTCGTGTGGGTGCCTGGGATGTGCTGGGAGGTGAGACTGGTCTTGCGACGGCAGTCTTTGCGGTGGACTGGGCGCTCTCCCTGCATTCGATGTCATCACTGTCTGCTTCCTCAGCACCTGTGGTGTGAAACAGTGCAGGATTAGAATTTAATTGGATAATGTTTAGCTACATGGTGATTATGTCTGCTATTACGTTCTCACTCTCTGTATTCCGTGTCTGTAATGCATTTTGGCCACAATGGTCACACTATGTGCTATGTGACTCAATGATTGGTTCAGGGGACTACAAATCCCATGATGCATTAGTTACTGTATATGGACTGTGGACTGGGGTTGGTTACAGCTGCCTGCCTTCTTATTACTGTTTGGGCGCTATTATGATGTACATTGATGGGTATATCATTGTGCCTCTTACCTTCAGTAATGCAGGCTGCGCCGGATGTATCCATCTGCGTGACCCCCACAGCAGCTTCCGGCAGGATTGTGCCCTCGACCAGATCCTCCAGGGCTGTGTTGTCCGGGACTGTAGATGGTCCTCCTCCGGTGCTCTTAGCCTCCCTCAGCCTCTGGGCAATGCGCTCCTTGGCACGGCTGCGCAAATCGTACCAGCGTTTTTTTAAGTCATCTATGCTGCGGTGTGTCACACCCACAGCATTGACCCTTGTCTTTATCTTGTTCCAGAGGCGTCTTTTCTCTGCCTCTGGGACTTTAAGGGAGAGCTTCTTAAAGAGCTTGTCATGGCTCTTCACTACATCTTCTATGAGGTACTCCAGTTCCCTCTCACTGAACTTCAGTTTTCTTTTCCTGGCACCTGCACCCTCCTCAGCTGATGTTTTGGCCATTTCCTGGGTTGGCAGTGGTCTGGATGCTCAGTGTTCCTCTCCACAGCTCTTTACAGGCACTCAGCTTCCTGCTCTGGCTTACTCTGGACACAGAATGCACCATGGGAAGAGTTACTTCCTGGTTCTGATTTCATCAGGCTGCTCCCAATGCGACTCTCTAAAATTGCGATCTCGCAATTAGCGATCTCGCTATTTGCGATCTCGCTAATTGCGAGATCGCAATATGTGTGTTTTCACCGAATAGCGATTTTTTTGTTTTTTTCGCTAACGCATTTAGCGATTATTACCGAATCAGTATTTTTCCGGTATGTGCGTCATGCATAGGAGATAGCAAATCCTTATTTGCAATTCCTTAAAAATCGCAAATAAGGACTCGCTATTTCTTAGCTTGATGCATGTGCCCAATAGTGAATTAGGCAACACATTTTTAATCCTATAAGGACTTCTGCAATTAGCATCTAAATTATGTAATGCCTCGAAATGAGTATACTTTATTTGCGAGACATCAACTGTTTGTTTGCCACATTCTGCATCACCTTTAGAGCAGCTGATCGATATTGTGATATAATATATGACAATTAGTTGCATAGTTTAAATTTTGTAGGACTACCGATTTTGAGACTCACATCTTCAAGGGGAATGTTAAGAATCAGAAAATTTGCCCCAACACCTAAAATTTAAATAGGTAGCTCTCCACTACTGTGGAGACTAAACAAATTCAGAAGGAGTAGCACAAACATATATGGTGTTTCTTGGAAATATACGGGCACTCAACCTACAATTCTTTGTGTTCCACATATCTTACAAAACCTGCCTCAATTTCTGCAAGGATTCCAGAGCCCCATCTCAATTTCTGAATTTTGTGACAGCAGGGCAATAGGAGTTTTTTTAAAACACACACAAACACTTTGGGGGAGGACAATACCCCACAGACCTTCTTTGCTGAGGCCTTCTCTCCACTGCAGGGTAGAAAGCAGGCCCTGGACAAACTCCACCAGACCTGAAACCCCAAATCACAAGACATTTCAGGATTCATGCAAATAAAACAACCAAGAATTAATGGAGAAATTACTTTTTAGGTTCACATCACAATTAAAAGGCACTTCTTTGTCTTAACTTAATGCACTGAGGGTGGACTGAAGTCCATTTATGAAATTCAGAACAAATGTGACCACCCCCATAATCGTTATTTTGGCAGGCAAATTTTAAATTTGTCATATAAATGTACTTGACAGCTAGAGAAAGTCATTTATTGAAGTTCATACTTTCTAGTATGATTCTCTGTAACTCATTTAGCTGAAGCGTATGGTGTCAACGTAATTATGGAATTATGCATTCTTAAAATGTAATATTGCAGACTGCAACGGAACTCCATAGTCAGAGACATGGGAACAACACAGTAAAACAGTCAGAGGGTAATTCTTTGGCTCTGATCGAGTGCGATGGAAGATGCATCGAAGTCAAAGACCCGATGTGAAGTGCAGTGGAGGCAATGCGTCATCGTCTATCTGGAGGGATGTAAGCGCTAAATCAGTTCTGATTTGCGCAGTCAAAGATGCTTCATTTTTAAACTCTTTACAAAGAAGGTAATGCATTGTTGTCGAGCCCTGCAGCAGGCCACACAATGTCTTTGTCCGCAGCGGCAATGCGTCGGCCTGAGGGGAGATTTGTCAGTTCCGACTGGCGCAATGACTGCAATGCGTGGATTTTGCAGGAAACAGCCAGGAAATCTACTTCCAAGGCCACAGGACTGGATTGCCATCACTTCGCAGGGTAGGACTCACAGTTGGCAGAGTCCAGAGGCTGTGGCAGGGTTGTGGGAAGTTTTTGATGCCCCTGAGACTTTAGAACAGGAGGCATGCTGGCAAGCCCTTGGAGTCATTTTGGCTCTGGGGAAGATAGTTTGGGAATTCAACGCACTGGCTCCAACCATAAACAGCAATCTTGGTATTGAAGGAAGGTTTTAACACATAACCCCCTTCTGATCCCAGATATGGAATTATCCACAACAAACAGATACTTCACAGCCTCACGAAATGAGTCAGACAACCAAACACTTAGAAGCCCCTCAAGAACCATTGTCAGTATTACATGCATGTGGATTCGTGGAAGACTATTATACACCCTCACACCACTCCCCATCCTCTTTCCCATGTGGAGCAATATCCAGTGGGGGCCTAACTACAAGTGTGCTGTTAACTTACAAACACTCAGAGCCAGATTCACTAACCTTTCACACAACATAGTGCAACTTGCTGTGCCGGGTTGCATGAAAGGACGAGAGCAGAAATGCCCCATATCTACTAAGATATGGTGCACTTCTGCTCTCTCATAGCACTGGTGCACTTTAGGCATCCTAGTGCCAACACAGGCACCCGCCTGCATTTCAAAGAGAATTATTTCTGTGCAGGAAAATAAGCTCTCAAGGCATTTTCCTCTTTCAATGTGTGCTGCAATCTACAGCACACATTGAAAGAGGAAATAACAAGGAGAAAAAAATATTTTTCTCCTTGTTACACTATCCTAGGGGAGTCATAGTGGGTATTCTGTCAAAATATGGAGTTGGAAATGTTGACTTACACTGATATCAAGATTTAAATATTGTGACACAGAAATATTGTCAGCAAAAATATTGTGGTCAATAATATGGACCTTAACGTAAGGAATGTCGATTTTAAAAAGATAGAAGTCATTAATATATATATTTTTTAATTTGTTTATTGAGCAGCTTGCAGAGTAATACACAAGCCCCACTGGGGAGCCAACAATACCAGCATTGCATAGTTCAATACAAGCCATTTTAGTTCCGAACGTTGCAGCAGAAGTTATAATAAAAAACATAGAACAATCAACTCCTGAAAAATAAAGAGAACCCTCCCCCCACCCCCTCCTTCCCCCGGGCACTTTAGGTGATGTTACATCGTATAGTTAATGGATCCTAATCACTGTAGACACACATGTGAGATAACTCGTGTAAATAGTTCCAATCTCATTAATTCCCAATAAGGCACAAAAAAGAATGCATGACCCATTACAAATCAGGATGACTCAATAAATAAAATGTCAGTGGGTCCCAGAAGTCTTTGGGCCATGATGTCTCAGGCAGGTCCTCCACATAGGCCTCCAGCTGTTCTCTACAATAAGTTAAGTCTCTGACCCATTTCCGGACTGTGGGTGTACTCTTCGTGCCCCAACATTGTGCGACAGCTCGCTTGGCCAGTAATGTCGAGACAGCAACCAATCGCCGATTGCAAGGTTTCAGATACTTCACGTTACCCATCAGGCATACCTCTGGTACACATCGCACGCGTTCCAACACAACATCCATTAGCACGCTCGCAACCCTGGCCCAAAATGCAGCTATCCCCACACACTGCCACGCTAGGTGCAAAAAATCGGCATCAGCCTGACCGCACCGCACACAACAAGACGTGTCACGCAGTCTGAATTGCTGCAGTTGCAGTGGAGTGTACTATAACTGGTGTAAAAATATTAAATGAATTATACGGAGATTGTAGTTCGCCGTGAGACGCCCAGTTAACGCACAGCAAAATTTCCAATGATCTGGTGACAAGGTGGACCCCAGCACTGCGTTCCATTTGAGATATGAAGGGTGTTCATCCGGCTCCCTCTCATGTAGTGACGCATCATATAACTTAGTAATCAGACCTTTACGCTCCTCTCCAGCTAGCACCACCTGCAGTGCTCGCAATGTCTGTGGCTCAGCTGGATAATTAGGGTAGAGAGCTCTGACCGCTTGTCGCACCCTCATGTATGTAAAACCCAGCATCAAGCCATGAGTCCGACCCGCCGGTACGGGTTGCAACGAGCTAAACTGGCCGTGTTTGTACAGGTCACCCATCTGCGTAACCCCGACAACCTTCAGTGCGCATAGAGCGGAGTGCTCCTGTGCTGTCAAGATGTCTGGATGCGCCGCTATTGGTAAGGTCGGGGTATATAGGTAATCCAGCTGTGCCATCTTAGCAAGGGCCTGCCAGGCCCAGGCAGTACACTGCACAGGGTTAATGTCTGTCCTGGGGCCCCCGCCTTCACCTGAAAGGGCTGCCGCCACTAGTGGCAGCGGGAGCATTTTATCAGACTCAATTGCCGTATGGGGCAGAAACTGTTGCGGAAAGAACCAATAATGCGCAAATTGCGCCTGTGTGCACAGATAATATAAACGCATATCGGGTGCCTCAAAGCCACCACGGTCAAATGACTGTACAAGAGTATTCCAACTGCATCAAGGCTTCTTGCCCCCCCAAACAAATGACAGTAGGGCTGACTGGAGTTTCTTAAATAGAGAGATATTCAGACAGATGGGAATATTCACTAACAAATATAGTAATTTGGGTAAGATAGGCATTTTTGTCACCGCAATGCGATCAGCAAGCGACAGGGGTAACCAGGCCCATCGTTCGCCTTGTGTGTAATCATTGTGATAGCACGACCATAATTCACAGAAATGACCTGATCAGAGTCTCTATGCAGCCATATTCCCAGGTATTTTACCGGGTCCCGGGGCCACGTCAGATGGAAGTCCAGCTCAACCTCACAAGTGCCCGCCATCAATGGAAACACCGTTGACTTAGCCCAGTTGATCCCTAGTCCAGAGAAGCCCTCAAATTTAACATATTCGCGGAGCAAACCCACAAGGTAGGTTGCAGGCTCGTGAACATATAGTAGCATGTCGTCGGCATACAGCGAGACCAGGATGCGGTTGCTGCCTGAAGCGCAATGCAGCTGATGCATGCTGCTTGCGAAATTTGCAAGCAAGAGGCTCCAATGCTAACACGAAAAGCATCGGTGACAGTGGACAGCCCTGCCATGTGCCCCTGCCAATATGGAAGGCCGACGACACCCAGCCATTGACAAACTCTGGCCACGGGTTTGGTATACAGAACCCTGATCCACTGGAGGAAGAACTGGGGAAGGCCTATTCTTGTGAGTGCAATGAACATATAATCCCACTTATGGGAATGAAAGGTTTTTGCTGCATCAAGCAGCACCGCTACTGCCTGAAAATCTGAGTCAAAATAATGTAGGTTGGCGAAAAGCGTGCGCAGATTATGTGTAGTTGACCTGGCAGGCACAAACCCTGATTGGTCAGGGAGCACCAGCAAGGGGACAAGAGTCTGTAGCCTGAGAGCGATCATCTTTGCTAATGTCTTAGCATCTATATTAATAATTGAGAGAGGCCTATAGGAATCACAACAATTAGCAGCCTTATC
This sequence comes from Triturus cristatus, assembly GCF_964204655.1. Lineage (NCBI taxonomy): Eukaryota > Metazoa > Chordata > Amphibia > Caudata > Salamandridae > Triturus > Triturus cristatus. Next base: position 302,651,208 of record NC_140589.1, read on the forward strand.
AGGCTTTAACAGCATAACCAGGAGGGCTTCCTTCAAAGAAGGCGGGAGACGTCCAGTGTCATACGCCTCCGCATAAACCTCCAGGAGTCGGGGGGCCAGGTCATCCACATAGGTCTTATAAAACTCACTAGGGAGCCAGTCCAATCCATCAGCCTTACAAGTGGGGAAGGAAATATAAACAAGCTTTACGTCCTCCACATCAAATGGTTGTGTGAGATATTCCCTATTAACCAAGGACAGCCAGCCAAGCGCGATGTCATCCAGATAGGAGTGTATGTCTTCTGGCGGTATCGCGGCCTTGTTTTCGTAGAGTCTGTCGTAGAAATCAATTATGGTCCCCTTAATCGCTGATGTGGTGTAATGGGCTGCCCCCGCATCATCAAGCATCTCCGTGATATACTCCTGACTACGTGGAACAGCTAACCTCTGCGCAAGCGAGCGGCTGGGCATGCCCCCCTCCCCATAATATCTAGCTTTACTACGTGTCGTTATGTTCAGTCACTAACTCACGGATCACGGATAATGTCGCTGTAGAAGGGTCTTTCTCATAGGCTCTTTCTAAGGTGGAGATTTCTGCAGCAAATTTATGAATCCTGCGTCTCGGATCGCTCAAGACACCTGCCTGTGCCACCATACAGACACCCCTAATAGTCACCTTAAATGCTTCCCACAGGACACCAGCGCTGTCACCCAATCCCTCATTCTCCCTAAAAACATTTTGAATGGCCTCCCCAACAGTGTGCCTAAAAACTCAGTCAGTTAATGAGGATGGCTGCAATCTCCATGTAAACGGAGGTCTCTTGCATGCGGGTACCTGCAGCTCCAGAAGCACAGGAGAATGATCCGAAAGCGTCTGAGCCATTTGGCTAACCTTAACCACCCAAGTACAAGCAGCATCAGTAACAAGCCAGAAATCCAGGCGGGACCACGTCCCATGTACAGAGGAGACAAAAGTACTCTCACACACCCCAGGATGCCAAACATCATGAAATCTTCCTGCGTCCATCAGTCCCAGCAACATCTCAGAAGCCTGCTTAGGCCGTGTCATCCCACTACCTAAACGGTCCACAGCAACATCCAGACATACATTAAAGTTGCCACCCCAGAGTATCTCCGCAGCGGGAAACCCCAAGATGCGGCGCCAGACATCCTTAAAGGAGGCAGGATCATCAATGTTCGGTCCATACACATTCACCAAAAGCATGCTTGCTCCACCCAGCTGGCCATGCACAAGTGCCATTCAGCCTAGGTCATCTGTTTCGGCTCGAGTGACTGTAAATGGAACCCTCCGTTTAACCAGGACCATCACTCCCAGTGAATAGCTGGAATATGAGGACGCTACTCGCACCCCTGCCCACTGACCACCCACATTTTTCTCCGACAATTTTGTGAGGTGTGTTTCCTGTAAGTAGGCTATCTGGACGTCCATCCTGTCCAGATAAGCCAAAACGGACCGAATGTTTTTGGGAGTGTTCAAACCGCGAACATTCCAGGTCAGGAACTTCACTTCACCACTCATTGGACCGATATAACATTAAAAACTTTACAGTTGGATATATCAGAGACATGTGTCCACAATCACCAGAAAAATTAGGAATGCCACTGTACCACAGAGAGAAAGTGCCAGACTTCCAACCCTCACCCTTCACCCCCCATGTCTCCAACCCACTTCTGCGTCCCCAACTCGCTAAAGCCATCCCAACCCTGCCTAACCCATCCCCAACAAAGAAAAAACAAAGCAAAGCATAGATGGGGTTCTCCCATTTGGGGGGCGTCAAGGTGCTACTAGCCTTCCATCGAGTAGGAGGTGGCTGAGCAAAACTAGTATCTGTGCCTGATACAATAGATACAATCAAGTAGATTACATTACAAGTATTTGTACATACGTAAGAAGGCTCGACAGGGTCCACCTGCAAAAAAGGAAGACATGTAAGAGTCATAGCATTGCACATTAACCCTAGAAAAACCTTATAGCAGGTCATACTACATGAGATTGTCCCACAATGCTACTGATCGTCATTGTCCGACGCAGTCCGGGATTCGTGCCGACTCGTCTTCAGATGTTTAGCATGCTCCAGAACCGCCTTGGGATTGATAAAAATGTTGGGGTCTCCATCTGGGCCAATACGCAGGTGGGCAGGATATAACATCGCGTAAGGAACCCCTTTGGATTGTAAAAACTCTTTGACAGCCCCGAACTCCCTCCGCGCAGCCTGAACAGTGAAGAACGAGAGTAATGTTGCCCTGGTGTACAATAGTGCCCTTGTCTCTAACCATGCGCAAAATAACAATCGCGTAACAATTGGGCTGGGTGGGGTGCCCGGGACCTGTCTCGCTGCAAGGGAGCGGTGAGCCCACTCAGTAATAAACATGGTGGAAAGCTGGTCAGTACCAAAAATGTCCTTCATCAAATTTTCCATGAATGTCTCCATTTTGCCCACATTCGTTGATTCTGGCAGCCCTGTAATTCGAATATTATTATGCCGGGAACGGGATTCTAAGTCCTCATTCTTGGCCTGAATAAGGGATAAGACCTTTTCCATATTAAGTGCCTTCCCTGCAACCTCGCTCAGACAATCCTCTGTCGCAGACACCTGCTGCTCAACTTCTCCCATACGGGTGTTTTGCTTCTCGAGCTGTGCTGACATGTGATCTAGGCGATGATTCACAGCCGCCATCGTACCCTCTATAGATTCGAGGCTACGTTGCATGGCCAATAGTATTGTCTCGATAGTGGAGGGCCCCCCATCCTGGCCATCCGCCTCTGAATCAGAGGCTGCCTTTTGTAGAGTTTTGGTGGATTTGCGCGCCTCAAACGTGAGGCGAGGTTGAGACTTATCAGCCCTCCCCATATTGTCAGCAGCTAGAGCTAGAGCCAGACTATCTAATATGGAGTGGAGATGAAGAGGACACCCCTCAGACGTGCACCACTCAGGCCTCGGGATCAGTATATATAGGGCACTTGCAGCAACAAGTCCAGCGGATCCACTGGCACGCAACTAGAAGAAGTGCCAACCACCTGTACACCACACCAGGAGGGCTAGGAGAGCGAGAGCACCACCACAGTTCAAGGTACCAACGATAGCCCACCTATGCAAAAGCGGCACGTGGTGCAGGCCCCCAGCAGCTGGGCCTCCAACAGTCACAATAAAGCAGAGAAATAGGGGCCTCTGCAGTTTTAGAAGCGTAGAGCGAAGCGGTGCACTAGGGCCCAGCCAGCAACAATGGTAAACCAGCAGAGAACTGTGCAGCAAGGCCCAGGCCCGGACAATCCCAACGCATTAAAGCACAGCACAGGCACCAACTCGCCAAAGTACATAAAGAGCAGGCCCAACAGCCTCGGGTGGACGTTATAAGCTTAGTGCCTCGCGGTATACTGTGCGTGGAGTGGTTTGCGTATGTAGGACAAGGCCCCAAGCATAGAAGTAAAAGGGATCCAACGAGACGCCCAAAAGACTTCTAGGGAGTTCCAAAAGACAGCACACATAGGGGAGGGAGCAGCCCAGGCAGCAACAAAGGGCAGCGGTAATCACACTGCATTCGTGCAGTAGGCAGCAAGCACTAAGCAAGCAGTGGCTGAGGTGAGCCGGCAGTAGCAGTGAGGCCCACATGCAGTTGCAGGCCCCCAGGCGATGACCGGTTGCACCGGGGAAGCAGTGTATTAGGGACAGTCTAAAGCAACCGGCCGCAGCATGGGGCAAGGCCAATGGAGCTGGATCGCCGCAGGTACACCAGACAGGACATTAGCAGCAGAGGCAGGTATTCCCACGTCGCAGTGCAGCAGCACCCCAGACAAATGTGGCCTGCAACACCCGCGCACGCCGGCACCCAACAGTGGCTCACACGCTGCGGCCCACACCAGGCCCGGACCCGCCTCCACAGAAACAGGCCCGAACCAGGCCATGCCCCACTCACCACCACCAGCACCTGGCGCACAGGAATCACCGCCAGGCAGCTACGTGGCTCACTCAGTCTGATCTGAATGGCCCCCTCCACCGCCTCCGGCCGCAGCTCTTCTCCCAACATCAGGGGCCACCGCATGGCAACCACAAGAATCGGGGAACAACCTGCAAGCTCCGGTAGTGCATTGCCCACCGCTTCAGCTCCGCAGGTAGCAAGCGAACTCCCGCCGACTGCGGGGGATGCAAACCTCCAGATTCAAACGCCGACCTCAAGGCCTCGCTGACGGAGCCATGTTTGCAGGTGTGTGGCCGGGACCGATCACACTCGAGTTGCAGTAGTTGCAGGGGTCGCAGGCAGTCAAAACTTTCCCCAATGCATGCAGGATATCTTTACACGCGTAATGCGTTTGTCGTAACGCCTAGATGTCGTTATTAACCAGTGGATAATAGACAGATCAGTGCTCAGTCGTGCGCCCTCTAGCGCCCCCCCAGAAGTCATTAATATCATTTGCAAAATTATAGTTGTTTAAAATATCGATTTTTTAAATTAATGTTATGTATTTTAGTGTATATTTTAAATGTCTGTGATTTTTTTTGTATAAGTATTGTTTATGTTTTTAATATATGTGTTAAATGTTTAGTAGTTAATAATTTTATTTTAATTACATTTTGTATTTTTTAGTTTTGTAGTGTGTTGTGGGTTTATAGGGGAATAGGGTGAAATTAATTTAATGATAATAAATTAAGTAATATTTTTCATTTATTAATATTTATTTAATTGAGATTTATAATGTTAATTAATTAATAAGTTGTTAATTAATATTAATTAATTACTTGACAATAAAGTGTGGTAATTGTGTAATTAATTATAGGTGCGGGATGTGGGGTTTATAGGGGTAAAGGATGGAAAGTAATTTATTTGTAATTAATTAATAATTATTTGATCATTAATACTAATTAATTAATTGATAAATAATAAGGGTACTTGTTTAGTTATTATTTTGTATGTGTGGGTATTGGGTTTATAGAGGTGAAGGGTGGGGAGAAAATTATTTTTACTTACTTTATAATTAGTTCTTAAATACTATTAGTTATTTAATCGAATTATTCTTTAATTGTGTAATTGATTTATTTACAGTTTAATTTTAGGTGTGAGTTGTGGGGATTATAGGTTTTAAAGGATGGGAAGTTAATTTCATTTCATGTGTTTTAATTTGTTTTTTAATTAATAATATTTGTTTACTTGATAATTAATTATGTTAATTATGCAAATCCATTTTGTTTATTTTTCGATGTGGGTTGTCGGTTGTGTAGTATTATAGAGTAGGAAGTATAAAGAGTAAATGTATGTAATAATTAATGTTTTTGTTAATACATAATTTCTAAACAAACATATATTTGTTCAAAATTATTTTTTAATTTTATTCAATATAATAATTAAAGGTATTTGTGATATATATTTAACATTAAAATATGTTTTTTAATTTTTTTATTCTAATAACAAAATGTGTTTTTTTTTTACATATTTATATATTTATCTATTTATCTTTTACAAAAATATTTTTATTTTGTCGATGATATTTTGTTTGTTTTAATTTCGAACTGACTGGAGTCAGAATAGTAAGTTTTACCCTTCCGAAATCCAACACTTCACCTATTGATGCAGTAACTGGAGTGGCAATAGTAATTGTTATCCCTCCGCTATCCACACTTTCCCTACTGTTGCACTCACTGGAGTGGGAATAGTAATTTTTACCCCTCTGCTATCCAACACTTTCCCTAGTGTTGCACTCACTGGAGTGGGAATAGTAATTGTTACCCCTCCACTATCCAACACTTTCCCTACTGTTGCGCTTATTGGAGTGGGAGGGTAATTTTGACACCTCCGCTATTGAAAAAAAAAAATTATAGAGTTTTATATAGCGCGAACTTGACCCGAATCAGGTATCAGAGCGCTTTACATAGCACCAGTTGCATTACATGAGGACAAGTTCATTTTTGTTAGGCACGGGGAGATTAAGTGATTTGCCCAGAATCACAGGATGCTCAGCATCATTGCCGAGACTCGAACCCAGTTCCCCAGATTCGATGTCGACCCCCCTAGCCGTTAAGCCAACTCCTCTCCCTAGTAAGTGCTATTAAGCACTTTCCCTACTGTTGCACTGACAGGAGTGAGAAATTGAAGTTTATAGGTTTTTAAATAGTATAATGTTTTAATTTATAATAGAATGTTTTTTTTATAGATTTGATGTTATTGGTATATATATATATATTACTTACTGGCGGTCGCCAGTAGGTAGATATAGTTAGGACCTATTTTCCATAGGAAATCCGCAACATTCTATTTGAAATAACGTTGGCGCCGATTGGCAAATCTTCAGAAAATTTTCCAAACATTTGGCCAGCTCTGGTCTGCTCGTATCCTGAAAATTTCACTGTGATTCGTCAAGCGGGGGCCGAGAAAAAAGGGGGGTCCCAAAACGCATTTTACCCATGCATTTTCCCATAGGACCTTTTGATGCAGCTACAGCCCGAACTGCTGAACGGAATTACACCAAATTTGGCAAAGAGGTAGTCCTCAGTTCAGACTCGTGCCTTTTGCTTAAATGGTGTAAATCCGCTCAGTAGTTCCTGAGAAAATCAAAAGTAAAATCATAGATATATCTATGGCCTCGGAGGATCCACGCACCCTCCCCACACCCAGCGCACACACTGCCGTGTACGAGCTGTATTCTAATTGGCTGTCAACACTCCAGATCAGGAAGTGTTGGCAGCCATCTTGTGCCTCGGTGGAACCGAGGCACAAGAAACCTATAAAACAAACGTGAAAAACACAAAAAGGGGGCACGGTAGAAACACCCTGACACCCTAGGCCTGCTCAGGGGTCCCACAAGGACCCCCAGGGCCAAAAAAAGCATTAAAAAAAATAAAAAAACGGCGAGGTTCGCGTACCCAGCGCGAATTTCGGCCGAAAATAAAAAAAAGAAGCGTGGGACTCCCGTGCTTCTTTGGTAATTGGCCCCCAGGGGGCCAAATCCTGGGGGCAGAATTAAAAAAAGTGTGGGGGGACCCAATCCCCCCCACACTGACCCGGGGACTGCCACCCCCCGGGGCTCAAAGATAGTATATGCGGGGGGGGCTCATGGCCCCCCGTAGCCCCGGGGACCGCCACCCCCCGGGGCTTCTTGAAAATGGGTGGGGAGGCTCGCAGCCACTCCAGCCCCGGGGACTGCCACCCCCGGGGCATGAATTAATTTGGGATGGGGGGCTCTCAGGCCCCCCCAGCCCTGGGGCAACTTCTAAATGTGGGCGGGGGCCACGTGGCCCCCCTCCTGGAGCCTTGAATAGGCCCTTAGGCCCTGGAGACCGCCACCCTCCTGCAGTGTCCCAGGGTGCCCACCCCCGGGCCACTGTAGTTTGCAATGACAGGGCGGCTCCCGACATGCTCTCGCTTCAATGAAGCAAAGCTGATTGCTTTTCCACATGGGGAGCAGCATTTTATCTGCTCCCCATGTGGAAAAGCAATGCCGGCTCCCGCAGGATGCGGGGAGCTGGCTGGGACAGTGGGGGGATTGGGGACCCCCAATGGCCACCAAAAGAGGCCAGGCACCGGGGGATGGGGTCCCCAGGGCCATAAGTGGCCAGAGGAGGGGGGCTACGTGGCCCCCCTCCATAAAGGATAAAAAAAAAATTAAAAAGTGCCATGCCCCGGGAGATGGGGTCCAGGGGAAATATTATGTCCTCGGGAGGGGGGCCACGCGGCCCCCTTCCCGATTTTTATCTATATATAATCAAAAATTGGGGGCAGGCCCTGGGGGATGGGGTCCCCAGGGCCCAAAAAATGGAAAAAGAAGGGGGGCTACAGAGCCCCCTTCTAAAAAAAAAAGGAAGACCGGCGAGATTCGAGCACCCAGCACGGATTTCGGTCGAAAATAAAAAAAAAGAAGCGCGGGGCTCCCGCGCTTCTTTGGTAATTGGCCCCTGGGGGGGCCAAATCCCGGGGACAGAATTAAAAAAAGTGTGGGGGGTCTCAATCCCCCCCACACTGCCCTGGGGACCTCCACCCCCGGGGCTCAAAGATAGTATATGCGGGGGGATCACGGCCCCCCGCAGCCCCGGGGACCGCCACCCCCGGGCTTCTTGAAAATGGGTGGGGGGGCAGCCCCCCCAGCCCTGGGGACCGCCACCCCCTGGGGCAACTTGTGTGGGAGGGGTCCACACGGCCCCCCTCCTGGAGCCTTGAATAGGCCCTGGGGACTGCCACCCCCCAGGGCCGGCCCCTGCAGTGTCCCGGGGTGCCCACCCCCGGGACACTGTAGTTTGCAATGACAGGGCGGGAACCTTGCGGCTCCCGCCCCGTCATTGCAAACTGCTTTGCTTCATTGAAGCGAGAGCAGGGAAACCTCCTCTCGCTTCAATGAAGCAAAGCTGATTGCTTTTCCACATGGGGAGCAGCATGTTAGATGCTCCCCATGTGGAAAAGCAATGCCGGCTCCCGCAGGACGCGGGGAGCCGGTTGGGACAGTGGGGGCATTGGGGACCCTCCCACGGCCCCCAACAGAGGCCAGGCCCCGGGCGATGGGGTCCCCTGGGCCATAAGTGGCCTTGGAGGGGGGCCACGTGGCCCCCCTCCCAGATTAAAAATGTTTAAAAAAAAAAAACAATGGCCGGCCCCGGGGGATGGGGTCCCCGGGGCCTTAAAGTGGCCAGAGCAGCCCCCCTCCATGAAAAAAAAGGGCCGTGCCCCGGGAGATGGGGTCTCCGGGGCAAATTATGGCCTTGGGAGGGGGGCCGCGTGGCCCCCTTCCCGATTTTTTTTTATATAAACAAAAATTGGGGACATGCTCTGCGGGATGGGGTCCCCAGGGCACAAAAAAATGGAAAAAGAAGGGGGGCTACACAGCCCCCCTTCTAAAAAAAAAGAAGACCAGGATCGGGCCGGTGGCCAGGCCTCCTCCTTACACCACTCTGCAAACGCGCCCCCTGGAGTGTTTGCAGAGGGGGAACTAATTCCCCTTGAATACTGGGGGTCCCTGGGGGCCAACTAGCCCACCAAGAACCTCCAGTATGCACCAGAGGGCTGCGTTGCAGAGAGGTGTAATGAGGCCACGCCCCTTTTTACACCTCTCTGCAATGCAGCTCCGTGGCGCTTACTGGAGGTACCTGGTGGCGTAGTTGGCTGCCAGGGAACCTCAAGATTCAAGGAGACTTAATCCCCAACTTAAAACACGCCACGGGGTGCGTTTGCACAGTGGTGAAGGTAGGGAGCGGGACCTGAGGTGATATGTGTGCAAACATGCCCTGTGGCGCATTTTAAGTTAGGGAATTAATTCCTCTTCAATCCAGAGGTCCCCTAGAGGCCAACTAGCCCACCAGGTACCTCCAGTAAGTGCCATGGAGCTGCTTTTCTAAGTGTCCATTTTTGAAACTTACCAAAATTCCTCTAAAATCAGCCGAACTACGAATTCCGATTTACTCACCTGTTATCAGGAGAGAACCCAGGGCTGAATCTGTTAGCCCAGCACTGACCCTGAAAAGTAATTCTAAGCGTACTTACCAGTAACTTGTATTTCCTTCCATAGGAATCCATTGTGTGGTTTTCAGCATAAAAGTTTCAAAGTGTCTATTTTCACAAACTAAAAATATTCCTAAAAAATCGTCTGTATGACTCAAACACATTATTTCAACTGTTTACAGGAGATTGGCCAGTGCTGGATCCAGGATCCACCACTGATTAAGAAAAAGTAACAATACCACTACTTACCTGCTAAGTGAATTTTCTGCCATAGGATAACATTGGTGATTCTATGTGTCAACCTTTAAAATACAATAATATTCATTAAAAATCACTACTGTAACCAAAAGGCTTTTACTCAACTGTTTACAGGAGATGTCCAAGGACTGAATCTAGGATCCAGTGCTCTGCTTAGAAAAGTAATCCATAAAGTAACTATTTGCATTTGACTAGAAATTCTCCTTCAGCTCAATGTTGAATTGTGTTTGAAATTGTGTTGCCCATTGCAACAACTGTACTTAAAAGTCTATTGCCTATTTGCAAAGTATTTAAACTAAAGTAATTCATTCTGAGAAAGTATATTTTGTATTGTAATGTATAATGTAATTAAAAAAATAAAATATCTAAAAATAAACAGTTTACAAAATGTAGTAAATCAGTATCAAAATAATCAGTATAACAATTAATACATTAAAAATTGTCATTTACAAACTCTTTGAAATTCACTGAAAAAACCATAGGTTTCAGGCCTGATAAAGTTAGGGATTAGCATTTAAAAAACCTTCGACATTTTCTGAAAAAAACTTAGTTTCAGGCCTGATATAGTTAGGAATTAGCGTTTAAAAATCCTTTGAAATTCACTGAAAAAACCATAGGTTTCAGGCCTGATATAGTTAGGAATTAGCATTTAAAAAACCTTAGAAATTCACTGAAAAAACAATAGGTTTTAGGGGTGTTATAGCTAGCTGGACATTTCACTCGAACAAAACCATTGAAATTCCTCCAATATAGTTAGTTGTACTAACTACATCTCGCGCGCCCCCAATCCACTGCTGATGATGTCACATATTACATCATTCATGACATGGTCAGTGACATCACTGATTACATCTCGAATGACATCACTGATGACATCACTGCTGACATCATCCACGTGACAATCAGATACACCTCATCATACACTAGTATAACCTTTCATCACTCACTGTAAAATACAGATTGCCAGATTTAAAACCATTGGCACACCAATACAAGTTTCTAAACACCCACTCAGTGATTCCTAGATCTATACACACATGTAATCACTTAGCTTTGGATTCACTCATACATGCTGTCAATGATCAATAGAACACTATCAAATATACTTATACACCAACATCAACATTACACACCAGCACACATCGTAATCACTTATGAAGTCATCCTACTCACTTATGCAAACAATGGATCATACTTACTTTTACTTAGCTATACACTTATAAAAACACCACTTCATCTATTCATATAGATAATAACTCATACTAAGTGTGTTATAAAAACACTATTACAAGTATACAGTTATCCATACAGTCACTCATACAATCACTGAGTCTTATGTATACTTATTTATCTACAACAACTGACACATACACTGGCTTTTATTTTTCTAGTTTGTTGGACATGTACCATTGAGACATATATTTGCTCATCGCCACACCCATAAAGATATTCACTCACCCAAACAAGTGTTATAACATGTAGTTTTAACTTCATATAACTACTGAATCAACTATTCACACATCTTTGGGCAGTCACACCCCCCCACCGAACCACACACACATTCACTCTCCCATACAAATACTCAGTTAACTAATCAATAAATAATATAGACTTTCACATAGCTAGTAACCAACTAGTGCAGCAGTTTACACAACTGACAAAGTGATACAGATATTCACACAGTTTAGTCACTATCCAATATATTTAGTGAGACACTATAAACAGTCAATCACACTGCTACTAAATCCTCCATCCAGATACTTATATTTATATATCCACTCATTCTTCAATGCAAATTGCTATATATATAATACATATTTAAATAACGAACCAAACCACATTCACTGGATGATGTCATCAGTGATGTCATTTGAGATGTCATCAGTGATGTCACTGACCATGTCATGAATGATGTAATATGTGACATCATCAGCAGTGGATTGCGGGCGCGCGAGATGTAGTTAGTACAACTAACTATATCGGAGGAATTTCAATGGTTTTGTTCGAGTGAAATGTCCAGCTAGCTATAACACCCCTAAAACCTATTGTTTTTTAAGTGAATTTCCAAGGTTTTTTAAATGCTAATTTCTAACTATATCAGGCCTGAAACCTATGGTTTTTTCAGTGAATATGGCGGTCGCCAGTAGATAGTTATAGTTAGGACCGTGTTTCCATAGGAAATCTGAAAATTCTATTTTGAATAACTTTGGCGCCGGTTGACGAATCCTTGTGTAATTTTCAAAATAGGTGGGGCGCTCCTCTCCGCTCCTACCCTGAAAGTCTTGGGGGGATTCGTCAAGCGGGGGCTGAGAAAAAAGGGGGGTCCCAAAACGCATTTTACCCATGCATTTTTCCATAGGGACCTTTAGTCCAAGGTACAGCCCGAACGGCTGAACAGAATTACTTGAAATTTGGCAAAGAGGTAGTCCTCAGGTCAGGGATGTGCCTTTTGAATATCTGGAGTCAATCTGTTCAGTAGTTCCTGAGAAAATTGCAGTTAAAAGTACATACATATCTATAGGCGCGCACCGTGCGCGTACGGTAAGCATACCGTACGCGCACGGTGCCGTGCGCGAGCGTAATTCTGATTGGTGGTTATATGACAGTAAACATTCCAGTCGGTCGAAATCAGGAAGTGTCGGCCGCCATTTTGTGTGTCTCATACTGGCAAACAAAGGTAAAGAACGTGAAAAGGGGGCAAGGTAGAGACTTGCAGACCCCCTAGCCTTTGTCAGGGGGTCCAAAAAGGACCCAGAAGTGTGAAAAATACATTTTTATTTTTTTTAAAAAAATCACGGCGTACGGCGGTAAAAAAAAATAAAAAAAATAGAATTACAAATCAAAATTAAATGTTTAGATGTTGGTTGGCTCTAAAAAGAGCCGTTGTGTTTATTGAGTGTTTTTTTGGTACCTACAATTAAGTACCGATGTAGAGTCTAAAGTTCAAGAGGAAGACTCTGTTCCCTTCATCATTGAAATGTACACCGTCTCCTCTATAAATGTCTTGCATGTTGTAACGCAAGTTGTTGTTGTATATAGAACCCATACCATAGTCTCTGAGTAAGGCAGAAACAGACTTATTGACATGCTTTCTTGCTTAGTTAATCTGCGGACAAAGTTGGTTGGACCAGTTCCACTTTTGCCTCTGGCATATATTAGAATATACAAATGCAGTTTGTGGAAAAAGTGACATCAATTGCACAAAGGTGTCCTTAACAAGCATTTCCAGACCTACCCCAGTTAAAGTGCCTAGGTCATTTCCACCACAGTGCACAATAATAAGGTTGGGCTGTGGGAGATGTAGAAAGGTTTTCACCAAAGGCATTAATTGGTGCCACTTTAACCCTCTCTGACCAATCCATTTAATGTCTACATTTGGCAAAGCAAGGTCTTTCACAACACCTCTTTTTTCTGCATACTTTTCACTCCAGAAGACATAGCTGTGACCTACAATCCACACTGTGAACATCTTTCAAGGAGATCTAGATGCACTCAGAAGGTGTCTTTCAGTAGAATGGCAATATGAAAAGAAAGATAGTTGTAAAATGGAGGCTAACATACTTTTTTTTTTAAAAAGAACTGATTGGCTGATTCAAACCATTTTACATTTAAAACTAGGCTGTATGTTTAGATTTTTACAAGCATGTTTTGTATTGGCTCAGAAAAATGTGTACCCACAGAACATTACTTTGGATTTGCTGTTAGGTTTGAAAAGTCAAACACTCTTGCTCTTTGGATTAGAAACATTGTGTGCTGAACTTTTGACCTCTCTGCTCACACCAGTGTTCCATGACTTGTTGCTATGGTAGCAGGCAGAAGTGATGTTGGGGGAAGGGATCATTTGGAAAGGGTTGAAATTTGCAACCAATAGAAATGTGCGTTTCCATTTGAAAAAGTGTGGGAAACACTGTGATTTGGAGTTAACATGTATATGTGTGGAAAAAGAGAGGGAAACATTGCCATTAACTGGTTCTGGTGAGAGGAGAGAGGTGTACAGCTCAGAGATTCTGGCTCTGATAATCTGCTGTTTGAGTGCCACATTTCTTTCTGAACTAACTACTTTTAAAGGTGAGTTATGAATTTGAGAGGGAATGTATGTGGTGCATTTTGATATAAATATTAGAAATGTGATTGTTCTTTTAAAGTTGTTTTTCACATTTTATGTTTTGGGAGATATTTAACTGTCTTGAACTTGTAAGATATTATTGAGAATGTCTTCACCATAAGTTAAGGTGTACTGGTATCACCCAGGAATAATGTTTTCTGCCTAGAATGACACCATGAGTCTGTGTGCACACAGGAATTGTTATCAGAGATTTAATTCATGTTGCTCTTGCTCTGTTAGCCTTGCACTCGCAGGAAAGGGGCAGTTTGTTTTCTTGAACTGTGATGGTTAGCATTCAGCAGAAATCACTTTCGCACAAATGAGAGGCAAATGCAAACACATTTGAAAATAGCATGGTACATTTTCCTAGCACTTTAAAAGTTGTGTTTTACATTTTATGTTAAGGAAGATATTTAAGTGCCTTGAACATGTCAGATATTATGGAGTATGTCTTCACCATAAGTTAAGGTGTACTGGTATCACCCAGGAATACTGTTTTCTACCTACAATCACACTATGAGTCTGTGTGCACAAAGGAATTGTTGTCAGAGAATTAATTTGTGTTGGTCTGGTTCTGTAAGAATGGCATTCATAGGAAAGGCGCAGCTTGTTTTTTAGAACTGTGATGGTTTGTATTCAGCATAAAACAGCTGTTTGGGCATGTGCTATTTTCTGTTTCTGAAAAATATAATGAAAATGTGTCAGACTGTTAGAATAATTATCACTTCCTCTACCACATTAGTAAGTGTGCTTTTAAATTGCAAATTAAATTTCGTTTTATGTCTAGAATCACACCATGAGTCTGTGCGCACACAGGAATTGTTCTCAGAGATTCAATTCATGTTGCTCTGGTTCTTTCAGAATTGCATTCGTAGGAAAGGGGCAGCTTGTTTTATTGAACTGTGATGGCTACCATTGAGCCCAAATTAATATGTCACAAATGAGAGGGCAATGCAAACACATTTGACATCAACATGGCAGATTTTCCTTCTACTCCTGCAATGGGTCATGTAGTTTGTACATGTTCATAAGTCCAATTAACCCTTATCACACATGTAGTGTTACATATATGTCTCCAATGTTTATGCAGTTGCGCAAGTGTCCATGCAGATCTCTTTTGCACCTGACAGTAGACAGACTCCAGAAGCACAGTCTTAGCAGAGAGAAAACTGTTTCTCATGTACAGTCATGCTTACTATTCAGTGCTGTGTGGTGTTTCAGATAGCAGTGAGTAAAGCTAATACATTGAACATCACCAAGGCTCATTTCCTTTGCTAGAGTGTAGTGCGTCATTCAGGATGCACATGTTCATGGTCTCAAAAAGCAGTTTGGGCATGTGCTGTTTTCTGTTTCTGAAAAATATAATGAAAATGTGTCAGACTGTTAGAGTAATTATCACTTGCTCTACCACAGTAGTAAGTGTGCTTTCAAATTGCAAATCAAATTTCGTTTTCTGCCTAGAATCACACCATGAGTCTGTGCGCACACAGGAATTGTTCTCAGAGATTCAATTTGTGTTACTCTGGTTCTTTCAGAATTGCATTCGTAGGAAAGGGGAAGCTTGTTTTCTTGAACTGTGATGGCTACCATTGAGCCCAAATTAATATGTCACAAATGAGAGGGCAATGTAAGCACATTTGACATCAAAATGGTAGATTTTCCTTCTACTCCTGCAATGGGTCATGTGGTTTGTACATGTTCAAAAGTCCAATTAACCCTTACCACACATGTAGTGTTACATACATGTCTCCAATGTTTATGCAGTTGCGCAAGTGTCCATGTAGATCTCTTTTGCACCTGACAGTAGACAGTCTCCAGAAGGACAATCTTAACAGAGAGCAAGCTGTTTCTCATGTACAGTCATGCTTACTATTCAGCGCTGTGTGGTGTTTCAGATAGCAGTGAGTAACGCTAATACATTGAACATCACCAAGGCTCATTTCCTTTACCAAAGTGTAGTACGTCATTCAGGTTGCACATGTCCATGGTCTCAAAAAGCTGTTTGGGCAAGTGCTGTTTTCTGTTTCTGAAACAAATAATGAAAATGTGTCAGACTGTTAGAGTAATTATCACTTGCTCTACTACAGTAGTAAGTGTGCTTTCAAATTGCAAATCAAATTTCATTTTCTGCCTAGAATCACACCATGAGTCTGTGCGCACACAGGAATTGTTCTCAGAGATTCAATTCATGTTACTCTGGTTCTTTCAGAATTACATTCGTAGGAAAGGGGAAGCTTGTTTTCTTGAACTGTGATGGCTACCATTGAGCCCAAATTAATATGTCACAAATGAGAGGGCAATGCAAACACATTTGACATCAACATGGTAGATTTTTCTTCCACTCCTGCAATGGGTCATGTCGTTTGTACATGTTCAAAAGTCCAATTAATCCTTACCACCATGTAGTGTTACATACATGTCTCCAATGTTTATGCAGTTGCGAAGGATCAATGCAGATCTCTCTTGCACTTGACAGTAGACAGTCTCCAGAAGCACACTCTTAGCAGAGAGCAAGCTGTTTCTCATGTACAGTCAAGCTTACTATTCAGCGCTGTGTGGTGTTTCAGATAGCAGTGAGTAACGCTAATACATTGAACATCACCAGGGCTCAGTTCCTTTGCTAGAGTGTAGTACGTTATTCAGGTTGCACATGTTCATGGTCTCAAAAAGCAGTTTGGGCATGTGCTCTTTTCTGTTTCTGAAAAAAATAATGAAAATGTGTCAGACTGTTAGAGTAATTATCACTTGCTCTACCACAGTAGTAAGTGTGCTTTCAATTTGCAAATCAAATTTCGTTTTCTGCCTAGAATCACACCATGAGTCTGTGCGCACACAGGAATTGTTGTCAGAGATTTAATTCGTGGTACTCTGGTTCTTTTAGAATTAGATTCGTAGGAAAGGGGAATCTTTAATTTGTGTTGGTTTTATTGTGTTTTTCACTTGTAGGAAAGGGGTAGATAGTATTATAAGATTTGAAAAGCACAAAAAAAATAGTAATAAATTTAAATTACATAAAGGTATTTTTTTTTAGTTTCTTTCAGATATTGCTGACCAACAGTGAAATAAATTGAAGATGCCTATAAAATCAAGGAAGAGAAAAGAACAGAAAAAACATTTATATTTGAAGACAACTGGAGGACTCAAATTAGTTGAAGATGCTCATGTTGGAAAAAAGAAAAAGTCTTCTGGTAAGCAAACTAAGGATTTTTTAAAAAATATCTTCAAAAAAAGAACAAATTTGAAAAATGTCCCCACTGCAAATAGAGTTTCAAGTAGAAAACAACAGGACAAAAGTGAGAAATTACAAAATGCCAATTTCCAATTAGAAGCAATAAAGATTGACTTAAAGAGAAAAACTGCTTTTAAAGACATTCGTAGAAAAATGTTTCAGAGAAGAGTGATGTCCAATTTGCTAAGGGATGTGAAAAAATATAAGCAGAAAGCGAAATTTTATAACCAAAAAAAAGATATTGAATCAATTGTAGCTAAGACTTTAGATTTAAAAAGAAAACTATTCATTTTAATTTTGAACAGGATCCGTACATTAGATAAAATGGTCAATGTAATGAAGTCACAAAGCAAAACGAAAAGAGTAGTGAAAAGAAATAACTTTTGTAAAGTGTTTTCAGGAGAATGGATGCATAGTTCAAGAACTGAACCATTTTTTAATGAAGAGAGTTATCTTCAAAGTAATAGTTTGCTGCATGGAGTTGACACCAGTGGCCTAGCGTATGAAGTTAAAGATGGTTGTATGATGGAAAAGGAGAAAAAGGTTCCAAGAAATGAGGAAGAAGTGTTAGCTGATGAGGTTATGGGGAGACGTCCTAAAGCCCCAGTGTACACTTGGAATTGTAGTAGTATTTGCACTGTACGACAGGAATCTATTGATAAATTACGTGAGTTTTTCAGAGAATATAGTAAAAAAAGTATTAAACAGAAGATTAAGGTGCTTCAAAGACTAGATCTATGTAGAGTGAGAGAGAATACTGGTTTGCAAGGACATTCTCTGGCTTGTCTTTCTAGGAAAGTTTGCCAAAGTGTTTTTCACCATTTTAGGATGCTGGCAGTTCATCATACTGAAATGAGAAAGTTTGTGAGAAGATTGTATTTTGCTAAAAGTCCAGCAGTAAAGTTAAATGAGTTGAATAGGGCTCTGTTCCGTGGATCTGAATCAGATGTAGAGAAGGTTACTGATGAAATTCAGTTTTGTTACTTTGGTCCTGAACAAGAAAGTGCAGGTAATGACACAGTTATTGAAGAAAATGTGGAAGAGAATGTAGAACCCACTGTTAGTAAAAATTTTGAAGATCAAATGACAAAATTTAATATCATCTCTAATGAAAGACCAAATATTACTTGTATTTGTTGCCGGAGAAGCCATTATAAAAATCAAACAAGGTATGTTGATCTCTATAAAAAAAGTGAAAAAGAAAATAATACTAAGTGGTTGGATTTTGCTACATATTTATTTCTGGAAAATTGTTTTGATTTAGGTGAATATCACCGTATTTGTAAATACTGTTATAACAAGTTAGAAGAAAATAAAATGCCAGCAAGAGCTATACATAATAATTTAGAATTGGTTGAAATTCCTTCAGAACTTAGTGATTTAAATACGTATGGGTCTATACTCATTCAATGTGTCCATCCTTTTCAGACTATAGTTCGTATGGAGCCCAAAACAGGCAAATTACCTCCTTCGGATTTACAAAGAGGTTTAAAAGGAAGAGTTGTCTATTTGCCATTGGATTTGAAAAAAAAATATAGAAACTATTGATGCAGATAGATTGGAAACTGAACCATTAGTTATTCTGGTTAATGGAGTACCAACAAACAATAAGAAAATTTGGCAGGAGCAGGTAGATGTACGAAAAGTACAAAGAGCAAATTTATATTTGAAAAGAAATAATAAATGGTATGAAACAATTTATATGGATGAAGATGAAGAAGTTTTACTACCAGACTCAGGAATACCAGCTGGGCAAATTGAAAAAGTGGACAAGTCAAAAGAAGAAGAAATTTATGAACATTTCAGCATACATCCTCTTCATTCAAAAGAAGTTAAGGCAAACACTATTGATGTGTTTCAGATGAAAAAAGCACAAGGAACTCACGTGAGTGTATGGGAGGAGAGCTTGGAAGCTCGTTGTTTTCCCCAGCTGTTTCCTACAGGAAAAGGTGGACGATATGATGAACGTCCAGTACAGATTCCTGCTTCTGAGTATCGGACTACAAGATTATATGCAGAAGATCCCAGATTTCGTCAAAGTATTCCTTATTTGTTCCATCTTTTATTTGAAAGTAACTTGTCAGCACTATCTTATGCAGTAAATCACATTTTGAAAACTGGAGTACATCTACGTAATGTGACTGCAAAGGATTTTATGAACAAAGTGCAACAGCGAGATGATCATTTGGAATCTCAATTGATTAATCTAATGGCTTGTCAGCGTGGGACAAATGAATATTGGTATCGACGCCATGGAGAATTGAAGTGTATGTTACGGAATTTAGGAACTCCTACATGGTTTCTCACCCTAAGCTGTGCTGAGTACGCTTGGGATGATCTTTTGGATTTTCTTCGAGAGGCAAATTAAAATATTGAAAACATCCAATACAAGACAGCAGGAGAAATGTGCTCATTGGATCCGGTTAATGTTTGCAGATATTTCAATCATAGATTTGAGGCTATGATGTCCTTCATCTGCAATAAAAAAAAATACCTCTTGGAGAAGTTGTGGATTTCTTTTGGAGAAAAGAGTACCAAGCAAGAGGTGCTCCTCATATTTATATGCTGTTGTGGATCAAGGATGCCCCAAAATTTGGAACAGATTCTGATGATACAGTTTTGAGTTTCATCGAAGAATATGCAACATGTGCTATACCTAAAATCACAGAAGAGAAAAATTTAAAAGAGCAAGTTTTACGTTTCCAAAGTCATAGGTGTGGAAAATACTGTTGACGAAAGTACAAGAGTAAAGACAAATTCTACACAAAATGTCGATTTGGATTTCCACGACCTGTTCTTTCAAAAGGAAGAGTCAACAGTTTTATGTCAGCTGTGCGACATACTATTACAAGAAAATCGCCTAAAAATACCTACAACCTAAGAAGAAAAGAAGAGTCAAAATATATAAATGACTACAACCCAGTCATTTTATCCATGTGGAATGCTAACATGGATATTCAGTATGTAGCTGACAATTCTATTGCTGTTCCTCGGTATGTCACATCTTACATCACTAAATCTGAGAAAACGGAATTGAAGGAAATGTGGGAAGAGATTTCTCACGAGAAGACTGTCAGTAAAAAGCTATACAGTTTCAGTTTAAAGATGTTATCGCATCGAGAAATTGGATCATATGAATGCTCAGATAGGTTATCATCTGCAAGTCTGTACTCCAAATCCAGAAGAATAATTTGGGTAAGTTTAGGCCTTGCAGAAATGCGAAATCGGGTACTGAAATCTGTTGGAGAAATTGAATATTTGGCAGAGAATGACCCGGAAAGTACAGATATTTTGAAATCAAACATGTTGGACACATATTACCTAAAAAGAAGTCGTCATCTTGAGAACATGTGTCTCTATGAAGTGCTGCAGAACTATATTTTTACACGGAAAGCCACAGAAGACATCAACAATGGAAAATATAAAGTCATTGGTGAGGAAGGATGTTTGGTGAAGCAAACAAAAGGAAGTTTGATTAATCACAGGAAGCTGAGTTGCGACACACCCGACAAAAAAGAATTTTACTACTTAGCACTTTTACAGCTGTTTAAACCATGGCGTTCAGAGGATGAATTACTTGGAGATTTTCACAGCCATGAAGATTCCTTTAATGCATGTAAAGATACGATTGAATGCAGTACTTTCACAAATTATGTTGAAATGTTAAATGAAGAAATTGAACAGGAAGCTACAATTGCAGCTGAAGTAGCTAGAGACAGTTCTCAAGATAGCCAAAGTTCTGGAACGCTCAGTCAAGATCCCTTAGGACAACCAATCGTAGAAAATGAAGCTGCAATAGCAATGACTGAAGTGGAAACAGCTATGAATCAAGCTCAGGAAGATTTAATAGACTTACCAAATTTGGAACAGCAACTGAATGAAGAACAAAAACAAATTTATGAAGAAGTCACAAAAAAAATTGATCATGGATTACTACATGAAAAGAAACAGTGCTCATGTGCATCATTTGAACCAATCAGGATGTATGTGAGTGGACAAGCTGGAACTGGGAAAGGTTTCTTAATTAAAGTCATCCGAAGCTACCTACGGCAAAAAACAGATTCAACTTGTCTTGTGTTGTTACTGCTCCAACTGGGTTAGCAGCATATAACTTAAAAGGAATTACCTTACATCGCTTGCTAATGTTACCAGTGGAGCATGAGAACAAAATAGAATATCACAAGCTAACAGGAGAAGCATGCTTCGAAGTTTCAAGAGTGTTGAAGAAGATGCAAGTTCTCATTATTGATGAGGTAAGCATGGTATCAAACGTAATACTTGCCTTTGTGCATTTAAGAATGCAGCAAATTCTAAAGAGAGACTATGACGTGTTATTTGAAGGAAAACATGTTATAGTTTTTGGGGATCTTCTCAAGTTAAAGGACAACCAGTGTTTAATACTGTGACACATGAAGACACAAAGAAGTCATTTGGAAGTATTGGTAATGCCAATATTTGGTCATTCTTTGAGTACAAAGAACTAACTACCAATATGAGGCAAGCAAACGATGAAGATTATGTAAGTATTCTGAAAGATATCAGAATTGGACTACTCACAGAAGTAAGCAGAGAAGCATTACAGAGTCGGTTGCTACATAATTTATTTCCAAATGAAGAAATAGTTGCAGAGAAAATATACCAGAACATTGCAGAAAAAAATACTGTAATCTGCTTAATGCCAACACTACGTGAATGCTCGATATTCAATGAGGAACTTTTGAAATTGGAAAAGGAAGACATTAAGAAAATGGAAGCAGTGGACAAAATTCAGCATGAAGGAATTACTATTACATGAACAGGAAAATTGAAAAATAAATTGGATTCTCTAGAGAAGAACATTTCGAAAACAGCTGGATTAGAGAAAAATCTTTATGTTTGTATGAACTGTCGAGTATTTATAAGAAGAAATTTGGATGTAGAAAAAGGTTTAGTGAATGGAGCTATGGGTAAAGTAGTGGGTTTTGTGAAATACCAGAAAAAAGATGGAATTGAATTTTTAAAAACAAAATTTGATCAGATTGAAGAGGTTAAAGACATTTGTCGTTGTTCAGTTCATTTCCTGCTTGTGAAAGACTTACATGTACGTAGGAAGCAGTTTCCGTTTTCTCTAGAATATGCTGTAACTATTCACAAATCTCAAGGATTAACTGTAGATAGTGCTTTTGTAAACATTGGTTCTACTGTGTTCAAAGAAGGTATGGCATATGTTGCTTTGTCACAAGTGAAAACATTATCTGGTCTATTCATGATAGACTTTGATGACTCAAAAGTTAGTGCTGATGCAAATTGTGTAAAGGAGTATAATAGATTAAGAAGAACCTATGCTCCTCATTTAGGTCAGTATCCTGTGTTTGAAAAACGTGTTGTTTGTCGGAAAAGGAGAATTGAGAATATCTGTAATGAGGATGTACAGAAAAGAAAACAAAAGGAGAGTGATGTGATTGCAGGCAAAAAGAAAAAGGACAGTGTTCAAGAGGTTGTTGGTTGTCATTTTGAAAATAGCTCTGGTGTCAACTGCTACGCTAATGTAGTGCTGAATCTTGTATTTTATCTTGAAAGTTTGCAAGAGCAGATAATACTAAATCATGAAAAAAGATTCTGTTCTCTGCTGAGTTTTCTTTTTGAGAAGCTGAGTAATGATAAAACTAAAATAGAAAGTGCTTCTGATGTTAGAAAACTTTTAGATGTATGTTCAGGAAGTACACAGTTTACTCAAAATGTCCAGCAAGATGCACAGGAATTCTTGATGTATATCCTTATGGTACTGGAAGAAGAAGGGGTAGAAATAGAAAATATGTTTGGTCTGTCTTATAAATGGGAACATAGTTGTGAAAACTGTTTCAACACATGCAGCTCTAATGTTGATTCAGAAAGGTTCATATATTTAACATTACCAGAGAGTCAATCAGTCACTTTTAGTAAATTAGTTAAAGATGCCAATCACAGCATGGAATGTTCTAAATGTAAATCAGACATGTTTTCAACGTTATTTTTAAAGAAATATGGACAGTATGTAATTTTAATGATGCAACGTTGTAGAGCTGATGGTTCAAAATTGGACACTTTAATAAAGAAGTTTACAGGTCATCAATTATCAATATCAGGAAAAACTTTTGTTGCAGTTGCAATAATTTTCCATGATGGACCTTCGATAACTTCTGGTCATTACACAGATTATCTTAAATGTGAAAAAGGCTGGACACTGTGTAATGATTCTCAATTGATTTTCAAGCAACGTTTGCCTTATGATTTACCAAATTGTTACTTAATTTTTCTAAAACCAAAATTTTAGATACAAATTGCAACATCTGAACAAATCATTTTTGCGATTTTATTGGATTACCATTGGATATTTCATCAAAAATGAATTTAAAAATTAGCATTTGGCCTGATGGAAAGGTAAAAATTTCTCTTGTGGACTTCTTTGACAGATATTATTTTGGTGTATGTGCTTAAGCAACAAGATTTACAGACGATATTTATTGAAAATAGTTATTGTTTTTAGATGATGTTTTTCTTAAATATGTTACTTTTCTATAAAGGTATGTTTTACTGAGAAGAGATTCAGGGCTTTTTTTTAAACAATCTTTCAGATTGTTAATTTTTTTGGTTAACACTAATAGATTCTTCCATTTCCATGTTTTACCTTAGTCATACAATGTGTTGTAATTTTACAATTCTGTATTTTAATCCTTGCATTTTATGGTTTTTTCACAGGAGAGAAGGAAGGTACCTACCCACTTCACAGGCTACCTAACCTTTTCTTCAATGCCACTCTTGCACTATCACGACGATATTGGGCACTGTATTGCGACTGGATACTTCTAAGATGGGCACCTATCAACAACAGGATAAGTGAATTTTGGGCTACATCACGTATTATGAACATTATATATCCCCTCTCCTTTCTGTGGACCACTTTCTGGAGCTATGTTTCTTAGATTTATTGATTTATTATGGGCATTATGCCAAGACCTGTAATTGAACATACTCCCAGTATTTTGCCTGTAAGGGGGTTTATACTTGCATGAGCACTATGCCTAGATGCTTACTAACTTGACATTTTGTCATTTTTTAGCCCAGCCTGTAGATCTCACACATTCACACACAGCTCTGGCTTATGTACTAGCTAGGCTGGATATCATACAGTGAGGTCTTTTGCAGCAGCCATGTGTTAGCCGAGACACTCACAGCAGACCACACGGGTAGTTGCTATTAATATAGACACATTACTACAGAAACATCGTATTACACACAATTCTGGAGTGGTTTTATTTTACTTCCACTGACACTAGAATATGTCGATGTTGTGACATTCTTTGTCACTCTGTTTACTTACTGATCGCATTGAGACTTTTACTTTTTGTAGACATCGAACTTTATTGACAAACTGTTTTGTGTCTAAATCAGAGCTACACAGCCTAGTAATATTTTTTTGCAATTGCATTACATTGATTTCAGCGGCAACCCTATGTTGGTCTGAGCATGTATTTTCGCTTGGGTCATATTTATCACTTGATTTGGCTATTTGCATTATGTATTCATTCCATGACCTGTACAACATGGCTGCCGTTTTCATTTCCATTTACACAGTCCTGTTTCTATTTTGAACTTCCTGCAGTGACGTACCTGTTGTATATAGTCGCATTATACTCTGATGCACGGTTTTCATGTGAGCAAGGCTGCGGATGCAGTCGAAACGCGTCATGGAATAAACCTGGTCACTATTACTCGTTGGTTGTGCCGTTTACTTGCCTGAGAGCGCACTGAACTTTGGATATATTGGATATTATTGCCAGTTGCTATATATATATATTATCTACTGGCGGTCGCCAGTAGATAGTTATAGTTAGGACCGAGTTACCATAGGAAATCTGAAAATTCTATTTTGAATAACTTTGGCGCCGGTTGACGAATCCTCGTGAAATTTTCAAAACTAATGGGGCGCTCTGCTCAGCTCCTACCCTGAAAGTCTCGGGGTGATTCGTCAAGCGGGGGCTGAGAAAAAAGGGGGGTCCCAAAACGCGTTTTCCGATGCATTTTCCCATAGGACCTTTAGTCGAAGGTACAGTCCGAACGGCTGAACAGAATTACTTGAAATTTGGCAAAAAGGTAGTCCTCAGGTCAGACATGTGCCGTTTGCATATATGGTGTTAATTTGTTCAGTAGTTCCTGAGAAAATTGCAGTTAAAAGTACATAAATATCTATATGCGCACACCGTGCGTGCACCGTGCGTGCTCGGTGCCGTGCGCAAGCATAATTCTGATTGGTGGTTAGATGTCAGTCAACATTCGAATCGGTCGAAATCAGGAAGTGTCGGATGTCATTTTGTGTGTGGCAGTGAAAAAGAAAGGTGGAGAACGTGAAAAGGGGGCAGGGTAGAGAGTTCCTGACCCCCTACCCTTTGTCAGGGGGTCCCTGAAGGGTGAAAAAAAACATTTTATTATTTTTCAAAAAATCGCGGGGTGCATGCACGGTGCGAGCACGGTGCGCGCACTGCAGCAAAAAATTTGTAAAACAAAATAGAATTAAAAATCATGTGTAAGTGTTTAGATGTTGGTTGGCTCTAAAAAGAGCTGTTGTGTTCATTGATTGTTTTTTGGTACCTATAAGTAAGTACCGATGCAGAGTCTTTAGTTCAAGAGGAAGACTCTGTTCCCTTCATCTGTGAAATGTACACCGTCTCCTCTATAAATGCCTTGCCACTCCTCTCACTAGTTCTTCTTATTTCCTGGGAAAAGGAGCTGAACAGGTATCAATTTTACTTGAAAATGGCAGAACAGCAGTCTACTTCAGGGAGTGAGGAGGAGATCTGGATGCACTCAGAAGCATTGGTTCATAGTAGTTTCTGTTCCAGAATCTTCAAACACCACACCCACTCCCCTCACTATTTCTTCTTATTTCCTGGGACAAGGAGCTGAACAGGTATCAATTTTACTTGAAAATGGCCGAATAGCAGTCTACTTCAAGGAGTGAGGAGGAGACCTGGATGCACTCAGAAGGTGTCTTTCAGTAGAATGGCTATATAAAAAGAAAGATAGTTGTAAAATGGAGGCTTACATACTTTTTTTTAAATAAAAAGAGCTCATTGGCTGTTTCAGACCATTCAACACTAAAAACTAGGCTGTGTGTTTACATTTTTAAAAGCATGTTTTGTATTGGTTCAGAAAAATGTGTTCCCACAGAACATTACTTTGGATTTGCTGTTAGGTTTGAAAAGTCAAGCAATCTTGCTCTTTGGATTAGAAACATTGTGTACTGAACTTCTGACCTCTCTGCTCACACCAGTGTTCCATGATCTGTTGCTATGCTAGCAGGCAGAAGTCATGTTGGGGGTAGGAATCATTTGGAAAGGGTTGAAATTTGCAATCAATAGAAATGTGTGTTTCCATTTAAAAGAAAGGTGGAGAACATGAAAAGGGGGCGGGGTAGAGAGTTCCTGACCCCCTAGCCTTAGTCAAAAAATCGCGGGGTGCTCGCACGGTGTGCTCACGGTGCGCACACGGCGGAAAAAAAATAGTAAAAAAAAATAGAATAAAAAATCAAGTGTAAGAGTTTAGATGTTGGTTGGCTCTAAAAAGAGCCGTTGTGTTCATTGAGTGTTTTTTTGTACCTACAAGTAAGTACCGATGCAGAGTCTAAAGTTCAAGAGGAAGACTCTGTTCCCTTCATCTGTGAAATGTACACCGTCTCCTCTATAAATGCCTTGCATGTTGTAACGCAAGTTGTTGTGGTATATAGGACCCATACCATAGTCTCTGAGGAAAGCAGAAACAGACTTATTGACGTGCTTTCTTGCTTTCTCAATCTGTGGACAATATTGGTTGGACCAGTTCCACTTTTGCCTTTGGCATATATTAGAATATACAAAGGTAGTTTGTGGAAAAAGTGACATCAATTGCACAAAGGTGTCCTTAACACGCATTTCCAGACCTACCCCAGTTAAAGTGCCTAGGTCATTTCCACCACAGTGCACAATTATAAGGTTAGGCTGTGGGAGATGTAGAAAGGAGTTCACCAAAAGCATTAATTGGTGCCACTTTAACCCTCTCTGACCAATCCATGTAATGTCTACATTTGGCAAAGCAAGGTCTTTCACAATACCTCTTTTTTCTGAATACTTTTCACTCTAGAAGACATAGCTATGACCTACAATCCACACTGTGAACATCTTTCAAGGAGATCTGGATGCACTCAGAAAGTGTCTTTCAGTAGAATGGCAATATGAAAAGAAAGATAGTTGTAAAATGGAGGCTTACATACTTTTTTTTAATAAAAAGAACTCATTGGCTGTTTCACACCATTCTACACTAAAAACTAGGCTGTATGTTTACATTTTTAAAAGCATGTTTTGTATTGGTTCAGAAAAATGTGTTCCCACAGAACATTACTTTGGATTTGCTGTTAGGTTTGAAAGGTCAAGCACTCTTGCTCTTTGGAATAGAAACATTGTGTGCTGAACTTCTGACCTCTCTGCTCATACCAGTGTTCTATGACCTTTTGCTATGCTAGCAGGCAGAAGTCATGTTGGGAGAAGGAATCATTTGGAAAAGGGTTGAAATTTGCAACCAATAGAAATGTGTGTTTCCATTTAAAAGAAAGGTGGAGAACGTGAAAAGAGGGCAGGGTAGAGAGTTCCTGACCCCCTAGCCTTTGTCAGGGGGTCCCTGAAGGATCGCGAAGGGTGAAAATTTTTTTTAATTTTTTTTCAAAAAATCGCGGGTTGCTCACACGGTGCACGCACGGTGCGCGCACGGCGGAAAAAAAATTGTAAACAAAAATAGAATTAAAAATCAAGTGTAAGAGTTTAGATGTTGGTTGGCTCTAAAAAGAGCCGTTGTGTTCATTGAGTGTTTTTTGGTACCTACAAGTAAGTACCGATGCACAGTCTAAAGTTCAAGAGGAAGACTCTGTTCCCTTCATCTGTGAAATGTACACCGTCTCCTCTATAAATGCCTTGCATGTTGTAACGCAAGTTGTTGTGGTATATAGGACCCATACCATAGTCTCTGAGGAAAGCAGAAACAGACTTATTGACGTGCTTTCTTGCTTTCTCAATCTGTGGACAATATTGGTTGGACCAGTTGCACTTTTGCCTTTGGCATATATTAGAATATACAAAGGTAGTTTGTGGAAAAAGTGACATCAATTGCACAAAGGTGTCCTTAACACGCATTTCCAGACCTACCCCAGTTAAAGTGCCTAGGTCATTTCCACCACAGTGCACAATTATAAGGTTAGGCTGTGGGAGATGTAGAAAGGATTTCACCAAAGGCATTAATTGGTGCCACTTTAACCCTCTCTGACCAATCCATTTAATGTCTACATTTGGCAAAGCAAGGTCTTTCACAATACCTCTTTTTTCTGCATACTTTTCACTCTAGAAGACATAGCTATGACCTACAATCCACACTGTGAACATATTTCAAGGAGATCTGGATGCACTCAGAAGGTGTCTTTCAGTAGAATGGCAATATGAAAAGAAAGATAGTTGTAAAATGGAGGCTTACATACTTTTTTTTTATTAAAAGAACTCATTGGCTGTTTCACACCATTCTACACTAAAAACTAGGCTGTATGTTTACATTTTTAAAAGCATGTTTTGTATTGGTTCAGAAAAATGTTTTCCCACAGAACATTACTTTGGATTTGCTGTTAGGTTTGAAAAGTCAAGCACTCTTGCTCTTTGGATTAGAAACATTGTGTGCTGAACTTCTGACCTCTCTGCTCACACCAGTGTTCCATGACCTGTTGCTATGGTAGCAGGCAGAAGTCATGTTGGGGGTAGGAATCATTTGGAAAAGGGTTGAAATTTGCAACCAATAGAAATGTGTGTTTCCATTTGAAAAAATGTGGGAAGCAATGTGATTTGAAGTTAACATGTATATGTGTGAAAGAAGAGAGGGAAAGTTTGCCATTTACTGGTTCTGGTGAGAAGTACAGCTCAGATTCTGGCTCTGATAATCTGCTGTGTGAGTGCCACATTTCTTTCTCAACTAACTACTTTTAAAGGTGAGTTATGAATTTGAGAGGGGATGTATGTGGTGCATTTTGATATAAATAATAGAAATGTGTTTCTTCTTTTAAAGTTGTGCTTTACATTTTATGTTTTGGAAGATATTTAACTGCCTTGAACTTGTAAGATATTATGGAGTATGTCTTCACCATAAGTTAAGGTGTACTGGTATCACCCAGGAATACTGTGTTTAAATTACATAAAGGTATTTTTTGTTTGTTTCTTTTAGGTATTGTTGAACAACACTGAAATAAATTAAACATGACTATAAAATCAAGAAAGAGAAAAGAGCAGCAAAAACATCTATATTTGAAGACAACTGGACAACACAAATTAGTTGAAGAACCTCATGTTGGAAAAAAGAAAAAGTCTTCTGGTAAGCAGACTAAGGATTTAAAAAAAAATATCCTCAAACATAGAAAAAAAATGTAAAAAATATATCCACTGCAAATAGTGTTTCAAGTAGAAAACAACAAGACAAAAGAATGAAAATACTAAATGCTAATGTACAATCAGAAGCAATAAAGAATGACTTAAAAAGAAAAACAGAATTTCAAAACATTCGTAGAAAAATGTTTCAGAGAAGAGTGATTTTCAATTTGCTAAAAGATGTGAAAAAATATAGGAAGACAGCAAAATTTTATAAGAAAAAGAAACATATTGAATCAATTGTTGCAAAGGCTTTGGAATTAAAAAGAAAACTATTCATTTTAATTTTGAACAGGATCCGTACATTAGATAAAATAGTCAATGTAATGAAGTCGAGAAGCAAAAGGAAAAGAGTAGTGAAAAAAAATAACTTTTGTAAAGTGTTCTTAGGAGAATGGAAGCATAGTTCAAGTACTGAACCATTTTTTAATGAAGAGAGTTATCTTCAAAGTAAGAGTTTGCTGCATGCAGTTGACACCAGTGGTCGAGCTTATGAAGTTAAAGATGGTTGTGTAATGGAAAAGGAGAAAATGGTTCCAAGAAATGAGGAAGAAGTGTTAGCTGATGAGGTTATGGGGAAACGTCCTAAAGCCCCAGTGTACACTTGGAATTGTCGTAGTATTTGTGCTGTACGACAAGAATCTATTGATAAATTATGTGACTTTCTAAGAGAATATAGTAAAAAAAAGTGTTAAACAGAAGATTAAGGTGCTTCAAAGACTAGATCCATGCAGAGTGAGAAAGAATACTGGTTTGCAAGGACATTCTCTGGCTTGTCTTTCTAGGAAAGTTTGCCAAAGTGTTTTTCACCATTTTAGGATGCTGGCAGTACATCATACTGAAATGAGAACGTTTGTGAGAAGATTGTATTTTGCTAAAAGTCCTGCATTAAAGTTAAATGAGTTGAATAGTGCTCTGTTCTGTGGATCTGTATGAGATGTAGAGAAGGTTACTGATGATATTCAGTTTTGTTACTTTGGTCCAGAGCAAGAAAGTGCAGGAATTGACACAGTTATTGAGGAAAATGTGGAAGAGAATGTAGAACTCACTGTTAGTAAAAATTTTGAAGATCAAATGACAAAATTTACTATCATCTCTAATGAAAGGCCAAATATTACTTGTATTTGTTGCTGGAGAAGCCATTATAAAACTCAAACAAGGAATGTTGATCTCTATAAAAAAAAGTGAAAAAGAAAATTATTATGAGTGGAAGGATTTTGCTACATATTTATTTCTGGAAAATTGTTTTGATTTGGGTGAAGATCAGCGTATTTGTAAATACTGTTATAACAAGTTAGAAGAAAATAAAATGCCAGCTAGAGTTGTACATGATAATTTAGAATTGGTTGATATTCCTCCAGAACTTTATAATTTAAATACGTATGAGTCTATACTCATTCAATGTGTCCATCCATTTCAGACTATAGTTCGTATGGAGCCCAAAACAGATAACTTACCTCCTTCAGATTTACAAAGAGGTTTAAAAGGAAGAGTTGTCTATTTGCCATTAGATTTGAAAAAAAATATTGAAACAATTGATGCAGATAGTTTGGAAACTGAACCATTAGTTATTCTGGTTAATGGTGTACCTACAAAGAATAAGAAAATATGTCAGGAGCTAGGAGATGTACGAAAAGTACAAAGAGCAAATTTATATTTGAGAAGAAATAATAAATGGTATGAATCAATTTATATGGATTAAGATGAAGAAGTTTTACTAGCAGACACAGGAATACCAACGGGGCAGATTGAAAAAGTGGATAAGTCAAAAGAAGAAGAAATTTATGAACATTTCAGCATACATCATCTTCATTCTAAAGAAGTCATGGGAAACACTATTGATCTGTTTCAGATGAAAAATGCAAAAGGAACTCCTGTGAGTGTATGGAAGGAGAGCTTGGAAGCTCGTTGTTTTCCCCAGCTGTTTCCTACAGGAAAAGGTGGACGATATGATGAACGTCCAGTACAGATTCCTGCTTCTGAGTATCGGACTACAAGATTATATGCAGAAGATCCAAGATTTCGTCAAACTATTACTTATTTGTTCCATCTTTTATTTGAAAGTGACTTGTCTGCACTATCTTATGCAGTAAATCACATTTTAAAAACTGGAGTACATCTACATAATGTGTCTGAAAAGGATTTTATGAACAAAGTGCAACAGCGAGATGATCATATGGAATCTCAATTGATTAATCTGATGGCTTGTCAGCGTGGGACTAATGAATATTGGTACCGATGCCATGGAGAATTGAAATGTATGTTACGGAATTTAGGAACTCCTACATGGTTCCTTACCCTAAGCTGTGCTGAGTACGCTTGTGATGATTTACTGGATTTTCTTCGAGAGGCAAATTCAAATATTGAAAACATCCAATACAAGACAGCAGGAGAATTGTGCTCATTGGATCCAGTTAATGTTTACAGATATTTCAATCATAGATTTGAGGCTATGATGTCCTTCATCTGCAATAAAAAAAATCCACCTCTTGGAGAAGTTGTGGATTTCTTTTGGAGAAAAGAGTACCAAGCAAGAGGTGCTCCTCATATTCATATGCTGTTGTGGATCAAGGATGCCCCAAAATTTGGAACAGATTCTGATGATGCAGTTTTATCTTTCATTGAAGAATATGCAACATGTGCTATACCTAAAAGCACAGAAGAAAAAAACTTAAAAGAGCAAGTTTTAAGTTTCCAAAGTCATCGGTGTGGAAAATACTGTCGACGAAAGTACAAGAGTAAAGATAAATTCTACACAAAATGCCGATTTGGATTTCCACGACCTGTTCTTTCAAAAGGAAGAGTAAACAGTTTTATGTCAGCTGTGCGACATACCATTACAAGAAAATCTCCGAAAAATACCTACAACCTAAGAAGAAAAGAAGAGTCAAAATATGTAAATGACTACAACCAAGTCATTTTATCCAGGTGGAATGCTAACATGGATATTCAGTATGTAGCTGACAATTCTTTTTCTGTTGCTCGGTATGTCACATCTTACATCACTAAATCTGAGAAAACGGAATCGAAAGAAATGTGGGAAGAGATTTCTCACGAGAAGACTGTCAGTAAAAAGCTATACAGTTTCAGTTTAAAGATGTTATCGCATCGAGAAATTGGGTCATACGAATGCTCAGATAGGTTATCATCTGCAAGTCTGTACTCCAAATCCAGAAGAATAATTTGGGTAAGTTTAGGCCTTGCAGGAATGCGAAATCGGGTACTGACATCTATTCAATAAATTGAATGTTTAGCAGAGAACGAACCAGAAAGTACAGACATTTTGAAAACAAACATGTTGGACACATATTACCCAAACAGAAGTCATCATCTTGAGAACATGTGTCTCTATGAAGTGCTGCAGAACTACATTTTTAAACGGAATGCCACAAAAGACATCAACAATGGAAAATATAAAGTCATTGGTGAGGAAGGATGTTTGGTGAAACAAACAAAAGGAAGTTTGATTAATCACAGGAAGCTGAGTTGCGACACTACTGACAAAAAGGAATTTTACTACTAAGCACTTTTGCAGCTGTTTAAACCATGGTGTTCAGAGGATGAATTATTTGGAGATTTTCAGAGCTATGAAGATTCCTTTAATGCATGCAAAGATAACATAGAATGCAATACTTTCTCAAATTATGTACAAATGTTAAATGAAGGAATTGAACAAGAAGCTACAATTGCAGCTGAAGTAGCTAGAGACAGTTCTCAAGACAGTCAAAGTTCTGGTACGCTCAGTCAAGATCCCCTAGGACAACCAATCATAGAAAATGAAGCTGCAATAGCCATGACTGAAGTGGAAACAGCTATGAATCAAGCTCAGGAAGATTAAATAAACTTACCAAATTTGGAACAACAACTGAATTATGAACAACAACAAATTTATGAAGAAGTCACCAAACAAATTGATCATGGATTACTAGAATGAAAATAAAGAGTGCTCATGCACATCATTTGAACCAATCAGAATGTATGTGAGTGGACAAGCTGGAACTCGAAAAAGTTTCTTAATTAAAGTAATTAGAAGCTACCTACAGAAAGAAACTGATTCAACTTTGGCTTGTGTTGTTACTGCTCCAACTGGGTTAGCAGCATATAACATAAAAGGAATTACCTTACATCGATTGCTAATGTTACCAGTAGAGCATGAGAACAAAATAGAATACCACAAGCTAACAGAAGCATGTTTTGAAGTTTCAAGAGTGTTGAAGAAAATGAAAGTTCTCATTATTGATGAGGTAAGCATGGTATCAAACTTAATGCTTGCCTTTGTGCATTTAAGAATGCAGCAAATTCTAAAGACAGACTATGATGTGTTATTTGGAGGAAAACATGTTATAGTTTTTGGGGATCTACTGCAGCTCACTCCAATTAAAGGACAACCAGTATTTAATACTCTTACACATGAAGACACGAAAGTCGTTAGGAAGTATAGGTAATGTGAATATTTGGTCTACTTTGAGTACAAAGAACTCATTACCAATATGCGGCAAGCAAATGATGATGATTATGCAAGTATTCTCAAAGATATCAGAATTGGACTACTCACAGAACATGGCAGAAAAGCTTTACAGAGTCGATTGCTATGTAATTTGTTTCCAACAGAACAAATAGTTCCAGAGAAAATATACAAGAAAATTGCAGAAAAAAATACTGTAATCTGCTTAATGCCAACACTACATGAATGCTCTATATTCAATGAAGAACTTTTGAAATTGGAAAATGAAGAGATTATAAAAATGGAAGCCGTGGATAAAATACAGCATGAAGGAATAACTATTATATTGACAGGCAAATTGAAAACTAAATTAGATTCTCTAGAGAAAAACATATCGAAAACAGCTGGTTTAGAAAAGAATCTTTATGTATGTATGAACTGTCGAGTAATTTTAAGATGTCATTTGAATGTAGAAAAAGGTTTAGTGAATGGAGCTATGGGTAAAATTGTGGGTTTTGTTAATTACGAGAAAAAAGATGGAATTGAATTTTTTAAAACAAAATTTGATCAGATTGAAGAGGTTAAAGACATTAGTCATTGTTCAGTTCGTTTTTTGCTTGTGAAAGACTTATATGTACGTAGGAAGCAGTTTCCGTTTTCTCTAGCATATGCTGTAACTATTCACAAATCTCAAGGATTAACCGTAGATAGTGCTTTTGTAAACATTGGATCTAGTGTGTTTAAAGAAGGTATGGCATATGTTGCTTTGTCACGAGTGAAAAAATAATCTGGTTTATTCATGATAGACTTTGATGACTCAAAAGTTAGTGCTGATGCAAATTGTGTAATGGAGTATAATAGATTAAGAAGAAGCTATGCTCCTCATTTAGGTCAGTATCCTGTGTTTGAAAAACGTGTTGTTTGTCGGAAAAGGAGAATTGAGAATATCTGTAATGAGGATGTACAGAAGAGAAAACAAAAAGAGAGTGATGTGATTGCAAGCAAAAAGAAAAAGGACAATGTTGAAGAGGTTGTTGGTTGTCATTTTGAAAATAGCTCTGGTGTCAACTGCTACGCTAATGTAGTGCTGAATGTTGTACTTTATCTTGAAAGTTTGCAAGAGCAGATAATACTAAATCATGAAAAAAGATTTTGTTCTCTGCTGAGTTTCCTTTATGAGAAGCTGAGTAATTATAAAACTAAAATAGAAAGTACTTCTGATGTTAGAAATCTTTTAGATGTATGTTCTGGATGTACACAGTTTACTCAAAATGTCCAGCAAGATGGACATGAATTCTTAATGTATATGCTTATGGTACTGGAAGATGAAGGGGTAGAAATAGAAAATATGTTTGGTCTCTCTTATAAATGGGAACATTGTTATGAAAACTGTATGAACACATGCAGCACTAATGTTGATTCTGAAAGGTTCATACATTTAACATTACCAGAGAGTAAATCAGTGACTTTTAGTAAATTAGTTAAAGATGCAAATCACAACATGGAATGTTCTCAATGTAAATCAGAAAAGTTATCAACGTTATTTTTAAAGAAATATGGACAGTATATAATTTTAATGATGCAACGTTGTAGAGCTGATGGAACAAAATTGGACACTTTAATAAAGAAGTTTGTAGGAAATCAATTATCAATATCAGGAAAGACTTTTGTTGCAGTTGCAATAATTTTCCATGATGGACCTTCTATAACTCCTGGTCATTACACAGTTTATCTAAAATGTGAAAAAGGCTGGACACTGTGTAATGATTCTCAATTGATTTTCAAGCAACGTTTGCCTGCAGAATTACCAAATTCCTACTTAATTTTTCTAAAACCAAAATTTTAGATACAAATTGCAGCATCTGAAGAAACCATTATTTCAATTTTATAGGATTACCATTGGATATTTCACCTAAAAAGGTTTTAAAAATTACCATTTGGCCTCATGGAAAGGTCAATGTTTCTATTGTGGACTTCTTTGACAGATATTGTTTTGGTGTATGTGCTTAAGCAACATGATTTACAGACGTTATTTATTGCAAATAGTTATTGTTCTTAGAAGATATTTTTAATATATATGTAACATTTTTATCAAGGTATGTTTTACTGAGGATAGATTCAGGGCTTTTTTAAACAATCTTTAAGATTGTTTATTTTTTTGCCCGCTGTTAAGTGATGAATACAATTGATATCACTATTTTCAGTGAAATTCTATATATTCTGAAAACAGCAATAAAAGGGCAAAAAATTACTTTGTTAAATATGAAAATATGTGTACTGTTTTCTAAAATGTATTGTTAAATATTACTAGTTTTTTCTTTTTTTTCAGATCTATAAAGAAAATTTAGGAAATTGAATCATTTTTTCTTGCAATTAAAAACAACCATTTATTTCTAATTAAGGTATTTTGTTGGTCAGGTAAGTTTGAAATATCTGTATTTCTCACCCCTTCACTTTCATGCTCCCTTTTCTTCACTTCTCCTCACTCTGTTTTTCTCATTCCCCTTCTCTCTCTCTTCTTCCTTTACTGCTCTTTTGTAACTCCCTCACTCCTTCTCTACTACTCCCCTAGGTTTACTGCCTCCATCACTATTTTTTCAACCATGTTTCTCTTCTTGTCTCCATATGTCTCAGTCATTCTAACTGCCTTACTCCTTCTCAGTTCCTTGCTCTCTGTCTCTGTTTCTGTCTCTCTCCCTTTGTCTATCCTACCCTTAATTTCCTTAACATCTCTGGGGCAGATTTACAAGCCCCCTGCGCCACCACTACGTCACTTTTCATGACGTACTGGTGGCGCAGGGGGCTCCTCCATATTTACAAGGAGAGGAAAAGCCACCCTGCGTGACTTTTCCTCTCCTTGTAAATACAGCCACTTCATACGCAGCACTGTGCGTTGAAGGGGCGTTCCATGGGTGTTGTTGTGGGTGTTCCCACGCAATACCCATAGAACTAGACACATCTCCAGATTTACGAGACATCATAACTCTGGAGATGCGTGTGAATGCTACGCCACCCTAGAGGTGGCGTAGCGAGGCACAACGAGGAGAAATGTTTTCATTTCTCCTCGTTTTTTCCTCTTTCAGTGCGTGCTGCATGCTACAGCACGCATTGAAAGAGGAAAAAGCCTCTTGTGATTGTTTTTGTGCAGGAAGGTGTCCCTTCCTGCAGAAGAACAATCTCCCCACCACGCAGGCATCTTTGCAGCATGGTGCAAGGGAGCCTGCGCCGGCGCATGGCTGCAGTTTGTGCGCCAGCGCAGGGGAAGCATAGAGATGCGACATATTCTTGTAAATATGTCGCATCTCTGTGCTTCGAAACTAACGCAGCACGGTGCAGCAAAATTACTGCCCCTCTGTTTCTACCACTCCTCCTCTCTCCATCACTCATTTTCCATCTATGTTAATTTTTTAACCTTCTCCATCATTCTCCTTCCCTCACCTTCCCTAACTGTCACTATCCTTTACTCATAGTCACTCCTATTCTCCTACTTCACTTCTTCCTGTCTGTATCTCACACCCCTTCACCTTTTCGCATTCTTTCCTTCACTCTTCCTCACTCTGCTTTGCTCATTGAAATCCTGACTTCCTTTCTCTCACTCCAGTTTCCTAAATCCCTCCATCCCCTCACTCCCCATCTCTCACTTTCTCTTACCCCCTTTTTTAATCCTCATACCTGTTATCTCACCATCACTCCACTTCTCTTACTTTCAATCCCTTTACCCTGCTGTACTTCATCCGCTTCGTCTGTTACTCACTTTTCCTATCTCCGTCCCTTACTCCCCTTTTCTCACTCCCCCCTCCCTCACTCTCCATTACTCACTGCCATTCCCTTACTTATTCACTCTTCTTACCTGTATCCTCTACCCTTAGTCCTTTTGTTGCAGTCAGTCTTTCACTTCCCTTTCATGACTGATTATACTTTCCTTCTCTCACTCATTCTGTCAGTCCTTTCCTCCTCTTCACTCATTCATTTCAATCATTTCAATCATTCATGTATACACTACACATTCATTCAATAAAATTACAACACAGTATATTAGGAATATAGCTCTTCTTGGAGAAGTGAAGTGAGTTCTGAAAAGAACTGTTTTTTTTGTCTTTTTTGTTTTGTATTTTTTTTTTTTTTTTTAACAATTTTGTATTTTTTTGTTTTTTTTAGAGCAGCAAAAAAAAACAGGGAATGAAAAACTGTTCAACGGGAACAAAAAAAAATGAAAAAAATTATAGGGTGGAGCATGTGTGCTGCTGTATTTTGTTCTCTATTAAGTTAATGCTGCTCTCCCCATAACAGAGAACAACATTGCACACATTTCACCGTATATGAACCTTCTGGAACAGAGGGTGGATATCCAGAGGTCTTGAAGCAGGTGAATCTGCGGCCGCAGATGATGTGCTCGGCTGAGCTGCTGGAGGGTTGTCTCTTGTAGCTCTTGTAGATTCACGTGCATAAGCCACAGGATGCACTTTTTGGAAGTGCCTCAACATAGTATAAATGCTAAAGGAGTATTTTTTTGGGGGATCTCCCCTAGATAAGACTACTCCACAAACAGTGCACGTCACTTTTGGGGCATTCACCTTCTTCTGGCCCGATGGAAAAGTAAAGAACTTCCATATGAATGAGTCCTTTTGTTTCCTCTGGCTTGGTGGCACAAAGGTCTCCTCTTCACTCTCTGTAGAAGATTGCTGCTCTGCCATTTTCACCTACTGGAAAATCTGTTCAGCTCCTTCTCCCAGAAAATAAGAAGAAATATTGAGGGGAGCGGGTGTGGTGTTTGAAGATTCTGCAACTGAAACTACTATGAACCAATGAAAAGTGTTGTTTCGTGATCACATGACTTGCCGTGCGCGCACCGTGCGTGCACGGAGCACGCACGCATGCGCACACAGAGCACGCACGGAGCACGCACGCATGCGCACATGGAGCACGCACGGAGCATGCACGGAGCACGCACGCATGCGCACACGGAGCACGTACGCATGCACACACGGAGACGGT
Source organism: Triturus cristatus (assembly GCF_964204655.1). Classification (NCBI taxonomy): domain Eukaryota; kingdom Metazoa; phylum Chordata; class Amphibia; order Caudata; family Salamandridae; genus Triturus; species Triturus cristatus. The sequence continues at coordinate 302,690,102 of NC_140589.1, forward strand.
GCGTGCACCGTGCGCGCACCGTGAAAAACCCTAAAAATGTTTTTTTTTAAAACTGTTTATAAGTTTATGGAAGATATTAACTATGCAGTTCAACTTTATCCAAATTAAAAAAAAAAGAGCTGAGCCATTCCATATTACAGGATACCGTCAATCTATAACTATATACATAGGTAGTTTATTGTAAAAAAAATATTAAAAAAATATAATAATACATACATAAATTAGCTTTTAAAAAACCTTACAAATTCACTAAAAAAAACATAGGTTTCACACACGTTATAGTTAGAAATTAGCATTTAAAAAACCTTGCAAATTCACTGAAAAAACCATAGGTTTCACACACGTTATAGTTAGGAATTAGCATTTAAAAAACCTTGCAAATTCACTGAAAAAACCATAGGTTTCACACACGTTATAGTTAGGAATTAGCATTTAAAAAACCTTGCAAATTCATTGATACTGGTACTATCTTTATGAGCAAGTGATCTTGAATGTATATAGCCGCATAGGTGAGTAAATGGGAGTGTGATTATTTGCATGACTGACTAGGTGTGAGAGTACCTCTATGGATGATTGGTGGTGTGTGAGTGTCTATATAGGTGTATAAATGCATATGATAGTCTTGTATGGAGTGACTGTAAGTATGAGTGACTGTACAGGTGAATGAGTGCAAGTGTATGTAGACGTAAGAGTTAATACGTGGGTATGTAGTTATTGGTTTTGGAGTATCTATGGTTTTGAGAATGGAACTCTGAAATTTTGAGTCGGTGTATCAAAGGTTATATTAGGGTGTGAGAAGATGCGGTAATTTATCACATGGATGACGTCATCAGTGATGTCATCAGTGATGTCATTTGAGATGTCATCAGTGATGTCATGAGTGATGTCACTGACCATGTCATGAGTGATGTAATATGTGACGTCATCAGCAGTGGATTGCGGGCGCGCGTGTTATAGTTAGCTGAACTAACTATAACGGGGGAATTTCAATGGTTTTGTACGAGTGAAATGTCCAGCTAACTATAACATGTGTGAAACCTATGGTTTTTTCAGTGAATTTCCAAGGTTTTTTAAATGCTAATTCCTAACTATAACGTGTGTGAAACCTATGGTTTATTCAGTGAATTTGCAAGGTTTTTTAAATGCTAATTCCTAACTATAACGTGTGTGAAACCTATGTTTTTTTCAGTGAATATATATATATATGTATTTACATATCCAAAGAAGTGCACGCCAAACACCGCACGCCTGCCCAATGTGCCGGTGCCTGCTGTGGTAGCGGTCACCACAGATTACGAAAAACAGTTCAAACCCACAGGAATGAGGTGGCACACTGTCCTGGTGTTACGAGTAATTTAATCGCTCACAAAATCAACGCGTTTCAGCCAAAAACGGCCTTTGTCAAGTTACCAGAGTGTAACCAGGAAGACTTTTTTAAACACTCCTACGTCATAATAGACATGAAAGAATTACTTTTCTGACATGATTCAATTGAAATAGAACGAAAATACGTTATTCCAAACTCATATACATAATTGATAACCAATGTGGTAAGGGTAAAGGCATATACGGAATAACAGAAAAATATATAATAAATATAGTCATTTCTAATTTTGAAGTATATCCTTTGCGTGAACATATTGTGGAATGCGCGCCCTACATCGTATCCATTCATAGAAATGGAAGAGTTATTCGGACATGTTGAATTAAATGCTAGTTCGTACGGCATTCCGAATGCACAAAGCAGGGTATACTTCACACGATATTAATAGACCTTTAACCAAAATATCGAAAACATAAATATAAATGTCTCAGATTTCTAATGCCAAATTCAATCTGCATTTAACATTAAAATCATTTCATATGTGTACAATTCATTCAATCAATTCGTAACACTTTCATTTATGGGGCATAGACATATATGTGTAAAGAACATATAAATCCTGATTAATCTGCTCTGGAAAAATAGAATGCCAAGTCGCATTAAGGTGCAAAATGTGAATAGATTAGTGATAAAGGTAAAGGAAAAGACAAGAGAGTACAGGTACTGGTTAATAAGATACCTTGTTTGGATATCTTTCCCGATATGCAGCTAACTAACCATGTTCCTAGTAGAGATACATGTGTTGTTGATCAATCACAATCGTGATACAAAAAGCCGTAAAAACCAGCGGGTGGCCAGCACGCGTCTGGCAGGAAAATGCAATATAAAAGCAACAAAAACAACACACCAGAAAGAATACAAAGTGCGTAGAAACATGGATGCACCCTGACCCAGCGTAGAGGCCAACGCGAACCCCACAAGCCCCACAGACCACCGGCAAGGAACAACGGGGTCGGGGAAGGCCAAGGAGAAGAGGGAGAGTAAGACGGGGTGCAGATCTCAGGAAAACAAGACCAGCGTCACGGAGGTGACAGAACACTACCAGCAACTGACCCACAATCAGACTATCTTGAATGCAAACGGAGTGTCAGGGAGGCCAATGGAGGAGGCCAAGAGTCACTGGCATGACGTGGAAACCTAAACCAGGCCCAAACCTGCTGCCAACAGGAAGACGGCGACAGGAGGTGGGAATCCTGCGCCACAGGAGTAGCTGGAGGAAATGGAGGCCAGTCATCAGTGTGGAGATGGTGCAAGGATTTGGGAGTCCCGACACAGCTCAATAGGACCTGACACAACGACAACAGGGTGAGGATCCAAAAGGGACTGGGGGGACGGGGGGAGATGGGCACAATGACACACATATGCAGCGATGTGTAGCACACTGCACAACTACAAATACCCAGGGGCATGTCCCCCATCCTGTGGCACACTGCAGCACACACACATAGCAACCACAGTACATCCCATGACAATGTGGCACAAAGTACAACACCAATACTGCAGAACAGGGGACACTACTGGGTCCACCCATGCGCAGAAACAGGCCAATCACATTGGACCGAGCAGGGAACTGTGAGGTGCATATGTACGGGTATTACCTCACATCAGTCATGCAGTCCAAATGTCCACTGTCCCAACTCAAATTGCCAGCAATGCCCAAACAGTCATGATGTACATTGTCACATAGTCTGCATGTCTACAACAACAATGCGCCAACATAAATGTCAACATGCATCTCCCCTTCACATTGCAGAGGGACAAACAACACCTCCAGCAGGTCACACCAGACAACCCAGCAGTGATGCCGGAGACAAACACCACACCTTCGACACCGACGCCCTACAACAGCCTATGGACATCCCACACAACCCACCACAAGGACCTGGGCAGACAAGCTACTTAGAGGAGAACCCAGCCCCTGCAAAAGACCACACAGCATGAAGCCCCTGCAAAAACAGCTGGCACATAAAAACTTCACTGACCCACACATTGCACACCAATGCCAGGTGTCATAACGCCAAAAGGAGGTGGCCCAACAGGTGGGGGTGTAGTTTGAACCCATAAAAGCGAAACAGAACACATACGTGGGTGTCCATTACCCTTCAAGGACCACCTACACCCCACAAAGGAGACCCACACTGCCATGGAGACACATGCAGATGCACATTCCCAGTATAGAAACATGCCCAGGGGCACGCACATATCAGTCACACACCCACGTTGGCTCTGCGTACCACGGCCCAGTCCACTTCCCTTACGAATTGAGTGGGTGACGACAAATCTACATGTCCAAGCTCCAATCTGTTGCCTGCGGTGACATGTCTGCCTCTGCTGTAAACAGCACAATGTAATGTCATAGGGCCAAGGGCCCTCATGCATACAACAAGACCACAGGGACACACGCAGATATTATGTAGAACTGGCTATGGGCACGTGCGCCCGGCCCCTTTATTGGCAATGCCACATGTACAGTGACACCTGTGCTGGATGTGTGTGGGGTGGGTACAAGCCAGCCCTCAGGGAGTTGTTGGTGCTGGCAACAAATACAACAGTGAACACAACAGACAACACCAGCATTACAGGGACAACTGCGGAGCATCATGGAGGTAGCCTGAGCAACTCCAGAGGGCACACAATGAGCAAACAGAAGTGTCCGTGAGTTGCAGTGCGCTGAGTCAGGGGCACCGGAGCTGAGCACGCTCATGTGTAGAGAATGTCCAGGATTCTGTCCCTTTGGGACCTACAGGATGCAGCTGCAGTGGGGGGGGGTGTCACACCTGCATCATCTTCCTCATCGTCATCCCAGGTCTCCCAGACGATTGCTACCTGAACTCACCACAGTACATAACCAAGAAAGTAATGGACGATGATCTGTGGTGCACTGAGTCAGTGGAACCTGGAGTGCTGAATAGTGGATCAGGCAGAAGATGGCATCCACGACATGTGGAAGCAACTCCATCAGTCTGCCAGTACGACCATTTCGACACAGGGATTTTGCGGTTGGAGTCGGTCCTGGTGGTGGTGGCATGTGCCTCCTGCAGCGATGCGACGTCCAGGCCGGTCATGACTCGATTTGATGTGTGAGCCCTGGTGGGCCGCAGTTGAGGCCGGAGGCTGCGGACAGAGCAGGGCCAAAGACACATGGCGTTGATGACCCCGAGGCCATCGCTTCAGAGGCCGTCTAATATCTCAGAAGAAGGGTTCACAGACCTGACCAGCACTAGGCCTGGGCTAAATTTCCATTCCGCTTGCGAAAATTGCGATAATTTGACATTTTCGCGTTCTGCGGAGAGCGCGAAAAAGTAAAAAATTCCGCTTTCCGCAGCATAGCGATAATTTGTCTCTTGCTCGCGCTGTAAAATAATACATTCTCGCGCGCGATCGCCTTACCTGAATCCCCGTGTTCGACGATAAGTTTTCCCGATCCGGTCGCGTTCTCCACGAGATTTTGGATTGTTGGTAGCCATTTGCGCTGTCTCGCGACAGTTCGCGCCCGCAGTAATGTTATTGGTCGCGCGATCACTTCTTTCTTCTCGCGATCATGCACCGCGAGAAGAGTGAAAACAAGATGGCCACACCCGCGAGCAACCGCATGGGTAAGTTGGAGAGCCGCGACCACGCAGAAAATACCGCGAACGGGCGGGAAAAAAACTTCCGCATCTTAGCGATATTTCCGCGTGTTTGCAGAGATTTTTAACATTTTCGCAATAATTTGCGAAAGTCACTTTCGCAAATTCCGCCCACCCCTAACCAGCACAGAGCTAGTGGCCCCGGATGCACTGTGGCCAGCCAGGGCAGCCAGCCACGAGACGGTGACTTGCGGTGTGGTCAGATGGGCCATGCGACCTGAGCGGGTCCTCATCAATGTCCAAGGTGTATGTTGCAGAGTGTTGCGGGGGACAGTGGAAGGTGTCCTCCGAAGCATGATGCAGAGGGTGGAATCTGTCCGAAAGCAGCAAATGGAGGAGTGGAATGCAACGGCCTCATTTTTGCCTCAAAGTCAGTATCACCGCCATGATGGCGATGCCAACCCCAAGTCCATGGACTCAGTCGCCACCAAAGTCCAACCAGAAAGTGTCCATGGGTCTTTGGGAATAGACATAGTGGCACCGGGGCTGAAAGGGGATGCAGTCTGATTTAAGGCCTGTACAATGACATCAAGTCAGCCATATATAAATCAAGGCTGAATTCAAAATTGTGTGTGACCTATTCGACCGCAGTGTTGGCCGGGGGCAGCGGTCAGCAAGGGCCCACAGCCACGTGTTGGTGTCTTGCGATGCACAGAGTTAGTGACACCAGGGCAGTTGTCGATAGTACTCGATCACCTCCGTAACGATGATCCTTTTTTTCCTCCTGCCTGAACCGCGTCTTCCTCTTACGCCTCTCCTTGTGTGCAATGATTCTTACTCTGCCCTTGAATGATCACTGTTCAGTTCCAATTTTGTGGCCTACTCGAGCGCAGCGTTGGCCAGGAGCAGTAGTCCGCATGGGCCCACAGCCACGTGTCGTTGGGAAGCTATGCACATGGTTGCTGCCACATGATCGAAGGGAGTACAGTGAAGTAAAATCTTCATTATTGTGCATACACGGACAATGTATGATCAAGACTCAGTTCCAAATGTGTGACCTACTTGTCTGTAGTGTAGGCCGAAGGCAGTGGTCAGCAGGGGACAACAGACATGTGTCGTAAGAATGCCATGCACAGAGTTGGTGGCACCACATCGGAGGGAGTACACTGATATAACATCTGCAATGAACATATGTACTCTGCCATCGTGTAATCAGTTCCAAATGTGTGACCTACTTGACCGTGGTGTAGGCCGGAGGCGACAGTAGAGTACGTCAACGCAAAAGAACTGAAGCGGGCTTGTGTCGTGGAGACCGTGATGGTCTGAGGAGGCTGCCAGGGTCGCGGGCTTGGAGCTTGCGCCGGCACATGGTGATTCCTCCGTGACACACGCCGGTGTTGGCACGTGATCAGTGTGGCCTGGCTGCGCAGGGGCGTGCCTGACGGGTTCTGGGTCCAGCGGGCCAGGGTACGGCAGGTGCACAGGATCGCAGGCAACTCCGCTCACGAGGACGGTGTCGGCCTCTTGGTAGGGTGAGAGGTGCCGCCCTGGCAGAGGCGTTGGGCTTTCCAGAAGAGGACCACGCCCAGGACTCTGTGCTTTTTATTCACACCCTTACGCTGGCCTGGCGTCCGCTGGCCCATCCCAATCTGCTCACGCTTACGGGGGGACGTAACAGGCAACACTTCTGCAAACTCCCCCACTGGCTGGGGTGACATGGTTGCGTCCACGGTCCACTACACTCCATACACCAGCAGTGTATGTGGCCATGGATATGGGTGTGTTCTGCATACTACAGTCTTTCCAGCACATCTCCGCCACTCTTGGCATTGTGAACTTTCCCAATCATGGTTCTCCTGCCTCCTTCACACATGCCTGGTTCCCACCTCTCCCCACATTCCGCTGTTGTGTGGCTGAGGTGCCATGCCTTTGATGGCTCATGTTCACGGCTTGCCCAGGTTACCATTGTAAGTTGTTCTGTCATGTCTGGTGAGTGGGCATGTCGATTTGCATGTTGGTTGTGATTTTGTGACGTGTGCATTGCCAGAGTTGTGAGTTACATGGTTGTGGAGTTGAGGTGAGTGGGGTGCTCATTTGGAACTTGCCAAGGGGCTGTGCATTTCCCTTGGTGCCATCCTGGGTACGCTGGTTGATGATAGACTGTCGGAGGATGAAGGAATCATGCACACTGGCTGGGTATTTGGAGGCGACATTGGTGGAGGTTCCACGGTGTTCGGATGTTGCCTGCACATTGATGTGAGACGTGTGCTTTCTGTTGTGGTGATTGTGTGCTGTGTCACCAGGGGGCACAGGTAGGACATGTGTGCTGTGGATTGCCCCCAACACGTGCGTGAATCCAGTTATGGCGTATGGTCCTTGCTTGGTCTCCAGCGGATCCTGCGCCTTGTGTTGGACGTATAGGGACTGGGGTACCAGGCTGATGTTGATGTCCAGGACAGATGTGAGGGACTTGGATGTGGCTGGCTGTGAGACTCCTCCGACTCTGCCGGTGTTGGTTTGTGTGGGGTGGGATGTTGGTTGTCCGCTGTGTTGGAGCTGTCGGCCTGTTGGGCGATGATGGTCATGATGCATAGGATGGTTGTCTTTTTGAGCCTGTAGTGGGCAATTACATAGTCAGGTGTTGGGTCTGTGAGGCTGGTGCATTTCCTGGGGGTCCGCTGTCTTTGTCTGCGCTGCTTCTGTGGTGGTCCGGGGTGGGGGATTCCGGGTGGGGGTTGGGGTCTTGGGGTGGTGGCGGTGGATGTTGTGGCCCTCTTGGGTGTCAGGGCCGCATGCCGAGTGGCTCCATGGCATCTGTTGCCCTTCCGATGTAGGTCTAGGCTGGGCTCCCTTTTATGGTGCAGGCTGTCGTACGGCTTTGCACCAGGTTGTAGCAGGTGTTAGTTTCCAGGTGCTAACGTGCCTTATCGCCTGTTTTGTGTTCTAATCGCCGATCTGGCTGGTCGTTGAGAATGTTGAGGTGTGGTGTTGTCGTGGCTTTTCGCACGGGAACGCCTACTCTGCATCTCATTAGCGATAGTTGCGGGGGTCATCTATGGCAATGTCTTTTGCGGCTGCTATCGCGGGTAAACTGGTGCTGTGGGCTGTTTACACCAGCTTGTGATTGGGGCGATAAGTTTATTGCAACTTTGGCTGCGATAAAGTGCCGTAACCTTGGCGATAGATCCTTGTGAATATGCCCCTCAGTTGCAGATTATGTGTCGCATTTGATAACACATCTGAGAGGAACTACTCATAATAAGGCCCTTAGACTTTGTGAGGCATACAAATCCACCGACTATTTCAGAATATTACAAGATGATTATTTGCATAACAATGTATTAGAAGCCCACCTCCAAGCTAACCAATTGCCAAGACCCATTTTATTTGACAATCCAACCGCACCAATGTGTAAGCAGCCTGCTGACAAAAAAACAGCCATGCTTTAAATAAATCAATGCAAGACAGTTTTTCTCCTGATATACTTGACTATTTGCCTTGGCAGATCCTTTCTAAAGCAATTGCAAATGTCATTTAACTTTCTGCTTCATTTCTGCAGCCTCTTCAGTGTAGCAGAACTTCTGGAAGCATCGAATTTGCTAGATGTTTGGGTGGGTCACAGTTCGGTCACACAGTTCACCTGGGACAAATACAAAAATGATTTAAGAGCATATTGGCACGAGAATGAGAAGTGAACTATTCTGCTAGCCTCTGTCTCTTACACTCTCCAGGTATCGAATTACACTGCCGACAGTACCTCTTTACAAAGATATTGAAAAACGCACATTTCACTTCTTCATTATAGTTATTTCCATTTTGAGAGAATTACAGGTCTGCAACCAGGTGTCTACTCCATATATTCTCTGTTACTTAACCCAGATAATATAGCCAACCAAATGAAGCCTGAATATGAATCTCTCATTCTGTTATTTCTGTGAAAGCAAATCGAGTGTGGAATGAATTTGTAATAGTCAAATGTACCTTTTTCCATTTGAATTCTTTTTCTGTAATGACCTTGCGGTTGAATGCACACATTTTACCAGCAATAGCGCACAGCAATCTGGAACATCTATGTGGGAAAAACCCTTCGAAAGTGATCTATATGATTACTTTTAATACCTATACTTCTTATGAAGTAGCTTTTAGGGTTGGGGGACTAGCTTACTGCGGGGAAGGGCAGCTTGCAAAATGCTTGTGAATTACCATCACTTGAGGGGGGCGAGCTTGCCCGGCTGGAAGATGGCCGCGATTCTCTAGAGCTCTGCTCATCACCGTCACTATCCGATCAGGATACAACCAAATATCCCGCCGTGAATGCAGCGCCAATTCTGACATCGGCTGCTTGAGTGATCCCGGAGGGTGCAGTCAGCTCGCTGTCGTCCTCGCCATTATCGCGCACTGTGGAGGCTTGGCGGCCTCGGCGTGGTGCGGTCTTTGATCCCCGGCCTGGAGTTTGGCGCTGGCCGGCCCTCCTGACACCTGGGCCGGCCCTGCTGGGGCGGCGCCGAGTGCCCTGCGCCCGCCGCTCCAACTTCTGCTGCGGAGGCTGAGGGACGCGATCCTTTGGTGTGGCTGCATCGGACTTGCTTGGGGCTGACTGATGTGGTGCCGCTCGGATTCGAGCCCGGTCTGCTAGGGACCCCCTGCTGGTGCCTGACGCCGCCGTACCGCGGCGTTGCCTGAGCCTGGTCTTCTTCTTCGGCGGATAGCCATTTTAACCCTCAGCTTGGTGGGGACGCTGGAAGGTGCGCGGCACCTTGGATCTGCTGCGGAGTGCTGCCTCCTGGTCGCCGCCTCATCGGACTCCTCTTCCTGGCTGGCCCATTGGCTTGGATCGCCCAGTGACGCTCCTGAAGGTGGGGACCCACACTTTCTGTGCCTGCTGTTCTCTTAGGCTGCGCCTGCCTGTCTTTGGTGGTCCATTGACTTGGGAGACCATGGGGTCTGCTTTGGTACCATTCCCCTCTGCTGAGACGAGACCCGCGGGTGGGCGCTGGTGAGCTTGGCCTCCTAGTCTGGAGATCCTGCGCCTCCCTACTCCGCTTTGCGCTTACCTGCTCTACCTATCGCCACCATGGGGAAAGTTGATCGTACCAAACCCAAATTACAGTTCGAGCAGCGCAAATCTTGTCGTAATGAGGATGGGGCAGACGGGGCTCCCCCTGAGACTGAGGCCCCATCTGATGATCCTGTGGGGGATATAAAACAGATTATTGCGTCCATGCAGCAGGGCCCCACTGCCATAGACTCTAAGATTGACACGCTGGCCTACAGAATGGAACGGATCTCTGAGCAGGTTGACAAACATGCTGAGCGCCTGCATATGGCGGAGCGCCGCATAACTGAGGTGGAGGAGACCCAGACTGATGCAGGAGATGTACGGAAGCGGATGGAGCATGCTCTTGTGGCCCTACATGACAAGACGGAGGATTTGGAGGCCCGGTCACGCGGCAGCAACCTGCGCATCACTGGCCTGGCGGAGACTACAGCAACAGGGAACATTGAGCGGTTTGTAGAGCGTCTGCTGACCTCTCTTCTGGGTGCGGACACTTTCTCTCCCCTATTCGTCGTGGAGAGGGCACACCGCTCCCTCGGGCCCCGGCCCCAACCAGGCGCCCCTCCCCGGCCCATCATCGCTAAATTATTAAATTATCGGGACAGAGACGCTGCATTGCGCAAGGCACGGGAACTTGGACCCTTGAGGTACGAGGGATCAAACATTTCCCTTTTCCCTGACTTCACCCTGAAAGTGCAGGAGGCACGGCGGCAGTTCACTACTCTGAAACGTAAACTGCGAGACCAGCACATTGAATATGCCATGTTATACCCAGCACGTCTTAAGGTCCTCTTTGATGGGAAGCCCAGGATTTACTCAGACCCACAATCCCTGCAAAAGGCCTTCCGCGAGTGGGAAAAAGCTAACAAACATTTGAACAGTAAACAAGCCTCTTCCTCACAGATTGACCCTCCTGGGTCCTTGGATGATAATAACTGAGTGACTTGCGGTATCTTATTTGTGTGTCACCTATGTCTCCCTCTATCACTGGTAATGGCGTGGCCACATGCTAATCTGTTCCCTGATGGCCCGCTATTGGCCCTGCTATGCGCGCCGTGCTCCTAGCATTACTCTGCTGTTGCGCAGAATTCCTTTCCCCCTTGGGGGGTTCCGTCTTTTTTGCCTTAATGGCCTCCCGTTCTGTGCGGCCAGGTTACCACACCACTCCTCAATGACTTGCCCTCTTATTGTTGTTCTGGGCCCTTCTGAGCTGAGTTGCTCTGGCTATTCGCTATTTCTTCATGATTACCGGTTGTGGTTACGGTGGGTTTGTTCATTGCAAGCGGTGTTTGAGCGGTGGACTGGCTCAGTTTGTGTTGCTGGGCAACATCAACCCCACTGCGTTAACCACTGATCTGCTTCTAATGGGTTGGGGCTTTAAAGGGGTAATGGGTGGGTTTGCCTCTCGTTTGGGTTTTCTTATAGTGTTGTTTGGGTGGGTTGATGATTGCCTTTGCAGAGTTGGGGTTTGCAAGGCGTGGGTGGGGGGTGGTGAGTTTTTGTGGATTGTTTTTCTTTCTTTTTCATTTTGTGATGTTCGGATTGCCAGACTTCCTATTTTGCATGTGGTGGATATTTCTTTCTTTCATTTCCCACCCTTTTTATGGAGCACATGCATGAATGGTGCCTTCATGATTGATATCGAGCCTGGTGTGGCGAGGGTTGCGATTCACCTTGCTGGCGACTGTGGTCAATATGGGTGACCATCGAACTAGGTCCAAATTATCTGCCAGTTTGACCCTTATGTCGTGCATTGTTTGAGGTCTAAATGACCAGCGTAAGGTGAGGAAGATTATTGCCTAATTGAAGCGCAAGGCGATTGATGTGGCGCTGCTTCAGGAGAGGCACCTGCCCCCGGGAGCAGCACTCCTTGCTTAGCTGAATGTTGGCTGGGATCTCACATGCTTCTTGCTTTACTTCCCATGCTAGGGGGGTGTTGACCTGGCTTAACCCTAAGGCTGGTTTCAAATTAGCACCATTATTCACAGACTCAGCGGGTAGGTTTGTCATTTCCCACTACCACAGCCCACATTGGGAGTTCCTTGTGGCCAACTCCTACGGCCCTAATTATGATGACCTCCGGTTCTATAGATCCCTTTTTGACTTATTTAAAAAACATTGTGCTCTGCCAATATTCTGGGGGGGGGGACTTCAACTGTATAATGGATACAACACTGGATCATTCCAGAGGCCCCGGCCGCCCTCTCTCTGCATCGGCGAGGGCGGTGCAGGATATTGCTTTGCAGCTCCAACTGGCAGACTTCTGGCGTTCTTGCTCTGCGACTAATGGTGGGTACACACATTACTCAGCACGGTATGATATTCACACTGGTTACTGGTTTATCTCGCAACCCTTATTGTCCAAGGTGCTGAATTGCTCAGTCTTAGCGCGCTCTTTCTCTGATCACTCCCCTATTATGGTAGTTGCGGTCCCTCCCCGTATTACTCCCCCATTCTTGTGGCGGTTCCCGCCCTTTTCATTGCTGGACTCTGTTTTTCACTCCGAGCTGCTCAAGGCTATTGCTGGATACTTCGAGACAAATGTGGAATTTGTCAACTCCTTCATGACAGTGTGGGAGGCATTTAAAGTCTTCATTAGAGGTATTGCTATTAGTTAGCATGCGGGTGTCCTGTGCGCGATTCTCGATCGGAGTGCACTGCTGGAGACTTGGCTCTCCGATTTAGAGTCACGTCTGCTTCACTCTGATGACCTTGAGTTGCATGACCTGCTTAAGACCATGCTGGCCGAATTCCATGAAGCGGCGGATATCGAGGTCAAGCACATGGGCAAATAAGCTTCCGCCAGAGCTTATGGCGAGACTGATCGGCCTGGCTCAGTCCTGGTGGCAATGGCCTGCCAGTGGCTGGACGCGCGCTGGCCTGTCAATTTGGAGGGTGACGACGGGTCGACCCTGACGCAACCTTCTGACATTAATGCACAGTTCCTATCTTATTACCAGGAGCTATACAGCTCCAAACGTGACCCAAGTGACGATATCACTAACTATTTGGAATATATACTGCATCCCTGGCTACAAAATTGGCACAGAGAGTTTTTGATGCCGCCCATTGAAGCAGCGGAGATTCGTCTTGCTCTGGGTTCGATGCATGAGGGCAGTGCCCCTGGGCTTGACGGCCTCACAGTCTCCTTTTATAAAGCATTCAGTGAGCTCCTCATTCCACATATAATAACTTTGTTCCACAAGATGGCTGTGAATGGCATTGTGCCCCCATCTATGTGTGAGGCAATAATTATTACTCTTCTGAAGCCCAACAAGGACCCCCGTAGATGCCCCTCCTATCGTCCGCTCTCCTTGATTAATGTGGATACCAAGCTCTACGTGAAGGTCCTAGCTAATCATCTATCGCCGCTCCTCCCACAGCTAATTGGCCCTGAACAGGCTGGGTTCATTCCGAGTCGCACGCTCACACAAAATCTACGCACGGTCTTTGAGCACTTCAGCATGTTCGCCCGGAGGTCAAGGCCGCTGCGTTCTTCCTAGATACCGAGAAGGCTTTTGATTCCATCGAATGGAAATTCATTAATGCGGTGTTGTGTCACATTGGGGTTGGCATGGAATTCCTGCAAATGGTGTTGGTGTTATACAACTCCCCAGTGGCTCGGGTTCCCACAGGAGATATGGTTTCCGCCCCTTTTTCAATCCACCATGGCACAAGGCAGGGGTGCCCACTGTCCCCGCTGCTGTATGCGGTAGCTGTTGAGCCACTGTTGAGGGCACTGCGGGAATACCACTGTCACAGAGGGCTTCGCTTTCCTCATTATAACCTCATGGTCTCGGCGTATGCGGACGACACACTTTTATACGTCAGAGACCCTGAGACTCACCTATCCCCTGTGATAAGGGAGGTACTACGCTTTGGGGGTTTATCCGGCCTAAAGATCAATTGGGATAAATCCATTTTGTCCCCATTGACGCCTTCCACGGTGCAGTTTTCGCTTGAGTGTCCGCTCCAATGGACTACTGAACCGGTGCGATACCTAGGCATCCAGGTTCACTCTTATGCTGATGAGGTACTTAGGGCCAATGATGGTACACTAATAGGGAAGATAGGGGATGACGTGCACAGATGGATACGACTCCCATTGTCTTTGGCTGGCAGAGTTTCTTTAATGAAAATGGTTGTTCTACCTCGCCTACTTTTCTTGTTCCTGAATATACCAATCGTGGTTCCTCCACAATTGTTTTGCGTGCTGCGGTCCCTGATGATCAAACTAGCGTGGCCCGGTAAGTCCCCGCGAGTTGCCTTTGATACGCTCATGCTCCTGTATGCCGCCAGCGGACTTAGTGCCCCGAATTTTGATTTGTATTACAGAGCTGCACAAGCCTCTTATGCCCATAGCTCGGTGCATGGTGCTCAAGATTTGACTCATCTCCATATTGAAAAGGTTGTCACTGCCCCTTACTCTTTGCCTCGTCTCTTAACGCAGGCCCCCACTAGACGGATTGGTTTCTTTGACTCGAAAAATTCCGTAGTACACGCGTGGAATGCGTTCCTGAGACTATATGATAGGGCACAATTATATTCGCCCCATATGCATATTGATTGGTGCCAATGGTTCGCGCTTAGCACAGATAGGGGTACCCTGGATTCCCTTTACAAACTACGTATATATCAAATGGGCGATCTATTTCGTCATGGGCGATTGGGAACCTGGGAGGAGCTAGCGGGCACACACAGCGTACACTCAGCCCTCACCAGATTTCACTTCTTTCGAACTCTGCACGCTTTGAAGGCGGTGCTAGGGGATGACTTGCAGGAACCCTCGGTTTTTTCCCCTCTGACAGCTTTGTTGAGTGCACAGTCCCCATGTAAGATCATTTTCAAGTTATATACCCTGGCTCAAAACGAGAGGGCGTCTTCTCTCAGCAACATAAGGCAAGCTTGGCAGTCTGATATAGGAGCTCCCATCACAAACGATACCTGGTTTTATTGTTGTGAGGTCACTCGTAAGATATCCCTAAATGGCCGCCACTGCATTGCTCACTTTAAATTTTTAAATAGAGTTTATTATTCCCCTTCACGGCTCTTTAGGTATGGTCTGAGGGAAACGGACAATTGTGAGAGGTGTTATGCCCCGCAAGCTGATTTTTTTCTCCTTGCATGGCAGTTCCCATCAGTATTCCATTATTGGGAATTCATTTTTCAGAAGCTAAACGAAGTTTTAGGGTTATTCCTTGTTCCGGATCCCTTATTAGCGCTTCTTGGCTACACCAAACCTCTTAAGAAAGCTGCACGCAAATTGGTGGCAATGGGTCTCCTACTTGCA
The DNA here is from genome assembly GCF_964204655.1 of Triturus cristatus. Lineage (NCBI taxonomy): Eukaryota > Metazoa > Chordata > Amphibia > Caudata > Salamandridae > Triturus > Triturus cristatus. The sequence continues at coordinate 302,705,401 of NC_140589.1, forward strand.
AAGCGTCGACTAGCGATGCGATGGTTGAGGGGTCTGGTGCCTACGGTGGCGGAGTGGGAGCAAGACATGGTGTATTATAATACCCAATCTGATGTGTACAACGAATTGCTCCACCCTTGTAACCGACCGAAGAGTTTTTGGGGTATGTTTGCACAATATCAGGCTGCTCATCTGTCTACGCCTGAGGTTCCTGGGGATTAAGTTATGACTGTATGTATTCTTTACAGCTTTAATGGGTAGTACTGCCTATGCAATCACCCAGGTTTTCTACGACTGATAACCTCCACCTCATTCGCAGCTATTGATGTTCACCTGGTCCCGCCATAGTACCTCACTATTGATTAACTTTTTGTGTGATTAACCCCTTCGATGCGAGTGACGGAGCGGTTCCGTCATGCGCGTCGGTTGCGCTCTGCGCATGACGGAACCGCTCCGTCACGGCCCCGCCCACACATGGAACCTTCAGCACGGCGCGGTAATCCGCGCCACGCAGAAGGGGTTAATATGCTGTACGCACCCTCTCTGCCACTCCCTTAAATGTCGCCGTGCTCTGTATTGTTACCCTCAATATACCATTTGCTTATGATTTCAGTGATCCACATTAATGTCTTATTGCTTGATTTTGCACTTTTTCTTTTGGCTTATTGTATGATTGTTTTATTTTTCTGTGTATGCACTAAAAATAATAAAAAATACAATAATAAAAAAAATGTATCATCACTGGAACTTATTTACAGAGGTCTCCACAAAACTAGAAACAGATATCAGCCTTGCAAAAATTGTCAAATTACCCCAACACTCCTGGAAACGTGAATAGCATGGGTCCGGGGGGCCTTTCATCATTGGATCAGGCCAGGTCATTTCTGCACTGAATATAGCCAGAAAGCATGAATCCTGATGAGAAAATGCCACAATGTCCCCTCCACAAGAGTCTTCATCATATTGGAAAAAATACATTTTAGGTTACCAGTTTTGAAGAGTAGGGTTTGCATTCACTGAATGAAAAGTTGCACTTTTCTACATGATGGTTTGCAGACTAATTAATTTAACGTATATGGATCTTATATTTGTTTCTTCTAAGACAAGGGAATTTTTAGGGCCTATCCTGTTAACAAAAAGGACTTGAGGCCCGCCCTTTGCTACCATTTGTTGGCTTGTGCAGGACTTTTCTTTACAGCCTCATAATTGGTCACTGCAGACCAAGCATCATTTCCATTTCTTTCTGTGGAGCAGGGACCAAGCACTGTCCGCCACTCCCAGCGTGATTGAGGTACTGTTAGACTTGGCTTCTTCAGTGGGTTTACCCCCAGACTTTTTACGGTTTGGCTTTCTGTTTTTGACCCAGTTTTTGTTGGTTTTAGGACTATGGGCATTTTACCACTGCTATACAGTGCTAAAGTAGTGCATATGCTCTCCAAGTAATTTATGTTTATGGATTGGTGTTTCCATGTTTGGCTTATTTGAGTTACCTTTAAGTTCCTAATACAGTGCTCTGTGAGTGCCAGAGCCTGTAAATGAAATGCTACTAGTGGGCCTACAACACTGATTGTGCTACCCAGAGAAGTAGCCCTGTAAAGGTATCTCAGACCTGCCACTGCAGGGTTTGTGCACATTTTTCACTGCCATGTCGACTTGCCAAGTGCACCCACTTGCCAGGCCCTAACCTTCCCTTTATTACATGTGAGTCACCCTCAAGGTAGGCCTAAGGTACCCTTGTGGGCAGGGTGCAGTGAATGTGGAAAGTGGTAAACAGCCATAACAATGACATTTTCACAACGAATACCATTACCCTGCATTCCAACACAACGCAAATACCATTACTCCGCAATGCCATTACACCGCATGGCATTACAATGCATATGCATTTACCACGCATGACTTTACAACAAATTTCATTGTAAAGGCATGAATGGTAAAGGCATATGTGTTTTACATGTAAGTATAAGGTAAGTATAGGGTTTAGGGTAGGTTTGGGTTTTGGGGTGTAGGTGTATAGGTTTTAGGGGTACGGGTTTGAGTTTTGGGGTGCACAGGGTAATTCAAAGGTTTTGAGTGGGTTTGTTCTTTGGGGTGCCCAGGGTAATTTTAGGGTTCAGGGTGGGCGTTGGTTTTGGGGTGCAAGGGTATTTTTAGGGTTCAGAGTGGGTTCGGGTTGTGGAGTACCCGGGGTAATTTTAGAGTTCTTGGTTTGTTTGGGTTTTAGAGTGCCAAGGATAATTTTAGGGTTCAGGGTGGGTTGGGGTTTTGGGGTCCCCAGGGTAATTTTAGGGTTCAAGTTTGGTTTGGGTTTTGGGGTGCTCAGAATAATTTTAGGGTTCAGTGTGGGTTTGAGTTTTGGGGTGCAAGGGTATTTTTAGGGTTAATGGTGTTTGTTTTTGGGTGCAAGGGTATCTTTAGGGTTTAGGGTGGGTTTGGGTTTAGGGGTGGCAAGTATAATTTTAGGGTTCAGGGTGGGTTGGGGTTTTGGGTTGCACAGGGTAATTTTCAGGTTCAGGGTGGGTTTTGGGGTGCAAGGGTATTTTTAGGGTTAATGGTGTTTTTTGGGGGTGCCCAGGGTAATTTTAGGGTTCAGGGTGGGTTTGGGTTTTGGGGTGCCAAGGGTGACAGGCTGGGTTTGTCCATTCACTGTAGACAGCCACTGCGGGGGTGGGTTGGAGGTGTGTCCTGCTTTTTCTGATTGAGTTAGGGCTGTGCTGAATAGGCCTGGTCTGCATTTAGAGTGGTGGGAGGGGATGTTACCCTTGCACAATGCTGTCTCCAGGAAGCTGGGCCAGAGAGAATAGAACTGGTTTGGACTGAGCTGAGAGACTTTTACCACAAGAGAACAAAGGAAAATGTGGTACAAATATTGGGGCCTAGACCCCAGAACTGCAGATTACTGCTGAACTAAGGAACCTGCCAGAAAGAAGAGCTGGAAAGGCTGTCAGGACGAACTGCCACTTTGCGGCGTGCTCTGCTATGTTGACCTGCTGCTTGCTGCTTCTGCCTTGGGCAGAGAAAGGACTGGATTGTACTTTCATCATATTGCTGTTAGAGTTTTCTCCAAGGGCTTGAAGTAGAGCTTGCCTCCTGATGGAAGGCTGAGGGAGATGAAAGACTTCAGGGAACTCACTTGGATCAAGGTACCGGCCAAGAAGAAGAGCTGGTAGAACCGCCAGGAGGAGTACTGCCCCTTTGCTGTGTTGTTGCTTTGCTTGGTTGGCCTGCAGTTGCTGCTTCTGCCTTGGCAGTAAAAGGACTGGACTAAACTTTTTTTCACTTGTCGCTGAGTTTCTCCAAGGGCTCGAAATAGAGCTGGTTTCTTGTTTACAAAGTCTCAGGGACAGCAAGACTTCACTTGCCTCTGGGTCCACCTTTGAAACCGTGGGTTTGAGTTGCTACAGAGGGGAAAGCAGCTGACACCGTCACCAACACTGCTGCGAGCTCTGTGTCCTGAAGGCACCGCCGCACTTCGCACCGTAACCCTGGTCTCACCGACGACCACAACCGAGTTGCTGCTTGCATGTGACCTGTGGGCACTGGATTCGGCACCGCCTCCCTTCACTCCACTGCCCTCGTCTCACCGAGGACGTAGCTGCACGCTGACCTCGACACCCTTGACTCCACTGTGGTTTGAGGGCACCGCTCATAAGTCATACGATGCACCGCCCCATCCCACACCGCAGTCTGGGCCGACCGATTCCAGCTCCCATCAACTGGCATTGCTGCTTGCACTGTGACCTGTCAGCACCTAAACGAGCACTGTCTCACTCTGCACAGCAGCCCTGGTTTCATCGATGCCACTGGACAGCCGCCACTGAGCCGCTGCCTGCACTGTGACTCGAGGGCACCGCAGGATGCACCACTACACTTCACATTGCAACAGCGACGGTTGCCATGACAGGCCCGCACCAACACGGTCAGCTGGAACCAAAGGTACTGTTTATGAGTCTGCTGACACTACTGCCTGCCGTCTCTTGCGCGGTGGGCCGGAACTGTTGGATTCTGTGGTTTTCAGTACCATGGTAGCCCCGGACAGAGCTACCGGCTTCAAGGAACTGCATTTTAAAGTTATTCTTGCAAAGTGCGTATTTTTGCTTACTATATAATGGTCTTTATTGTTTTGGTCTTGTTTGCACAGATAAATATTGATTATTCTTCAACAACTAGTGTGGTGTCCTTTTTTAGTGTTTTCACAATATTACTATATTTTATGTCCAAATGCTTTGCACACTCCCTCTAAGCCTGACTTCTCATGCCAAGCTACCAAGGGGGTGAGCAGTGATTATTTCAGTAGTGTATCCCCCTTATCCTGACTCGAAGGAAGGGTCGCTTATTGGACAAAGGTGCAAACCATTGCCAACTAGAGACCCCCATTTCTAACAGGTGCTTACTACTTTGTTCTTTTTGACATTTAGTGCCCTGTTAACAGAAGGCTTGTGACTGGCAAAAGCATGCCCAGCAGAGCAAACTAAATTGAAAGGTTTTATTTTCTATGGTTAACTTTCTTTTATTTTCCAAGCCTTCTTTTCTCACTTTGCAGACTCATGTTTTGTTTCGTTTTTGCTTGTGGACGCTGTTCTCAATAGATGGCAATTATTTTGTTCTAAATATTGCAAAGCAACATTGTTTCCTTCTAATGTGCCATTTCTGAAATAATGCTTTTACACATAATCGTTAGAAAATAAACATGCTTCTGAAGGAATTATTTGTATAACAATCAGAAAAATAATATTTTGGTCAACATAACAGGAAACCATCAGGAAATTACTCAGAAAATCAATCAGCAGTGTATTGTTATAAGCAAACATATTTTTTATATACAGAAAATGAGTCAATATTACATCACAAGCATAGATAGAATGTCATATACAGCAATAAATCAACATAGCAACACAAGCGCCACCTCACAATCCTTGTTTATTTCATAGAGTGTATTCAATCCAGGGATCTGAGGAAGCTCACAATCCTCTTAACTATATAGGTTTACAAATCCAAAGTACATAAGTTTCATTCTTGTATTTCAAATGTTCAGAGAGGATTGAAGCACTATATGTCGTAATCAATTCTGTTAGGGAGGACACACTGGCAACGTTTCGGTCTCAGTTGGCTAACAAGACCCGCATCAGAACTCATTGCTGGAAAGGAACAAAACCTGAAAATGCTTGCCAAAAATCAATCTTGCACAAGGCTCAAAGATACAATATGCATCAATCTAAAATCGAGCAGCAGACTTTTAAACGGGCAAAACCACTTATGCTCCAATCGGCAAAAAGCATAAATGAATCAGCACATCCACAATAATGGTGCAGTACACCCCAATCCAATCCACCCCACTCCATCCCATTCCACCCCACACGAAACCACCCTAATCCAATCTGCCTCACTCCAATCCAATCCACTCCACTCTAATCCACCTGAATCCAATCAACACCACTCCAGTCCAATAAACCACACCTAAGTCCAATGCAGCCCACTCCAATCCACTCGAGTCCAGTCCACCCCACCCCAGTCCAATCAATCCCAGTCCAATTGGCCTCACCACAGCCCAATCCAATCCACCCCACTCCTATTTAATCCACCCCACCCCACCCCACTCCAATCCAGACCAATCCACCCCAATCTACCACACCCAATCCACCACAGCCCAATCCAATCCACCCCACCCCACTCCAATCCAATACACCCCTCTAGTCCTATCCACCCTACTCCACCCAATCAAATTGTCTCCAATCCATCCCACTCCAATCCAATCTACCCTACTCCCATCAAATCTACTCCACTCCAGTCCAATCCATCCCACTCCAATCCAATACAATCCACCACAATCCACCCCACTCCAATCCAATCTAACCCAATCCAGTCCACCTCACTCCACTCCAATCCACCCCACTCCAAACAAACCCAACTCCAATCTACCCCACTCCAATCTAATCCACCCAACTCCAATCCACCCCAATCCAATCCACCTCACTCTGGTGCAACCCACCCCTTTCCAATCCAATCTACTCTATCCAATGCACACCACCCAATTCACCGACCCCAATCCAGTACAATCCACCCACTCAAATCCACATCAGTCCACCCCACGCTACTCCAATCTTCCCCACTCCACTCCAATTTAACCCACTCTACTCCAGTCCAATTCAGCCTACTCAACCTCAATCAACTCCAACCCACTCTAATCTATTCCACCTCACCCACTCCACCCGACTCTATGCCGCTCCACTCTATGACACTCTCTGCCACTGAACAACAGAAATCGACTCCCTTCTATGACACTGTTCTCCTCACTCCACTTTATGACACTCTACTCCAACAAATCCACTCTACAACACTCTACTCCTCCACTTCAATCTATGACACTCAATGCCACTAACTTGTAGCTATGCTAAACAGCAGCCACTCCATTGTACCACATGACTAAACACATTGCCAGCGCCAATAGCTCTTGCATAGGTGAGGCCTGTTGACTTTGCCAATGCTTGCTAAGCAAGCAATTGCTTGAAGTTTCCCTACTGGAACTTTGCTGTTCAAATCCGACTGTTGATTTTTCAGACGTACTCATATTTTCAATACCCATGCAAATGTGATTTACGCTGTTATCAGAATTTAAATGACAAACTGTTGATGGCTCAACAATTTTATGCTGTTTTTCCCTTCCCTTGCATTCCGTGGCAAACTGCTGGAATATTCCTGAACGTCTGCACAGATCAGCAGTGCAAGAGCGATTAAAGGTGCCACTAGTTCAGCCAACCACCTCTCTGTTCCTCTGTCAAATGTACAAAATATTGTTTCTTGTGCTGACATCTTCCACCTCACCCTTGAACCCCTTCAAAATATCTCAAGTGAGCAAAAAAGCACTTTTCCTAGTGCCCTCAAGAGTCCATGTCACTCCTTCCCTTTCAGCTCCAAGTTATAAAATAATAGGTTCTTATCATTCTCTATTGCTCTCCAGCCTCCTTTCAACTTTCTAAACATAGAAATGACACCTCATTTAATGATGCCTCTGCTCCTTTGTCTTCCATAAGCTCTTAAAATGTATACATATGTATCTGTATCTAATACACTGCTACCCATCCTCACAACTATTAGGGATCCTCCCTGTGGTGGGAGTTGAGCTCGGCAGGCGCAGTACCTGATCTCATCATGGCTGCCTGGAGCAGCGGGGAAGGGGAGTTTGCTCAGCTGGTGCCCACCAAATGCTGAACGTTTTGCGGTGTCCACTGAACGCTGAATGCTTTGTATTTTTAGCGGGGAAGACCGTGGAGGAGCTGTCAGATGTTGTTCCATGATTCTCCATACTTCATCGGGCTGCAAGGACGCCTGCATCTGGGCAGTGGAGATGGAGTGGAGCTGTAGACAGGATAGGCCGACTCCCGGTGGCGGAAGGCTTCTAATAGAGATCACGGGAGATGGGTGAGATTCGCTAGTGGTGGATGACAGACAGTTGTGAAAGGGCAAATCCGATTAGTTCTAGACCTTTTCTAGAGATACACTCAGATGGTTCTTTTTCAAAGCATGAAAAGTGTGAAGGGGAGAAAATCAATTAGTCAGTGTCTCTTCTTACCGCACAATAATCCTTGGACAACTAAATAAGGTTAATTAATTTATTACTATGCTAAAAATAACTGGACATAGAGACACCTCAACACGAGTGTATAGAAATACAAAGGAATTAGCATGCAGCCAAATGTATGCATACAATTTAAACGCTGTAGCATGAATAACACTGTTAATTCAAGAAGTAGAATACAGAGAATCAAGAAGCATGAGTCCAAATTTCCCTGTATTGATGGTTAATGAATACAAATAATCTTTCCCTACTCTAACGCTAAGGTGACATCCCAACATAAGCGTTTCCAATGGAAAAGAAAACGGTGTCAGTTCGTGGAGGCTTCCTAAGACGTCTGTCCGCCATCAATGGGTCAAGTAGCATAAAGCCACTATCACAAAGAAAGTGCTCCTTCTGAGATGCTCTCCACCAAAAGGCAAGAAAGAAGTGGGCACTTTCCTAAATTCCAACAATCAGTTATCCACAGGTAGAATTCCCATAATGCACAGCATAAGCATAATTCACAATCGATACAGCCATGCGGGTACTTTTCCGCGATGTTCTCCATGTACATCCCTCACAACAATTCGTCCTTGGTTAAGACGCCTTCTGCCGTATGAATCTGTCTCTTTCTTTATCACCTCCAAGCCATGTGTTATGTACCCCAATATACCCCTAAATAGCTAAATGACCTTTCTCCTACATTTTTCCTACCTTAATCTGCATAATGGTTCTAGCTCCGACCTTTTACCCAGTTATGAGCAGAATAAATATTAATCGGTTTCCTTGAAATTAGCCTCATTTATTATGCATGAGGATTCTTAGAAAAGTCCCCTGCCCACGACGTACATAACAAGATTAACATTCTCTGTACAAAAGTCATGGTCATCTTCATCCTAGGGTGAAAAAACTACTTTGCATAATTGCGGGTGTTGTTTTAGGCTCATTTGCATAATCGTACTCACAACATATCGATTGCGTAAGGAACCCCGAAGCTATCTTTTAGGTATAATAGAACCATACCTACACTAGATAGACAGAGGAGAATCTTCCACGCTGACACAAGACGCTGTGGTCCCTGAACGCATATGCTCCAGCATGCAGTGGTCTGGCATCTCTTGTGGGGTGTCCAACTGGAGACTAAGATGGGGTCCTTCGCTCTCTCCCATCAGGTAATGGGGTTGGCTCTTTCCTAGGGGATTCTTGGTGTTACACCCACATACATACTAGGTACATTTATGTACACTTAGGTAGGGTTTTATCGTAGGAGTACGCTTGATTACTGTCATGTATATATGCCTGCATTTATTTACTGTTTTAGCACCATGGTAGAATTCTACCTTTTATTTACTTTGTTGGTGCTTGTAATTTTATAAATCTGTTTTTGTCTAACGTTGTCGCGAAGGTTTTCCGGAGCCTGCATTTCGAGCCTACAACTTCAGATAACATAAGAAAGTGTCACTTTCAGCATTTCAAATTCACATAATCATTATAGCCTTTCAACTAATATATTTACCTACTTCTAGAAATATAATTGTAAATCACATTTAGTATCTAAGTAGATTCAACTTCAAACAAGTTTAGCATGCTAATGTTTTCTGCAAGGTACATTTATTTCCTACGTTAATTCTCCATTGCAATTGTCAATATCATAAGACATGTTACAAAATTGCGTTAATACATTTCACAATTCTAACATCTTACGTTAATACAATTGCAAGATTATATGTGGATGTGCTCTACACGTGATTATGATCCACCCCTACAAATGAAATGAGATTTTCGCTCCATCAGTTTCCCCCTCTGATGACGTTTAGTAATCTTCAAAACACCTCTCATGCAGAGTAGACCAATCTAAACAGATGTCATAGCGAGTTTTTTTGTCTGAACTCCCCCATTCACTTCAAATTCTCATACTGACTGTCATGCAGTCTTTCCACCCTTCTCTCTCTTTCTCTTATGGAGTTCTCCACTTGCCTCACTTTGTGCCACTTATATGCCCTTATCATCCCTACCAATACAATGATACATATTAAAGCAATAATTATCAGCTTCAAGATGTATCCAAACATTCCACTTCCCAGATTTGCAAACCCTTTTCCAACTGCCCCAAATTCTTTTCCAACCTTATCCCAAACTCTTTCAGCTATCAAGTCCTGTATTTCACGATGTATGTCAGTGATGTTATTAATGTATCACTTCAGATCTTTACGTCTATCAGGGATATAAGTACAACACTGTTGGACCTTCAGTATCTGACAGACTCTGTCTTCTTTTGCAAGTAACATGTCTAATGCAAGGTGATTCTGCATCACCATCGCTCTCATCGAGACCATCTCCCCATTTATGAGTGGTTAAGACTGAGTCGTGTTAACAGATAACATATCCACTATGGTAGACAGCCTTCTAATCTTGATGTCATTCAACACCACTCCCAAACTAGGTATTATAACTCCAAATATATCTCTCACAACCTCACCTGCACTCAATCCACATTTTTCCCTGCTGTTCTCGACTTCCCTCCGGAACTCTCCAAATCATCCACATGCTATATTTTTGGAAAAACAACCACCAAATAACAAGTACCATACCATTTGCTCCGTAACCAAACAGTCACATTCTTTACAAACACAAAATACACTACCATTCAAACTGACTCTTGCAAAAACGTCTTCCAAGAACCATTGACTAAGAACATATGATCACAAACACTCTGTCCCACGAATAGCGAATTGTAATGATTCTCAGCCTGATGGATGCAAAGCTTGCCTTGTTGTTGCCAGTCCAAAGTTATAGGACCAGAACTTCCTTTAGCCTTACGAGCTAATTCCTTCTTAGTGCAATCAGAATCCGTTTCCTTGTTGTCACCATTAGTAACTAACCCCCTGTCTCGCTTCGTCTTTCAGATAATACAGAATCTCCCACACGTGGCTCAAACCCGGCAAAGCAGGAGACAAAACACAACAACACCTAGAAAAGGGTTTTATTTTACAAAATGCAAAGACTTTCTTTTTAGAATAAGGCTTAAGGTTTTTATTTATGCAAGGCTCTCTAACAGACAGGCTTTCCCAGATGACAAATGCACAACATTCAAATACACATAGAGATTTATATATTATTATATGCAAAGAATAATAACACACATGATAGATGCAACAGTTAAATGCATGAATAATACTGATGAATAAACAAGCAGCAAATAATATGAGATAACACTCCAAAAAATAATATAGGATGTCCTGCAAGAAATATATATATAAACTGAATCACAAAGAAAACACCTCAAATAATCAAAGCCACTGGCCACACATCACAATGGCAATAATCAAAACTCAAACACCTCAAATGACCACAGCCACTGGAACCACGCACCACAATGGCACTAGTCAGAAAAAAGTCACCTCACCTGATCGTTCACTCGACATCCTTGCCAATTCTCGCTGGGGGGCCTGTTCACAGCTGGCTTGGACTCTCGGCCGGGACTCAAGTTCCGTTTGTCTTACAGCAGTATGACTACTCTGTAAGGGAGCTCCCAACTCAGCTGTCAACAAACCTCAGCTTTATAGTCTCAAAACACATACTAGAAGGATCAAAAGCCTTCCTACCCATGCCAAAGGTATCCTACTAGGACTGGACAGCTTCCAAGCAAGCATTCCATGGCAGGAAGAAGTGCCCACGTCCCCTCTACATTCTCACATGTTCCAGCCTTTATGTTGACAAAGCTCAAGAAAGCCTTCCAGGGTACATTAAACAATTTCTCACAAAAACAATCCTTGAACGTGATTAACCCAAACAACTTGCAAGCGTGGCTGTTCATGCAGATAACGCTCAAGCCAGGCAGAGTCAGAATTCAGGATGACATGAGGCCATGTCAAAGCCAATAGTAAGAACCTAATAATACTACCAATGTACAACACAATGCACATTGTTGCACCACTGCTTATAGCATTACATACTTCATCTCTCAATGTACAACACAGAGCACATTTGTGCACCACTGCTCATAACACTTCACTTTGCGACCAAAAAGTACATTCCACACCTCTCTCTCTCTCATGCTTTCAAATACAAATCCCACACGTTCTGTTCTTGGCAAGGCTGTTCTACTCCGTGACAGCTCCCACTGAAAGACTGCAAGATTACAAGAAAGAAACCTTTGAGAGAAACAAGCCACATGCAGGACGCCATACATTCAGGCTGGGATAAAATAACACACCAGTCAATTAAAATAATGGTAGTCAAAGGTCATCACAGGGTGTCAGACCACAAGAGTGCCTCTATCACTACACCCCCTACATCTATATTCTACTTGATCTATAAAAAATATTCTATATCTGTTAGATCTCATGTTAGGTTATGTCTATGCACGTAAGCAGGGCGAGTGTCATAGGTGAGAAGTACATTTCCATTATCTCTACTCTCTTATAGTAATCATATTTATTCAGATGTTTTTATACAGGTATTTCTGAAAGTACCACGCCATAATTTAAAAAGTAGCACTCATAATGGCCTTTTCCATAAAACATATGAAGGAGTAGATTACAACTAGTGCCATAAGCCAAGGGTAAGTTACAATAGCGAATTCCCTCTTCAACTGAAACAGGCAATTGCATGCACACATAGCAATCGCTAACTTCCACAGTGTCTACATACTTGTACAGCAACTTAGCATAAGCATTCAATGTATGATCACCCATGAATAGGTCTACATGAAGAAAGTGACTAGTTTGCTCTATTAAACCTTTCTCAGATCCTAGTGTACCCTCCTTTGAGACAGCAGTGGTAGGTGTGGATGTCCTGTGTACCCCCACTTCATGGGGCATATCATCAAGGGATTTATCGCCGCGTTAGCGTCAGTTTTTGGCGATAAAGTGGCGATAATTTTATCGCCCTATCAACAAGGCGTCGCTAACCCCCTTCAGCGTTAGTTTTCCAGCGATAGTGACCAGAAATTTATCGCCTTGCACGGCAGCGATATTCAATGCTAATGACATGCAAAGTAGGTGTTCCTGACTGAAATTTCACAAAAAAAGTCACTAACACTGCTTCTCAATATTATCAATGATATTGCTAACCCGCTTAGCTACAAGAAAAGTCACGCTAGCTCCTGTTATCTGCAGTTATTGACACTTGATAAAAATCTGACTTACACCAGAGATAAGTGGGTGTATATAAGGGAGATTTGGCCCAAGCTTCCCCAGAACAGCCACAGAAGCCATGGAGGTAGTCATCATGCAGATTGGAGTTCCACCAAGGCAACAACAATCACAACCACCGCCAATGCCACCACCCCCAGGACCACCACCACCCATGCAGCGACGAAGAAGACAGTGGGCACTGCGCAGACGTGTCTTTCTCGCCGACCTAAGGCCAGAGGAAGTCATAGCCCACTACAGGCTCAAAAGGACATCCATCCAGCATATCCTGACCCTAATTGCCCATAGGCTGATGCCACCAACACAGCGGAGAACCAACATCCCACCGCAGACAAAACTGCTTGCTGTGCTGCACTTTTTGGCCTCTGGGACATTTCAACCAACACTAGCCAGAGTTGGTGGAGTATCACAGGCAGTCTTCTCAACCTTCCTCCCCACTGTCTTGGATGGCATACTTAGCCTGATTCCCCAGCACCTTCACTTCCCCAACACTGTGCAGGAGCAGATTGCCATCAAGCAAGGATTCTATGCCATCGCTGACTTCCCGCAGGTGGTGGGTGCAATTGACTGCACACATGTATAATTTGTGCCCCCTGGGGACAGCACACACATATACCGCAACAGGAAGCACACATACTCAATGAATGTGCAGGCAATAGTGGATCACCGCAGACTGTTCACAAATCTCATTGCCAAATTCCCAGGGAGTGTGCATGATGCATTTATCTTCCGACACTGCATCATAAACCAGCGCTTCCAGAATGGCATATATGGAAATTCATTGCTTGTCGGTAAGTACCAACTGAACACACCACATGTCCAAAATATACAATCATGTTGACCCATCAAGAGGGAGGATGTAAAGACGTTGCCTAGGTACTGATGGGGGGCACAAAAAGGCATGGGCACATCACTTCGTGTTACATGCTGATGTATTGTGTACGAGGATGAGGTCTACAGGCTCCACTGCTGTCAGACCACGCTCGATTCTATGCACAGGAGCAGAACGTCGCAAGCTCCCAATGCCCCTCCCAGGTTTTCCAGCACTGCCCCTTATTGCGCGAGTGCCAAACAAACCCAAGGGGGGAAAGGGGAATTGGACAGAGAAGAGACGGCCACACTGCTGCTTCTTATTTTCTTTCTTCAGACTCCACCTTCTTGTCTTCTTCAGGCTAGCGCGACAGCTATAGGACTGTAATATAAGTAACACAATTAGTCCTACGTCTATCTGCTTCTCTCTCTATATTAGAACCATCGTCTTATTACCTACCCTGTCTGAGTGTGACCCTTGCCTCTCTTCTGTAGTGTGTGTCTTTTCTTTTTTCTTGCTTCTGTGTGCTGTAACTGAAATTGTCAAGTGTTAATTCTTTTATTGGAAATCTCTCTTCCTAACTCTACCTCTTACATTTACAGGTTCCTCACCTAATGGATTTACAGCTGGGCGATACTTTGGATTCTGTGAAGGTAAGTGTCTTTCTTTTGCTTCTCCTTCTAATTTTAAGTGGAACTTGCTTTTCGATATTTTTGCTGTCTAATTCTTTTAGATGAGTAGTAATTCGTACTGGAAAACTCTAAACGAATTTTCTCCTTACAGATAATCAAAAGCGTCTCTTGTAAACGTGCAGGTAGATTTATACTTCGCTCTGTCACAGTTTATTGCGCATGACTAAAAGATACTGGCCACGACCTCACGGCGTTTTCTCTACTTAAACACCTAGGCCTAGCGACCCGCCTTATCTTCTCTAGCGCGCGTGCTAACTGCTCCTCACGGAACAGTCTTACCGCGCAGTTCAGTTGACTTGAATTCCTCATGGGCTGACACGAAACTCTCCTCAAAACGTCTTCCTCTGGAAACTCCGGAACAGGGAATTGGCGGAATTAGGGCGTGACGAAGTTTTCCTTGTAAACTCCGTGACCTACTCTGCCTCAATACTCAGGTGAAGTGCGCCACAGAGCGGGCGCTTCACCTGGATCTACCTGATTGCGAGTAAACACTAGCGCGCTAACTCGCTGTCCCAAAGGGAGGTTCTTGGCGGCCATCTTAGCATCAGTCTTGGTCCATTGTTTACATTGGTCTCTAGTTTTCCTAATTCTTCCTTTAGACCTTAATCTCACAGTGTTCAACAGCAATGTTTTCCTGAATCGTGGTTTGACAATCCTGACAGTTGCGTAGAGTAACCCCCAGCTTCTGAACATCTATGTAGCAAATCAAAGTCATCCTCACTGGTATCCCAGTCCGGTGTGTGGTCGTATTGTCGAGGCAGATGATTATGTCGCTGTCCTTGATGCTGGTGACCTATTAGGCTTGACCCAATGTTGCATAAGGACTCACACATGTAGAATCAGTGTGTTAAGTCAGAGCCCTGTTGTGACCAAGGTTGTAACAATGCATGTTGAATGTAGGAGTTTCATTGTGGGGCAAATGTGCATGCGTAGGCAGGAAAATCTGTCATGAAACCACCATCTAGCGCCATTGGTGTTGACTGCAGTGTAGTGGGTGCTGCTGTTGATGGTGTTGTGTAGCATCTCCTCTCTGACTTAGCTACACATATTTCTCATTGTCCCATCTGTGATATGGTGTGTTTTGTGTTTGCCCGATGGGTAAGTGGATGTGTATTTGGTCACTACTTGTGTGTTGAGATTGATGTGTCAAATGCTAATCTATTACAAATGTCAAGAAGTGTGCAAAGGTGAGCCATGCCATGTGTAACAGTGTGGTGAAGTGTGCGGACAGTCAGATCTTGTCAAATAATCCACATAGTGTGAATGATTTTGAGAAGTCAATCAATCAATCATAGCATTTGTAAAGCGCACTACTTGCCCACGAGGTGCTCAAGGCGCTGGGGGTGGGGGTGGGGAATGCAGCTACTGCTCAAAAAGCCAGGTCTTGAGGAGTCTTCTGAAGGTCAGCAGGTCTTGGGTCTGCCGTAGGTGGATGGGGAGGGTGTTCCAGGTCTTGGCGGCGATGTGGGAGAACGATCTGCCACCGGCAGTCGCTTCCCGGATCCGGGGGACTGTGGCAAGTGCGAGGTCGGCAGAGTGGAGCTGGCGGGTGGGGGTGTAGAAGCTGAGTCGTCTGTTGAGGTATGCTGGTCCGGTGTTGTGGAGTGCCTTGTGTGCGTATGTGAGGAGCTTGAAGATTTTTCTCTTGTCGACGGGGAGCCAGTGCAGGTCTCTTAGGTGGGGGGTGATGTGGCTGCGGCGAGGGATATCGAGGTGACCGTTCTTCCCGTTTTGGTGGGGATCTACTTGTAGATCTTGCAGAGCATGCGGAGGGTGTTGAAGCAGGAGGAAGATACGGCGTTGACCTGCTTAGTCATGGAGAAGGTGGAATCTAGGATGACCCCTAGGTTGCGTGCGTTGTTGGTGGGTGTTGGAGCTGTTCCCCAGGAGTCGTCCCAGGCCGAAGGGGTGGATCTGAGGATGAGGACCTCCGTCTTGTCCGAGTTCATCTTCAGTCGGCTGTTCCTCATCCATTCTGTGATGGCCTTTATTCATTCATGGAGGTTGGTTTTGGTGGTGTGGGGGTCCTTGCTGAGGGAGAGGATTAGCTGGGTGTCATCGGCGTAGGAGATGATGTTTAGGTCGTGCAGTTGGGCGACGTGGGCGAACGGTGCCATGTAGATGTTAAACAGCGTTGGGCTGAGGGATGAGCCCTGGGGTACGCCGCAGATGATCTTGGTGGCTATCGTAGCGGAAAGGGGGGAGGCGGACGCTCTGTGTTCTGCAGAGGGCGAAGGAGGTGGTCGAGTCCAGGGCCTTCTCTTGGATTCCGGCGTCATGGAGGCATGTTCATAGTGTGCGGTGGCAGACCGTGTCGAAGGCAGCTTACAGGTCCAGGAGGATGAGGGCCACAGTTTCTCTGTTGTCTAGCAGGGTCCTGATGTCATCGGTGGTGCCGATGAGGGCAGTTTCGGTGCTGTGGTTGCTGCGGAACCTGGACTGGGACGGGTCAAGGATGCTGTTCTCCTCGAGGTAGCGGGTCAGTTGTTTGTAGACGGTCTTTTCGATGACCTTCACCAGGAACGGGAGTAGGGAAATGGGCTGGAAGTTCTTGAGGTCTCGAGGTCCTTGGGGTCCGCCTTGGGATTCTTGAGTAAGGCGTTGATCTCCGCGTGTGTCCAGCTCTCCGGGAAGGTTGCTGTCTTGAAGGAGATGTTGATGGCTTTTCGGAAATGGGGTGCGATGGTGGTGCTGGTTTTGTTGAAGATGTGGTGTGGGCATGGGTCTGCGGGAGAGCCGGAGTGGATGGTGTACATGATCTTGATGGTGTCGTAGTCGTTGATGTTGGTCCAGGAGAGCAGGCGGTTGGTGCAGATGGTGGTTGTGGGGCGGAGGTCTCAGTGTTTGTCGGGGCGGTTGTGGCGTCGAGGCTGTTGTGGATGTTTGTGATCTTGTGATGGAAGAAGGTGGCCAGCAAGTCGCACAGGTCTTGAGAAGGTGTGATGCCGTTGGTGTTGGAGCTAGGGTTGGAGAGTTCCTTTGCGATGTTGAAGAGCTCTTTGCTGTTGTGTGCGTTGTTGTCTAGGCGATCTTTGAAGGAGGCCCGTTTGGCAGATCTAATGAGGTGATGGTGTTTGCGGGTTGCGTTCCTGTGTGCTGCGTAGATGTCTGAGGTGTGTTCATGGAGCCAGTTCTTCTCCATCTTTCGGCAGGTTTTCTTGGAGGCCTGGAGGTCTTCAGTGAACCAGCTGGCTTTCTTGTTGGTGTGACTGTTTGAGGGTTTCTTGAGCGGGGCGAGGGTGTTGGCGCAGTCGTCGATCCACTGTCTGAGGTTGTGGGCGGTGGTTTTGGGGTCGGTGGGGTCAGAGGGTGGGCTCCGGGCGAGGGTGGTGTTTAGCTGGTCTGCGGTGACTTGGCTCCAGGTGAGGCATCTGTTTGGTGCGGTGGTGTGTGGTGGGTTTCCAGAAGGTGAAGTGGATGAAGCTATGGATGGTCCAGTGGGGTCCGGTGGTGTGGTTGAAGGAGACGTGGGGGTTTGTGGGGAAGATGGGGTCAAGCGTGTGTCCGGCAGAGTGGGTGGATGTTGTGATGAGCTGTCTGAGTCCGAGGTTGGCTAGGTTGTCGATCAGGTTGGTGGAGTTGGTGTCGTTGTTGTTCTAGAGGTGGAAGTTCAGGTCCCAAAGGAGGATGTAGTCTGTGGAGGGGAGGGTGTGTGTGCTGACAAAGTCGGCGATGGAGTCGCTGAACTGTGGTCATGGTCCGGGGGATATGTAGACGAGGGTTCCTCTGAGGGTGTTTGGGGTTCGGTGTGGATCTGGAAGTGCAGCTGTTGGGCGGTGCTGAGGGTGTCGTCGGTGTTGGTCGAGACTCTGAGAGTGTTCCTGTGGACAATGGCGATTCCTCCTCCTACTCCGTTGATGCTGTCCCTGAGGGTGATCTTGTAGCCTTCCGGAATGGCTATGGCAATGTCAGGTGCCGAGGTGGGGTTCAGCCAGGTCTCTCCAACAGGAACGCGATGTCTGGGGAGGTTGAGTCGAGTAGGTCCCAGAGTTCAACGGTGTGTTTGCGGGCAGAGCGGGTGTTGAGAAGAATGCATCTGAGGTAGTTGGGTTCTTTCCTGGTGGTTGGGTTGGTGGGCCGGATGCTGGTGAAGCTGCAGTTCTGGCAGGAGAAGGGTCCTTGGGTGCGCTTCGGGGCAGGCAGGCAGCAGGTACGTGATCGTCCGGCGTTGAGTGCGTGGAGGGTGCTGGAGTCGTAGTGGTGACGATTCTTGTGGCGGATGCGGGGGCCAGAAGTTCTTGTGCTGGGCATGGTCCAGGCACGGACGGGCACAGACGAGCTTGTCTTAGGTAGGCCTTTGGCGCGCCAGCTGCGAGACCGCTGTGTGGCCGCCATAAGAAGGGGAGGTGGGAGGGAGGAGCAGCTGGGAGGGGGGAGCGGACGAATGGGAGCGTGTTGGGGGCGGGGCCACAGGGGACGCAGCAGCGTGAAACGAGGGTGTGGAAAGGCACGGGATATAGAAGGAAAAAGATGGGCAAAGGGCACAGTGATGGCACAGGTGGGGAACAAAGACACCAACAATTACAGTGAAATGCACCCAAAAAATAAATAGTGAAAAATACCGAGAGCACGAGCGGGAGCAAGGGAGGGTCTTGAACCCCTGTCAGCAGCCGCGGCAGCCGGGCTGAGGGCACGTGCACACAGGTGGTGCTGTGCGGCGTGGGGAGCGACCTGCCAAAGGGTCAAGGGTCGAAGTTGTGTTATGTGAGTTTGATGCTCTGCTCGTGACATATGACGCAGTCCAGGAAGTCTACGTCGTGTCATGTGATGTTGTTGATGGTGTGTGCAAACTGTCACTGTCCTCAGTGGGCCCTGCAGGCGAGGCGGCTGCTGTCTGTTGCTTTGTATTAGCTCTGGACATACAATTGCATGGCTTGTGTGGTGTCACAGGTCTGCCATCAGCATGAGATGCATGTCTGAATGTGAGCTGTGTCAGGCGTGGCCTATGTCATTTGAACATTCACATGGCGGTGACTGCGAGGAGTGTGGATCAGTGCCATCGCTAGATGGTAGGAGAACCAGGGTGCCTGTTGGTGTCTGTGTTTTTGGTGCAGGTCTCATTCACATTTTGTACAGTTGTATTGACGCTGATGCAACCGTGCAGCAAACACTAGCAAAATGTTTGGAGGATCAACATTGAGACAATGTACTCAGCATTGATGCCGCTAAATAGCCAGAAGCAACACATGTCTAACCTAAGTCTGAAAATAGCAAAAATCACTATAGACAAAACTGTCAACACTGCCAACATAGTATGCCTAATGAATCATGGACCCATCTCCCTCTTACATGTCACAGGTGATCAAGGATATGCTCTCTGCCCGTGGATGATGACACCCATACGAAACCCCATCACCCAGGTACAGAGGCAGTACAATGCTGCACATCGACGCACACATTGTATCATGGAGCTCACATTTGGCGTGCTGAAGTCCCGTTTCCATTGCTTGGATATCACAGGTGGCAAACTGCTGTACAGCCCAAAAATGGTAAACAAAAAAAATACTGCATGTTGTGTATTGCACAACATTTGTGTGCGCACAAATGCCCCCTGGATCCAAGTGCCTGCAGCACCGGACGATGATGAGGAAGATCTCCGAGGTGGACCCCACCACACAGCCACTGCAGCAGGAATTGCCCGAAGGGACAGCATAATAAACAATTACTTTCTGTGAGCACATCACATTGTGAATGTCAAAAATAAAGATAGGTCTTTGGAAAATTACCACAATAACTGTTTGTGACAATAAACAAACTCAACACACATACCCTGTCTGCAAATTACTCTCCTGCATAATTAGATCACAATGAAATGTTACCATTGTACAATAATTGCAAGTAAGATCCCAAAAGTTAAATCATGGTGTGTATGTTCCCTCATTACAGATATGCCATAGTGTGTCAATTGTGCAAAACTTGGGCCCGATTCACAGAACTAACTTAAGACAAAATCCTAAACTTACTACTTGTGGTATTCACAGAAGTTAGGATTTTGTCTTAAGTTTGTCTTAAGACAAACTTAAGACAGTCTTAAGACAGACTTAAGACAGTCTTAAGACAAACTTAAGACAAACTTAAGACAGACTTAAGACAGACTTAAGACAGACTTAAGTTAGGATTTTGTCTTAAGTCTGTCTTAAGTCTGTCTTAAGTCTGTCTTAAGTCTGTCTTACGTTTGTCTTAAGTTTGTCTTAAGTCTGTTTTAAGACTGTCTTAAGTCTGTCTTAAGTTTGTCTTAAGACAAACTTAAGACAAAATCCTAACTTCTGCGAATACCAAAAGTAGTAAGTTTAGGCTTTTGTCTTAAGTTAGTTCTGTGAATCGGCCCCCTTGACTTTACAAGGA
The DNA here is from genome assembly GCF_964204655.1 of Triturus cristatus. Taxonomy (NCBI): domain Eukaryota; kingdom Metazoa; phylum Chordata; class Amphibia; order Caudata; family Salamandridae; genus Triturus; species Triturus cristatus. The sequence continues at coordinate 302,725,939 of NC_140589.1, forward strand.
GTAAAATCTGGCACCAAATTCATCAATTTATGTGTCAAATTGTATGTAAATCATGATTCACATGATATACTTGGTATGAAAACTTGAAATGTAGGGGTGTGTAAGTGGTAACTAATGAATTTGAATGTTTAATCTGTGTTAAATTTCACTGTTAAGGTTGTGAAAAGGGGGCCAAATCTGAAAACTGTGTGTGGAATGGGGGTCAAATCTGAGAAGTGGGTGTGAAATTGGAGGTCAAATCGGAAAAATGGGTCTGAAATTGTGGGCAAATAGGAAAATTGGGTGTTGAATCGGGGTCAAATCTGAAAAGTGAGTTTCAAATTGGGGGTCAAATCGGAAACATGGGTCAGAAATTGTGGGCAAAGAGGAAAATTGGGTGTTGAAAGGGGTCAAATCTGAAAAGTGGGTGTGAAATGGGGGTCAATTCTGAAAAGTGGCTGTGAAATGGGGGTCAATTCTGAAAATATATCTCTGCATGCATCCAATACTTTGAATGAGCCACCACCAGAGCTCACATGCACCCCATCCCTGAACACCTTTATGAAGACCGTCAAGACCTGTCTCTACGTCGAACAAATCTGCTCATCGGCAGTATGATCCAACAGACAAGACAAACTATCTGACCATCTCCCTCCACCTGTCGCGGACAAAGTCACCCAGAGACTCATAAACACCCAGCTGACTGCCTCCATTGAAGAGAACTGCATCATGGACCACTCCCAGTCTGGGTTTGGCAGAAAGCACAGCACCAAGAACGCACACCTTGCTGTCGATAATTACATACGCATGCCACTTGACCTGGGTCACATTGTGGCCAACCCATCCTACTATACCTCTATGTAGCTCTCAACACTGTCTCACACCGCACCACATATACCACACTCCACGACCCGGGGATACGAGGAACCGCCCTCTCATGGACCCAGTCCTTCCTTTCAGCAATAAGCCAAAGGATCAGACCCCCACCTCCATCTCCGAACCCACAAGGACCAACTGCGGAGTACCCCAGGGACCCACGCTTCTCAATATCTACATGTCCACCCTCACCGCTATTGTCAGGCAGCATGGGTTTAGCATATCAACACACAGCTCATCCTCTCCCTCATGAAGAAAGTCACAGGCACAAAACCCTGCACCGAGCAATGAATGTCTGAACTTGATGATTGGAAGAAAAACATCTGCCTGAAGCTTAACTCAGAGAAGAATGACCTCCTCATCCTTGGTCCATCCACATCCGCATGGGACAACCCCTGGGGGATCTCTGGCCTTGTGAGCCTGCCCCCAGTGACAGACCACGCACGCAACCTTGGCATCATCCTCTACTCCTCCATCATCATGACCTACCAGATCAACTCCATTGCCTGCAACAGCTACAACTGCATACTGATCCAAAACAATAAATTCCAATGGGTAACCCCATAAAACATCACAAATGTCATCAAAGCACTCATCACCAGCAGACTGGAGTACGGCAATGCCCTCAATGCAGGACTGAACAAAACGCTACTACACAAGCTCAACAACATACAGAAGGCTAATGACAGACCCGTCCTCAGAACCCCACGTCGCTAACACATTAGCCAACACATACAAAACCTCCACTGGCTCACTGTAAAGAATAAAGTTACTGTCAAACTACTCACACACACCTACAAATCACTCCACATCATCGGACACAAAGACATCCATGAGAGAGTCACCCCAACATCACCAAGAGGAACGGCTGCTCCACCAACCTTGCCCTCGCACACTCCCTGGATCCGTAATGCCAGAGCGGGAGGAAGAGCTCTCACCTACGTCACTGGCAAAGCCATGAACAAGATGACAGTCAACAACAAATGCTCCACCACCATGCACGCTTACATGCGGTACAGCAAGGCATGGCTATTTGACTGAGATGGAGCTGCACTCTCACTTACCCACAGCGACTTGTGAGCCTCACGGGTGAGTAGCGCACATCATGGCCACACTTATTGTCTGATTGATCTGCGCCCATACTCATCACCTACGGACCACGACAGGTGAGTAGTGCCCTTACAATTCACATCATTTTTTGGAATAAATGTTTGTGCAAATTGTCATTTAGATGGTGATGATTCATGTCGCATGCAAGTTAGGCTGTCAACTGACATGAAATATAAAATGTGGAAATCAATCCTTTCAGTGTATTATTGTTCTTTGATTTGGAATTTGCTCTGACTGTCCATCAGTGTATGGAATTTGTCTTGGCGTTAAATATTCACGCCTACGCGATGTTTCTATCATCCTTGATATGGAAAAAACATCGCTGTACAATACTTTATCAGCATTGGGACATTTGCGGCTTCTTTGCGTGCAGATTTTAATCGCATTACACAAAACGGGCTGCATACACAGCACAGTATCAGACTAAGGAAATTTGCGGCCTATTTGCGTGCAGAATTTTATCGTATTCCACAAAACGGGCTGCATACACAGCACAGTATAAGACTAAGGACATTTGCGGCCTATTTGCATGCAGAATTTTATCACATTCAACAAAACGGGCCGCATACACAGCACACTATCAGACTAAGGACATTTGCGGCCTATTTGCGTGCAGAATTTTATCGCATTCCAAAAAAAGGCCCGCAAACACACAGGAAGTGATGCATGCATGCTTCCTGTCTCACAGGTGAGTGGTCTTCACTTTCACTTTCACTTTTGAGCACATTGCTGGTGATTTGTCTGAGTGAAGGAGGTGTCTGGTGGTTTGTGGTGTTGGGCTGAGAGTTACAGAGTGTTGCTGTGTCCTGTGTCCTGTGTCCTGTCAAAAGTGTCTGTAAAATCTGTTTTTATTGTTTTAAATTGTCCAACTGCCTACCGTCCTCAGTCTTGTTGTGTTTGTGTAGGGGTATTTAATTACAGTTTGTTTAGAGGGTTATTATTTGTTAGGCTTGAGTGGTTACTGGGGGCAGGGAGATGCCGGCTGTGGGCAGGTCTGGGAGGATGACTGAGGGGGCATTGAGGGGCATCCTCTGGATGATACGCTTTTACCTGCCATTAATGTTGGAAAGGGGAGGACGTATCCAGCAGGGGTACAATGTCTCAGTGCGGAAGCTGCGGTGGGAGCGAGTGTGTGCCCAGATGCCCCAGTGCTTTGAAGTTGACCGGACCGTGCAACAGTGGAAGCACCGCTGGCAGGACATGCTAGCACGTGAGGCCGACCTCCTCGATTTGACTGGAGTGCTGCCTGGCCTACAGGGTGGTAAGTACAAAGCCTATTTTTGTCCATGACTAATGTTACGTACATAAATAAGTGACGTGTGTGACAAGAAGGTATGATGTCATAATGCTGTCTCAACACCGTGACACTGTAACAACGTGGTCAAGACAATGCAATTCACCAAATACACTTGCGCATGATGCACGGGACTTTGGATTTGTATGACTTAGTCTTCCCACAACAGTGTGTGCAACAGTAGAGAAGATGTTTGAATAGTCAATCCTGATATCCCTTATTGTAGAGCGCCATCCAGGGCAAGTTGTAGTGACGAGTTGCATTGTAATGACCGCGTTGAAAAGGTTTTGCGCTGTAAAGACCACATTGAAACAGAGGTCTCACCTGTGACCGATCCTAAAATTCATATGCTTTTTGTGAGCGGCTACTTAGCAGGAAGTGTCGCAAGGTGCGGGGGGGCTTTGCATGTTGAAGTACAACAAGAGGGGTGTCTGTCGAAGAGATATGTCCAGAGTTTATCATTATTGATGGTGAGCAATGTTGTTTGTCGGCGGTGGAGACGAATGTTGTTACAGGCTAGGTCTGTAAGGTAGGAAAAGGACCAGACTCACGATCTGGTCTCTCTGGTGTGGGTGAACACGGTGTAGGATAGATGGTCTGATGGTAGGGTCCTTTGGTGTGTGTGGAAAGCGAGTCGGACGTCAAGGTATGCTAGCCCAGTGTTGAGGAGGGCTGTGTGAGCTTGGGTGAACATCTTGAAGGGGACTCTAGCTCCAATGTGGAGACAGTGAAGTGTGCACAGGTAGTGGGAAATGTGTTAGTGTTATGGCAGTGTGAGGATCAGTCCAGCGGTGGCATTTGGGACATCCTGTAGCTTGCGGATGTGGTTTGTGTTAATTCTGGCATGGAGATTGGTGCTGAAGTTGGGTGAGCTGCTGCCCAGGGCATTAGTGACTGTCCATGTGTGTTTGAGTGGGATACATGGGGTAGATCTTGCGGTTCATTTTGATATTTGAGTAAATGATGATTCACAGGTTGCATGCGTTGTCCGTGGGGGTGTGTGGGTTTCCAAGTACGTGGGATCACCAGGTGTACATCCATGCATAGCTGTTTTGGAGCATGACGGGATCGGACGTTTTGTTGTTGTTTAGTTGTAGGCAGTTGTCTGCCATCCACATGGCGATGGCTTCCATGCCTTCGCAATAGTTGTGTATGGCGGAGTTGTGTCATTTGGATGTGAAGAGGAGGAGTTGTTTGTCCTCTGTGTATGGTACAATGTTGAGTCCATAGGTTATGACGATTATGGCAGGTGAAGCCATGTAAATGTTTAAGAGCGTAGGGCTGAGGGTGGTTCCCTGGTGGACTCCACAGGGGGCTGTTGTAGGGTCTGAGAGGAAAGGGGAAAGTCTGACCCACAGCGTTCGTCCATAGAGGTAGGAGCAGATCCAGTTGAACATCTTGTCTTGGATCCCTGCGTCGTGAAGTCTGCATATTGGTGTGTTTTGAGAGACAGTGTTGAACGCCGCAGAGAGGTCAAGTATGATGAGGGCAGCAGTGTTTCCTTTGACCAGTAGGGTGCGGATGTCATTCCTTGCATCGAGGATGGTGGTTCATAGACTGTGGTTTTACATGAGGCTGTATTGTGAGGAGTCGAGGATGTTGTCCTGTCTGATGAAGGTTGCAAGTTGGCTGTTGATGGCTTTCTCAAAGAGTTTGGCAGGGATAGGTAGCAGGAAGATGGCTCTGTAGTTTTCGATGTTTGTGGCGGTCTGCCTCTGGTTCCATCATGAGTGGCTTGACCTCGGCGTGTTTCTCCTCGTTGGGCAACAATTCATTTGCCAGAGAGCGTTTGATGGTGTGGCAGAGTATGGGTGCAATGTATTTTGCAGACAAGTTGAAAAAGTGGGTGCGGTAGGGGTCTGTGCGGCACCCGGAGTGGATTAACTTCATTGCCTTCAGTGTGTCTTCATTGGTGATGGGTGTCCAGTTGTTGATCGTTGGTTTCCGGTTGGTGGTGGTGGTTAGTGAGGGTTCCGTCTATTTGTTGTCTTTGTCAAGTTGTCGTACATTCTCATGGTTTAGTGTTTTAAACACGATTGATTATAAAAAATGCAGATTTGCTCGCAGATGTCTTGTGAGGGAGGAATGTTGGTGAACTCGATGGTGTGTCGGGCCAACTCCATGGATGATGTGGAATATTCCTTTGATGTTGTGCGCATGAATTGGGATCCTGTCAACATTTGATGTTTCTAATGTTTGACCTGATGATTTGTTGTTGGCCGTTGGTGGTGGGTTGGAAGTTGTAGTGGTGTTCTGTTGTATGTTGTTCCACAATGCATTCTTAATGCAGCGGCAAGTGCGTCTGGACTTGCAAAGTTTGTTTAAAAACCATCTTGCTTCTGGGGGGGGGTTGTCCAGTTTCTTCTGGGGGGCCATGGTGTTGTCGCTGTTGGAGATGCATCTGTGCATGTTTTGTGATGTGTTGTAGTTGGTCTAGTCTTCAACATTGTTTGGGGTGGAATTGCTGAGTGATGAGTTTGGATGTTGAGCACTGATTCTGGTGCAGTCTATTTGTGGGAGTAGGTGCAGGTTCTTGTGGATGGTGACTGGCTTGAAGCTGAAGTGGACACATCGATAGTTAGTCAATGTAATTTTGGGGGCGTGGCTGAAGCTCATTGAGTCTCCTGTTGTGTAGAGTGGCGCAAGTGTGGGTCCTGATGAGTGCGTGGGGTCAGTCATGATCTGCCAGAGTACAATGTTGTGTAGGTTGTCCAGGAGGAACTTTATGCTGGGGTACAGTTGTTTTTCGACATGGAAGTTGAGGTTCCAAAGTGGGTTGTAGTTGGTGGATGCAATGGCATGCGGGGAGATGATGTCGGTGATGGAGATGGCAAGAGGCCCGCGGGGGCAATAGTTAATGGATGAGGGTGAAAATATTTGATGTTACAATTTTCAATTATTGCAATAAGTGGGTGACAGAGGTCCACTGGAACCCCAGGGATGAGTCACAGGTGAACCTGCGGATGGATGAGGCCTTCAGACACTCACACTAGAGAGTGCAGCGGCTTGTGGGAGCCCACATGCAATGGTGGATCTGCGAGGGAGGAGAGCAATTTCACTGACAAATAGTCAGTGGTCTTGCTCGTCTGTCCCCGCAGCGGACGTCATTAAGTAGTGTTCCAATTGCTAAAGATTTGCAGAGTGAGGTGTGAGGTGCAATGTGTCTACGCATGATGTGGTCACATCAGACACACAATGTTGCATCATGTTGACAAGCATAGGGGGCTATTGTGGGTGACCCGCTGTGCAGGATCAACACTTGGCAATGTGGTGCCAAATCTGGAACAATTGTGCAAATACTGTGTGCAGGTTGCCGTATGTCTGTGTCCAGTAAGGGTGACTGTTCATGTCCAATCCAAGTCATTGTGTGTGTGAGTTATGTGTGGGACAGAACCTAGTGTAAAAATTGCAGCTCTACATGAAAAGTTGAACCGTACCAACACTGCCCCTGTACATAGTTAATGTGTGTTAATGTGGAGGTCAAAAGACACCAAGGAGAAATGACAGATCCAGAGTGTCATACACCACAAACCTCTGTGTAACTGCCTCTTTCAAACTGCAGAGATGCCATCATACACGTGAGAAGGTGGCCTGATATATGCTGTCCACTAGTTCTAGTGGGCACCTTGTATCATTCCAAACAACCCCTTATGGTGAATTGGTTAAAGACAACCTTTATTGAAAGCTATCCTAGTGGTAGCTATGGAGAGCAGCCTTCAGGCTAAGTCTTGAAGGAATGTAAAGCAGCTTGTTTTACCAGTCTATAATCTCTTGAGTGATCAAATGAAAGGACAATCACACCAGGTATATATTCAAAATATATGTATTTAGGATAAAACACACCCCTCTAGTCTCTTTATGAGACTGGAGTTCGAAGTATTTAATTCACAAGTTAGCAATCAACAGTAATAGCACAAATACACGTTTGGGCCCTAGGGGCGTACCAAACCATATACCAAAAAAGTGGTATAAGAACCACGACTAAACTAGACATAAGGCCTGGAGCCTGTAGAATCACTGGGACCCCAAGGAACCACCCAAGGTAGTGACACAAGGGACCCACGGGGACTGTATGCAGTGTGTGAACACAACAGCGGGTTCCCGTTAGCTTCTATTTGCAATGTCGCGGTTGGAAATTTAAAGATTAGGGACACTTAGAATCGAGTCAGGACCAAACCCTTTTGGACTTAAGAAGTTCTAGGGCTAGCACCCACAGGAGCACTGGAGTACTCAAGTTACCTCACCCAGGGAAGCCGGGTGCATAGGTGTCTTTTGGTGTTGGGTCGCGTCGTCGATTGCAATTGAAGCCTGCAAAGAACTGCTGCTGCCGTGAAGAGGAGACGTGTCCGAAGAGATCCAAGCTTGGATCTATGATGGAAGGAACCTGAAAGCAGAGGTGACAGAGTCTGGGTGACTAGCCAGTGACCGAGGGCAGGATGGACCAATGCCCACAGATGTCGGGTGCTTCAGGTGAGTTGACGGGTGTCTTGACTCTTCAGCCATGAGGTCCAGGAGGCGTTGACGAAGTCCATGAGCTGGATTCGAGCTGTTCCACAAAGTATGTCGAGTGCTGCGGTATCGGCGACCAGATTGGACCCAACAAGCCTTGGCAACGGCAAGTCACAGGAATTCAGCGAAAGGACTGCGGTGCACACCAGCAAGATCTGAGGGACTTACCAAGCAAGGGTAAGTCCGGGCACATCTGGAGTAACCAGGAAAGTCCAAGTAGAAGAGGAGTTGCCTTCGTGGGGACCTACTAGCCCACGTGCTAGCAATCGCGAAGGAGCCTCAAGCGGTCGCACTTGAAACTGGCCCACGGGTCACTTGTGGAGTGGAGGCCAGCAATCTTCAGTGCAGGAGCTGCTCAAGGCTGGGGCTACTCGGAGCCCAAAGCACAACTTCGAGGAAGTCCCAGAAGATAGTGTTGCTGCAAAAGTTCATGGTGTCCAGGGGCACGGTTCCACGTCACCCACGATAGCCATGGGCCTCAGCTTTGCTGTGGATTCAGGGTAACCTCTGGGAAGTCTGGAAATCTATGCCTGGTGATGCAATGACTTCGGCGTCTGGCGGTAGCTTCAGCGATGCAGACTGGTCAATTGCTTCTTTGGTGCCTGCCAAGCAGGGGAGTCACTCCTTGACCCCAAGGGAGATTTCTTCCATCTTTTAGTCCAAATAGAAAGTCGAAGGTCCAGGATTTATGTTGCAGAGTTTCATCCAGGGTAATCTAAAGTCTCAAGGACTGGGTTCCCATACTTATACTAAGTTTGGGGGTTGGACATACTCTAGGGACCCACCTATGGGAGGGTTTGGAAAGGGGGTGGTTACACCCATTTCCTTTGTCCAGTTTCACACCAGAGATGGGGCAGGTAACCCCTGCAACCGGTTGGAACTGGACTATACCCAGGGACAGCAAACGTGCCCCCAGTGCAGGTCTTCAAAGCACCAGAGAGTGCTGCCGCCCCGCCCCAATACACATCTGAATGTCTGGGGAGGTGGTTACACCTCCCTTCGACAGGAAACCTATTGTCCAGGCCTCCCCTGCGGGAGTTTCGGTCAGCAGCAGGGGGCCAGACCCGTGTCTGTGGCAGAGGCATCCCGTTTGTGATGCCAGGGCTCAAGAAAGTCCTACCGTGTTTGACCAGTGTGAACATGTCTCTCCCTCTAGAAGGGTGGAATGCTACCCCCACGGGCAGAAGTGGCGGGGGAGTAGTATTCCAAAGCGTTTGACACAAAACACGACATGTTTTGATGCAGCCATTCCAAAGTTAGCATTTACCGCGAGGTTATAATGCACTTAAGAGTATATGGTATGGCTGTATCGCAGAACAGCCATAAGGAAGTATTTCCGAAAGCTGCAGAGGGGCTCAGCTCATGCTTGGGCACCCTCTCACACAAAACCAAGCACTCTGCCTTCAGGATTGTCAAGGCTTGCCATAGGAGTGGCTTATAGGTTTATATTTGTCTGTATATATAGGTGGATATAGGTAGCCTATACCACTGTAAGGGGTGCAAGCACACCCTTACCCAGGCTGCAGTACCAGACCTATGGTACCATTTTGGAGTGCTTCCCAGGGGTGGCATAATACATGTTTCATCCCCTGGTAAGCCTCTGAGGTACCTATGCCCTAGGTACATAGTATACGATATACTAGGGGCTTATAAGGCACTCCAGAATCCAATTAGATATGTTCCTAATGTACATGCAAACCATTTTAGAGAGGAAGCAGCTAGGCTGTGGTCCTGATTGGCAGGGCTGCAACCAGACCAAGGTAGAATAACAGTGTAACACCAGCAAAAAGTGGGGGTAACCATGTGAAGCAGATCCTACTCCCCTACACAACCCCCCCAAACGCAGGAACATTAAACTAACCTTGAACAGTTGAGTCTTCATGTTCTAAGTGGAAATACCTAGAGAGTCCATCTGCATTTGCATGGTTACTCCCAGGTCTATGTTCCACTGTAAAATCCATCCCCTGTAGGGAAATGGACCACCTAAGCAGTTTGGGGTTTCCACCCTTCATTTGTTTTAGCCATAAGAGGGGCTTATGGTCTGTCTGAACAAGGAAGTGAGTACCAAACAAGTATGGCCTCAACTTCGTCAGAGCCCAAACCACAGCAAAGGCCTCCCTCTCAATGGCTGACCAACGTTTCTCTCTAGGGGTCAGCCTTCTGCTTATGAAAGCTACTGGCTGATCCTGACCTTCATCATTCAATTGTGACAGTACAGCCCCTACCCCCAATTCATATGCATCTGTTTCGACAATGAAATTCTTGGAGTAGTCAGGACTCTGCAGAATGGGAGCAGTGCACATGGCCTGCTTCAGGTCATCAAATGCCTTTTGACAGCTAGCTGTCCACTGAACCTTTTTGGGCATCTTTTTAGAAGTTAAGTCATTCAAGGGTGTCACTATTGATCCATACCCTTTGACAAATCTCCTATAGTACCCAGTCAGGCCTAAGAAGGCTCTCACCTGAGTCTGGGTAGTTGGAAAAATCCATTCCATTATGGACTGGATTTTGCTCTGCAATGGTTGGGCCTGGCCTCCACCTACAAGGTGGCCCAGGTACAAAACCTGACTCTGCCCTACCTGGCACTTAGTAGCCTTGATAGTGAGGTCTGCCCTTTGCAGGGCCTCCAAAACATTCCTCAGGTGGACCAGGTGATCCTCCCAGGTGGAGCTAAAGACAGCAATATCATCTAGATATGCTGCACTAAAGTCTTCCAGGCATGTAAGGACTTGATTCACCAACCTTTGGAAAGTGACAGGTGCATTCCTCAAACCAAAGGGCATTACCATAAATTGATAGTGACCACTAGGGGTAGAAAATGCTGTCTTTGGCTTTGCATCATCAGCTAGCCTGATCTGCCAGTAGCCAGCTGTCAGGTCAAATGTGCTTAGAAACTTGGCTGAGGCCAAAGTATCTATTAGCTCATCTGCCCTGGGGATGGGATGGGCATCAGTCCTAGTAACTGCATTGAGACCCCTTTAGTCTACACAAAACCTCATCTCTCTTTTCCCACCACTGGTGTGAGGTTTAGGTACCAGGACTACTGGACTAGCCCAAGGGCTAACTGAGGGTTCAATCACACCCAGATCCAGCATCTTTTGGACTTCTGTCCTTATACAGTCCCTGACATGGTGAGGTTGCCTGTAGATCTTATTCTTCACAGGTAGACTGTCCCCAGTGTCTACTTCATGAGTGCACCAGGTGGTCTGACTTGGAATCAGAGAAAACATATGTCTAAACTGAGTGAGAAGGTTTCTGCAGTCAGTTTGCTGCTGGGCAGTGAGGCTGCCTGCCAAGGCTACACCATCAACTGACCCATCATCAGGGTTCTGAGAAATCAGGTCAGGGAGTGGGTCACTCTCTTCCTTCTGTCTGACCTGTCAACATATAGTTTTAGTCTGTTGACATGAAGTACCCTATGGGGACTCCTAGGGGTTCCAAGGTCTACCAAATAGGTAACCTCCCCTTTTTGTTCAACAATTGTATGGGGTCCACTCCATGTGTCCTGGAGGGCTGCTGGGGCCACAGGTTCCAACACCCACACTTTCTGTCCTGGCTGGTAAACAGTCAGTACAGCCTTATGGTCATGCCAGGTATTTTGCAGTTCCTGGCTAGCCTCAAGGTTTTTGTTAGCCTTTTTCTAGTACTCAGCCATCCTGGAGCAGAGACCAAGTACATAGTCCACTATGTCTTGCTTTGGGGGCTTGAGAGGTAACTCCCATCCTTCCTTCACCAAACACAATGGACCCCTGACAGGGTGTCCAAACAAAAGTTCAAATGGGCTGTAACCAACCCCCTTTTGAGGCACCTCCCTGTATGCAAATAAAAGGCAGGGCAAGAGCAGGTCCCATTTTCGCCTAAGCTTCTCTGGGAGTCCTTTGATCATGCCCTTTAAGGTTTTGTTGATTCTCTCAACTAAACCATTGCATTGTGGGCGATAGGGTGTGGTGAACTTGTAGTTCACTCCACACTCCTTCCACATAGCAGTCAAGTAACTAGATATGAAGTTTGCATCCCTGTCAGATACTACGGCCTTAGGAAAGTCTACTCTTGAGAATACACTCAAGAGAGCTCTTGCCACCGCAGGTGAGGCAGTGGTCCTTAGGGCAATTGTCTCTGTGTACCTGGTGGCATGATCCACCACCACCAGTATAAATCTGTGCCCAGATTCTGTCTGAGGATCCATGGTACCAAGAATGTCAATCCCAGCCATCTCAAAGGTAACCCCCACCACAGGTAGTGGTATCAGGGGGGCTTTTGTAGTGCCGCCTTCTTTGCCACTGGCTTGGCAGGTTACACAGGAGCGACAAAACTCCTTTGTGTCTACAGACATGTGGGGCCAGTGAAAGTGAGGAACAATTCTGTCCCAAGTCTTGTTCTGGCCCAAGTGTCCTGCTAGGGGAATATCATGGGCTAGTGTCAATAGGAAACCCCTAAACTTCAGAGGTACAACCAACCTCCTGGATGCACCAGGCTTGGGGTCTCTACTCTCTGAGTATAGGAGTCCATCATCCCAATAAACTTTATGGGTGCCACTAGCATTCCCAGCAGCCTCATCAGCAGCTTGCTGTCACAGGGGTTCAAGAGAGGGCAAGGTTTTCTGCTCCTGGCTCAGATCAGACCTGGAAGGGCCCCCTGGCCCCAAGAACTCAACCTGGTCAAGTTCAAGCTCCTCTGGGACAGTTCCTTCTTCAGGCTCAAGATCATCTCCCTGAGGAGACTGATCAGCATTCTGAGTCAGGTGGGAAGGCTCTGCCTTAACCCTACTGCTCCTCCTCTTGTGAGGCACCTGGTCCATTATTCCAGAAACCAGGGCCTGTCCAGTTTTAGACAATTCTACCTGTGACCTAGTCACAACAAAGACATGTGCAGGGATCCCTAAGATTTCTGCATGTGTCCTGAGCTCCACTTCAGCCCAAGCTGAAGTCTCTAGATCATTGCCAAGCAATCACTGTACTGGTAGGTCTGCACTTACCACAACCTTCTTAAGGCCAGTTACCCCTCCCCAGGAGAAGTTAACAACTGCCGGAGAATGGTCTGTTCTGACATTGCTAGCATTGGTCACATCGTACATTTCACCAAGTATAATCTGCCCAGGATCCACAAGATCTTTTGTCACCATGGTGACACTTGCTTCTGTGTCCCTGAATGCCCAAGCTTCTACCCCATTTATTGAAGGCTGCTGTCTTTATTTGCACAGGTTACTGGGACTCACAAAGGGGGAAATATCCATGCCCCCATCACTGACAAGCACAGCCTGAGTTGGAACTCTGACTAGGCCAGAGTCCATCTCAGAACCCAGGGTCAACCCTACTACACCCTTATTCTGTGTATTCCCACCACCAATTGTAACTGCACTAGGGGGAGCAGGTGCCTTAGGGACATTGGTAGTGGCTGGAGTATTTTCTTTGGCCTTGGTGCAGTCACTGGTCCAGTGAGTTTTCTGCTTACAGATTTTGCACCAATGTTTCTTTTGGCCTTTACCCTTACTTGACTGTGACTCCCCATTAGAAGAAGATTTTTGGGGCCCTTGAGAAGACTTCTGGTCTTTGCCCTTGTCCCCACCCTTATCAGAGTTCTTGGAATCTTGCTTCTTAGGATCACCACCTTGGTTCTGTACCTTCTGCCTCACCCTGGTTCTGACCCATTTGTCTGCCTTCTTTCCCAATTCTTGGGGAGAGGTCAGATCGGAGTCTACCAGGTACTGGTGTAACAGCTGATTTTGACAGTAATTAAGAATCTGCTCCCTCATTATCAGATTGTACAATCCTGTGAAGTCACACACCTTACTGCCCAATAACCAACCTTCCAGAGCCTTAGCAGCACAGTCAACAAAGTCAACCCAGTCTTGATTTTGTGCTTTTTGGGTGTCTCTGAACTTTAACCTGTATTATTCAGTGGTTAGGTCAAACTCATCTCTCAGTGCACTTTTCAAGACCTGGTAATCATCAGCATCATCTTCTCTTACAGTGGGGAGCTTATCTCTACCTTTGTCTGCTATGGAGAGCCATACGATTGCTGCCCACTGACCTTGAGGGACCTTCTGTACTTTACAGGCCCTCTCCAAGGCAGTTATCCATTTGTGGATGTCATCCACACTCTGGAAGGGAAGGACAATCTTACTTAGGTTTCTATGGTTATAAGACCTCTCCCTATCTCTAGGAAAATTGCTGCCACCAAGGGACTCTAGTCCCTCCTTTTTACTAGCTCTGTAGAGCTCCAGGGCTTCCCTATCTAAGACCATCTGCTGCTTTCTGAGGTTGAACTTGTATTGCTCATACTTCAGCAGTCTCTCTCTCCTCTCCTGGGAGGTTTCACTCCCTCTGTGAGATGAGACAGAGGTCCCTATAGAGGAGTTTGACTGAACAGATCCCCTTGACAGAGATCTATCCCTTCTAGCCCTATGTTCAACTTACCTGGAGGGATAAAGGCTGGAGCATTGTTGTCATCCTCCTCATCCTCATCCAGGAGGGCTGTGTTCACCAGATTCTGATCATTGTCATCAGTCTGGTCATCATTAGAGGTAGGGTCAGGGGAATTGCTACCCCTAGGCCCACCCTCACCTGCTGCTCCACCCACACTGTCTACCCCATCAGGCCCACTAGGCCCTGTGATATCATCCAGCTTAAGTATCTTTATGAGATGCTGGGTGGATGGACTTTTGCCTGTCTTCAGCTTCCTAATGGAACATAAGGCCCTTATCTGAGCAAAGAAGAGATCCTCATATTTATATGAAAGGAGCTCACTGGTTCCTGGTAGGGACTCACTGGTTCCTGGCTGGTTAGACATTACTAATGTGGTGTGGTGTATTGCACTACCTACACTAGTGTGGCCTACTAAACTCTCTTGAGTTGTAGAAAGGGTGTGCTATCCCTTAACACACAACTCTAAGTTCAGTAGAACTTACTGTAGCTAAACTTGATATTATGTGTACCTTAGGTACCTTTAGTGGTTTTCAGTTGATCACCTCAATTGAGATTATCTGGTAAAACTAGAGCAAGCTGGAATCACACACGCTGCACACCAATGTGAGAAGGTGGCCTGATATATGCTGTCCACTAGTTCTAGTGGGCACCTTGTATCAGTCCAAACAACACCTTATGGTGAATTGGTTAAAGACAACATTTATTGAAATCTATCCTAGTGGTAGCTATGGAGAGCAGCCTTCAGGCTAAGTCTTGAAGGAATGTAAAGCAGCTTGTTTTACCAGTCTATAATCTCTTGAGTGATCAAATGAAAGGACAATCTCTCCAGGTATATATTCAAAATATATGTATTTAGGATAAAACACACCCCTCTAATCTCTTTATGAGACTGGAGTTCGAAGTACTTAATTCACAAGTTAGCAATTAACAGTAATAGCACAAATACACGTTTGGGCCCTAGGGGCGTACCAAACCATATACCAAAAAAATGGTATAAGAACCACGACTGAACTAGACACAAGGCATAGAGCCTGTAGAATCGCTGGGACCCAAAGGAACCACCCAAGGTAGTGACACAGGGGACCCACGGGGACTGTATGCAGTGTGTGAACACAGCCGCGGGTTCCCGTTAGCTTCTATTTGCAATGTCG
This sequence comes from Triturus cristatus, assembly GCF_964204655.1. Lineage (NCBI taxonomy): Eukaryota > Metazoa > Chordata > Amphibia > Caudata > Salamandridae > Triturus > Triturus cristatus. The sequence goes on from NC_140589.1 coordinate 302,741,283, forward strand.
CGGTTGGAAATTTAAAGATTAGGGACACTTAGAATCGAGTCAGGACCAAACCCTTTTGGACTTAAGAAGTTCTAGGGCTAGCACCCACGGGAGCACCGGAGTACTCAAGTTACCTCACCCAGGGAAGCCGGGTGCATAGGTGTCTTTTGGTGTCGGGTCGCGTCATTGATTGCAATGGAAGCCTGCAAAGAACTGCTGCTTCCGTGAAGAGAAGTGTCTGAAGAGATCCAAGCCTGGATCTAGGATGGAAGGAAGCTGAAAGCAGAGGGAACAGAGTCTGGGTCACTAGCCAGTGACCGAGGGCAGGATGGACCAATACCCACAGATGTCGGGTGCTTCAGGTGAGTTGACGGGTGTCTTGACTCTTCAGCCGCGAGGTCCAGGAGGTGTCAATGAAGTCCACGAGCCGGCTTCGAGCTGTCCCACAAAGTTTGTCGAGTTCTGCGGTGTCAGTGACCAGATTGGACCCAACAAGCTTTGGCAACGGCAAGTCACATGAATTCAGAGAAAGGACTACGGTGCAGACCAGCAAGGTCTGAGGGACTTACCCAGCAAGGGTAAGTCAGGGCACGTCTGGAGCAACAAGGAAAGCCCAAGTAGAAGAGGAGTTGCCTTCGCGGGACCTACTAGCCAACGGGCTAGCGATCACGAAGGAGCCTCGAGCGGTCGCACTTGAAACTGGCCCACGGGTTACTTGTGGAGTGGAGGCCAGCAATCTTGTGTGCAGGAGGTGCTCAAGGCTAGGGCTACTCCGAGCCCAAAGCACAACTTAGAAGAAGTCCCAAAAGATAGTGTTGCTGCAAAAGTTCACGGTGTCCAGGGGTCACAGTTCCACATCACCCACGATAGCCAAGGGCCTCAGCTTTGCTGTGGACTCAGGGTAGCCTCGGGAAAGTCTGTAAATCCACCTCTGGTGATGCAAAGACTTTGGCATCCAGTGGGAGCTTCAGCGATGTAGACCGGTCAGTTGCTTCTTTGGTGCCTGCCAAACAGGGGAGTCACTCCTTGACCCCAAGGGAGATTTCTTCCATCTTTTAGTCGAAATAGAAAGTCGAAGGTCCAGAATTTATGTTGCAGAGTTTTGTCCAGGGTAATCTAAAGTCTCAAGGACTGGGTTCCCATACTTATACTAAGTTTGGGGGTTGGACATACTCTAGGGACCCACCTATGGGAGGGTTAGGAAAGACGGGTGGTTACACCCATTTCCTTTGTCCAGTTTTGCGCCACACAACTCATATGTTCATGTCTTTAAGCACTGATGTTTTGTGTGGCCCGCCACTGCATTCACAGGTCGTGTGTGAATGGCAGTCAAAGTAGACACAGTCATGTGGCCAACATGTAAGTCAACCCCACAGTGATGTTGCATTTTCAGTGACTGTAGTGGATATCATTATGAATATGTCACGTTTGGTTATGTCTGGTAACAACACATATTTACATTTGTTCACTCACAAATGGACGTCCACCGATCACACAGGGGGACATTGACAGATTCCGGGACCCACACGCCACAGGTGAGTATGGACAAGATATATTGGCATGGTGTGGTGTCATGAATGTCTGTGCCAAATGCTACACTTTGTCGATTAGCAGTATGCATGTGTATCACATGTCACTTGCCCACAATGTGAAGATGTATTTGTTTTTTCAGAAAATTGGTTTACAAATTGGTAGGTGAAGGTGGGGCAATGAATCGTATTCACAGTTGTGACTTAGGCCATCAACAGTCAGTGATACACCTTTCAATTCATGTGCACAATTTCTAGCACCTAATCACGCAAATTAGTCCTTTTCACTGAAGTTGTGTTAACAATAGGCTCCTTGATTATAGCACCTGTTGAGTTGTGCAGCCGAGGCAATAAGGCACACTTTCGTGTTGTGTATATCGTCCAAGGTGCGTGCAGTGGGTGTTGTGTCGCGCGCAAGGAGGCAGTGCTCTTCAGGCCGTGCAAGCTCAGACATGTTGGCACAGTGAACTCCAAGGTATACTGCATTGCAGCTTCACAGAAGTGGCAGTGGGTAGCCTAGAGCCACACTTATCAATGGCATGTTACACACACATGCCAAAGATGTGTATAACAATTGAAATTGCATCTTTGTGCACTGCAATGGTGTTGTCAGGCTGTGTCTGTGGGGACATTCCATGCTTGGCTCTGGATCATGTGTACAAACTCCTCTGTCACAATTGGTGACATTACTCAACAAGCATTTTCTATGCATGCTTTCCCTCAGCATTATCTGATGTCACATTGTTTTGACAATGCAGGGCTCTACAACGCTATCTGTGAGTAGGCATTGGCCATCAGAATTACACAACCCTCATGACCCCAGGGTGCCATTACAATGTTGAATCCATTGTAACAGTTTGCGTTGTGAATGCATTGGTGTTCTCATCTACTACGGAGTGAGGTTAGTGGTAACAAGACATGCATGAGTGACATATTTGGTTAAATGATGTCTGCTCCTCGCAGTGTCAAAATGTCAGATATGGTATAGTAATGGTGAAGTGAGTAACAGCACATCATGCAATAGTCAGCGTTCATACAACAAACATGTTCCCATGGGTGCTGCATGATGCAGCTTGATTGTAAGTGTGAGTAGGTCTGTCCCGGTCTTGTTCCTGTGCATGTAGGGTGAGCTTACAATAGGTTGACATTCACAGCTGCACACAGCTACCCTTGCACTCTTGTTGAAGAGTTCCAGTCTTGGCACTGGCTCGATGTACTGTACACAGTTGCTGGTGTACACACAGGGCTGCACATGTGCATTGTACATAAGTAGCAGCTGTGTGTCACAGGATTGTATGAGAGTGGTGCTGTGCACGGAGAGCTAATGCCTCCCTACTCAAGTCAATTGTACATGTCACCCACACTCAGGGTGTACAATGGTGCCATGTTTTGAGCGTGTCATTAGCATTTTTGCATGTCAGTACATGTCCCATACCATGCACTGTCATGTCAGTCTCCACAGCCTGTAGTGAACGATTCATGCCTTGACATTTGTTTGAACGTGACTTAACAGAGTTACGCTGGTGTGTTGCCTCCCTTATTGTTTTGAACTTGGAACATAGATTTCATGTTGGACCGTGACATAGTGTGAGTGCCTGAAAATTGACTTTGAGCATATTTTACAGTCAACATGACACCGGCTGAGCAGCATGCATTCAAGGTGGCCAAGGAACGCTACCTCCATGTCATAAAGGTCAACAAAGGCTTTCAACAAATGGTCGAGGAGGCACCGCGATGATAAGAAAGCTGGAACCTAGAAGGTGCTTCCTGAGTATGACATGGCCAGCCGGCAGCCCATCCCCTCAACCTCTGGGGCCAGTGTGGGCCATCTGTCAGTGAATCCCCCTCCAACCACACCCACCCAGGTGCCAGTACCCCCCGCACCTGTGGCTCAGGTGTCGGCTTCAAATGACTGACATTCGCAGTGAGCTCCTCTACCTTAACCGGCAGATCCACAAAATTTGTGGCCACCTTGGACTCCCGTAATTCCTCCCCATGCTGTCCCCCATCCCCCTCTTCTCCCTTCCCACAATGTTTATGTTTACATTTGATGTGTTGTTAGTGATCTTTTATCGTTTTAGGTTGAGTAGTTTTAGCATTGGCATAGTTAGTTTTAGATTCTTACTCTTTTTTGTTCTAGATTGTGATAGTATTTGGGGGTAAGTTTCATTTTGCTTTGGGTGGGGGGTTGATGTCCATTTTATTTAGGTGTGTTATTGATTAGTTAGGTTAGCAAGTTTAGTAAATTTTAAGATATTTGTAGTTAGTTTTGATTTAGTGTTAGCATTAGGGATTAGTGTTAGTGTAGGGAATTATAACATTTCAGTTGTATAATAAATCTTGTTATCTTTGATTTCTGCTTGCACTGATGTCAGGGACGATGCTGGGTATGGGGCTTGCTCCATTGTATGCAACTCATACCATCAGTGGAATAATACTTGTATGTGTAACTATGGTTGTGACCTGTTACTTAGCATGATGGATTGAGTCCAGATACCTTAGATGTGAGCACAGTGAACTTGCATGGCTGACAGATTTGCAAGGATAGTTCACAGCCTAGTCTAGTGAAAGTTTTTTGTGACGTCCAACATCTTAGGTGTGATGCACAGTGTTGTACTGCACATTGTTGCACATTTACAACTCAACAAAGGCACATAGCATTGTGAGTCTGTCAGAGTTGCTACAGTTATCCATCATGGAGATGTATGTATGCCCCGGCTAACACATATTGCGTCAAAGAAATGCATATCAGATGCTCCAGGCTCTGAGTCCATCTCCATTGCACAGACCTTGGCACACTTGATGCGTGGTGCCAGTGCATCAGCTTACTTTGCCTTATATGTTTCTGTGTATGGATGACAAATCTCCTTTACATGCATGATGTAGGTCAAATGTGTGTCCATTGGTAATGTCACAGAGCACAACAGTGTTTGTGAGTCACAAGAGTAATGTGGTACTGAGTTATGACTTTGGAATTGAGGTCATTCACAGATGTCATTTATGATTTGCACTGTTAGGTAGACTGACTTAACTTCTACTATCTTCCTTTTGTGACAACCTTAATAAGTTAAGTAATGCTTTAGTCACTGATGAAGTTTTGTTGCAGGCACACTGTTCTGCAGCACCCAGGTGGTGACATGTTGCATTGCTACCTGTACCGACAGTGTCATAGCCACTCATCCCAACTGTTACTTTTGGCATTGGCTCATAGTGATGACACACTTGAAATGTTGCCACTGAATCAGACTATATGCTAATTGCAGTTCTACAGACATCCATGGACACTTTGGCCAATATGCTCACAGTGTGCACAACTTTGAGAGGGCTCAGAATTTGTTTGGCATTGTTTGAGCACAGGTAGGAGCTGACTGACGCTTTACACTTTGGCTACAGTCCCTATTGTGGACTCAAATATAGTATGGCGGACTTTGTAGCTCCATATATGTATGTTACACATGTGCCCTTAAGTCACCTCATCAATGTGAATCTGCTGTGCCACATCTAGGGATGTGATATGCAATGCGCAACGTCACAACAATCTTCGTCCACCATGTCCAGTGTAACTAGATATGCCAAGAGATTATGGTTTGCTATCCTTCTGGGCGACAATACTTGTGTCCTACGACTGACTTGTACATGTTATCTCTCATGCATTTTTCATCAATGGACGTGGGTCAAAGTTGGTACATTGCTAGATTTTGCTATCTGATAAATGTGGGCACAGCATTTTAGCCTGTGTACTCTTGTTTTAACCCCTGTGCCCCTTCTTCACTGTTGGCCTTCTGTAATTTCTTCGGTACCTTCGTTGCCAATATAATTTTATTTTGACCACTGTGCTCCCTTCTGCTTGATTTGGTAGTATAACTCTTTTTCAATATTCACCCATGTATTGTGTCCAGCTTTTTTCCGCACATCTCTGCCCTCACTTCCCGCAGCAGTATCCCCTGCGGCCACGCATTAACGCACGGCAATTTGTCCCACTATCCCTCACAGCTGCTCCTCCCTCCCACCCCCCTGACTTTGCCTTCCTGCCGGAGACCTGGCTGAACCCCTCCTCGGCACACAACATCGCCATAGCCATCCTGGACAGCTACAAGATCACCCACAGGGACCGCACCAACGGAGTAGGAGGAGGAATTGCCATCCTCCACAGGAACACTCTCAGAGTCTCGACCAACACCAACGACATCCTCAGCAATGCCGAACACTTGCACTTCATGATCCACACCGATCCCAACACCACCCTGAGAGGAACGATCATCTACAGATCCCCCCAGACCCTGATCACAGTTCAGCGACTCCATTCCCTACTTCGTCAGTACACACGCCCTCGCCTCCACAGACTACATCCTCCTCGGGGACCTGGACTTCCACCTCGGGAACAACAACAACACCAACTCCACAGCCCTGATTGACAGCCTATCCAGACTCGGACTCAGACGAATCGTCACAACACCCACCCACTCTGCCGGCAAAACACTTGACCACATCTTCTCCGCAAGCTCCCACGCCTCCTTCAACCACACCACCGAACTCCACTGGACCGCCCATCTACGCATCCACTTCACCTTCCCGAACCCCACCACGCACCACCACACACAACAGATCCCCCGCCACTGCTACGGCAAAGTCACCGAAGACCAGCTAACCACCACCCTCACCCGTAGCCCACCTACCTAACACACCGACCCAAACCCCACTGCTCGCAACCTCAGACAATGGCTCGATGACAGCACCAACACACTCTCCCTGACCACAAAACCCTCAAACAGACACACCAGCAGGAAAGCCATCAGGTTCACTGAGGACCACCAGGACTCCAAGCAAACGTGGCAAAAGCCAGAGGTATGTCACCGTGTACAGACACCGGACAGCTACGCAGCCCACAATAACGCCACCCGCAGACAACATCTCCGTATCTGATCCGCAAAAGGGCCTCATTCAAAGACCGCCTAGGCAACTACAGCACCGGAACTGCCCTCAGTGCCGCAACCGGTGACATCAGGGCCCTGCTGGTCAACCGAGAAACAGTGCCCCTGATCCTCCTGGACCTGTCACCCACCTTCAACACTGTCTGCCACCGCACACTACACACACACTTCCACGACGCAGAGATCCGAGACAAGAACCTGGAGTGGACCACCTCCTTCCTCTCCGGCAGCACCCAGAGCATCCGCCTCCCCCTTCCAGCTCCAAATCCACCACAATGATATGTGGCGTACCCCAGGGCTCATCCATCAGCCCAACATTGTTCAACATCTACATGTCACCGCTTGCCCACGTTGCCTGACTGCACGACCTCTATATCATCTCCTATGCCAACGACACCCAGCTGATCCTCTCCCTCACCAAGGATCCCCTCACTGCCACAACCAACCTCCATGAAGGAATGAGAGCCATCGCACAGTGAATAGAGAACAGCCAACTGAAGCTAAACTTGGACAAGACGGAAGTCCTCTTCCTCGGCTCCGCTACCTCAGCCTGGGACAACTCCTGGTGAACGACCACACTGGGAACAGCTCCAACACCCAACAACCACACACATAACCTGTGGTTCTTCCTCGAATGTACTCTCTCCATGACAATGCAGGTCAAGGCCATCTGGTCCTCCAGCTTAAACACCCTCCGCATGCTCCGCCAGATCTACAGGTGGATCCCCACCGAAACAAGGAGAAAGGTCTCCCAGGCCCTCAGCAGCAGCAGGTTTGACAACGAAAACGCCCTCTCCGCAGGGGCCTCAGCCAAACTCCTGAACCGACTTCAACGCATTTAAAACGCCTCTGCATGCCTGATCCTCGACATTCCTCGCCGCAGCAACATCACACCCCACCTGTGAGACCTGAACTGAATCATCGTCAACAAGAGGATCACCTTCAAGCTCCTCACTCATGCACACAAGGCCCTCCACAACACTGGCCCAGCATGCCTCAACCGACGACTCAGCTTCTACACCCCAAACCTGCCGGCTCCACTCCGCCAACCTCGCCCTCGCCACAGTCCCCCGCATCCAAAGAGCATCCTCCGGTGGCAGATCATTCTCCCACCTTACCGCCCAGACTTGGAACACTCTCCTCATCCTCCTACGGCAGACCCAGGACCTGCTAACCTTCAGGAGACTCAGCAAGACCTGGCTTTTCAAGCAGTTAGCACCCCCCCCCCCTCCAGCGCCTTGAGACACTCACGGCTGAGTAGTGTGCTTTACAGATGTGCTGCTTGATTACTTGATTGATAGATTTTGCACATACGCGGTCATTTCACTGCCTATCCGTGTCAGGTAACACATGTACATTGATTCCCTTGGTGGACCTTCTTGTGGATTCACAACCCCTTACGTATTGACTTAGTTAAATACTTGTTGGTCAGGTAAACACAAATCTGTGTGAATTATAAGAATTTATTTACAGTACAAGGGGGAGACTGGACCAGTACTAGCCCATACAACACAAGATTGGATGGATGCCCGATAGAGTGGCAGACAGAGTCCATTGGGAGTGACATAGCCAAGAGAAGAGGCGGAGTTTGCTGTGCCATTGTCAAGGAAAAGAAGTCCATGTGTGGGTCCAAGGTGAGTGTTGGTGGACGTTGGAAGACAGTGGAAGAGGAAGATCAGTGGAATGATGGTAAGAAAAAAACAATGGTGAGACAGGCCTTTAGATGTCACCTTTTGCTGGACTTTCTCCTTACCAGTGTGGCACTTTCATCCTCAGGTTCGTCCTCTGATGTGTCATGTGTCACACATGTGGGTGGTGGTATGGTGGGAGAAGCACTGTGAGGCACAGGGTGCGGAGCTGAGGATGTAGATGCACCAGCAGCAGCAACTGTTGGCGCAAGACCATGGGGAGGCACTGATGTGACATGACGTAGCAGGGCCTGGTATATCCCTGCAAGATTGCGCTGGTGTTCAGCCGTGGCAACCATCTTGTGTTCTTCCCTCCTCTCCCTGCTCTCCATTATACGTGCAAGTCGTGGCAATTCTGCACAGACACTACTGGAGCCACCCTGCTGGGACAGTGTGTCAGTTCTCCGGATCATGACTCCAGCAATGTCATCCAGGGAGCGTTGCATAGCATTGAGGGTGATGTGGATTTCTATCATCCTCTGCATGTGGTCCTGGATGTGACTCATATTTGGCTGCCAGGCTCTCCAACCCCACCCGCACAATGTCACGTGTCTCCCGCAGGACCTCAAGCACACAGCGGTGAAAGGCCACATATGGGTCACCAGGGTCCTGTGAGGCAGATGTGGTGGAAGGTGCTTGCTGCTGGGTGGTTTGTGCAGGGGGTGGGCTTGGCGCAATGCTGCTGGGTGGCCCTGCTCCTGGAGTTGGTGTGGCAAGGGATTCAAGGATCCGTTGAAATTCGTCCTCATTGATGGTGGAGCTTTCATACAAGTCATCATTGTGGAGTGGGTCGTACTGCTGTCCTGGAGGTGTTGTCTCTCCCTCTGCAATGTTCATGGGAGATACAGTTTAACAGTGTGTTACATGTGTGGGCATGCATTATTTGACTTAACAAGCAGACTGCAGGAGACTGTACATTATGGATATTTTGGACAAGATGCATAGCATTTTCTGGATGATGATTATTTCAGAGACATCACGGATGTGAGGGTGTACTTGTACATTGTAATATCACAAGTTGAGAAATGTGTCTTGACAGTGTCTACACACAAATGCTACCTGTTGTGTCCTGTCTTGTGTTGTGTGACTAATGCAGTCCGTAACACCTAGTAGGCAATGTTGATGTACTCAGATTTGTATGTGTGTGTACTGCATTGTGTGATAGTGGCACCTGCTGCTTTTGTTTAGCTGCTCCTTGTCCCTTTCATGAAATGGGCCTTTGAATTCTGTGAATGTACAATGCAGACATGTTGAAAGCTGTGGGGATTATTTGTCTTGGTCAGAGTTGTGACACTTGTGCATAGCAGGTCATATAGGGGCATATTATCAACGGCCAGCGATAATTATCGCTGGCCGTGCTTAGCGATGATAATATTCACAGGCTATCTCTGGAATTTATCGCTCTGGTAGCGCGTTATTAACAACGCGTTTCTCCAGGGCGATAAAAATTCCAGAGATAGCGAGGTTATCGCCCTTTTGCAGGGAACATCGTGGGTTTTCCAGCGATGTTCCCTGCAAAACGGCGATAACCTTGTTGATATGACCCACAGGGTCGTATCAGCATAATCCACCACCCTATGTTAAGGATGGCTATATCAGAATTTTAGCAGACATTAGATTTTGGGGAAAACGGAAGTTTCCCCCAAAATCTGACGTCTGCTAAAATCATGTGGGCTGCCTTGCAAATATCGCGATGTAAACATCAGCGATATTTGCAAGGTAGTCCATCCGGGGTACGCCCAGTAATGCTAACTTTGCATCTCATTGGAGATGCAAAGGGAGGGTTTGGGAAAAAGGGTGCTAACATGCGATTATGCATGTTAGCACCCTCTTGTAAATAGGGCGCTGGTTTTATCTCCGCTTTTTTGGCTTTTTAAGCCAAAAAGCGGAGATAAAGCCCTTGTAAATATGCTCCCAAGTGTCTTGTTCACATCAGGGGATGTGTGCACAGAAGGTTGTGTCAGGGTATGACATGCTCCTTTGAGGATGTGTTCCACACTCCGCAACATCAGTGAGGTGTTCTGCACCATGTTAATATGTTTGTCCTGCAGGCATGCTATTCATAATGCCCTGTCACTTGCCTTGTCAGTTTGGCTCACAGAGCTGCAGCTTTGCAGGGTCTTGCACATGTGCATGTGTTTTGTGTGTGATTAGTTATGTGTGAGGAAGGCCCACTTTTGGCACATTGGCAATGAGGGCCTACTTGCTTTCTCTATGGAGCTGCACTGTGTAGGACACATGTGTCTCTATGTCGCTTTGGCTCCTTGTGATTTGTGTTGTGTGCATTACGTCTGTCATATTTAATCTTGCACGTATTGCTTACTGCACTTCTGTTGGATTACCCTGTCTGAGTATGGTGCAGAATGTATTGCAATTTTTGTTGCTGTCTGAGCAGACACTGTCCACACCCATTAGCCGCAACTTTGGGCCCACATGTGGAGTGTGTGTGGCACTGGCGGACTGTTTTGTGCATCATGCCAGGCGGTGACCTTCTGTACTCTGCAGAAGCGATTTGACTTCCTACTCCATGCAGCAATCACTGTGGCTATCCGTGCGCATTGGAAAGAGGACCAAGCAGAACCTGAGGTTTCTTTAGGGTGCCAAAACATATTGACAGCAGCGGGGAAGTTTAAGGCAGTCAATGCACACTAACCCCAGGTTCGCAGGGGAAGGGAACTAGAGGCTTGTTAGGGTAATAGGAGACGGCCTGCCTCCAACACAACTTAGTACACACAAAAGGGGCCGCTCCTATTAGAATGACCCGGAGATAACTGAGTAGTGTTAAGTGAGTGTGGACATCTCACTAAAAGTTACGGACTGGCCTCACACACCACCTGGTGTCATGCTTCATCATCGGCCAGTCCTCGCCCTCTAAAAACTTGGTTTGATAGAGGGCGGGCATGCACCTGACGACAGGGATGCACTTCTAACTAAGTGGGGCCCAAAGTGAATAAGTGAGATTAAAAGCCATTATAGTAACCTCATTCTCTATTTAATGATTTAGGAGACTATATGGTTTATAAAAACAAATGTGCGGCGCAATTGGGAAAAATTATTATCCCCTCGCCGTATAATCATTGGTCTGGAAATGGGTCGACATGTTTCTGCCTAACGTCAACAGAGGTACTCGGCATTCGTCAGGACCTTAGTTTTATACCAAGAAACGGGCTCCACTCTTACCAAAATTATGGTTAAATGGAATCAGCTGTGGAGGGACCGTGGTCACTCTCTGCTGTATATAAATGGGTCAGAAAAGTACCCTACAGCCTAAACTCCATATACTCCATGGGAGGGGGAGTAAAGGAGAACCCCTGTAGTCAAACTTTCATCAAGGTGCGTTCTCCACAGGATCACCTACTGTATACTGCACTCCTCCCTGGTGACCTGGTGACCAGGGAGGAGTGCAGTATACAGTAGGTGATCCTGTGGAGAACGCACCTTGATGAAAGTTTGACTACAGGGGTTCTCCTTTACTCCCCCTCCCATGGAGTATATGGAGTTTAGGCTGTAGGGTACTTTTCTGACCCATTTATATACAGCAGAGAGTGACCACGGTCCCTCCACAGCTGATTCCATTTAACCATAATTTTGGTAAGAGTGGAGCCCGTTTCTTGGTATAAAACTAAGGTCCTGACGAATGCCGAGTACCTCTGTTGACGTTAGGCAGAAACATGTCGACCCATTTCCAGACCAATGATTATACGGCGAGGGGATAATAATTTTTCCCAATTGCGCCGCACATTTGTTTTTATAAACCATATAGTCTCCTAAATCATTAAATAGAGAATGAGGTTACTATAATGGCTTTTAATCTCACTTATTCACTTTGGGCCCCACTTAGTTAGAAGTGCATCCCTGTCGTCAGGTGCATGCCCGCCCTCTATCAAACCAAGTTTTTAGAGGGCGAGGACTGGCCGATGATGAAGCATGACACCAGGTGGTGTGTGAGGCCAGTCCGTAACTTTTAGTGAGATGTCCACACTCACTTAACACTACTCAGTTATCTCCGGGTCATTCTAATAGGAGCGGCCCCTTTTGTGTGTACTAAGTTTAAGGCAGTCACATGCCTGCACAAGCGCATGACTCTTGAAAAGCTGCCCCCTTTGGACATACTTAATTGAAAATGGGAGGTAGATGTAGGGAGAGAGATTTCCGGAAAGGGCTTGGGCTGAGATTGTGCAGTAAGTGTAGAAGAGCACCAGGAACGCCTGCTTTCAATGGCTTCATTTTTGTGTTTTACATCGCCTTACCTCACACCGGCGAAGACTCAATGCATTTTTCAACACTGACTCAGACGATTGCCAAAGGTGTCGGGGAGAGGGGGCAAACTTCCCTCACATGATTTGGGGGTGACCACTTTTGGCTAGTTATTGGACCGGAGTAATGGCACTATTGAAGATGGTGACGGACAGGGAGCTAGATATGGCGTTGTGGCCTTGTATACTGCATTGGTTCCCCCACACAGCTCAAACTAGGATCGCCAGCAAGTTTATAGATATAGGATTGGTAGTGGCTATAATGGAAATTACGATGCGCTGGAAGGCGAGTGGGGCCTTGAGTTTAGATCAATAGATGAGAGAGTTCACCAAATGGGCAGAGTGTGATGGGATAGTTAGGCTACTACTAGTCAAGGGAACGGTGAGCGAGGGATCACTTGAGGCGGCTAGGGCATGGGAACATTTGGTTGGACTATTGAGAGTCCAAGACACTGATAGCGATGTCAACACTGAGCCAGGAGAGCTGGTAACAGGTTAGAGCCTTTATAGCGAGTAGATGTAACCATTCAACCCTATTGGAGATATGCATGATGAGTGAATCTAAAGCGGCAGCCTGTATAATGGGTTTTTATTGTTTACCTTCTGGAGACCACCAATTACGCACTGCTAATGGATATCGAAGAGTACAGAGTAACATGGGTTGTGACATGCCTGGAGGGAGGGGGGAGGGGGAATTTAGCTTTAGGATAGATTTATTAGTGATAATGATGTTTGTTTATATGGACTCCGTTGAATATTTGTTGGTATTCCCCTTATTACATGGTTCTTAATCTTCAAGGTAGTAGAGGAGAAATGTCATAGGTACGAGCCAAGGATCCTATGCTTGTACACTTGTACATCAGAGTGAGGGGAGGGGGACTAGGTTGGTGATTTGGTAGATGTCCAGATCTTGCTTTCTCAGACCTAAGGGTTTTTTTTTTACAAGGAAAAATAGTAAATGCCAGGCGGTGACGTGGGGGAGGGGGAGGGTGGTGGGTAGTATGGACAGGAATACGGATGAATGCAGGTAAGAAGACTTTGAATGAATGAAAGGATTTCGTGGTGCACCCTGCATTGCATTTAGCGATTGAGGGCGCACAACAAAACCAGTTTTGTTGCTTTAAATGTCTCCTTACCTACATTAATCCGTATTCCGTTGTTTGCTAGCCCCCACACTGCACCTCCCCCACCCCACGTCACAACCCAGCAGCACACCCTATGATGTCCGCTACTAGTGTGTGGTACATGATTTATAGTATGTTGATTTTCAGGTGCGTATTTATGTTGTTCAGGCCTTGTCAGTGCAACCCTATCAACAGGTGCAAATGTCATGGTGATGTGTAATTGTGTATGTGCCACACAGCTGCAGACATGGATGATACATGCTGTGCTGGTTCCGGATATTAAATTCCTGGCTTTGTGTGGGGGTGATTACTGACATGACGGGAAGTTTCTTCGATGACACAGTTGACTTACCATGAAGGATGTGTTAACATGCACATTATCGTGTGATGACCAACTCAAATCATGACAGAGGTGGAATGCTGTTTTCAGTATGGTCGAAGTGTACACTTGGTGGTGTATGAGTATAAATTGACCTTATAATTGAGTGTGGCATTTGTGTCTTGTTAATTTATTGTGGCAAATTTGCTATCCTTGTTTGTTGTCATACTTTTTTTGGCATACTTCTTTACATGGACATTGTGGTTGTGTGAGTTTGTCACAACAACAAGTGAAGTAGTACAATTTTGTGAGACACATTGCTTACATGCATTGTCCACGTACCGTGGTGTTGCAGATATTGCCCCTTTGCTCATTGCATGCCATTGCCCCATGAGTACAGTCTGCAGCATGTGTGCATTTAGTCAAATGACTCTTTTGGGCATCGGCCTACATGGTCAGTTTGTTGTGACATGGCATGTGTTGCCGGTATGCAGATTCACTTGTTGCTTTCTCATCTTGCTGTACACAGTACTGCATAGCATGTACAGGCAAGGGAGCATTTTTGTTGGCAATGCATGAGGTTGTCACAATGTCCCCCTTGTCTCATCACCACGCATATCCAAAGCATCTTCCCAAGGCTGCATCTCCTATTTGCCAAAATGAGTATGCAGTGTGAATATGATTGAACACGTGCACGAGTAAGCATGCCAGCAACAAGCTCAGCACACCTGCAACATTGCACATGTCTCTGGCTCATGTGCAAGGTTGTGTGTGGCCATCCAAGTCAACCTTGATGGCCACGCACACCCTTGCACACAAGTCAGACACATGTGCAATGTTGCAGGTGTTTTGAGCTTGTTTCTGGCATGCTTACTCGTGCACGTGATCAGTCACATTCACACTGCATACTGGCAAATGGGAGATGCGGCCTTGTGAAGATGATTTGGATATGGGTTGTAATGGTGCAAAAAGTGCATTTTGGCAGCATGCAGCATCTCTAGGTGATGTGGCACTTTGCTATTTGATGTTGCACTTATTTTGTTGTCCGATGTTGTACCTGGACTGTGTTTGGCTGACTTTTCAGGGCACATTTCAATGTCAGTGTGTCCGGCAATATGTGTCTTGCAATGTTTAGGTTGGATCAGGTGTTTTGTGTCCATGCCACCATGCACAGGGCTATCTGGGACCTGAAGCACAGTCATTGTTGGTATGCAATGCTATTTATTGTACATGTGTGCCATTGTGCCCATCCACCCCCGTCCACCCACTCCATAGTTTGTACTCAACCTGTGGTTGTGTCTGCTCACATTCAGCAGTATCCCGACACCGCACTCCGACCACCGTTTCCTCTGTGATGGCTTGGACAATCATTTCCTCCTGCTCATCCAGCTCCAGCAGGGGCACTAGACTACCACCTCCAGTCAACATAGCTGCCTTCCGGTTGGCTGCTATTTTCTCCTTTTTTTTTTTCATGCTCATTCCAGCGCTTCTTAACCTCCTCCACTGTCCTCCTCTTCCTCTCTCCCACAGCATTGACCTTAGCCGTGATGTCCTCCCATATATCTTTTTTTCTTGACAATGGCACTGTGCGTTTTATGAACAGCTCCTGCTGATGTTCAGCCACCAGGGCATACAGGACCTGATTTTCTTGGTGGCTGAACCTGGGGTTCCTCTTCGTCTTGGCCTTCTTCTGGGTCTCTCTCTGCTACTCCTGGCTGGCTGGGGGGTTGGTTGTTGGCTCAGCACTGGTCCCAGCTTCCTTCATGTCTCTCCTGCTTTCTGCTGTGTTCTCCATTTTTTTCCCTGCTTGGAGGCCTTTTATAGTGCATTTTCAAGCTTGCAGCGTGCAAAATGCGGGGCTGTTAGCAATTATCGGGCCGCTTTTGGCGATAATTGGCCCATCGCGACTTTTCTCGCGTTAGCGGGTGTTTTTTTCGCCGGCGCTAAGGATTTCTCGCCATCTATTTGCACCGGAAATGCTAGCTATTGCCGGGTAGCAGCGCAGTGTTAATACGTCGCTACCGCGGCGATAAAAACAGGACTTCGCCAGCGATAAAAAAATTAACGCTCAGAGCGCTTTGCGATAATTAACGCAATTTGTTGCTGATATGCCCCCATGTTCTTTGCTTTCAGGTGAATGTGAAATTTACTCTATAATGACAACTGCTATTACTATAACTACCCCGACAATGAGTGCACCTACAATACATTTGTTCCTAATATTCAAATTTCCAGACTCCATTTTACAGTAGCTCGGATCACATTTCAAAAGAGCATCAACACACAGTCTCTTTTCTCCGCTTCTTTCCGTGACAAAACTCTCGAGCAACCCTTGAAATCTTGGAAAGTTCTTTTGAACAGTCTCTACTTTTACAGTATTTTCACAGCTTGGAAGATTTCCCTAGCCCTCTTTCCTCTTCTTCTTCTAGATGGAAGTCCCTAAATGTATTCTTCTTCCACTTGGGCCTAGGTTATCTTCTTTAAACAAATTGTCTACAGTTCAAAGTTCAGTTCACATCCCTAATCAGGTCAGAGCCTATTTCCTCAATAACATGTTGTAACAGTTCAGCTCTCAGTGCTGAAATCTCTTGAGGAGACTGCAGTGCTCCGAAGCTTGAGAATTTGATGTCTTCCAGGTTTAGAGTCCTTAAGACACTTAATCTTAGTGGGATAGGAACCGTCAGTGCTGAAGTGCATTGGATTCAATCCCAGGAAACTCTTAGCAAGATATCGACAATAAGCATCGAAATCTCAGACCTTGCTCTCCTCTGCATTTGCAACCAGATATGTCCACTAGGGCGAGGAATATCTCCTGGATCTTCTCACACTCTCTGTGTTTGCTCAGTCTCACTTAGATCGTACTCTGAAGATTCACATATTGGTGCATGCTTTCTTTCAGTCGCAAGTCTCAGGTTCCTTCTTCTCTGTCTCACTGCCCAGGTCTCACCTGTAGCATCTTTCTTCCCTAACTGCACACAACCACTTGTCACACTAGTCTCTTCCGCTGAGTCAGACTCTCTGTCACTCACAATGTTACCATCTCTATTAGAGTTTATACCAGGGTCTTGTGAAGCTTGACCCCCCTCAAATTGACTTGGTGTGTATCCAGCCTCTTCAGGTACCTCTACAGCTTGACTTGCCCCCTACCATGACACCTTGGTCATGGCTGGATGTTCTTCTGGGAGAGGAGCTGATTCATGAGAGGGACCTAGGCCTTATTGGGTGTGAGAGGCATGGACCCGATTGGGCACTCCTCAACACTTCACAGCAGTGAACACTTTAGCCAGTCTCAATTTCAAGTTACCTTTTATTCGCTCTACCATTCCTGATGCTTCTTGCCTGTAGCTACAATGTAGTCTCTGATCCACATTCAAAGGAGTGCACAGCAACTTCATGACCTCATTGTGGAAATTTGTACCTCTATCCGACTCCAATGTAGTTGGACATCTGAATCTAGGGATGAGTTGCCTCAACAAAAACTTAGCTACTGTAAGGCTATCATACTTCCTACTTGGGTTAGCTTCGACCCATCTAGAAAAGATGCACACAAGAACCAGAATATATCTCAACCTCAGATTGAACCAAGTCTGTCTGAGCAATCTCACCATCACATCCCTTTCTATGTGAGCTGCTCCATGAATTTGCCTCACCATGTGATGTAATAAACAATCCAGTAATACTGCCCTGTCATCAGCTGATATCCAAATGTCATCTTTCCCTTTCTCACAATCTGCTCTAATCCAAACTGCTTGTTCCTCCTCTGTGACCTCCATTTGCAAACGCCTCACTTCATATCATGTGTCAGCAGCTGCTAGCATCGTGTTGAGTTCGGTTTTTCTCTGTTCTCTCGCCAGTATATTCCCAATTGAAAACACATGCATGAAAAGCACAGTAGCGTGCAACTTCATCAGTGTACCTTTTCCCAATAGTAGCAGTTGTAAAGCTTCCAACAGTTGTCTCACATACTCCCCATTTCGTATTGGGAACCCAGATGACGTTAGGAGCCCTCTCTGTGACCATAGCTGTCCAAAGTCATGAATCACGGCGGAACCGTACTGGTTATTGGTATAGATTGTGACTCGGATTTGTTCCAAACTGATGCATGCATGGTTCAAAGCAACGATTTCAGCCACTTGGGCGGAGTGTACTCCCTGTAACCAAGCAGTCTCCACCACTCCAGAGATGGTATAGGTAGCAGACGCTGCTCTCAAATTTTCTTCATTGTCTCTTAAGCATGAACCATCAACAAAAAGGACTTAATCTGGATCAGACAATGGCTCATCGACAGCGTCAGGTCTCCATTTCGTTCAAAGCTCAGTGACATTCAGACAGTCATGGTCTTCTCATTCTTCCCTATCAGCACTTGGAATAGGTAACAAGGAAGCAGGATTTAGCACATAACACCGCTTCAGAGTAAAGTTATGAGCAGCAAGAAGCACCTGTTCATACCTTGTCAGCCTGTTATTTGTTCAATGCTGCGTTTTGGTTCTCGTCATCAAAAGCTCAATGAGTGTGGCACATCTACTGTAAGAGGATGACCCATCACAATGCTTTCACATCGTTCAGTACTGACACCTCTTGCAGCAATGGACATAAGGCATTTGGGCAATTCTGAAGCTACAGGATCTAAAGTAGCTGAGAAATAAGCCACTGGTCTACAGGCACCTCCACATGTCTGGGTGAGCAGAGATAGAGCACAATCTTCCCGTTCGTGGCAGAACAGCAACAACGCTTTTTTATGATCAGGCATTCCTAAAGCTGGAGCATGACACAGGCACTCTCTCAGCTCCAGGAAGACAAGTAGACAGTTACCCCAAGGTGCCGGATCACACACATCCTTGTGAGTCAGAATCTGCAAAGGTCTCGCCATCAAGGAAAAGTTGGGAATCCACTGTCGGTAGTAGCTAACCATTCCCAAGAACACTTTGACCTCTTTTTGGGTACTGTGCAGATCGCTTCCACTCTTTCTGATGGCACCTTTCATTTGCCCTTCTCGATTCGATGGCCCAAGTACTGTACTTCATTCTGACAGTACTGAAGCTTACTCAGAGACACCTTATGCCCATTGTTAGCCAGATGGTTCAGTAAGGCAATGGTATTGTCTCTGCAAGCATCTCCCGTCTCAGACTCGATGGGAAGGTCATCAATGCATTGGACCAGCACTGACTTTTCGGGGCAGAATCAGACTCTCAAGGTTCTTTTGCAAACTCTGATTGAATATGGTTGAACGGTCAGTATACTCTTTAGGGATACAACACCACATTAAGACATGATTCTCCAAACGGAAAGCAAATAAAAATTGACTGTCCTCGTGCAATGGAATATGGAAAAATACCTGACAGAGGTCAATCACCGTGAACCATTAAGCTTCGCAAGGAGTCTGAAATAGGATTACAGATGGATTCTGTACCACAGGACAACATGAAATCACTATGCTATTATTCTTCCAAAGGTCCAAGAAAATGCAATATTTTCCACTCGGCTTCTGCAACCACATTATAGGAGAATTGCATGGACTTCCCATATTCTCCTTTAGGATGCCCTGCGCAATCATAGATTAAATTACAGGTGTAACCCCTGCCACTGTTTCTGGAGTAAGGTTGTACTGAGGTGTTCTTGGAAACTCTACATTTGGCTTGACCTGTATACAGACTGGCTCAACTCCTCAAATCAGTCTGATCTCTTCCCCTGAGAAGTCCCATACGCCTGGAGAGACAGTGTCTCTGAAATCCAACAGCATGTCTCCCACTGTCAATAAAGGAAGCATAGCAGTGCAAAGATTCTGGTTAGCCAATCTGAAAGCAATGTACTCATCATTAGTCTGCAATTCGATTCCCTTTGGTGTTCAGTAGATGGTACAGTTCAACTTGCACAACAAATCATGCCCTAGTAAACAGACCGGACACAAATCACACACCATAAGCTGATGGTGAAATAGAAAGGTACCGAATTTCACTGGCACCTCTTCCATCAAAGGGTTAATAATTTTTTGTAAGAGACTCCTACAACTTGGATCAATTTTCCTGAGAGGGGCAGGTTTGGGGCTACTGCAGATCTCACAGTAGAACAGGTAGCACCAGTATCAATCAAGAATGCAATGTGATGGCCATCTAAGTCTGCTTCTATGTATGGTCCACTCTGGTCTACCTCTAAGACTGCCCAACTGTACAGTCTTCCTCCTCCCTCAGGCAACGTCATAGGGATGGGTCTGGATCAAATCCATCCAGGGCTTCCATTAAGGGCATCTGTTGATATGTTTGATTGCCCTGTGAAATTCTTGGAGGCTTAGGCACTAGCACTAACCGGCTCTGATTCCCTCCCGCATTAAATTATCTTAGCTTTATCACTGTCAATAACTGATTTACACCATCTGTCACTTGCACAAGTTTGCCTCCCTGCTCTTGAGTCACAGGATTAAGGCGTCACTCTTACTCCCAATGCCTGATCTTATGACAAAAATGACAGGCAGTTGCTTTCTTTAGGGTCGCTACATCTCCCTCTTCCCTTGCCCGTCGACCCTGCAACTGGTTGTGCATTATGCATTTGGATCAACAACAATTTCTCCTTTACCCTCCTGTGTTATGAGTCCACCTCATCACTGCAATATCTGGCATACCGTAAGATTTCCTCTTATGATTTATTTTGCCAACATATTTGGTGCTGTTGGATCATGAGGCTAATCTCCGGCGTCAGTCCAGTCACAAATTTAGACACAAACTCTACCATGTCTTTAGGGTCGAGCATGTCTAACTCTTAATAAGCAAGTACCGAGTCATTCGATCTATTTTAACCCAATCAATGTCCTGTGAGGCCATTTTGAACTACAGCCATGTGATCACCTGATCGTACTTCTTCATGACCATTAGTGAAGGACCATGAGTTACTGAGTCCCTCTCTGGTTCAGCACTTGGCCACTCAACAGCTATCTCACAAGCAGACAATAGATCAGCAAGAACCCCAATTTTAAACAAGATGTTTAAGTCAATTCACAAACTTTTTGAGATCTTAACAAAGTGATTAACTTTCTTGTACTATTCAGCAGGTTTCTCTCTTCATCTGGCCAAACCATTTGTGAATGCAGCAAGGTCACCCTGACTCCAGGAAACATACACGTACCCTGGTACCTCCTGTAATGCACATGTCTCTACCCCCTGTGTTCCTCCTCCTGGAGGTAGTGTCATTCCTGCCACCTTTCTTACACTCTTCTTCTTTGACCACCTCTCCACCCACTTATCCAGAATACTCCAAGCCCTTTTTCCTTTTACCAGTTCCTGAATGGTGTGTCCTCAATCCTGTCACTCCTTTTCTTCTAATCCTGGGTCATTGTAAGTAAGACTGTAATTTTCCTGCAATGGCTTTGTCCGGGATAAAACTACTCTGTACCTCTGAGCCAACTCCGACAACTTCGGGTGACATCCTTACCAATAGACGACAAGTCATCTGGCTCATAGGTCTGTATTCTGTCTAAAGGTAGACTCCCACTGATGTATCCCTCTAATTCTGCCTTCATCCTCACCATGTCAACTAACTTCACCTTCAACTCAGGCTTGATGAAACCCTGACTCAACTTACTATTCTGGCTCTCCTTGCTGTCATTATGGTCCCCCAACCATGACTCTAAGTCTGCAACATCTAGAACATCCTGATTCTCAGAGACTCTATGACTTGTACTTGTTCCCTGATTCATGCCACTTCATCCTCTCACAAGAGTCTCCCACATTTGCAGATCTGTACTATAGGTATAAGCCTTATGATACTGGAGCCAATCCGTACTCTAGAAGGGTGGGTAGTTGTCTCTAAAGGGGTACTGGATTCCATACCGACTAAAGGATGACAATTTCCAGTGGCACTCCCTGTTCTTCCCAAACCAGGCCTGCAGCATGTATGGATTGTCTCTGACCAAGGTTCCCTGCTGGGTTTTGTCATTAACAGGAACAACAGGACAAATGGTAACCGGTACTGTCTGAGCTTCCTGCAACCATAAAGCAACGTTAAAACCATTCTGTTTCATACCTCCTGAGACGGACACTCCTGTTCCCCCCTACTCCTGTCAATATCATTCCTATGACCCCTGGATCAGGAGCTACTGCGGCCGCTACGTGCCCCACATTCTCGGTGCCTTCAGCGCTTCGTCATCCTTCAACATTTTGTGGATTGTAAGGGGGAGGATGCTCAGTTAACAACCCATCCAGCAAGCTGTCTTTATAATCACTACTGTCACTTCCATTTGTCCTTCAGCTCCCATCCTGTGGTCCTCCATCTCCTACTAGCACTGGGTGAAACCTCTCTCCCTCAATGGTATCCACTCTCCACAGCTTAAGCCTTGCATCCCACAGTGCATCCTGATACGCCTTCATAGTTTTCTTCATCCTCCCTTGATATTTCTCCCTTTTCTTAGCATGAGCTGCACGCATTCATGCATCTAACGCTTCAAACTGAGAGGTCTAGGCAAGGGTCACATCTCAAACATTGGTCCCCTGAGTTGATTCAACAAACCTAACCTGAATGTGCCAAAGAATGGAAATGACAATTCCCCCTCCTTTTCAGTGATTTTGAGCCAATTTTGGAGCCAACTTATAGTGTGGAGCCCAACTTTTGTGGGCATATAGTGTGCTGGAGTATCCTCAGGTGGCGCCTCTTCGCCCACTCAAATAACAACCCCTTCATCACCGAAAAGATCTTGTAACACCCTAAAACATCGCATGATTTCAGAAATGCAATTTTTGTTCACTTCATTATGAGGGAACAATTATTTTTCAACCACAGACTTCCCGATCACTACCAGCCAATCCCAGCGCAGCATTACGCCAACCAGCCTATTGCAGAGCAGCACAACCCGATGTCACGCTCACTGCCCCCAGCAGCTCACCGCCTTTACATTTTCTCTGTACGCATTCACTCACACATTTATCTTAAATATGTAATTGTCTGCCACAGATCGATAGAATTCAACCACTCAAAAGCATTCACACACAGAAAACGTCTACCAGTGTGGACCTCCCAAATTAGTATAGTTAACTCCAGTACACAAGGTCCGCTAGACAATTCCCATACATCCCATTCATACAAAGTTCCCTGTCTTAGGTGGAACTGCCTATGACGTCTCATGACAACTCCTCAATTCTTCAGTCAGACAATCACAATCTTGGTGTCTTCTACACCATTTAATATCCCGGGATCTTAAGCCACTTCAGGACCTGCAACTCAAATCACAATCCGTGGGCAACGTCAGTCCCGAAACCACATTAATTCGACTCTCACTCCAACTCTGCAAAACATCACCGAATCAAACCATTCCCGCAATCTAGCATACTACAGACACCCCAGTAAATATTCACTCCCGCTTCTACCGCTGAACTCGCTGCACCATCAAACTCCATTGGTGTCAGTCAGATTCTGTTGCCTTCCGTCCTCGATCATTGGGCTCTAGTCTGGGGCTTCGGGGTTTTAAGTTCCATCTGTTTCAGACCACTTCTAAATTCTCCCCTTACTTAATGTGCGAACCATCTTACTCTGCTACCAATTGAAAGGACGGGGCCAATTCATTCTAGGCCTTTTCTAGAGACACACTCAGATGGTTCTTTTTTGCAGCATGGAAGGGTGGTATGAAGTGAGGAAAATGGTTAATAGACAATCAATTAGCCTGTGTTTCTCCATACTGCATAAATAATCAACAGACAATTAAATAAGGTTAGTTAATTTTTTGCAAAGCCAAAAATAACTGGACATAGAGACACCTCAACATGATAGTATAGAAATACAAAGGAATTAGCATGAAGCCAAATCTGCGCATCCAATTTAAATGGTGTAGCATGAACACGACTATTAATTCAAGAAGTAAGATACAGAGAATCAAGAAGCATGAGTCCAAATTTCCATGCATTGAGGGTTAATGAATAAAAAGCATTACTCTATCCCTGCTCTAGAGCTAAGGTGTCATCCCTACATAAGCATTTTCAATGGAAAAGAAAAGTTGTCAGTACGTGGAGTCTTCCTCAGAAGTCTTTCCATCATCAATGGGTCAAGTAGCATAAAGCCACTATCACAAAGAAAGAGCTTGTTCTGTGATGCTCTCTTCCCGAAGGCAAGAAAGAAGTGAGCACTTTCCCTAATTCCTACAATCAGATACCCACTGGTTGAATTCCCATAATGCACAGCGCAGCATAATTCACAATGGGTACATTGATGAGGGTACTTTTCCACGATGTTCTGCATATACATCCCTAGTAACAATTTACCCTTGGTTCCCATGCCTTCTACCCTTAAAAAAAATACTCCTCGATCTGCAATGCAAACATGAGAAAGAACAGATTCTATAGTGCACATGAAATTCAAACAGTTAATTCTAAAGTGACAGTTTTCAGGGACCTGCATTTCAGGCCTAAGGCTTAAGCTAACATAAGAACGTGTCACTTTAAGCATTGCAAATTTGCATGATCAATATGGTGTTTCAACTAATACATTTAGCTATTTATAGAAATATCATTGTTAGTGTTGACCTTGAAATTCCTTGTGGCCTCTGCACAATATTGAGAAGGCACATAAAGGAAAAGCAAACACCCCTGATACACCTTTTCAACCTAGATGATAACCATTACGTGCAAATGTCATTGTGAAGGAACAAAGGAATGCATGTATGCCATCTATTCTATTCCCTACTCTCTATCTCATAACTCTGAGTGGGAGGTGCAGTTTTAAGTGCAGTTTTTCAGTAATTTTACTACTGCAAATTACACAGGTTGCACATACTCCTACTAAGTGGCCTCATGAACACCACCTTCCTACTCCTCTCTTTCATCTGTCTTCCAATTGCCTCTCACCTCTCCATGCTCAACAAACTTCATCTTGCTACTTCACATATCACTCATCATCTTCTCAACTCTCTTTTATCCACTTTTCACCTTCCTCATAATCCTTATCCCGACTCATCTTCATCTATACTTCCCTCTGTTTTCCTAACTTTCTTTTGATCCACTCTACTGCACCATTACCCATCCTTCACTGGTTTCCATATCATCGTGACCTCACCCAACATATATGTTCCCGTATTTCTCTAGCACTCATCTACCTTCCAATCCTCACCCACCCACTTCCTTCATATCCTATGAACTCACCTCACCTCAAATAATTATCACTTTCCTCCAGCTAATTTCCTTCATCTTAGTACAAATCTGCCTCACTCATTTTCATCTTCCACCTCACACTGATCCTTTCAAAAAGTCTCATCAGTCATGTTCCAATGCCATATCTCACTAGACATATACTCCACTCACCCCTCCATTCACTTTTTGTCATCCTACATTATGACTCTCTACTGACCTAACTCCAATACTACAACCAGGTCATGTTGTCTCAAATAAATACACACCTCAGTACATCACATTTTCGTCTTGTACCACCTTCTATGCCCAAAAATCTCTCACCTCTCTACATCCAATCAACTTGCACAAATTGACCACACTTCTTGATTTTTTAATCTGCCACCCACACAAATACAGACATTTGTCTGCTCAATCGGCATGAAGCCACACACTTGTTTTTAAAGATACAACCGGCATTTTCCCACTTACTTCAGCCCTCTGAATCCAAATACAAACACGCCATGATATCTCATGCATAGTATCCCCCCGCAAACTACCAGTCAACCACTGTGAGAAATGCACTCTTCTTGTGTAATCTCGCCTATTTTTTCTGGCTAGCATTGTTAGTATTTTGACCCTGCACCCCCAGGCACTGCTATTCAGTGCCCCGTGTATATGCCCTGACTCCTAAAACATGGTAAATTTGGATAATCCGTAATTGACATATATCATAATATATGGTGCAGAAAGATACACCAGTGACATGGAAAGATAAATGTGATATAAGGACTGCAGTAAATTTATTGCCATCCACTTGGCTGACAAGGAAAGCAAAGCTCCAGGCCTACATGTGTATCGTGACTGCTGCAGCTTTTAAACCTCAAGGCAAACCTTTCAGCAAACCCTCTTTGACAGTTGGTAAGTCTATTTTTATATCTGTAGCTGATCCTATGAGAAAAACTAAAGTGCTACAATATGTTATTTTTGCCAACTTTGGTTTGCGATAATCTACAGAAATGATTAAACTACTGTTTTCAATATTCATTTAAAATCCAATTCAATGGGTAAGTTGTATTTGGATAAATATACAGGAAAAGTAACTTTTAAAAAGTTGGACTTCGCCTGCCTGAAGCTCCAGTAGGCTAATTTGCATTAGCTTGGCAGCAGCATCCCCTGTCCCAGCTTTCCCCTGAGGTGTCAAAACTGCTCACAGAGCAGGCAAATGGCCTAGGCCTTTTGGCAGGAGGACCTGGGTGTGAGGAATGTGACTCATCCTCTCCCAGGAAGGGCAGTTGGGGAGGGTTCAGAAAATTCATTAACTTCAAGGGGACCAGAGTGAGGTCTGCCCATTCATAGTTGGGTGTGAATGGGATTGGAAACCTGGAGAAGAGAGGCCGTTTGATCCCAGGACACAATGTAGCTACCATGGCATAAATACAATGGGAGGGGGTGCTGGGCCCTCAAACAGTTTGGAGCTGCTGAGGAGAGAACTGCTCATTATATAAAGCATACCGTAGGTGGGCTAAGAGCCTCTCACAGGGGCGGAAAGATTGCATCTTGCTGGATTTTGCTAGGTCAGGTGCATAGTGGGATTATATATAGTAGGGCAAGCAGGATGTTCTACAACAGTGAAATCATTTGCCTTTGGGAGCTTTGGCCCATTGGTTGAGGAGTTTTCAGAAGTCGCCCCCCCACTGGCTAGCAATGTATTCAAAAAAAGTATCCCACCATCAGCTCCCCAGAAAAGATTTGGACCTCCAGAAGAACAGACGGGAACTGGACCTGCTGTCTATGGCCTGTGTGGAAACCTAAAGGGCTGGACTTTCTCACATATGTATCCAGGCCTGAGATATGGGCTCAAATGGTCCATTTGCCGACTCCTGTGGGGCTACATGGACATAACAGGTTGCAAGAGGACTTTTCTTGGAGTGACCAGCTCTACCAGTTGTGCTGGCCGCTATGTTCTGTACCTGCGGTCCTGGGACCTTAGAAGTGACTAAGACAAACTGCTCCAGAAAGTCTGATAAGTTGGAACTTTGAAATTGTTTAGACTACCGAGGCATCTGGAGCTTTAGCAAGACCATGGTGCAAAAATCTTCAAAACAACTTCATTGAAACCATTTCAAGCTTGCTTTCCTGAAGGATTTTGATCTCCAAAAAGGAGAATGAGTCAGAAGGTAGAAATCTTGACTGGGCAAAGGCATGAAAAGTATCCAACTGATGAGAGGACTTTGACAGATGCGTTATTTGAATTTTCCTGATCATAACTCTTCGTACCAACACAAGTGGCTTCAGCTGGACCTTGCTCATTGGCTATTGTACATTGAATGGGCTGCTTTGTATCTATAGCCTTCAATCTTGCCCCGCTGAAGGATCTCAACTTTCATTTCAGAGACTTAGACAGAGGCTAAAATCTTTTACTGGAATTACCTGTTTGGTGCTTCTGACCTCTGCTCCATTGCAGAATTGCAGAAGTTACACCTATGCCCCATTCAACCAGTAATATTGACTTCTGAGTGGCGCTTTATTTTTTCTTGGCCCTTTTTGACTTAAAAGGTTAAAAACAAATATCTGTAGTTCCCTTTATTGGATGTTATTCATTTTATGTCATGTTTCTAACTACATTTTCTCCTGCTTTCTGACATAGATACCAGGGTTTGATCCCCAGATTATGAATGAAACCAGAGGGCTGGACCTGACAATATTTACAATTTATTCCTTGATAAAGACTCAAATGCTCCCCAAACAAACGCCCATTTTCTTACTCACACAAAACTCGCTCATCTTACTTATGCAAACAACCCAGATTGTTTTATACACCTCTGCACAACTACATCATTACTGCTTCTGATACAGACACCATGACCTGTGTCAGGAGAGACTGCACAAAGTAATAATCCAAAATCAGGCCCTTCTATGACATACAGTTGCTAGAAGAGAGGGACACAGGGACAAAATGACACAGTGTCACACATACATCAGGAAAGTGGAAGACAAGGAGGTAGGGAAACAATGGGAGACTCACAACACTATACGAGGGGAAAAAACTGGGACGGTATGATACCGAAACCTAGACAGGTATATATAGACACTCGGGTAGTGTGACACAGAGCCTGGGTTAGAAAGGCACAGATACTGGAACAGGAACACATCGGTGCACTGAGACAGAGAGAGAGACTGAGAGAACTGAAAATGACAGACAATACACACTTGGTCCAGATGATACTGGCATAAACTCATTTGCACTTAGATAAAATGACAAATATGATAACATTAACACACTCCCTGAGAATGGGATACACTGGCAATGGGTCCGGGAGACACCAAGACTAACCTGAGGATACAACCCATCCCATATTGAAGAGCAGTGCTCAAATATAATTTCATATTGGACTGGGAGCTCAAAGTAGCATTGGAAAATATGTCCACCCGACCTATACAGTTGTGTTTTCATAAAAACTTTGGGGGGCAAACTATATATGTGCCCAAAGGAAAATGGTGTGAGTTTTATCAGGACTGTTTCCAGATTGGATAACTGATGATTCCTCTATCCATCTACCCCTAATGCAGTGCCCTTGTCCTTACCCGGCTAGTGTATTTCTCATATGACTACTCGAGTCCTGGTCTTACTCATGTAACTTATATGGCTGATAATATCCTCAATAACTTTTTAGAAAGTATCATTTTCCAGCAGAGAATCAGATGTAGCACTATGTGGCCATGATAGGGGGTAAGAGCAAGCTAAGCAGATTGGTGTGGCGTAATAACATTAAACAACTTAATCATTACCTTGCCAGCCATGTTCTGGATCTATATTTATGTAAATGACCTTGGAGGTATTCATGACAAAAGTGATTTCAATATATGACAGAGAATAAAAATCAAAAATTGGTGTATGTGGCTGAGGATTGTCCATAAGAATGACAACCTTTCTAAATACAAGAGGAGAAGAAGAGGAATCACAAGGTCACACATTTAACTTAGATAACGACTTATCAGTTGTAAAAGGTGAAATGTTAAAATTAAATTAAATAACAAATTTGATAATTTGCCTTAGACATTAACATAAAACATACTGTAAATTGAAACGTAGTAAAAACGTGCAAAATGCATCAGACAGCCTTATTCATTGGTAAGCTGCTGTTAGATTTCTTTTTAACAATACAAATGTATTTCATCACTTGACCTTAATGTGACTTGCTTAGAATCTTTATCTTAACTGAAGAATGTTCTGGTTTTATGAATGAATTATCTTTCATAAGCAACATGTTCTCATTTGCATTAGGCTTGAACTTCCTATCTATCTCGTGTTCATATAATGCTGAATAGAAAATCGCATAATTTAGCAATAACTCTCACTTACATGAAATACGACAAGCATTAAATAACTGGAAGTAAATGTTTCTGTCTTTAATACAGTTTTTTGTCTCAGAGTGAAACACTGAATAAACGATAGAATACACTCTGCATTAAGCATCACTTTGACCCAAGGTTAACGCTTCCAGTAACACAACTGTTTAGTGATGTCTGTTACATATTTGATAATAAACTGTTGACTCCATGTGTTTTCCATGTGAATGGAAGAATGAATCAGCTCACCATTAAAATATGTCTTTCCATTAGACAGAACTGCTCTAACCTGCAAAAATGATATTCACATGTATTTTCATTTTTTATATTAGTGTGTGTTTCTAGGTAGAATACTACTACTGCTGCTGATGGCTACTGCTTTTGCCTGACACTTTGGAGGTGTTGCTCCGACACACTCAACCTTCTTATTGCTATCATTGACGGTTGTAGCTATATTTCCTTGTTGAGGCTTTATTTGTATAGATTGCTACTTCAACTGCATGCTGATGCTCTTAGGATATTGGGACTGGGCTAAGTTTCATGAACTACTCTTTAGTGGGGAATTCGACTGCAATTTGATTTTGAGCTTTATGCTCCTTTTGATCTCATTCTTTTCACAAACTCTCTATGGGTTCTAATAACTTTTGATTCCGGACTTTTATTTAGAATAGGATTAATTCCTTTATGGAACATGCTTATCATTTGCATTATTATTGATTCTAACCGTATTCGTCTTGATAAATTTCTGTCTTATCTGACTTACTAAGACAAAAATAATTTTACTAATCTCTTTATGAGAATAAAGGATTTCGAATCCAATCTAAAACTCTCAATATTAACTGAACTTAAAGCTGATTAATTTTGATGTTGAATGATAATTATTGATTTATCTTACATTCAAAAATGGTGGCAAAGATCTGTCGCCTAGAAGAAGAATTTGGCGCAGGTTGAACTGGTACTCAAAATTAAAATTCAGACTCTTTCCGTGCTATCAGTTGTCTGCAGAGGATGGTTCACTCCTTGAATGGAGTTATAAAATAATTTCCCAAGTTAGAATAAATTACCAGAATCCTATAATCCAAAATCTGAAGATCTGACAAGGCAGTATTCAAAGGCATTTGCTCTTTTTGAGGTGTGAGTATTAATAGGGTGGTGCGTCATCTGATGTAATTTTCTTTTTGGTTGTTCGTATGGTAATTAATTGTGAACTGGAATTGAATGAGTAGATGGATAGAAATGTTATTTGCTTTTATGTAAAGAAGTTGAAGGGTTATAGACTCATTGTAGTCTAAAGATCCTGCGATAGATTGACAGAATGAAGAGGCATCGTCATATGGTATTTCTTCTTTGTAGGGATGAGGTCTAGAGTGTGAGGTGCCATCACCTATACCATTAAGATAGAGATACTAAAACATTGCTGTGATTGTTTAATATTGATTGATGTCGAGATTTCATTTGCGATTGTGGGTTTTCTTGAATGATTGCAATGCTTCTGTTTCTTTTAGTGGGGCAAACAAGAATTGAAATATGTTTTTCCATGTCATTTGAAAGTTTGTTGAAGTCTTGGAAAGTACTAAGAGATTGATTGTTAAGGAGGGTGAACTGCTGCAAGGAGTAAAGTCATAAGTCACAGGGTTCGAACTGGGATTGATTGTTTGGTATGCTTTTGAGCTGGGATTGGTTGGTGACATCAAGGTGCCACCCTTGGATTGGTTAATGGTTGAGGGAATACCACATTGAGATTTGTTGAAAACATTTTGGGAAAAAACTGCTGTAACAGGATTAGTTATTTGACATATCTGAAACAGAATCAAAATAGTGAATTGAAGTTGCTTTTGCCTTTCAATTTATTGCGATCATGACATTTTTTAAAGAAATTAAGAATTTGGTGAAGAGAGATGTTATTATTCCCACACAAAAAGGTGAAGATGCACCTCCTGAGGGTACACCTGCATATATTTTGACAACGAATAAGGATTACATACATGTTTTTGGTTTCATCAATGGTGAAAAATCACAGAAAAGGAAGGTCCATTAAATTTCCTAAAATATGGAAATTTTGAAACTTCAATTCTTGATAATTTAAAAAGAAAATTGTATGAAATGAGACCACGCCCTAGACCTGCCCAATACGAAGTTCTGAATATATGGGAGAAGGTTGCATGAAAAAAAAGAAGGAAAAACATCAGAGAAGGACAAAGAGAGCAGTGCGTAATTATGTAGATGTTCAATAGAATGAAGGACAGCATAGATGGATAAAAGCTGTGATTGAGGGAATTAGATTGTATCCAGCTACTACAAAAGAAATTCCAGGAAAGGGAAATAAGAAAAAATCAACAGAGAAGGGCAAAGAGAAGAAAGGGGAGGAGGAGGATACTGAATCAATCAATCAATCAGGGATTTTTAAAGCACACTGCTTACCCCTTAGGGTGTCAAGGCACGGGTAGGGGGAGAATATCGGGCAGCCCCGAGTCATCCAAAGAGCCAGGTCTTGAGGCTCTTCCTGAATGCTTGCAGTGTGGGTAGTTTGTTCCAGGTCTTGGCTGTGATGTAGGAGAAGGCTCTTCCTCCCGTTCTGGCTCTCCGGATGTGAGGGATTTTGGCCAAGGCGAGGTCGGCGGAGTGGAGGTTACTCATGGGGGCGTGCAAGGAGATTCTTTTATTGAGGTATCGAGGTCCAGTGTTGTTGAGGGATTTGTAGGCATGAGCGAGCAGCTTGACAATCACTCTCTTTTCGATCCGGAGCCAGTGGAGGTCTCATAGGTGGTGAGTGATGTGGTCTTGTTGTAGGATGCCAAGGATGAGTCTGTCTGCGTCGTTCCAGACGGTCAGGAGTTTGTGGAGTAGAGATTTGTTAATTTCGGCATAGAAGGTTTTCTGTAGTCCAATCCGCTTGTTATGAATGCGTGGTAACATTCTTCCTGGCCTCGGGGGAATCACTTGAAAGTCTTGGGGAGTATGCGGAGGGTGTTGAAGCACGTGGAAGATATGGCATTGATCTGTCGGCTCATGCTGAGGGAGGAGTCTAGTATGATGCAGAGGTTGCAGGCGTGGTTCTTGGGAATGGGAGGGTTGTTGAGGGCCTAGCTGATAGATGTTCATATTTTGCAACATCCACTGAACACAAAGAATCAAGTACTAATACTGATAGCACAGTGTCATCTGCCCTTGTGGAACCAAGTATAGTACAGACACTTCAAATTGTTCCACCAGCTGTGGTTTGACCACAAGTTATAGTTCCTGCTGTGACTAGTACACCTGTTAAGAGTAGTGCAGCACAAACACCACCAGTAAATTTACGAACTCTACCTAGAACAATTACAAATGCCCCAAAATGGTAATTTGATGCCAGAAGTTCAAAAAGCTGCAGGAGGTCCACCTGCAACAGGGTTTATTCCAATTTCACAAAATTCACAGATTGTGGTGTGGAGACCACCCCAGACAGTACAAGCACTCACATATGGAGGAATGCTGGTGTGTACAGACCTGTGACCCCAGGAGAAATACATTTGACTGAGAATGGAATTTTCCCACCCTGGTTTGAGGAAGTGGCAGGGATTAGAATGACAGGAACCACAGATTCGCAAGTTAACTTGAATCCTGAATAGGAAAGACCTTGAAACATTATCAAACTGAAGGTGGAATTGGGGGAAATAATAAGAGGATGTGTGGAATTAGAACATTTAGAACAACATTAAAAGAAATAATCAATTTACCTATGTATGTATGTAAATTACAAGACAAGCAGCTGTCATACATGAAAAATTGACAGAATTGGCTCAGAAATATGAAATTGATGTTTCAAAAAATTTCCTTTTGCAGAAAAGCGAAAGCGTTCAATTGGATAATGAAGCAGTTGAAAATATGCATGCTACAGTAATGTGTTTACACATTATGGAACTGGTAAAATGCATTCGCAAATGGGGTGAAACTGAAATATTAGAAATAAACTAGACAAAGAAACATGAAAAGAAAAAGAGGGAAGCTGAAGCAGAAGGATATAAGGGAGAAACCACAGCATACCCATTAAGAGAAATAGCTGGTGGGATGTATGTACATGTACATTGGAGCAGAGGCTATCTTGCAGCATTTAAAAACAATTATTCAAATTTGAGAGACAACCCTGTTCAGTGGTACTCAGAAGTAGAATGGTTTACAAATATTTCTAAGGTGTTGTGAGCTGATTTGAATATGCTCTTTGATATTGTAGTGCCTATTGATTTATGGGCTGAGTGCAAGACTGTTATACAATGGCCATGTGAGGCACCAGTGAGGAATGCTAGTACAAATGCACACTACCTGTAGTTATGGGGAACTCTGAGGCAGTGATTGCTTTCCTGAAGGGCTGAGTACTACCAAAAGATTTGGATTGGGTTAAAATTAACCGAATGAACTACAATCAGTTCAGTTGTTAGTTGGGTCAATAATAACTGACCTGAATCAGACAGGAGTGATAAGCCCACTAATTTTGGTGAAAGAGGTGGGGTGTCCGTTGCACCCTCCAAGCGGTGCTGGAGGAGGCAACGAGCATGGCACCAAATTCAACATGGGCATTATTATTATGGATAAACTGGCTCACCCAGAGAGGGATGGTCTAAGCGCTCCATTGCTGAGTCTAGACATCAATAAGGGAAAACATAGAGAGAATGGATCACTGTCTATAATATCTTGGAACATTGCAGGCTTAGGTCCTAAAATTGCCTCTTCTGAATGGATGAGATTTATAACAAAATATGATGTATGTCTCTTTCAAGAGACTTGGTCAATAGATCCTGTGTTCTGTAATGGCTTCCTCAACATTTATGTCCCTGCATTAAAAAGTATAAGAGGCCGCCCTTCTGGCGGATTAACTATATGGATAAGGCAGGATTTGGGGTGGCAAGTAAACCAAGGTGTAGGAACCAGTGATGATATATTATCAATAGGGATTATCTCTAAATCTAGGATTAAATTGGAAATTTTTAATGTGTATGCACGAGGCTTACCGGTGGGCAACAAGTCTGTGGTTGTAAAGGAACTGGAAGACTTATTAGACTCTTTGCCCTTGAATACCTTACCCCTAGTAGCAGGTGATTTTAATACCTCATTTGAACCTTTGGGCCATGATATATCACAGTTTACAATAGAAGAGGACGCTAGATGGGGTATTCCAACCCTCGAGATTGCTCCAGTGAAAAGGTGGACAGAGGCAGCAATCCAGTTAAAGGGATTGTGCATAGGCAATCATTTGAGGGCAGCCAATGGGAGAAGTGTGTCAGATAAACTCGGAAAGAACACCTTTGATAATGGCTGCAGGGCAAGTCGAATAGACTATTTGCTTGTTCATGTGAAGCTTTGGTCCCATCTTAGAGATATGAAGGTCATCAACCGAATCGAGAGTGATCACCACCCACTTGCCTCGGTATTTAATTTGTCCTTATCTGGTAATTTAGTATCCCAGCAAGGCAATTTTGAGCCCGAACAAATTGTGTCTAATAACATGCGTCATCTAAAGTGGGGTAGGATTGTGGGAGACCCAAAAATTACGACAGCGATTAAAGAAGAAGTAACTGGTGCATTACAAGTACCTGGTTTAGCGGTAGATGGTTGGAACTCCTGCCAGACTGTGGTGGAAGTTCATAACAGGCTTTGTGAGGATCTGAAAAAATATTTTGTTAAACCTATCTCAAAAAGAAACACCAAGCATCACCATAACGAGGGATGGTACAATTTTGACTGCAGGAAAGCCCGGGCTAAACTTGGTAGTGCCCTCAAGACGAAAGATTCAATACTGGTAAGGTCTGCTAGGCTATACTATAGGAAGACAATGAAAGAGGCAAAGGAAATGTGGGACAATGTAAAGTGGATGGATCTCCTTGATGCTTGCAGGCGTAAGAATGGCAAGCTATTCTGGGATATATACAAATGGGATAGGGGTGGCGTTCCAGAGCGTCCACAGAATAATGTGGCTCAGAATGCGTGGGTTGATTATTTTAAACCACAGTATGCAGCAACCTGTGAAGAAAATTCTAGTGACACTTTTAGCCATGTATACTATGATAAGGCAATATTTTTACCAACAGATGTAGGAAGGGCCCTAGACACAGTGACTGGGGGTAGAGCACCTGGCATGGACGGAATCCAGATGTGTTTATTAGTGATAGACACCTCTGGTGTAGTTATATTACACGTCTTGCTAATGCAATCGCCCAGGGAGCCGATATCCCCTCCTCATGGAAGGGAGATGAAATTGTCCCGGTATTCAAAAAGGGGAATAAGTCTGTAGCTGGCAACTACAGGCCAATCAGCCTAATAGATTCAATACAGAAGATCATTGGTCGTCTGTTTCTACACGAGATCTTAACATGGATAGAAGACAGGGAAATCCTAAGCCCAATGCAGGCTGGATTCCGACGTCGGACAAGTACAATTGACCAAGTTTTCCGTTTTGTCACTTTATATTGGAAGACGGTGGTCCTAGGAAAGGGTGCTTTATATACGGTGTTTGTCGACCTAAAAGCGGCTTTTGATTTGGTCCCACGTAGAAAGCTCTGGCAGGTCTTGAGAGAAATGGGAATTGCACCTGAACTCCTTTCCGTAGTCATCCGCTTACATGAGGGTAATGTCGCTCGGGTCCGCTGGGGGGGTGTGGGAGAGGTGACGGAGGACTTTCCGGTTGGCAGGGGCATGCGGCAGGGGTGCGTCCTGGCACGGACCCTGTTCTCGCTCTTTGTCAACGGGGCGGCCGACTTCCTCTCGCTGACCCCCACCGATGCGCCGGTATTGGCAGGGTCACGTGTCCCCACTCTCATGTTTGCGGATGATACGCTGATTATCTCCAAGACCCCAAGTGGCTTACAAAAGGCACTTGGGTGTTTTGAAGAGTTCTGCAAAGTGAGGGGCCTGGAAGTTAACACCGAAAAAACCAAGTTCATGTCCTTTAATGAACATAAATCATATAAGGGAAGGATTTATATGAACAATTTACCCCTGCAGCAAGTTACTTCATTTACATATTTGGGGATTACATTGCAGAAAGACATGCGTTGGGGCTGCCAATTAGATTGTGCCGCACTAATACACAAACAAAAATCAGGTGTTCTTCTCTCCAGATTTAAAGCCTCATTTACAAAACCGATCTCCCCAGTATTGGAAGTTTATGGGATGATGGTTTTGAGCTCATGCTTATATGGGGCTGAGCTCTGGGGATTTGGTAATTTGAACAGCCTGATGGTGCTCGAGAACGCGTTTTTATGCAAGATTACAAATCTTCCTTCAAGCACGCCACTGCGACCTCTATTATTGGATCTTGGCAGAAAGCCACTTGAATATCTTGTGAAGCTTCGCCCAATACTTTATTGGCGCCGGCTTTGGTGCACAGGAGAACTTATCCACTATAGGAGTGGCTTTATGGCTGTAATAAAATCTGATTTGATTCACAAAATACATTGGTTGCATGGGATCAAATCTCTTCTTGGTAGCATAGGCCTGATCGATCTCTGGAATGACCCATTAAATGCTGTTTTCCCTACAAAGGAAAAGTTGAAAACAATTTACTGGGAATGGGTATTCAAGGTAGAAACCACACAAGGTCTTTCTACCCATCTAACATGTCGTTTCCTCGACCTAAAAGTTTGTCCATCCCTAGAGAAGTATTGGGATATAATCGAAAAAACCCTCGATCGTAAATTGTATTTCCAATTACGGGTGGGTACTTTACCCATTGCTGAATTTACCTCCAGATGGGGGGGCCGACACAGCAAAAATGATAAGTGCTATAGATGCGTAGATGTATGTGAATCAGTAGGACATGTACTATTTTTTTGTCCTGTGTATGTAGTACCTCGAAAAATCTGGATAAAGCCCATTTGTAGACTTTTGGGCACTAGGAGATACGCTATAGCTCTGCGTATCTTGTGCACAGATTCTGCTCCCCCCATTTGTATAGCTGTGGCTAAGTTTTTGGGGTGGGCTTGGGGTATACGGTTAAAAGCCCTGAGGTACGATGCAAATTGTTTTTAATATACCCATATTCTGTAGCATCTATTAGATGTAGTTAATCTTGGTTGGTAACTAAAACAGTATGACCCTTGAACTGTGCCATGTTGATATAAAAGTAAAATGGATTGGTTTTAGATTGGCTTAATAGCTTCTTAAGCATTGTATTCGATGGTTGTTTAGAGATTTAATTGTAATTTTAAATTTTTAGATAATTTATTAATTGTTTTATGTTATGATTGTAATGTGCTTTTATGACTCAATTGTCGAATAAAGCTTGATTGGTATGGAAATGAACAGTTCATGAGTTTTATAAACGACTGTTACAGGTGTTTCAACAGCATAGTGGCTAATAATATCATGAAGATAGGGATATGGTAAGTTTTGTGTCACAGTTTGTGTTAGGGCTGAGACCAGAGATCATTTCACACAAAGTGTGATTTGATGCCAGAACAATTCTCTTGATGAAATTCTGACATATGCAAAATACTGCAGCAATAAATTGGTGATGAAGCAGGAAAAAAAGAAAAGAGAAATTTATGTAGGCACAGACAAGGCTGGCTTTAAAGGTTTTCAGAATCCTTCTTTTATAGGGAATCAAGGAGGTATACAAGGTGTTGCTGACCAACAAGTTGGTTTCCAGGATAATCAAGGAGAGTTTAACGTGCCTCATGGAAGAGGTAGAGGAATTCCTGTTAATACGGGTTCAGGAGTTGATGTTGCTGCTATGGTAAAGGTTACTCCTTGTCACATCTGTCACAGAGTTGGGCATTGGAAGAGAAAGTGTAGATAAAATCCTAAAAATGCTAGCGGAAACATACAAATGCAAAAAGTAGTGTAGATGCAGAACATGCCTACACAGCAGATGCAGGTGCCTATGAAAGGACAGGTCCAAATGTTGCCAGTCTCACAAGCTCAAATGATTCCACTAAATATGGGAATTCCCAGATTTAATTTAATTAAAATGTCAAAAATTAATGCTAACAAGTTTCAGAATCAAATCCAAAGAATTTCCTGAACCAAATCAAAACTCTTTACACTAGTATCCCTTTTTTGAAAATGATGGTTCAGGTTCTGATGTTTCTCAATGAAGGTGCCTGAGAGGGGAGGAAGATAGCATAGTTGGCGTCATCTCAGAGGTAGGTCAGAGTGGCCTATATGTAGATGCTGAAGTATTTAGCCACCCAATACCATTTCTTTTTGATACTGGTGCTACCTGACCTACTGCTAGAACAGTGGAAGTCCCAGACCTACCTCTCTCGAGAAAATATCCAAGTTGTAGGAGTAACAAATAAACAGTTCAATTCAATTTCAGAAAAGGTCCTACTAAAGATAGATTTGGGTAAAAACACCAACTTGTTGTTTGCGATTCAAGTCCTGTAAATTTTGCTGGGGATGGATGTGTTGTGGAAGGTAAATTGTACCATTTAGCTTTCAAGACCAATGATGAGGATGTGGAATTTAAAATAAGTCGACAACAGACACCAACAGGAATGTTTTCCCTAGCGACAGTTGAAGAATTACCTGCTGATTTGCTAGAAACTGTGAATACAGATTTTTGGGATCTCACAGGGAAACATATTAGACTAACTGAAGGTGTAGAACTAGTCCAGATTACTGTAAAAGCAAATGCAGTATATCCCAGAATATAGCTGCGCCATTTGATACATGAAACTATTGCAGTAATAACGCCTGTAATAGAGGATATGTTACAAAAGGGAATTTTGAGGGAACTGATTGTGAGTCTGTATAACTTTCAGATTGAAGGTTTACAGAAGCTGAAGAACCAGGCTGAATTAGGCCTGGCGGTGCAGGGTATGCCTGAAATCTTCTGAGTTCGCCTTCTAAATGCACAGAGACACGGAACACTCTGTTGGCATAGGAACTTCAATTTATTAGCTGCAGCTAGGTACAGTTGTCCTAGAAGTACATCAGTGGTAGGTTCTCAGGAGACTGCCACTTCAATCCGTGGCTCACAGTCTTTTATAGCGCTTGAATCCCCTAAAGCAACAACCCCCTCAATGTGCAATAAAAACAAACAAATCATCATCTAGCAAACATTCTTTGTACAAGATACAGGATAATAGGGAATAGAAATTCCTTCCCTAGGGTTGTGTTCTCTACCTGACCCTATAGGCCAGGTGGCATGGGCATTCCTAAGTTAAATTAATTTACAACAGGACATGTTTGCGTGTTGCAGGTGGTGATTCGTAAAACAATTGGAGAGGCAGAGAAGGATCACCAAGGGTCAATAGATGGTTATCACGGGAATTAGTTGCTTCGAGCCGAGTCTCAGAATGTACTTTGCTCAGCGAGACAGGAAAAGGTCGTTTAACATGTTACAGTACAGAGTATGAAAGAAACGCTAAGAAGGTCGTCGGTGCCTGAGTGAGGGCAACATCACAATGGTGTCAATACGCAAGATGGAGCCGTAATCAAATTTCCTCAAAGCATAGTGTAAAATATAGCATAGTGCATGATCTTAAAAAGATCATTGAAATAGTAGTTCCTTGTTGTCCTGTGGTACCATATCCAGCCACAATATTATTTCAGATACCATGTACTGCAGAATGGTTTACAGTCATTGACTTACATCAGACTTTCTATTCAGTTCCTTTGCACAAAGAAAGCCAGTTCCTTTTTTCCTTAATGTTCCAGCAGAGAGTATTAGCATTAAGTCATGTCTCACACCTGTATACAGAAAGTCCTTCCATCTTCAACCAAATTCTAGGCTTTGCAAATGCTTTACAGATCAGTATCTGTATAGTACATGGATGATCTGCTTGTAGCATCAGAAACATAAGAGGCTCGTATACAAGACACCATTGCCGTATTGAATCACCTGGCTGAGAACGGACATTAAGTGTCCCCAGGAAAACTGCAGTGCTACCAAAAAGAAGTTCAATATCTGGGTCACATCATTGAAAAATGGAGCTGCAAAGGTGTAGCCAGAGAGAGTGGAATCAATTCTTCAAATGAATCCACCTCAAAGTCAAAAGCAAGTCAGGATGTTTTTGGGATTTGTTGGCAACTGTAGACAGTGGATACTAATTTGTCCTTGGTGGCAAAGCCTTTCCTGAGGCTGTCACACAGAGAGGTTTCTGATCTGAATCCATGGGACAATGACTGTATGAGAGCCTTCATAGACCTGAAAGAAAAACTATGACACTGGGAATGCCTGATTGCATAAAGAGTTTACTTAATTTTGCAGTGAGGAAGAGGGCTGTACTCTCTCAGTGCTGACTCAGATGTACGAAGATGCCAGACAACCTATTTCATATTTCACCACCACCCTTGACCCTGTTGCTGCATGTCTGTTTGGCTGCCTTAAAGCTGTTGCTGGGATGAGTACTAGTCTGGAAAAGAGTGAGAACACCCATTAAGTGTTATGGTCCCACACTCAGTGGACAATTTATTGACAAAAATGAAAACCCAATATATGACACACAATCGTTTGAAAAAGTATGAACAGACCATATTTCCATCTGATAATGTTGTTCTAAAGAGGTGTGAAATGCCTAATCTATCAACTCTTCTTCCTGTAGATGAGGTTTTTTGTGATGAATTTAACATAATTGCTTTGATGTCATGGACTTATGCAACAAGCTAAGACCTGATATTAAGAATGAACCCCTGATTGATCCAGATCATGCTGGCTAATGTTTAAGGAGTAAAGAGGGCACATTGAGAGCGGCATGTGCTGTGTGCACCATAAATGATGTTGTGGAAGCTTCTTGGCTTCAAAGAGTTACCTCAGCACAAGTTGCAGAATTGATTGCCCTTACCAGAGCATGCAGTTTAACTGCTCTTGTGAAAGTGACTATATTTATAGATAGTCAGTACGGCTTTGGTGTTGTCTATGATTTTGGGCAATTATGATCACAATGAGATTTTCTAACTTTCTCAGGTACACCAATTAAGAATGGAATGTATGTTAAAAATGTGCTGCAAGCCTTACAGTTACCTGAAGAGATTGCGGTAGTTAAACGTGCAGCTCATCAAAGAGATAATGGCTAAATTGCCATGGGAAAGAGATATGTTTATTCTTTTGTATGGCATTGTGCTTTTTTGGCCTGTACATTTAATGAAAATTTCACATGTGAGTCTGAGGAGTAAAATTCATTCAGCTTGTTCGTGAAGGTGGATGATACTTGGGATGAATTTAAGAAAATGCAGAAAAATGTTTCAGAAGCTGAACAGAACAGCTGCATTAAAGCAGATGTGTGAAAAATCCTGATGTCATGCGTGTCCGCTGATGGGAGACCGGTGTTGCCAGATAGTTTATAGTTCCCAGTGGCACTGTACTATTATAGATACCCATATTTAGTCAGGGACACAATGATCAGACTTTTCTGCCCAAGCTGGTTTCATTCCAGATTCAGAATACTAGCTGAAGAGGTTTGCCACAGATGTGTAATATGCCAACAAATGAATGCAGGAAAGAAAACATATGTCACACTGAGTCACATGGGGAGATCAGGTGGTCCTTTCAACAGAATGCAGACGGATCTGATTGAGATGCCTTATCACAATGGGCTGAGATTTATCCTGGTCATAGTATGTCTTCTCGAGATCGGTGGAAGCCTATACAGCCAGAAGAAATGATATCCTCACGATAGCAAAACTTTTATTATGAGAATTGGTTGCAAAGTATGGCATGCCGGTTTCTCTGGAATCAGAAAGCGGACCCATTTCAATAATGAGGTCCTGAAGATGATTAGCACAGCACTACTGATTGAGCAAAGATTAAGTTGCAAGTACAGACCTGAAGATTTTGAAATAGATTAATGGAACCATTAATTTTCTTTTAGCAAATGTTTATCATCAGTAAAAATGGTCAGATGCATTGTCTTTGGTACTGATGAGTATCCGGAGCATCCCTGATGGGAAGACTGGTTTATCGCCACATGAGATCCTGATGCGCTGGGCAATTAGACTGCCTGCTGTAGCTGCAAATGCACTTTTGAACATCACAGATGATATGATACTTGAAAACTGCAAAGGATTTGCTGATGTGGTCCTGTCTGTCTCTTACCAGGTTACCGCTGCAACAAGAGATCCTCACCAAAAACTGTGTCACAACCTCAATCCCGTTGATTGGGTTGTGATCAAGAATCACGTTCGGAATACCTGTTTGGAACAAAGATGGAAAGTCCCCTTCCTAATAATTCTGGTGACCAATACTGATGTTAAGTGCACTGAAAATCCAAATTAGGTCCATGCCTCTCTCACCAAGAAAGTGAGAAACCCAGACAAGACTATTGTGGTTTTTGATCCCGAATAAAGAGCATTGGTAACTGCACCAACCTGAGAGACTACCACGAGCAGTGGTATTGTTTGCACAACAGCAGCCAGAAGAAGAATGGTGTGAAGAATTGTGCTTTGCAGAACAAATCCAAATCCCGCACCTTTCACAAAGTGGCATCAAAGTCCCTAACAAAATAGAAGCAGAGACTGATACTCAGGATAAGAATACTACTGATTTAATCAGTAACAGTTCAAAGATCCAGGTGAAGGAACAAGCACTGGAATAAGGAGAGTCACCCACAGAGAGGAATGGTGACAGAATTATAGACAGGAAAGATTAAGAAAGAGTATATCAGTTGATCGAATACCGGCAACTATACCTGAAGAGACTGAATCAAGAGAAGAAAGTGGTATAGAACAAAACCAACAATCTTTATGAAGATCAAAGAGAGCATGAGTTCCATGTTGAAGGTTTCAGCACCTTAGTGGTCTTTTAACACGGACAGAGTACTAAACATCATATTAGAAGATTTGTGTGATGTGGGATCTGAACTGTATGAACCTCCATGATATAGCATTAAAAAGAAAATTGAAAAAGTAGAAATTGATAACTGAGAACTACTGAAAGTTTAAAAATGAAAACAATAACTAATTCATCAACAGGAATTTTCCTGCTATACCTTTATTACTTTATTGTCTTATTTTACAGATGATCAACCTAGGCTCAAGTGTGCCGTTGAAGAGTAGGGATAACAAAACAAAAGAATACAGGGTAGGGATAAGAATTGTCTAATCAGAGATCTGAACTGCTACAAACTAATGGTCTTAAAAAGCAACTTAAAGAATTCTATATTGAAAGGTTGAACATAATTATACCTAGCCTGATTCGAGGGAAAAGTGTTGCATTAGAAATAAGTGGATTATTATGTGCTCAATCTTCGCAATAACAGTAATAATGATTACCGTAGTATTAGTAGGATACTTTTTAACCCCAGAGCTTGAGGCTACAGCAAAGAATATGCCTAAACCACATGCATACATTATTGACAAAGACCAACTAAAAGCTTCCTTTGTTAATTATAGAAACATTATTTTTCCACTAATGTTCACTCAAGACTTGTACAAGAATTCACTCATGCTATAGATGCAAAGAACTGTTATGTATGCGCTTGCTTACCAACATCTGCATCAGAAGAAGTCACTTATTATCACATACCATAATCTATGCTATATCTTGTAGTATTCTGCTTTTACTTGTTGACAGAAAAGAACATTTTGAATATTTCTCTTATAATTATGGTCTTGTACTTCAAGAGTACCTTTAATAAAGAGCATGAATTTACACCCGCAAGCAAAGAAATGGACACAGCTTAATATTACTTCTTTGCCAATAGACCTATAGATAGTGTTAAGGCTTACAAAAACAATTTAACCTGCTTGATGAGACGTGTAGAGAAGATTTACATAATGGTTTTAGAAGGAAGATACATAAACATCACATTTACTAAAATTAAACATAGTGATATTTTGAGGAATATTTGGAGAAAAAAGAAGATTAATTTAGAATGAAAATGGTTTACCCCAAGCTAAGGTTAGATAGTCAACACAAAGGAACAACTTGCATTTACAGAAGAACACCCAAATGAACTAGGCATGTAGGGATTTAGAAGCTGTGAACACAAGTTTGAATTAATGGGAGGAGTGTGGCAACTTTTGCAGGGAGAAGAATCTCCAATTCTCTGAGTTTACTTAATTTGTGGAGAAAATGCTTATATATTGCTGTCTGCTGATTGGTAGGGTATCTGTTATTTAGGTGTACTAATTCCCAAGATGTACCATGTACAAAAAAATAAATGCATTAACAATGACATCAGCACATATACACCTATGTAGTACAGAAACTGGAGCTGACTTGGTGGGAGATGTATTTGGTGCCATTATTCCACATGTGGGTATCATATTAAATGGCAAATAGATTAGATAACTGACAATTGTTGTCGCCAAGATGGAGACAAGCACTTCTGGAGCTTTGCTAGTAGTAAACATTGAACTGATTGCCATGCTCTCAATGGTTTTGAAGGATCGTCTAGCATTAGTTATATTTGTGCGCAGAAAAAGGTTACGTTTGCAAAATGCTTAAATTAACCCACGGCTGCTTCAATATACCAGAGGAAAGTAAGGAAATAGAAGGTTTTGCAAAGAACATTTCTCATTTAGAACTAGAGTCACCATTGCGGAATCGGACGGACGCACCTCCAGTCGGCAGTCCCGACCGCATTATTAGGATATGACCGCACATGGTGTGGTCGCACGCTTCTATTTCTCTATGGGAGCTTGTGCTGCCGCAATAAAGCAATTTAGCACAAGCTCCAATAGAGAAATGGGTGTTTTTGTTAATCCCTGCACCGCGTGCCAGCCACCTGACAGTGCAGGGATTAAGAGGGAGGGCCTCAGGCCTCCAACCAGAAGCTCCTGTGGCAAGGGGGCCC
Organism: Triturus cristatus; assembly: GCF_964204655.1. Taxonomy (NCBI): domain Eukaryota; kingdom Metazoa; phylum Chordata; class Amphibia; order Caudata; family Salamandridae; genus Triturus; species Triturus cristatus. The sequence goes on from NC_140589.1 coordinate 302,786,253, forward strand.
AGGGCCCCCAAAGTCAATTTCCAGCAGGCTTTTTACATCAGAAAGCCCAGCATGGAAAGCCTGTTGGAAACCGACATCACATTTCCCACGATGTAAACACTTTACATAGGGGATTATGTGCAGCCTCCAACTGGCAGATGAGCTCCTTGGGCCTGTCGGAACCCAGTCTGTCCGACCCGAATGGTTTCAAATCTAACAGCCTTCATCGAAATAAGGCTGTTGGATTTGAAACCAATGATGTAAGTTGGTAATCCTTTGACCAGTGGTCAGAGGCTTTCCAATTTAACAGGGCCCTTGGTGTTTTTGAAAATTTTGGTTAGGGAATTTGTACAATTTATATTTGGTTACAACAGGAGAAGGAGGTATTATAAAGTCTGTCCTTATGCCAATGATGGTCATAGGGCTTTGTTTTCTATTTCTTGATGCTTTACACAAGAGCTGGAGATTTATTCTACTCAAAAGAAGGGAAAATAGCTAAATAAGGGATTTGAAAAAGAATTGGGATTAAATCATCCCATAAATGATGATTACATGAAGTCATTTAAATTTCAAGGTCAGAAAACAAAAAGGCGAGACTTAATGGATGATGAAAGTGCTATCTGAATAAACTTGCATGTGAGATGATGTTAAGATGATGTTAAGATGACCATCCGAAGGTGAAAAGGTCAAATATGATAATTTGCCTCAGACATTAATGTGCAAAATTTGATAAATGCATCAGGCAGCTATATTCACTGGTAGGCTGCTGTTCGATTTCTCTTTAACAAACAGAAGCTTTAGAAATTGCTGAACCATGCACAAATGTATTTGATTGCATGGCCTTAATGTGACAATCTTCATCATAACTACAGAGTGTTCTGGTTTTATAAATTGATTATCTTCCATAAGCAACATGTTCTTGTTTGCACTAGGCTTGAACTTCCTATCTCGTGGTCATAAAACGTTTAATAAAACACTTACTTACATAAAATACGGAAAGCATTACCTAACTAGAAATGTTCAAACAAATATTTCTGTCTTTAATAAACTTCAGTGTCACACAGTGATACATTAAATAAATGATAGAATAGACTCTGCATTAAGTATCCATGGGAACCACGGTTAATGCTTCCAGAAACATAACTGTTTAGTGATGTCTGTTACATATTTGATAGTAGGCTGTTGGCTTCATGTGTTTTCAATTGGAAAGGAAGAACAAAGCCTGCTCACCCACGAAAGATATCTTTCCATTTGACAGTAGTGATTTAACCTGCAAGCAACAATGTTATTCACGTGTTCTTGTCTTTTATATTAGTGCGTGTTTCCAGCTTAAAGACTTCTGCTGCTGCTCAAGGCAACTGCTGTTGCCTGCCACTTTGGAGGTGATGCTCCCAGACTCTCAACCTTCCTATGCCTATCCTTAATTGTTGCAACTACTGCCGCTTCAGTTTCCCATATTTCCCTTTTGAGGCTTTATTTGTACATATTGCTACTGCAACTGTGTGCTGATGCTCTTCGGATTTTGAGACTCATCTGAGTTTCGTGAACTGCTCTTTATTGGGGAGTTTGACTACAATTGGATTTTTAACTTTTTGCTCCTTTTCACCTAACTCCTGTCTCAAACTCTTTATGGGTTCTAATAACCTTTTGATTCTGGACCTTTATTAAGAATAGGGACTCATTTCTTTATGGAACATGCTTATCATTTGCATTATTATCAATTTTAACCATATTATTCTTGATACATTTCTGTCAACTGGTCTATCTGACTTACTTATTGAATAAAGACAATAATAATACTACTCATTTTATGAGAATAATGTTTTTTTAAACCAATCTAAAACTCTCATTATTGACTGAGCTTAAAGCTGATTAGATTGTGATGTAGATGTAGATGTATAGCGCACGACTACCCGGAGGCATCTCGGCGCTTGTACGAATACCGCTGAGGAACCCTTCCTGGCCTTTCCCTGTGAAGTGTCCACTCCTGGGCACCCCCAAGGTGAGGCCAGGCATCCTAGCATTGTTGGGGCCATTGTGGAGATTAAGCAAGCTATTGCCCAGAGTTGCAGAGTGGGACCCATGATTAGGATAGGCACCGAGCGAGAATTATCAGGTCTGAGGAAATTGAGCCCAAGACCCGCCGAGGCCGGGAATTGAACCCTGGTCCCGGGCCAGACTTCTGCATCAATGAATATGAATAATAATGATTGATTTAGCTTCCATTCTAAAATGGTGGCAAAGATCTGTTGCTTAGAAGTAGAATTAGGCGCGGAGTTGAAGCCTGTTCTTGTAAGTCACAGGTTGAACTGGTACTGGAAATTAAAATTTGGACTCTTTCAACGCTATCACAACACTTGCCAACTTTAGACTTAAAAAAATTGGTTGGTAGATCTGGCATGGCATTTGAGTGCTCCACAGAGTGCATGAATGAATAGGCATTGTAAGGGGTATAAGTGACCCCATACTGAGCATGAATCAATAGACCTAGTAAATAATGTCAGCGGGCACACAGCGTGCATAAATCAATAGGGCTCTTAAAGTGGCCACACAAAATGCATGAATTAGAGGCCTAGTAAAGGGCATCAGTGGCCCTTTATAATAATTGCATAAATGCTCCTTATAAAGCGCATAAGAGCCTGACACTGTGCTTGTGCCAATAGGCTTAGTATCGGGTGTCAGTGACCCACTTAGTCTCTGCATCAATGAGCATTGTAACAGGTATCTGTGGCTCATTGTTTACAAACAATGTTTTTAATGAGGTGAGACAGAAATGTGTGGGTCTCCATTGAATGTAGTCTATAAATAAATTATAAAGAGAATAAAGATGGGATTTTGTCGTTTATATGGAATTGCACATAAAAAATAGTTTTTTTAATGATTTGTTTTTATAATGGTATGTCCAAAATGAATAGGGTTGCCAGACGAAGCCTTGTCACCGGGATACCTAATTTCAAGTACTATATTTTCAGTCAACAAATCAGTGCATTATGGTATTTACAGTCATAGTTCAACTTCATTTCCATTAAAGCAATTGAATTAATACACATGAAGACAACGATTTGTAAGCATACAGTTTTAGGTTGGAAAATATGTGTTCTTGTGACTTGGAGTCATCTGGTTATACTATGCAAAATACCTCACTAATGGGATATGAAGTGGTAAACAATTCAATTGAATGTGCATTATATTGAATACATTGCCATTGGCAACCTCCACACCACACACACTCTCCTTTGGAGCGACAACGTTGCCAAAATTCTATTTACGAACCATGCAAGATTAAAACAGGATTGACAGTAGGCAGGATGTGGTCTCATAGCTAGATCTGCTGAATTTGGAATTGGGGGACAAAGTTCAACTCCCGGCATTAGCTCAGCATTCTGTCACTTATTCTCTCCATGCGTAAAAATGCATCTGACCTTCTGTAGTGTAACTGGTACTCATGCCAAGTGCTCCAATGACCTGGGGCCGAGTTATCGCTATATAAATCAGGCATTAGCAAAGCCAATAGGTTTGGTGCTAGAAACAAGCCTTTTGACTTTGGCAATTCCTTTTTTGTATTGCAATGGTTTTTGCAAACCTTTACTGTTGGTGAAGCTTCCAAGGCCTCATTAATCTAAAGAAAAACATTGGCTATAGGCAAAAATATATTTTCTTCAAAAAGCACACATTTTCTGAGTAGTTCCTGGCACTGATGGGAATTATATTGTGTGTGAATGTGCACCTTGTGAAAGTGCAGAATGCTGAAGTGGGATGACCCATGATGCATGCTGGAGTGAGTGGGAAAATGTGAATGACACAACATACTAATGGATGACATCTGGCTGCAAACCCCTGTAATTAACAATGTTACACATCAACCTAAAAAGCCAATTTGTTTAGAATTGGCTGTCATCCTCTTGACATTACTAATGCTTTTTTATAATGTTTTTGTAAGTCTTTATTAGAAACAGAGAGGGTTTAGAAAATATACTTGACTAGAAAAGATTTCAGAGAGCTAGAGAGGGTTTTATGAATAGATATTGTTGCATAGATAGATAGATAGATAGATAGATGTCTATGTGAGGATACTTGTAGAGCGCACTGCTACTCCAAGGAGTGTCGTGGCACTGAAGCTGAAAGGTAGCAGCATGGAAGGAAAAAAGCCAAGTTTTCAGGTTTTTCCAGAACAGGGGTATGGATTCAATGATTCTCAGATGGAGGGGCATTTTGTTCCAGTGAGAGGGTCCAAGGTAGGAGAGAGCCCTACCTCCCAACCTAGTCTTTTTGAAACCGGGAATATTGGCTAGCAGCAGATTAGAGGAGCGAAGATTTCTAAGTGAGGTATAGAAGGAAATCCTGCGTTTGAGGTATGATGGGCTTTCTGTATGATGAGCAGAGTTTTAAAGAATATTGTTTTCCTTACAGGGAGCCAATGAAGGCTCCTCAGAAGGTGTTACACATGCGCATTTTGAGGGAACTCAAAGATGGCATGGGTTGCTGCATTCTGGACAAGCTGGAGCCTGTCCAGCAAAAAGCTAGGCATGCCTAGATAGAGCCTTTTCCCGTAATCCAGCCTGGATATAACCAGAGCTTGAATCACCTGTTGTCTGGCCGCTTTGGACAGAAAAAACAGGAATTTCCGCAGAAGACGCAGCAGAGCAAAATGGGTGCCTACTACTGCATTACTACTGCATTAACTTGAGCGAGGAAAAGCAGCTGGTTTTCCCATTAAAATTAGATAGATAGATAGATAGATAGATAGATAGATAGATAGATAGATAGATAGATAGATAGATAGATAGATAGATAGATAGATAGATAGATAGATAGATAGATAGATAGATAGATAGATAGATAGATAGATAGATAGATAGATAGATACACAAGTACCTATATAGAGAGCTAGATAGAAAGAAAGATAGATAGGTAGCTAGATAGACTCACAGGTAGATTGAGAAATTTGTACATAGACAGGTAGAGAAATACACAGATAGATATAGAGACAGATGGGTAAATAGATAGATATACAGGTAGATAGATAGACAGAAAGACAGAAAGATCGAGAGGTAGAAAAATAGGTAGCTGTATAGAATCTCTGGCAGTCGGTCCCGTTTTCCATTACGGTGTCCGCCCGCCATCGTAATGGGCCCTTAGTTGATAAACACAGTCTTTATATACACGTATAAGAACTTCCAATGTAGAGATTTTCTGTCTTCATTTGTCCTTTATTATATATCTTCTGACAAAGAAATACATCAATCAGATAAAATCCAGTAGCGGATGCGTTTCGTCTACATAGGACTTCTTCAGGGCTCTGACGAGTATGTATATAAAAAGTGGATAACTTCATAATGAACTCTTTCAAATGGATAGAATTTGGCATACTGTGAAATAGCAGGAGTCATATAAACAAAGTCCACTCCTACAGGGATTTACAACAGCATTAGCAGGATATGGGACCTGATAAATCTGGAATGTGTCCAGTGCTCACATCAAACTCACCCTGCTATCACATTAGGCTGCAAACAATAAAAATAATAAAGTTAAAACAAAAACAAGGGAACTGAAAGGGAGCTCTCTTGTGTGGATGTGCTCCTTGAGAATGAAATGCAGCCACTCAAATTGAAGTAAGCCAGTTAGCTAAAATAGGCTGACCCACTGCCCCATGTTGTATGCTGCAATGGGTGGAAGCAAAATGAGAATGACACAGCAAAAGACCAATAAGTTATGAGACATTGCTGAAAGCCCTTTTAAGTTAGTTATAATTTCAGTAAGATTAATTCTCAATTTATGTGCTAAGAATATTGAATAGATGCATATCAGGCCCAGATAGGACAAATGAAACATTTACACCAATAGGCATCAAGTGGCAATAATTGCTCTTTTTCTGTTTATATTGTTGCCACAGGGAGACAAAATAAATCATAGCTTTAGTTGCCCTTAACTAATTTTAATGTTACAGACCTGTTGCAGCACAACCTGACTAACTGTACATCTAAGCTACAATATTCTAACCAAGTGGGAGATCATGGTGTGTGAAACAGAAATACAATCACCCCCAAGTCCCCCGCTCTAAAAAGCGCTCCGTTGTCTATTCAAGCCAACCCCTAAAAAAATCTAGCCACTTGAAGTGAGGCATGGGCTCGATTATAAAGCATTCAAGCTTGCATGGTTGAGTGCCCTGTGTCTTTCTACTCCTGATTTTAAGGTCTGATGCATTGGGTTGGATCTCACCAGGCCAAGTAAGTTGCTCTCTGGATCTCACACTTCCTCCAGTTATTCTTCCACTTTTTGTTCAGAAGAAGAGGGTCAGATACATCCTCACTACCCCTCATGCCCTCTTCTCTGGACTTTAAACCCAAATAGGAAGATATTCTTCTCCTCACTACATCTATGGACATGACCCTGAACCCTTACCAATCTCAACCCCACATACAACCTTGAATTGTTGCCCCTTCCTACATCTGTCCATGCCACTCTTTTACTCCAGATAAATGTCCACTATATACCTAGGTGTGCCTACAATAAAAATCAAACATTTGAAAGTGTACCTTACAAATGCTTCTCAGTCACTTTGAAACAGGTTGGATAGCTGAAGTACCTTCAGAAAACCCTGCAAGCTGTGGCTTTGATTCCATCAAGGCCAGTTTTTAAATAAATCTTTTAAGGTCATAAATTAAGTTCCAGTATGGAGATTGATATTAGCACTGATTAATAAAGAGCCTAGAAATAAATTATGTCTTCTGTGTCCATATGCACAGCCATTAGTATTAAATAGGCAAAACAGAAGGCCTTTACTGACCTTGGTGGATGATAATCTGCAGAATCCATGGGCCATATTTATAATTTTTTCCAGCAGTGCAGCAAGAAACCTTACTGCGCTACGCTGCATAAAAGGGAGAGGGCAGGAATGCACCTTACCTATCAAGATATGAGGGCATATTTTTCAGTTTTGTTATGCAGTGCAGTGTAGCAAGTAACCTTGCTGTGTTGCAGTAAATGACCGCAAAAAGGGCAGGTATGCACCGTATTTAAAAGAAAGCAGCGTATTCCCGCCTTTTACCATGAACTGGCACCATTTTGGCTGCCTAGCACCAAACCAGGCACCCTTAAACTATGGTGCAAGAGAGCCTGTGTTGTAGGCAAAAGTGTTTTTTGTGCAGGAAGGGGCACTTTCCTGCACAAAAACAATCCTGAGGCATATTCTTCTATCTATGTATGCTGTAGAACGCAGCACACATAGAAAGAGGAAGTAACAAGGAGAAATAAAGAAATTTCTCCTGGTATGCCTCTTCTGGGAAGGCGTATCTTACTGGCGCATTCCCAGGTTTAGCAATTCTAGTAAATCTGGGAATGTGTCTAAAACCATGGGAATTGGGCTGGAACACCCACACAGTGCCCATGGAATGCCTAACTAGCGCAGAATAAGGCAACACCGCAATTTGGGGTGGGTTGCTTTACTCAAGATTTATGAAGCCACTCAGGGCCACGCAAGGTAGCCTTACGTGGCCTCATAAATCTCATTTTTGAGTTGCGTCACTCTTGCACCACGTTGTGTGGTGCAAGAGCGCCACAACTGGGGTTATGGCCCTCTGTGCCTTCCTACTCTCTCTCTTGTCTGGTGCACTTTTAGCTGCCTTGCAGTATCGGTTTTTTTGCAGGAAGAGATTTCTTCCTGTAGAAAAACAATCCTTCAAGGCGTTTTCGTCTTTCTATGTGTACTGCAAAATGCAGCATGCCTAGAAAGAGGAAACAATGAGGAGAAATTAAGATATTTCTCCTCGTTAATCCTTCCCTGAGAAAGCGTAGCATTTTGAGGCATTCCCAGGTCTACCACTGGTAAATCTCAGAATGCGCCAAAATCCATGGATGGATGTTTGGGAACACCCACGCTCCACCAGTGGAATGCTTCCTTGTGACAGATTTACCAAGTCACATAGGGCCATGCAAGGTGGGCTTGCGTGGTTTAGTAAATCTCTGATAAATCTGGCCCCATGTTCCTTAACTTTATAAAATAGTGGGGACTAGGAGTTATTTAAGGTCCAGCATACATGCTCCTTGCAAATTGAACTTTCTGCAAGTGACCAACCAGCTGCCTTAGATGATTAGTTTTAGTGGACAGCGTCATTATTTGTAATATAGGCAAGTGAAGTCTGTCATTAAAAAACTTTTTTGAGAGGACCCGTTCTACTTTTAGATTGCACAAACACTTTTGCTCTAGCTCATAACTATTTATACCATTAGCCACACACCCAGCCTTCATAGATGGTAAGAATAAAGACCTCCAGTAAAGTGCACCCTTGAGGGTATCCATTGGGCATTGCAGCGCAGGCCTAATGTGGAGCAAAAACCAATGATGAAGCATGACACCAATCTGGGTGTTTGTAAGGCACTTGTTTCTAAAGGAGGCGCACCCTATGCTCAGTCTTTAGGACATATGCGACCTGTAGTAGCAACCTTCTCTCTCTCTCTCTCTCTTTATGGAAAGCATACCCCTTTGCAGAAAGCCCATGCTCCTTAAGCCGGAGATGTACACAACAGTATGCAAAGAACAGAGACGAATAATCCACATGCTTCAAAATGCATGTCAATGCACATTATCTCGCCAGGAACCTTGGTCAATATGATGAGTTTTAATATGTGCACTTGTTTCGCTTTAGCATCCTTTTCAAGTTATTTTGCAGGTCCCAGTTACAAGTGCCCCAACATGATACGATATTGCATCGCAGGCCTCCATAATCAGACTACTTCAGTGCCCGCTTTGTGCGACTCAGACAGCCCAGAGAATTTACAGGCAAATGCATCAACCTTTTTTGCGAGGGCAAACGTGCGATTCACAAATCAGCTGTTTGTACCCGCAAAAAGGGCTTTTGCGATGCATCAAGGTGTAAGACACTCGCAATTTAAGAAATCGCAATTTATTGCGATTTCTTAAATTGCGATTGCATTTGAGGAATCGCAATTTGCGATTCCTTAAATGCAATGCAAAAACCACTTTTGAATAGTGATTTCACTATTTGGGGCCGCAAATTACCGAACAATTAAACTGATCGGTAGTTTACAAAAACTTTGAAAAATACACTTGCGTGCATTTTTCAAAGTTTCATGTTGCGCACACACGTGCCCTTGGGGCATGTGTGTGCGCAACAGAGGTGTACATCACAATTTCAGGGGTGCAACAGGGTGTCCTTTGACACCCTTGCACCCTTGAAATTGCATGCTCAATTTGCGAGTACCTATTGGTACTCGCAATTTGCGCATGCAATCTCCATTCATTCCTATCGGCCTGTAGGCCCATAGGAATGAATGGGGAGCCATTCCTTAATTGCGAGTCGCAAATTGCGAGTCGCAATTAAGGATTGTTTAGGAATCACTATTTTTATAGCTTTTATAGTGAATCCTACATGTATAGTCTTTTGCGAGTCCTTAATTGCGTATCCTTAATGATCGCAATTAAGGACTCGCACAATCCTACCTTGATGCATGTGCCCCATAGTGGTTAGCAGGTGCGCTGACACATAGGCCATCCATCAGTCTTTTTCACTCTTTGCAGAACTAATTTGCTGCATGCCATGCGTGTTTTAGCCCTTGAATGTTTAAATTGCACGGTCATGTCAGGTGGGTGATTTCCTAGGCCACTTTCCTCACATGCTAAATGCAGATTCCTGGAAGCCACGGTCCCCACCGCCACTGCTGCCTTTTGTCCGAATTGCCTTTTCAAATGTCAGCGGCGTCCTTCACAGAGCCCATGTCGCCGTATCACCATCTGCCACTAATCATCACATTTGTCCTCACCTCAAAATATTTAGACCTATTACAGTGCTGGTCGTATGGGAGGCAGGCAATGTCCAAAGTGTCAGAAAGCGATGAAATGACAAGTTCCCAGAATACCTCAGAGGACGGCAGTAACCTTCTATGAATTTCGTGAAGGCGGGAAAATTGGAACGAGACACGCACCTAAGCACGACAGGTGATTGTCATAAAATGGCACAAATTGTGATAGCAGTAAGTTTATTTTAACATAACGTGTATTTGTAAAGGTCACGTTCACCCAAGGGTATCATGGCGCTGATTAACAGATGTTTATTGTTACCGAATTCAATGGTATCATTTTGTGTACCTCAGAAGGAAGGATAGCTCAGTGGACCCGCCGGGACTTGAAACTGGCGCCATGAGGGGCGATGGGCTCATAAGTCCAGTGAGTCCCCAGACCCTGCGATGTTCTTCGCACCCGCATTCAAATACTAATTGAATTTCGAGGAAACTTGAAAATTGACGCCATGGAACCCACAGGAAAATTGCTCATGGCAGCGTTCTTTATTTATTTGTTCTCTTTTCAATCATTTGCGTTTGTTTAGAGTCAAAACTTTTCACATTTGCTTATTGGGTAACATTCAGGCCACCCGCCGCCAATTCATTCTGAAAGTTTTTAAATAATATGCTATGGTGTTTGATGGAGGAAAGTTGCACAATGCTAGTGTTCAAGTCAATGGGTGGGACCTGAGGATTATGTTAAAACTGCCTGATGCAATTTTATGCGATTATGATAGGCGGTAAAGCCCGTAAGTATCCAAGCTCGAACACTGCATAACTTTCAGGATATACATACGGGGCGACTCCTCCACTAAGGCGCAAGAGCCTTCCCTCACTGCTTTCTCACAGTGCAAGAAGCAGAAACATAAAATGGTATTTGAAATACCATTTTATGTTTCTGCTTCTCGCACTACGAGAAAGCAGAAGTGTATGCCTGGTTGGGGGCGGGCGGGAGTGGCTTGTCCAATGCTGTGGGCCATGACTGTTTGGTCGGCTCTCTGGGGCCGACCGAACCAGGCAGACGCACTCTGCCGTTTCTCTATGTAGGCTATGAAGCCTGCACAGAGAAAATGTAAAGTGGGGGCCGCTCGGCCCTCACGCCCACATGGCGGTGCGGCGCCCCCCCTCCCCCAGCCTTTCGGTGTTGGGGGTGTGTCGCGGGTCGATGACGCGCGCGGCGCGCCCCCAACCCCGATGGGCTGATGCCTCCCCCGTGACCCGGAAGCAGCTTTTCAGCTTCCGGGGCAGGGGGGCGGGACGGTCGGGGGGCGGGCCATCTGGGCCGACGACCCCTGGTGCAACTTCTCGATAAAAGGCGCGGGGAGCGAGCTGGGCGCCCTCTTGCCCCTGGCTCGCTCCCCGCGTCTCCCGTGTGCCCCACGCTTGGGGCGTGCTAATTTTTCGTTGTGTTTTGCAGGTCGAGGATTTGGAGGTCTGACGGAGTATACGGAGGAAGCAGGGAGGTCCAGTGAAGCCGGTTTGGAGATAATCTTCGCGTAGCATTGCAAGTGAAATGGCAAGGCAGCGTGTGTCCGCAATCGTGAGTCTTGTGCCGGTGGTTATAAAGGATCTCACAGGACAAGGGTTCGAGCCCCGCAACCGCGGTCAAATCACATAAAGTGCCAGGATTTTTAGCGTCGGATCGGTAAGGTGTAGAGGGTGGTTGGTGCCGGTCGAGCGCGAGATTCGGTTGCAGGGGGTTTCCTCTGTTGCACGCTTTTGACCAGGTTGCTGTTCCTTGGTGGGGGCGAAGCAGGATACAGCAGGGCAGCCACTGGAGGGGGGACTAAATAGAATATTGCTGGAATTAGAAATGGTTTGAAGCCAGTTCATCGCTCATTTTAATTTTCTCAAGGAGGGGGCGAAGCAGGACCCAGCAGGGAAGCTGCTGGAGGGGAGACCAAGTGGTGTTAAACATTTTAAACCCGGTTTTGGAAGTAATTTTTTGAGATTGGTGTAAATTGTGGGTCTGGATAAGGGTTTGGTTGCTGCAAGCGTATTCCAGGCACTGGTATTCATTTCACAAAGTGTTGTCCAGGCTATTAATATTTGTTTTCCCCTAGGAAGCTTGACTCTGGTGTTTCTTTCCGGTGGCGGACAACAGATCACGGGCGCAGAGCACAGCAACGGGCTGAGGACAGACGGGTCATCGGTGGTAAGGGGAGTGAGGCGGGCCTGCATTTCATTGCTTCTGGGGGGCCGCGGGGCTTGAGACCTTCCTACAAGGGGTTGGCGCTCGCCCACACGCTAAGGCTAGCTTGGTGTGTTTTGCGGTCACAGTTGCATGGTGCTTACGGCTATCTTCACATCCTCCATCTGAAAGAAGGTACAATCGCCGGTGTTTGGCTAGGAGTAGGTTGCATTAAGTATATGGAATATGCCGGGGGCACGAGTTAATAGGAGTTCCCGCATGGAGCAAATGATGCAGGCTATGATGCGCAGGATGTCGGCGATTGATAGGCGCTTGGGTAAGGTGGATGAGTTGGGTAGGAATGTGGCCGAGATTAATCAGAGGTTGGACGGGCCTCCGGGTCCACAAGGCAGGCCAAAAAGGATAGTCAACCCACCACTGCCTAGAGGTGATTTTGTCACCCCTCCTAAGAGGGGCAAGGCCAAGAAGAGCGCACGCACAACGCCCAGGAAGTCAGCTGAGGGGGAGTGCCTAAGGATGCTCCCGTTATGCCCCCATTGACACCGGCGGTGCCAGCTCCTCTTTTACCAGCATTGCCGGTCGCCCCAGTCGGGGTCTTTCCCCCTGCCACCCCTGTGACCATTGACCCCGTTGGGGTCCCAACCCCCCCCCGAATAATGTTGTCCCGGTGGAATTGGCATCCCAGATAGCCGCTGTTTTACCCTGGTTACAGTTGGGGGGGGGTATTGCCATCCTCTCAGGATCATTCAGCAGAAGCCTTGAAACTGGTTGAGATGATTAAGCTGGCCAGGGCGGGGGAAGGGGCACCATTGGCATCAATTACTCCCCTAACAGGTCCGCCAGCGAGCAGACGGCAAAGAAGGATGGGGCGACGTCGCAAGGCATTGACAGTGGTAAGGAGGTGGCTTTGCCTTTACTTAAAGATGGTGCTATGCCCTCCAGGAAGGAGAATTTGGGGCAACATGTGTCTCAGGCTGTGAAAGAGATGATCTGGGCGGGCAAATATATTAACATTTTCTCCTTGCTGCTCGATAATAGGGAACTTGAATACGCCAAGTCACAAAAGGAATGGATGTTGCCCAGTAAATGGAGAACAGAGTTGGTTAAGTTCAGAGTAGAGGAGACATTTGTTAACTGGATGAGGGCCTTTTCCGTGTTTAGTGCCATTACAGCTGAAAGGTCACCCAATTTACAAGCTGAAATGGCCTGCTACCAGAGCAGGATTGCCATGTGGAGCGAGACACAAGTGGGGAATGGGTGGAAGGAATATGACATTTCATTCAGGAAAACTAAGGAATTCAACCCCTCTCTAGCATGGGATATGGTGGATTCCTTGTCATGGTACAATCAGATATCTGGGGGGGCAGCAGCGATGGGGGCAACCACTTCACAGAAAATATACCCGGCCAAGCCGCAACAGCCCTTTCGGCATGCGCAAGGGAGTGAGGTACCAGGAAAGGGCAAGGGGTGGGGGGATAAAAAGGGCGTATGTTGGGATTTCAACAAACGGTCCTGCACTAGGGCAGCGGGCACTTGTAAGTTCAAACACGCCTGTTCCTTGTGCGGGCACCCCTCACACCCCGAGACCTCCTGCAGATTTAAGGGTGGCAACCAGGGCTCCAGGGGAAGAAGGAAACCTGAATAGACTTGAGGAGGGTTTAATATCGCACACTCCAATTGATGTCATGGCAATGATTCCCTGGCTGAACAGATACCCAGATCACGCAGCAGCTAAAGTACTTCAGGAGGGATTTTCTTGGGGTTTCAGGATACCGGCAGGAGGGTACACAGGCAAGACTGAGTGCAGGAATCAACTGTCGGTAAAACATAACCCAGGGGTGGTGGCTGCAAAAATTGAAAAAGAATTACGCCTGGGTAGGTTAGCAGGACCTTTTGACGAGGTGCCAGTGCCCAACTTTGTTTGTTCCCCACTTGGTGTGGTACCTAAAAAAGAGAAAGGCGAATATAGACTCATTCATAATCTCTCAGCCCCAAGGGGGGCATCCTTGAATGATGCTATAGATGAGAATGTCTGCAAAGTAAAATATGCCTCTTTTGACCAAGCGGTGGTGTTGCTCAGGGGCCTGGGTCCAGGGGCATTGATGGCCAAGTCGGACATAGAGTCTGCGTTTCGTCTTCTCCCCGTACATCAGGGGGATCACCACCTTTTGGGGTTCAAGTTTGATGGGAAGTATTACATGGACAAATGCATGCCCATGGGTTGTTCGATCTCGTGTGCTTATTTCGAGACGTTCAGTTCCTTCTTGGAATGGGTGATGAGGCAGGCAACCGGGCATCAGCAGGTCATGCACTACCTGGATGACTTTCTCTTCCTGGGCGTGGCTGGGTCCCGGACGTGTGAACGGGCATTGCAGGAATTTTGCACGCTCATGCGTGCTTTTGGGGTCCCGCTGGCGCCGGGGAAGACAGTGGGGCCAGCGACTTGCTTAGAATTTCTGGGCATTGAAATAGACTCAGTTGAGTGTTGTTTCAGGCTCCCAAAGGAGAAGGTGTCTAAGTTCAAGGCGGCACTACGCGTGTGCCTGGCCAAAGAGAAGGTCTCGTTACAACAGCTTCAGGAAACAGTGGGCCAGTTGAATTTCGCGTTGAGGGTGATACCAATGGCTCGCCCCTTTTCTCGCTCCATTGCGCAGGCTATGAAGGGCCTGCGAGAAAAACACCACCGCACTAGACTGTCGCTTGAGGTACGCCAGGACATGCAGATATGGATGGCATTCCTGGAGGACTTCAACGGCAGGGTTGTGTGGTCCGGCCCCCCCACTACTTCAGCAGAGTTAGGTTTATGGACTGACGCTGCTGGGAGTGTTGGGTTTGGTGCCATCCTTGGAAACAAGTGGGTCACCCACAGGTGGCCGGACGAATGGGTGTACAGTGGGTTGACAACCAACATTGGTTTTCTGGAGTTGTTCCCCTTTTGGGTTGCATTAATGGTCTGGCCAGAACTTCTGCGTAACAAATCAGTGATATTCTGGTCAGACAACATGACGGTGGTGGAGTGCGTCAATCAGCAAGCGGCACGCTGTAGGTTCATACTCCGCCTCTTGAAGGAGATTGTGTTGAGATGCTTGCAATTGAATGTTGTCTTCAGGGCAAAACATGTACCAGGTGTCCTTAATAATGCAGCTGATGCACTCTCTCGACAAAAAATGCAGGTATTCAGGGAACATCTTCCATCAGCAGAGCCTACACCGACACACTTCCCGTCAGCGCTTTGGTAGATTGGTGCCCCCAATTACAGGACCTCGTGGCGGCTAGCTTAGCCCCCAAGACAAGGACAGCGTATGAAGGGGCGTTTGGTTCATACTGCACTTTCTTGGGGCATGACTGGGAATCCAAATGGGCTCTAGAGAATAGCTTTACGGACTATCTGGGTAGATTGCACCAGGAGGGTCGATCAGTGGCCACGGCAAACAGGCATAGGGCAGCTGTCTTCTTCTACGCACAGGCAAAGGGAGTGAAAGATCCAACTAACAGCTTTGCGGTGCGGAAGGGTCTGAGGGGTTGGCGCCGCTAACAAGGCAGCTCGGCTAATACTAGGAAACCAATAGGCTTGGGGAGGCTGACGGCATTACTGCCTGCATTGCATGACGTCTGTAGCTCAGGTTGGGAGATTCAATTGTTTAAAGCAGCGTTCACATTAGCCTTTTATGGAGCATTGAGACTGAGCGAGTTGGTGGCAGCCTCTAAGGCAGATAGGCAGGGGGGTATCCAATTCCTGAACACAACAATACAGGGAGACACATTGTGGGTGACAATTTTGAGATCAAAAACTGATCAGGAGGCGCGGGGGGAGACTGTGGTACTGCACAGGGCGAGGGCCAATCCTTGCTGCCCGGAACACCATGTGGAGACTTTCATCAGGCAGAGAGGTGGAATTTTGGGTGGATCGCTCTTAGTACACGCGGACGGCACCCCTTTGACCAAATACCAGTTCAGAAGAGTCATGGAGTTGACTATTACCAGGGTGGGCCTTGACCCGAAAGAATTTGTCACGCACTGATTTAGGATAGGCGTGTGGCACTTTGAAATTTGGGACCGCGTGTGAGACAGGGCCGTACCCCTGTCTATTCCGGTATTAGCGAACCGCGAATGGTCAATGCGGTATGTACAAGGGCTTTATATAACGTTTCATTGATAAATGCACTATGTATACGATATTATGCATTGACTACGTGGGTTCCATCTTAGAGCGGTGGCCATCTTATGGTTGCCCTCACATAGGCTACATTTTATGAAGCAAATACGGGCCTTTAGAGCACATGTGCCTTCCTTTGACTTCTCTGTGACCTGGGCAGCTTGGCTCCGCTGCCCCAGGTCAGTCCGGTCTCACGAGCTCCCCGTCCTACGGCCACCTGTGATTAGCATCAGGGTTTGACACACCATAAAGCCTTTTCATCCCACACAAGCCTCCGGCTAATCTCTTTCACACCTGACTCTTCCTGCTTTATGGCTTGTTTTCCAAACAGGAGATGCTCGTGTTTATTGGGGCCTGTTGATATCTGATGTGGGATCTGAGCCTTGCTGGGTAAATAATTGTGGGCTGGCTTAACTGGAATGTGGGATGGTCATCATGACTCTGCCTTTTCGTTTGTAATGAATACATGTATATGGCCATATCGTAAAACAAGGAATGTGTGCCTGAAGCATGATATTTTGTATTTAAGGAGAAGCCCGTTTCTGTAACTTTAAGCAGTCTCCTGAGAACATACATGCTGTTTTACTTCTCGGATACCTGTAATTGGTCTGCAGACAATAAACTGATCTTTGACTTCACCCAGAACACTCTGTGTTTCTGTAGGTCTGAAACAGGAAGAACCCGAAGTCTTAGGGTGTGTTCCCCTGCACCGCTGGGCTTAAAATTCCCAGTACTTCAGTTGGCGCCCAACATCGGGTGATTTCAGCGGTACCGGTCCAAGCCAGAGGTTCGTGAGGAGCTTTGTGTGGAAATTCTGGAGGAAGGCCGCCACTTCATCGACCCCTGCATGTCGACGTGGTCCGAAAGTCTTTTCTGCGAGGTTCTCCACGTCCCGACGGCTACGAAGGACTGCTGCCCTGATTAATCGTCCTGTTTTGGACCCTTGACGATTTTGGTAGAGCGAAACAATCGAGAGAGTCTTCTGGTGACGCCATCGATCATCGATATTCAGTTAAGTATAAGTGGAGCGTCTCCCAGTTTGTTTGGTAACATTCGGGATTTTTGGTATCCTTCGGGATCGCTTTGATTTGGAGCTTGCAAGCGCCAAAGCCAGAGGACTCGTGTATTCACGAGACTATCGTAATCGATAATCCTTTGAAGTTTGAAACTAGACTAGTGAGCGAAGATGCCTGGTTCTAGTGTATTTGGAAGATTGTTTTGTTTGGGTTGTGGAAGGGATTTCCAGTTAGAGGATTCATGTCCGGTTCCTCCAATTGGAACTCCAACTTATGAGCTTTATGTAAAACATGGCGTGGGCCCCATTGCATATAATGAAGTATGGATCCGATACACCAGAAAGGACGGTGTTTTAAAATGGCCCCAAAATGGTAGTTTCGATACAGATATCTTAGATAATTTGGAAGTTAAATTGTTTAAAAAGAAAGCCCGGCCGGCGATGTTTGATTCTTTCCGCCTATGGCGAAAGGAAGCCAAACAGAAGGAAATTAAGCTAGCGAAAAGGAATAAGAGAGAAAGGGGTATGTCAGTGATGCAAGCGGCTGTGCAATTTAAAGATAACGAGGAGGAACAAATGAATGAACAGTTACATAGACAGCGCAAACTAGGGATCGATAAATGTTACCCTGTTTTGTCACCCCTTATGCAAGATGAAACAAAAGAGAAAGAGAAAGATTCCCTAATGTCCCATTTGCTAAGTTCGCCACCTCCGTATGCGCAAAATGCCACAGCGCCTCGACAGCTTGTAAATGCGCAGCCTCCAGTTAATGTGCTGCAAGCCTTCCCACAGCCGCCAGCTCCTCCTCAGTTGGCTCCTATCCCTGCAGCCCTCTCAAGGGCCGCCAGTTGTGTTACCTATTGCCCCCGCGCTTCCTGCGACTTTGCCTAGTATGTCAGCTGCCTCCCCTGGCGCTCCTTCTTGCACTACCCCGGTACCTGTATCTGAATCCGTTTTTCTTCCCTCTGTCTATCCCCCTGTTTTCGCATCAACTTCTCCTTCAGCACGACAACGACTAGCTAATGTGGTTACTAGTTTAATGTCGCCTCTCTTTGGGTCATCTAGTGCGACTCCTGGTTTACAACGTAAGCAACTGCGTAGTCAGCTGCCTGGTCCCGACGAGAAAGAGGTGTTGGATCATCTGGCGCGTAGGTGGATTGGTTTCCCTTCACTCTATAATGTGGAATCAGTTGTTAACGTTTTCCACCAATGGGATGCCCCAACACAGAGGTATGTCTTTGACAAAATGTGTGAATTCCTCTGTGAGGAATTGGAGGATAATGGTTCAAACCCAAACACACAGGAATTGCGTCGAGTGCGATTTGATTTTGGAATAGGTACAATTGTGGGTCCCAATGTAGATAAAGCAGTTGCGACTTTACTGTCCTTCAGAAATGGCAATTGTCAGCAATCATTGTTCGAACAGGAATTCCCTGTGGGGAAGAAGGTAAAAGCGTGCCAATATCCGATACGTGAGGTTCCTCCAGTGTGGAGACCTGCTGATCCAAATGCTAATCCAGCTGTCCCAGCTCATTTTCAGCGTGTTTGGGTACATGTCCCATGGAAGCGTTCTGAGGTATTAGCGCTTAAACAGACATTGCCTGACCCCCGTAAAAACCCTACAGAATATTATAAGGAGTTATCACAAACTGCAGAATCGTGTGTCATGAATCTGGCCGATATAGATATGTTGTTTGGGAATGTGGTTCCACAGCCTTTATGGGGATCCATTCGTAATGTAGATCATGCTGCAGAATTGGGTAACACATGGGCTAATATCATTGCTGCAGACGCTGGCCAAGTTGGTGGCGCGAAGCCTGACCCTTTAGTTGCAGACCTCCCTGGTAGAATTATTACCTACATGAAAACTTTAATGCCCGCGATGCGCGTGAATTGGGATAAACTATCCGCATGTAAGCAGAAGAAAGATGAGACAGTGTCCGATTTCTTTACCAGGTTTGAAGAAACGTTTATCGACCACAGTGGTCAAGACAGGAGTACCGAAGGTGGCCAACGGTTATTTGTGGATAAATTTGTGCAGAATCTACTTCCCGAGTTGTGTAAGAAATTAAAAGACTCAGAGAGTTCTTGGGCTGTTTCCTCTTCAGCGCAAATACTGCCTACTGCACAGTATTATAAAAATAGAGATAAAGACGAGAAGGATAGAACAGATAAGAAAACGAAAGAACTGAAAACAAAGGTCCTCTTACAGCAGGCTTATCCGCCACGTGGAGGACAGTATAATTATAGGCAAACTCAAGGTACCTATCAGCTGCCCCAACAGTTCCAGAATAATCAGCAAATGAATGGGTATTATCAACCATGTATCCCTGTAGGTCCCAATCAATGTTCATATTGCAGAGAGGAAGGTCATTTCAAGTATAGTTGTCCTAAATTAATGCAGCGTACTAGTAATGCGTATGGCGCAAGAGGTAGAGGTGGTCAGCAAGCTCCTAGAGGCAGAGGGCGTGGAAATGTTCCCCAGAACGCGCGTCCTCTTCCGCCTCTAAATACCATAAATAGCTTTGATCGGCAAGCCAATGCAACTGGTAATACAGCTCAGTACTACAATAATGATTATTATGCAGAAGACGACAATGTCGAAGGTAATGATTATTAGGACAGCCGTAGACAGAGAGAGGGAGTTGTTTCAGTGCCAGTGGATCAGAGCGGACCATATGTTAAAGTGACTACAGCGGGTGTAACAGAGCCCTTTCTGCTAGACACTGGTGCTGCAAAGAGTTCAATCATGCATTCAAAACTCCCTGGCGCGCCTTTGTCTGGCGAAATGAATGTTTCAGTAGGTTTTTCTGGCACCCCAGTTAAGAACCCGATTTCTAGTCCTATGTCACTTTCTGTTGGACCTTGTGAGCTAAAAGCACCCCTCATCCTAACGACAGGTTGTGGTGAAAATCTATTAGGATTAGATTTGTTAAAAAGATTGCATGCGACGCTATATTGTTCTCCCTCAGGAGTACAACTTACATTAGGTAAGAAAGTTATTTCCCCGATGTATTTGTCTAAGAATGCAATGCCACCTGAATTGTCATCCCTTACGGATGTCCTTTGGGCTACTGGTCCCAATGATGTGGGTCTCCTGGAAATACCGCCATACGTGGTCACTTTAAAGGCCAATGTCAGATTGCCACGCATTCGAGTATAAGATCTCCAATGAAGGTCAGAAAGCGTTGTTAGCAATTGTCAGCGATTTGATTAAAAAGGGTGTAATTGAAGAGACAAGAGGCAACGTTTGCAATAGTCCTGTTTTACCTGTCTTAAAACGAACGGACCCTTCACAGCCACCTGTTTACAGATTTGTGATTGATCTTAGAGAGGTTAATAAGATTGTTGTGCCACAGTTTCCAGTTGTCCCTGATATAACTGCCTTGTTAACTATGATTCCAGCCTCCGCTGCATGGTTCTCAGTGATCGATTTGAAGAATGCTTTCTTTAGCATCCCAATTGCAGAGGAGAGCAGAGACATTTTTGGCTTCAGTTTAGGAGGTCGAAGCTTCCGCTTTAAACGCGCTCCCCAGGGCTACTGTGAAAGTCCATCAATATACAGTCAGGCTTTAAAAGCGCAGTTTGATGCACTGGTTTTACCCAGTGGCGCTATCCTTATTCAGTACGTTGACGATTTGCTAATCGCCGCGGATACTGAAAAGATTTGCAAAGAAGCTACATTGTCATTG
This sequence comes from Triturus cristatus, assembly GCF_964204655.1. Lineage (NCBI taxonomy): Eukaryota > Metazoa > Chordata > Amphibia > Caudata > Salamandridae > Triturus > Triturus cristatus. The sequence goes on from NC_140589.1 coordinate 302,807,045, forward strand.
TTGCGTCATTTGTCTGCCTTCCATCACAAAGTGTCCCTCTCAAAAATGCAATATTGTCGACAAGAAGTGACCTACTTAGGTCATCTCTTATCGAAGGAGGGAAGGAAACTGACCCCAGAAAGAATTCAAGCCATTGCACAGTTGAGTGTGCCTAGAACACAGAGAGAAGTGCGTGCTTTCTTGGGCATCACTTCATACTGTAGGCATTGGATACCAAATTTTTCTTTGCTGGCAAAACCTTTGTTAGCATTAACATGTAAAGACACACCGAATCCTATCCCATGGTCTGAAGAGTGTCAGAAAAGTTTTTGGGAATTGCGTAATGCATTATGTTCAGCTCCTGTGTTGGGTCCCCCCGACTACAGCAAGCCTTTTACATTGTATGTTCATGAAAAAGATGGTTGCGCATTATCAGTGTTAACACAGCCTTTTGGCGACAGACCGCGTCCATGCGCATATTTTTCGTCAACCTTGGACCCGGTAGCGAGGGCATTGCCAAGTTGTCTGAGAGCCACAGCCGCCGCAGCTATGTCTATTCGACAGTCTGCTGGCCTAGTGATGGATAATACATTGATTGTTATGGTTCCACATGCTGTGGACACATTGTTAAACAGGACCAAGAAACAGCACTTAACTAGTGCGCGATTGTCAGGATATGAATAAACACTGTTAGCAAATCATATACACATAAAGAGATGCAACACGTTGAATCCAGCTACATTATTGCCAATTCCAGCAGACCTAGATGACATTGAGCAACACAATTGTCTGTTCAGAACAGAAGAAGAGACAAAAGGGAGAATAGATCTTAAAGATACTCCCTTGACCGAGTGTGATGGTACCTTATGGGTGGATGGTTCGTGTTTCAAGCTTCCAAATGGTGATACGACTGCTGCATATGCTATCACGACTTTGCACACGATTGTGGAAACTGCACATGTGCCACATAATTCGGCCCAAGCAGCAGAATTAATTGCCCTTACAAGAGCATGCGTGTTGTCTGAAGGAATGAAAGTGAACATATATACGGATAGCCAGTACGCCTTTGGCGTGGCTCATAGTTTTGGGCGATTGTGGAAAGAACGTAGGTTCCTGACTTCGCATGGAGCTAAGATTCAGAATGGCAAGTTGGTGAATGATCTCCTTGAGTTGCTGACCCTACCGTTACAAGTTGCGATTATGAAATGCAGTGCGCACAAGAAAGTCACGGATGATGTTGGTCGTGGTAATGCGTTTGCTGATGAAATCGCGAAAGAAACAGCAAAAGATGTGAAGACTCGGATGTATGTTGCAGGCCCTGCAAGATGGGTTGGTGATGTTGGAATGTGTGAAAACACAATAGAGAGTGTGAAGTCCCTTCAAGCTGAAGCCACAGAGAAAGAGTTGAGCAAGTGGAGAGAAAGTATGGGTAAATTGGATGAGAATGGTTGTTGGATTGATTTGTCAGAACATCGGCGATGGTTGTTACCTGATGCATATGTGCTTCCAGTGGTTACTATGGCACATGGAATGGCACATATCAGTATGAAAGGAATCTGTAAGTTGTTGGCTCCAGTATGGCAGAATGCTGGAATTCCCAAGTGTGCAGAGAATGTGGTCAAGAATTGTATGGTATGTTTGAAGTACAACCCTGGTAGGGGAACCCCAACTCCAGCTGGTCATTTTGCGCCTCCATCATATCCATTTGAAGTTTTGCAGCTAGATTTTATCCACATGGAAAGGTGCAACAACCTGAAATATGTTTTGGTTGTTGTTTGCGCTTTTTCAAAATGGATAGAAGCATATCCCCTAAAAGACAACACTGCTTTATCCACTGCCAAAGCCCTTGTGAAGGAATTTTTTCCTAGGTTTGGAATGCCAAGAATGGTGTGGAGTGATAATGGGAGTGAATTTGTGGGTCGAGTGATGAAGAATGTGTGTGAGGGATTAGGGATTAAGCAGAAGTTTCACGCTGCAAATCACCCCCAATCAGCTGGATTAGTAGAGTGCTACAATGGCACTCTGAAGCTAAAGCTGGCCAAAATCCAGGCGAGCTCCGGTCTTAAATGGCCTGACGCTCTGCCTTTAGCACTCCTATCCACAAGAATGACTGTGCATTCACGAGTGGGACTTAGCCCATATGAAATAATTTTTGGCCGCCCGGCCAATGTATGGGGTGTGCCAAGACCGACAAAATTCAGCGAAATCGAACATCCAGTACTGCTTGATTATTTGTCTGAATTGACGGCTAAATTGTGTGTTTTACACCAACAGGTGCATGATACTCTCCCCCAGGCCTCTGAAGCTCCAGGACACCCTATTGACCCTGGCACGTGGGTGCTCATCAAGAACTTCCAGCGAAAGAGCAACGATGAGCCCCGTTGGATTGGCCCTCACCTCGTACTTCTGTCTACGAGATCAGTGGTTCGAGTAAAGGGGAAGAAGAACTGGATTCACGGCGCCCACATCAAGAGGATCCCTTTGCCTCTACCATATGACCAGTGGGTCCAGGAGGGTATCGCCGATTCTGAAACAGACACTGTACCTTGTTTTGTGCCGTTCAGTGATGCACGCGTAAGAGGCACAACTTCAGCACATCAGAGTGACGACATTTTGCAAGAAGCTGTGCCACCGTCAATTCGATTGGACACCACAGAGCCTGAACTCTTGTTTCAAGATCAGACAGTACCTGGCCGTTTCCACTACAACCTGAGACCAAGGCCTATGGGCAAATAAATATTCTTTTCCTTACCTTTTTGTTTTTGATAACCATAGCTCTCCCATCGGAAGGACTTTCTTGATTTTTTGTTTTTCGAACCACCATCCGGGTTCAGCCACAGGGTCGCGGTGCCAAGACTTTGGGGTACAGGCCGAAGACGTTAGGTCAACGGTTCTGGTTGGTCTAGGGCATTCCCTGGACCGACAGGCGTACTCCTTAGCAGAAGATACTCACCCGCCGCGAGCGGCACGATTAGAGGATGGAGTTTTTCAAGATGGAGAGACTCGCTGAGGAAATGAACTTTAAAACGAAAATGTGTAAAATAATGAAGAGCAAACATTTTGTATTATTATGTCTGTTTATACTATGTAGTATGATGGTGTTTACTGTAGGATTTGCATTCTTCTCCTCTCAAGAGCCCATTGCACCCACTGTACAGCCTATACCTCCTCCTACTGCCTCCTTGCACTCTTTTCACCCTCTGCCTGAACACGAACAAGCTAGACGATCAGAGTTTGTAAACAACTCGTTTATTCAGCTCCTGCACCAGCACCAACTAGTCATGAATACAACCAATTGCTGGGTGTGCGGTTTAATGCCACATACCATTAATAAGGGTATTCCTTATCTAGTGCTGCCGTTTAGTTACAATGGATCGTCATGGGCATTCCAGACCATGTTTCTCTTTGCACTAGATGCCTACTCCCCGCGACAACCGCGTTCCATCAGACCTAGCACAAATAATAAGGCTTTAATGAAAGGAGTTGCCGATATGAGCAGAGATATCGACGCATACTCATCTATACCCAAGGATGAATTGAGAGCTTATGTAGGGTGGAACGCGACAGGGTATAGTATTAGTCTGGGTGAAAGACAGCGAAAAATGTAATCCCCAATTTGGGTCGTACCCCACATGGGTCGGTTCTGTTTACAAGGTAATGGTCAGAATCCAAGAGCTCAGCTGGGGAGAAGTGACTGTACTGAAACGTACACTTTTCCATCACAGTTTTCCCCTGCGTTTTTGGCTGCCAAGGGTACATATTTTGTCTGCAATGACCGAGCATATACATGGTTGCCCCCTGATTTCTCGGGCACATGTTATATTGCAAATCTGCTACCGCCAACATTTACTGCTGCCTCTGACTATAACAAGACCAGAGTTGTAAGAGGCGTGATTAGTCAGGAGGATACTGCCGGTCAGGAAGCGGGAGACTTCTTTTTGGGTTTCCTGCCGTTTTGGGGACCTATGGTCAATGGTAGGAACCTGAGACAACTGACTCGTGTGGTTGAATCCACTGTCAATGTTACGGCTGGTGCCCTTGGTAATTTGACAGCTGAGCTCCAAGCGGATCGCCTCATGACTTTGCAGAACCGCATGGTTCTAGACGTTATACTTGCAGACCGTGGTGGGGTATGTAAGGTTATCCAATCTAGCTGTTGCATTTTCATACCAGATAACGCTCCAACGGTTTATCAAGCCATCTCCAAACTGCATAAAATATCTGAATCCATACACGTGGATAAAGGAGATTGGTCACTGGTGGGGTGGTTCTGGGAACTGATATCTGCCTGGGGTTGGAAGATTCTGATGGTCATTGGAATGATCTTAGCCATCCTTTTCCTGTTCTGTCTGTGCATACAGTGTGCTCCTGCGATATGTGGCCTCTGTGCTACATTATGTGTAAGGAAACCTGTATCGAGGGACGAGCTAAGTAATAGGATGATGCTACAGCAACATCTCCATGACTTCGTGAATATTGACCTAGACTCGGACTGATGTGAGTATAGTTATTGCCTATGTAAGGGCAAAAGGAGGGTCTGTGGTACTTTGAAATTTGGGACCGCGTGGGAGACAGGGCCCTACCCCTGTCTATTCCGGTATTAGCGAACCGCGAATGGTCAATGCGGTATGTACAAGTGCTTTATATAACGTTTCATTGATAAATGCACTATGTATACGATATTATGCATTGACTACGTGGGTTCCATCTTAGAGCGGTGGCCATCTTATGGTTGCCCTCACATAGGCTACATATTATGAAGCAAATACGGGCCTTTAGAGCACATGTGCCTTCCTTTGACTTCTCTGTGACCTGGGCAGCTTGGCTCCGCTGCCCCAGGTCAGTCTGGTCTCACGAGGTCCCCGTCCTACGGCCACCTGTGATTAGCATCAGGGTTTGACACACCATAAAGCCTTTTCATCCCACACAAGCCTCCGGCTAATCTCTTTCACACCTGACTCTTCCTGCTTTATGGCTTGTTTTCCAAACAGGAGATGCTCGTGTTTATTGGGGCCTGTTGATATCTGATGTGGGATCTGAGCCTTGCTGGGTAAATAATTGTGGGCTGGCTTAACTGGAATGTGGGATGGTCATCATGACTCTGCCTTTTCGTTTGTAATGAATACATGTATATGGCCATATAGTAAAACAAGGAATGTGTGCCTGAAGCATGATATTTTGTATTTAAGGAGAAGCCCGTTTCTGTAACTTTAAGCAGTCTCCTGAGAACATACATGCTGTTGTACTTCTCGGATACCTGTAATTGGTCTGCAGCCAATAAACTGATCTTTGACTTCACCCAGAAGACTCTGTGTTTCTGTAGGTCTGAAACAGGAAGAACCCGAAGTCTTAGGGTGTGTTCCCTTGCACCGCTGGGCTTAAAATTCCCAGTACTTCAGGCGCAGCCACTGAGGCAATCACAAGGGGTCTGAATGTGAGCAGTGTTAAAAGAATTGGGAGATGGTCACCCAATTCCAATTGCTACAAACGGTATGTGCGGGTACACATGATGTGAAAGTACCTAGAGTTTTCTGACGTAGGCTGTTTTTATGGTTTTTGCAGTGTCTTCGCTCTGTGACGCAGGCGGAGTACTGGTTTCGGGCCATCATCGGGATCTATCTGCGACTCATCACGGCGTGAACAGTCAGGACCACAGAACACGGTCAAGCAGGGTTTGGATTGTTGGTGATTCATATGTTAATCGTGCTAAACATGTCTTTTTTACAGGCGCGGGTAGAAGGGAGCTAGAGCACATGGGTCTGTCCATCTCTTTCTTTGGGAGGGGGGTCTCTGCCTCAGTCAGTTTCGGGGATTTTTTGCAGAATTGGTCGCCCAACATGCAGCCCCACTGGCGGTGGTGATTCTTCATCTAGGGGGGAAGGACCTTGCTAGACTGGGTAGGAAGGTCCTCCTGGAAGAGATCATTTCAGCAGCGGGTTGGGTAAGGAGGGTGTGCCCTGACTGCACTGTAGTCTGGTCCCAGCTGATACCGCGGCTGCAGTGGCGTGGGGGTGATTCCGTCAGGGCATTGAATCACTCGGTAAAGAAGATCAATACCAAGTTAGATAAACTGTTCCGAACCACGCATTTACAGACCATCCCACATGGGACTATTTGGGGGGATGACTTGTATTTACAGGATGGGGTCCATTTGACTCAGGCAGGGAATTCAATATGGTGTGAGAATATCCTGGCTTGGGGGAAGGGCTTTGTGAGGTAGGGAGGACCTTTAGGCAGGAGTTGTGGGGGGACCAGATCATCGGGAAACAATGCTGGCCTGTGGCGGTAAGGTCATGATCGGTGAGCAGCAATTTAAGGTCCTAGGGGGGGCGTCACCACCCACGGAGGGGGCGGCCCAGGGGGAGGGGCCACTGGTCCCTCCTAGAACTTCAGGGGCAGGAATATCCGCTAGCTGCTAAAAATGCGGGGGAGGGAGTCACGCTTTCCTTAGGCTGGTAGCCACCCCGCACATATATCATGACGTCAGCATATGACGCAGAGTGTAAGGGCCCTCCTTGTTGGTTAAATGGAGTTCACGATGCCGACGGGGTAGGCGGTCCCCTGTCGCGCATGCGCACCTGTGGGTAAGGGCGTGGTTAGTAGGACTTGACACCGGTTAGCGACCTTGCCGTCCGGCCAGAAATGTTAGAATGCAAAATTCAGGCAGGATGTTAGATTCGGATAGGAAACACGCTGTATTAGACGTTTGTTAAGGTTAGCCTTTGATATTTGTCTACAATACTGTAAATCTAATGTCATGAATTTTGCTTATTCTTAACATAATTGATGTAATGTTGATATTCATCCTTTATTATTTTGTATAATAAATACGGCCGGGGGGTCCCTGACCCCCCACCTTCCAAAGACTACTTGCCTATGTCAATCCTTCAAGGTGGTGTGGAAAGCTGGGAGGGGAGGGTAGCCAGTCACGGACCATGTGTAAAGTGGGGGCCGCACGGCCCTCACGCCCACATGGCGGTGTGGCGCGGGGCGATGACGCGCGCGGCGCGCCCCCAACCCCGATGGGCTGATGCCTCCCCCGTGACCCGGAAGCAGCTTTTCAGCTTCTGGGGCAGGGGGGCGGGACGGTCGGGGGGCGGGCCGTCTGGGCCGACGACCCCTGGTGCAACTGCTCAATAAAAGGCGCGGGGAGCGAGCTGGGCGCCCTCTTGCCCCTGGCTCGCTCCCCGCATCTCCCGTGTGCCCCACGCTCGGGGCGTGCTAATTTTTCCCCACCTACCAGCCCTAAAAACAAGCTACTGAACAATGCTAGTCAGGGTTGCTATGTAAGTTTGACTTAGGCCTTTTTTCCCGTTTAAGTTAGGATTGGTTGTGGTTAGGTATGGATGTTGTCTGTACTTAGGCCTTTTTCCCGTTATACAGTTGTGACTATGTTGTTATTAAAGGGCAATATTGTGGGTACTTATGCCTTTTTCCCGTTATATAGCTGCGATTATGTTGTCATTAAACAGGTAATATTGTGTGTACTTAGGCCTTTTTCCCATTAGTACAGCATGCTTTGTATTTATATGGTCTGGTTTTAGTTTAGTGTAGTTGTCCTTTAGCGAGTTCTTTTTCCCTAGGTTCATCGTCGTATTTATTAGGGTTGGTCAGGCGGTAAGGTCATGATCGGTGAGCAGCAATTTAAGGTCCTGGGGGGGCGTTACCATCCACGGAGGGGGCGGCCCAGGGGGAGGGGCCACTGGTCCCTCCTAGAACTTCAGGGGCAGGAATATCCGCTAGCTGCTAAAAATGCGGGGGAGGGAGTCACTCTTTCCTTAGGCTGGTAGCCACCCCGCACATACATCATGACGTCAGCATATGACGCAGAGTGTAAGGGCCCGCCTTGTTGGTTAAATGGAGTTCACGATGCCGACGGGGTAGGCGGTCCCCTGTCGCGCATGCGCACCTGTGGGTAAGGGCGTGGTTAGTAGGACTTGATACCGGTTAGCGACCTTGCCGTCCGGCCAGAAATGTTAGAATGCAAAATTCAGGCAGGATGTTAGATTCGGATAGGAAACACGCTGTATTAGACGTTTGTTAAGGTTAGCCTTTGATATTTATCTACAATACTGTAAATCTAATGTCATGAATTTTGCTTATTCTTAACATAATTGATGTAATGTTGATATTAATCCTTTAATATTTTGTATAATAAATATGTCCGGGGGGTCCCTGACCCCCCGCCTTCCAAAGACAACTTGCCTATGTCAATCCTTCAAGGTGGTGTGGAAAGCTGGGAGGGGAGGGTAGCCAGTCACGGACCATGTGACCTCCCCGTCCCGTTGTGATTGACTTAGGGGAGGGGAGGGAGGTTGCCTGTGGCTGCTTCGCTTCCTGTTGATGAAAGCAGCAGGAAAACGTGGAACCTGGCCAGGAGCTGAGGCGGCGCAGGACCAGATAGGGTAAGTTTTATTTTGATTTTAATTAAAGCTGTCCTGCCTCCCCCTGGGAACCCATGTGACCCCCCCCCCCGCCCGTCCTCCACCTGCTAGTCATGCCGGCCGCAACTTCAGATGTAGCTGATAATTAACCAGAATTATTTGGGTGTGGAAGTAAACTTTAGCACTGCTACTCACGCTGACAGAGCAGTGCAGAATTACATTCACACTGACAGACTGGTAAATAAAACATGTTCTTTTTTTATCATGGACAGCAGAAGGAAATGGTGTTTTAAAACCAGTCTTTGGTGCAAGTGCTGGTTAAAATGTATTGAATCTGATCAGTGCATTATATGTATAGTGCACTTGTCAATAACAGCAACCTTCTTTTTTATAACTAGTTGGTTGTGCAAACAGTGGTGCAAAAATGCCCCTTCATTGGTACAAGACGTCTGAGAGTAGATGACAGATTTCACTGCCACAGAATTGCCTGTCAGTATGCAATCTGTGCCATCTGGTGTCAGAGGTGTTCTAAAATTAAATGTTTTGTTTGCTATAGGTTTCAGTAAGGTTACAAGATGTCGTCATGACCCAAGGGTGCAGTGCTCCTGGCTTTTCTCCAACAAATCATTGATGTAGGGTGTGTTATTTTAATTGGCCCAAAGGAAATGATTCAGAACTACAGCTCCCAGAATGCACTAGCACGTTAAGCGAAAACTCAGGACTAGAGCACCTTGTTATTGGCGAGGTGGAGTCATACGGTAATCTGAGGAGTCAGACAAATCACTTCAAGACTAGCCTGCCTAATATTCATGTTTTTTTATACTTCGTTAAAGGTAATAACCCCCGCACTGTGCCCACTCCAGAGTACATGCCACCTTCCCCCTCGGTATTCATTAGAATGAATAAGCCAACATGCAATCGTACCTTGTAGTGGTCATTTGTTGGTGCAGTTTTATTTGGAATACAGGTATATACTTGTCATAATTTGCATGTCCCTGGTCATAAATCATTACTGGTGAACTGTCATACTTGCGTCATAAATCATATGCATTTGGCATACATCATCTCTGCCATTTATCATGTGCACATCCAAAATAGAAATTAGACTGACAGTTTGTTGGTTAGCTCATTTGAAGGCATTGTCTTTTTTCTTGTCCCTTCTAGGTCATGTCTTTGTTTGGTTGGGTTTGCGCTCTCTTTGCACGTGGGGGGGTAGCTTCTGTCCCGGAGTTAGGCCACAGCTCGCTACCTTGTAGACTCCTTTTGTGCCCTGCCATCCGGCGGAGTCTGAGCTCCGAGTGCCGTCTCCATCTGCTACCCCCTTTTGGTAGACCAACTCACCCAGCCATGAGACATCCCAAAGTGAGTGGTCCTACACACTGCCCTTAGGCCAACTCACCCAGCCGTAAGGCATGCCAAGGTGAGTGGTCCTATTCCGGCACACCACCCTCCGGCGTGCCTCCGTACCAACCATTATCCCCGTAGCTCTCTGCCAACGCTTCGCCTGCTTCCCAGCACTGCGACATTGCTGGTCCTTAGGTGTGGGTGGATGGGACAAAAGTTGTACAGTGCCGACGCTGCTCCCCGCTCCACGAAGATAGGAGCTTACCTGGGGGAGCAGCACTTTTTATCCCCCCGTGACTTTCCCGCCTTGCTGGCGGGTCTCCCCTCATTGGGGGGTTCGTACCCCGCTCACGCCCCCATTGGCGGGGGGCCGGCGCCTATCTGGCGGCCGCTGCTGGGGGGGCGGCATTTTTCACGCTTCTGGGCGCCGAAGCGCGCCAAAAAAACAGTTCTTTCCAAGGGCTCGGTGTCGGTTATGGCCCCGGCCCTCTGCAACAACAGTTCCGACCTTTAATAGAGGAAAGCTATATGGAGTGAGGCAGTGAGTGAGGGGATGTGTATGTTCAAACATCACAAGCTAGATGAAATTTAAGAACATCTTGGGTGCAAAGGATAGACGGAAAACCATGGAAGGGAGGGATGGAGAACAAGAAACAAAGAAAGCGAACTCGAGAGCCTGGAATGTCATGAGATAAAGGCTGTGAAATGGCAGAAGGTGAGGAGATGAGAGTTCCAGGTTGGCCCCTTTCACGCTGCAAACTGATAAGTTCTTACTTGTAGGGGACTTTAATCATCATTTGGAGGCACTTTCTAATGCAGACTCTGCCTGCCTGCTTGCAGCCATGGAATCTATTGATCTCTCCTCCAGAGTAGACAGTCCAACTCACTTGGCGGGCCATGTATTGGACACCATTTTCTTGAACATCCTAGAATTAACAGTTGAACCTCCACAGAGGGTTGGCTGGACGGATCACGCGGTTTTGAGCTTTTCTTGGCCCCACACAAAATTTTGCAGAATTTCGCAACCACGTAAAGTGTTTCGCAGAGGCTGAAAAAAGGTGACAGCCCCGGCCTTTAGCAGGGTCTATACCCCTCCTATCTTCAGGAACTGCTACGACTGTGACCTGGCCTTAGAAATATTTGAGGCCTCTATTACAGAGTCTCTTGACTCTGTTGCACCGCTGAAGATGGTAAAGATACAGACCAGGGCAGCCCTGGCACCATGGTATTCTGATATACTTAGAAGGCCCTGTGTAGGGCAAAATAAAGGAAAATGAGAAAGTCCAAATCTGAGCAAGATGAAAGGTGCTACCGAGAGGCCCATAGAATTTACCTAAACAGCTGTAATGTAGCTAGGAAAACCTATTTAGGCTCTTGCATTATAGGAGCCAAGGACTCCTCGCGCAAGCTCTTTGCCATCTTGAAGGAATTCTCTAATCCAAGGGCAAATAACCCACTCCCGCCGTCGACGCAGGAATTATGCAATAACCTAGCGATACATTTCATTAATAAAATTGACACAATTTATCACTCCTTCTGGCCTGAAGAGAATGTTCATGAGGGAGCCCCCCTCCAGGAAAATTCCTCTTCCCCGATTTTAGAATGCTTCCCTATCATCACCAGCGAACAGGTAGGCGCCCTTCTAGCTCAGGCGAAATCAGGATCTGTTTTAGACTCGGTACCACCTGCGGTCATGTATGAACTATCCTCGGTCGTAGCGGACTCACTTGCAGAGATATGTAACATCTCATTAGCGACGGCGACTTTTGTAATTGAAGAAAGGTGCTGTCATCATAGGTAGACCAGGAGCCAGAGATGTAGTTAAGTAGATTTATTGGTTCAAGTAAGTTAGTATAGGGTGCCCCACCGGGAGCAGCATCCTGCTGCTCAGCCCCACTTAATCCAACTGATCTCTCATTCAAAGCATGCACACACACCCAACATTCTATGACATCATACTCATGCAGGCTGAGCAACCAGGACTAAGAAGCATAGGATACAACATATCTCCTTCCTTTAGAAACAATAAAACAACAAGAAGCAAAGTGAAGAAAATAATCACATTTAGTTTCTTGGAAATTAAATCAAGATGGTCACAAAAATCATATTAGCTAAGTAAATGCATTCTTAGTTCACAATATTAATCAAATTGCATTCTCGGATATTAAGATCAACAAGATCAAATAAAATGATAAGAGATAAATGATTCCTCTCTAATTCACATAAGAACATATAGCATAAATAATTGTGTGCTTTATATAGAATGGTGATGAAACATGTAAGGTCACATTTAAAAATTTGCACATGTTCCAGGCAGGGTGCAATCAAAACAGATTTCAAATGTTTCAAGGAAAATGCAATCACAACACTTACCCAGTACACCCTGAAGAACACCGCAGGGAAAATGCAATCAGCACACTTACCCGGTACACTCTGGAGAACACCACAACCACCTATCTCCCTCTGCTAAAGAACATGAAAAGAAAAAAACGTGCACCTGTTCCAGCATGGATGTAATAACGCACACTAATGATGTGCAAGGGAGAACAAAAATGTAATGCATGCGGAACATTACAGTTTATATAACTAGTGCACTACCAACGCAAGGTTGACGTGCGAGACAAAAGATAAAAAGAATGCACACGACAACTACAACACTAATTCTAGAGTACTCTGCCAACGCAACCCTGACGTGCGAGGCAAAGCACCTTCCCAACACAACCCTGACGTGTGAGGGACATTCCCAATGCAACCTTGACGAGCGAGGGAGACTGCCAACGCAACCTTGACGTGCGAGGCAAAACCATTCCCAACACAACCCTGATGTGTGAAGGACACTCCGAACGCAACCATGATGTGTGAGGGACACTGCCAACGCAACTTTGACGAGCGAGGCAAAACACATTCCCAACACAACCCTGACGTGTGAGGGACATTCCCAACGCAACCCTGACGTGCGAGGGAAAAGCAAAAAAAAATACTGCACGGGGTACACCTAGAAATGGACAAGGTACTTAACACAAACAGAAATCACTGTGCACCTGAAATGAAATGCGTACTAATACTTAAAGAAAATATGCACTTATTCAACAGTGCAACCTCACCCACACTGAAGATTCACTTATATACTGAACACAACTAAATACCCAAAAAAATTCCCCAAATGACATAAAACAATATACAAGCCAAAATAACACCCTCCCATACTGCTCACATTCACCACTCACTATTACCGCTCACAAGTATCACTCACTACCACAAATGATAGCCTCTATGCGTGGCACATAAAGCAAACAGGAAACATTTCAAGACAATATGCACCACGATTGCATGGCATTAAACTTCGACAAGGTCAAAACAAACAAAATATTAGGTGAGCGACCTCACACCCGAGCCCACAGCACAAATAGTGCCAAAATAAATCCTCTTCAGGCCCGCAACGTGAAAGGGAAAAATCAGAAAACAGGCTTGCGGGCAGCAACACACTAGTTCAAAATATAAATGGATCCACAGATCGACTAGCACGCTAGAGTCACTATAGCACGGTGCTAGTGTTGGAAATGATCACTTTGAAAGATACCTCAGTTTGTTGCTCAATGGCTATCATCTTTAAACAGGAGCAGTCACGTGCGTTGGGTTGGTTTCTCCTCTCAGCTAACAGTCTGCCACGCTTGACCCAAAGACCGTTGTTCAATCCTCGGAGATAACTTCCTCTCACTTAGTCCCGGCTTCCGTTGTGCCGATACATTGCCTCTGAACTACTTCATCGAAGAAAAGCTGGATCACGCCTTGCTGCACGCAATGTACTATCTGCAAATTTTTCTAAGGCGCCACCAACCACAATATGGCGGCACGTCTAAAGAAATTCGGCCGGATGGCTATCGGCACGTTCTTGCACCTAAACAACCCTCAGTGGTGCACAAGATTGCCTGGCAACGAAGACTACGCAAAGGAGACCTCGAGGGAAAACCTCTGCGTGACCGAACAAGTGAAGGTAGGAGAGAGCACGCTCCCCGTGACTCGTGCATCATTTTTTAAAAGATGTGTGACAGTTGAACAGGCAATAAGGGCGCATGGCCACGAAAACAAAAATGAAAATATACCTTAAATTCGGCAACATCACTGTCAGGAATCCACCATCCATTGCCTTTAAAAGTGTCGCTTCACATAATTGCCATTAACTGATGGGAATTTGAACTGCGAACTGTGTTCAAGGTTATTACTGATGCCTTTCCAGAGTAGAGAATTCATACGACATTTCGCGCTTCACACTGTGGTCACAAAAATTCTTTATTCGAGACAGACACTGCTTCACGGCTACAACTCACTAAAAGCAGCGCTGTTTGCACAATCACATCTCACTGGAAACTTGCCCTCGATTGCTACAAGTCACGATATGACCACTCACCCGTATGCCTCCTTTTTACCACATGTCTTCGGGATGAAAAAAACGCTCTTGACAGTCTCTTAGTTGCACTTATGATCTTGTGAAGATAAACCTCCTCCAAGTGCTAACCCTTTGCACTTCGACTTCTCCATGCTTCACAATGCATTGACCTCAGACGCTCTTTCCCAAAAAAGGTTTATTTCACAGGGGCACCTGCACTTAGAATACACTTACAGCGGGCCCGATCTTGCCCCTTGCCCCCGACATATCATTTGTTCCAGTTATGAATCTAGAGTCTGTGAGCAGGCACTTTCCAAGTCGCTCAAACCACATAATGTCCAACGCCAAACACATACCTCTGTGGACTGTCTGTTGGAAAAGACACCGGTGGGGCATCCAAGGCGTTGCACAGGCTTAATTTTCAGGCTTCTTTCCGGACACTGGCCATCTTCTTTTAGTTCCTTATGTAATTTCTTGGCTCTTCACGCGTGGTTCTTTTAAAAATCGCCACCATTTTTGTAATTGAAGAAAGGTGCTGTCATCATAGGTAGACCAGGAGCCAGAGATGTAGTTAAGTAGATTTATTGGTTCAAGTAAGTTAGTATAGGGTGCCCCACCGGGAGCAGCATCCTGCTGCTCAGCCCCACTTAATCCAACTTATCTCTCATTCAAAGCATGCACACACACCCAACATTCTATGACATCATACTCATGCAGGCTGAGCAACCAGGACTAAGAAGCATAGGATACAACAGCGATTTTCCCACGTAAATGGAAGAACGCAAGTATTAAGCCTCTGCTTAAAAAGGCCTTAGCAGATCCTATGGACCTACAGAATTATAGGCCAATCTCTCTTCTTCTGTGCTGTTCCAAAATCATGGAGACAATAATTAACCGTCATCTTTCCAGTTATTTAGAACATAATAAAATACTAGATCCATCCCAGTCTGGCCTCCGTACCTCTTATAGCACTGAGGCCGCTCTACTAGAGGTCACGGATACGCTCAGGATGTCACAAGACAAGGACTCTCCAGTCATGTTAGTGCTGCTTGACTTGTCGGCGGCCTTTGACACCATCTCTCATCGTATCCTGTTGAACAGGCTTAGAGAGATTGGTGTCAGAGGCCCGGCTCAGAGTTACTTGTCCGACAGAACACAATGTGTTCAGCTGGACTCATTTGTGTCACCTACAACTGCAGCGGACAAGGGGGCCCCACAGGGCTCTATATTGAGCCCCACACTGTTCAATCTTTATGTCGCTCCCTTGGCCTATATCATCAGAAATCAAGGGTTTGAAACCATCTCCTACGCTGATGATACGCAATTGATAGTACACATTGAGAACAACCCCGCAGAAACCAAGGCTAAGTTTATTACCTGTATGATGAGTATTGCCATCTGGATGATGAAGACATTTTTGCAACTTAACTCCTCTAAAATGGAGATTTTGTTGTTTGGCAAGGCTGAAGAACTGTGGAGCGCTGACTGGTGGCCGACAAAATTAGGAGAAGCACCTGCCCCCAGGTGCTGGGCTAAGAACTTAGGGGTCAGAATAGACAATAAGCTTTCAATGGAAGATCAGATAAAAACCCTCACAGGTACCTGTTATGGGACCATGCGGATACTCAGAAAGATCTTTCCCTGGATCCCTCTGAATGCTAGAAAGACCCTTATCCAGTCGCTCCTTATCAGTCGCATTGATTATGGCAATTCCTTGCTGGTAGGAATTAGGGAAGACCTGCTATCTAAGCTGCAGGTGGTGCAGAATACTGCAGCTCGTCTGGCCCTTAACAAACCAGCACAAACTTCCTCCCTCCCTCTCCTGCGCCTCTTGCACTGGCTTCCTGTAAGGAAACGTGCCATCTTCAAGTTACTTTGCTTGGTCTTTAAGTCCCTGCACGGTCTGGGCCCGGCCTATCTGACTAACAAAATTGAACGCTACCAACCTGGGCGACAACTTAGATCCAGTAATCGCAGCCTGCTCTGTGGCAGGAGAATAAGGAAAGTCAAAATGGGGGGTCGTGCGTTCTCCTATTTGGCCCCCAAACATTAGAATGAGCTTCCTGAACCTCTTTGTGCCTGCCCAAACTTTCCACAATTTAAAAAGTTACTCAAGACCTGGCTTTTCTAACGAGTGAACATCATACTCCTCTTACGTTTGCCTCCTTCTCGGACGCCGAGAGATCCCCTTGGGGATGATTCGTGCACCTTATAAATGAGTTAAATAAATAAATAAATAAAAATATATACTGTAGGGAGAGGAGCAGTGGTGGACTTGTAATAACGAAGGAAGTAGGGAGACTACAAAGACACAACATTTACAAATGAGTTTAGAAAAGTGACAAGTAATTAAAGGAGAGAAGACTGAGGTGAGCGAAAAGTGAATGTATGTGTATGTTATGCCAGGTTTTGTTATAAGATGCATTCTAATGTTATGTTTCTTATTATAAGTTGAATATTACGACATGGGTGGATATGTTTTATTTAATGTACGATTTTAAGTCACTTTGTGTTAGGAGTCACATAGTATTGCCAGGAATTTGAAATCATGACGGATTTGTGAGGTGATGATAAAAATAAATGTCAAGAAATGTTCATAACAGTAGAGAAAGAGCGGTCGAAAGGCAGAGAGAAACATAAAAAGACAGAGTATTTTTAGAGGAAAACAGAGGAAGAGAGAACATTTAAAAGAGAAATACTAAGGGAGCATGCTATGGTGAGGGCTGCCAGCAGACAGGTGATGCGTGATTCGTGTATGGCAGCATGGCAGAGCCATTAGCATGCCTTTTCAAATAAGCATGCATAAGCACAGAGATAATGAAAGAGTGACAAACGAGAAAGGGAGCTGAAAGGACAGAGAATAGAGGTATTAGGAATTCTGCCTAACATACCGTGGTTCAGAGGAAGGTGTTGGAGTTGCATCTTGCCTTTAGGGGGGCGGTAGGTATGGACAGTGCTGAGTTGTACCTGTGGAATGCTTGCGGGGACTGCAGATAACAAGCATTTGCAATGCAATAGGTCTCGCATTTACGCAAGTTTAACCCTTTCGATGCGCATGACGGAGCGGTTCCGTCATGCGCGCGGTTGCAAGAGATTGTTTTTTATATTCTTAATCCAAAAGGGTTTTTATAATTGAAAGATTTCTCAACCCTGATTAATTAAGATGAAAGTCAGTTCGGACTCGAGCTCCACATGCAGCACCACAATGTATTTAACCCTTTAGATTCAAACTTACCAGAAAATACGGGAGAGCCACAAGTGTGTAAAATCAGTTTTATTTGAGAAGTTTGTATAGTGCAAACTCTCCCGAAGGCATTGAAGAGAACCAGATTATATCACACAAGGTCACATTTATTTTTATTCTTTAACACACGGGGAGATTAAGTGGCTTGCCCAGACTCACAGAATGCTGAGCTGATGCCGAGAGTGAGACTCGAAGCTTTAGACCACATTCCTTCTCACATTAACTAACTTTTAAAGTAAAACTCTTGCACTCTAAAGCACGTAATAATCTTTTTCCAGCCTGCAGGCTTTAAATTGGACTGTTGTCCTTGTAAATAATCGGTACATTCTTACTTATTTTAAGCTGCTGTATGCCTGTCTTCGTGTTAATGATGAGTTTTCAATAAAGATTGTTGAAAACAAGACCAAAAGTGTGCCTGCAACTGACCTGGCTGACCTCCACCCACCTCCACCCACTTCCCGGCCACCTTGGCCAATCAGCGTGGGGGCTGTTGTGCAAATGATGGCTATCAGGGTAGCAGGCAGGTCTTTGTTCCACATGTTGGTGTCTAAAACTGAGATGAGAAATGCTGAGCCTCGGCGGAGCGTTTGTATAAAGCAACAAGCATTTGCAATGCAATAGGTCTCTAATCTATGCGAGACCTATTGCATGAGGGAGGGCGGGGCGGTAGAAGGCACGGGCAAAGCTGCGTGAATGGATAAAGTTAATAAAAGAAATAGTACACGCCCTAAGGGGCCAGTAAGCATGGGAGGATAAAAATGATGACATGGCTGTACTTAGGAGGGAATAACAAGCCTCATAAGGAATCAGAAGCCAGAATTTACAAAAGGCAAACACACAAGCCCATAAAAAATAAGGGTGGGGGGAGTTGGCAAAGTTTCTCTCCGTACTCAGCTACCACAGCTTTTCGCAGAGCAGCGCTTGCGTGCTGGCTCATGCTCGACCTAAAAATTGGGGGGCGATAGTGGACATCATCCTTGCTAAACTTCCCCATCTGCTTGGAGTCGCTGTACTATTCGTTTTACATATTTTTCCCTTCCTTGTTTTATTGTTTTTAATGTGTTTATTTATTATATATTTTATTTTTCAATTTTCTCCAGCCTGGCAGATCATGGACATGACAAAAAAGAGGACATACAATATCTTTAGTGCAATGAGGTTGATGCACTGATCTTGGTATGTAGGCAAATGCCTCTTTGCCTGTTAGCAAAAGGTGTCGTGCTGTTGAAGGGCTAAGGGATTCCCCCGGCAGCGCGTCACGTCCAATGGGAGCATGGACGACCCTGCATGCAGATCATAACTATACTGACACTCAAACAAGTCAGTCATCGCTGGGCAGACACTGTTTGCCAGGAGGAAAACCTCTTGCATAATCTGGATCTAGCAGTTCAGGCTCAAACTGGCAAGTCATGTTTCAATATTTATTCATTTCAAAATTGTTATGATTTATTCATTAACCCCTTGTGTGCCCATTACGAGCTGGACTCATCATGGAGCACAGTCGCGCTGTGCCCATGACGAGTCCAGCTCGTCATGAGGCATTCCCTGGGGAATCCCTCTGGTGCGGGCACCAGAGGGATTTCCTTTTAGTGAAAATAGCCTCTTCCCCAGCTCCCGAGGCCCCCCCCCTTTCACTGTAATGACGATCGGCGCGCACGTCGCGCCGACGTCATTACAGTGAAAGTGAAACTGAAATGAGCCAAGAAGCTCATTTTAATTTCACTTTCTACGTGCTCAGGGGGCTATCTCAGCCCCCTGAGCATGTAGAAAGACGGGAGAGGTATTGCTGGAAACGGGAGAATCTCCCCTTTCCAATGGTACCCCTCCCCAGTGGATCCCCCCCGTGGGGGGGGGGGAAAGCCCACTAGACACCAGGGAATAAAAAAAATAAAAGTAAATAGAGGTGGGGGCTGCCCAAAACGGGCAGGCCCATGCCCCCACCCCACCCCCCAATTACTACAGCCTTTCTGCCCCCCCGTGGGGCAGATGGGACATTGGCCCCTAATCTGCCCATCGGGGGGGGCAGAAAGCCCACTAAATACCAGGGATTCGTTTTTAGGTTTTTTTTAGGGTGGAGGCTTCCCGCAATGGGCACGCCAATGCCCCCACCCACCCACCACCATTACAGCCTTTCTGCTCCCCCTGGGGGGCAGATGGGGCATCGGACCCCAATCTTCCCCCCCCCCGGGGGGGCAAAAAGGCCACTAGACACCAGGGAATAAAATAATAAAATAAATAGAGGTGGGGGCTGCCCAAAACGGGAAGGCCCATGCCCTCACCCCACACCCCAATTACTACAGCCTTTCTGCCCCCCCCGGTGGCAGATGGGGCATTGGCCCCTAATCTGCCCCTTTGGGGGGCAGAAAGTCCACTAAATACCAGGGATTCGTTTTTCGTTTTTTTTTTAGGATGGGGGCTGCCCGAAACGGGCACGCCAATGCTCCCACCCACCCTCCATCATTACAGCATTTCTACCCCCCCTGGGGGGCAGATGGGGCATTGGCCCCTAATCTGCCCCTTTGGGGGGGCGGAAAGCCCACTTGACGCCAGGGTTTTTTTTAAAGCAATCTTCTTTAGGGTGATGGATTTTATTTAGGGTGGAGGCTGCCCAAAACGAGCACGCCAATGCCCCCACCCCCCGCCACCATTACAGCCTTTCTGCCCCCCCAGAGGGGAAGAAAGCCCAGTATCCACCAGGTACTTTTTTTGCGCAATTGTTTTTAGGGTGTGGGCTGCCCGAAACGGGCACGCCAATGCCCCCACCCTCCCCCCACAAAAATGACAGTCTTTCTGCCCCCCAGGAGGCAGATGGGAGCTGTAGCCCCCAATCTGGCCCCCCCTGGGGGGCGCAGAAAGCCCACTAGAAACCATGGATTTTTTTGGTTTATTAGTGTAGGGGCTCCCCAAAATGGGCATGACAATACCCCCACCCCACCCCCAGAGAAACTCCAGTCTTTGCGCCCCCCTGGGAGGGTAGTTGGTGGCAGCGGCCCCTGATCTGCCCCCTGGGGGGCAGAAAGCCCACTAGGCGCCAGCGAGTACGCAGGCTTTTTTTATGCGTGGGGTGGGGGCTGCCCAAAATGGTCATACCAATGCCTCCACCCCCACAAAAAAAAGCCACAGTCTTTCTGCCCCTTTAGGGGCATATCGGGATGAAACCCCCTTCCCCGATTCCCCCCCAGGGTGGCAGAAAGCTCACTGGGCTCCGGCTTTTTTTTAGCAATGTGCATACCTGTGGATTTTGGGCCCTAGCGCAGTTGGCACGTAGGCAAACCTAGCAAACCTGTACATTTTTTAAATCTAGACACCGAGGGGAATCCAGGATGGGGTGACTTGACTGGCTCTCACCAGGTTCTGTTACCCAGAATCCATTGCAAACCTAAAAATGTGTCCAAAATAACAAATTTTCCTCACATTTCTGTGGTGGAAAGTTCTGGAATCTGCGTGGGTCCACAAAATTCCACCCACCCCGCGTTCCCCAAAGTCTTCCGAGAAAAATGGTACCTCACTTGCATGGGTAGGCCTAGTGCCCGCATCAGGCAAGGGCCCAAAACCAATTGAGGAGACATCAAAATTACCTATCACAAAACAACCTGGTTTTGCAAAGGGGATCCCATGAGTTTTTGGCACCGGGCTTGGCGGCTATCTAGGGAAACCAACCAAACCCACACATTTCTGTAAACTAGACACCCGGGGGATTCCAGGGAGGTATGGCTTCCGCGGATCCTCCAGCGTTTCCTTACCCAGAATGCCCTACAAACCTCAAATTTCACTGTAAAAATCACCTTTTTCACAAATTTTTGTGTGGGAAAGTTGTGGCATCACCGGGCTGACACAAATTTCCTACCACCCAGCATTCCCCCGGGTCTCCCGATAAAAACGGTGCCTCACTCGTGTGGGAGGCCCAAGTACCCGCGACAGGCAAGGGCCCACAACGTAGTGAGGCGACATGAAAATTGCCTATCTCAAAACGACCTGGTTATGCAAGGGGGGTCACTTGGGTTTTTGGCCCGGTGCTCGGCGGCTACCTAGGGAAACTTAGCAAACCCACACATTTCTGAAAACTAGACACCTGGGGGATTCCAGGGAGGTATGGCTTGCGTGGATCCCCCAACGTTTCATTACCCAGAATGCCCTGCAAACCTCAAATTTAGCTGAAAAAAATCCCTTTTTTCACACATTTTTGTTTGGGAAAGTTGTGGCATCACCGGGCTGACACAAATTTCCTACCACCCAGCGTTCCCCTGGGTCTCCCGATAGAAATGGTTCCTCACTTGTGTGGGAGGCCCAAGTACCCGGGACAGGCAAGGGACCACAACGTAGTGAGGCAAAATGAAAATTGCCTATCTCAAAATGACCTGGTTTTGCAAGGGATGTCACTTGGGTTTTTGGCCCGGTGCTCTAAGGCCACCTAGGGAAACCTACCAAACCCACACATTTCTGAAAACTAGACACCTGGGGGATTCCAGGGAGGTATGGCTTGCGTGGATCCCCCAACGTTTCCTTACCCAGAATGCCCTGCAAACCTCAAATTTAGCTGAAAAAATCACCTTTTTCACACGTTTTTGTGTGGGAAAGTTGTGGCATCACTGGGCTGACACAAATTTCCTACCACCCAGCGTTCCCCCGGGTCTCCATTGTGTAAAAAAGAAGTCATTCTAAAAAATGACTGATAATTCTCATGCTAGTATGAGTATTCCCAATTTCGGAAATGTGCAAATATCTACTGTTTCTAAACTCTATATTTTGTTCCCATTTCAGAAATACATAGGTGTCTTTCATACCGATTTTTCCATGTACACATTTTTACAGAATAATTACTATATACCCGGTACATAATAAAAAAGCATTGCAAGTTGCTGCTCAGTTTTTGGATCTGGGTTCGTCGGGTTCTTGGTGAACCTACAAGTCCTATATATCCCCACAACCAGTAATGTCCAGTGGATGTAACGGTATATTGCTTTCAAAGAGCTGTCATAATTAGAAGAAGTTACAGGTGAAAACGTTGACACAAAAGTCTTCTTTATTCAACACATTTTCAATTTATCCTATATTTAACTGTTAGTTTCTATAAAAAAACCTTGATGTAACTACACAAATGACCCCTTGCTGAATTCAGAATGTTGTCTACTTCTCTAAAATGTATAGCTTTCCAGGGTCCATTATTGCTTTTGTACCCATTTCTACCATTAACTGGAAGGAGGTCGAAAGCACAAAAAATAGCAAAAATAGGCTATGTCCCAGAAAAATGCCAAAATTGTGTAAAAAATTTTGGGTTTCTGACAAAAGTCTGGTATCCCCTAAAAGCTGGGAAAATGGTGATTTCAGCCCCACAAACCCTTTTTTTGGTAACACATGCAGGGAAAAACTCAGAAGCTTTCATTTGCAGCCCGTTTTTCCCATTTCCCCCCCAAAAACCTAAATTTTGCAGTATTTTGGCTCATTTCTGTGACCCCTCCAGGGGAATCCACGAACCCTGAGTGCCTTCAGAATCCCCATGATGTTGGAAGAAAAGGACGCAAATTTGGCGTGGATACCTTATGTGGTCAAAAAGTTACAGGGGCCTCAGCGCGCACTACCCCAAATAGCCAAAAAAGGGCATGGCACAGGAGGGTAAAAGGCCTGGCAGCGAAGGGGTTAATGACATTATTTAACATGTGTGTGAAGTTGCTATGATCTGTGTTTGGCAATCCCACTAATTTCTTTCAAACATTTGCCAGCTTCACATAATTCTGCTGCTCTCAAACCATCATGTAGGTTGGACATTGTTACTGGGCGGAAGTTCCTTGAAAGAGCATTCGGGACTGTCCTTCTCTGTGTGCGTACTGAGCTCCTTGTGCTAGGCTAATAACATTTTTTTTTTTCTTTCTTCCTCCTTTTCATGAGAAGCTAGTGATGCAGCTGAGCCTGCAGGGACGCTGAAGGTGCTAAGGAGCATATTTACAAGGGCTTTATCTCTGCTTTTTTGGATTACAAAGCCAAAAAAGCGGAGATTAAACCAGCGCCCTATTTACAAGAGGGTGCTAACATGCATAATCGCATGTTAGCACCCTTTTTCACAATGCCTCCCTTTGCATCTCCAATGAGATGCAAAGTGGCCGTTACTGGGCGTACCCCGGATGGACTACCTTGCAAATATCGCTGATGTTTACATCGCGATATTTACAAGGCAGCCCACATGATTTTAGCAGACGTTAGATTTTGGTGAAAACCGCAGTTTTCACCAAAATCTAACGTCTGCTAAAATCCCGACTTAGCCATCCCTAACATAGGGGGTTGATTATGCTGATACGACCCTGTCAGTCGTATCCGCAAGGTTATCGCTGTTTTGCAGGGAACATCGCTGGAAAACCAGCGATGTTCCCTGCAAAAGGGAGATAACCTCGCTATCTCTGGAATTTTTATCGCCCTGGAGAAATGCGTTGTTAATGACGCGCTACCAAGGCGATAAATTCCAGAGATAGCCTGCGATAACATTATTATCGCTAAGCACGGCCAGCGATAATTATCGCTGGCCGTTGATAACATGCCCCCAAGTTCTCTTTCTTCATTAGTAATCAGTGTCATAATTTAATTTCACCTGCTTCTTAACAGCATGTCTTTCTCGTATTGGTAAAAGTTGCTAGGACATTCACTTGGTAACTTCACCTATATTTTCAAACTTCAGTTAGCTTCACAGAATTGTACAGCAAGGAAAATGAAAAGAAAAATCGAAAAAATAGGTAATGATTGTGTCAGCGTTTCTTCTGCCACTCACCAGTGTGCAGATCGGCTGAAGTGTTGAGCTGCATACTTCCAGGTCCCCTCCAGGGGGAGGTTGCTGGGGGTGGAGGAAGAAAATATGCTGTTTGTGGCACTCATAGTTTGTAATATGTATTTCTGAAACTACTCAGGGTTTAACAACAGTCATGGGTTGCCAGGGAAACAATTCCATGCGGCTTGATTTCTCAAAGCTAAAGGGCATCCTGTAAAACACCAATTGCACAGCAGCAGTAAGAATGTGGAAAATCAATTACAATAATTAAGAAAACATATATAGCCCACAGTCAACCAGTAGCGAAGTACACCAGGCCCGAAATAGTATAACAGTAAGACGCCAGTGAAATAACAATATTTCCGGACAAGAAAGCAAGTAAAAGGAGCAAATATATCCCCAGGTCTCCACCTGCTCAAAATTCCCATTTCTCCTACACTAACTCCCCACGTGGGCCTGCTCTGTATACTCCAATCCAGGCCCTAACTCAATCCAAAATGAGGAATACAAATATCAGTCCATCATAATGAAATAAAAGAACAGAGGATGGGGGGAGCGGGGCGTCAAAGACATGAAAGGGAGATTGCTACTGTATGGAGGATCACTTTCTATTGTAATCCCCCTGTAAAAATCAAAATAGGAAAAAAGTCAGATGTCACACTAAAAAGCTTCCCAAACTGTGATTTGGGCAAAAGATCCACTTAAAATAAATTTCCCATACAACCATTCGTGCTGTAGACATTGCTAGTGCTTTGTTCTAGTTTTTTTTTTAAACTGAATTTCATAGTCAAAAACAATATCTGGAAAAATGATTAACATATTTATAAGAAAATGCATAGACAGACATGAACCAGTCATATGCAAATTAATCTTGGATTTGCTTCAATTGAAGTAGTCCATCTCAAACTCTCTGAGGAGGAACAAAAGCAAACCCAGACCGGTTTCAGCCTAGTTCGAGGTGTCAATTTGAGTCACAGTCGGAAGACACAGGGGCCGATTCCGACCTCGGTCGGAAGGGCACTGAATCGGGTTTGGTCGGAAAAACTACGAGCCGTACGCGTGTTTTCCGGCCGATTCGTACAGCTGTACGAGCGAGCAAGTACGATGCGAGCTGCATGAAATTCACCGACCGAGTCGTTTCCGGGTCCGAACCGCTCCGTACATCCCGGTCGGAAGCTAACCGTGGCGTGCAATGGATGCGATTTACAACCGAGCCAGTACGATGCATGCGTCGGACAGCCTGTGTGAGCTGGAGTGTCCGGTTCGCAAAAGCTCCCGGAGTCGGACTTTGGGGGTCCGCATCGGACCCCCTGACACCTGCAGCCCTATGACTCGGACACAGGGGGAGACCTATGGGTCTCCCCAACACAGGCATGTACGGTGCGGGTGGCACCGACGCGTACCCACTGTAGGGGGTGCACTTGTTCGAGACGTACCAATTCAGTCAATGGGAGCCCATGTACGTGTCGTACGACCGGCTCCCATTGACTTCTATGGGAGTCCGACCGAACCGAGTCCGACAACATACGTGCACATTGTACTTGCTCGGTAGGACTGTAGGGGTCCGGCTCGGTTGGAAAACACTCCGGATCCGACTCGGTCGGAGTGCTTTCCGACCCGGGTCGGAATATGCCCCACAGTGGTAAAAAAATGATGGAGTGGGATGGGGCCTCAGGAAATTACCAATGGTTGAGATTAATTCAAGTATTCCATCCATCCTGTTTCTGTTTTTTCACTTTGATTTCCATTCACTGTCACCATGCTTGTGCTCTGTCCTAATAAATTCAAGGTAACTTTGGCTACACCCAATTTGAGCATTTAACTCTCCAATGAGGTCTTGGAATGTTCGTGCAAGAATGCTAGAAATCTGCATAAAAGTAACTTTTTTCTAATTTGCAATAAAGATGCTGTGTGGTGGAAACAGAGTTTTGATTAGGCCTGGGTAGAATTTCAATTATGCTGGTGTATTTCTATTAATTTAGGTAATTCAGCGTTATCTTTGATGCAGAATTACCAATAATTGTGCAATTACTCCTGCTCATGTAATTAGGAGTAATTTTGGGTAATAAATTCTACTGCAGGCAGATTAACTATTCATTTTCTGCTTCACTTAGTTCAGTTTCTTAGTGCAAAATGCGTCTTCAAGTCTATTTTGGTCACAAAGGTGCATTTTGTGCTAATAGCACTACATGTCGGTAGTAAGTTGGGGGAAAATCCTACCCTAAGAGCACATTTAGGGAGTGCAAGCAGCTGCTCGCTCTTGCTATTCATGTTCTGTTGCATTTAGCGCTGTTTCTTAGTGCAAAATCCAACCGCCGGATTACAATACAGGTGGTCAGAGCGCAGTGGTCAGGGTAAAGACCGCTGCCTCCAACAGGCTAAAGCAGTCTGTCAGAGAGGCTGCTGGACTGTAATACACGCCATGTAGGCTGTGACTGTGCAGGCACGGCCATACGGATTACAATGTCCCTTTTCTTCAGCCTCACATGGTGGTCCCACCCTTCCCTTGTGGGCCACTGCTCAGTGGCCAGGGAGGCACATGTAATGCACCCAAACATCCATGCACTGTGTGCCAGGCACCACAAGGTGTCTGGCACACGGTGCATGGATCTCTGAAAACATGACTTTTTCTACTGTGGCTTGTGCTGCAGCCCTTTTCCAGGTTGCAGCACGGACAACCGACTGTTTGTTGGGCAGGCTCAATCATGCTGTGATGGTGGTCGGATGCTAATCCGAATGCCTTTGTAATGAGGCCCAAAGTTTACTACCCCCAAAGACCAACGCTTTCCTCAATTTGATGAAGTTCAGATTTAGAATAGCCAATCTGACATCCCAAAGTCCAAAAGATCACCAATTCTCTCAATGTGATTCGATTTTTAAGTGAAACACTAAGTTTAAACTACTGAAATTCCAAAATGTTCCCTGATGTGTTTGAATTTGGAGTTGGACTAGTAAATTAGACTGCCTCCGTTTGAAGTCCAACAATTTCCCTACTATGTCTCAGTTTGCAGTGGTAATAGTAACTTTTTTCCTCCCAAAGAAAGTCTAATCCTTTTCCCCATGTACTGAAGTCTAGAATTGGAATAATACTTCCAAACCCATGAAAGTCTCAACACTTTCCCAAGTGTGGCTAAGTTTGGTGTGGGAATAGAAAATGTGACCCCTCTTAGTCCAATTCTGTCTTCAATGCTGTTACCTTTGGAGTGGAAATAGTAAATATGAACCCCTCAATGTCCAACAGTTTACCCAATTTGATTACGTTTGGAGTGGGCATAGTAACATTGACGATCCCCAAGTCTAACACTTTAACAATGTGGTCATGTTTTGAGTGGGAATCAAAAGGTCACCCCTCCTAAACTACTCCCTTTGTGCAATGTGGTCAAGTTTGGAGGGGAATATTAAATCTGAACCCATTAATGTCCAACAGTGTCCCCAATTTGATTAGGTTTTGAGTGGATGTAATACATTTGAACCCCTCCCAAAGTTCAAAACTATACCCAGAGTGATTAGGTTTTAGAGTGACAATAGTCAGAATCTCCCAAAGTCCAACACTTTCCCCAACAAGGTTAAGTTTGAAATGGCAATAGTAAAATGGACCCCCCCCCAACACTTTCTCCAATGTGATTGAGTTAGGAGTTGAAATAGTAAATATGAACCCTTCAAAGTCCAACACTTTCTCCATTGGGTAAACTTTGGAATGTAAAGTAGACTTTCCCCCAAGTAATAACACTTTCTCCTGTGTGTCTAAGTTTTTATTGAGGACAGTATATGTAATATCATTAACTTGTAGTTTGTTTCTATTTTTTCTTTTGTACATTACAACATTATAGTCATTCATAGTTCAAATGCTTTGTTTGTTTATTAATGTAGTTATATAAAGCACTATTTTTGCTTTTTATTGTTATTTACATTTTCTAAACATCTCTTTTAATATATACCATTCTCTACTGTGCATTATTTTTCAATAATTACTGTAGGTGTTTTTGAAATTTTTAATTCTAAATGAAACACATTTTCAACTTCAGAATAATTTTGATCACACATACACCGACCAGCCTATGGACCTCATGGAAAACCTCCACTTCAAGATAAAGGTCAACCCAACCCCATCCTGGGAGGCACCCTCATCTACTGACCTACCGGACCCCACGCACCTTTCTCAGTCTTCATCACTGACATGATTACCCCATACCATTACTTCCACCTAATACATTTTGCTGGGTGACTTCAACTTCCACCTCGACAGCCGCCAAGACCCCAACTCCATCTCCCTCCTGGAAAACCTCCACGTCATTGGACTCGATCAGATCGTACCAGGACCAACGCACTCAGCAGGACACACCCTCGACCCTATCTTCTCAGCAGGAAGCACCATCTCCTTCAGCCACACCTCCGAACTCCCATGGACGGACCACCACTGCGTCTACTTCACCTACAGAGTGAATACCCCCAGCTCCAACAAAGAAACTGGAACAAGATCTCTGACGAGCAGCTCGCCGCCGACCTCCGTGGCTCCGCTCGCTCATTCTCCAACAACAACACCACCACTGCCACCCATACCCTACACAAATGATTCACTGACTACACCAACACCATCGCCCCCCTCAAGAAATCTTCCAATCCTCATGCCAATAAGGCCAGCTGGTTCTCCACCGAACTCCGGGATTCCAGACAAACCCGCAGACGCCTTGAAAAACTATGGAGAAGCTCCAAAACCCCAGCGAACCTGGACAACTACATAACAGCCACGTCCGCCCGCCACAAACTCATCAGACACTCAAGGAAGAAAGCACTACAGGACAGAGTCCCTGCCCATGCACACAACAGCAAGGAACTCTTCGGGAATACCATATACTTTGCCCAACCCAACAGTGAGGCTACCAACATTTCACCATCCCAGGATCTCTCTGACAAACTCAGCGCCTTCTTCCATCACAAAATCAGGACCATATATGACAACGTCAACAACAACACCCTACACGAGGAACCCACACCCTTCGCTCCCCGCACCACAAAGCTGACAGTGGACAGCTGGACCACCCTCAGCATCGAAGACACCCTAAAAATCATGAAGACCACTTATTACGGGGCCCCCAGAGACCCCTGCCCCACCACATTTACCACAAAGCCACAAACAGCATCGTATCATATGTGGACAACACACAACTCATCCTCTCACTTTCCAATGATCCCAACATCTTGAAACACAACTTTCAAGAAGGAATGGAAACAGTCGCCAAGTGGATGAAGAACAGCTGCCTACAACTGAATACAGACAGAACCGAAGTACTCATCATAGGCCCACATCCCAATGCCTGGAATGACACCTGATGGCTCCTCGCCCTCGGGAACCCACCCACACCCACGGTCCACGTCCGCAACCTCGGAATCATCCTGGACTCAATAACTCAACATGAACCGCCAGATCAACGCCATCACTTCTTCCTGTTTTCACATCCTCTGTCTCTGATGTAAAACTTTCAACTGGATCCCCCTCAAACACAGGAAAACCATCACCCACGCCCTCATCAGCAGCAGACTGAACTACGGCAAGGCACTCTATGCTGGCATCAACAAGAACCTCATCCACAAAGTTTTGTGAAGAATCCGATCCCGAACACACGGAATATGCAATCTGGAAAAGATTCTCTCCCGAGCAGCATCAAAACCTTCTCGAAATGATGGTTTGGATTAAAAAACTCCTCAAATTTACATTTGGCTTTAGTTTGTTGTGCAAGGAGTCCTTTTTCTTTTTGTACTTTTTTTTAAGAGGAAGGAAATGCCCCAGAGTCTCCAACTTCCTGTTCAGCAGGTTCCCCAGTGCTTTGTCCATCTGGTCACTTTTCATTTGGATTTGGAGCTTGAAGGATCCCTCTTTATGTGTGTTGCATCATATATCACTGGAATTGATTGAGTACTTTTGAATTTGACATTTCACAAGTAAGTTGTATTGTGGTGGGTGGCCTGTAGTTTCAGTAGGGGCCTAGTTGTTTCTTTATAATTAATTTTTCTTCTTTTATAAAAGAAACATGTTGCAGCGTTCACTATATTTACTCCACCTTTTAAAATCAATTTGCAAAATTTATTTATTTCACTGTGTAGCCCAGTAGTCTTCCAATAGGCCTTTCAGCCAGTCAGCCCAGAGCTACTCATGGGTGCATGAGCTATTTCTGTGTTTTTCATGTGTGTTAAATCAAATGTCTTTGTTGGATGTGAGTGGTTGTAACTTGCAAACATTTTTTTAGCTCTGTGGATTTTCCTTTTTGGCATTGTTGCATAAAGAAGATGTGTTGTTTAGCATGCCTGGCCAGTGTGTGAGTGGCCCATCATTCGTCTTAGCTGAACCTCAAACTTGTGGCTAGGGGCCATTTCATAAAGTCTGTGTCGAACCATATAGGCTTGCTTGAGTTTATTGTTTTCCAAGCCTCTTGCTTGTTGTTGTTATGTTGTGAGTGACCATGTGGCTGGTGGCCATTTTGTGGAGGAAGTTAGTGTACTTTTGCCATAGGCCTGCATGTCTTTCCTTTGTTTCTCTTGGCCTATTGCTTCTTGTTGTGGAAACCTGGCCATGTGGCTGGCGGCCATTTTGTGAAGGCAGCCAGTGTGCTTTTTCCATAGGCCTGCATTGTCTGTCTTCTTCCCTTTGTAAGCTTATTGCTTGTTGTTGTGACCTGGCCATGTGGCTGGTGGCCATTTTGTGAAGGCAGCCAGTGTGCTTTTGCCATAGGTCTGCAGTGTCTTCCTTTTGTATGCTTAATATTGCTTGTTGTTGTGGCCTGGCCATGTGGCTGACAGCCATTTTGTGAAGGCAGACAGTGTGCTTCTGCCATTGACCTGCATGCCTTCTTTGTGGTGGCCATGTCTTCTTGCTGGTTGTTGTCTTGTATGCAATTTTTTTTCTTCAGCAAAAAATGTATCACAGTTTGCTACATTTTCTCCATGTTTTTAATAAATTTGCAATATTGATTTGAATTGATTTACTACGTGGCCTAGTCTGCCAATGGGTTTTCGAACTAATACAAGGCCCAGAGCTACTCATGGGTGCATGAAACTGTTTCTGTGTTATCTGTTGAATATAAACATCATTTAGGGCAGGGATGGAATTGGATTAAAAATACAAAATATATATTTTTGGTGGTATTTATTTCACCAAGTTTTTTTTCCTGTGTGTTGTTAAGTTACTTGTTGGATGTGTGCGGTTGTAACTTGCAAACCTTTCTAGCCCTGTGGATTTTCATTTTTGGCATTGTTGCATTAAAGATGTGTTGTTTAGCTTGCCCCCTTTGTCTGGCCAGTGTGTGAGTGTGTTTGTAATAGTGGGTCATCATTTGCCTTGACTCCCCATGTGGCCAGGGACCATTTTGTAAAGTCCGTGTCCATCCATACACCATATAGGCCTGATTGAGTTAGTTGTTTTCCAGGCCTTCTGTTTGTTGTTGTTGTGTGACCTGTGGCTGGCCGCCATTTTGTGGAGGCAGTTAGTGTGCTTTTGCCATATTGGCCTGCATGTCTGTCTTCCCTTTGTTCCCCTTGGCTGCTTGCTTCCACTGTCATTTGTCAGCTGCAGCTCCTTGAGTAGTGCATCCCACGTGATGCACAATACCAAACCATTACATTTGTATTTTTGTTGTTCTTCTTCTTTCCTATCCTTCCTGAGTGTATTACTGTAGTGTAAACAGTAACACAGTACACCATGAAAGCCCTTGTTGTTGGCAAAGCCTCACAAATCGTTATACTGTATTGTCAATTGTTCTAATAACTGAGGTACAAATAACACTAATAAGTGTGGCCACTCACACTAAATTATATTATATTTGTACTTTGTACTAGTAATTGAACCATAACAATGCCACATTTAACTGATGTTCTTCTTGCTTCTTTGCTTTTATGTGCACAAAAGAGGAGGAGACAACATCACCCATTGTATTGCCAGACAGAAGGCCTGCGCATGACTTCACATGCAGTGTGACCACAGACAGGCATCTCTTCAGCTTGTGCCACTCCGTGCTATCTGACATCATCAAGATGGCCCCAAAGAAAGATACCAGGTCCAGAACCAAGAAAGTTGCCAGTGAGAAGAAGAAGGCACTGCAACATACCATCACTGGTTTGTCACCCAAGACCTTTTTTAGGAAACCAAAAATTGCACCTGTAGCAGTGCTGTCTGGGAGCAAGCTGGGAGTAGCACCCCCAAATTATAGGACCACTAACCTAGGCCCAAGCCCATGTCTGTTGCAGAGGCATCCAGTGTAATCACGACAACGTTCAGCAGTGATGTTGAAATTGACTTATCATTATCGCAAAGTAGCACCCAATCACATTTGCAGGAAACTCAGATAACTGGACAACAACAGCCGTAACCACCCCCTATAGTAGTTGTTCCTACTAGAAGTAGTGGCAGTTCAGGAGACCGAGCTTCCAGGAAGAAAAAGAGCAAGTCACTCGTTCAGAAGATCCATTGTCGTCCAGATTCCCATCAAGGAAAAGGAGGGTTAGTCCATCAACTTCTTCTGCAAGCCCCCTTCTGATGATCTAGACACCACTTGGAGCCCACCTCAGTCTCAGAGTGAGACACGTCACGAGACAAGGCTAGGGAAAAGGAAGGTTCCAGAAAGCCTTAGAGTTATGGAGGTAGATGTAGAAGAGGAGGATGATGATGATGAGCCTTTCATCATGGACATTAGCCCAGCACCAGTGGAGACTGACATTACTACATCCCAAATTGTTGTGAGGGATGTGGCACGGACACCACCTATACAGATACCACCAACACCACCTACAGCTGCCTTATTTACAAAGTCCCGGAAGCGAACTACATCCACCACAACAATCCCTTCAGTAGAAGTAGGTACTGCAGAGAGTCAAACGTCACGCCCACCTACCAGTTCATCCAATATTGCAAGTGGCACCAGAAGCGTCAGAAAGTTGACCTCCCCAGTTTAGGACTTCATTTCGGTTAGCAGGAAGGAGGTGAACATTGCTATATGCTCCATTTGTGGAGCAAGTATTAATCGGGGTAAGCTTGGTACAAACTATGGTACTGGAGGCCAAACAACCCATCTGAGGAAACATCACTTGACCCAGTGGGAGGCGCACCTTAGTGTCCAAAAAACTGCAAGTGTTGTTGGTGGAGGGGATGAAGAACATCTGATCATGGTGGAAGGTGAACAAGAGGGAGATATTTTCTTTGGTACACAAAGCAGGGCTGTCCCCAGCAGTGCAGTGGCACTACCCACATCATCATCAGCGCAATCACAATGGCACAAGAGTCAGGCTGAGACACCAAGGGGTCCAAGGCAAGAAAGTAATGCAACTACAAAACACACCTAACATCTGGTGTCAAGAAGTCATCTGCATCAGTGGCACCAGAAAAAAAATAATCAGGTTATCATTCTCAGCATGTCTGGGTCGGAGGCGCGGTACGAACGCAACCACCCAACATCACGTTTTTGTACAGCTCGAAGTTGGCTAAAATGTTAGTGCTGGACCTCCTCCGTTTTTCTTTTGTGGAAGGGGTGAGTTTTCTTGAATTTGTGACAGCCATCTACTTGAAATGGAAGGTTCACAGACTGTCCTATTTCACCAGCGTTGCTGTTTCAGCAGTACATAATGCTGTGCTGGAATTGCTTGGATAAGCTTTGCAGCAGAGTGCTGTTCACACTATCTACCTGGCAACAGACATAAGGACCAGTTGCCAAGCCACTGATTACATGAGCATGACTGCACACTGAATCTCTTTTGTGGGGGTAGGAGAAAAGATTTCTGCAGGTGTTGACACTGCTGAGATTTTTAATGCCGCTCGGGAACATGCAACTGTAGCCATGTTCGTCATGGAAAAATCTCATACTGCTGCAAACATTTTGGAAGACCTTGACAACAAGGTCTTCGAATGGTTTGGACCAAGAGGGCTTAATACAGACAATGGCAGTAATATTGTTGCTTCCTTTCGAGTTCTTCACACGTGAAGTCAGCAAGGAGGACTGTACTATGGGCCAAGCTATCCCATTGTTGCACATTCTACAGCAACAGTTGAAGAGGGTGTCTACAACGTACACGCTTATCTGAAAACACAGGGGTGCAAAGAGGCATTGTGTCACACAACCATTACATTTGTGTCACAATTCTTGATCCATGGTACAAACCGTTACTGTACACTTTCATTCCTTTTTCAGACAGGGATGTTGCCAGCTACAAAACTTGGATAGCTGTGCAAGCTAGTCAGCTAGAAAACGAATGCCCGGGAATTAGAGGCCCGCTCCTCCAGGGCACAACAATTATAGCAGGGCAGATTTCAAGTTCAACTTCAGAGCCTGAGGGCAGTGCGGTTGGCTCACAGCAGCCAGAACCACCAGTAACACCAAGAACAACATCAACAACAAGAACAGGAGCATCAGCCCCAAAATTAGCACAGGAATGGTTCTACAGGCTTAAGTTCAGTGCTGAGGCAAAGGTAAAAGAGGCTGAGCAAAGCGGAGCACCCATGAGAAGTGAGCAGATGCTTCAGGCCTATCTGGATGAGCAAACAGAGGTCAACTTTGATCAAAACCCATTGCTGTATAGGTATGGGAAAAGGCGCCAATGGCCAGTGCTCAGCAGGCTGGCGATAAACTATCTGGCTTGCCCTGTTGCAAGTGGCTGAGCATGTTTTCAGTGCTGCTGGTGCCGTTCTGACAGTGAGAAGTACCAGTGAATCAGCAGTTTATACCACCGGATTACACCATACTTGAAGTAGCTCAGCAGGAAGATGATGACAGTGACTCAGGTCATGGAAGTAGTGTGTTAGGTGACCTACTTCTGGGTGAACCACCAGAGTTTGAGGATGAGCTCTACTTACAACTAGGCTTTCGAGTTACTTACTTTCTTTCTTCCTTTGATGCCTAAAACACCCTCAAAAAAGATTTAGCTAAGGATTATTATTTACTTTATTATTTTTGTGTGTCACGATATTTCTGGTTTGAATCACAGCAAATCCATCACCAGCGTCTTACTCTTTTATTGCCGGATTGGAGTTGCAACTGTGTGCAGTCAGTGAAGAAGTAAGTCCACTCCTCCTGACTCACCCTAAATCCATTTCCCTCAAGCCAGACATTGGATGGAGAATACATATAAAGAATGTGAAATATGTGCCTGCCGCAAGTCCAACTCCAAACCTGACTATATATCTATCCTTTTCGAGCCTAGAGGAACTGCCCCGGAAGAACAGCTAAATGATGGCATGCATTGCATGTTGAGTGATTGGTGTTTCTTGTGCATGATGTCTACTAGTATTCTACATACCAAAAAAGTGACTCAAGGCAATCTTTCCCTTCTTGTTGTTCAATAACAGAATTGTACTACTGCAGACCGAGCTATTGCATTTGGAATCGGGACGAGTCTGGACTCACTCTGGACACTTTTTGCTACAGAGTTGGACACCATAACATACCATACTCACAGTCAGAGTCAGCAGGATCGGAGATGATTGATGGAATAACTCAGGCGTGAAGTGGCCTAAAAGGTAAACAACAACACCAGACCTAAATGTCTGTTTAGTGGTAGAGGCGAGTGTGGTGTGAATGACAGCAGTCCATTGATTTTGTTCCTGTTGTTGGAGGTAACTGCTGGAACAGACATGATTTAGCCATGCCACCTCTGAAAGTCTTCTTGTTGCCCTCCTCCTTAATTATTCCGTTTAACATTTTGCCTTGATTTTTCAATATCCTTTTTGTTTTTCCATCTACAGGCCAGCCTTTACCCTGTGCTATACTGAGAAAAACAACTCACACTTACCTTACCAAACCACATCCGCTAGGCATTCAAGATTGACGGATGGACAGTCCAAGGAAGGACCAAAAGGAATGCGGAAATGCAATTCCCAATTTGGCAATAATATAGTATCATTTCATTTGATTCATATTTTCTCTTCAATCAATACAACTGTGTGTGTTGTTTCTGTTTGCTTATATTTGACTCCTACAGCTATTTTTAATTTTATTTGCTATCTTTCAAAGGAAGCCCAGTATAACAGAACATAACATGTATGTAACTCGGGTCTCTCTGGGGGCAGACAGGGAAGGTAGTTTCATAAATAATAACATACTGCCCTGTACTAGTCTAGTACTACTCGTCAAGGTAGCATCATGCATGCATTTCCTTTTTCTCCCTTGTTAGAACTGGGGGTCTCTAGTTGGCAGAGGTAGGTACCTTTGACCAAATAGGGACCCTGGCTTCTAAGTCAGGGAAAGGGGATTACACTACTGGATAACCCCTGCTCACCCCCTTAGTAGCTTCGCAAGAGCAGACAGGCTTATCTCAGAGGCAGTATGTTAAGCATTTGTGAACACATACAGTAATACAGTGAAAACACTACAGAAGGACACCACACAGGTTTTATAAAAATAAGTATTCTTTATATAGACTTAACACAAGACCACAAATGAAAAAAATCCACAATACTTTCCTCAAAATTGACTTAAAGATGGTAGAATTAGCTTAGTTCAAGTAGTTGGTAAATGCGACACAGCTCTCACAAAAGTAACTGGATGCATAACGCTAAATAAACAAAAGGCTCGCAGTGTTGGAGATGCGTCGGTTCCTTGCTTCGGGGGAGACGATGCGTCGTGCCTCAATGCTTGAGCAGAGTAGGGGATGCGTCTTGATCCTTACCGGAGAGGAGGTAATGTGTAGATTCTCGTGCTGCAGCCCGGTTGCGATGTGGCAAGATGGCGACTCGATGCGATGCGACAATCCGGTGCGATGCGATAAGATGGCGCCCTTGACCCGACGACGTTGAAACGATGCGACAGGCCCTGGCAGCCTTGCAGCGACTCTGTACTTTGGAGCCGCGACAGGCCCTGCGACACACTTCTCCGATGATGCGACGGCAACCCTCATGGTTGCAACGCGCTTCTCCGGTGATGCGACAGCAGACAGCTGCGACAAAGGCACGCTTCGGGAGATGTGGCGGCGTCACACTTCTCCGGCGATGCGATGACTACAGCTGCGGCGGCGACATGCTTCTTCTCGTTGCATCGCGCTTCCAGCTCCCAGCGACACACAGGCTTCTGCAGATAGAATTCCCAGCAAGGAAATTCAGAGGGGAGCTGGTGGTGAAGTCTGTTGTCCCTGAGACTTCAGCAGGAGGCAAGCACAAGTTCAAGCCCTTGGAGAAATACTCTGCAAGATGATGAAACTTCTGTAAAAGTTCCTTCTCCTCTCCTTGTCAATGAAGACACCATTGCAGGCCAACCCAACAACACAGCACACTGGCAGGGGGGCAGTCCAACTCCTACAGCTTCCTTTGGTTCTTCTCCTTGGCAGATGTTTCTTCTTGTTGTTCCAGAAGTGATCTAAAGTCTTGGGGTTTGGGTCCCCATATTTATACTACTTTTCTCTTGTTCTCTGAAGGCAGAGAGGCCTTTGCCTAGTCCAAACCAGTTCTGGTCAGTCCTGGAGCACTTTGTTTACCTGACTCCTTCTTTCCTTTCAGAGTGTAGGGCAAAGACATCAGACACACAACAGGAGGTGGAGCCAGCATTGTGGAGGGAAGAGACAGCCCTATTCAGGTCCCAGGTGCAACTCCTCCCACCCATCTACATGCAGATCTTCCTATTCAGCCCTGTGCTGATTCACCCTCTCCCCTGGAATCCCCAGCCCCTGTCACTCACAGAACCAGACACACAATACACAACCTAGCAGAGGCAGGCTTGGACAGTCAAGCAAGAAAATACCTACTTTCTAAAAGGGGTATTTTGAAACACAGAATGTTAAAACCAACTTCACTAAAAGGTGTATTTTTTCATTCTGCTTTCAGGCATACTAAATTCGAATTTCCCTGAGTCAAGATGTAATAATCAAACTGCCCATTCTAGCCTCTGGGGAACAGGTAGCCTTGCAAAAGTGAAAAACGAAAATGGCTATAGTTCACTACTAGGACATGCCACACACACCAGGACATGTCCTACCTTATACTTACAATGCACCCTGCCCTTGGGCCTACCATAGGGGTGTCTGATATGAAGTTAAGGGAAGGTTTAGGGACTGGCAAGTGGGTGCAACTGGTCAGTCAGCATGGCAGTATAAGACTGCACATAGGCTCTGCAATAGTAGGCCTGAGACACACTTTACAAGCTGCTACTGTGGGTGGCACAACCAGTGCTGCAAGCCCACCAGCAGCATTTGATTTACAAGCCCTGGGCACACATGGTGCACTGTACTAGGGTCTGACAAGTAAATCAAATAACCCAATCATGGAGTCACTAATCAATACATCAATTTAACATAGGGAGCACTTGCACTGTGCACTGAATAGAAGTGGCACAGTGCCCAAAGCATCTAAACCAGCAAAACATATAAAAAACAGAGGAGGCAATCAGAAAAAATGGAAGGGAGACTCACGCCAATGGTACCAGGTCTAACATCCCTTAACAGGTTTATGATGGTCGGCTGCCAAGATGAATGTGTGTGGTCCATGTGTAATGTTTGTCTTTGTCAAACCTTTCCCTCAAATCCCATTTTGGAACTATTTAATAAACCCTAACCCTCTTCCCACGGGCTGTGTGATTTATACTGAGGTGTGACTAAATTAAATTTCCACCAATTACTGATCACACACTTGCTGCGGCGGATGTGGTGAATGCAACACTAACTCAAGGCAGGGCGAGGATCTTCTTCTGCTCTAAGTATATAAAATATAGTTCACACTGGCAATTTAATAGATTAGATTGCCCACCCATGCACAGTTTTCAATATTCAATTTTTTTCCAGACGAACATAATCCATCATAACATAATTGCCGGCATTGAGTCATCAATCATCCTAATTCCAGCACTAAAGGTTATGCATTCGCTTGTCCACTTCATAGCTCGAGTCGACATCATTTGTAACTTGTTCTAGGCTAGCCCTCTATTCTGTTTTATTTTACTTTAGCATTGCTTATCAATCATGGTTTCTTGCATGTCAGTCTTCTTCTTGTGTACTGCACTTCAACCTGTCAATGCCTAGTCTCCCTCAGGTGACTGACTGTCTCAATTTCTTTTTTTGCAAATGCTACTGTCAGTGTCTACTACTACCACCACCATGGCACCTTGGGAAACAAAACCACCACTATGCAGCCATTGCTTCCCCTATAAAGTATAAACATCAATCACAGGTAAGAAAAGAAGTGTGGGGGACGCATAATGTATATACTCTGAGAATTATTTAATTCATACACCCACACCCTTCCGAGTCCATAGGGGTTTTTGTTGCAGACTGCATAGACTAGGAGGAGAGACTGACAGTGAAGAACCAGAACCTTTTGGGCCTGGCGGCGCAGGGTACGCCTTAATCTCCTGGATTCACCTGCTCAGCTACACAGAGACACGGGACACTCTGTCGGTGTTAGAAGATCAGATTTATTAGCTGCAGCTAGTACAGTTATCCCAGAAGTACACAAGGTAGGTTCTCAGGAGACTGCCACTTCACTCTGTGGCGCACAATCTTTTATACTATATATATAACATATACATTAACCAAATGTACACCCAGAACATACAAGAAAGAGCCAATAAGGAAAGTTGGAAAACAGGACAGAACCAATAGGAGAGATTGGAAAACAAAGTGTCAGATGACTCGAAGAAACCTCTCCTCCAACTAAGTTTGTCACCCCTCCCTCAAACTAATTTATTAACGGATTCGTAACTAACTTGCAGGTGGCGAGATACGTTTGTGTGTGTTGGAGGACAGTTGTGAAACGAGAGAATGCTAGCAGAGGACAGTGAAGGCCAGACGATGAGATAAAGTCAGAAAAGAATAGTGTGAATCAACAGATAGTTGAGACGGGGATTAACAAACCAGACAGGGATTAGTGTACTCGGCCAGTCCTAACACCAGCTTTGCAAATAGAGGCAGAAAGGCTGTTTTTAACATGAAGCTGCAGAAAAAGCAGAATAGACTTTGTTCGCCGTGCTGCCTGAGTGATGGCAACACAAAATGGCGGCGGAGTACAAAATGGCGGGTCGATTCGATCCTCAGACCCTCCTTTTGCCAGAACTCAGGCAAGGTAGACTCATGTTAATCTGAGTCAATGTCGATAGCCATGAGGTCATCGAGCTGTTGCTGTAACATCATTCTTATGTTTTCTGTTACTTGTGGTTTGGGTTTAGGGATGCACATAGTAGCACAAAGGTCATAGATGGCGGGACCACAGTGCATACAAAGGCAACGGGAGAAAATAATGGTCAGAATTATTCCAAGAAATGTCAACGCTTTCCTACCCCATTTGGACAGTAGTCCCCAAAACCACTCCGTAAAAGACCAATCTCCTTCGTCCTGGTGAATCGACTCAGAGATTATGTGCAACTTGGAGATGGCTTGGTATACTGTCGGAGCGTCATTAGGTATGAAAATACAGCAACTTGACCCAATCAATTTGCACACTCCACCACGATCTGCGAGAACAAAATCTAAGGCAACTCGATTTTGTAAGGTCATAAAACGGTCCGCCTGTAGTTCTGCCGTGATATTACTTAAGGCTCCTACAGTGATGTCTATTGTAGTTTCTATGACACGAACCAGTTGCCTTATATTTCTGCTGTTAGCCATTGGACCCCAGAAGGGAAGAAATCGTTTGAGGAAATCTCCTCCCTCTTGTCCTGCTGTATCTTTCGAATCAATAATCCCTCTGCCGTATCTGTTTCGATGATGATTTGCGGAAGCGATGTAGGTATGGGGAAGAAGGAAAGCTATATAGCAAGTACCGGAGAAACCCGTTGGCAACCATGTGTAAGCTCTGTTATAACAAATAAAATATGTGCCTTGAGACGGCACTAGAGGAGGCGAGTTTTGAGAGGAGTAGACATATGTGTGGGAACAGCTATTTCTTTGTATAGTGTCAGCAGACTGACCATTTATCTGTAAACAGAAATTGCCCTGATGTGGTATAGTCCAAATCGGTGAAGACTTTCCTTTCTTAACTTTGTCACTAAGGCTAGTGATATATTGGGTGACTTTCCAGTTAGTGTACGCCTTTCTTTCTTTAGTCAATGGAGATCTTACTATTTTCCATGATTTTAGCCATAGCTACCATTCCCTTTATCAACGAACTATGACTAAAATCCGGATCACTAACACGTGAACTAACGGATCGTCTGAATTTGCTTTGATAGGCATTGGAGAAGATGACAAAATAAGCCCAAGCAGAACCCTCATAAGAGAATGGAACAACTAAATATGGCATTTCTTTCTCTGTAGTATGTGGCATAAGTCCACACACCCAACAGTCAGTTGTATTAACCACTAACTGATGCTGATATAACAGCTGGACAAAGGAATTGTTATAATATTCAGTTCTTCTAATGAGTTCGTGTTGAGGAAGGGTATGAAAGAGATGTGGAGAGACAGTAGAAAAAGACGAAGAGGAAGAAGGAGAGACAACTTTTTGCTGCAGAGCATAAATAATCCAACCTATAAACGCCAAAGCAATACACAATAATATAATAATACATAAGGTTATACTGAAACGACTGTACATCAATTTACAGGATTCTTTCTTCATTTCATCCTTTCTCTCTCTTTTGCCTAGTATAGTTTCCATCTCTCTAATGGATGCTCACGGCAATCTTCCTCGATCACTCAATTATGATTATCTGCCGTCCTATGACACTGCAAGTCCTGCAGGCCTATTGCCACAACTCAGGTCACAATTAAGACTCCTACCGTGACCCTGCAACCGGGACAGAATACTACACAAGAGAGAAATCTTAAGAGTTCTTTGTTCTAGGTCTTAGATTGTAGTGTTCTTTTCCAGGTGTGGTCTGATCTTGGAACAATGTTCGTGGATTAGTCGTGTCCAAGCGACGATGTGGTGTGATTGCTTCCTGCAGAATGTCGTCGTCCTTTTTCTCAGACAATGTCCCATTCAGGCGTGCATCACTAAAAGGCACGAATCGTGGAACCTTCTCACTTTCTGAGTCACCAACACCTCTACGAACCCACTCATCAAAAGGTAGAGGCAAAGGCACTTTCTTACAACGCACACAGTGAATCCAATTTTTCTTTCCTTCAACTTTGACTGCTGTTCTCGTGGTTAGCAAAACCATTCGGGGCTCTCTCCACCTGGGTTCCAAATTTCTCGTCCTTTGGAAATCTTGGTACAGACCCAGTCACCTGGTCGGATGTAATGACCTGGGTCGGTGGAAGCCTCTGGTAAAGCACTCTGAACCTGTTGATGGAGAACACGCAATTTAGTCGTAAGATCATGCAAGTAGTCAATCAACATTGGATATGGCAAGTCTGAGTATTTCTTAGGGCGAGAGACTCCCCATACGTTAGCCGGACATCCAAAAACCACTTCGCAAGGGCTAAGTCCCAAACGAGAGTGTACTGCAGTTCTGTTGGACAGAAGAGCCAATGGTAAAGCATCGGGCCAATTGAGTCCTGTACTAGCCTGAACTTTTGCTAGTTTTAACTTTAAGGTTCCATTGTAGCATTCTACTAAACCCGCTGACTGTGGATGATTTGCCGCATGGAACTTTTGCTTGATACCAAGACCTGCACAAACTTTTTG
The DNA here is from genome assembly GCF_964204655.1 of Triturus cristatus. Taxonomy (NCBI): domain Eukaryota; kingdom Metazoa; phylum Chordata; class Amphibia; order Caudata; family Salamandridae; genus Triturus; species Triturus cristatus. The sequence goes on from NC_140589.1 coordinate 302,849,663, forward strand.
CATGACTTGGCCAACAAATTCGCTCCCATTGTCACTCCAGACAATGCGCAGCAAACCAAACCTGGGGAAGAATTCTTTTAATAGAACTTTAGCTGTGGATAAGGCTGTGTTGTCTTTTAAAGGGTATGCTTCTATCCATATTGAAAAGGCGCATACTACCACCAGAACATATTTGAGGTTATTGCATCATTCCATATGAATATAATCGATTTGCAACACCTCAAATGGATATGTTGGAGGGGCAAAGTGACCCGCTGGAGTTGGGGCACCCTTTCCCGGGTTGTACATTAAACAAACAATACATTGTTTCACTATATTGTCTGCTCATTTTGGGATTTGTTCATTTTGCCACACCGGAGCCAGAAGTTTGCATATACCTTTTGCACTTAAGTGGGCTGGACCATGCGCCATAGTAACCACTGGGAGTACATAGGCATCCGGTAACAGCCAACGTTGGTGTTCAGATAATTCTACCCAACAACCCATCTCATCCAACATTCCCGTACTTTCTCTCCACTTGCCCAACTCTTTCTCTGAAGCCTCTTTCTGAATCGCTCTTACACTTTCCACTGTATCCTCATACATTTCTCTCTCTCTAACCCAATTTGCAGGACCCGCCACATACATTCGACTTGTTGCATCTCTCGCTGTCTTTTTCGCTACTTCATCTGCAAATGCATTTCCTCGGCCAATATCATCTGTAATCTTTTTGTGTGCACTACACTTCACAAACGCTATTTGGGTGGGTAAGGCAAGTGATTCAAGGAGATCAGTCCCTAACTGACCATGTTGTATTTTGGTGCCATGTGAAGTGAGCAAACCCCGTTCCTTCCAAAGACGCCCAAAATTAAACGCTACACCAAAGGCATATTGGCTGTCGATGTACACGTTTACTCTCTTCCCTTTTGACAGTACACATGCTCTCGTTAATGCTATCAATTCTGCTGCTTGAGCTGAATTCTGTCTAATACGTGCTGTTTCCACGACTGAATGCAAAGTAGTTACAGCATAGGCTGAAACTGCATCTCCATTAGGCATTTTAAAACAAGGACCGTCTACCCATAGAGTTCCATCCGGATTCTCTAGCGGTGTGTCTTTCAAATCAATTCTTCCTTTTGTCTCTTCCTCAGTACGGAGGAAACAATCATGTTGCTCCTCAACACTTTTCTCATCTGGAAGGGGCAACAGAGTAGCTGGATTTAGGGTATTACATCGTTTGATGTGTACATGACTAGCCAAAAGTGTCAGCTCGTATACAGTTAGACGAGCATTCGTAAGATGCTGCGTTTTCGTTCTGTTTAACAAAGTATCCACTGCATGTGGTACCATGACAATAAGAGTGTTTTCCAACACTATTCCAGCAGACTGCCGAATAGAAATTGCTGCTGCTGCTGTCGCTTTGAGACAACTGGGCAATGCTTTAGCTACCGGATCTAATGTAGCCAAAAAATAGGCACATGGCCGCTGTTTGTCTCCAAATTGCTGTGTTAAAACTGACAACGCACAACCTTCTCTCTCGTGAACATAGAGCGTAAAAGGCTTACTGTAATCGGGAGTACCCAATACAGGAGCAGAACACAGAGCAGTACGTAAGTCAGTAAAACTCTTTTGGCACTTAACAGTCCAAGGAAGGGGGTGAGGCGTATCTTTCAAAGTGAGTGTCAACAAAGGCTTGGCCATCAGAGAGAATTTAGGGATCCACTGCCTACAATAAGAAGTAATACCCAGAAAGGCACGTACTTCCCTTTGTGTGGATGGCACAGACATTTGCGTAATCGCCTGAATTCGTTCTGGGGTTAATCATCGTCCCTCCTTTGATAGGAGATGACCCAAGTAGGTAACCACTCGACAGACATATTGTAATTTGGAAAGTGAAACCTTATGATTCAGATTAAACAAATGGCGTAACAATGCAACAGTGACATTTTTGCAAATATCTTCTGAATCAGCAGCGACTAACAAGTCATCCATGTATTGGATAAGAGCTGCACCAGACGGCAAATGAAAAGTATCAAGATGACATTTTAAAGCTTGGCTGTAAATGGAGGGACTTTCACAATAGCCCTGAGGTGCGCGCTTAAACCGGAAGCTTCGGCCTCCAAGAGAGAAGCCAAAAATGTCCCTACTCTCTTCTGCAATGGGAATACTAAAGAAGGCATTCTTTAGATCAATAACAGAGAACCACGTCACTGTGAAAGGTATCATTGTAAACAAACCAGTGATATCTGGAACAACAGGAAATTGTGGTACAACAATTTTTTTTACCTCCCGCAGATCAATCACGAAACGATATACAGGTGGCTGAGAAGGATCAGTGTGTTGAAGAACAGGAAGAATAGGACTATTGCATGTGTTAGCTCTTGTTTCCTCAACCACACCCTTCTGAATCAAATCATGAATGATTTCCAAAAGCGCTTTCTCACCTTCAGTAGAAATTCTATACTGCGGGATGCGCGGTAATTCAACATTGGGCTTGCTTAAGAGTGACAACATAAGGTGGAATCTCAAGACAACCCACATCATTCGGACCCGTGGCCCAAAGCATTGTCGGAAGGGAAAGCAATTCAGGTGGAAACTGATCTTTGGACAAATACATTGGAGAGATCAGTTTCTGTCCTAAAGTAAGATGTACACCAGAAGGAGAACAATATATCGTAGCATGCATTCTTTTCAATAGGTCCAAACCCAACAGATTCTCACCGCAACCATTCGTCAAAAGAAGTGGAGCTTCCAAATCATAAGGGCCAATTGAAATAGGCAAAGGGCGAGAAACTGGATTGCGAACAGGGGCGCCAGAAAATCCTACAGAACGTTTGTTAAGCCAGACAAAGGGGCCCCAGGGAGTTTAGAATGAATGATTGAACTTCTCATCGCCCCAGTATCTAGAAGAGATGGCTCTAAAACACCCATTGTAGTGACGTTAACATAAGGTCCATTCTGATCTACTGGAACTGACACAACTCCCTTACTTTGTCCATGGCTGTCCTAGTTAGCATGAAGACTTTCATTTCCGTTTTCAATATAATGGTCTTCATTGTAATACTGTGTAGACCTAACATTTTGCTGGTCAAAGTAGTTCATGGAATTGGGAGAAGGAAGGGCACGCTGTTCTTGAGTCAACACACCCCGACCTCTACCTCTGTTTGCTGACTGGAGGCCAGCACGACTTCGTGGAGCAGATAATGCTCCATTGCGCTGCAATAAAACCGGACAAATACTCTTAAAATGACCTTCCTCTCTACAATAGGCACATTGATTGGGTCCTAACAAAGGTCGCGGAATGTGTGGCTCAGGTTTTTGATACAACCTCTGAAACTGCGGAGGCTGCTGTAACTGAGGCTGAGCATAACGAGGAGAATAAGCTTGTTGCAAGAGAACCTTCGTTTTTAGTTCTTTCGTCTTTTTCTCTTGCTTTTCTTTTTCTTCTTTATCTCTATTTTCATAATATTGTGCAGTAGCCAATACCTGAGCAGAAGAAGAAACAGCCCATGAACTTTCAGAATCTTTCAATTTGTGTGACAGCTCGGGAAGCAAATTAAACACAAATGTGTCCACAAATAATCGCTGTTCACCCTCTGTAGCCATATCTTGACCACTGTGATCAATAAATGTCTCCTCAAAACGAGTGAAGAAATCAGAGACACTTTTGTCTTTCTTTTGTTTGCATGCTGCTAGTTTATCCCAATTAACTTTCAATGCAGGCATCATCGCTTTCATTAATGTAATAATCCTACCAGGGATTTCTGAAATGAAAGCGTCAGGCTTTGCACCACCCACTTGATCTCTATCCGTGGCAGTTATAACATTCCAAGTATCACCTAATTCCTGCGCGTGATCCTCCTTATGAATCTTAGCCCATATTGTCTGTGGGACTACATTTCCCATTAACATATAGATATCAGCTAGGTTCATGATGCAAGCATCAACTGTCTGTGATAATTCTTTATAATAACATGCAGGGTTTTTACGAGGATCCAGTAGAGTCTGCTTAAGGGCCAAAACTTCAGATCGTTTCCATGGAACATGTACCCATATACGTTGAAAATGAGCAGGAATAAGTGGATTACCACCTGCTGCTGGAACCTCTTCCTTCCATACTGGAGGAACCTCTCTCATGGGATAATTTTTCAGTGTTAGTTTAACCGACGGATCAGAATCAAGGAAAGCTTGAGAGGACAATAAGGATCTATAAGAAATAAGTGTCCTTACAGCTTTCTCAACCTTAGAACCCACAACAAGTCCTTTATCAAAATCAACCTGAGCATCTAACAGATCTTGTGGGATCGGACTCGAATTTACATCTTCCCATTCTTTAATGAGAGTATCGCACATTGCATTAAAAACATATGTTTGCGTAGGCGCATTCCATTGCGAGAAAGTAGACATGATATCAAGCACACTGTATTGAGGACCCTTTTTGATCCATTTACGTGCGAGAGAGTCCAACCTTTCTCGTTATTCAAAATCTGGGAACTGACTACGAGACTGTCTTCGAGCAAAAGCCGGAGACACATTTAAAGCTCCAAAGAAAGGAGATAGAATACCAGTGACAGTGTCTGTGAGACGCTTACGTACAGATGGAGAATTGGACATAAGAATTGGAGACAAAGTGTTTGGAGAACTGACAGGAGGAGAACCAATAATTGCAGGAGGAGCAGAAGGCAAAGGAGATCTAAGATCAGGAGATGAGAGCAAAGAAGTAGAAGTTAATGGTAAAACCGGCAAAGGCGGTAATACTGGAGGAGGCAAATGCGGAAGAGCCGTAACAGGCGGAGGTGCCGCTGGCGTCTGAACAGGCAATTGGGGTGCATTGGCACTTTGTGCATAGGGCGGAGGCAACCTCAATAAATGGACATTAGGGGATCTTCTTCTATATCTTTCTTATTATCGGAAGGGGAAACAGGCAACACCGGATAGCATTTATCTATCGCCATGCGATGCTGTCTCTCCGATATTTCAGTCGCATTATCAATTTCGTCGTCTTTGAATTTTTTCGGCAGCCTGTATAATTGTCATACCCTCTGTTTTCCTATCTCGTTTTGCTTGCTTAATTTTTTTCTGTTTGGCTTCCTTACGCCAAAGGCGGAAAGAGTCAAACATTGCCGGCCGGGCTTTTCCTTTGAACAAGACTGCTTCTAAATTGTCTAACACATCAGGATCAAAACTACCATTTTCTGGCCATTTTAGAACACCATCTTTCTTCGTGTATCGGGTCCATGTCTCGTTAAAGGCAATGGGGCCAATACCATGTTTCGGATAGAGCTCATATGTGGGAGTTCCAACCGAAGGAATCAGACAAGATTCCTCAAGTCGGGAATCCCTATTACAACCAAAGCAACAACATTTTCCAAACTTAGTCAGACCAGGCATCTCGTGATTTCACCGGACTGTTCACAAGCTTCAAGGGAGTAAAACTCAGTTTACGCAGCACAAATGCACTTACCCTCGGCTTCGGCTATTGCAATAGTCGAATCTAAGGACCACAAATACTAAGAAAACAAAGGACAAAAATTGTGTGCGCGACCCACGAAGATCCTTAACCAAGGACGTCTTCTTACACCAACAGAGGCCCGTCTATTGTCTCGCCTTACCATACATCATCAAAGGAAGGGCCAAGGCAGGGCGGCAGTCAGGGCAGCGGTCATCAGTAGCCGTCAGGAAGGAGTAACCGCGCTGCAAAAGACCTTCGGACCACTTTCGACATACAGGGGTCGCTTAACGTGGCTCGCGAACCCTCCGGAATTTTCTTGCGGGGTTCCTCACGACCTTCGGGCAGAACCGGTACCCCTAAAGCCGCCGCACGTTGGGCGCCAGTTGAAGAACCAGAACCTTTGGGACTGGCGGCGCAGGGTACGCCTTAATCTCCTGGATTGACCTGCTCAGCTACACAGAGACACGGGACACTCTGTCGGCGTTAGAAGATCAGATTTATTAGCTGCAGCTAGTACAGTTATCCCAGAAGTACACAAGGTAGTTTCTCAGGAGACTGCCACTTCACTCTGTGGCGCACAATCTTTTATACTATATAGATAACATGTACATTAATTAAATGTACACCCAGAACATACAAGAAAGAGCCAATAAGGAAAGTTGGAAAACAGGACAGAACCAATAGGAGAGATTGGAAAACAAAGTGTCAGATGACTCGAAGAAACCTCTCCTCCAACTATGTTTGTCACCCCTCCATCAAACTAATTTATCAACGGATTCGTAACTAACTTGCAGGTGGCGAGATACGTTTGTGTGTGTTGGAGGACAGTTGTGAAACGAGAGAATGCTAGCAGAGGACAGTGAAGGCCAGACGATGAGAAAAAGTCAGAAAAGAATAGTGTGAATCAACAGATAGTTGAGACGGGGATTAGAAAACCAGACAGGGATTAGTGTACTCGGCCAGTCCTAACACCAGCTTTGCAAATAGAGGCAGAAAGGCTGTTTTTAACACGAAGCTGCAGAAAAAGCAGAATAGTCTTTGTTCGCCGTGCTGCCTGAGTGATGGCAACACAAAATGGCGGCGGAGTACAAAATGGCGGGTTGATTCGATCGCGATCGGAAATCGAAGTTCCTTAACAGTAGTAAGAGGAGTGAGGGTACCACATCTATCTGTTGGTATGTTACATGGGATACAGCATTTACAACGCTATCATTACATTGCGCTTCCATTACAATGCGGTCATTACAACGACCGCATTGTTAGTACGCGATGCATTTATTTCGCAAGTCATTACAATGACTTGCACTTGGGGGCACTGAGGTATTGAAAATAAATTCCAACACCTTCCCTACTGTTGTGCAAACTGGATTGGGAATAGTAATTAATACTATCCCTAAGTCCAGCGCGCCCCCTAGTGTAAGTCATTGTAATGACTTGCGATGTAAATGCATCACGTACTAACAGCGCGGTCGTTGTAACGACCACGTTGTAAAATCACGAGATGTAAGGCATTGCGATGTAGTGAGACATATTCATGTTACACTATTAGCAGATTTCAATCAAAAACTGTCTGCGGCCCTGCTGCAAAGGAAACAGTGCAAAGTAAAAAAGTAACCCCTCCACAAAAGATTTATGTCATATGTAAACTATAAATAATTTATTCCCCTAACAAATAAATAGGAATGAAAAAAAACACAAAACCTGACCCACACCTCTCCCTAACACGAACCGATGCCCAGTAAGTCCAATTATCCATAAAAAAATCCAAATGATCATAAAAAAAACAAGTTTTCCCCAACTCCCAAATCCCCACCCACCAAAAACGAAAAAAAAGATTAAAAAAGGGGCAAGGGGCAAGCCGGAGGTCTAGCAGCGGGCTTGTAGGATCTTCTGTGATCGAGCCATCAGAAGGAGCATGCGTTGCTTAACCCCTTCAGCGCTGCGCGGATTACCGCGCCATGCTGAAGGTTCGTTGCGTGGGCGTGGCCGTGACGGAGCGGTTCCGTCATGCGCACAGCGCGACCGATGCGCATGATGGAACCGCTCCGTCACACGCATCGAAGGGGTTAAATGTCTTGCAGGAACAATAGGGGTGAGCAGCAGTGTTTGAAGTGCAACGGGCGACTGCCACACCATGGCGCGGTACCACCAGAGCCACTGGGGAGGCCTGGCTGGGGCTTGGGGCATTGGAGGCTGCAGCCGCTGACTCCTCCTCCTCCTCCCCCAGAGCTACTAGCCACCGATATTTGTCCCAGATTGCCTCCATTTCCGTCACCGGGCCCTTGCTGCTAACTCCTGCCTGTTGCGTTGTTGTGATTGGGAAGAAGTACCTATTTCAAGAAAGAAAAAAAAACAATTGTAAGCAATACTCTAAGCAAAACAGCAAACACAAAATTATAAACATAAAATTATAGTGGCACAGCAGCACTAGCACAGTACATAACATTATGGTATCCTCCCATTCCTTGGCCCCTAACGTTTGTGTGATTAGAGTTTCAGGCATTGCTAGGCACTGTGGAGTAGACACGTCTTCTTCTTCTCTCTCCTTTTTAGCTAAATTAACCTTGTTGGCATACCAGCTCAGCCAGCTTGAACCCTAGACAGACATACTCGTGTTGCGGTCACAGACTCACTTTATTTACTTTACTGCTGTCTGCAGGTGGGGCAGCTGAACTACACAATTATTTATTTTTCTATTATGGCCATACTCTGTTAAATCAATGGCAACTGTTCAATTTTATTTTCACCCTGACTATCATTGTGTGCTTTTGCCGCGGATCATTGCATTGCGTTTTTGTTTCCTCTGATAAAAAGAGAAGTGTTGTACCTGCTGCTCAGCCAGTGTGAGTGTGGTGTGGAATGTTGGTGATGATGATGCTGCAGAATGTTGGATGAATGGGGCTGTCAGTTGAAGAATGGGCTGAGCAGCAGGAAGGCTGCTCCTGGTGTAGCTCTCTGTACCTTTTATCTTGAACCATCTACTTGAATAAAATACCATCCTGAGTTACCCTGGAACTGGATCCTGGTTCCATTACAACAAATATCCTTTAATATCTCCAAAACTACTGAACGTATTTAAACCCAACAACCAAAAGCTTGATCTGCGGGACAAAATCTACCTTTCTGCTAAATCTGGTGTAATTACATCCAGCAGTTTGGGCTGGAGTAGTACTCAAAACCCCAATGGGAATTAACATGAGAAAAGCACTTTTTTTAACCCCCTTTTTTTGGCCCCCGCTTGACGGATCACCCCGAAACTTTCTATGTACAACTAGAATCTCCTGGTGAGGTGTAGTGACTTTAATACTAGTGTTACACACTTGGAAGGGTGTTAGTTTGTGGTCTTACCATATAATTTCTGTTGGTTCATCTAAGGTTAGTTTGGGTAGGTTAGAAAATATTGGGTCTAATAGATGGCCTTTCTTGTGGGTGGAGGCTTCGACCCATTGAATTAATTGGACCACTGCCAGGTCCAATATGTTTTGGATACTTCAGGGTTAGTGTTTTCTTGATGGAGATTTCAATTAATCTAGCACAGTGAAGTTAGTATTGAATAGACTGTGTTCGGCCACAATCTAGGGGATGGTCTGTACAAACCTGGTGGCAGAGCCAAGGGGATGGTATCTTAATAGAGAATATGAAAGTTGAAGAAATATCTAAGGCAAATAACAAGCATTCACATACCGAGAGATTCATGGGGCAAATTTCATTTTTTGCTCCTACTTACAAATGATAGCTACTTTCCCTCCCCTTTTACTTTCTTCCTGGTCATGCCTGCCAATTGCATAGCCCTGTGGCAGGGTCATTGTGATGTCTGGCATGGATTCCTCTCAAAGCCAGGTTTCAGTAAGAACATGGTTTCCGGTTTATTGTCTTCTAAAAAGTGAACAGATCAAGACTATGTTTTGGGTAGTGATCTGCAATGGAGTAGGATATACCTGCCACCGCTGGCTGTTAATACCCACTCTCTCTGGCCTTTCATTTGTGACAATTGGTATGAGGTTGGCCAGGGTCTAATTACAAGGATTAATGGTGTGCTTGCACATCCTACCTGAAGTGATATTGAATGAATGCAGTTCCTCTGCCGAGTGGCTAGTCCGTTTTGTGGCCCAACAATCAGGGGTCCTGGCCCCTGTTCTTAGCTGGGCGCAGATGGACTGTAGGAGAGTAGGATCTGCACTTACGTTGCCCCCACTTTTTTTCTGATGTTAACACTGGTTTCTGGCTATAGTCTCGCTGGGTCCCTGCTAATCAGGGCCCCAGTCTCTCTTTTCTCTCTAAACAACTTTGAGTGCATACTAGATGCACTAGTAATTGGATACTGTGGTACCTTATGAGCCCCTAGTATATGGTACCCTAGGTACCAAGGGCATAGGTACTTCACAGGCCTACCAGGGGCTGAAGCATGTATTATGCCACCCCTGGGAAGCAGACTAAATCTGACACCGCAGGCCTGCTACTGCAGCCTGGGTGAGGTAGTGTTAGCACTCCTCACTGAGGTATAGGTTCCTATATCTCACCATACACACACATATAAACCTATCAGTCACCCCTAAGGCAAGCCCTATCAATCCTGAGGGCAGGGTGCTTGGTTTACAATGTGAGGGGGTGCCTCTGCATGAGCAGGACCCCTCTGCAGCTGGCAGAGTCTATTCTCTGTGGCTGTTTATGGATGCGGTTAAAACCATATACTCTTAAGTGCATTATAACCTACCAGTAAATGCTAACTTTGGAATGACTGCATCAAAACATGTCGTGTTTGGTGTCAAACAACTTGGAATCATACCCCCACACCAGTAACTGGTGTGGGAGTCTGATCCCACCCTTCTAGAGGGGACGACATGTACCCACTGGGGAAACACGTTAGAAATCTGAAAGAGCCCTGGCATCACAAAATGGATGCAACCAGCACAGACACTGGGCTGCCCTCCTGCTGCTGACTGAAACTCGCAGTGGAGGAGGCCCAACAATAGGCATCCTGTCACAGGGAGGTGTCACCACCTTCCAGACAGGATTTAGTGTATTGGGGCTGGGTGGGTGCACTCCTAGAGTGCTTTGAAGTCCTGCACTGGGAGAGCAGTAGGCTCCTCTGTGCATATGCCAGCTTAAACCGGTTCAGGGGCTACCTGTCCCTGCTCTGGTGCAAAACTGGACAAAGGGAAGTGGGTGTAACCACCCCCTACCCTGACCCTCCCAGAGGAGTGGTCATAAAGCTAGTCCCTCCCTTTCTTTTAGTATAAGATAGGGAGCCCTTGCCATTGCAAACTAGATATCATTGGACAACGCTTTACAAGAAGAATCCTGGTCCTTCGATGTTCCACTACCTTTGGAAGATGGAAGAATCTCCCTTGGAGTCAAGGAGTGACTCCCCTGCTTGGCAGGCACCAAAACTCTAATCAACAGTCACAAACTTTCCTGCTCCCGCCACAGTCTGAAGTCCCTGCAGCCCCAGAAGTAGATTTCCTGACTTCTCGACAGCCATTGTGACTCCCCAGCAGAGCTGAGGCGAGTGGACCCCACCAGTGATGAGGAACAGCAATACCCGGGTACAGTGCACTATTGTCGAGTGAAACCCCTTCATGACGTTCTATGAACTTGTGCATTGAACCATTTGTGGCCCAAGCCTCCAGTAGGTTGTGCACCGAAAATCAGAGGCCTACCACATTCCGAGTGACCGTGGGCCCCTGTAAAGCATTTCCTCATGAGGTGTATTTGCGATCCCTTGCCCATTGGCTTGTGGGTCCCCTGAAGACTTTCTGATCAAACCAAAGGACTCTTCTGGTTGCTTCAGGCCTGCCCTCACTTACCTTCGCTGGGTGAGTCCCTCAGACCTTGCTGGTCTGCACCATTGACTTAATTCACTTTCCACAAGACTTGCTGTTGCCAAGGCTTGTTGGCTCTAATCTGGTTGCCAACATCTCAGTAAGCTGCAGACATCATGGGACACTCTGAATCCAGCTGCTGGTCATCGTCGATGCCTCCAGGTCCTCGTGAGCGAAGAGTCAAAACACCCTTGATCACCTGAAATCACCCGACTTCCTTGGGCATCCATTTTCCTGGCCCGGGTCACTGGCAAGTGACTGTGAACACTGTCCCTTCTGCTTTCAGGTCATCTTCATCTTGAATACAGCCTTGGATTCCACCGGACACTTCTCCAGTCTTCGCAAGCAGCAAATCTTCTTTGGCTTCCATAGAAAACAGCGACGCGACCCGACACCAAAAGACACCTATGCACCCGGCTTCCCTTGGTGAGGTAACTAGTGCACTCCGGTGCCCTAGTGTGTGTTGGCCCTCGAATTACTTACCTTGTAAGTGGCTTGCTTGTAGACTTCCTCAAAGTACCCTAAAACTTTAAAAATCCAACCGCGACTTGCTCCATTGAAATCAATAGGGAACCCACGGCAGTGTTCTCACACTGCACGCGTCTCCCGTGGGTCTTTTACTTACCTGCCTTGGGTGGATTAGTGAAGCCCCAGTGATTCTACAGGCCCTAGGCCTTGTCCCTCTGCAAGTCGACATTCCTAACCCTTTTTTTTAGTATATGGTCTGGTACGCCCTAGGGCCCCAGTCATAGTTGTGCTTAACTTATTGTGAAACGTTGATATTTGAATGTGTTCCTGACTTCTAATCTCATAAAGAGATTAGTAGAGTGTGTCTAGTGATAAATACATATATATTTGATATATATACCTGTGTGGTGTCCTTTTCATTTGGTAATTCAAGAGATTATAAGGTAAAACAAGCTGCTTTACATTCCTCTGAGACTTCGCCTGAAGGCTGCTCTCCACAGCTACCACTAGGATAGCTTTCTTTAAAAGGTTGTCTTAAACCTATCTACCATAAGAGTCGAATTGGACTGGTGCAAGGAGGCCACTATAACTAGTGACCAGCATATGCCATGCCAACTTCTCACATGGACGCAGACAGGCACATATGGACATGCCTTTGGTGTGTCTTTGGCATGCCTGTGGGGTGTCCGCCCACCTCCGTGCACATGAAATACCCAGGCCGATAGTGCAGCAACTATTACGCTGACCTAAATGACACCCAAAGTTAATGTCTAGCAGGTGTGGCACTGAATACAGCCAACACATGTGTAATCCCCTAAATGGAGGAAGGACTTCTGGTCTCTTCCCTCTGTCTAAGTGCTCAGTGGTACCTCGGGTCAACAAGGCAACTGGAGCCACAGCGAATTGCAATGACTAAAGTGACTAAAGTGTAGGATTTAGCACCAGTGCAGTGAGGTCAGAGAAAGGCGCAGTGGATTAAAAAAAATCAAAGCAAGGTCAAATTCATTCATAACATGCATTCTTTTCAGTTTTGAAAATTATCTATAAGCTAAAAAAATCAGGAGATGTATGCATTAGATCAGCAGCGTGTGCCTTAGCTGTCTGCGCATCCGCGCCCCTGTGCACATTAAACAGCTGGGCCAGTAGTGCAGCAACTAACACGCTGACAAAAACAGCTCCCAAAGTGAATGTCTAGCAGGTGAGGCACTGAACATGGTCAACACCTGTGTGATTCCCTTATTGGAGGAAGGGCTTTTGTGCCTAAGCTAAAAATTCAGGCGATATATGTGACTGATCAGTACCATGGCGGTCTCAGCTAAATTTAGCAGTTATAGTTATCGTAAGTAACTATAACTTGTGCACTAAGTTTACTATACCTAGTGCCCTCACACTACACTGCTAATTAGCCCACATATTACAGCACTCATAACATCTTTTATGACATCATTGATAATATTACAGCAACATATGCAGTGATATTATTGATGAGAAAACTGTGTATGGCGGGGCGCGAGTTATAATTACCGTAGGGCACTAGTTATAATTACTTAGTTAACTGTAACTGCTGAATTTCTATGGTTTTGTGTGTGTAAAATTTCGGGGTGGGCAGAACTCAGGGAGTTGTTCTCTGCGGAATTCCGCAGAGTAAAGTTATTGAGATTCTGTGGATTCCGCCCACCATATACTTTAAGTAAATTTGTTTATAGCTGCAGTGATGGCTCCTAAGAAGTGGTTTTTAAGCACTGCAAGCGATTGGTAAAAAGGTTTGTTCTGCATTTAAGGAACACACAGTCACTTTGAGAAGCAGGTGGGCATGGTAGGGGGTTGGAGGGTGTTCAGTTTCAGTAGCCGAGTGAGGAGAAGCTGGCAGCGGGTGAGCTCCGGCTCGGACTCCTTCCTCTCTGGAACAGGAAAAGCAAACACTGTTTCTTGTGATTGTCAGATCTAAAACGGTAGCATCTCAATGCAAATCTCTTTCCCAGTTAGCTCAATATATTGAAGAATATGGCCAAAATAATAACAAAAAGACTCCGACAGCTTAGATGGAATTACTGTAAACACTGCAGGGCAGATTTACAAGAAAGTGATGCATCTGTAGAGATGCATCACTTTCCCTGCGCCACCCTGAGAAATCCTTGCACCACCATGGATGTGCCGTATTTACAACATGGCGCACCATGGAGCAAGGATTGACGGATGTGTCAGCAATTCTGACGCATCTGTTGGCACAAAAGTTACGCATTGCTGGAGTTGTGTCGCAAACATGACGTAACTCCAGCAATGCATGAGGATGCCTAACCTCATTGTGCTGCGTCACTCCTTACGACTGCTCCAAGCAGGCATAAGATTTTGAAGCAGTGGCTTCCTAGAAGTGGTGCAGTGAAGATTTCACTGCGCCACTTCCATGTTGCTTTTTTCGTGTGAACACCCACCCTGCATACATTATACCTGATGCAGATATAATGTGATGCAGGGCATTACAACGTTACGCATCTCCCTAGATGCGTCACGTTGTAAATGGGCTGCATTTTTATGCCGCCGCTGCGTCACAAAAAGTGACGCAACAGTGGCGCAAAAATGACGCAAGGGGCTTCTAAATCTGCCCCTACATCTTTTCTTTTCTTGAAGTAAAAAAGTCAAAAGGATAATGTTGTCGAGAATGTGGAGCCCACTTTTGCCTTGGAGCCCCAGGAGCCACAGTAGTGGGTACAAGAGTAGCATATTAATAACCTATACTGGGCTGTTTAACCAGGATTCACGGTCCCCTTATGCCAGAGCACAGCCAAGGTGTGGCATCTCCATGGTTGCTTTGCAGGCGGGGGTGCTACATACTTTTCCCTGCAGCTGCTGTATACTTTATACCAGGACTCTGTGAGCCATTGCTGGGCTGCTTGGTAAGACGACTTTTTTCAATTTCTACAGCTTCCGGGTGTGCAACAGCTGAAAGACGTGGCATAAGGTCAGACATAGCACACATTCTTCAGTGTATCTTTATTCACCACACAGAACATCCCTTGCACTGACCCTTTCCTCATCAAACGTCTGCATTGCAATCAGTATTAATCTGAAACCGAGCATCTCACCTATTTACAAATTATTTCCCCAGACAGCTCAAAGTTGCAGCTTAGTTCCCGTTCATTCTTTCTGACCCGGCCTGAACTGAAGTACAGCCCAGCATACCAGCATCTCAAAAAGGAACACCTGTAGTAGTCTTCACGGTGTTGCGTGATGACGTAGAGCGCAGCGGCCATCTTGTGGGACGATCATTAGCGCGGAGCCGAGGAGCTTATCGGACATCTCCCAGCGCTCTCCATAATAAATGCAAATTAATAAATAAAAGTTACTTACCTGCAACCCTAAGGTGCAAGAGTCCTTCCTCAATGTGGGCCCCCCATAAACATTACAACACCAACCCGTAAACATGGTTATTCACACTCTTGAAGCGTGTCCTTCAGTAACAAACACACAGACAACACTGGAATGCAGTGCTGACTTTCACTGCTTTTCACTCTGCAGTGAGGACATAAGTTCAGCTGTATTTATCTCGCATCATAGCTCAGTGCCACGTTTACGCATCTTTATGCTCCTACTTATTCTACACACGTGTTATTCACAAAAAACACTTATTTTTAAAAGTATAAAAGTATACCTTTGATCCTTTTATGGGGACGCTCTAGCCGGACTCAGGCTGTCCCTGTCCTCCTTGGTGGCTTAGAAGAGAAACTTCAGACCCCTTCATCTTCACGGGCCGGGTAAAGCCCCAGAACGAGGCTTGAATGAAGGCCCAGCATGACAGTGATGTTTGAGAAGTAGATACTCCTATTTCACTGTGTCTGCCAGAGCCAGTCATAGAAACCCTTAGGGCTGAGGCTAAGCAAGGACACAAGGGGAGGAGAGAGACCATGAAAGCCTTCAGCAAGGTTCGCCAAATATTACATGTCCTATAGGTGAAATCAAATCCCAGAGCATGTGCCCTGCTGCATCACGCAGGCACCTCGGCTCTCACTCGGTTGTGGGAGTAAACACTTACGTTTTTTCACAGGGGGATTCTCCGGAGGAGGGTGGGTTCTGAGCTGTGGTGAGAGAGGCTCATGCAGAAATAGGAGGAAGTCCGTGTATTGAAGGGCCCTGAGCTGCCTCCCTGTAACACATGCTCCCATCTCACGAGAACATCTCTATGTGCAGTACTGTGTGTGCCAGCCAGGGGCTAAGTACCAGCACTGCACAGGAACAATGCATCCCGCTACAAGCAACCATTTATATTTACACATTAAACTGCAGCAGCACATACAACATTATGTCTGCATCAGGGATTTGAACGAACCTGAATGTTAACATTCATCACACACTATAGGTGGGTGGTGGTGCTGGTGAACTTCACTTTTTGCAAAACTCCGATCTCCAAGTGGCAAAACTCGCCAAGCTCCACCAGCATAGCAGAGTTTGAATCTAATTATGATTTCCCAGTAACCTTTAGTTTTGTATATATATATATATTATCTACTGGCGGTCGCCAGTAGATAGTTATAGTTAGGACCGTGTTTCCATAGGAAATCCGCAACATTCTATTTGGAATAACTTTGGCGCTGGTTGACGAATCCTCGCAAAATTTTCATAATAGGTGGGGCGCTCCGCTCCTACCCTGAAAGTCTCGGGGTGATTCGTCAAGCGGGAGCCGAGAAAAAAGGGGGGTCCCAAAACAGGTTTTCCCCATGCATTTTTCCATAGGGACCGTTAGTCCAAGGTACAGCCCGAACGGCTGAGCAGAATTACTTGAAATTTGGCAGAGAGGTAGTCCTCAGGTCAGGGAAGTGCCTTTTGCAGGTCTGGTGTCAATCTGTTCAGTAGTTCCTGAGAAAATCAAAAGTAAAATCATATATATATGTGGGCGGAGCCTAACCACACATCTCATCCTGAGATCTGATTGGCTGTCAGCACTTCATCCAAGAAGTGTTGGCAGCCATCTTGGGACCAATATACATGATAGCACCTCATTAAAAAGCATTGCAGTTAATAGAAGGTTTCTTTAGTTACATTATAAATCATTTGTTGATGGTACCATACCCATTTTAGGAATTTTGGTGTGTTCTAAGGTGATTTCACCATGTGAAAAAGCCTTCTGCTGGGATATCATGATTGAGAGAAAAATATTTTCTCATGCTTTTCCCACAGAGGTTTGGAAGGTGATCTATAAGCTAAACTGAGAGCATATTTTCTGTAAATTCACATTATCTTTCTCAGTCATGTGAGAATGAAGTCTGACATTCTCAGTAAAACATGTACATCCAACAAGGGCAGAGACTGTCTGTTGATTCCTTTGTGTTCTACTGCAGCTTCCCAGAGTGTTCCAAAGAACAACTAGAGCGCTAACAGTCCTACTTATGATAAACGTATGGCACACCTGAAGCCATCTTGCTTGGATTAAAGTGGTAACTCTTAAAACATTTAATTTAAAAAGGAACAAAATGAGGGGGTTCATTTTTCCATAAAAAGTATGATTAGTGCTGCAGAAAGAAAAATTAGGGCACATTTTGAGTGACTTAGCAAATCCTCTTCTATTTCATTAAAGAATTCTGACATGCAGACTGAAACATGCACTTTCAAAACCAGCAGCAGTTTTCCCTGGTGAGCAGTAGCTTCACTACAGTGATCTAATGAGCAAAAAGAGTGCTAACATTCTGAATTTATGGCAAATGTGTGACACATCTGAATGCCTTCTTGATGGAATCAAAGTAAAAAACTGAAAGTATTTCCTACTGAGGAGACTGCAGTAAATGAGGAAATTAGGAAACTTCATAACAAATAAGTCTCCCAAGATGGCAACCAGAGACAAAAGAGCCCAAATGTAGCCCAAATATCACCCAGATGTAGCCCAAGTATAGCCCAATGACAGAATGTCCCAGAGAGTTCTTAAAAACAACTAGAGCGCTTACTGTCTTCATTATGACAAAAGTATGGCACACCTGAAGCCATCTTGATTGGAATAAACTGGTAACACTTAAAACATTTAATTTAAAAAGGAACACAATGAGGGGGTTCATTTTGCCATAGAAATTATGATTAATGCTGAAGAAAGAAAATGAGGGCACATTTTGAGTGACTTCTCAAATCCTCTTCTATTTCATTAAAAAACTTCTGACATGCAGACTGAAACATGCACTTTTAATACCAGGAGCAGACTTCCATGGTGAACAGTAGTTTTACCACAGTGATCTAATGAGCAACTAGAGTGCTAACATTCAGAATTTATGGCAAATGTGTGACATATCTGAATACCTTCATGATGGAATCAAAGTAAATAACTGAAATCATTTCCTACTGAGGAGACTGCAGTACATGAGGAAATTAGGAAACTTCATAACAAATAAATCTCCCAAAATGGCCACCGGAGACAAAAGAGCCCAAATGTAGCCCAAAATCACCCAGATGTAGCCCAAATATAGACCAATGACCGAAGTGTGCAAAACACTTATTATTTTGTGTTTTTGCAGTGTTATATAGTGCAGACTTGTCAGGCATTGGAGTGCTTTACATGAGAATTGGTTACATCACACAAGAACAAATTCATTTTGGTTGTAGACATGGGGAGATTAAGTGATTTGACCAGAATCACAGAATGTTGAGCTGAAGCAGAAACTCCAACCTGGTCCCCAGTTGCAAAGTCTGCAGTTCTGGAAGTAACACCACATCCTCTCCCCTAAGTGCAACATTTAATCAAGTGGTCAACTGGATAAAAATACATAAAGATAACTAATAATTTAAAAGTGCTTTGTCGCTATTTGAAAACTCAGAAAATATGTCCTTATTTTAGTCTTTTAGAGCACTAACCATAATTTTGATGCCAATAAGACCCTCTCATATATGTAATTTCTAAAGGAAATGCTCTAGGTATTACAGTTTTGATTACATCAAGATGACGTCAGGCGTTCCACACTTTTGTAATAAATATAGAATGTTAGCAATCTAGTTGTTCATTAGGATACTGTTGAGAGGCAGAGGCCAGGGGCACGGACTCTGAAAATTGAAGGCAGGTAGGAGGGTGCAAAGGCAACAATTTAACCACACTGAGCAGGCAGGAAGGGCCGTGGCAGCACAACAGACTATGGAGGGCAGTGGAAAGGGGGGCAGGGGCAACAAACCAACAATACAGGACTTGCAAGAGAGGCTGTGGCAATGTAATAGACCATTGTGGGCAGAAGGAATAGGCAATGGTAGTACAACCATACATGCCAACAGACCCGATTCAGCCAGGAAACGTCCAATGTTTTTAAGCTCAAATGGGCTTTATTTGATCTGTCTCCTGTCTACAATCTCCTCTTTTTCAATGTAACTCAAAGGGGAAAATCAATACCCCAGTTTTTTTTCAAAATCTCCCTCTTACCAAGTTCAAAATGTTCGCAAGTATGGTACATTGGATCATGGAAGGAAATGGGGTAGGGACATGGACTTGGATAACAGAGGACAGGAGGGACATGGAGAGGTGCACCAAACTGACCCTGCAGGGCAGGCATCAGGGTTTGCAGCAGCACAATACACCACACAGGGCATGCGGGACGGGAGTACAGCACAACAATCCATAGAAAGCAAGAGGGAGGGGACAGGACCATGCACATGGACAACAGAGAACAGAGGGGCAAGAGGCAATGGTAGCTAGCTGACCATAGTGGACAGACAGGAGAGAAAGCTGCAGCATAACAGACCATAAAGGGCAGGAGGGACGGATCAGGGGCATTACAATGGAACAGACAAGCCAGGAGGGAGGGAGTAGGGGTCTGCACATGTAAACAGAGGGCTGGGGGCAAGGGGGCATGGTAGGAGCAGCAAGATAGCCATGGAGGTCAGGCAGGATGGGCACTAGAAGCAAGACACACCATGAAGAGCAACAGTGAGACTGTGATGGCATACACACAGACCATGGATGGAAGGTGGGAGGGGGTCAGGGGCAGCTAACTGACCACACAGGGAAGGTGGGAGTGGCCATGGCAGCACAGAAGACCATGCATGGCAAGTGGGAGGGTTAGTGGCAGCACAATGGCTATGATGGGCAAGAAGGAGGGTGCAGGGGCATGCACAAAGGACGATGGAGGATAGAAGGGAGGGTCAGGACCTGTGCACAGACAAGAAAGTTCAGGGGAAGGGGCCTCACAACAGACAGCACGGGGCAGGCAGGAAGAGCAGTTGCAGCACAACAGACCAGGGAGGGCAGAAGGGTGTGGCAGTACAATGGATCATGTGAACAGGAGGAAGAGGATAGGGGCATGGCATGTGGACAGGCAGGGTGGAGGTGGCAGGGACAGGTTACAGTCATCTGCCAATGCTAGGCAGGTGGGAGGGGAGTGGCAGCTCAACAGAACACTCAGAGTAGATAGGAGTGGCAGGTCCATGGAACATGGTGGGCAAAAAGGATGGAGCAGGGGGAAGGAGAATAGGGGCAGCAAGCTAAGCACAGAGTTTAAGTAGGAGGTCAATGATGGGACATAGAATTGGGCAATGGAGGGCAGGAGGAGTGGACTGGTACATCATACTAAATCGAGGGCAGTGGCAGTGTTAAATGGTAGCGGCAGTTTCAGTCGATAACCTTTCAAGTATTGCCCGGCGGTAATCGCCTCTTACACCATTCGATGATTAACCAACAAAAGAGGCAGGCGCCGGAGACTGGAAGGCAGGAAAAAAAGTTTTATTCCGTCGGAGCAGAACACATCAGATCGGACAGCAAGGTATCGTCTCGAGGTGCTCTAACCACATCTCTGAGGCCTCGCCTCTTATATACAGGTTTATTGCTTTATTACACGTGGTACATTCTTATTGAGAGTTTGATGTACAGAAAGACATCCTTAGAACCCCCACTTCAAGCTCGTTCCCACACATATCTACAGTGGAAGTCCCCACCCCACCCACAGTAGGAGATGGCTATCACACAGCTGGACATTCCACCAATTCCCGGGGGTGTGTGCGACTGGTCGGGTCTCAGGGGGTGGGGGCCTTGATCTACTGTAATCCCTTTGATGTGAAGTGTTTCCCTTACAGTAGGGGCAATAAACTGCATCCGCCGGGCTAGGTGATGGCCTGGGATCGGTTCGGACAATTGGGCGCAGAGGAAGGGGGTTATCAAAAGGATGTATGACCATGTATGGGATGAAAGGAGGTGTTGGTCAGGCGCGGGATGTGGTTCTATGGCAGGGTCGCGCAGAAGGAGAGAGTTTATGGCCCATGTATGAGAGAGCGGGGGTGGTCAGCGCACGGGGGGATGTTCGCAGCGCCAGGGGGACGCGCTGGCGATCGGCAATGAGGTCATGGTGCCTAAAATGGCCGTCGCGCGTTTTCTGCGTGTGGCGCTTGGGGAGAGACAAGATGGCGCAGATAATGTTCAGTTACGAACTAAATTTCCACAGTTCTCCCTTTTAACATATCTCGCCAGCTTGTTTAGTTCGGATCTATCCCCATAATACCTCGTACTTCTATTTCATACAGGGCTTTCATTCGTTCTGCTTCAAAGTTCAGAGTCTTAGGGCAGATGCAGTTTGTGAAAAGTGAACATAGAGGTGGCAAGCATTGAATCCCCAGGCAGCATCCACACAGTACCACAATCGGTATTAGGATAAACGTAAACAACCTCCACCCCCAACTTTTAATAGTGTCCCAAAACCAACTCCCAAGCGACCATCCTTCTTGCTCCTGATGAACCTCTGCGGAAAGTCTGTGGAGGTGTTCAATCGCCTTGTAGACTGAGGGTGAGGTATCCGGTACGTAGGTACAACAGCTGGACCCAATGACGCGGCATGCTCCTCCACGATCAGCCAGAACCACGTCTAGAACGAGGCGGTTCTGAAGTGCTACCAGGCAGACAGCCTGAAGCTCAGCGGTGTTGTTGGTGAGGATGCCGGTTGTAATGTTCATTGTGGTTTCGACTGCCTGGGTCAGGTGCCGGATGGCACGGCTGTTTGCCATTGGACCCCACAGTGGAACAAGTCCCTTTACTGCATCTATGAACTGTGCTCCAGTGGAGTCGGTTTGTACAATGTCCTTTGCACGTTTCTGCCGGTGATGGTTTGCTGGAGCCACATATGTTGGAGGAAGGATAAAAGCGATGTAGCAGGTGCCTCCCCAACCTTTCGGAAGCCAGGTGTGGGCCTTAGTACCACAGACAAAGTACATATTTGGGGAGGTAACAAAGGAGGGTGGGTCAACTGAGTCCAATGTTCGGGTGATGAGACAGGAACTGTGGCCTACCGGCTGTGTTTCTAGGCCTTCGAGGCACACCAGACCTGTGATGTTGACGACGGATAGGGCCACTGTTAGGGTGGCGGCCGTTCGTTTCCGGAGGTAAGAGAAGGTGGGTCTGGCTGGGTTGTTGAACACCTGCATTTCAACTCGCTCCTTGGCAGGGATGTCCATATGGAAAGAGGTGTTTGATCTCAAAGGACAAAAGGGGGTAGAGGTTTTTCCAGTTTGGTTCAGCCAGAACCCATGATAGAAGTGCGACACAGTTTTGCCGGAAGTGGCATTGTCCATGTAACTTTCTTGCAGGAGGATTAGCCAAGCGAGGCAGGAGCCATGGACAGAGAAGGGCGAAGGGATGAAAGGGATAGAATGTCCAGTGGCATGTGGTAGCAATCCACAGATCCAGCAGTTAGTGGCATTGGCGGCAAGGTTGTGTTGGTGGAGCAGTTGCACAAAAGAGTTATTCCAGAACTCCTTACGTCTTTCTCGGAGTTGGGGTGAAAGTGAAATCAGATGGTGTTCTTTCATGGTGGTGGGTTGATCAGTGGTCAGCAATGTCTTATGAGCGGGTGCGTTTTCTTCCAGGATCCAGAAAGTGACCATGAGAAGGAGGCAAAGGAGAAGGGTAACAAAAAGTGCAATGGTCTTTGAGCTGTGCATTTTGTCAGTGTTTGGATTTTTGTAGTGGATCTTCAGACGTCCGGTTGCTTCCATCATCTTCATGTCGGGTGCTTCCATCACCTTCATGTCGGGTGCTTCCATCACCTTCAAGGGACTCGGTAGCGGGCAGAACCACAGACTTTGTTTAGTTTCTCTCCTGGAGGCCTTTGAGGTAACTAGGCTACCACTCTGAGATTTCAACTTAGTTCGTGGTCTGCTTAGCCGAAGTTCCCTCCTTGCGTCGTAGGTTATACCCTTCTTTGGATGGCACAGTGGGATCGGGATATTCAGTCAATTCAAGCGTCTCTGTATTCGGGCAGCAGCTCAGGGATGGTCGGTCTTTGTCCAGAAGTTCCTCTTGGGCGGTGATGTTGTCGGTGGTCGTCAGGGTCGATGATACCTTCTTGCAGTGGTGTGCATGCAGCCAATTACGTTTCCCCTCCACTCGAAGAGCTGTTCGGGTGGTGATCAGGACTTGCGGGGGGCCCGTCCACCGGGGCTCCAGACTCTTGGTGCGCTGGAAGTTGCGCACTAGGACAAAGTCGCCGTGTTGGATGTCGTGTCCGGGGCCCCTGGAAGCATCGGGAATGGCTTGCAGCACCTGCTGATGGATAACAGACAACGTTTTAGTTAGATTGTACAGATAGTCAGACATGAGGACGTCCGGGACGTCGTGAATGGATGCTGGTTTCGGTGCAGTCCAAAGGTTCATGGGTCGCCCGAAGACGACCTCGTAGGGGGTTAAGTGGTGTTTGGTAGGAGTGGAACGCATTGATAGCAATGCTAGTGGGAGGGCGTCTGGCCATTTCAGTCCTGTGGTGGCAACTATTTTGGCTAGTTTGAGTTTCAATGTGGCATTATGTCGCTCAACCAAGCCTGCAGATTGGGGGTGGAAGACCGCATGAAATTTCTGTTTTACACCCAACCCTTTTAAGATGAGTTGGATAACTTCGGCTACGAAGTGGGGGCCGTTGTCGCTCCATAAAATTCAACAAAGGCCGTAACGGGGGAAGAATTCTTTCAGTAGTACTTTTGCGGTAGTCATAGCCGTGTTGTCGCGGGTTGGGTAGGCTTCCACCCATTTGCTGAAGGCGCACACAACGACAAGCACGTACTTCAGGGTTTGGCACCTTTCTAACTGAATGTAGTCCATCTGTAGGACCTCAAAGGGGTGACTAGGAACCCCAAACCCTCCCCGGGGCACAGCAGTTCCTTTACCAGGGTTGTGTTGGAGGCATATCAGACATTGTTGGACTAGGCGTTTAGCTGAGTCTGGGATTTTGTCGTCGTGCCAGACTTTGGAGATGAGTTCAATCATGGGGGCAGACCCTATGTGTGCGGGGGAGTGTGTCATGGTCAGCATGGGAATCAGGTATGAGTCAGGTAGCAACCATTTGTTTGTGTCTCTAGTTCGCCAGCAGCCTTCATCATCTTTCAATCCCACCCGTGCCCATTCAGTCAATTTGTGTGGTGAGCTGGCCAATTGTATGTCTCTAATGGTTTCCCTAGCATCCTTCCATTTTTCAGTTTGTGACCTGGTCACGTACATGCGTGTTGTTGACCTATTCTCGGCTGTGGTTCGGGCAGTGATGTCAGCCAGCGCATTTCCCTGTCCTATAATGTCCGTCACCTTTTTGTGTGCCTGGCATTTGATCACAGCTAGCCGTGTGGGGAGGAGGACTGCTTCGGTCAGAGCGGAGACTAGATCTCCATGTAGGATGGGTGTGCCATGGGAAGTCAGGAATCCCCTCTCCTTCCATAGGAGCCCAAAGTGGTGAACCACCCCGAAGGCGTACTGGCTGTCGGTGTAAATGTTTGCGGTTGTCCCCGCTGCTAGGATGCATGCTCGTGTGAGAGCAATCAGTTCAGCCGCCTGTGCGGATCGCTGTGTGATGCGGGCTGTCTCAACAACTGTTCGGGCCGTGGTGACTGCATAGGCGGCTGAGGTGGTGCCGTCGGGGAGCTTGATGCATGAGCCATCTACCCACAGCTCTCCGTCAGGATCTGGGAAGGCAGTATCTCGGAGGTCAACCCTACTCTTGGTCTGTTCGTCGGTGAGGGTCACACAGTCATGTATAGGGGACGCATTGGGGTCATTGTTAGGGAGAGGTAGCAGAGTGGCTGGGTTCAGAGTGGTGAATCGTTTCAACGTGATGTGGGGTGCAAGCAGAGTTTGTTCATAACCAGTCAGTCTTACGCTAGTCAGGTGTTGAGTCTTAGTCTGGTTCAGGAGGGTGTCAACTGCATGGGGTACTAGCACGGTGAGGGGGTTTGAAAGCACGATCCCCTCACTTTGTCGGATAGAGACAGCAGCGGCGGCTACCGCTCGAAGGCAGGCGGGCAAAGCTCTGGCTACGGGGTCAAGAGTGGCAGAGAGGTAGGCACAAGGGCGTTGCTTGGGACCTATGGACTGGGTTAGAACAGACAACGCACATCCCTCCCTTTCGTGGGTGAAGAGGGAGAAAGGTTTAGTGTAGTCTGGGGTTCCTAGGACTGGTGCTGAGCAAAGGGCATCTCGTAATTCTTTGAAGGCGGATTGGCATTCGGGTGTCCAGGGGAGGGGGAAGGGGACATCTTTAGCCAACAGGGAAAGCAGAGGTTTTACAATAAGACTGAAGTTTGGCAACCACTGTCGACAGAAGGAGGTGAGGCCTACCAGAGACCGCACTTGCTTCTGAGTTTTGGGAATGGGGGTTTCTAGGATGGTCTGAATTCGGTCAGGTGTAAGCTTCCTCCCATCTTCGGATAGGAGGTGGCCTAGGTATGTCACTTGGGGTTGGCAGAATTGCAACTTCTTCCTGGAGACCTTGTGACCGTTCTCCGCGAGGAAGTGGAGGAGGTGGATGGTGGCTGTGACTGCGAGCGGAGTGGTGTCGGCCGCCAAAAGAATATCATCGACATACTGTATTAACACCACTCCGTCCGGTAGTTGAACTGCATCCAGTTGTCTCTTGAGGGCCTGGCTATATATGCTGGGACTCTCAGTGTAGCCCTGTGGTGCCCTACAAAATCTGTACGAACGGGCTTTTAAGGTGAAGCCGAAAAGGTAGCGGCTGTCTGGGTGGATGGGGATGGAAAAGAATGCGTTCTTGAGATCAATAACGGTAAAGTTAGTGGCAGTGGACGGAATCAGGTCGAGGATGGTGGTGATATCTGAGACTACGGGGTACTGAGGTATGACTACTTTGTTAACCTCTCGTAAGTCGACAATGAAGCGGTATGCTTTTTCATCTCCCTCGCCTTGCTTCTTAACAATGGGTAGGATAGGGCTGTTGCAAACATTACTAACAACTTCTTCTACCACTCCTGCATTGACTAGGGACTGGATGATTTCCACCAACGCCTTCTCACCTTCGGGCGATATCCGATACTGTGGAAGCTTTGGGAGCACTGCGTCCGGTCGGACAGTTATGTGTACAGGGTCGATCACCATGCGTCCTACGTCTGAGTCGGTTTTAGCCCATAGATGTGTGGGTAACGTGTCAAGTAGGGACAGGTCAGCATCGGTTATGGAGAACATACGTCGTGTGAGACAAGGCCTGAACAGATCTGGGTTATCGTGCAGTATGACTCGGACTCCGTCTGGGGAACATCTGATGGTAGCCCGGAAATGTTTTAGTAAATCAAGACCCATAATGGCGTCGGAGGTGTTGGAGGAGAGCAGAAATGTCGTGTCAGTGGTGTTATTTTCCAAGTCAAAGGAGATTGGTGCGGACAAGGGATTTGTGGAGGGCTTTCCATCAAAGCCTATTGAGGTTACATGTGAGCCAGACAAGGGTGTCCTTGGGATCAGCCGTTTAGATAGCGCACTACGTGTCGCCCCAGTGTCTACCAAAAATGGAGACTTTGTGCCCAGGACCTTAGCAGTGACGTAAGGACCTTGCTGGTCAACACAGAGTTCGACTGGACCCCTCCCTTGCCCCTGGCGGTCCTATGCAAAGTCATGGGTGTTTTCGTAGTCGGACTGCTGGCACTGGTTCTGTCGGGGGCGGTCGGAGGTGTTTGGTCTATATGGCCTGTCACTGGTGGTGTCGTTCATGTACCCTCGTCCCTGTCCTCTATTTCTGGGGCTGTTTGCTATGTCTCTTGTGTCCCTATTCTTGTTCATATCCAGAAGGACCGGGCACTGGGATTTCCAGTGTCCGAACCCTTTACAGAACGCACACTGATTCTCGTCTAAGTCCCTGCGTCCAACGTAGGGTGCGGGTGCATGGTCTCTAGGGGGTAGTTTCCTAGGGGCAGTCGGTTGGTAGTTTCCCTTGGGAGGTTCCCTTCCTATGGTCACCCCTTGCAACTGTGCGATCATTACCCTTTCCTTCAGCTCCTTTTTCTTTCTCTCGGACGCCCTATCGTTCTCATTCTTTTGGTGTTCGTAGTACTGGGCCATCTGGAGGATAGCCGCGGGTTTGGAGGATAGCCAACTACTCTCGCTGGTCTGTAACTTCTGGGAGACTTCCTGTGACAGACCCTTCACATAATTCTGGACAAAGAGGTGATGTCCGGTTGCAGTGGTCATGTCCTGGCCACTATAATTGGAAAACACTGTCTCGAATCGAGAGAAGTATTCGGATACATCCTCCTGGGGTTTCTGGCGGCAAGCCGTCACTATCGACCAGTCTACTTTCCTTTCTGGGATTAGGGTCTTTATTTTCCGAACAATCTTGTCTGGGAGTTCCAATATGGCCTTTAGAGGTTTCTGTCCAGGTTCTCGCTGCTTGTCTATGGTATTGAGTTGTACCCAGGTATATCCGAACGGTTCAGCGTGGTCGACTTTCCGGATTTGCTTCCACACATCAGCCGGCAGACATAACCCGAAGAACAAATCGATATCCGCCAAGGTCATTATAGTTGAACCTAAGGCCGTACCTAGTTCTGTGTAAAAGGCAGTCGGGTTCTTTCTTAAGTCGGGTAGGGTTTTTCTAAAGGTCAGGATGTCTTGTCGGTCCCATGGCTGATAGACCCAGTTATATACAACCCTTCCCTTCGCATCTTGGTGGTTGATGTCATCGTGTGTTCCCTGACCTCGTGGGGGTACCCAGTAAGGAGCGGCTTCCTTGATGGGCATCATGGTATCAGCTTTTCCTGCCTGGGGTTCAGTCGCTATGGGGGTTTCTGTCTTGGTCGTCTGTCTGTGTTCTTTAAGATGTCGGAAGACTTCGAGTGTACATGTGAAGAGGTCCGTCACATCGCCCTCTCCCTCTTCCCCAATATCAACCTTTCTATACAAGGTTGCTAAGCCTTCGGGACCTCTATCCTGGTACCTATCCTCATAGGCATTCAGAGTGTGATAACAAAGTCGTACGACAAGGTGTCGTCTGTGGTGGTCGGCATATGAGTTATACATATCTGTCACATATTCCTCACTTTCCTTCCGTTCTACTAGTGTTCTCACTACCTTATCGATTCCGTCTCGTTCACCCTTTGTTAGCCGATTCATTCTGGCGGAATCTTTCTTTCTCGTCTCGGGGTCATCTAACGTTATTGCTAACGTTGTGTTCAGTACAAGAGGCTCGGCCGGCGCGGAGGCCGTGAGGACCGAGGCCCTGGTACTGCTTTCGCTTGCATTCGGGGGTTGTGGGTGCTGCACTATAGGTTGGGAGGGAGCGTATGGAGGGGGCATGTAGATGATCGGAGGACCTAATAGCAATTCATCGTTCGCCCGTTGCTTGGAAGGCAACTCAGGGTAGAGCGTAGAGGGGGTCCTAACAGGGCACTGGCCTGACGTTTCAGATTCTTGTTTTTGTTTAGCTTCCTTTCTCTCCTTTATTTCTTCCTCTAACTTTCTAGCGACAAGGTGAGCTGCCTTTCGTAGTTCTTTTTCTGCCTTTACTTCTTCTCTCTTTTTCCGTTGCGTTGTTTCTTTGCGCCACATGCCGAAACTGTCGAGCATAGTGGGCGTCATTTTATTGCTACGTAGAGCTATTTATAGCGTTTCTATTTTATGGTCATCAAAGGATCCCATCAGTGGCCACTGACTTTCGGAGTCCTTCTTTGTATATTTATGCCATAGTTTGCTATAGGCTACAGCGACTAGTCCATATTTAGTAAACATGTCCTTATTAGGGGTGCCTTCCAGTGGAGCCGGATGGTTCATCTCTAATAAGCGGTCCGGGCAGAACCAACTATCAATCAGTGGGGAGAAGATAGGCATGACGGGTTACAACGGGGACAAAAGTCTGCACTATCTATCTTTTCACTGCTTGCAAAGACTAGACAGAATATCTCTATTCCACGTTATTTGTAAGCAGAGAATACCTCCAAAGAACCAATATCGAACAACCAGTGTTCGGACAATCAATCAATCAATGGTGAGAAAGAGATAGGCATGACGGGTTACAACGGGGGACAAAAGTCCGCGTTACCTACCCTTCACTATCTGCAAAGACTAGACAGAATATTTCTATTCTACGTTATTTGCAAACAGAGAATATCTCAAAAAGCACTATTCGTCAAAAACAATCAATGTTCGGACAATCAATCAGTGAGGAGAATAATAGGCACGACAGATTACAAAGGGGGACAAAAGTCCGCGTTACCTACCCTTCACTATCTGCAAAGGGAGAGAGAATATCCCCGTTTGTAGGCAGCGAATATCTCAAAAAGAACAATCAAATAAGCAATACTAATATTTTCAATCAATCAATCAATCGTTTCGCAATTTGTCGTGTTATACGACCTTACCCGGACCGCATGGACAGTTTCTCGTCTTCCGCCTCCAGCGCCCGATCGTCCTCTACTCTCCGTATTTGCCACGGCACTCCTGATGGTTCCCAGTCAGGACCGTAGATCACTCGAGAGAGGTCTGCTCGGAACCAGTGAAGTTCGGATGATCGGCTGCCAGACGAGGGTCTATCAGGCAGGAGCTCTTCCCGATCGTTGCAGTCGTTCACTTTGTCGTCAGGACCTCTCCCACTGGATCCACGTGTCGCTGATGGGCCCCACACTTGGGACGCCAATTGTTAAATGGTAGCGGCAGTTTCAGTCGATACCCTTTCAAGTAATGCCCGGCGGTAATCGCCTCTTACACCATTCGATGATTAACCAACAAAAGAGGCAGGCGCCGGAGACTGGAAGGCAGGAAACAAAGTTTTATTCCGTCGGAGCAGAACACATCAGATCGGACAGCAAGGTATCGTCTCGAGGTGCTCTAACCACATCTCTGAGGCCTCGCCTCTTATACACAGGTTTATTGCTTTATTACACGTGGTACATTCTTATTGAGACTTTGATGTACGGAAAGACATCCTTGGAACCCCCACTTCAAGCTCGTTCCCACACATACCTACAGTGGAAGTCCCCACCCCACCCACAGTAGGAGATGGCTATCACACAGCTGGACATTCCGCCAATTCCCGGGGTTGTGTGCGACTGGTCGGGTGTCAGGGGGTGGGGGCCTTGATCTACTGTAATCCCTTTGATGTGAAGTGTTTCCCTTACAGTAGGGGCAATAAACTTCATCCGCCGGAATAGGTGATGGCCTGGGATCGGTTCGGACAATTGGGCGCAGAGGAAGGGGGTTATCAAAAGGATGTATGACCATGTATGGGATGAAAGGAGGTGTTGGTCAGGCGCGGGATGTGGTTCTATGGCAGGGTCACGCAGAAGGAGAGAGTTTATGGCCCATGTATGAGAGAGCGGGGGTGGTCAGCGCACGGGGGGATGTTCGCAGCGCCAGGGGGACGCGCTGGTGATCGGCAAGGAGGTCATGGTGCCTAAAATGGCCGTCGCGCGTTTTCTACGTGTGGCGCTTGGGGAGAGACAAGATGGTGCAGATAATGTTCAGTTACGAACTAAATTTCCACAGCAGCACATCAGACCATGCATGGCAGGAGGGAGGAGGCTAGTCCATGGATTCACACAACAGAGGATAGGGAGGAGGGGGATGGGGAAGCAAGCTAACTGTTCAGAGAAGGCGGGTATTAGGAACTTTATTGTTTTTAAAACGTGTGTCTGTGCGAACTACTTAAAATATGAACAAGTATGCAGCATAATCTCACTTTTATTCAGGAAGAAGAGGACGTTTGTGACTGTGACTCCGGGCTCACTTGGCAGAAACACCCCCTGACCCTCCACCCCCTATCGCAAAATGTAATGCCCGTGAAAAGGGTAGGTGAACACAGTGTTATATAGAACATAGTCCTGAGAGCACGATTGGAAATGAAAACTAGATATAGTGCATGGTATAAACTATGCACCAAAAAGTGTGATATAAGATGAACCGGGCGTGAAATATAATATGCAATACATTGTGCGCAATGACAGATTCATTGGAGAGCGCGAGATAGCACAGGCACTAGCGCGTGCTATGCGATATGCGCCTTGGAGTGTAATATGCACAGGGCAGTGTTGTGTAACCTAACTAGTCTCTAAAGTTGTAATATAAAATATGTGCTGGGGAGTGTAACGTTGCATATGCACTGTGACAAAGATATGGATCCCAGATTGTAATATGTATGGCATAGCACTGTGCGTTATAACATAGGCATCGAGGAAGGCACGTTAGATGGGGCAATATAACCCGTGCGAAGACAAGTGTGGCATGACATATTCACGGGGTGGTGTTACAGTGCACATGGGCTAGAGAGTGTCATAGCATATGCACTAGCTAGTGGAATACAACACAGAGGTGTGTGGCACTCAGCAGGCAATGGTGGGTGTAACACAGCATTGGGCTCTTCCAGGAGCGCGCTGTGACTCTCAAGTGATGTTCGTCCCCTTTCCAGAGAGTAAAATAAAAAGTATTACACATCCGGCAGTGGATGTGTGTTTTATTAATCATGAGGGGGGTTTCTTGCATAGTTTTGGTCGAATTTTTGTCGAATCCCCTTTGAATGGCTTGGTGTGCATGTGTATTAAATGTGACCGTCAATAGCTACCCATGTTTGTATAAATAAACGACAAGGGTGTCTACCGGGATTAGGCACGGTAGGGCATCAGACTTGTCAGAGCTTCACTAGTGGTGTAAATACATTCCACGTGGATTCATTAAATGCATAGTCGCCTTTTAATGAATATCACGCAAATTTTCATGGTGATAGGTACGTACGGTTTGTCCAGCATGTCTTAGGTGTGTCTATAAATATATATTTTTTAAAAATAATAAAAAACAGTGGCCTGCCCTGGGGATTGGGGTAAAAAAAATATAATTAGGAGACAGGCCCTGGGGGATGGGGTCATCAGGGCCAATAAATTAGAATAAGAAGGGGAACCACACAGCCCCCCTTCTTAAAAAATTAAAATAAATAAAAGACTGGCATCGTGCCGGAGGCTTCGCCCCCTCCTTGCAGCACTCTGCAAACGCGCCCCCTGGCGAGTTGTAAGTTGGGGAATTAATTCCTCTTCAATACTGAGGGTCCCTGAGGGCCAACTAGCCCAACAGGCATCTCCAGTATGCGCCAGGGAGCTGCGCTGCAGACAGGTGTTCTGAGGCCAAGCCCCTTTTTACACCTCTCTGCAACGCAGCTCTGTGGCGCTTACTGGAGGTACCTAGTGGTCTAGTTTGACCCTAGGGACCCTTAGTATTCAAGGGGACTTAATCTCTCAACTTAGAACAGCCACAGGACGCGTTTACACAGTGGTGAATGGAGGGGACGGGGCCTGAGGTGACGTGTGCAAACACGCACTATGGCACGTTTTAAATTGGGGATATAATTTCCCTTCAATACTGAGGGCCCCTGGGGGCTAACTAGCCCACCAAGTGCTTCTAGTAAGCGCCACTGAGCTGCATTGCAGAGAGGTGATCCAGGCCGTGCCACTTTTTACACCTCTCTGCAACGCAGCTCTGTGGCACTTACTGGAGGTACCTAGTGGGCTAGTTGGACCCTAGGGACCCTCAGGATTCAAATGAACGTAATCTCCCAACTAAAAACGGACACAGGGCGTGTTTACACAGTGGTGAAGGGAGGGGACGGGGCCTGAGTTAACGTGTGCAAAAACGCCCTGTGGCCTGTTTTAAGAGGTAGTTTTAATCCCCCTGCCCTATTATATACTAGGGGCTTACAGAGGAGATCATGCTAATCACAGGGGGACCCCAACGCATAATGTTCCCTAGTGTATGTAGGTGTTTTCACTGTATTCTAAGTGTCTTTTAACATAGCACTGGCTCTAGGACTGGTTAGTCAGACTCAGTTACCACCAGTATCCGTCTGAAAAAGTTGAGGGTACAGGATGATTTTGCAACAAGACTTCTTTCTGCTCTTCTTTTTGTTCTTTCTGCACGTTATCCTTCTTCCTGCACTTTTCTTCGTCTTTGAGGACTTCTGTTGCTTCTTTCTGCACTTTGTTTTTTCTTTCTGTGCATCTTTTCTTCTTTCTTCACATGTCCTATCTCCGTAGGCATAGTTAGAAATTAGCATTTAAAAAACCTTTGAAATTCACAGAAAAAACCATAGGTTTCAGGCACGTTATAGTTAGGAATTAGCATTTAAAAAACCTCAGAAATTCACTGAAAAAACCATAGGTTTCAGGGGTGTTATAGTTAGCTGGACTTTTCACTTGTACAAAACCATTGAAATTCCGCCGTTATAGTTAGTTCAGCTAACTATAACTCGCGCGCCCGCAATGCACTGCTGATGACGTCACATATTACATCACTCATGACATGGTCAGTGACATCACTCATGACATCACTGATGACATCTCAAATGACATCACTGATGACATCACTGATGACATCATCCTTGTGATAGAGTGGCAGACCTCCTCTCACCATAATATAACCTTTGATACACACATTCAAAAATAGAGACTACAATTTTCAAAACAATGGACATACCAATACCAGTTACAACAACCTCTTCAGTAATTCTAAGATCCACATACACATCGACTCATTCACCAACAGTCCTATACAGTCACTCATACATGTACTCACTCATCATATGTACTCATACACCTATACATCCTGTTACACAATGCCACTCATCCATAGAGTTACTCAC
This sequence comes from Triturus cristatus, assembly GCF_964204655.1. Taxonomy (NCBI): domain Eukaryota; kingdom Metazoa; phylum Chordata; class Amphibia; order Caudata; family Salamandridae; genus Triturus; species Triturus cristatus. The sequence goes on from NC_140589.1 coordinate 302,883,205, forward strand.
ACACATAGTCACTCATGCTAATAAAGAATCAAACATACATTTACTTGCATATACAGTTATACACACACCACCACACTTACTTCTACGGAAACTTACACATATTTAGTCTTTTAAACAATCACTTATAGAAACACATACTTATTCATACAGGAACTCTTTTAATCTCTCACTCTCACATATACTCACTTATATACACCAATAGTCACATATACTAGTTTAAAACATATGTAGTTACTCATAAAGACACTATTGAGACAGTCATTCACTCACTAACACACCCATACACACACTCATCCACCCATACAGTCCTGCACACATGCTGTCTTCAACACATACAAACAGTGAGTCACTCATTCATGCAACTATGCACTACGTAATACCCCCCACCGAACCGACACTCAGACTTATACTCAAAAAACCAACTAATAACCTATATAGACACCCATGTAGCTACTCACCAACCCATGCAGCCACTTATACACAAAGTGAGAGACTGATACAGATATTTACATATTTAAACATTACTCACTAAGCCATGTATTCACTATGATACACTTAATCAGTCAGTTACACAATCAATTTTTCAAAAACAAATCATCCATTTAGACACTTATATACCCATTTATTCTTCCATCGACCTTGAGATATACATATGTAAAACATATTTAATTTTCAGAAAAACACACATTCACTGGATGATGTCATCAGTGATGTCATCAGTGATGTCATTTGAGATGTCATCAATGATGTCATGAGTGATGTCACTGACCATGTCATGAGTGATGTAATATGTGACGTCATCAGCAGTGCATTGCGGGCGCGCGAGTTATAGTTAGCTGAACTAACTATAACGGGGGAATTTCAATGGTTTTGTACAAGTGAAAAGTCCAGCTAACTATAACACCCCTGAAACCTATGGTTTTTTTCAGTGAATTTCTGAGGTTTTTTAAATGCTAATTCCTAACTATAACGTGCCTGAAACCTATGGCTTTTTCTGTGAATATATATATATATATAATTAGCCTTATTTATACCTACTTGCATAGTAAAGGCAGATGTGTGCTGAATAAATGCAATGTAAAAGTGCATGGTGAAAGCTTTCATGGTAAAAGCGTTATAAGATCATACAATGGGGTATATTCACAGGAACGTGTGATAACTATCACAAGAGTAGCTTAACGCAACTCTCAACATCGCAGCCTATCGCGGGAAAATTACTCCCTGCCAACCAAGGATTCACAACGCGGCGGTAGCATGCAATAGTCACCAGAAAATGCGTCAAACACCACGCTGCAAAAATGCGAAACGTGAACGCAAAAAATCATGCAATGAGGCCAATTGCAGTACAAAAAGTAGCGAGAACCAGCCACAGGCCTGCAAATCCAACGCGTCTGGTGGGAAAATGCACCATAAAAACCACAGAAACAACACACCAGACACAAGCCAAAGCACATAGCAACATGGATGCACCCTGACGAGCGCAGAGGCCAACGCGAACCCCACAACCTGCACAGACCACCAGCAAGGAACAACAGGGACGGCCGAGTAGAAGAGGGAGAGGAAGATTGGGTGCAGTCCGCAGCAAAACCAGATCAGCATCACGGAGGTGACAGAACACTACCATCAACTGACCCACAAGTAGACCACCTGGAATGCAGTCAGAGTGCCAAGGAGGCCAATCGAGGAGGCCAAGAGGCGCTGGCATGATGTGACAACCTAAACCAGGCACAAACTCGCTGTCAACAGGAAGGCTGCAACGGCGACAGGAGGTGGCAGTTCTGCACCACAGTAGGAGCTGGAGGAAACCGAGGCCACAGTCATCAGTGTGGAGATGGTGCAAGGAGTAGGGAGTACAGACAAAGCTCGAGAGGACCTGACACAACATCAACAGGGTGAGTAACGACCAGGGACTGGGGGGCGGGGGAGATGGGCACAATGGCACACATACACAATGAGGTGTAGCACACTGCACACCCACAATTACCCAGGATCATGTCACTGATCCCCTTGGCACACTGCAGCACACACACATAGGAAGAACAGCACACCCACATTGACGAAAACGTGGTACAATGCGTAAAGCCGACACTGCAGAACAGAGGACACAACTGGCTCCGCACATGCACAGAAACATGCCTACTACATCTAACAGAGCAGGAAACTGTGAAATGGAAATGTATGCATACGACCTCACATCCGTCATGTAGTCCAAATGTACACTGTCCCGCAGCAGTATTCAGCACCTCCCAAACAGTCACAATGTACATTGTCATACAGTCTGCATGTAAACCAGAACAATGCGCCAACATACAAGTCAACACAATGTCAACATGCATCTCTCCTTCACATTGCAGAGGGGCACACAACACCTCCAGCAGAGCACAGAAGACAACACATCTGTGATGCCGGAGAGGACCACCACACCTTCAACACCAATGCCCTACAACAGCCCATGGACATCCCAATGTAACCCACCACCAGGACCCGGGCAGCCAAGCTACTTAGAGGAGAACACAGAGCATGCAACAGACCACACAGCAGGAAGCACCCGCAAGCACAGCTGGCTCACGACACTTCACCCACCCACAAATGGCACCTCAATGCCACGTGTCAGCACGCCAAAAGGAGGTGGCTGAACTGGTGTGGGTGGGGTCCGAAACCATGGAAGGCGAACTAGATCACATACGTTGGTGACTATTACCCTTCAGGGACCACCTACACCCCACAAAGGAGACCCACACTGCCATTGAGACACATGCAGATGCACATTCACAGTACAGAACCATGCCCAGGGGCATGCAAATAGCAGTCACACACCCACGTTGGCTCTGCGTATGACGGCCCAGGCCACTCCCCTTGCGAATTGAGTGTGTGATGACAAAGCTACATGTCCAAGCTCTAACCCGCTGCCTGCGGTGACATGTCTGCATCCGTAGTACACAGCACAATGTGATGTCATAGGGCCCTGGGCCCTCATGCATGCAACAAGACCACAGGGACACATGCAGATATTATGTTGAACTGGCTACGGGCACGTGTGCCAGGCCCCTTTATTGGCAGGGCCACATGTACAGTGACGCCTGTGCTGGATGTGTGTAGGGTGAGTGTAAGCCAGCCCGCACGGAGTGCTTGGTGCTGGCAACCACTTGAACAGTGGACACCAGTGCAACGGAAACGGAAAACACCTACATAACAGAGTCAACCTGCTGAGCAACATGGAGGGAGCAGGAGAAAGTCCAGAGGACACCCAACATGCAAACAGAAGTGCACTGAGGTTGGGGCACTACAGCTGAGCGCGCCCATGTAAAGAAAAAGTCTCCGATTGTGTCCTTTCGAGATATTCCTGATGCAGATGCAGTGGGGTGTGTTATACCTGCATCATCTTCCTCATCAACGTCCCAGGTCTCCCACACTGCTTGAGGTGACATTGCTGCGCAACCTCTCCACAGCACAAAACTCAATCAGTAACGGACGATGGCACCTGGAGTGCCGAGCAGGGTATCAGTCTGATGATGGCATCTATGACAGGTGTGAGCAACTCCGTAAGTCTGTCAGGACCACCGTTTCAACTCTGGCAGATGGCAGTTGGAGGTGGTCCTGGCGGTGGTGGCGTGTGCCTCCTGTGGTGATGCGACATCCAGGCCGGTCAGGACTCAATTTGATGTGTGAGCCCTGGTGGACCACAGTTGAGGCCGGAGGCAGCGGACAGCGCAGGGCCACAGACACATGGCGTTGATGACCGTAAGGCCATCGCCTCAAAGGCCATCCAATATCTCAGAAGAAGGGGTCCCAGACCTGACCGGCACAGAGTTAGTGGCCCCGGATGCACAACGGCTGGCACAGGCACCCTGCCACGGGACGGTGACATGCGGTGCACTGAGGTAGGTCCACATGCAGTGAGCGGGTCCTCATCGATGTCGAAAGTGAATGTGGCGGAGGTTTACAGGGGACAGAGGAAGGTGTCCTCCAGGGCATGATGCGGAAGGTCTGATGTTATCCGGAAGCAGAAAATGGTGGAGTGGAAAGGGACAGCCTCGTTTTCACCACCAATTCGGTATCAGCTACATGAGGATGAAAACTAACCCCTAGGCCATAGACTCAGACGCCACCATTGTACGACCCGAGAGTGCCCATGAATGTCGGGGAACAGACTTAGTGGCACCGATGCTGAGAGGGGATGCAGTCTGTGATGATGCCGGTTCACTGATATGAACTCTGCCATCGCTAAATCAAGACTCAGTGACCTACTGGACCGCAGTGTAGGTCGGAGGCAGCGGTCAGCAGTGGCCCACACCCACCTGTCGTAGGCTTACAATGCACAGAGTTAGTGACACCAGGGCAGTTGTCGGTAGAGTTCGATCACCTCTGTAACGATGATCCTATTCCCTCTGGACTGCAATGCATCATCCTCTTATGCCTCTCCTTGCGTGCAATGATATTTATTCTGCCTTTGAATAATTGATGTTCAGTTCCAATTCTGTGAGCTACTCGTGTGCAGCATAGGCCGAGGGCAGAAGTCCGCGTAGGCCCACAGACACGTGTGGTTGTAATGCTATGCACAGACTCGGTGGCACCACATCGAAGGGAGTATATTGACATGAACTCTGCCTTGAATAATGCTCACTGCCATGGTGTAATCAAGACTCAGTTCCAAATGCGTGACTTACTTGAGGATGGTGTAGGCCGGAGGCGCAGTAGAGTACGTCAACGAGAAAGGATTAAAGCAGGCCTGTGTTGTGGAGGCCATGATGGTCTGAGGAGGCTGCCAAGGTCGCGGGCCTCGGGCTTGGAGCTTGAGAAGACATGTGGTGAGCCCTCCTTGACACACACCGGTGTTGGAAGGTGATCAGTGAGGCCTGGCTGCGCAGGGGCGGGCCTGACGAGTTCGGGGTCCAGTGGGCCGGGGTACGGCAGGCGCACAGGATCGCAGGCAACTCCGCTCACGAGGATGGCGTCGGCCTCGTGGCATGGTGACAGGCGCCACCCTGGCGGAGACTTTGGGCTTTCCAGAAAAGGACCACGCCCAGGGCTACGTGCTTTTTATTCACATCCCAATGCTGGCATGGTGTACACTGGGCCATCCCACTCCACTCACGCTTACGGGGGGGACGCAACAGGCAACATTTCCGCGAACACCCCCACTGGCTGGGGTGACATGGTTGCGCTCACTGTCCACTACACTCCATACACCAGAGGTGTATGTCACCATGGGTATGGGTGTGTTCTGCATACTGCGGTCTGTCCAGCACATCTCCTCCACTCTTGGCATTGTGTACTTTCCCAATCATGGTTCTCCGGCATCCTTCACAGGATTGCCACCTCTCCCCACATTTGGCTAGTGTGTGGCTGAGGTGCCATGCTGTTGATGGCTCATTCTCACGGCTTGCCCAGGTTACCATAGTGAGTTGTTATGTCATGTCTGGTGGGTGGGCATGCTGTTTTGACTGTTGGTTTTGATTTTGTGACGTGTGGATTGCCAGAGTTGTGAGTTGCATGGTTGTGGAGTTGAGGTGAGTGGGGTGTTTATTTGGAACTTGCCACGGGGCTGTGCATTTCCCTTGGTGCCATCCTGGGCACGCTGGTTGCTGATGGACTGTCGGAGGATGAAGGAATCATGCACACTGGCTGGGTATTTGGAGGCAACATTGGTGGAGGTTCCACGGTGTTCGGATGTTGCCTGCACATTGATGTGAGACTTCTGCTTTCTGTTGCAGTGATTGTGTGCTGAGTCACCAGGGGGCACAGGTAGGACATGTGTGCTGTGGATTGTTTCCAACACCTGCGTGCATCCAGCTATGGTGTATGGTCCTTGCTTGGTCGCCAGCAGATCCTGTGTATTGTGTTGGACGTATATGGACTGGGGTACCAGGCTGATGGTGATGTCTAGGACAGGTGTGAGGGACTTGGATGTGGCTGGCTGTGAGACTCCTCCGACTCTGGCGGCTGTTGTTTGTGGGGTACCAGGGGCCAACAGGTGCAGCACAGCCAGCAGCTTTGTGTGGGGTGGGATGTTGGTTGTCTGCTGTGTTGGTGCCGTCGGCCTGTTGGGCAATGTTGGTCAGGATGCGTATGATGGTTGTCCTTTTGAGTCTGTAGTGGGCAATGATATTGTCGGGTGTTGGGTCTGTGAGGCTGGTGTGTTTTCTGGGGGTCCGCTGTCTTTGTCTGCGCTGCCTCTGTGGTGGTCCCGGGGGGTGTTCCGGATGGCGGTTGGGGTCCTGGGGTGGTGGCGGTGGGTGTTTTGGCCTCTTGGGTGTCCGGGCCACATGACCAGTGGCTCCATGGCATCTGTTGCCCTTCTGATGTGGCTGTGGGCTGGGCTTTGAACCAGGTCTGAGCAGGTGTTAGTTTCCGGGTGCTAAAGCGCCTTATCACCTGTATTGTGTTCTTATCACCGATTTGGCTGGTCGTTGAGAATGTTGAGGTGTGATGTTGCTTTTTGAACGGGAATGCCTACTCTGCATCTCATTAGCGATAGTTGCGGGGGTCATCTGTGGCGATGTTTTTTGCGGCTGCTATCACGGGTATACTGGTGCTGTGGGCTGTTAACACCAGCTTGTGATTGGGGCGATAAGTTTAACACACTTTTGGCAGCGATAAAGTGCCGTTAACTCAGCGATAGATCCTTGTGAATATGCCCCACATTGTATTGGGAAAAGGGAAGGCATAGCGAGGAATAGGCTGAATGCAAAGCCACATGCATTAACCTGTTCAAAGCAGTGCACGCAGTTCTCTGTCTAGACCTAAGGCGCACATAGGCTGAACTGTGGGGGTTGTGTTATGTTATATTTCAGGGGAAGCATTTTTGAGGTACTTTGATGACCTGATGCTGTTTGTTAGAAGGTGGTTCTGACCATCTGAGCCGCCCGGATTTTTCGCTTTCTGAACACCTATTTGTTGAGCTTTTACTGTGGGAGAGCCTCATAAGTTGGGACTCACCCACAGTGAACTCATGATGAAAGGGACTGCATGTGTATTTTACCGGTGTCCCCCTAGCACAAGTAGGCCTCTGCGCTGCAGCCAGAGTAAGGGGCACTGGGCTGGTTAAATGCAGACACGTGTTTACATGCACGTGCACAAGTGTAAGGGCTGCGCAGGGGAGATTCCTGGTGTGCGGAGCCCAGGAGCAGCTACAAAGTGAATGGTATGGCAGGACTTATGCAGAGCTGGGTGGTGACATGGAATTGGCTTTCTACAATGGGAAGAAACATTTGAGGGAAAGTCAGTGTGCTTTACTGTTTTCACTCCATTATTGGGGAGGACATGGGCTAGTTTCACTTTCCTAGGGCCTACAAATTCCAGACACGCGTTAAAGTCCACTGTAACTTAGGTGAGAAGAAGTATTCTGCAGAGTCCAAAGTCATATTTGTACTGCTTTTGGGTCATCCAGAGATGTCATATTTTTCTGAGTCATCTCATAACCAGAGCCTGGCTAGGGCTGACTTTGCCAGGCTAGATTAATGACCTTCCTCCCCAAGCTGTAGCATCAGAAGCCTAGCCCTTCACGACAAGCATTCCAAGGGCGAAGGCCACCTCGCCTAGAAGAGAAGATATGTGGAGCTACAGGTTAATCAATCAGCAGCTGTCACCCGGTGCCCGGCACCAAGCTGCTCTGGAGAGAAGGCAGCGAGGGGGGAAGGGGCTTTCACAGACCATGTGGCATGAGACTAAGGGTGGGCGACAATTTCCGTTCTGCTCGCAGAAATTGTGAAATTTCGACATTTTTGCGTTCCGCGAGGAATGCGAAAATGTCAAAACTTCCGTGATCCGCAGCGGAACGGAAATATGCAGGACAGGATTCATTCAGGCACGATGCTCCTGTCATTAAACCTCAACAGGAAGCACTTACAGATATCAATAAAGCAGGTCCCCGAGTTGAAGGTCAAATTCAGTAATGCATTAATCAGCACAAAAGATTCGTGAGCACGGTGGGGGCTAGGCAGGTGTGCTTTCTCCCCATATCTACCGTCAACAATTTGCTGTAATCCTTGATGGAGGTCTGTGCATCCATGAGTTTCTCAAGTGCAATCCCCGTGTAGTTCCTGACACCAGGAGGTTCTGTCTCCTCATCTGCTGCTCTGGTCGGTCTCTGACCCTTTATAAACAAGAGGCATGTGAACTGCATAAAAGCCCCGCCATTTGGCCCCAGCCCACACACCAGCGGTGTGCAACGTCTTCCCGCCCTTTCCCCACTATGATGGACAGCTCACTCGAGGGACCCCGGCGCCCATCGGCGCGGTGGCAAAAGTTACAGACACACATGGACGCTGGAGACAACTCTTCTGGCCCTATACGCAGCTGTAGTGTAGGAAAAGCACTATACATTTACCCACCGAGGTAGCACTTACTGATTAGCCAGTAGAAAGTTCTCCAGTTGAGCAGAGGTATTGCACAAAATGGTGGCATCTTCTTGGATAAATATGCAGGGCAGGATTCCTTCTGGCACTATGCTCCTGTCACAAAAATTAAACCTCAACAGGAAGCACTTACAGATATAAATAAAGCAGGTGCCAGAGTTGAAGGTCAAATTCAGTAACGCATTAATCAGCCCAAAATCTCCGCGAGCACTCGAAATTTGGCGTGTTCGGGGAGATTGTTTGTCATTTCGCGAAATTTTGCGAAAGGCAATTTCGCAAATTCAGCCCACACTTACATGAGACACCTGGACGATGCCATTTTGAACTAACCCAGGGGCCTGGGCAGGAAGGAGGGAGCAGGGGCAGAAAAGTGATGTTTCCTGCCAGCCCATCCCAATTCTTTAAAAAGTGTTTGCACAGGTAGAGGAGCTCTCTTTGGGGTGTGGTCTGCTGAGGACGACTGGTGCTGGAGCCTGGCGCCATGCGCAGTTGGAAGGAAGCACCCTGACTGTCCCAGGATGCAGAATTGTGCCAGGAGGAGAGTCCAGGACCAGTGAGCAGAAGCCTGGGACGCTGCACAAGGAGAAGAGGGGCCCAGGCGGAGTGCCAGGTGAAAGGCTGGTGCAGGGAGCCAGTGAAGACTGCTCCCTGCTGAATTCACCCTCCTGAGACCAAGAGGGCAAAGGAAAGTGCTCCCAGTGGCTGGGGAGAACCACCACGAGCAAGAAGAGGCGAAAATGGTACAGATCAGTTCCCTGCCGGCTGAGATATGCCCCCCAAAAGGTAGGCGGCATTTGACTTCTGCTGGGACTGACAACGAAGTGCGTGGAGCTCCGCTGCCGGTCTTAGATGTGCCCCCGAGGTGGGTCAGGTCCCGGGGGCTGCCCCAGAAGAAGTAAAGCCGGGGAGCCCAATCGGGCTCCCCGTGAACAGGCCCATAAGGGGTTCCAGGAGCCCACCCTGGCCCCTTGTGATGTCAGGGGAGGGGGAGCGCCACCCTCGAAGAAAAGCACAGGGGCCCGAGACCCCCAACTCCGGGCCCCGGTGATGGTGCTGAAGAGGAGTGGGCGCGCCCTTGTGCAAGCCACCTCGCGGGCAAAAAAAAGCCATGGAGCGCCGTTGCGCTCCCCTTGAAGAATCTTCAGGGGCCCGGGACCACATCTCTGTGCACAGGCGGGAGAAGCCAAGCCGGGGAGCACTGTCGTGCTCCAAGGGAAAATGGCCCAGGGACCCGTAACCCCACCGCCGGGCCCCGAAGTGCAGGAAGAGGATGGGGGAGTACCGCCTCACTCCTCCGCGGCTGCGGGAAGGCAGGGGGAGTGCCGTCACACTGCCCCGAAGTCAGTAGCGGTCCGTGGAGGGAGTTCGGTGGGGCAGTGAGGCGGGGCGGAGGAGGGGCAGGGTGGGGAAATGTAAACACCGGAATATGGATGAACGGAGGTAAGTACACATTTAAATAAATAAAACAAATTTGTTTTATTTACTTAAATGTGTACTTACCTCCGTTCATCCATATTCCGGTGTTTACATTTCCCCACCCTGCCTCACTGCCCCACCGAACTCCCTCCACGGACCGCTACTGACCGAAGTCCAGGCATACCCACGGTGGCCTCCCTGTGCAGAGGGCAGAACAGAATTGAGCTGCTGGCTCCCACTGCCGCATGCAAGGGTGCTGGTCAGACAGGGAGCTGGCAGGGGCAGCTGGGGGTGGGCTCCCTGGGCTACCCTCCAACGATCCTGCAATGAGGGGTGAAAAGGAGGGCGGCCATGGGTGGGCTCTCCGATCCGCGTAAAGCACTCACTGGCTGTAAGGGGTCCAGGTGGGACCGGCACCCCCAACAGAGATCAGAAGCGGCATGAGGCCACCAGCGGTGTCATCGCGCCTCTCCCCGAAGCAGCTGGAGAGCTGCTGCTATAATATTTACTGGGCTGAAGGAAAGGCCCCAGAATGCCTTGCAGGCCTGGACCAGCCTGCGAGGAAACGCAGCATGTTCTCTGTGTGTGGTGACCCCCGGAGGACGGGGTCACCACCAGGTGGGTGCCAAGGTGCAGGGGGAGCAGTCTCCCCCAGCACGAAGGAAGAAAGTCCCTCCCTAAGTCTCTGGGGACTTGCAACAAGTAACCCCTCAAGGGCTCAGCATAGGCGTCAACAGCATCCTGTGGCTGGAATTTTTGTTCTTCACCTGGAATGGACAGTATGAGATACGCAGTCAGCGTTATGTGTCACCAGGGCAGGCGTACCTGTTTTTAATGCTTGTTGAGATGATGGGGTGGGTTGCCACTGGGATGGTATCAGTTGGTAAGGCCCTCGCCCCAGGTTGTGTCAACCCACTGCATGAAGGGGCAAGATGATGTGCATACATGGGAGTGGTGGTACTAGACCCCCGCTTGCGGGAGGAGTGGAGATGTTATGCAAAGTCACAAAGTAATTCAAACAGGTTATGTATATTTGTAAATTGGTGAACAGTATTGAGTAGTGTGTGTGTTTAATAAATGTACTCTTACTTTTATAAAGCAAAGTAGAGACTGGACAATTAATTATTGAGTGTTATTTCTGCGTACTTGGCGATTACTAGCCCACACCGCCTCCCTTGAGTAAGCCTTAGACTGCTCTGCAACGCTACCCTCTGAGACTCAAGCGCTACAATAGGGTGTTTGGGTTCCCAGTGAAGGACAAATTTAACATGTTATTTGTGCAGGCCTCACAGATACTAGGGTCCTCACTACATTCACTGGTCATGAAGAAAGACCTCGGATTCATTTGGACCACAGAGGCACCTGATCCAGCATCAACCACATTGCATTTCTGCTCCACTCACTAGACAGTGGTGCTTACTAACCCTGCGTCTACTGCTAAGTTTGTATTGTCACTCATTTAACCTATCCAAGGGACCCAAAAATAAACTCACCATAGGGTACCCTTCAGGTAATTTTAAAACTCACACTTACACTCCTTGGCTCCACACACATGCATGCACCATCCCAGCTTCTGCTTTAAAAAACATCTCCACCAAAGGGTCCTCTCCTGGGGCCCATGGGGCCTTGCAGCGTCTGCCTCATGAGGAGCAAAAAGCCCGATGATGAAGCATGACACCCACATGTGTGTGTGAGGGCATCACTTCCTAATTAGGAAGATCCCCTCCACATTATCCCTTATCCAACCATTTTCTTACTAGCAAACCTTTTTTCCTCTCTTCTTGATAGGAACATGTATCCAAGTAATGTTATTATACTCACTGACCTCCTTTGGGAGCATGGGTACTGGACCTTTATAGTGCTCCTTTTCCCTCTCTCATTTTGATACGTAAGATCATACAACCCATTGACCAATGCTGTGTCTGATATAGGTGTCAGCACAAACATGAATGCAGATGATGATTAGTTGTCGCTGTGGTTAGATGACAATGCATCTGTGGATTTTCATATTGAGTTTCAACAGAATGTTCACTTCATCTGGAACTGGTTATGTCCCAAAAAGCTGAAATGTAATACTGAGAAGACTGAGGTCTTATTACTGAGCTGCTATGCCAAAATATTTGTTATATGCCGAATGGCTGACTGAACTGGTTTTGATACCTAAAATGTCTATCACTGTGAAAAGGTTAAACATGTTGATTGATTCCAAGCTCGCCTGGTCCATACATGTTTATTCCACTATTTCTGTCTGCTTGGTTTGAATAGAGAATCTCAAGGAAAATCTCTGCTTCCTACCAAGGAAGTAGATTCTTGACAGCTAAGGCATATATTGCCTCCCGTCTTTATTAATACAACTGCTGTTTATTTGGAACTCCCGCTTTCAATAGTGAACAAACTACAGGTGCCCAAAAGTCAATGATCTGCTTTGTGACAGACACCCAAAAATGATGCATGCCAACTCCATTTAGTATAAACTGCTCTTGCTGCCTATTAGGTACATAATTCAGTATAATGTGCTCTCCCTACTGCACATCGACCCTTCGTTTAAAAATAAAAAGCATTTACAAATGTTTTTTGAAGTATATTCATACGAGGGCTCTTGCTTCTCTCAGGGCTAATTTTCCAAAGATTCCCTGAATATGAAAAAGTGGGTCAGGCCATTGCTTTTCTTTTTGAACCCCTAAATTATGAAATGTATTGCTCTTGTTCACTGTCTATATGTATATAGGAACTGAAAACTTTGCTCTTCCTCCAAGGATTTTCTTAACTTTTTGTTGGTTCTGTCAACACCTGCACTCTAGCTGCCTTGAGTCCCTCGGGTGAGAATGTGCATTACAAATGTCAGTTCACAGAACAAACTATGTGCCTGTTTAATCGAATGGAAATACAAATAGATGCCTCTCCATCTGATGAATCTTTCTTCCCGCACCCACCACTTTTTTCAAAGTCTCAGGTTTCTGGGAAGGCAATCTCATTCTGTAAAACAGCCAGGACTAGCACCATATCCATGCAGTTGTAGACAAGAGCATAGTGGCCACAAGAGGGGGGCAGCTTGAAACAAAAGGCTGCAAAAATAGCACTGTGTTGCACGTATAAAAAGAGCGCTCATATGGCAAATATATTTTTGCCTACTGCTATAAAAGTCCTTACAGTGAAGCTGAAAACAACCTACTTTAGTGTTCTATGATGTAAAAAATGCATGTCATAAAGTTTTCTAATTAATATTAACCTCTTTCTTGATGGTGATCTATCCATGGTAATATGATAACAGCAATTCCACATAATTGGGTTAATCATGTATAGATTGTATTTGGGAATACTCTATATTTTTCAGAGAGAAACTATATTTATTTTTCTTAGACTTCTGGCTATGAAAATTATAGCTCCCTCTACGATTTGTTTATTAATAGCCTTGTGACTGCACTGAGGAGATTTCCTCACTATAATTGGTGCACAGAGGATTCTCCATCCTGTACCATCTGAACATCCTATTAGATGCAGACTGTTCCTTGTAACCACCCACTCCAGATTATCAGAATTGCCTAGGGTCATTGCTCTATGCAGTTTCTTTTGTCCTGAAGATGGTCTGAGGGATTTACACCACAGAATTCCGAAACGTGACTGTACTGTCCATTTCCCCAATAATTGATGTATCCTAAGTGACTGTTTTATTTATTAGGATATTTGTAATTTTTCCGATTAAACTAGGAACGGATGTCTTTACCCATGAACTATAGGTTAAATTGTACTGTACCTTTTTCATGTGTATTCATTGAATTAACTTCAGTTTTGATTGTACCCTGCTAATTTCGATTTACATATGAAAATATATTTATAAATTGACTATAAGATATTCCCCTGTGTGTTCTGTTGTTTTGATCTTCTGCACATTCATTGCACAAGTTATTCAATTTATTTGATTTTTGGTTCAGGATTTGCTAACAGTAAACTATCAAAGAATTGTTTTAAATATAACTCATAAGAAATTATATTTCCTGAATAAAGTCCCTTGTTGGCACATTTTACCTGATATTTCCAGAATCGCCCAAGCCTCCAAGGGTGTATTGGGTTGTCCCACTTTACCATTTCATCACTTTATAAATATGGCGCAAGTCGGCGCATTGTTTACGCCGCTGCTACATCACGAAACGTGACGGAATGGCGGGACAAAAGTGTTGCATGGGGCTCATATAAGCCCCTTTGTATACTGTCTGTGTAGTAAATTAGTACTGTCTGGCAGTGTGCAAAATTCTTGCCTGGTTCCTTCTACTTACCTCCCCCTTCTGGTATGTAGTATGCCACATGCTTTCACTTAACAGAGGCAGACCTAAAAAAAGGTGCCTTATTTTTGATTATCAGTCAAAATGTTTATTGTGCCTGCGGCAAAGATGCATCATTTAATGATGTTGAATCACTGTGGCACAATTTCAGAACTAACTGGGATCCCAATTCACATCTTAGTTTACCAAACTTTTCGCAACTGCAAAATCTCCGTCTTCTGCCATTAACAAGGTGCTTTAACATGTGCAAAAACATTTACTTACATGAAGATTTTCGAGTGAGTTAAACTAATCCTGGGGTGGATAGTGTTTGTTCCTGGGTGGAATTTCCCTGAACTTTGCACATATACGCAAATGTACTTGCGTGTGAGTGTGCACAGCGTTTCCCCTTCTTATGCTGTGCTTGCAACAGTCGACCAAGGGCAGCAGGAAATCCTCTATGGACCTGGGAAGAATACATCTGCATATTAAGTGAGGGTGTACTTATCCATGGGGAAAATCCCCATGAAAAGAAGATGCTCACATGATCATAAAAGAATAAATATAGCTTATTTGCACCTGTGATGCGATATTCTTTTAAAAAAAATGTTTTTATTATTTTATTCTTATAATCAGATACAATCACAATCGCTGTTGCAGGGTAAGCCCAGAATGGCCGTGGTTGTTCGTCCAATGGAAAATATGTAGCTGGCCCCTACTGTTTGTATTTTTAAGAGCGAAAGAGAAGAAAGGAGGAAACGACAGAACATTTAGGGGAAGCTTTACAAGCCCCTTGCGCCACTTTTGCGTCACTTTTCCGATGTTAAAAGTGACGCAAAAGTGGCGCAAGGGGCTTGTAACTCTGCCCCTTAGTTTTGAAAAAAATAGACACGGTCGTTTGCTCATGCAAAAATGGTCTTCGCAAAAAGATTTCAAGAGTACAAGAAAACCGACGAGTGTGACATAATGTGCAGGAGTACTGTGTGAATTTCTAAATATTTAAAATCCGCACTCTTGTGAGGAAGAAAAGCTTTTGGTACACTTTTCCTATTTTCTTTAAGAACAGTTCTCTCCATATCTTGCCCGGAAACCACGATAAACTTAGTTTTGGTTCTAGTACAATTTCAGACCGGATGACACATTCACGAATGACGCGCGTGTGTGTGATGTAGCTGAAGGCAAGAGAGAGGCACATCTGTTTCTTTCCTATGCGCATCTTTTTTCGCTTACCATCCGGCTTAGAAAATAATGATAAGGCTGCTTGACAAAGTCTGGTATGCACGGAGCTTTTGGCTTCGGCTCCCGCTGATTAAACATTGTCTATCAAGATGATTTACAATCTCTTTAACAATCCACTCCCCTATCTTTCCTGAAACAGACATCAGATGTGCACGTCTGTTTCCAGCTTCAGATCCAGCAGCGCATCTGCCTCCTGCCAATCCTCGGGCACGAAGCGTATTTCAAAAAAGTGATGAAAACGCGTAGCCGCGTGGCTGCGCGAGCACGTTTCCAGAGTCATTCCAGGCCTAGCTGGTGTTGGGCAGCTGCGGCGCTTTCATCGCGGTAATGGGTGGAATTACTTCCAGCCTTAATGGTAAAATATATGGATCTTTGCGAAAGGATGCAACAAATTAAGGGGCATATCATCAAGGACCGGCGATAATTATCGCTAAGCGCACTTAGCGCTAGGATAATTATCGCCGGCTAACGTGGATTTTTATCGCTGAGATAGCGTACTATTAGCAACACTTATCTCAAAAGCGATAAAAATGCTAGCGCTAACTGCCAAACGTGAGATTATCACTGGAAACCCACCGATAATCTCACAAAGTTTGGCGTTAGCTTGATGATAGGGCAAGGCAAACTTAGCCATGATATCCACCTTCCATAGGATATCATGGCTAAGTCAGTCCTGAAGCACGCGTAAGGAAAGTAGCGATAACAGGGGTAATCGCTACGTTTCTTGCCGCTATGCTTCATAGTGAGGGGCTTGATGAAGCGACATTTCTCCAGTCATGTCAGGGCAGGAACGCCCACTTTGCATCTCATTAGAGATGCAAAGCTGGGCTTTCAGAATTCAGGGGCTAATGCAAGTTTTCACGCGATAGCATGACCTTGCTGATTAGGCGATAAAATTATCGCGGCTTTTCGCCTGAAAACGGACGCTAAAGCGGCGATAATTTTTTATCGCCTCGTTGCTGATATGCCCCCATATACGTAACAATTTAAAAGATCGACCACAAAAATAACTATATAGGCAATTTCCTACTACAGATGACAGCATTCGAATGAATGAACTTCTATGTGAGAAGTTGGGACTTTCTTCCTACGCCATTGGACTTTGATGTGAAATTTGGATATTTGCGAAACTTTTAATAGCGTAAATTTCCCAGTCATTATTATTAGTGGTAAGAGCGAAAAATAAGTTAACAGACATATTTACAAAGAAATGATGCACCACGGTGCTTCAAGAAATTTTGCAGCAACGCACTGCGACGGTTAAAAAAATGCAGGAAAGTGCTGTATTCACAAGAATATGGTGCACCCCTTGTGTTTTCTCTTGCACTGGTGCAAAAAAAGCTACCTAGAACAAACGCAGACACCACTGCGTAATGGTACATGGGTCGGAGCTTGCAGGGATTATTGTTTATATACTGGAAGGGTGGGCGAAGCTGTCTTTTTTCATGCTTCATATGTAATTCTATCAAGTACTAAGAGGATCCTGCAAATTGAACTTTGCCGGTTGCCTGCATGAAAACTGTTCACTCACTTATTCCTATCATGTAAGATGCCAGCTTAATATATTGTTGTACAGTTACTAAAATCAAACAGGGAAAGTTATTAGCACAGTGCAAGCAATCATGGTACATTATCTTTTGCAGTTCATGCAAGACATTTTTGCTGCAACTAAGTCTTACCACAGACAAACATTAAAAGAATAATGCAAGCATAAGACGGATATTCAAAATATGTGAAATCCAGTATACAGATTTACATACTATTTACATACTATTCATACTCGCGTGAAAAAATTCACACAGCCATGATATTACTCAAGTTAAATTTGGAATGTTTACACCATTAAGAGTTGAGCCATTTGTAATAAAACATTTATCAGATAACGATAGTGCAAAAATAGGTCACAGTGACTTTGTTGAGATGTTGGGTAGTTTTTTATTGAAATTATTTTTTATAAATTGTTTTTATTAATGACAGATCATAAACAGTACATAATATTTTTTTAGGCATACAAAGCAAACACATTTTCTTCATGAAGTATGAGGGTTATTATTCTGATCACTTTTAGTGAATATATTTATCACAAATATAACCAGATGTAGGATCATCAAGCGAGGGAAGAGGGGGTAGAAGTGGTGGAGTACAAATATGTCCCCTATATTCATTCCACTTACCCCATACTTGTGTCCATTTTTTGGGGCATCCCCTAGAGACATACACTTGTTGGGTAGTTTTAATCTTGTAGGTTTATTTCAGAGTATACCTGTTTCACCCCTTAGGTGGTGAGCATGCCTGGGGTTTATTCAAAGCTCAAAGTTCAGTCCGGATATAAAAGGTGTAATCCATGATCCTGGTACTTAAAAAATAGGAGTGCCTCAAATGGAATTGCACATGGACTTGATAAATAACAATGATGAATATTAATGATTTTTATCTGGATCCAATATGCAAATAATGAGCTAACATGATTACTGTTGAAACAAGCTTAATACACAGAAGTGTGTTTCTTAACATGATTTATTGTGCCACTTTTATATGAAAACTCCATCATAGAGAAGATGGATACTATTTCTGTCATTCCCTCGTATCTTCACCTGCTCCCATCATGTTCCCTTACACATCTTTTCACCCTGCGGGCTTTGTATAGCCAAAACCATTGAAGTCATGGGTTTCTCCTATTGGTATGAACGCAAGGCGTAGAATGAACTCTCTAATATTCCTGAAATGTTACATTATCTAAGGTCCATCTGCTATAGTTCTTTTTTTTTATATTTTATTCAACCTACCTACCCCCCGTGATGGTGGGGGAGGGATTGGCAGTATACAATTCATAGAAACAGATACCATGAAAAATATTACAAAACAGAAATACATTGTTGATAAAAAAGAGGGTTTTAGAAACCAAATCATGTGAGAATATATACTAAGAGATAATATGTGGCAGAAATACATTATTAATTTGCTAACCAATCTTGAAAAGGGGCCCAGTTCTTAGAGACAGTTAAACGTCTTCTCCTTCCCTGGAGCTTTTGTGCAGCAGTTTCTAATTTAAACCATGCCAGCATCCTGGCCTGCCAGTGAAAGAAAGTAGGGGGCTCAGGGTTTATCCAAAGAGAGGTGATACACAGTCTAAACATTGCCATTGCGATAAACAAAAAAGAATGAGCGTATCTTGATCTCGCAGAGATCATAGCATGTTGATAACCAGTAATTACCATTTCAGACGAAATTTTAATTGAGGATTGAGTGATTTGCGTAAGAAAGATTTCGATTTGATTGATAAACAATGATAGCTCAGGGCAATCATAAAACATGTGAAGAGAATCAGCAGATGGAAATTCGCATCTTGCACATGATGAGCACTTACCCCCAGCGAGAGTCCCCCATCTGACTAGTTTTGCTGGGGTATAGTAAAGATTGAATATAGCCATGTAGCTTTGAGTGCGGAGGGTACCAGAAGCAAAAACAGTCCTAGCTAACATCAATGGAAATTTTAAATCGATGGAAGGTACTCCAAATTTAGCCGCCCATTTATTATTGTGATCGTGTATGTCGTCTGGGAGTTGAGACATAAGAGTTTGATATAATGTACCGATTTTAGCTTTCCTTTTGACTAATTCACATATCAACATTTTATCAAAAAGTTTTGGGTTATCTAGAAGTTTTTTATCAAAAAAACTTCTAATTTGTAGGTATTTAAAAAAATGGTTAGACTGTAATTGAAATTTGTATTTCAAAGAAGAAAAAGAGGCCAGCAGGCCAGAGTCAGCAAGGTCACCGATGTCCTGCAGGCCGTGAGAGGCCCAGATGGACACTACTCGATCTTGGAATATCACTGGAAGTAATCCAGAAGCCTTCAGTGGTGTGTAGTAATTAAGCTTATGGATGGAGGAGAAGCGTCAAATTTTTTGCCAGATCGTAAACAGGGCCCATGCAACCTTGAACCTCGTTTTTTTGAAGTAGCTTGGCTCAAGTATACGTGTTAGTATCCCTTTTGTGGCATCACCTAATGCAATTGAGTATATTGATGGGGCCAGATATGGCGACAGCTCCACGGTCTTTCCTGATAATGGAAAGGCAAATTGCTGAATCATGGCTGCCCAATAATAATAAACTAAATTTGGAACTGACCACCCCCCACGTTCCTGCGGAAGACAGGTCCATTTAGCAGCTCGTCTTGGCTTACGGTATGCCCATAAAAACCTTTGACAGATCCTTTGTGCTTTTATTAAAGTAGGATTGGGAATTAATAATGGAATAGATCGAAATAAATATAAAAACTTTGGAAGAAACAGCATTTTAAGAACATTACAGCGCCCGAATAAAGAAAGATGAAGATGATTCAACCGTTCTAGCTTGTTGTGCAACAAATCAATGACGGGTAAATAATTCAGATCAGAAATCTGGTCAACTTCAGCCGAGATCTGAATGCCGAGGTATGTTGCTTGTGTACTAATATGAGCAGTCGACGTTGGCATAGCCGACGACTGCAGTATTTGTGTTTTTGTGATGTTTAACTTATAACCTGAGATTAGGCCAAATTGAGCGGCTAGGATCTCCAATGCCGGAAAAGAAACAGTGATGTTATCTGTTAATACCACTATATCGTCGGCATATGCCAATGCCTTATACTCCGTACCATGAACTATAATTGGGGAAATATTTTGGGATTTTTCTATCAAAGAAAGAAAGGGGTCTATATATAAGGCGAAAAGAAGGGGGGAGCAGGGACATCCTTGCCTAGTACCACGAGTGATAGGAAAATAACTTGATTCAGTTTCTGAAATACGTATTTTAGCTATTGGGGATATATACAAAGTTTGTAAAGCCAGAATAAATTCGGGCACTATCCCCTTCCAATGCAGGACGGCCCATAGGTACCCCCAGGAGACCCTGTCGAACGCCTTCTCGGCGTCCAGCAGGATCACCCCGAGAGGAGAATTTGTCACCTGGGCCCAATCTAAGAGAGCGATGACCCGCCTGATATGATCGGTCGTGTCTCTACCGGGGATAAACCCGTGCTGACGGATAGAGACTAACGGAGAGATTATTTGCACAAGGCGACACGCCAAGACCCTTGAATAAATTTTACTATCGGTGTTTATTAATGCTATGGGCCGATATGAAGCTGGATTTAGTTCATCCTTGCCCTTCTTTTTAAATAGTACAATAGTCGACTGCCGCCAGGAGTCAGGAATGACCCCCATCTGGGCGAGTTGAAAGACTTCCAACATCTGCTGCTTAAATAGATGTGAAAAGATTTTGTAAAATTCAAGATGAATAAGATCGGGTCCCGCTGCTTTGCCAATAGAAAGAGATTTAATAGCAGCTACAATTTCTTCCCAGCTAATAGGTTCAGCGTGAATTGAATTCTGATCCGGAGGGGGTGTCTGGGTATCGAGAGATTTAAAAAAATAGTCTAGTTGTTCTTGTTGCTGTTCGAGTATATTTGGCTCCTCAGTGTATAACATTGAGTAAAAGTCAACAAAAGTATTTAACACTCCGCTAGGTGAGTCTTGTAATATACCACACCGATCCTTGACCTTTGGTATTTGGCTTGCTATTGCCTTTTGTTGCAAACGTTTTGCTAAAACCTTACCGGACGCTTCACCCAGCTCATACATTGAGGTACGGAATTGAAAATACTTAAAGGCTATATCCTCGTAAAAAGGATCTAGGAGATTAGCCTTAGCGACGGCGACCGCTTTCTGGCGAATTGTTACATCTTCAGCATTACGGATGCTAGTACTCAAATCTAGCTCCGCTTGTTGAAGTACTGTAACTCTGTTTTGGAGATTCAACTGTTCTGTTTGCCATCGATAGGACGCGATTCTCTTGGTTTCACCACGCAAAGCAGCTTTAAAAGTATCCCAAACTAGGCCAACCGGTGCGGTAGAGCTATTGATTTCGAAGAACTCTGGGATCCAGACTAGCATCCGTTCATGATATGATTTATCCAATAGTAAGTTCCTGTCGAAAGTCCATGATCTTATTTGGTGAAGAGGGCGGTCCCATGCAAAACTAAAAACTATAGGATTATGATTGGATATAGTCCGAGGATCGATTTGAACCTTAGTGGACCCCAGGACTTCGGGAGAGGTAAAAACAAAATCAATACGAACCATCTTTTGATGGGGAATTGAATAGAAAGTGAACCCATCATAAGTTGGATAGTTAACATGCCATAAGTCTACCAACCTATGTTCGAAAAGTAGAGTACGAAGTGCTTTATAAACCTGGGGCTTCCGCCCGACATAGGCAGGATGCTTAGTAATATCTAACCAACTGGGAATGTCAATATTGAAGTCACCACAGAATATTAACGGGTGCGGCCAAGTGGCTAATTCTACATTTAAGTCCATCAGGATCTGAGGGTCATCTAAATTAGATGCATAGATGGAGCATATTGAAAGTACAGATTTATTGATAAGTAATTCAGCGATTAACCATCTTCCTGAGTTATCTTGCTTAAGCCTTTTGACTTGGGCGACCCCGTTTTTTGAGGTAATAGCCACACCCCTAATAGTAGAGGTTTGTCGGGTGGAGGCCACTAAATCATAACCCAGAAATTTAAGATAGTGGCGGTTGGCCCAGGAGATATGAGTTTCCTGCAAGCAGATTAAATCCGCTTGCATCAGCTGTATCAGCTTGTGAAAGATCCTACGCTTCTTAGGATCGTTTAACCCACAGATATTCCAGGTTACACACGTCAACCTACGGTTTGCCATTGATGATAATAAAAGAGATATATATCTAACATATAGTTTAAGAGATTGTGGAAAGTATACCGACAGCTTGTCTTAAGGAGTAAACAAATAATTAACATCCTGAATACAATTAAACTCATCCTGCCACAAATGTTGATAATAAAGCCAATCACCTCTGCCCCCCACCACAGCACCACCCAGTGCCCCCCAACCCCCCCCCTCCCCACGCCGTGCTGAACACAGCCACCCACCCATTTCCCCCCCCTATCCCACAACCTATGTCCGGAGCTCAGCACCTGGGTCCTTGTGATGGTTGAGTAAGCGTCACCCCACGCTCCGCTGGGCCTGTAGTAACACCTATAGGTATGATAAATGAAAAGCGATCCTGTTGACATTTAGAGAAAAAAATTCAGGTGGGGTATAGGTATAAGACAGATCGTCCCCTGAGGAAAATAAGAATCCCCATTCTGTACAGTGATTACATTAACTTTTAGAGGAAAGCCACAACGAGACTAGAGGAAAAGAAGCTACATTGAGTCCAAAAATTCCTTAGCAGTTATTTCAGAAAAAAAAAACTTCGTTTGAGCTTTATATATCACTTTCAGCTTTGCCGGGAAGAGCAAGAAAGCCTGAGCACCTTTCGCCTGGAATAAAGGAATCTGCTGACGTAGATGCCAGCGGCGATCAACAGTCTCTGCAGCAAGATCAGGGCGAACAAAGAATTGACAGCCCTTGGCAGATCGCTTTTTGTTAGGTCGTGCTAAATCAAATATGCGTTCACGAGCGAGAAAGTTATTAAAGCAAACCAAAATAGCACGTGGATAGGAACTGTTCACACTGTCAGTCGGTTGTTTCTTTCTTGTGAGTGGAAAGCGATGTGCT
This sequence comes from Triturus cristatus, assembly GCF_964204655.1. Classification (NCBI taxonomy): domain Eukaryota; kingdom Metazoa; phylum Chordata; class Amphibia; order Caudata; family Salamandridae; genus Triturus; species Triturus cristatus. The sequence continues at coordinate 302,906,065 of NC_140589.1, forward strand.
CTCTGTATCTCTAAGTTCCAGTTCCATTGAGTAACCTCTGGAAAAGCGTCTGTGAAGAGCTCAACTATAAACTTTCTGACATCGTCACCCTCTAAATTTTCCTCGATCCTCAAGACGCGTAGGTTGTTCCTTCTAGCGCGATTCTCGAGGTCAGAGAGTTTCCATATGATATCCTTTCGCTGTTCCTTGACCTCGGTGACTAGATCCTTTTGCACGACAGCAGCATCTTCAAGGGCTGAGATTCGCTCCTCAGCTTCCGTGACTCTTGTAGTAATCTCCGCGGATGATTTGATAACGCGACGGAGGGAGTTTTGTAGTTTACGGCAAACAGATTGTGTACGTAAGTTCTCTTGTTTGGTTGCCTCTCTATGCTGCATAATCGTGTGATATATTGTCGCCAAGGAGACCTCCTCCGGTGCCTCCGAAAGACCCCCTTCGTTGTAATTAGGGGGTACCTGAGGGTTAGACTGAGATTGATCATCTCGAGAATTATCATGCGAGCTTTCCTGGTACTGAAGTTTAGAGCCAGGGGCTTTACGAACCGTACCGGCAGCCAAAGCCTTTGAAATCTCACTGGATCGCCAATCTGCTGCGTCACTGTCGTAGTCCGACTATTGAAGATCGGGATCATCCTCCTCACCAGACAGTGAATGATCAGATACAGAATAAAACTTTTCTGTCGAGTCACTGACCACAGACCCCCCAACATTGTGAGAGTGCTCTGTAAAAAGTCCCGAAGCGGTAGCAGCTAGATGTATATTAGAGGATGGGACTACATTATCCAGAATGCACTGGGCTGGAACAGAACCGGGAACAGCAGCAAAAGGACTGAGGGTCAGTGATTTTCTATGAGGAACATCCGACCCCTTGGGCTGAAGCGGATCTGTAGAAGCCACCAAATGCGGGAGATTGATTGAGGATTGACAGGGGGAGGCATGTGTATTCAGCAAGGAAGGGCTTTGCATAGTACCAGAGAAAGTAGCAGAAACTGGGGTTGTTGTGATGGTAGCTGACGGGCTAGGAAGTGCAGTCTTTTCCCTGGCCCCAAGCTTGACAAAAATATCGGACAGTGTCTGCCCCTTACCCGGTGCCGAAGAAGTGGAAGAGGCGGCTGTTACAGCCGGCTGACCGTGAGGAGGGATTTTGTCTGCCATAGGTGCTCTGCTTTTCCCAGAGGTTCCTGCGTCCGGCGGATTTCGAGTAGAACTGCGGGGTTTCGCCGGTTTAAAAGCTGCTTTGGGAGCTTTAGGTGGCATCCCCGATATGAAGGATGAAACTGAAGTAAACGCCGGAGTCACCGAGAGGGAGCGCCGTGTAGAGGGCGCCGTGCAGAGCACAGAGAAGTCCAGGCACCGGGCAGCCCGCCAGAGCCGCTGCAGCCTTAGTGAGAGAGCAGGTCTTAGAATGTCCAGGTGAGATACAAAGGCCATACGTGATTGTAATTCGTCGCTTCTTCGTTTCTTTATTTTTTTCAAACCGTTTTCAGACTTCCCAACATATTCAGCTCTTTGAGATGCACAATATTCGTCGGCTTGTCAACACGGCTTATCAACACGGTCCAGCGGAGCGAGACGCTGCCTCACTCGGCCAAGGTAGCGGCCGCCATCTTAGCTCAAAGTTATCATCTCCATCTGCCCCCATACTTGTGTCCATTTTTTGGGGCATCCCCTAGAGACATACACTTGTTGGGTAGTTTTAATCTTGTAGGTTTATTTCAGAGTATACCTGTTTCACCCCTTAGGTGGTGAGCATGCCTGGGGTTTATTCAAAGCTCAAAGTTCAGTCCGGATATAAAAGGTGTAATCCATGATCCTGGTACTTAAAAAATAGGAGTGCCTCAAATGGAATTGCACATGGACTTGATAAATAACAATGATGAATATTAATGATTTTTATCTGGATCCAATATGCAAATAATGAGCTAACATGATTACTGTTGAAACAAGCTTAATACACAGAAGTGTGTTTCTTAACATGATTTATTGTGCCACTTTTATATGAAAACTCGATCATAGAGAAGATGGATACTATTTCTGTCATTCCCTCGTATCTTCACCTGCTCCCATCATGTTCCCTTACACATCTTTTCACCTTGCGGGCTTTGTATAGCCAAAACCATTGAAGTCATGGGTTTTCTCCTATTGGTATGAACGCAAGGCGTAGAATGAACTCTCTAATATTCCTGAAATGTTACATTATCTAAGGTCCATCTGCTATAGTTCTGCTGTGTAAATGAATCCTATTCATTGGTATGAACTGAAATTGTCAAAATGTTTCATATTTTGTTTGAAGATCTCAGAGTGGCAGCCGCACATAAGATGCTGAGTGCTTTCTCAAGATAGTGCTTAAGTATAAAGGTTTGATGTTTTATTTTCTGATATGCTAAAAAATGTAACTTGTGATTGACGAATCTGCAGTTTTGGTTGATTTTTTTAATGCAAACATTGTGTATAAAAACCCCTTAATCTGGGAGTGGGTCAGAGATTGTTGAGCCAGAGATTTTTCAGCATTCCGCGATGCTAAAAGGGATTTGTCCGCATTTATTTTGACTTTGCTGCACATTTGGGAATTAAAATTAGAATGATTTCTGATTTTTAACTACTATATATAACTTTCAATTTGAATCCTTAATGAAATTTAATCTGTACTTCTTGATTGCGAGAATCTTCTGTAGTTAAAATCTTTAACTTTTTCTCTGATCTACGAGTCAGTCAATGAGTGGTCCCAGTTACTTTTTGTTTGATTCACTACAAAAACTAATGTCGGGGGGGGGGGTTCTATATTGCACTATTATTTCTAGTGGGAAAACCATGTGAGGTAAATTTGGGGTTTCTGAATTTTGGGGTGTTATAAAATATTGGGGTATGGTTTTAGCTCCCACATTAGCAAATTAACAAAGGACCAGACAGAGCTGAAAGATTTTGCTTTTGACCCCACTTTAATTTAATTTAATTAATTTAATTGTGGGTTTATATAGCGCTAGAATCGACTCCCGGAGGAGTATCTCAGCGCTTCGACCGCTGGGGAACCCGTCCTGGCTCACCCTGAGAGATGGTCCCTAATGGGTATCTCTAAGGTGCGACCAAGCATCCCCGGCGGTCTGGGGGGGCCGTTGTGAAGATGAGGCAAGCTAATGCCCAGAGTTGCCGAGTGTGGTCCCTGACTGGAGTAGGCACCGAGGCGAGAATTATCAAGCCCACTGACCCTGGTCCACGACCCTGCCGCGTCGGGAATCGAACCCTGGTCCCGGGCCGCCCTCTGCTTACGGGTCTGCCGCCTCTAACCAGTGAGCCACACCTCTCCTCTGCAGAGGTACTTCGGTTGCTTGGTGTAATTACAAGATGTGGTGTAAATTCTGGAATTTCACTCCGTAAAGGTGATGGAAAATTTCCAAAATCATGGAAATGTATGCAGGTATAGTTTATATTTTATGTGTGAGTGTGTGTGTGTTTGTGAGTGTATGTGTGAGAAAGTGCCTCTTTTTGGATGGTCACCTCCATTTTATTTGTAGACTGAGTTGGATATGGCCCTTTTTGCAGGGTTATCACCACACTTTTTGCTTCTTCCTCCTATTTTTTCCTGACCTGCTTTTGTTGGTTTTAGGACTCTGGGCACATTACCACTGTTGATCAGTGCTAAAGTGCTTATGCTCTCTGGGTAAATTGTGTAATGGATTGGTGTTTCCATGATTGGCATATTTGATTTACTTATCAGTCCCTAGTAAAGTGTCTGCAGCACTGATTGTGCCACCCACATGAGTAGCCCTGAAAAGGTAACTCAGACCTGCCACTGCAGAGTCTGTGCACAGTTTGAAACTGACATATAGTCTTGGCAAGTGCACCCACTTGCCAAGCCCTAATCTTCCCTTTTCTTACATGTGAGTGACCCATAAGGTAGGCCCAAGGTACCCCTGTCGGCAGGGTGCAGTGTTTTGAAAGGTAGGACATGCACTGATATGTGTGACATGTCCTGATAAGGAATTACAGTGAATTTAATTTTTCACTATTGAAAGGCTATCTGGCCCATAGGAAAGCAAGGGAGTTTATTTATAACATCTTATAAATATAAATTCCCATTGGGACCAGATAGGAAAATAAAGTTTACTATGCCCGAACTCAGAATGTTGAGATGCATCTTTTAGAGAGGGTGATTTTTACAATCTGTGTTTGAAAATACCACTTTTAGGAAATAGGTATTTTCTTGCTTAGCCATCCGGTGTGCCTCTGCTAGGATGTGCATTAACTGTCTGGCTGTGAAGTGACAGGGGCTGGGGATGTGCAGTGGCTCCAGAGAGTCTGGATGAGTCAGGGCTGAGCTGAGTAGACCTGGACTTCATTTAGAGAAGTAGGAGGAGTTGTCACTAGCAGCTGAATAGGCCCGGTCTGCATTTAGAGTGGTGGAAGGAGATTTCCCTTGCACCTGAATAGGCCCTGTCTGCCTAGGACAATGCTGTCTCCACCTCCTGCTGGGAAGTTGGGCCAGAGAGGACCAAACTGGTTTGGACAAAGCAAAGACACTCTCTGTCTCCAGAGAAACAAAGGATTTTGTGGTATAAATATTGGGGACAGACCCCAGAACCTTAGTACTCTATTGGAACCAAGAATACTGCCAAGAAGAAGAGCTGGAGAAGCTGTGAGGAGAGACTACCACTTTGCTGTGTGCTTTGCTGTGTTGGCCAGCATGCTTCTTTCTTGGGCAGTGAAAGGACTGGACTTGAATTTCTACAACTTCTTTATTGAGTTTCTCCAATGGCTTGAGGTAGAGCTTGCCCGGTGTTCAAGAAGTCTCAAGAACAGCAGAGACTTGAAGTTCTTCTTCCATCAGCACTTGGGACTGTGTGTTTTGTGCTGCAATGGAAGAAAAGCAACCCAACGCCGTCTATGACACCGCTGCCCACTCCGTGTCCTGAAGGCACCGCCGCAACTCCGCACCGCAACCCTTGTCTCACCGACAATGCCATCTGACGCTGCCACTGAACCATGCTTGCACTGCGACATGTGGGCACCACACTCTGCACCGCCTCGCTTCACATCTTTGGCCAGGTATCCCTGACAACGACGCTTCACGCCGACTTCGATGCCGTTGCTTGCTCCGTGGTTCGAGGGCACCTCTCGTAAGATACACAAAGTACTGTCCTCATCCTGCTCCGCAGCCTTGGCCTACCGACACCAGTGCCATCGACTCCAGTTCATCAGCCGATGACAGCACTTCAGCAACGACAATGCTGCTGCATGCACCAAGACCTGCCAGCACCACGACGAGCACCGCATCACTTCGCAGTGCAGCCCTGGTCTCACCGACGCTGCTGGATGACCTTCAAAAAGCTGCTGCCTGCACCGTTACCTGAGGGCACTGAACGTCGCACTGCTGCACTTTGCACATCTGCACCGGACGCCTGCCGACACCAGCGCTCGTGACTTCAACCGTGAGGAGTTCGATCTGCAACGCGTGTGACTTCAAGGGCCTGACAACTCCTGCACCTACCTCTAGAACTGACACCTGTGGACACCGTGCTTCCAGAGGTCAAGGAGAGGTCGCCGACACCCTGCATTTCTAAAGGTACTGTTTTGTGGGTCTTCCAAACACTGTAGCTAGCCCGTGACACCGCGGTCAGCCAGATTGGTTTGGATTTGTTGCTCATGATGCCATGATGGCCCCAGTTGGAGCTAGCGAATTCAAGGAACTTTATTTGAAGTTTATTTTGATAACTGAAGGGTTCTAAGTACTGTATTGTGGATTTTTTTAATCATTTTTGGTCCTGTCCTAAATTGGAAATTTTTCTAAACTAGTGTGGTGTCCTTTTGTAGTGCTTTCACTGTGTTACTGTTGCTTATGTGCAAATGCTTTACACACTACCTCTAAGATAAGCATGACTGCTTGTGTCAAGCTACCCAGGGGGTGAGCAGGGGTCATTTTAGAAATGTAACTCCCCTATCCTGACTAGAAGGAAGGATCCTTGCTTGGACAAAGGTGCAAACCCTTGCCAACTGGATACCCCCATTTCTAACACTGGTGGCAGCGATGGGATAGGACTTGCGGTTGCACTTAACTTACTTGTGGTGCACAACCACCATATCTAAGACCATTGCGTACCACATACTGTTTTTTGGTCTATTTTTGCCTTTCCATCAGTCTTAAACTTGAACTTTCCAGTACAACATGCTTGAATCAATAGCATCATCTGCTGCATCCTTGGAAGTGGCCTTTGAGAAGAAGAGGTTAGAAACCTACAATGTAAAGGAATTGAAGGCGATCTGAAAAAACCTGCAAAGTCCAAATCAGGGGCCTCACCAGAAAAGAGGAGCTACAAAAGGCGCTGAGGGCCTGGGTAGCAGCCAGACATATTATTGAGCTGTCTGGGGATCTAGGCATGGAGGCAGAGGAGCCTATTCTAAGGGTGGATGTGCTTTTGGGAGGTGGGCACCCTCTAATCCAGGCAGCAGTGGCTTGTCCCCAGAGGAGCCGGAGGACAGGCGGAAAGCAAGGAGAGTTGCAATGGACCTGGTGAAGCTTAAGTTAGCCATGGAGGAGAAAAGGATGCATTGGGGACTGGACACAGGGGATTAGATTCCTGGTGGTAGGAGGAGCTCTTTACTGACTCTAGATGATAGGTCCAGGGATAGGGGTTCCCCCATGGTAGAAGCCCTGGTACGTAAGCATCAGAGTCACATTGTTTAACCCCCCATAAGCTATCTTTACTGAATGTGGGCTGACTGGCCCAAAGAGAGACACTGGAAAGCAATATTAAATATGCATTCTGCTATCTCAGGTTGGGGACCAGCTAGAAAATAATTCAAGGACTAGTGTCAGGCATTAATATAGCACCCTAAGAACACAGAAGTACTGCACCTGCTATTTGAGATGTAATGAGACTGAAGGGCTGGACCTATCTCAAATAACTATAACATGCCCTAAAGTAACTATAACTTGCACCCCCACAATGCTCAGTGTTGTCATCAACTATTTCATTTCAGATACTGAAGTGATGTTATCAATTATTCCATAAAGCATGTCATGAGTGATGTAAAATGTGAAATAATAAGCAGTGCATGGTGAGGGCTCAAGTTATAGTTTCTTAAGATAATTCAATTCAATTCAATTAAAAAATTATTTATTTCGGCCAATTTGGCCATAAAAGAGTACAAAGTAAAACACAAAGGGGAAAAAGGGGGGAAGGAAAGGCAAGTAACATTTAAAATTCATTTAAATACACGTGGGAATATTTTCGTACAGGCAAAAGTACCCTCTCATCTGTAAAATATTTAAAAATACATCAGGTTCCAAACACTCATTTCATAAACATTAAGGCTAGCAATCGATATCGATTAATTTATGCCGCTTACACCACATAGCTAGCAAAAATTTAGAAAGTGCAAAGACAATAGGGCTCGATGTACTGGTTTTAAAAATTCTAAAAGCATTCAGGCAATGTTTAAAACCCAGATTTCTGCACAATGGTATCAACCAATATTTTCTTGATTTGGTATCTGCTGGACAAAAGAAGAGAACATGAAGCTCATCTTCTAAGTCGCAGCTGCAGGCCGGGCAAGACTTATTAGAGGAGGCCGTCCCCTTGCTTGTGACGGCCTTGAGGGGTAAAGTGCCATGTCGCCATTGGATAAAAAGTTTGCGCGCTAAAATCGGGAAGACAACATCCATGAAGTCCTCGAAATAATAAGAATTTTTGTATTCTAAAAAAGAGTTAGTGAGGGAACCTGCATTAGGGGCCGTGATTAAAAGTTCCAGCTTTTGCCCTTTATAAATTTTGGTAAACATCTTTCGTGATATCCGGCCACATGCCCTATCTGGATCTTCCCACATGGATTGTAGTCCTAGACTTAGAAGTTCATTTAATGAACGCAAGCCAGGGAATTTTGCTTACACAATTAAAACTAAGGATCTGTTTGAGTTCGTCCCTATAGTTTAAAAGATCTGGAGTGGTCCATAGTCTGTGCCAGAACCTTAGGGGCTTTACTGCTAGCTCGTTTGCAATAGGCGTCAGTCCCAACCTCAGCGGTGTTAATGGAGTACTCTGAGGAAGCGATAGTAATCGCCTTGCAAATTTGGACTCAACTTTAGTGATTTCAGGGGCAGCACAGTGACCCCAAAGCTCACCCCCATAGAGAGCAGCTGGCCTTGCTTGCGTCTTATAGACCTCCAGGGCAGGACTCACTGGTCTAAAGCTTGATGAGTTGGAAACCTTTGAGATAGCACCCGACAGCTGTGACAGTCTCATGTGGGATTTGGCCTTTTGCGGACCCCATGACAAATTTTCATGAATTGTAACACCCAGGTACTGGAAGGTCTTAACCCTTTCCAGACATACATCACCCAGTGATGGATTTGCGCGAGTATACACTGGCGGGTTAAAGATCATGAATTTTGTTTTGTCAGCGTTGATCTCAAGGCCTCTACTCCGACAGAAGTCCCCAAAGCCATTCAATATCCTCTGGATCCCCATGGGAGATTTGGAGAGTAGGAGGGTGTTGTCCGCGAACATGATCGCCAGCACCCTCCTACCAGCCAGCCTTGGTGCGTCATTGTCAGGAACACTGTCCAGATGTGAGATTACCCCGTTGACATAAAGGGTGAACAGGGTCGGTGCTAAGACAGAACCCTGTCTCACCCCCCTGCCAACTGGGAACCTTGGTGACAGCGTCCCATTCTTGCCACAGCGTACCTGGGTGAAGTTCCCCCATGCAATCTCATGAGTAGCACTAAAATCTGATGCGGGAGGCCCAGATCCTGAAGGACAGCCCACAATTTCCCCCTAGGAACTAGGTCAAACGCTGACCGGAGGTCGACGTAGACCATATAGAGGCTGCCACCCTCTACCTTTACCGTCTTCCAGTACAGTAGGATCAGTCGGAAAATTTGGTCCATAGTGGACGTATTCCTTCTGAATCCCGCCTGGAAGGGGCTCAGTACGCCGTGATCCTCCATCCACGTCAACAAATGGTCCAGGACCAGTCTTGCAAATATTTTTTGTTGAACGTCGATTAAGCTGATTGGCCTGTAGTTGGCTGGGAGCAGAGGTGACCCCTTCTTAAATATCGGGACTATCTCCGCTCCCAGCCAAGTACTGGGAATTTCCATGCCTCTCGAGATAGCGTTAAATACGACGAGGAGATAGGGGCCCCAGATTTCAGGTTGGTGTCTAAAAAGATCCCCCGGTAATTTATCAAGTCCCGGGGCCTTTACCGCTGAAAGTTTGCCTATTACGCTTATCACCTCCCCCAAGGTAAACTCCAGGGGCCCCTGCTGATCTTCTGGGACTTGTGAGTCGGGCAAACTACACAACGCGGCTTCCCCCCCATAAAGGCCTTTAAAATGGGCCTCCCATGCTGATGCCGCAATATTCGGTTCTATGGCAGACTTTAAGTCACCCGAACCATGGTTAACAAGTGACCAAAATCTGCGTGCATCTTTTGTGTCCAGGGCTAGCTTTAGGTTCATCCACCTTTCCATATCCCATTCTTTTCTTGCATGCCCCATAACCTCTTTGTACTGCAATCTGCAATCTTGAATCGCCATTTTGCTGTGCCCTGCCTTAATTGCTGTAACAAGATTGCTCTTTGCTCTCCTGCATGCTGAATTATACCAGGATGAGGCAGATTGTCTGGGCCTTCTCGTGGGTGCCTGGGGGTAGAAGACTTCAGCCAGGTTATTGGCCAAATCTGAGTGGATTACACTAAGTTCTCCATTGAAGTCACTAGGAGCATTTTGGGAGATTAGAGTTTCGACCTCCAGGAATCGTGAAAGAACTATGTTGTAGACTTTAGCTAAGTTCCCTTCCGAACCTACTATTCTCCCCCACTTTACCCTACGCCTGTTACTTGATAAGATCAGACCAGTACCCTCATCATCTCCTCCTGCATTAAGTGAGTCTGTTTCTTGTTGCCCTGGATTCACCAACTCCAGGCGTAACGCGTTATGGTCACTATCAGCCCTCTGAACTACCCTAAAATCAATGAGCATCGACCACATCCGGGTTTCCACCATGATGTAATCGATTCGGGACTCTTGCCCCTTCTTGATATAGGTGCATACTGACGGGCTATCGGACGCTAAACGGCCATTACAAGCCCTAAGGGAATTATTTAATGCAAGGGCTGTGATCTGAGTAGCCAATGGGGACTACACCTTAGGGCGAGGGGACTGACTTTGGGGGATCGCCCAATAGTCGTCCTCTCCCATAAGCGCACCATCGCTACTTCCCAAAAAAGGCTCATATTGGCAATTCACATCCCCTGCTACCAAAAGCCTAGAATCCCCTGGCAATGTACTCAAGAATTGGGATAAATCATCGATTGTGGATGACTCGAGCCCTATCCGAACTGGCCGCGAATAAACATTCACAACCGCCAGTCCATACCCATTGGGCCATTTTAGAACTAAACACTGCACATCCTCTGAATGAGTGGGCATATTTTCCACCATACAACCCAAGTGAAGAGCAACCCATATAGCCAATACCCCAGAAGGTCTTCCTTTCCCTCCCCACCTTGCAGGTACATGATAAGTGGCATATCCCACTCTTGAGTGTTCCTCCCTGGCCCAAGTCTCCTGGAACAAGCATAAGTCCATCTGGTCTCCCAGGGCACCCCACTCTGTGCAATGTAGCTTGTTTGTTATACCCGCCACGTTCCAGGACAGTATTTTAATTGAAGTCAGTGCCGTGGCTGCTTTGGTTACTGCAGCACTTCCTAGTGTCACACCTATACTCTGTGCCCCACAATCAGGTTGAGCTTGGTGCTGTAGCACCACACTTTCTTGAGTCACAAGCCCCTCTGCCGTTTTAGGTACCCAGGTCTGGATAATTGGAAACACACTTTCTGGACCACCCTCAGATTCCTCTGCACTTTCAGTAGTCTTTTTAGGGTCCATAGTCTGGGAATTGCCCACTCTCAGCTCCCTATCCGCATGAAGTCAGTCCACCATTTCAAGGGAACTAAACCTATTATGGGTCACAGGGTAGTTTTGGGTGATTAGGTCTCTGTGACCGCCCCTGTTCACCCTTTGACCCCGCCTTTGCATCACCAGTGACCAATCCGATGCGCAAACTGGCGTTACAGGTCGAGGGTAAAAGAAGGACAGGGGATAGGGTTTGATCCTTGAGCCTACACTGTCGTGAGTCCAATTGCAAATGTGTTTTACTGTGCGCGGGTCCCTAAAATTAACCAGAACACAATCGCCTGGGATGGTTTTTCTACTGCGTCCCACCCAAGCTATCCTACGTACCATTAGTACTTCACTTTTTACATTGTGCGGTAGGGGCCTATTATGATTGAGCCACTGGGTCACTTTATTTTTTACGGACATAAATGATTCCTGACCTGAGTTGCTAATTTCAGGAATACCTGTCAATACCACCACATACGGACTGGTTTCAGGTGGTAAATCAATTCTTTTCGCAACCTGGGGTGTAAGATTGGGTAGAGACTCTCCCTCCTCTGGTGCTATCGCATCTGAGGTGGACGTACTCAAATTTACTGCCGGTACTGCCCCAGCACCAACTCCTGCAGCCACAGCTGTCATATTTACAGCTGTGATAGGAGGCCCGGTAGTAGGAGAATGAACAAGACTCGCGACCCCAATGGGCACAGAACTGGTTTGGGCTGTTTCCACCGACTGGATTTTTTTCTTTCTTTTTACCCCATTCCTAGCCATAGCCTGTTGTAACTGGGAGAGCTTAAGATAATTATAACTGTGAATTTCAGTAGTTTTGTTAGTTTAAAATGTTATGTTTTGGCTGAAACTTTCACCAATCTATAACATCCTTTAGACTTCTTTTTAAAGAAAATGTATGTGGTTCTTTTTGATGTAAATGTATATATTATTAACTTTTTTAACTATAACATCTCTTAAACTTTATTTAATTTGAGCAAATTTCTGTGTTTTTGTTAATTTAAAATATTATACCCATTCTGTTCATTGCATGGTGTTGGGTGCCCATTCCCACCTGTGTGGCATGGGGTTTTGCTAAAGCCTGGCCCTGCACTCAACCCCCCACTTTACAGGGCCTTTGTCCCCCGCACTTGTCCAACCCTCTTTTTTATTCAACAAGTCACAAATAAATATATTCAAAAGTATATTCTTTAAATACACACATTGCAGTGATTAATGATATTTATTGTCTCAAAATAATTTAAATAAAGTATTTCTATAACAACATAAACAAAATCTCTGAATCATATTTTTATTCTTTTCAAGCCACAAAATGTAGCGATGGAACCAACCACAAGGAGTCTCTGCATTAAAACTGAAAAGGATCCAGCTCCAGCTCCAAGTGCTTTCAAATGTATAATACTCTTTCCAGGGATCATGGATTTAATGACGAGGACACTTACTGTGTTTTTTTGTTAACATTGCTGGGGGGCTGCTCATTCCCTGCATCTCTCCACAGTATTAAACAAACATGCTTGGTGGTACCCCTACCCCTTCTAGGGGCTCTACTAGGCAGAAATAATATCAGTTAAAACCCCTCACAGTACATTATGGGGTGGTCTTGGCCTGGAGCAATAAATAACAAAGGAGATGGCCCTGGCCGAGGCCCTTTGGCTCCTACCAACTCGCCAGCCAGCACACATACTTGGAGCCTGTGGGAGCTGGGTATTTTTTCACCATGGGTGCCTACCCAGGTTCAGACCTGGGGCACCCACAACATGCCAATGCTTGGGGGCTGCAGCTGGAGGCTCATGGTCCCCACAGACCCGGTCGGCTCACAGCCAGCACCTATCCTGGATGCGGCAGGAGCGAGCTTTGAATGCTTTTCTTCCACCTGGGCAGCAGCAGCTTTTTTCACTGTGCCTCCTGGATGGGGGCAGAGCTATGCTCCCTGCCCGCAAGAGCAAGGGCTGGAAGTTCAAGTTCGCCCTTCAAGACCATGTCCTGGGTGATGGGAATATTGGGACACTGCCTTTCTTCAGGCCCCAGTGTAGGGGGTCCCTGGACCCCTCAAATGGTTTTGAGAGGGGGTCCTGAAGCACACCTCCTTCCCAACGTTTCAAGGCCAGCCCCAGAGGATAGGGTTCCTGGGGCTTCCTAGAGGCCCAGGGAGGGGAGCGTCATTCTCCCTCCCCAAAACATGAAGTTGGTGCCGGGGATTGGGTCCTTAGAGCCTTTCAGAGGTTTAGCCTGCAGCCCCCTCCACATGAAAAATAAATCACCTCTACATGGGGTTTTCAAATGACATGCAGCCCATCCGGGGTGGATTCAATTGAAAAGGATGGTGGATCTGTATATCCTCCACAGATTCACAGTCCTGCCAAAAACAATTACAGTTTTTGGCCCTTCTGGGACCTCCCCGGCAGAGAGGAATAGCTTTGTCAAGCCACAAGGGAGTACCCAGCGTAAGTCAAAACAATGCCCTTTCAGGCTTAGAGTGTCTCACAAAGGGGCATATTTACAAGGCAGCGATAGAAAATTATCGCCGCTTTTGCGGCCGTTTTCGGATGAAAAGCGGCGATAATTTTATCGCCTAATTAGCAAGGTAACGCTAACGTGTGAAACCTTGCATTAGCACCCAAATTCTAAATGCCCAGCTTTGCATCTCTAATGAGATGCAAAGTGGGCATTCCTGACATGACAGGAGGAATGTCACTAAGCGACATTTCTCCTATCATCAACCCCACGCTATGAAGCATAGCGGCAGGAAAAGTAGCGATAACCCCTGTTATCGCTACTTTCCTTACGCCTGCTTCAGGACTGACTTAGCCATGATATCCTATGGAAGGTGGATATAATGGCTAAGTTTGTGGGGCCCTATCAACAAGCTATCGCCACATTTCATGACGTTAGGCAGTTAGCGCTAGGATTTTTATCGCTTTTGAGATAAGCAATGCTAATAGCACGCTATCTCAGCGATAAAAATCCACGCTAGCCGGCGATAATTATCGTAGCGCTAAGTGCGCTTAGCGAAAATTATGGCCGGTTGTTGCTGATATGCCCCAAAGTTAGCAAAAAAAGGTAGTAGAAAACCATGGCTGATTCCAAAAGTCTTTGAGGAGAGCAGCTCCTTTACATGGAACACTCCACAACACAACTGACACTAAATCTGGTCACCCTAAAATTCTATTTTTCTAGCAGAGTTTTTAGTCATATGTTTAGTACGGTGTCTTCCAAGCTGACCTAGTAAAGTGACACGCCTTTTGTTATTCTTGCATCAAAGTCTTCAAGCTAATGATTAGGTACTGCAATCCATGCTGTGGTAAAAAGTGGCAAAAGCTGTTTACCATTCCAGGCACAGTGCTGCAGCTCTGGAAAAAGGCTTTGTCACATTTGTAGCTCAAACTGGATAGAATATATATATGCGTGTGTGTGTGTGTGTGTATATGCATGTATATATATATGCCTCAAAATAAGCAAAGCCTTGAGGAGGTCATGATGCCTCTTCCTTCGTTTTTTAATGATACAATAGAAGTAATAGTCTGAAAACTTGGAAGTACTGAGTTCCAGACTCTGAGCACTTAGATTGGGGATATCCTTTCGAGAATATTAGCTAGCATCACTGCCTTTACAGGCACTGATTCATACAGCATTTTCAGTCCGAACTGCAACCTATGCTTAGAAACAAGCATGAGCTATGCATGTGTGAATTAGGTTTCATACACAAATGAACCACGATAAACACGCACACACTGTTAACATTTTGCTTATTCAAAAACATCTTGCAGTTCGTATTCCAGTTGCATGTACACATCAAACTTCCATCTGATTGGTGCAGAATGTGTGTGTGGGAAACTTCCACGTGACTGAAAAAGCCATAGTGGTACAGAGAGTATGTCAGGAAATTAGCACCAATATTTTCGGTTTCCGCAAAATGTGTGTAAAAATTAGAGAATGTGTACATTGTCCAGCATGAAGGTGCAGCAATGTTTGTAAATTCCAGGCAATAATGCAGTTGCATTAAAATGTTCAGTTTATGAGAGCATTATTTGGAATTATTTGTTAGGCAGACACGCAGTCACAGAATACTACCATGTAGTGGTCGGCATTAGGCATATCATATTTCACAGATCTACATAAATAGACGCCTTTATATTAGGAGTTAGACTTCTAGTGATATAACTGCAATATTCAGACGAGTTTTCATAACCTTCTGTGATTGTCTTAACGGTACCAAACCAATTACGTTAATTGTCCTTACTGCAATTTCCAAACTCATTACAATAGCAATCTATTTGAGTTATACCATATAGTCAAAATGTTTCGAGTTGTTTCTATTAAAAGTGTAGGCAATTATGCCTCTATGTATATGTCATGAGCTGTTGAAAATGGGTTTACTAATGCGATTGTGATTAAGTACACTTTCTTTGGTAGGCTAAAATATACAATTCTGAGTTAAAAATTTGATAAAAAATTCAGCCCAGAAATCCCAGACTTGAATGGACTTTAACGTGTTAGGTTCATCAGTGTCTTTAAAAGTAGCATTGCTCTACATTTTACTAATTGAAATCCGAGTTTGTCTCCAATCCCCACCTTGGCTTCGTCCATCATGTCCTGAAATCCATCGTGTTGGTCCGATCACAAAAATTTTAGAAATATCAATTGTCCTTTCCAATGTGTTATCTTTACTTACTTTGAAAGAAAAGAAAAATGAGTGATTTCAAAATGGTTCTAACCTACACTGAGAGCATTTTATTCTTGCATTTCTGGTTTACCAAAAGTCTCGAAAAAACAAATCCAATATCACCTACCGATTTTTTTTTTAAAAAGGTGAAAGAGTGTCACTGCAGTAAATCTGGTACCAATTAAATCCCCTTTTTTCTGCTGCTGGCATCTGACACCTGGAGCCCCCACTAAACCACTAGGGGAAATGTCCAGATAATGCCAATAGTATTCAGACAAAATATTGAGTCAGTAATATCGACTGATACAATTATCGAATTTTAATATCGTGGCACAGAAATATTGACAGCAAGAATATCGTGGACAAGAATATCGATTTTAAGGTAGGTAATATCGATTTGTAAAATATAGAAGTCATTTAAAAAAAGTCATTAATATAACACGGGGTGGGGGGATGGGTGGCCTGTCAAGGTTTGGGAAGGGGTGGAGGACGGGGATGGGGAGGGCTGTTGCTGGCTAAAGTGTTATGTGGTGATAAACAATGGGTATGGGGGTGAAAATTAAGGGGTGTACAGACTAAACCAGTACAGAATACATATACAGACTACAGAATTTGCAGGGGCAAGAATAATTTGTTTGTGTTTCTTACTCAACTACTTAAAAAGATGTGGCTCTTAAAATTATTTTTGAAGCCTCCTATAGGGAGGATCAGTGTGAGCCCAAAGTTTCAAAATCTACATAATGGATACAATTAGATGTATAAGTTGGAATGCTCCCGGGTTAAATTCATCCACTAAGCGTTGTTTGGGGAGTGAGGAGCTTAAGATGTAAAAGCCACATTTGGCCTTTTTAGTAGAGACACAGTTGGCGTACAAAGATAGGGGTTTGTTTAGAAGTATTAGAATGTACTTCGCAGGATGCAGCAAATAGAGGTGTAGCTATTCTTTTTTAAGTTCAAATAATTTCATTGAAAGAAAATTCAGGTGTCCATGCAAAGTATATGGTATAACATTTGCAATATCACATTCCAATCTCGCTCCTTAGAAATGAAGGAATTGGACGAATAATACAAAGATAAAACATCAAAGAAACAGTGTATAATAAATGAACCATATATGCACTATATATATATTTAAAAAAAAAAAAATAACAGAAAGTTATGGAACTACTGGGGAAATCCAGGTGGTTTGGGAACCTCTTGTTGAGACGGTGTTGGCAGAGAGCAAATTTTGGCACAATTGTCAATAAATGTTGTAACAGGTTACCACAAGTCAACACGTTTTATAGCCATTTGAGGTGGGTAAACAAAGGAAGTGTCCAACCTATGATTATGGCAAACAGTGTACCACCAAGCTCTGTATGAAATCTTTGAGAAGTCTTTCCAATTAACAGTAATTTGTTGAAAGGCAAGCGCTAACAACAAGTCAATAATTTTGACATTAAGGGAAACCCCTTCCCAAATAGAAGAGAGACTACCCAAAAAGATATGACTAACAGAAAAAGTGAATGAAGTGTCATATATCAAGTTAACCGTAACCATACTTGTTTCCAAAAAGTATGTACCTGTGGACAGATAAATAGCATGTGAAACAGGTCAGCATTGGGGGAAGAGCAGGTCCAACATGTGTCCGGAGTAGCTGAAAAACGCTTAAATAAATTGGCAGGTGTGAATAAAAGTCTATCATAAACAAAAAATAATGTCTGGGTGGTGTTTGCTGCCCTAGAGGTCATACGTAATTTGGACCATATGCTTTTCCAAAGTAGTAGTGGCCAGCATACCCCAAAGTCTGTCTCCCAGGCAACTTAAATTTTTGATTTTTGTCTATCAATGGCAATACCTTGTAGGTGTTTGTAGATAGTAGAGGCTTTGGGGTTGGTTAACAACAAGGCGTGTAGTCGTGAAGAAGGTTCTGATCCATTAGGAGTGGGTGGCGTGTCATGGAGATGGGAATAAGCTTCCAATACAACTCACTTAAGAGTGTTGTATTTATGAATAAAGGAGGTTGGTAGGTTGAATGTCTTCATGAGCGTGTCAAAAGGCAAAAATTCTGAGTTTGAGAACAATTGGCGAATCCATATCAGAACCCTGTCTCTCCAAGTCCTTCAATAGAGGGATCTATTATGGATCAATACATCTTTATTATGCCAAATTGTGAAATGCAAAAAGGAGTCTTTAGAATCAAGAGTAGGATGAGTAGGTAAGTCGAGTACTGTGGAAGTATGCTTCAATATAGGAGTGGAAATGGAATGCGGTTTACGTGAGAAAGATAGATATTCAGTAAATGAGTAAGGAGACATAAACAAGCGTTCAATTGAAGTCCAGAGAGGGCAGTCATCTACAGAGTCAAGCAACCACATAGAAGCCTGATGCAATAAGAAAGTTTTGTGATAAGCCTGAAAATCTGGAAAGTTGACTCCGCCCTCCTTTTTAGGATGAATTAGTTTCAATAAAGACAAACGGGATTTCTTATTATTCCAGAGGAAAGAGGATAAAGTGGAATTAATTTTTTTAATTAATTTGGAAGTGATGGGAATTGGGATATTAGAAATAGTGTATAAGAATATAGGTGACAGCATCATCTTTATAGTGTCCAAGCGGCCCCACCAAGACAAATAAAGGGGATGCCATTTAGAAGTTAATTCCGTGAACTTTTGAAGGTATTTATTCATACATAAAGATACCGTTTCTGAAATTGAGGTTGTAAAGTATAAACCTAAATATTTAATATGAGTTGGACTCCATTTAAATTGAGAAGCTTGAAATTGTGAGTTGAAAGTATGTTTTGTTAGCGGTAATATTTCGCACTTATCATTATTTAACTTATATCCGGAGATACACGAAAAGGATTTCACCTCTGTTAAAAAGGAGGCTGGAATTGAGTCTTCTGGTTTAGACAAGAAAAGGAGAATATCATCAGCATAGGCCGCAAGATTGATATGAACATTCATTGTTTGGAATCCGTAAATGTTTGGGTTTTGACGTAATTTGGACAAAAATGGCTCTAAGGCCAAATTAAAAAGGAAGGGAGAAAGAGGACATCCCTGGCGTACCCCTCTGCCTAAATCGAAAAATTAGGAA
Organism: Triturus cristatus; assembly: GCF_964204655.1. Taxonomy (NCBI): domain Eukaryota; kingdom Metazoa; phylum Chordata; class Amphibia; order Caudata; family Salamandridae; genus Triturus; species Triturus cristatus. Next base: position 302,924,714 of record NC_140589.1, read on the forward strand.
ATCAAGCCATTAGCACAAATTGCTGCACGAGGATTAGAATAAAGAAGAGACACTAAATTAACAAAATTAGGACCAAAACCAAACCATTTAAGGGTGTAAATAAATATTTCCGCTCAACTCTATCAAAAGTCTTTTCGGCATCCAGTGCGATTGCTGCCAGAGGATGATCAAGATGTGAAGATTTGGGTAAGATATTAAAAAAAGCTGCGTGTTATCTGTAATGACTTGCCCTTTGACAAAGCCAGATTGTTCCTTACCTAGTCATTTTGGGAGGTAGGAGTCAAGACGTATAGCTAAGGCCATAGAGAAAACTTTATAGTCAATATTGACTAGCAAAATAGGTCTGGAATTTTTGCAGTATTTAGAATCTTTACCTTCTTTGGGAATAAGACAGATATGAGCTTCAGAAAATGATCTAGAAGAATGTTTTGAGGTGTAAAAGAAATGTATAAGTGAGTGTAGTTTGGGCAATAAAAGTGTAGAAAAATGGATATGAAATTCAACGGTAAAGCCATCCGGGCCAGGAGCTTAATGTTTTTTGAGAAACTGAAGGGCTTTTAAAAGTTCATGCTGGGAGAGGTTCGATTCGAAGGGGGAAAGATCCAAAGGGGCATGCTGAGGCTTTTGGATGTTGGAGAAGAATTGGAAAGTAAATGGTGTTTAGGTTGGGTTTCTGATGAGTATAATGATTTGTAAAAGAGAGAGAATTCATGTAAGATTTCAGTATCTTTAAATTTTAAAACTGATTGCTCATCAAAGATAGATTCAATGTTTAGTTTATTTTGGCGAACTTTTAAGTAATTGGCTAGAATTTTGCCTGCTTTATTTTTACCACTATAAAATTTTGCGCTGGATTTTAATAAATAATGTGAAGCCTCTTCTGTTGATTTTTTATTAAATTCCAATTTAGCCTTGATGAGGGTCTTTAAACTTGCCTCTGATTTTGATGTATAATATAAACGTTCTAATGCCTTAATGTCTTGAAGAAGGTCTATAGTCCTCTTACGTGCATCTTTTCGTTTCTTTGCCACGTAATCCTAAATAAATATTCCAGGGTATAGGGAATCTGTATTATTCCTTTCAAAATATTCTGTGGAGAATGAAGCAAAAGCTGTGGTGAGTTTAGGGTCTAAAAGGAGTGCGTTATTGAAACGCCATCTTCTGCGAGTATTTTTCCTAGGGAGTATATCAAAGCCAAGGGAAAACGGTGCATGATCTGAAAGGAGAATAGGACCAATGTCTGCATGTATAAGGGACTGTGAAATGTTATGAGATACAAAAACATAATCTATCCTTGATTGGGTATGGTGGGTGGAGGAATAGAAGGAATATTCTCTAATGGTCGGGTTACAAAGGCGCCAAGCGTCAAGCAGTTTATGTTGATGTATAGTGTGAGTAAAAGACTTATGCGATTTGTTGGGTACAAAGGACACTCTTGAATTTCTATCCAAAAAGGGGTCGAACACCTGGTTACAGTCCCCAGCCAAAATATAATTATCTTCCATATGTTGCGCCAAAGTAGGCCAAAAGGAAACATCCCTACCCGTAGGAGCATAAACGTTAAGGAGAGAAACCAAAACATCCTTGAATGAAAGTTTAACAATAAGCCACCTCCCTTCATTATATGATGCCTGTGATACCAATGCAACTGATAAGGATTTGTGACATAGTATCACCACACCATTTAGTTTGCCATCCCCCGGAGAGAAATAAGCCTCACCCACCCAACCTCTTTTCAATTTTAGAGATTCAATATCTGTAAGGTGGGTTTCCTGTAGGAAAACAGTATCAGCATTCAACCTAGCTAGATGCGACAAAACCCTTTGTCTCTTGATAGGGGAATTTAGACCCCTAATGTTCCATGAGACTAACTTAAGAGACATGCGATATTTAAGTGGAATGTCAAAAACATCAGAAAATATTAATCCAATTCAATAGGATAAAGAAAATCAACAGAAGAATGGTACAAGTTAACAGTGCAAAAGTCCAATATCATGTAAAAAAATTGTATAACATTGAAAGATATAGAAAAAAGAGGAGAAAATGAGACAGATTTAAAGCGTTGAGAAATATAGAAAATAAATAAGCGAATGCAGGAAAAGATTAAAAAAAGTTGGATTTGTGAGACAACAATCTAACCTTCCATTATAAGATTGCAAAGTAAGCAGAAAGAAAAGAATGAAGAAAAGGGATGATGGAAATTGAAGACATAGAAAGGTATAAAGATTAGATGTCCAAAAACTGGGATAATAAAAGGAAGTAGCAGCATGAGAAGAAGTGAGCTTAAAAGGAAAAGGAGAAAAGAAAAAGGAGTGAGATAAAATAAGTATTGTAATAATGGATAAGAAAATACATAAAAAAAGATAGAACGAGACAAAGGTGTGTTGGACACCGTACTCAAAAGGTATAAAAAAATACAAGAAAGAATAAAAGAGAAAAGAGAGAATGAATGACATACCTACAAGAAGGGAACACAAATGTGGGAATAGGTGGAACCACAAGGAACAGACGAAACATCTAGTGAGAGCTGAACCAGACCGGGGGGAAACATGTCAGGGCTTGAAGATGACTGTGGAAGTAAGAAGAAATAGGAAAATTAAGGTAAGCAAAAACATATTCAATGAACAATGAACAATAAAAGTAGCAACAGTTAAAATTATTAACATGTGGAAACAAAGGTAACATTAATCTATGAACACAATGAGGATATATAACATCAAGGAAGCTGCAAAATAACGAGACAGCGGTAATTAAGTAAAGGGATTAAGAAAGTCAAGTAACATGTGAATTCTGCCCTATGGGCGTTGATGAAGCTCTGCAGTCGTACCGGATCCTCATTTGACGTTGTTTTATTGTTGTAAGTGACTTTAAATAAGCATGGATGAAAAAGGCCATATCTGGCACCCAGGGCTCGAAGATCTGGTCGCATATCAAGGAAGGCCTTGCATCTGGATGCTGTGACTTTGGAGTAATCTTGTGTAAAAAATAGTGTGGCACCAGACCGTGAGATTCTTTGAATGGCCTTAGCCGCTGCCTTGACTTTTAATAGGTCAGTGTACCCAAGAAAATACAAGATGACACCTCTCGGCCTTTGTTGAGATGCAGAATTAGTAGCAGCCCGGCCCAACCTATGAGCTCGCTGTATGTTCAATGTAGTGTCTTCCGGCAGGTGCAAAATCTTGGGAAGAAAGGATTTAAAGAAGTCAATAGGATTCGTACCTTCGACCCCCTCTGCCAAGCCATTTATGCGTCGGTTATTTCTCCTATTTCGATTTTCAAGGTTCTCAACTTGCTATTGTAACGTTGAAATTTGAGAATGCTTCAAAGGTACGCTTTTAGCAACGACGTCCAATGAAGATACAGTATTTCCACTGTTGTAACTCTAGCATCCAGCTGCAACCTTGAATTTTTAAGAAAAACCAGTTTAGGTGTTAGATTAGTAGAGAGGTTGCCCTTTGTTCTGCCCATCAAATTGTAGTAAGGAAATTAAGAGGCACAAATACAACTTGAAAGGAAGGGGTTAAGCAGAGGCGAGCACGCGCCAGCTGAGCAAATGTATGGCTGAGCAGACAAGTACAATTATGATGAAGACTCACAGCCCATTCTAGGAACACATGTAGGCAATTAAAGACAAGGACCGTCCAATTAGTGAAACATTGATGGTGCACCTCTCCCTTCACAAACTGAATCACTGTTATAGAGCAAATCCCAGAGGCTAGAATTATCCAATATATAGGAAGTACCTTATAAGACACTTGTAATAGCACAAAAGTACAACCAGAACTTCTCCGACATGCACTACAAAGTTTTTGCGGATGAAAATGTTGTTATTGCATGAAAAGACCACCACAGCATTAAGAAATGAAGGTGAAACAAGGTTAGCACGCCTTCTAGAACAGCAACTGAGAGACAGTGTAATGTCATTAGTATATCTGCCACATCACCAAATTCCGAAATGTAGATAACACGTTAACCAGTTTGTTGTACCTTAAACAGCTGATCCAGAGCGCTGTCTGAGGAGAAAAGAGAACTCTTGGTTTGCGCTAGAAGGGCGAAAGTAGCGGTATTTAGTGCGCAGCTCCCGTGGTGCGCGAACTGGTAAAGATTAGTTGGCAAAAAGAACCAATAAAAAATTCCATGAAGAATAATATCGTGTGAACGACAGCGCATTAGCAATAGACCTCAGGGTACTTGGTGATATTTCATGAAATGGCGGCCGTGAACCAAAACCCCAGTAACAAATAAGAGTAAATAGGGTCGCCTCGCTTCCAAAAAAAAACCAACTGATAGAATGGGAGCACTTTACAGGCACAATAAACAGTTCATTGTCATGAAAAAAAAGAAAAAGAAAACATAACCGGAGTTCTCTTTGAGGAGAATGAAGAGCGCTCGTACTGCGCTACAGCAAACAAAATGGCGGCGCTTCATGCGCGACCTCCGTGATGCGCGCGTTGTTGAAAATTAATATTGAATTAATAGTGAAAAGTACCGGTATAACTTCCAGGAGGTAATACATCGTTCCCTGGGCGCCAAGCCACGTCCCCCGGTGTAGCTAGTCTTAACCCCTTCAGTGCCCGCCCCTTTCCCCGCCCTGTGCCGGCCGTTGCATTAGCGGGCGGGGTTTATGACGAGCTGGTCTCGTCATGGGCACAGCGCAACCGCGGCCCATGACGAGACCAGCTCGTCATGGGCATTGAAGAGGTTAAAGAAGAAAAAGCTTCTGACCCAGGTGGCAGATGGGTAATTTTACAACTTGAAATTAACAACAGGAAATTAGATCTGTGTGTATTTTATGGGCCAAATCAGGATGATCCTACTCTTTTTGATAAATTAATGTTGGTGCTCTTGGAATGGCAAGGGAAAATTATAATCTTGGGGGATTTTAATTGTACCTTAAACTATTCTATTGATTCAAAAAATCGACTTGCCTTTTAAATAATGAGTAGGGTTCGAAAATCGATTCTTGAATTAGCTCGGCTCCACGGGTTGACTGATTTATGGCAAGCACTATAGCCTGCAATGCCCGGCTTTACGTACTATTCCAGACCACATCAACATTACTATAGAATCGATGTAGTTTTTGTGAGTAGCTGCCTCTTAGAAAAATCAAACATAGAGGTTTGTCCATGAATAACATCTGATCATAATCCGCTATTGATATATTTGCAGTCCTTTACTGAGGACAAAAGCAATCGCCCTTCTCATTTCCTAGGTACTTGTCTGATCCAGAATATATCTCTCATATTCAAGGGGTTCTAACTGAATTTTTCAATATAATATGGATACTGCTTCGCCTTTCATCATATGGGATACGATGAAAGCTGTCATACAGGGGGCACGCAGCAATACATATATCATCTGAACAAAATCACCCAAAGGTGGGTGAAGGAGCTTTGTAATACTTTAACAAAATTGGAATTATCACATGATCAAGGGATTATGTTGAATGGATCAAATAATGTAGCTATATATTCTGCATTAATAAGGGTGCTCGTGACTCGACAATTTAAGGAGAAGGCTGCAGCTGCAGCTGCCTATAAATAAAATCGATTGAACCAATACAAATATGGGGATCAGGTTGGGCGGCTACTGGCTTATCAGGTAGTGGAGAAGAAAGCTAAAACCCGGATAGATTTAATCAAGGGTAGAGATGGTCGATTGTATAACTCAACTAATGTAATTCTAGAGCAATTTTACCAGTTTTACTCAAAATTATATGTTCTGTCTGACAATTTTGAGTTAGTGGTGGCCGAAGAATATTTACAATTACTGAGCCCTCAGGTCTTTGATTCAAAGGCTATAGACCATCTTCAGCTTGATATAACAGAAGAAGAAATCATAACTGCTATAGCTTGGTTACCTTCAAGCAAGGCAGCCGGGGATGATGCTATACCCATAGAATTTTATTAAGTCTTTAAGACTTTAATTCTTTCATAGTTTCAAGTAGTCATACATCAGATGCCTGAGTGTAAGCAAGTTCCTAAGTCCTGGGACATGACTAATATTGTTTTTTTTCTTAAGAAAGGAAAGAGTGCTGACGATTGTGGGTCGTATCGCCCAATATCCCTTATCAATACTGACGCTAAAATATTTGCTAAAGTGCTGGCGAATCGTCTGACATCGCATATGCCGGGTCTGGTATCAGAGCACTCGCATGGATTTGTTACAGGTAGGGATACTACTGCCCATGTCAATACAGCCATAACTGCTTTTGATGTTGCTAATAAAACCCCAAGTAATATGGGGATGATTCTTTTAGATGCTGAAAATGCATTTGATCGGGTGGTATGGGATGCATTATGGCGGATATTATGCAAGAATGGCTTACCTGATCAATTCATGAATTGGATTAAGGCATTATATATTAACCCGCAGGCTAAATTGGCATATGCTAATTTGTATTCGAATACATTATCTATACAACGCGGCACAAGGCAGGGGTGCCCACTATCCCCCTTGCTTTTTGCTCTTTATATCGTGCCCTTCATTCAGACTTTAAATCAAAATAGAGATATTATTAAATTCAGTAATGGTATGTATCAATTTAAGGCTGTTGCATACGCAGACGATATCGTGGTCTTCACATCAGCCCCAGCAACAACTTATCCAGGAAGAAGCAAAAAATTTTGGGCGCTTCTCAGGATATAAACTTAATATAAGTAAAACCAAAATAGTACATAATCTGGAACCCGCTACACCTATTAGTGGTACTTGCACTGTGGCTACATATTTAGGTGTCAGGGTTACTGAACATATAGAGCAAATTTGGAAACTTAATTACGAAACATTATTGCAGACAGTAATTAAACAGCTCAAGAATTGAAATAAGTTGCTAATCACTAACATTGGCCGAATTAATATAATTAAAATGGTAATTTTACCTACATTTCTATATTTGTTCCGGGCTATCCCTATACGGGTTCCTAATAATTTTTTTCATAAATTAGAGGGCGCAATTAGCAGCTTTATTTGGGGATATAAGCAAGCTCGTCGCTCGATAAAATCTCCTACATTTTCTTATAAATTGGTGGTTTGCAACTTCCTGAATTTAAGTTGTATTTTTGGGCAGCATTTACAGGCGCATACAAAGTTTATTAACTGATAAATTGCCATACTATGGGCTTACTTTGACATTAGGTATAGATAGCCGTATATTTTTGTATAGGGTTAAAGATCCTAACTATCATAAAAGAGTCCGATTTAAGACCATAAGGGATATTGTTCGCATTTGGAACAACATTCTTGGTTATTTCTCACTCACCTTTGAGGATCTTACTAGACATGAGTATTTTAAGTTATGGAATAATCCATCTCTCCTGAATATATTTCATGACCCAGCTGCTTGTAACTGGGCTAGATATGGCATTGGTAGACTGGGACAGCTGTATGATCACTCTGGCTTTTCTACCTATGCATCGTTGCAACAATCTTTTGGCCTTCCATATCAGTCATTTTTCAAATATTTACAATTCAGAGACAATTTTTTTTTTAAACGAAAATTGATGCAATTGCCACATTCTCATGTAGTTCTCACATGTTTTTTAAATGTTGCTTACAAAACTAGAATTAGCACAATGTATACACATCTAAGCGGTGCAAGAAGTGCTGATCTTAACGAATTAGCAAATAAATGGAGTCAGACTTTGAATATAGATATAGACGCATCTGAAATCATGTTAGCTTTAGATAAATTAAATGTTTCTGTACATTCTGTTAACTTAAAGCTGCAACAATTCCATACTATTTGTATGCTATACTGTACTCTGGATAAAATATTAATGTGGCAACAATCAGTACAAGCATCTAGTAGTGTGAGTATGGATAGAACAAGTTGTCCTAAATGTGATCAAAAGGCTGCTGATATTTTACACATGTTTTATTTATGTGCCAGGACACCTTCGGGTAATCGCCGCGCTTTATAAAAAGTTATTAACATAACATAACATATGTCCTAAACTATTGGATTTTTGGAAAAAGGTTATACAATATATTGGTCAACACCTGAATCTTGATTCAACTCATTCTGTCAAAGAGATTATGCTGGGGTTTAAAATATGTGACAACCCTTATATGGGATGTTTAATGTCCATTGTATTAGTAACAGCCCATCTTTGTATCGTGAGAGAGTGGATTAGCTCTAATTCTCTTTCATTATTTGATTGGTTGTCCCTTATGAAGGATATTTATGAGAAAGAACGCGCACTTGCTAAAACTCAATCTATCCGTTCAATGTTTAGATTTAATCGTAGCTGGATTTACTTTGAAGATTAGTATGTATGTATGTCATTAAATTGATAGAGGATGTTTTTTAGAATACCTTTTGTATAAGCATTTTTAGGATCTATTTAGAATGTGGCTATGATTTTCTTTTTAAAGCCCTGTATGGCATTTTGTTTGCCTAATTTATGCTCTTTTGTTAAAAATTGTCTCTACACCTTGTCAAAATAAAATATTAAAACAAAAAAAGAAGTCATTATTATAATTTTCAAAAATATAGTTGTTTAAGAAATATTGATTTCTTAATTAGTGTTATGTATTTTAGTATATATTTTAAATGTATGTGATGTATATTTTTGTTTAAGTATTGTTTATGTTTTAATGTATATGTTACATTTTTAGTAGTTATTAATTTTATTTTAATTCCATTTTGCATTTTTTAGGTTTGTAGTGGGTTGTTGGTTTATAGGGGAATAAGGTGGGAAGTAATATAATTATAATAAATTACTGATTATTTTTTACATATTCATATTTATTTAATTTATATTTTATAGTTTTAATTGTGGTTGTTGGGTTTAGAGGGGTAAAAGGTGGTAAGTAATTTATTTTTAATGATTTATTAGTTGTTAATTAATATTAACTAATTGATCATTACAAATGGAAATTGTGTAATTTATTTTAGGTGTGGGTTGTAGGGGTAAAGGATCAGAAGTAATTTATTTTTAATTAACTAATAATTTGTTGATAATTAATATTAATTGATTAATTGATAATTAATTATGATGATTGTTTAACTATCTTTGTTTGTGTGTGGGTTTTGGGTTTATAGGAGTGAAGGGTGAGGAGTCCATTAATTTAACTTACTTTATAATTAGTTATTAAATACTATTAGTTATTTAATTGAACATTTATTTTAATTGTGTAATTTCTTATTAAATTAAAATGTAGGTGCATGTTGTGGGGATTATGAGGGTAAAGTGTGAGGAGTTAATTATTTTTTATGAATTTTAATTTGTTTTTCAATTAATAATATTTGTTTAATTAATAATGAATTATGTTTATCGTGCAACTCTTTTTATTTGATTTTAGATTTTTTATGTGTTTTGTCAGTTTTGTGGTGTTATAGGGTAGGAAGTATGTTATGTTATGTTATGTTATGTTAGGAGTATTTATATTGCGCACGGCTGCCCCAGCTAAGGGGCGTCCTGGCGCATGACCGGTAAAAACACAACTAACACTGAATTGAAATCCCAGGAGGGGGAACATCTAGATAGGGGTAAAATTAAAACAAAAGGGTTTTTATGGCTTTACGAAAAAGGAAAAGATCGTCCATCGCACGAATCTCAAATGGAAGCGAGTTCCAAAGTGCTGCTGCTTTTACCCGAAAAGACCGACCACCAACACGGCTGAGCTTAAACCTCGGCACCACAGCGAGTGCCTGGCCCATTGATCTTAAGGGGCGAGTCGGAACATAGCTAGATAAGAGATTCGAAAGGATCTGGGGAGCTACTCCTTTCATGATCTTAAAAGCCAAGCATAGGACTTTGAAATGAATTCTTGACTTAATGGGTAACCAGTGTAAGGATCGTAGAGTACTTGAGACCGAGCAGGACCTCGGCAAGCCAACTATGGCTCTGGCTGCGGCATTTTGGACACGTTGAAGGCGGATGATTTCTGCCTGATTTGCTCCTATCAGGAGCGAGCTGGCATAGTCCAGACGAGATATTACTGTTGCCTGAACCACCAGCTGCCTGGTAGGAGGGTCAAAGAACTTCAGGACAGATCTTAAGCCCCGAAGGACCCCAAAGCAGCAAGCTGCGGTTTTCTTAGTGTGCCCAATAAAGCTTAGAGTAGAGTCCAACCATACTCCTAGTTTTCTCAATAAAGAAACCGGAGTTGGAGATGGCCCCAATTCTGAAGGCCACCATCTGTCCCCCCAAAGTTCCTTACCCTTCCCGACATCCATGACCTCGGTCTTCTTAGCGTTGAGCTGGAGACAGTTGGCACTCATCCAGCTCGCCACTGCCCTCAGTCCATTCTGGAACCAAGGGGCATCCACATCAGCATCCCCGCTGATGGTCACCGCCAACTGAGTGTCGTCCGCATATGAGACCATATTCATGCCCCACTGCTTGACGACATCAGCCAGCGGTCTCACGTAAAGATAGAATAACGTGGGACTCAGCGAGGATCCCTGAGGCACCCCGAGGCCCAGATGATGGAATTTGGACTGATACGGTGGTATGGCAACGCAAAAGGACCGGTCGTCGAGAAAGGATCGAAACCACTGTAGGGCTAACCCCCCCAATACCTATCTCCTCAAGGCGATGTAGAAGGATGCGATGTGAGACAGTATCGAAGGCGGCACTCAGATCTAATAATACTAGCGCCGCCGTCTGTCCCTGATCCAGCACCGAACGCAGATGTTCAACCATAGCGAGAAGGGCTGTCTCCGTGCTGTGCCCAGTACGAAACCCGTTCTGGGTAGCATCCAAGATGTTGGCTCGGGTGAGATGGTCAGAGAGAGCCTGGTTGATGTGAGCCTCCACCAATTTTGCCGGCCAAGGGAGCAAAGAAATGGGCCGATAACTCTCCGGCTTCAACGGATCCAGAGAAGGTTTCTTCAAAATAGGAGAAACCACTGCACGCTTCCATTTAGCTGGAACCCTGCCTGTAGCCAACGAGATGTTGATCAGGGAGCGGACCGAGGAGCGTCCCAAAAAAGACTGATCCCTGAAGAGGGCAGGTTTTACCGGATCCAGAGGGGAACCCGATTTAATCTTCAGGGACAATCTATCAAAAGCCTCGGGTAGAAGCAGGGGAAAAGAGTCCAAAGTAGGAGGGGCAGAAGAAATGCCCACGACCTCCAAGAGTGGACTTGTACAGGGAAAGGCCCGGTAGATTCCCTGCACTTTCTCCAAAAGGAAAACAGCTAAAGCCTCACATTGAGAGGTAGAGGCCATAGCCGGGGAAGAAATTCGTTTAGACAGAAGATCTTTAAGGGCCTTGAATATGGTTTTAGACGGGTTCAAGCTGTTTCGGAATTCCCGAGAGTAGAACGCTGCACGGGCTCTACATATGGCACGATGATAAATCTTAATGGAGGCCAGATACCACGCTTTCTTAGCCGCATCATAAGTCCTCCGCCATTCTCTCTCGGCCCGCCTACAGTTCCCTTTCAAGGCACGTAAAGCACTGTCATACCAGAGGTTCGACTTCTTGGAGCTCAATTTAGTTGTAATAATCGGGATCAAAGAGTCAAGCGCCCTGGTAATCCATTGACAGAACTGGTCATAACCCGTTTCAACATCATCCAGAGATCCTAACGGATCAATAGTCAAAACATGATGCAGGTCCTCTAACCTAAGTTTACTCCAATGTCTTCTAGGGACCGATCTAACCGAAGGAGTAAAGGGAGTCATAGGCAGAGAGACTCGAATATACTACATAAACTACATTTATGTAATATTTAATGTTTTTGTTAAATAATTTCTAAATAAAAATATGTAGTTGTACAATTTGTTTTATTTAATATAATATTTGTAGGTATTTGTGATATGTATTTAACATTATCATAAGTTTTTTAATTTTGAATATCAAATATATTTTAGTTTTAAATTTCAACATATTTATATATTTTTTTATTTAGTTTTCAAAATATTTTTGTTTTGTTGATTACATATTTTTTGTTTTTAATTTTGAACTGACAGGAGTGGGAATAGTAATTTTCACCCCTCTGCAATCCAAAATGTTCCCTACTGTTGCACTAATTGGAGTGGGAATAGTAATTTTTACCCCTCAACAACCAACACTTTCCCTACTGATAGACTGACTAGAGGAGAAATAATACATTGTACCCCTCCCGCAATCCAACACTTTCCCTACTGTTGTACTGATTGGAGTGGGAATAGTACATTTTATCCCTCCACTACACACAACTTTCCATACAGTGGCACTCATTTGAGTGGGAATAGTAATTTTTAACCCTCAACAACCAACACTTTCTCTACTGTTAGACTGACTTAAGTAGAAATATTAAATTTTACCTCTCTGCAATCCAACACTTTCCCTACTGTTTCACTGACTGGAGTGGGAATAGTACATTTTATTCCTCCATAATTCAACACTTTCCCTGCTGTTGCACTCAGTGGAGTGGAAATAGTACATTTTACGCCTCTGCTCTTTAACAGTTTCCCTGGTGTTGTATCGGCTGGAATGGGAGAAGTAAATGTAACCTATGCACAATCTATCACTTTTACTACTGTTGTATTCATAGGAGTGAGATTTGGGAATTGTATTTTTATCCAGTCTTAATATTTATGTGTTGTGGTAAGTGGGAGTGGTAATTTTTTTTAAATATTTACTCTAATAGTTTGTGTAGTTTTGTTGTGGAAATTGTATGTGTATTAAACGTTGTAATTTATAATATTATGTTTTGTTTATTTGAAATTATAAATGTTTTAATTATTTGTAATTTGAAAACAAATTTTTAAGATTTTTAAGTAGTTTAATGTTTTAATTTAATTAGAATGGTTTGTTTTTTATAGATTTTATGCTATTGGTATATGGATATATATATATCCACTTAATCCAACTCCTGGCCTGTCAATCCTTCGGCAGAACACCCAGGCACAGACTCCAATCCAATATCTCCAATCCAATCAAACAACTCTGATGTTGTATGGATGCAGTGTCAAGTTTATTGCAAATTAATCCAATATTGTTCAGGCATAGTGCCTGCCATGATGCGTTTCGCTCGCTTAATCACACATATATATATATATATATATATATATATATATATATATTACCTACTGGCGGTCGCCAGTAGGTAGTTATATTAGGACCGTGTTTCCATAGGAAATCTCAAAATTCAATTTTGAATAACTTTGGCGCCGGTTGACGAATCCTCGCAAATTTTTCAAAACTAATGGGGCGCTCCGCTCAGCTCCTACCCTGAAAGGTTCGGGGTGATTCGTCAAGCGGGGGCTGAGAAAAAAGGGGGGTCCCATAACGCGTTTTCCCCATGCATTTTTCCATAGGGACTTTAGTCGCAGCTACAGCCCGAACGGCTGAACAGAATTATGTGAAATTTGGCAGAGAGGTAGCCATAAGGTCCATGAAGTGCCTTTTGCAGGTTTGGTGTAAATCTGTTCAGTATTTCCTGAGAAATTAGCATTTAAATCAATATATATATCTGTACGCGCGCAGCGTGCGCGCACTGAGCAAGTACTGTGCGCGCACCCTGACGTGCGCGAGCGCACTTCTGATTGGTTGTTAGATGTCAGTAAACATTCGAATCGGTGGAAATCAGGAATCGGCGGCCGCCATTTTGTCTCTCGCATAAAGAGGGGGGGGAGAACGTGAAAAGGGGGCAGAGTGGGGAGATATTGACCCACTAGGCATTGTAGGGGGGTCACAATAGGACCTTGTAGGGCAAAAAAAAAGATTTATATTTTGAAAAAAAATAACGCCGAGTGCGCGCACCCAGCACGCACCCGAAAATTTTTTAAAAACAAAAAAATTATAAAAATTCGCAATTAAGTGAAAAGATATAAGGTGGCTCTAAAAAGAGCCCTTGTGTTCATTGTGTGTTTTTTGGTACCTACAAGTAAGTACCGATGCAGAGTCTAAAGTTCAAGAGGAAGACTCTGTTGCCTTCATCAGTGAAGTGTACACCATCTCCTCTATACATGTCTTGCATGTTGTAACGCATGTTGTTGTGGTATATAGAACCCATACCATAGTCTCTGAAGAAAGCAGAAATAGATTTGTTGACGTGCTTCCTTGCATTGTCAATCTGTGGACAAAATTGGTTGGACCAGTTCCACTTTTGCCTTTGGCATATGTTAGAATATAAAAAGGCAGTTTGTGGAAAAAGCGACATCAATTGCACAAAGGTGTCCTTAATAAGCATTTCCAGACCTACCCCAGTTAAAGTGCCTAGGTCATTTCCACCACAGTGCACAATAATAAGGTTAGGCTGTGGGAGATGTAGAAAGGTTTTCACCAAAGGCATTAATTGGTGCCACTTTAACCCTCTCTGACCAATCCATGTAATGTCTACATTTGGCAAAGCAAGGTCTCTCACCATACCTCTTTTTTCTGCAAATTTTTCACTCCAGAAGACATAGCTGTGACCTACAATCCACACTGTGAACATCTTCCAAGGAGATCTGGATGCGCTCCGGAGGTGTCTTTCAGTAGAAAGGCAATATGAAATGAAAGACAGTTGAAAAATGGAGGCACACATAGTTTTTTTTATAAAAAGAACTCATTGGCTGTTTCAAACCATTCTACACTAAAAACTAGGCTGTATATTTAAATTTTAAAAAGCATGTTTTGTATTGGTTCAGAAAAATGTGTTACCAAAGAACATTACTATGGATTTGCTGTTAGGTTTGAAAAGTCAAGCACTCTTGCTCTTTGGATATGAAACATTGTCTGCTGAACTTCTGACCTCTCTCCTCACAGCAGTGTTCCATGACCTGTTGCTATGGTAGCAGGCAGGAGACAAGTTGGGGGAAGGGTACTTTTGGAAAGGGGCTGATGTTTTCAACCAATAGAAATGTGTGATTTCATTTGAAAAAAAGTGGGAAGCACTGAGATTTGAAATTAACATGTATATGTGTGAAAAAAAGAGAGGGAAATATTGCCATTTACTGGTTCTGGAGAGAGGAGAGAGGTGTGGAGCTCTGATATTCTGACTCTGATAGTCTGCTGTTTGAGTGGCACATTTCTTTCTCAACTAACTATTTTAAAAGGTGAGTTATGAGTTTGAGAGGGGATATATGTGGTGATTTTTGAGATAAAAATTAGAATTGTGAATCTTCTTCAAAAGTTATGTTTTACATTTTGAGGTTTGCAAGATATTTAACTGTTTTGAACTTGTAAGATATTATGGAGTATGTTTTCACAATAAGTTTATGTGTACTGGTAAGAATGAGGAATACTGTTTTGTGCCTACCATCAAACCATGAGTCTGTGTGCAGAGAAGAATTGTTGACAGAGATTTAATTTGCGTTGCTGTTGAAAAGTAAGACTTGCAGTTGAAAGGAAAGGACAGCTTGTTTTTAATTGTGATGGTTAGGATTTAGCAGAAATCACTTTGAAAGAAAAGAGAGGAAAATGGCAGCACATTTGAAATTAGCATTAGTTCTGTAAGAATTGGTGACCCAGGAAAGGGGCAGCCTGTGTTTTGTGCCTACCAACACAGCATGAGTCTGTGTGCATATAGGAATTCTTGTCTGAGATTTAATTTGTGAAGTTGTTGTTCTGTAAGGATTGCAGACCCAGGAAAGGGGAAGCCTGTGTTTTGTGCCTACCAACACAGCATGAGTCTGTGTGAATATAGGAATTGTGGCCAGAGATGTATTTTGTGTTGCAGTTGTTTTGTAAAACATGCACTTGCAGGAAAGGGACAGCTTGTTTTCTTCAAATGTGGTGGTTAGCAGTCAGCAGAAATCACTTAATTGCAAATGAGAGGCAAAAGCTAAAACATTTGAAACCAACAGGGTAGATTTTCCTTTCAAAATAGCAAAGGCACAGGTAGTTGCCATATGTTCAAAAATGAAAATAACCCTTAGCACACATGCACTGTTACATACATCCCAGCAGTCTTCATGCAGTTTTGGAAGTCTCTTTGGTCATCTGTCTTGCACCAGACAATACACAGTCTCCAGAAACACACTCTTGGCACACACGCAGCAGCTTCTCCCACACTCCCAAGTGTAGTACTCAGGTCTGTGTGGTGTTTCAGATAGCACTGTGTAACGCAAACACATTCAACGTCAATAAGGCTCATTTCCTTTGCTCTAGTGTAGTCACTCACCCAGAATGCACATGCTCATGGTCTCAAGGAGCTGTTAGGACATGTGCTCTTTTCTGCCTCTGTGATCTACAAGGAAAATGTGTCAGGCTGTAACACTAATTATCACTTGCTCTACCATAGTAGTAAATGTGCTTTGAATTTGCAAATCAAATTCTGTTTTCTGCTTAGAAGCACTCTATGAGGCTGTGTGCATATAGGAATTGTGGCCAGAGATGTAATTTGTGTTGCAGTTGTTCTGTAAAACATGCACTTGCAGGAAAGGGACAGCTTGTTTTCTTCAAATGTGGTGGTTAGCACTCAGCAGAAATCACTTAATCGCAAATGAGAGGCAAAAGCTAAAACATTTGAAACCAACAGGGTAGATTTCTCTTTCTAAATAGCAAAGGCACAGGTAGTTGCCATATGTACAAAACTGAAACTAACCTTTCGCACACATGCACTGTTACATACATCCCAGCAGTCTTCATGCAGTTCTGAAGTCTCTTTGCTCATCTGTCTTGCACCAGACAATACACAGTCTCCAGAAACACACTCTTGGCACACATGCAGCACCTTCTCCAACACTCTCATGTGCAGTACTCAGCTCTGTGTGATGTTTCAGATAGCACTGTGTAATGCAAACACATTCAACGTCACCAAGGCCTCATTTTCATTGATCTAGTCTAATCACTCACCCTGTAACACATGGTCATGGTCTCAAGGAGCTGGTAGGACATGTGCTGTTTTCTGCCTCTGTAAATGATAAGGAAAATGTGTCAGGCTGTAACAGTAATTTGGTACTATTCAGGAACACTGTTTTGTTCCAAAAAACATAGCATGAGTCTGTGTGTATACAGGAAATGTGGGCAGAGATTTAATTTGTGAAGTTGTTGTTCTGAAAGAAATGCAGTCCCAGGAAAGGGGCAGCCTGTGTTATGTGCCTAAAATGACAATATGAGTTTGTGTGCACACAGGAATTGTGGGCAGAGATTTAATTTATGAAGTTGTTGTTCAGTAAGAATTGCAGTCCTAGCAAAGGGGCAGCCTGTGTTATGTGCCTAAAATGATGGCATGAGTCTGTGTGCGCACAGGAATTGTGGGCAGAGATTTAATTTGTGAAGTTGTTGTTCAGTAAGAATTGCAGTCCCAGGAAAGGGGCAGCCTGTGTTATGTTCCTAAAATGATGGCATGAGTCTGTGTGCGCACAGGAATTGTGGGCAGAGATTAAATTTGTGAAGTTGTTGTTCAGTAAGAATTGCAGTCCCAGGAAAGGGGCAGCCTGTTGTCTTTACACAAATTATCCCTTAGCACACATGCACTGTTACATACATCCCTGCAGTCTTCATGCAGTTCTGGAAGTCTCCTTGTTCATCTCTCTTGCACCAGAGAATACACAGTCTCAAGAAACACACTCTTGACACACACGCAGCAGCTTCTCCAACACTCCCATGTGTAGTACTCAGTTCTGTGTGATGTTTCAGATAGCAGTGTGTAACGCAAACACATAAAAACATCATCAAGGCCTCATTTTCTTTACTCTAGTCTAATCACTCACCCAGGTTGCAGATGCTCATGGTATGAAGTAGCTGATAGGACACGTGCTCTTTTCTGCCTCTGTGATCTACAAGGAAAATGTGTCAGGCTGTAACACTAATTATCACTTGCTCTACCATAGTAGTAAATGTGCTTTGAAATTGCTAATCAAATTCTGTTTTCTGCTTAGAAGCACTCTATGAGGCTGTGTGCATATAGGAATTGTGGCCAGAGATGTAATTTGTGTTGCAGTTGTTCTGTAAAACATGCACTTGCAGGAAAGGGACAGCTTGTTTTTTTTCAACTGTGGTGGTTAGCACTGTGCACAAATTAGTAAATCACAAATGAGAGGCAAATTGTAAAACATTTGAAATTAATGAAAAGCTTAAAAAATATTTTAATGAATTATAATTACAAAAAATATTTTTTTTTAAGTTTCTTGCAGGTATTGTTGAGCAACAGTGAAAACATAAAAAAATGCCTTTAAGGACAAGAAAGAGGAAAGAAAAGCAACAACAAATATATCTGGACAAAACTGGGAAAAAAAAAATAGGAGGAGAAGCTTGTGATGGAAAAAATAAAAAGTCTACTGGTAAGCAGAGTAGAGATTGCTTAAAAAAGATCTTCAAAAAACCAAAAAATGGCAAAAATAAATGTAAAACAAAGAGTGTTTTATGTACAAAGCAACAACAGAGTCAACAGCAAAAAAAAAAGCTAATGTACAATCAGAAGTATGTAAAAATGATTTAACACGAAAATTAGATTTTAAAAACATTCGTCGAAAAATGATTCAGAGAAGAGTGATGTTAAATTTGCTAAAGGATGTGAAAAAATATAAGAAAAAAAACAAAATTTATTAAGAAATTTTTTTTTATAGAAAATATTGTAAGTAAGGCTTTGGAAATAAAAAGAAAACTTTTTATTCTAATTTTGAATAGGATGCGTAGATTAGATAAATTAGTCAATGCAATGAAGTCACAAAGCAAAAGGAAAAGAGAAGTGAAAAAAAGTAACTTTTGTAAAGTGTTCTTGGGAGAATGGAAGCACAGTTCAAGTACTGAACCATTTTTTAATGAAGAGAGTTATCTTCAAAGTAACAGTTTGTTGCATGCAGTTGACACCAATGGTAGAGCATATGAAGTTAAGGATGGTTGTGTGATGGAAAAAGAGAAAATGGTCCCAAGAAATGAGGAAGAAGTAATGGCTGCTGAGGCTATGGGGAGACGTCCAAAAGCCCCAGTGTACACTTGGAACTGTAGTAGTATTTGTACTGTGCGTCAGGAATCTATTCATAAATTACGTGACTTTCTAAGAGAATATAGTAAAAAGAGTGTAAAACAGAAGATGAAGGTGCTTCAAACACTAGATCCATGCAGAGTGAGAGAGAATACTGGTTTGCAAGGACATTCTCTGGCTTGTCTATCTAGAAAAGTGTGTAAAAGTGTTTTTCATCATTTTAGGATGCTGGCTGTTCATCATACTGAAATGATAAAGTTTGTGAGAACATTGTATTTTACTAAAAGTCCAGCAGTAAAGTTAAATGAGTTGAATAATGCTCTGTTCCGTGGATCTGTATCAGATGTAGTGAAGGTTACTGATGAGATTCAGTTTTGTTACTTTGGTCCAGAACAAGAAAGTGCAGAAAAGGACACAGTTAATGA
Organism: Triturus cristatus; assembly: GCF_964204655.1. Taxonomy (NCBI): domain Eukaryota; kingdom Metazoa; phylum Chordata; class Amphibia; order Caudata; family Salamandridae; genus Triturus; species Triturus cristatus. The sequence continues at coordinate 302,943,935 of NC_140589.1, forward strand.
GGAAAATGAGGAACAGAATGTAGAACTCATTATTACTAAAAATTTTGAGGAAGAAATGACAAAATTTACTATCATCTCTAATGAAAGACAAAATATTACTTGTATTTGTTGCCGCAGAAGCCATTATAAAATTCAAACAAGGAATATTGATCTTTATAAAAAAGTGAAAATGAAGATAATTATAAGTGGAAGGATTTTGCAAGATATATATTTCTGGAAAATTGTTTTGAATTGGGTGAAGATCAGCGTATTTGTAAATACTGTTATAACAAGTTAGAAGAAAATAGAATGCCGACCAGAGCTGTACATAATAATTTAGAATTGGATGCTATTCCTGCCGAACTTTCTGATTTAAATACATATGAGTCTACACTCATTCAATGTGTTCATCCATTCCAGACCATAGTACGTATGGAGCCCAAAACTGGTAAATTACCTCCTTCAGATTTACTGAGAGGTTTAAAAGGAAGAGTGGTGTATTTGCCCTTGGATTTGAAAAAAAAATATGGAAACTATTGATGCAGATACTTTGGAAACTGAACCATTAGTTATTCTGGTTAATGGTGTACCTACAAAGAATAAGAAGATTTGGCAGGAGCTGGTAGATGTACGGAAAGTACAAAGAGCAAATTTATATTTGAAAAGGAATAATAAATGGTATGAATCAATTTATATAGATGAAGAAGACGAAGATTTACAAGAAGACACAGAAACACCAACTGGACAAATTGAAAAAGTGGACAAGTCAAAGGAAGAAGAAATTTATGAACATTTTAGCATGCATCCTCTTCATTCAAAAGAAGTTATGGGAGACAGTATTGATCTGTTTCAGATGAAGAAAGCAAAAGGAACTCCCGTGAGTGTATGGGAGAAGAGCTTGGAAGCTCGATGTTTTCCTCAGCTGTTTCCTACAGGAAAAGGTGGACGATACGATGAACGCCCAGAACAGATTCCAGCTTCTGAGTATCGGACTACAAGACTATATGCTGAAGATTCAAGATTTCGTCAAAGCATTCCTTATTTGTTTCATCTTTTATTTGAAAGCGACTTGTCTGCATTATCTTATGCAGTAAATCACATTTTAAAAAGTGGAGTACATCTACATAATGTGTCTGCTAAGGATTTTATGGAGAAAGTGCAGCACCGAGATGATCATTTGGAAACACAACTGATCAATCTGATGGCTTGTCAGCGTGGGACAAATGAATATTGGTACCGACGCCATGGTGAATTAAAATGCATGTTAAGGAATTTAGGAACTCCTACATGGTTTGTAACCCTAAGCTGTGCCGAGTATGCTTGGGATGATTTATTGGATTTTCTACGAGAGGCAAATTCAAACATTAAAAACATTGAATACAAGACAGCAGGAGAACTGTGCTCATTGGATCCAGTTAATGTTTGCAGATATTTCAATCATAGATTTGAGGCTATGATGTCCTTCATCTGCAATAAAAAAAATCCACCTCTTGGAGAAGTAGTGGATTTCTTTTGGAGAAAAGAGTAGCAGGCAAGAGGTGCTCCTCATATTCATATGCTGCTGTGGATCAAGGATGCCCCAAAATTTGGAACAGATGCTGATGAAGCAGTGTTATCTTTTATTGAAGAATATACAACATGTGCTATACCTAATAGCACAGAAGAGAAAAAGTTAAAAGAACAAGTTTTACGTTTCCAAAGTCATCGGTGTGGAAAATACTGTCGACGGAAGTACAAGACCAAAGATAAATTCTACACAAAGTGTTGATTTGGATTTCCTAGACCTGTTCTTTCAAAAGGAAGAGTCAACAGTTTTATGTCAGCTGTGCGACATACTATAACCAGAAAATCTCCCAAAAATACATGCAACCTAAGAAGAAAAGAAGAGTCAAAATTTATAAAGGACTTCAACCCAGTCATTTTATCCATGTGGAATGCTAATATGGATATTCAGTATGTGGCAGACAATTCTATTACTGTTGCTCGGTATGTCACATCTTACATCACTAAATCTGAGAAAACAGAATTGAAGGAAATGTGGGAAGAGATTTCTCACGAGAAGACTGTCAGTAAGAAGCTGTACAGTTACAGTTTAAAGATGTTATCGCATCGAGAAATTGGATCCTACGAATGCTCAGATAGGTTATCATCTGCAAGTCTTTACTCGAAATCCAGAAGAATAATTTGGGTCAGTTTAGGCCTTGCAGGAATGCGAAATCGGGTACTGAAATCTGTTGGAGAAATTGAATATTTGGCCGAGAACGACCCAGAAAGTACAGATATTTTGAAAACAAACATGTTGGACACATATTACCCAAAAAGAAATCATCATCTTGAGAACATGTGTCTCTATGAAGTGCTGCAGAACTACATTTTGTCACGGAAAGCCACAGAAGACATCAACAATGGAAAATATAAAGTCATTGGTGAGGAAGGATGTTTGGTGAAGCAAACAAAAGGAAGTTTGATAAATCACAGGAAGCTGAGTTGCGACACTACTGACAAAAAGGAATTTTAATACTTGGCTCTTTTACAGCTGTTTAAACCATGGCGTTCAGAGGACGAACTACTGGGAGAATTTCAAAGCTATGAAGATTCTTTTAATGCTAGCAAAGACAGCATAGAATGCAGTACTTTCACAACTTATGTCCAAATGTTAAATGAAGAAAATGAACAGGAAGCAAAAATTGCAGCTAAAGTAGCTAGAGACAGTTCTCAAGACAGCCAAAGTTCTGGAACACTTAGTCAAGATCCCCTAGGACAACCAATCGTAGAAAATGAAGCTGCAGTAGCCATGACTGAAGTAGAAACGGCTATGAATCAAGCACAGGAAGATTCAGTCGACTTACAAAATCTGGAACAACAACTGAATGAAGAACAAAAACAAATTTATGAAGAAGTCATCAAAAAAATTGATCATGGATTACTACATGAAAAAAAACAGTGCTCATGCACATCATTTGAACCAATCAGGATGTATGTGAGTGGACAAGCTGGAACTGGTAAAAGTTTCTTAATAAAAGTCATCAGAAGCTACCTACAGCAAAAAACAGCTTCAAATTTGTCTTGTGTGGTAACTGCTCCAACTGGGTTAGCAGCCTATAACATAAAAGGAATTACCTTACATCGCTTGCTAATGTTACCAGTGGAGCATGAGAACAAAATAGAATTCCACAAGCTAACTGGAGAAGCATGCTTCGAAGTTTCAAGAGTGTTGAAGAAGATGCAAGTACTCATTATTGATGAGGTGAGCATCGTTTCAAACTTAATGCTTGCCTTTGTGCATTTAAGAATGCAACAAATTCTTAAGAGAGACTATGACGTGTTATTTGGAGGTAAACACGTCATAGTTTTTGGAGATCTTTTACAGCTCACTCCAGTTAAAGGACAACCAGTGTTTAATACTGTGACACATGAAGACACGAAGAAGTCATTAGGGAGCATTGGTAATGCGAATATTTGGTCGTTCTTTGAGTACAATGAACTTACTACCAATATGAGGCAAGCAAACGATGAAGATTATGCAAGTATTCTGAAAGATATCAGAATTGGACTACTCACAGAAGTTGGCAGAAAAGCATTACAGAGTCGGTTGCTACATAATTTATTTCCAAATGAAGAAATAGTTGCAGAGAAAATATACAAGAACATTGCTGAAAAAAATACTGTAATCTGCTTAATGCCAACACTACGTGAGTGCTCAATATTCAATGAGGAACTTTTGAAATTGGAAAAGGAAGAGATTAAGAAAATGGAAGCAGAGGACAAAATTCAGCATGAAAGAATTACTTTTACATTAACAGGCAAACTGAAAAATAAATTGGATTCACTAGAGAAGAACATTTCCAAAACAGCTGGATTAGGAAAAAATCTATATGTTTGCATGAATTGTCGAGTGATTTTAAGGAGAAATTTGGATGTAGGAAAAGGTTTAGTAAATGGAGCTATGGGAAGAGTTGTGGGTTTCATTAATTATCAGAAAAAAGAAGGAATTGAATGTTTAAAAATAAAATTTGATCAGATAGAAGAAGTTAAAGACATTTGTCGTTGTTCAGTTCGTTTCATGCTTGTGAAAGACTTATATGTGCGTAGAAAGCAGTTTCCATTTTCTCTAGCATATGCTGTAACTATTCACAAGTCTCAAGGATTGACTGTAGATAGTGCTTTTGTAAACATTGGTTCTACTGTGTTCAAAGAAGGTATGGCATATGTTGCTCTGTCATGAGTAAAAACATTATCTGGTTTATTTATGATAGACTTTGATGACTCAAAAGTTAGTGCTGATACAAACTGTGTAAAGGAGTATAATAGATTAAGAAGAACCTATGCTCCTCATTTAGGACAGTATCCTGTGATTGAAAAACATGTTGTTTCTCGGAAAAGGAAATTTGAAAATATCTGTAATGTGGATGGACAGAACAAAAAAAAAAGGACAGTGATGTGATAGCAAGGAAAAAGAAAAAGGACAGTGTTGAAGAGGTTGTTAGTTGCCATTTTGAAAATAGCTCTGGTGTCAACTGCTATGCAAATGTAGTGCTGAATGTTGTATTTTATCTTGAAAAGTTGCTAGAACAGATAATAGTAAATCATGGAAAAAGATTGTGTTCTCTGCGGAGTCTCCTTTTTGAGAAGCTGAGTACTGATAAAACTGAAATAGAAAGTGCTACTGATGTTAGAAATCTTTTAGATGTATGTTGTGGTTCTACACAGTTTAAAGAAAATGTCCAGCAAGATGCACAGGAATTCTTAATATATATTTTGAGTGTACTTGAAGATGAAGGAGTAGAAGTAGAAAACTGATTTGGTGTCTGTTACAAATGGGAACATTGCTGTGAAAACTGTATGAACACATGTAGTAGTAATGTTGATTCAGAAAGGTTCATATTTTTACCATTACCACAAAGTAAATCAGTGACTTTTAGTAAATTAGTTAAAGATGCCAATCACAACATGGAATGTTCTGAATGTAAATCTGACATGTTTTCCACGTTATTTTTACAGAAATATGGTCAGTATGTAATTTTAATGATGCAACGTTGTAGAGCTGATGGTTCAAAATTGGATACTTTAATAAAGAAGTTTACAGGACAACAATTATCAATTTCTGGAAAAACTTTTGTTACAGTTGCAATAATTTTTCATGAAGGACCTACTGTAACTTCTGGGCATTACACAGTTTATCTTAAATGTGAAAAAGGCTGGACACTGTGTAATGATTCCCAATTGATTTTCAAGCAACGTTTGCCTTATGATTTACCCAATTCTTACTTAATTTTTCTGAAACCTAAATTTTGAACAATAAAAACTGCATCTGAAGAAAGCATTTTTTGTAATTTTAAAGGATTGTAATTGAAGATATCACTTAAAAAGGATTTTGAAATTACTATTTGGCCTAAAGGAAAAGTAATAAAAACTATTGTGGACTCCTTTGACAGAAATTATTTTGGCATGTGTGCTTTTGCGACAAGGTTTAAAGACGGTTTATCTAGAACATTTTTATTCATCTAGAAAAGTACTTGTAATATATATGTAATATTTCTAACAAGGTATATTTTAGTGAGGATAGTTCTTGGGCTTTTTTTAAACAATCTTTCAGATTGTTTTTTTTTTTGCCCGCTGTTAAATGATGAATACAATTGTTTTCACTATTTAAACAGCAAAAAAAGGGCAAAAAATTTCTTTGTAAAATATGTAAAAACAAGTAATGCTTTTTGTAATGTATGATTGAATATTAATACTTTTCTTGCAGAACTAGAAAGAAAAAATAAAAAAAGAAATTCTGTTCCCTTGCAAAATACAAAAAAATTTTTTTTTCAAAATAATAATTTTTTTTTTTTAAAAAGTGAAAAATATTTGTATTTCTCAATCCTCCCTTTTCATGCTTCCATTTCTTCACCTCTTTTTGTACATTTAATTTTTTTTTTTTTTTTAATTTTTTAAAAAACATCCTTGGGTACTCGCAGGGTGCGCGCACCCCCCAAAAAAAATTACAAAAATAAATCCCCCAAAAAATTTTGGGGGTTTAGTTTTTAAGTGGCTCTTAAAAGAGCCCTTGAGTTAATGGAGGGAAACAGGAAGAGAAAAACGAAAAAAAAGAAAAAACATCTATGGCCTACTGCACTCATGCACATCAAATTTTCTCTGAATGAGATCAAGACTGGTCTCACCCACAGAAATAAGTCGACCGCAAACAGTGCAGCGTGTGGACAAACTCGCAAAACAAGGTGGTCCAAAAAGAGGTGTGGAAGAAGGCAAAGGCACCACTGCAGAAGAAGTGCTCGCCTGAGCTGCCGAAGATGTGCTCGGCTGAGCTGCTGCAGATGTCGTCGGCTGAGCAGGTGGAGGGTTTGCTCCAGAAGCTCGACGAAAAGTCACTGGATGCATTTTGTCAACATGCCTCAACATAGTGTGAATGCTAAAAGAATACTTCTTGTTAGGATTCCCACGTGACAAGACTTTTTGACAAAGTACACAAGTCACTTTAGGTGCATTTACCTTTTTTTGTCCCTCTGGAAAAGTGAAAAACTGCCATATAAAGCTGTCTTTCTGCTTCCTGCTCCTCTGCCTCTCAAGAGTGTCCTGGTCACTCTCTGAAGATGGTTGCTGTTCAGCCATTGTCTCTCAACAACAGAATAGCTCCTTCTCCAAAGGAATCAGAACTAATAATGAGGGGAGTAGGTGTGGTTTGGGAAGAATCTGGAACTGAAAGTACTTCAAACCAATCAAAAGTGATGATTCATGATCACATGACTTGCCATGAGGGGATTGGGTGTGGTGTTGAAACAATCAGAAACTGAAAGTAATGATAACCAATAAGAAGTGTTGTTTTATTAAGCATATAACCCGAGGTGCGCGCACTGCGCAAGCTCCGAGCGCGCACCTTGTGATTACGCATGCGCGAACGCGTAGGAGCACATGTGCATACGTCATATGCGCGTACGTAACGCGCATACGTTGAACACGCGTATACGCGAACGTTATTACGCGTAATTTAAGCGTATGCGGAAGTGAACCGCGTGGAGCGCGTACGACGCACGCACGCATGCGTACGTACGTACGCATACGTACTGGGTGCGCGCTCCCAGTGCGCACTATAACGTATGTATGCATACGTAAATAACGTACGACGGTATTCATAAAAAACTTACGAAAACGTACTAGGAGCGCGCTCAGAGCGCGCACCCCAAGAATTTATATAAAAAAAAAAAAAGGAGAAAAATTTATTGCAAAAATTCAATAAACTGTTCAACTTTATCCTAATAGAAATTTAAAAAAAAGAGCAAAAACAAATAAAAGGATACAGATAATATATAAATGAATACATAGTAATTTGATTTTTATTATAAAAAAAAAAAAATAATTTAATAATTCAAAAATTAGCATTTAAAAAACCGTACAAATTCACTGAAAAAACCAAAGGTTTCACAAACGTTATAGTTAGGAATTAGCATTTAAAAAACCTTGCAAATTCACTGAAAAAACCATAGGTTTCACACATGTTATAGTTAGCTGGACATTTCTCTCATACAAAGCAATGAAATTCCCCCGTTATAGTTAGTTCAGCTAACTATAACTCGCGCGCCCGCAATGCACTGCTGATGACGTCACATATTACATCACTCATGACATGGTCAGTGACATCACTCATGACATCACTGATGACATCTCAAATGACATCACTCATGACATCAATGATGACATCATCTTTGTGATAGTGGCAGACCTCCTCTCACTCTAATATAACCTTTGATACACACATTCAAAAATAGAGACTAAAACTTACAAAACAATGGACATACCAATACCAGTTACAACAACCTATTCAGTAATTCTAAGTTCCACATACACATCCACCCATTCACCAACAGTCCTATACAGTCACTCATACATGTACTCACTCATCATATATACTCACACACCTATACATCCTGTTACACAATGCCACTCATCCATAGAGTTACTCACACACATAGTCACTCATGCTAATAAAGAATCAAACAGCCATTTACTTGCATATACAGTTATACACAAACCACCACACTTACTTCTATGGAAACTTACACATACTTAGTCTTTTAAACAATCACTTATAGAAACACATACTTATTCATACAGGAACTCTTTCAATCTCTCACTCTCAAATATACTCACTTATATACACTGATAGTCACATATACTAGTTTAAAACATATGTAGTTACTCATAAACACACTATTGAGACAGTCTATCACTCACTAACACACCCATGCACACACTCATCCACCCATACAGTCCTGCACACATGGTGTCTTCAACACATACAAACAGTGAGTCACTCATTCATGTACCTATGCACTTCGGAATACCCCTCACCGAACCATACAGACACTCAGACACTCAAACTGATACTGAAAAAAACAACTAATAACCTATATAGACACCCATGTAGCTACTCACCAACCCATGCAGCCACTTATACACAAAGTGAGAGACTGATACAGATATTTACATATTTAAACATTACTCACTAAGCCATGTATTCACTATGATACACTTAATCAGTCAGTTACACAATCAATTTTTCAAAAACAAATCATCCATTTAGACACTTATATACCCATTTATTCTTCCATCAACCTTGAGATATACATATATAAAACATATTTAATTTTCAGAAAAACACACATTCACTGGATGATGTCATCAGTGATGTCATCAGTGATGTCATTTGAGATGTCATCAGTGATGTCATGAGTGATGTCACTGACCATGTCATGAGTGATGTAATATGTGACGTCATCAGCAGTGCATTGCGGGCGTGCGAGTTATAGTTAGCTGAACTAACTATAACGGGGGAATTTCATTGGTTTTGTATGAGAGAAATGTCCAGCTAACTATAACATGTGTGAAACCTATCGTTTTTTCAGTGAATATATATATATATATATATATATATATATTTATATATTTACTGAAAAAACCACAGGTTTCACACACGTTATAGTTAGGAATTAGCATTTAAAAAACCTTGCAAATTCACTGAAAAACCATAGGTTTCACACACGTTATAGTTAGCTGGACATTTGTCTCATACAAAACCAATGAAATTCCCCCGTTATAGTTAGTACAGCTAACTATAACTTGCGCGACCGCAATCCACTGCTGATGACGTCACATATTACATCACTCATGACATGGTCAATGACATCACTCATGACATCACTGATGACATCTCAAATGACATCACTGACGATGTCACTGATGATGTCATCCAGTGAACGTTTAATTTGCAAATTTTTTTATAAATATAGAGAAAGGCCTGTTTAAGAATGAGTGGGTGTACAAGTGTGTAAAGGGTTGATTTTCTGTGTTGTGTAACTGACTCGACAAGTGAGTCCTTTAACTACATCTTACTTCAGACTAGTGCATAAACTGTATAAATGTTTTGTATGTGTCTGTGTGTTGGTGTATAAGTCGTGGCATGGTTTTGTGAATAGCTATATAAGTGTCTATATGGGTTTTTGATTGCTTGTCTCAGTATCTTTATGAGTTCCTACGTGTTTGTGTGGGTAAAGTGTGTGTGAGTGTGCATAGATGAGTGAGTGTGTGATTCTATGACTGGATGTTATTAAAAGTGCATCTCTGAAGGACTGTATGGTTGAGTGAGTGTATGCATGGCTGTATTATGGTTTGAATGTATATCTCAGTGGTACATTTGTGACTAACTAAATATGAAAAAGGCATAATATATGTGTGTAAGAGTATATAAGTTGTTAGATGTGAGAGTGTGCAATTGTGACAGTGTCTGTATGGATGAATGTGTGCTTGTGTCAATGATTCTAATTGAGCATAAGAATATGATACTTTTTTTGTGAGTGAGTGAACTTGAGTGTGTATAACTGCATTAATGAGTAAATGGCAGTGTGATTAATTGTATGAATGACTAGGTGTGAGAGTACCTCTATGGATGAATGTTAGTGTGTGAGTGTCTATATAGATATATGTATAAATTTATATGATACTTTTTTATGGACTGAATGTAACTATGAGTGACTGTACAGGTGAGTGTGTGGAGGTGAATGAAGGCCTTAAAGTTTTTTTTAGGTATGCAGTTATTAGTATTGCATTATTTATGGATTTGAGAATGGAACTGTGTAATTTTCAGTTGGTATATGAATGGTTTTATAAGGGTGTGAGAAGATGTGGTAATTTATCACATTGATGTCTTGAACAGTGACATCGTCAGTGATGTCATTTGAGATGTCATCAGTGATGTCATGAGTGATGTCATTGACCATGTCATGAGTGATGTAATATGTGACATCATCAGCAGTGGATTGCGGTCGCGCAAGTTATAGTTAGCTGTACTAACTATAACGGGGGAATTTCATTGGTTTTGTATGAGAGAAATGTCCAGCTAACTATAACGTGTGTGAAACCTATGGTTTTTTCAGTGAATATATATATGCGTGAAATTACCATGCACATAATATTCATATTACGCACCATTGGAGGAAAAATAAATTAGGAATAGGGTTATTTGGACATTGGCATGCTATTTCACATACTGTTTGAAACAAAAACTGCGGCAGGGAATGTAAAGTATTTTGTCTAATTCCAGCATGGAACGTGTATATATAGAGCTCTCAAAGTGACTAGAATTTTTGGATTGATGAATGCTGTTTAATCAGCCGAAACGCATCTCCTACTCAGCCATCATGATGCTGTTTAAAATCTATGGATTTGCCTTTCGCTTGGTGCAATTTAATACATTAAAATCATGGATGAACTCGGCTCTTCGAGTGCGGACTTTCTTGCAATTTGGGAAAGGTACTTTGGATTTTAAAAAGGAGCTTGCAGTTACGCATTTCACCTGCACCACCTGCATTTTGGCAGCAATCCGCAAGCTGCATGTGTGTATATGTTTGTTGATGGCTTGTCCCCCGACCTGGATAAAGATTGAAGTGCTCATGCGCTCCCTGAATGGATTCAGTAGTCGGGAGCAGTTCACCAGAGTTTTGGTTAGGAATGGAATTGTACATTCTTTCTAATATCATCTGTGCACAGAGCTGAGGGCAGACCACGCATGCAGTACGAACTTTATTTGGTATTGTTGCTCTTTAAAAGACGGACATGATTGTTCTTATGCTGCTTTATTGAACAAAAATGACATTGTGAATAACGTGAAATTACTATGCATGCAATATTCACATTACGCACCATTGGAGGTGAAAAAATTAAGAATTAGATTATTTGGACATTGGCACACTATTTCACATACTGATTGAAACAATGACTGTGGCAGATAATGTAAAGTATTTTGTCTATATTCAGCATGGAACGTGTATATATAGAGCTTCCGAAATGGCGACAATTTTTGGATTGATAAAGGCTGTTTAATCAGCCAAAACGCGTCTCTTACTCAGACATCACGATGCTATTTAAAATCTATGGTTTTGCCTTTAGCTTGGTGCAATTTGATACATTAAAATCATGTATGAACTCTGCTCTTCCAGTGCCGGCTTTCTTGCAATTTGGGAAAGGTACTTTGGATGTTAAAAAGGCGCTTGCGGTTATGCCTTTCACCTGCACCACCTGCGTTCTGGTAGCAAGCCCTAAGCTGCATGTGTGTATGTATCTATATATGTATATGTATATACATATAAACAATATTTTGTACAACTATATTAATGACATCAATAGTTTTTTTTGCTATATTTTTGTACTTACCATTATAAATATAGGATGTTGATATTTTTGGACATTTATATTTATGACACGATATTGTGGTAAGGGGATATTTTAGGTGTCAATATTTTGTCAGTAACCCAATGCCAACTGCATCCTGGATCTTACTATTGCTGCCTCTTTATGTGCATTGATATAATTTTTATATTTAACCAATAAACACCTTCTTCGTTACTCTGGACAAATGTAGGCCCATGTCCAAAAATCCATACTCCACTCTGCAACTAGTTTCCTTTGTATTGCTCAATCTAAATCTACATACTTACAGACGAATGCAGAGATTCAGATGAGACCAGGTGAAACTCTTGTAGTAGAAATTTCCACCAGGATAGAATCCTTGATCCCCTCATTGCAGACATGTTTGTCAACAGACAGATAATTTCAGATGCTTTAGAGTGCCACTCATGCTTACTGTCTTCTGAAAAGGCACATCAACTTTATTTTCAAAGAACCTACTAGGTGATAAATTTAGGAATTAGGTCAAACACATAATTTTACTTATGCAAGGACATTTCTATTGAAATAGAGGTTGGATGAATCAGGATTTTCAGTGAAACTGCACAAAATTAGTTGTTAAACTCTGTCTAATTGTCAGATGTTTCTGACTGAGTAGGTATGGAAAAGAGGAGAGAAAAGTAAAAAGAAATAGTGAGGCAGATAGGGATTTTAATATGTAATGTGTGATTGGCAAAGCGGGCCGTGAGCCAATGCCCGAGGCCCCATGACTGTGGGACCATATATTAATGAACAAAAAAATGGAACATTTCACAATAATAGAAATAGTGTTAATGTGTCTTACAGTGAGAGATGCGGAGGAAACTGATGAGAAGGGGAACATGGGAGTTATGAAGACACTCTGAAGACTACTAATCCTCCCACGGACCTTAGTAATGTTTAATGCACAGTGTAATTTCAGAATTGAATCATTTGTATTGTTCAGAAAATCATTGTTTTTGCTCATTTATTTGATACTGTCAAGAAGTACTGGCAAAGCAAAAAGGCTTGGCTTGTTTTTTTCAGTTTTGTATTATATGTCTACATATAATAACAGAAAGGCATCCAAATACTGACCAGGTGGCACAAGGTGTAAGCCACATGATTTGGAGGCACATGTACTAAGCTCTTAATTGCACGCTTAATTTACGCTGCTTTGGAAGGATTCTGACTGATGCTCCTTTGGCCATGCCCCCTTCAGGGGCGTCCCAGCTCCATCTACCCTTTTCATCCCGCTTAAAGCAGTACATTTTAATTAAAGGAACATTTCCTGATGTATTCAGTATCACCCTTGTTTTATTATAGATGACCTCTCTGTTCTGTCTCCTGGTTCTACTACTTCTAGCAGAAGACAAATGCTTACCACAGCAAACTGTGAATCTATAAAAACAGAGAACAGCCCAGTTGCTCCATGTGCACAACGTAGAGGCTGCACATGAAGACCTCAGATGGTACAGCACCTGTTGCCCATAACTTTCTGTGTACAGATTCTGGTGCCCTATAGGGGACCTTTTTACATTTACCAGATCTTCTGCCAGATCCGATCTCGTCAAGCATGAAATGCACTGCTTCTTCCAGACATCCTTATAAGAAAAGAATTTTATAAGTTCAAGGGGTCTCCAGCCAGCATTAAAGAGCCTAACCTCCGCCTGTCCGAATGTGTACACACTATCTTCTCTTCCTCTTAATTACATGAAACCAATGATAAACAATAGGACCACCATTTCATAATTTCCTTTCTGCTTGGAAGCATACATTCAAAGCCTGCAGTGGACTCCTGTTTCTTACAGTATTAATGCATTCCACAAACTGAAATGCCTCTTGGTGTCCAAATAGTAGGTATTATGATTATCCAACAAAATGGTACCCATTTAAATATCTTTAATAGGATGAGATGCTAAATCGGCCCTTGCAGATTCCAAAAGTATGACCTGCTGTATGCATACAAACCACTTCCGCAGACACTTACATAACTGAGTGAGTTTGATGGCTAGTTCAATGAATATAACCACCTGTGCTAAGGCACCTTCTGTTTTACTAATGGGTTCAGTGTTGCAGTCTGAAACTAAGTGGGTGTGCATGGATGGACTGTGTATTAGTGCTGGCTGCAACTTGATCCTTGCTTCAGATCATTTAGTGGGGCTAAACAAAAACAAGGCCAGTCCCACTCTTGCTCACTCTCAGTTGCCTAAAACGACTTTAGTTTCAGTCTTAGGAATCATCGTATGGTACGCAGACAAGTGGAAGGGTCAGAAGACAGCAGCTGATTAATCTCCTAACCACTTTATTGGGAATACAGAGGGTGAAGTTCCCTCGCCTGGCTGCATTTGTGGATGAGCAGAAAGTATTAACATCCCATTTAAGTGAGTTTCAGTCAAGACCTAGTATTAAAATGGCTACAGTAGTATTACGTGAGACAAGGTAAACCCAGATATTATGGGGCCGATTACAATCCTGGAAAAAGGCTGTACGAATCGTTGTATGGACCGTTTTCTCCGTACGACTCGTACCCGGTAAACTTTCCGTACAACCTAGGAAGTACGATTCGTACAGAAAGCCTATTTCCGCACAAAAGACCGTACGGGTAAAAAAACCAACGATTCTGATCCGGAACAGCTTGTACGCGACGTCCGGACGTATTCAAGCAGCGGTTTCCGGCCCAGCAAGTACGATTCGTCCCTACGTTACTCCGTACGGCTCTTTTCTTACGGGAGCCAAACACAGCCGGAAAAGCAGAGTCCTAAGCGAACCGCTACGCAATGGAGCCCCGGTACGCAACGTACACGCCATGAACCCCATCATACGTGTCATCCCGGTCCTCCTAGCTTACGACCTGGTGCACTGGGCCTGACGCACACGATGCAGAAGGTGAGAACAACACCAAGGGGCCAGGGTGGGGGTGAGGGGCAGGAAACATACCCCATACCTAAATCCAAACCTATAATATGGAGCCCATACATTACCATCAGGGTCTGGTCACTTGGGGGGCGTGTCCAGCAACCCCTGCGTACCGCAACTACGGAGGTGGACGTGTACGGTGCGTTGCACACGTACCCCTACGGCACCAGTAGAACAGTGATACGGACCATACACACGCAATGAATGCGTGGGTACGGTGCGTTTCACACGTACCCCTACGGCACCAGTAGAACAGTGATACGGACCGTACACATGCAATGCGTGGGTACGGTGTGTTTCACACGTACCCCTACGGCACCAGTACAACAGTGATACGGACCGTACACACGCAATGAATGCGGGGGTACGGTGCATTTCACATGTACCCCTATGGCACCAGTACAATAGTGATACGATGCGTACACATGCAATGAATGCGGGGGTACGGTGCGTTTCACCCATACCCGTACAGCACCAGTACAATACTGATACAAGCCGTACACACGCAATGAATGCGGGGGTACGGTGCGTTTCACACGTACCCGTAGGGCACCAGTACATTTGGGATACGAGGCATACACACGCCACGAATGTGGGGTTACGGTCTGTCCCTGCATGTTACCTTCATATTGGTGTGTGTGTAGTTCCAGGCCAGCAGTGTACTGCTCCAAGGGGGTTTGTGGGTGGATGCAGAGGATTCCCAGCAGTGGCCAGCCATATGGGGGTGGCTGCAGATCAATACCAGCAGTGTCCAGACATGTAGGGGTGGCTGTAGAGGACTCCCAGCAGTGGTCAGCCATATAGGGGTGGCTGTAGATGAATACCTGCAGTGTCCAGCCATATGGGGGTGGCTGCAGATGAACTCCAGCAGCGGACAACATATAGGGGTGGGTGCAGATGAATACCAGCAGTGTCCAGACATATGGGGGTAGGTGCAGAGGACTCCCAGCAGTGGACAGAGACATGGGGGTGGGTGCAGAGGACTCCCAGCAGTGGACAGAGACATGGGGGTGGGTGCCGAGGACTCCCAGCAGTTGACAGAGACATGGGGGTGGGTGCAGAGGACTCCCAGCAGTGGACACGGACATGGGGGTGGGTGCAGAGGACTACCAGCAGTTGACAGAGACATGGGGATGGGTGCAGAGGACTCCCAGCAGTGGACAGCGACATGGGGTGGGTGCAGAGGACTCCCAGCAGTGGACAGAGACATGGGGGTGGGTGCAGAGGACTCCCAGCAGTGGACAGCGACATGGGGTGGGTGCAGAGGACTCCCAGCAGTGGACAGAGACATGGGGGTGGGTGCAGAGGACTCCCAGCAATGGACACGGAAATGGGGGTGGGTGCAGAGGACTACCAGCAGTGGACAGAGACATGGGGGTGGGTGCAGAGGACTCCCAGCAGTGGACAGAGACATGGGGGTGGGTGCAGAGGACTCCCAGCAGTGGACAGCGACATGGGGTGGGTGCAGAGGACTCCCAGCAGTGGACAGAGACATGGGGGTGGGTGCAGAGGACTACCAGCAGTGGACAGAGAGATGGGGGTGGGTGCATTTGACTACCGGCAGTGGACAGAGACATGGGGGTGGGTGCAGAGGACTCCCAGCAGTGGACAGAGATATGGGGGGTGTACATCATTATCAGATGACCACACCTACATGGTGGTATGTACGCATCCCTAACTTTGGACTATGATGACAGTGCTATAACAACACATCACTGACAGCAGTGTCCCACTCCCAGGAGGATGGATGTCTTTCACCCACCGCATGACACACCACATGTGGGTGTGAGGTCAAATAACACATGCATACCCACCCATGGCGGATGCAGCACAATATACACCCTGATATCATGCCACAAGACTGTATAGTCATGTAACTGCCTACAACACTAAGATAGCCAAAGGGAACACACACTGTCATGCACATCCCAGGACTTATAGGAATGTCCAGGTGCTGGTCCAGCCACCAAGATGTTGTCTCTCATGGAAGGAATAGGGTGGAATTCCCCTAGATACAATGCCCACAATTGTGAGTCAGGTGCCCAAATACCCTGCATAACAAGTACCATTTGTGTGGTAGGCTGTGATTACACACATGCATAGTGCTGAAAAGGGTGAATTTGTCCCTGAAGGCATTTCAACATACTCAAAACACAAGTACAGGGACTAGCAAGGATGGCACAGATGATTCAGCAGGAGACATCGGTGAGCAGGGATGGCCATTGTTGAAGGGATCCGTCACCAACAAAGGAAATGTTGACACAGGTCAGTGCAACAATTGTGCAACTGTTTGCAGGGAAGATGTCAGGTGCCACAGAGGAAGGAACCCTCCTTGGGACAATGTCTCAAAACAAAATGAACACACACTACCAATGATTCTTTGCAGAGACATTGTGATGGCACACAGATACCATGATCCACCTCATGACCATCATACAAAAACATTTCTCAGAACCCTAACACATTACCAGAACACCAACTCCAGGAGCCTCATCACCAACATCAAGTACCTGAAATGCAATAGTGTTGAAAGTAAAAATAAAGGCGTTATTCAGCACAAAAAAAATATCAAAAAATAGACTATTTACACAGGCCAATGGCCAGTCCATACGTAAAGTCCAAGGGGGGACATAGGGGACCGCGTCTACCCCTAGCTTGCCTGCACAAATGAACCTCCAAGTTCGTCGGACGGGGGTGGGGCATCATCTGTGGCAGTACCAGGCACCGCAGGGACAGGAGGGGGAAGGGTAGGTGTGGTGGGTGCAGGGGTGGACGTCTCCACCACAGGGGGTGGGGCAGCGCCGAAGGTGGAGGCGAGCTTGGCGCTGCACACCGCTGCTAGTACGTCCATCCGAACCCCTGCATCTGAGGATTCCCCAGGGTCAAGAGAGGGTGTGGTGGGCGAGGGATGGGGTGCAGCGCTCCTGGGGGAGGGGGTGGACTCAACTCCCATGCCCGGGGACTTCCTCACCCGCTTGTGGGGTGGTGGCTCAGTGGGGGCGAGGTCTAGCCCACCCAGAAAGAGCTGCTTGGGTGAGCGTTTGGCAGGGGAGCCAAGGGGAGTAATTTTGGAGGAACAGGGTTGTGAGGACTGAGGACTGCGACTGTGGCTGCGTGTATGTTGTGTGTCCCTAGACCCTGTGGGTGTGCCTACATCCCCCTGAGTGTGCGTGCCAGGAGGTGTGCGCTTTGCCTTACTTGGGGGTGTGCTGCCTGTGTCTGGTGGGGTGCATGATCGTGACTGTCTGGGTGTGCATTGGACAGGTATGGGAGAGGGAAGTGTGGATGGGTCTGGGGTAGGGGGGGACAGAGCTCTGCAGGAGAGTAACTACTGCCGTCAGGGAAGAGTCCATGGACCGCAAAATCTTGCGTTGGTCACACATCATTGCTGACATGCCCTCCATGAATGACACCATCTGTGTGAGCAGTTTAGTGTGGCCATGGAGGACATTCAGCACCGATGCCTGCCCAACCTGCAACTGCCGCAGTATGTCCACAGACTCTTCACTGAGGGCAGCAGGGGTGACAGGGGCAGGGGGTGCAGTGCCTGGGCCGAAGGAGACATGGTGGGCATCTGCATGGACAGAAGGGATGGGAGCAACTGGGAGGGCGGAGATGGTAACGGAGGAGGTGGGTCAGATGTGGGGATGCTGCCAGGTGGTGTAGCAGCCTCTGGCTCCTCGAGGAAGTCAGCGTCGTAGCTGGTATCGCCTCCAGACAGGTCCTCGGACTGACTCCCCTCGCCCTCCGTGCCGCTGGCTCCCTTGGACTCGCCAGCAATGGTGGCACTGTCGCTGGGTCCCTCCTCCAGGTCCGTGCAGGTGTCTCCTTCTGTTTTGCATGATGATGCTGTGGGCAAGGAGAAGAAACAGAAATGCATCAGTCACCTGTATACATCTGACACATGAGCACAAAAACAATAGGTCACAGTGCATATCAGGCAATGCATCATGGGTAACAACTAGATTACTCCGCACATATGTAAGCCCTGTACTGCCCAGTTGGTAGACCCACTATGCCACTTGGACACAAAGAAAAAAAGAACACACCAGGCCACAACTTGAATGAGACATACACTGAGAAGCTAGTGTCTGTGAACAGGTGAGCACAGCAATACAATGAAGTCATGCCACCTCTTGTTTACCCTGAAAGAAACAGTAGTGGTGCACCCAAGGTAAACTAACACCTCACTACTCAAGGAGTCACCACACTCAGAGACCTGTAAGTACTTTGGAACACAAAACGAAAAAATGTTGCTACCTTGGGACTCAAAATACTTTACACAATCGACATGTATTGAATGTAGCAATTCGCCATTTCGTGAAAAGAACACTCATGTGCCTGCATGAAAGATGTCTCCCAAGGAAGTGCACACAAAACTACATTTACACTGTCATTGAAGAAGCTGGCACCTTTTTCAAAGAAGCCACTGTTAGAAATAAATGGTGTTGCAGAAAGTACATATACATTGGCCCACGGAGGTCTTGATGTCTTGACACACGTTAATTTGTATCATCAACAACAAAGGAGTTTCACAAAATCAAGACCACTGTGGAAACATGTATACGGAGAATCTGCAATACCATTTAATTCTAACAGTGGCTTTTTTGAAAAGGTGCCAGCGTGTTCCATGAAAGTGGAAATGTCGTTTGGTGTGCACTTCCTTGGGAGACATCTTTCATGCAGGAACATTAGTGTTCTTAACACAAATTATCAAATTACCACATTTAAAACATGAAGAACTGTCGACAAGTGCTGGGAGTGCCAAGGTACAAACATTTTTGACTAACAACTTGAATTATGTCAGATGTCACATGGCCATCCCTTACCTGATGACACAGTTGGCTACACATATGACCCACTGCCTGTCATGTAGAGTGGCACACATGTCCAAACCCAGGACAATGCATAAGCTAATGGGCCTGCAATTGTGTTGTAAAAAAACATAGCTGTACTGTGGAGACACCCTCATGGCAAGCCAGAATGTCCACACAGATGTCAGCACACAAAGACCAAACTGCGTTGCATCTGAACCACACACATGTGCCAAAAATGTATGAGCAGTAATCATGTTTTTTAAAAAATGACACAGGCTGCAAAGCATGTACATTAAGCACTAGCCACCATCACAGGGGCACTGCAGAGTGATTCTTTGTACAGCCAATTCTCACACACAGGTCAGACCTGGCAAGGAGAAATCAGGGGTGCCCATGTAGGCCTCTCCCGCACAACCCCCCCATACCTGACTCAATGTGATTGATACAGATCAAGAAGTGACACCTCTTAATCAGGGTTTCAAAAACTGTGCAGCAACAATTGCTAAATTGACACAACATCACCCCGTGGGGCTGGCAGCACATATTTGTGACAAAGAACCATCAACAGATTGTTGTGAATAGCCACACAGGCACTGCCCAGTGTGAGTATGCACAAGCCAAATGGTGTATCCCTGTCCAGTGGACACATGTAGCACACATTGGAAAAATACAAACTAGGCTAGGGAACAATGCCACAGAGGCAGACCTATGCTGAACCCACAGAGAATGTGCACAGTGTTGGATGACACACATGATTAGGAGGCCAGGGTGTCTCAGGGGATTGTAGTGGGCACACTGCTCCGTGTTCCTGGAATGAGCTGACTGTACCATGAGCAACCGTCATGGCACTATGCATATCTCCCACTCATGCACATCATGTCTGAGGCCTCAACATTGGTCATGCATGGTGCAAGGGTGTTCAGTTGAAACCTCACACTCCTATGTTGAGACTCACCATCAGTGCCAACAAATATGGACCCCCAACATATTGAACAGGTCATGGCACAGGCAAGGTACCAACACATGTCACAGATCACCCTCCCACATGATGCGGAAAGCAATGTGCAATTTGATTTTCTGGCACCCTAGATGACCATGTGCAAATGTGCTTACACACAGACCAGGGGACACATGTCAAGGAGGGGAAGGGATGAAAAAGAGCACCAGGTGACATTGGGGAACAGAAAATTCACTGCACATATAAACTCTGGGAGTGTATCCAGGCTACATAGCACTTCCAAAAGCTGGTGACACATAACACAACAAACAGCCATGTACCTACCCCCTCCTTGCTGCAGTCTCTCATGTTACTGCCTATCGAGGTCAGAGAAGACCACTGTCAGGACATGGGTCATGTGGGCGGTCAGGCGTCAACGCCCGCCGTGGGGGCGAGGAGGGTCCATCCCCAGCTGGACCCTGGCGATCCTCCGGATGCTGCACCAGATATCCTGCCACCGTTTTCTGACCTGTGGTAGGCGCCGACTCCGATCCCCGCCGATCTCACGGCCCTGACGATGTCCTGCCAGATCCCCATCTTCTCGTAGGCAGTTACCTGTCAGGATGACAAAGTGAGACAACATCACTACACCTGCTCCATGTCCCAGAGACACACATTTGAACATATTTGATATGTTGAACAGGGCATAGGATGCTGACAGGAATTGCATCATTCTCAATGAGAAATTGGCCTGTGTGCAAGCCCCAATGCACTACATGGCATTGAAAGTCAACAGGTGGCATAAGGGGTGCGACACACTCACTGATCATGGCACACACTGTGCAGCACATGCAACAGCAGGCTGATGGACAGCACGTGCCAAGCAGTCACATGTCCCACTCCACTGACGCACCCTCAGCAGACTAGACAGACACACCCAGGCACAGATCACTCGCCTGTCAGTCACAACAGCGGATACAACCCTCACTCTGCACATGTGCCACTTGCCTGTGGGGTGTCACAGGTGTCGTGCTAGCTCTGCAAGTCAGACACACAGCACGGCTTACTTGTCACATCAGATGGGTAGAGCTGTTGCCTCCTCCATGCAGCTGTGGTGCAACACTTCACATAGACACTCACCCACATGACAAGGAACATTCACACACATCAATGTCCATGAAGTCGTACACATCATTTAGACACTCTCACCACAGGTCCACTCAACTCATACACATCTGTGGGTACAGTCACCTGTCACACCGGGGGGACAACTGAATCACCTCAGGACAATATGAAAAAAAGCCACCAAGGATTTGCCAGGCTGAATGTGTCATGCACTATGCAGTGAATGTCACATTAAGCACAATGCAAGTGAGGAGTGCACACAGGAACTACCTCATGCTCTGCATGAGAGACATAAGCATGTCCCCCTCCCGGGACCCACTCTAAACAACATTGCATGTCTGTCACACCTGGACACAATATTGACAGTCACACAACAGGTGCATAGGGAAAGGTAGTGGAGTCAGCACTCACCTGCTCCCCTGGTCTCCCATACACCTTGGGGTACTGTGGGAGGAGGCAGTCCAGCAACACCTCATTCTCCTCTAGGGTGAATGGCTGGGCCCTCTCCACAGTACGCGACATGGTCCAGAGGAAGCAGAGACAGCAGCAGTGTGGTCGACTGGAAAGTTGTGCAGGCAAGGGCCCTCTCATGGGTTCTGGCTACCTTATATCTGTCTTGCTGAGGGGCATTCATTTAGAGGAGTACATAGTGATTGGTCAGACTCATTCGCATCATACGTTTACTCCAATCCCTTTAAACATACACCAATGGCACGCATTCGCATCGTTCAAATTTTGAGCATCATCTCAAGTCAACAACCACTTTGCAACATTGTATTATTTGGCCAACTGACTGTTCCAGGACACCTGATGGACACATTGCAAATGAAAACTCTGTATCCATGACAACCAGCATGCATTTTGGGCCTAATACTTGTCACTTATGTAATTTTGAAATCCACACACATGTACGGTGCGTTTCACACGTACCCCAACGGCACCAGTAGAACAGTGATACGGACCGTACACATGCAATGAATGCGTGGGTACGTTGTGTTTCACACATACCCGTACGGCACCAGTAGAACAGTGATACGGACCGTACACACGCAATGAATGCGTGGGTACGGTGCATTTCACACGTACCCCTACAGCACCAGTACAATAGTGATACGGACCGTACACACACAATGAATGCGGGGGTATGGTGCGTTTCACACGTACCCCAACGGCACCAGTACAATAGTGATATGGACCGTACACACGCAATGAATGCGGGGGTACGGTGCGTTTCACACGTACCCTTAAGGCACCAGTAGAATAGTGATACGGACCGTACACACGCAATGAATGCGTGAGTACGGTGAGTTTCACACGTACCCTTAAGGCACCAGTAGAATAGTGATACAGACCGTACACACGCAATGAATGCGTGGGTACGGTGCGTTTAACAGGTACCCATACGGCACCAGTAGAATAGTGATACGGACCGTACACATGCAATGAGTGCGTGGGTACGGTGCATTTCACACGTACTCGTACGGCACCAGTAGAATAGTGATAGGGACCGTACACACGCAATGAATGCGTGGGTACGGTGCGTTTCACATGTACCCCTACGGCACAAGTAGAACAGTGATACGGACCGTACACATGCAATGAATGCGTGGGTACGGTGCATTTCACACGTACCCGTATGGCACCAGTAAAACCGTGATACGGACTGTACACACGCAATGAATGTGGGGGTACAGTGCGTTTCACATGTACCCCTACGGCACCAGTAGAACAGTGATACGGACCGTACACACGCAATGAATGCGTGGGTACGGTGCGTTTCACACGTACCCATACGGCACCAGTAGAACAGTGATACGGACCGTACACACGCAATGAATGCGGGGGTACGGTGCGTTTCACACGTACCCCTATGGCACCAGTACAATAGTGATACGATGTGTACACACACAATGAGTGCGGGGGTACAGTGCGTTTGACAAGTACCCCAACGGCACCAGTACAATAGTGATACGAGGCGTACACACGCCAGGAATGGAGGGCTACAAGTCGCACAAGGATGCCCATCAAGTACTTGTCATTGCATACTTTCATGTGCAGGCCCTAGGTGTGTCAGCCAGTGATATTGCACAGGTCATCTCATCTAGTTGCACAATTGATGTGTAATGACCTGTGTACACATGTCATGTGTGATGGGGCACTATGTGGCACACATCACCTTGACACTTGCCACATGTGTGTCTGTAGTCCAACTGAGTCATGCACAGCAGCAGTGGGATGGCACAGTCATCACCACCCGCACCTGTCTCCTGGTGCCAGGGACAGGGACACTCTATCAACTGACATGTCACGATCAGCGTGCCCCTATGTGACTATGTCAGGTGTGTGTCATGTGTTCCCATCAGCTTGCTGTTAGTGTTCCGTCAACTGCATCTGCTGTTGGTGCATCCAACATGGGTCTGTGTGGAGATCGGCATGGCACACATCTACGCACACCATGCCACATGTGGATTACCACGGCTGTAGGGTCTGTGTGCATCGGACATCATATTTTCCCAGGCATACATGTCTGCGTCTTCTCAATGGCTGTGTTTTTTTGTTGTCACGTGTACCCCTTCATCGCAATGTGTTTCATATGTACATTTGACATTCCATGTGACCTGTGCATGTGCCTTGCAGTCGACTGTCTGGATGAGATGATATCCTTCCAATGAAGCTATGTGGATGTGTGTCACTCCGGTGATATCTCTGGCTGTTCACTCAGTCTTGCCCCCAGCTCATTTAAGGGCATGTCATGTAGACTTGACAATCAACAGGTGTATCTGGCTTTTCGTAGGAGTGCCAGCAAGCTGGCAAATGTGTCCTGGATGTATTGCACACACCAGACTCCATAGTTACCTGGTGGCATATTATCAAGCCAGGCGATAAAATTATCGCCGCTTTAGCGGCAGAAAACTGCCGCTAAAACTGTGATAATGGGCTTGATAATATGCTCTATGGAATTCCAATTGAAACCCATGTTCGATGTGAAGGACATCTAACATGGGCTTCAATTGGAATTCCATAGAGCATATTATCAAGCCCATTATCGCCATTTTAGCGGCCGTTTTCTGCCGCTAAAGCAGCGATAATTTTATCGCCTGGCTTGATAATATGCCCCCTGATGTTTAGTAGCAGTTTAGCATGTGCTATGTTCATTGACATTGATGTTGGCAGACTCTCAATCTTCATTATTCCTAACAATGTCCTGCAGGGCACCGCCTGTCCCAAGACCAATGCCAGACTTGGCTGCCATGAGGGAACGTGCCTGCATCCGACGTTACAGATTCACTCGACAGTTGATTGAGGACTTGACCGACAAGCTGGCACCACACCTTCAACCGCGACACAGGTATCCTACTGCGCTGACCCCCAAGATGAAGGTGATGGCAGCCCTACATTTTTTTGCCACAGGTACGTTTCAATTGATCATAGCTTTTGTTGGTGGGATGTCACAGACAATGTTCAGCCGTGTCCTGCGTGGTGTTTTGGCAGCCATGTTGGAGCACCTTGATGAATTCATCAAATTTCCTACTCCTGAGGAGTTGACAGATGTCAAGGGGGATTTCTATGCCCTGGGAGGGATGCCCCATGTCATTGGGTCCATTGATGGGACACATGTGGCTTTGGTACCACCACAGGCACAGGAGCAAGCCTATCGCAACCGTGAACATTACCACTCAATAAATGCCCTTGTGGTGTGTCTTGCTAACATGCTGATTTCCCATGTCTGTGCACGTTTTGAAGGATCAGCACACGATGCCTACATCATGAGGCATAGCAGGGTGCCACAAATGATGCTGCGGCTGCACAACGAACAAGCATGTCTTATTGGTGGGTAAACTCTGTTTCTCCTGTGTGTTGCGGTATCTTTGGCTCTTACGGTATCTCCTGACCCACTTATTTACATGATGTTTCCATGAAGGGGACTCTGGATATCCCAACATGCCGTGGCTAATGACACCTCTCCGCAACCCAAGAACAGCTGCAGATCACCTGTACAACAATGCACACGGGCAGACCAGGCGAGTGATTGAGAGGACGTTTGGCCTCCTGAAGAGCCAATTCCGGTGCCTTGACAAGACAGGTGGGTCCCTCCCATATGCACCGGAGAAGGTCTGCAAAATCCTCATTGAGTGCTGCATGCTGCACAACATGGCCGTTGAGAAGGCAGCGCCACTCATCCTTGATCCTGATGAGCAGCAACATCCACCCGTGGAGGATCCAGGGCTTGGTCACGAGGCAAGTGATGAGGAGGATGATATCCGGAGTCAGCTCACACGCAACTTTTTCTCATAATGGTGAGTCACTGGGTATGAGTGTGCAAGCTTGTAGCATTGAGTGGCATGTATTGCAATGTGTGTGTCCAGCTGACTGAATGCAAAGTGACTTTGATGTGTGTACTGATGTGTCACTCGAGTGATGATGTCATGCCACACAGTTTTGCGGAGAGACTTTCTTTGAAATTTGCATGTGTCCAACATTGTTCATGTTTCTTAACTGACTATGTGTGCGGCGAGATTCGTTTTAGGTGACTTCTTGTGTGCCTGTCATTCCCAGGTTTTTGCGCCTCTTGTCTGCTTGTGTCATCTTTGTCCTCCTGCTATTCCTCATGAGGATTGCAACGTGTGCTGAATCAGCGTTCCATGCACGGACATGTGGAAATCTCAGTTTGGGTAAGGATTGCAGCAAGGCTTTTTGGTGGTGGTATTGGGTTGGGAATGTGTGGGGACTGCTTCTGTGCATGTTGTGGTACCATGCATATATGTCTTCTCACCATGGAGCATATAACATGTAGCATCACTCCCATGACATGATAGTCACCCTTCTTGACAGTCATCTGTAATGGAGTGTGGAGTCTGATGAAGGCATCAATGTGCGTAAACCTTGCCTCTGAAACATTGTGGATGCTATGGGTGGACATAGTGTGGGACATCACAACAACAGGCTCAATGGGGAATTGCAGCCTCTCCGTGTGCAGCAGGATGTGTTTGGCTCATCCCCTTAACTAGTGTGCCAGTTCATTGGGATTTACAACATCCGTGTTGTAAAGGGGGGGTCCAGCGTATGTCCCACATGTTCTGTCAACTGACCTGTGAGTCTGTTCGTATGGATGCATTTCCCTTTGTGTGAGTTTGTGTATTAAAGGTGTTCAGCACAATCCAAAGTGCCTCATCTCTGTCACTGCAGATCTCTTGCCAGTTTGCATGCGTCCTCTTAGGCATAATTGTCAAAGATTGAGCATATGAGTGTATGTGTACTTCGGCAACATGCATGCAGTTCTTCATGGCTAATAATCTCTATTGTGCATAAAGTACCTGGTTGTGTATGCATTTGTGCAAGTTGCTCCCCACAAAGGGACGTCAACGCCTGCTGACGGTGTGTCTCCTGTGCGCAGCTCCGCATTTTGTTGCCTGATCCTGTGGCCGTCATTTTTGGTGATTCTTCATACATTTTCTCGGAGTGACCCTTGAGTAACCTGACACTCACATACACATACACCTGTTGCACTGTGCCTTTCTGACCTCCTTGTCTTTGTGTGCTACTTTTTGCCTAGTTTCTCACCCCTTCCGCCTGCTGCTGCCTCACCTGCGGCACCGCCCCACCGAGTGCCCTGATTCTGCAACCCACACGCCTCCAAAATGCTCCTCCCTTCCCCCTCCACCCATTCTTAATGGAGCCAGCAGCTTGTCTGTGCCACTGTTGCGCCAACGCCGTGCCAAAGGCAGGAACGTCTACGCCTGCAACGTGCACAGTGCAGGACCCTCTGGTCCTTGCATGACCCACGTCACACAACAGGCTCATGCTGCAGCCACCCTCCAAGCAATGTCCACCAGACAAGCTATCAGGCAACACTTAAGTGCACACACGACACCTTTGCATGCTGAGTGTGCAACTCCAACTGCCTACACAGCGCTGCCCCGCCTACCAGACCCTGTCAGAACAACCAGGTCATGTGTCTCCTACACCACACACGCTCCGTCCACCAGCACGCCATTGGACTCTGTTACCTCCTCAACACAACAGCCCCACACATCACCTTCATGACAGTAGCCTGGATAAAAGCATCCTCAGCACTCAACTTCTTCATTGCCATCTCTGACGGATACAAGATCACCCGAAGGGACGGCACCAACAATCCTGGAGGATGAATTGCAATTTATTCACAAGTACACCCTCAGAGTCACAAATCCAGTTTTGCACCAACCCCCTGGCAACCCTCAGAGTAACACTCATCTACAGATCTCAAGGCCTACATCCACAATTCCGCAAAGCCATCAACACGTACATCTGCACGCACGCCCTCACCTCCACAAGCTACATGTGGCTGGGGGACAGTAACTTCTTGCTGGAGGAGAACCACACCATCATCCATCATTGGTCCATCAACATTTGCATCCACATCTCCGACAAGCAAACACACTGCCCCACACCCTGCTACCGATCCCCCAAAGATGCTTGATGTACAAGCTGTGTGGGACACTCAAACCAACACCCCTGCCACACCCTGCAACCTCACACAGGATCAGCAACTGATCCAACAATCTTGCCACATTGACAGACTTTCCTGTGAAGCACAACAACAGTTAAGCCACCTGGGACAAGGCAGACCTACTGGACTCATACAGATCTAGCCGGACTCTTGTGCAAACCTTGCAACACAAAGAACCATCAGTTACCTTACAGCCCTGGAAAACTCCACACACAGCCATCACCATATCATCAGCAAGGACAAGTGGAGATCCTTCAGATAGGGCCGAGGCACCAAAACACACCAAAACACACGACATAAAGGAGCTCATCAGCATTGTGAGTGAACTGACAGCAGCTCTCCATCCAAAAGACACCCCACCCTTGCAAGGCAGATCAAATCCCTTGCAACTTTCTACCACTGCAAGCTCATGGACATACACGACAGCCTTGGCACACAGAGGCAGACAGCACTATTATCCACGGGACAAACCCCCCTCAGGGTCTGGACTCCCGTCAGCAGCAAATAAACCACCTGGCTCATGTGCACCATCCACTCTGGCTCTCCAACAGGCCCCTTCCCACACAACATCTCAACCACATCATTCCCCATCCTTGAAGCCCACTTCCAGCATGTTATGAATGTCTCCTTTAAGTTTGCCACATTCCATGGAAGCTGGAGGCATGCAGAGACCCAGGCCCTTCTTAAACAACGGACGGCAGTACCGCAGGATCTCCTGGAACATCACCCTGCTTCCCTACCCAGCAAATGTCATCAGGAAGACACTCAACGAGCAACTGACAAACTTCCTCCACGCAAACAGCTCCAGGCAACCGGCACCAGACCATCTTTCACAGTAATCACACCACTGCAACCGTCATAATTGCCACCACCAACGACAACTTTGCCCTGCTCAACAATGGTGAGACCACCCCCCTTGACCTCTCAACGGCATTCTACACCATGTGCTACCACACTTTCAGCTCACACATCTCCAACACTGGTATCCATAGGAGGGCCCAGGATTAAATCACCAAGTAGCTCACCAGCAAGGCCCAGGGAGTCGGCCTCCACCCTTCAGCACGTGGTACACTGGGGTCATCTGGCCCATGCCCCAGGGCTCATCTCTCAGCATGACAATCTTCAATGTCTCCATGACCCCCCTCTCCACCATCACATGCGCACACGTCCTCATCATCATCTCGTATGCCATTGACACCCAGCTGCTCCTCACCCTCACCAAAGACCCAGCTATTGCCAGATCCAACCTTCAAGAAGGCATGAGATCCGTTGACGAATGGCTGAACATCAGCCACCTGAGGTTGGACTTGGACAGGACTGAGGTCATCATCTAAGGATTGTCCCCTTACGGCTGGGTCAACTCCTTGTGTCCCACCGGCCTGGGCACCGCACCAGCACCCAGTGGCCCCGCACGCAAGCTGGTGTTCATCATGGACTCATCGCTCACAATTACCATGCAACTCAACACCATCTGTATCTCATGATGCAACACCCTCTGCATGCTGCAAATGATCCACAGATAGATCCACTCCAAGGCAAGACAGACCGTCCCCCAGGTCCACGACACCAGTCGGGTCAACTACAGCAATACCCTCTACGGAGGAACAACAGCAAAACTGCAGGAGAACTTGTCCACATCCAGGGTGCATCTGCACACCTCATCTTCAACATCCCCCGCCCCAGCCACATCACCGTCCACCTGAGATAGCTACAATGGCTCACTGTCTGCTGCAGGTTCACCTTCAGACTCCTCACCCACACTCAGGAGGCAGTCCACAACCCCAGACCCAAAACCGACCTTGGACGTTTGTCATCCAATACCCCGTTGGCCCAACTCCGTGCAGACAATCTTGCCCTGGCCGCCATTCATCACATCCACAGAACAACTGCATGCAGGAGATAGTTCACCCACCTCGCTGGGCACCTCCTCATGACCTCTACGCCTTCATGATACTCTTCCAAATTGGTCTGTCCGAGCAGTATTGCAAGCCCCCCCTCAGCAGCTTGAGGCCATCACGGGTGAGTATTGGGCTCCATGTCTGTATTTGATGATACATTGTGACCCATGTGTGTCCTTGACCGGACTCAGATCCCAGTGTATGGATGGCTGGAGTTAGTTCCACACTCAGGCATACTTTGACATATCCCCACACGTATGTTGTGGACTCATGTGAAATGACTGCAACATCAAATTTAAATTTATTTTTTATTATAGGTCTGGGGAGTGATTTGTGCAAGAAAAAGGTGCAATACAGGGACCATAGAATCCAAAGTTCCCAGGGGGAGATGGGATCCTTGGCATTTGAAAGCAGCAGAGTCCAGACCACAGTGTTTCGCATCATTGGTCAGACTGTCACCAGCAAGTCCATGTGGCAGAGAATGTCAGTCAATGAGGTGATGCTGTTGCACATGAAGGCCAGGTGCCAGGCCAGGTGACCTAGGAGATGTGGATGGGCCGCTGCCTCTCAAGGTCGTTTCTGTGGACGACCCACCTTCCTCAGGGGCCCCTCAGATGCAGGCCTTGATGATGCTTGGGACGCTCCATCGGACAAATCCTGCTGCTCCTCCCTCCCTGTGGCTGGTGGTGGTCGTCATCTGGTGGCACAGGAAGGGTTACCCATGTTGTCTGCGATCCGACAGAGTGAATGGCTTATGTCCCTTTGCACCGCCAGGAGCTCAGCCAGTCTTGCCTCCATCCGTCCTTGGTGTTCTTGTTGACTGGCGTGTTGCTCGGCCTGCTGGTTCTTCATCTCTGTGATGGTCCCCTTTATCTCTGTGAGTGTCCCAACTACCTGGCTGATCTCCCTGGTGTCACGCCGGTATGCCTCCATGATGTTGTGTATGTGTGACATACCGGTCTCTTCAGCTGGCTGGTCAGGTTCTCGCCTCCGCCTGCCTCCACTCCCACAACCCCTGCCCACAGGAGCCTGGCCTGCCGTTGTGGACACATCGGGTCTACGGGACCCCTGAGGGATGGCAGTGGTGGTGTTGTCTGCCTCCTCCTGGTTGCCCGTCGAACCTAGTCCCTCCTGGTCAGACTGGCTTAGTTGTTCACTGCGGGCAGGGCTCCTTGGTGTCTCCTGGGATGTGGCAGGAATGGGGGTGGTGGTTGGCACAGATGTCCCTGAACCAGGTGCTGCAGGGGCTTGGACAGCAGAGGGTCCAGGTCGGTCGGGGTCATCCGCGGATTGTTGAGAGGCGTCGCTGCCGGTGGGATCAGGTTCCTCCCCAGCCTGGGACTGTGATTGTTCACCCCCATTGTTGGGGGGAGATTCATCACGTTGCCCTGTGTGTGAGAGACAGACAATGTTAATGCTGTTTCATGCAACATCCGTGTTTCATACGCATTCTAGTTGGCACTGTTCCTCCAGGTAGTTGTATGTGCCTAGCATTCTCCTCAATGTTCACTTGTGGATGGGTATGTTGCGGGGGACAGATTGATATGAGTTCCTGAGTCTTTGACTTGTTGATTTTTGTCTTGGATACTTCTTCGGCTATGTATTGGTCTTGTTGTGTTACATGTCCATTGTGACAGTGTGTAAATCCATTGCCTGTCCCGGGGGTGTCTGCTTGTGTAAGGGGTGTGTGTGAGACAGGGCCTGCTGGTGGGGGTAGTGTGAATTGGCACTGGGGCTCCCAGGTGATGTAGCTGTCCCCCCATGGAGCATGCTGCCATGACAGTGAGTGTGAGTTCCTGTCCTAGATATCCAACCTTGTTGTCTTGGTGTTTGTGTTTGCACTGGTCACAGGAGGGCCTTGTGCTGCCTACACCAGGGCCCAGTGTCAGCTATCTTGTCAGTACTTTCACAGTCCCTGTGCATTGAGCATGGTGCATGGGTATGTACCTGGGCCATATGGGATGAGGGCAATTGTGTCTGATTTGGAGTTCAACAATGCGTTTTGTGACACCCACCCTCCCAGCATACCGGACATCCATTCTTGGGTTAGTGCTTCGTGTAGCATGGGACATAGCATGCCTTGCTTTATCAATGGGGCATACACATGTTAGTGGCATTGCAACTGTAGTTATAGAAATAAAAGCAGAGTTAGAAATGGATTTTATGTAATTATTCTTATTAAATTTGGTCATATGGTAGAGTTGGATTGGTCAGTAGACGTAAACTATGGCTAGCTTAAAACTTTGTTCTTGGAATGTAGCGGGCCTTAATGATAAGGGAAAAAGAGATCGAATGTGGGGTATGATTTCCCATAATTTGTTTGATATAGTTTGTCTCCAAGAGACTCACATTCCTTGGGCAGAAAGAAACACATTGAGGATTCCTGGGTTCGACCTAATGGCAAGCACTACCCATACTACTAGAACAAGGGGAGTAGTGATATTGGCAAAATCTTTTTTAGGACCGCCTCTACGTAAGACAGTTGACCCGTCTGGCCGGTGGGTGATTGTCGAGCTCAAAGTAGGTATCACTATATGTTCTATCTATGCGCCCAACCACGATGATCCTTCTTTTTTTTTCAGTTTAGAATTGGAATTAGCATCATGGCCTTCCACATTAATTTTTTGTGGAGATCTCAATATTTCGTTGACCCACCGGGATCTGGTATGTACTCATTAGCAATTCAAATATGTGGGATACAAACCGAAAGTATATAGAGCCATACTACAATTAAAGGAGAGTCTAGGCTTAGTCGATGTGTGGGACAAGATACAACATCAAGATCCGGGATATACTTATTTTTCACATCCACATAAAAAATATGTCCGCATCGATTATATCTGGATGACAAGTAGCCAGCTCAATCAGGTGCAAATAAATAAACTTCCAAAAATCATTTCGGACCACAATCCCCTAATGCTCACACTAAAGACTAATAAGATTCTAAGACCACGATCAACTTGGTCCTTCGATAGAAAACTATTAGTTGATAATGATTATGTAGAATACATTAAGATATGGGCACAGGGATTTATAGACGCTAATCGTTATAGTGCCCCACAGGATGTGGTCTGGGATTGCTTAAAAGCTTCAATTCGTGGTGAAACAATAAGTTATGTAGCCAGAAAAAAGAAAGAGCTGGCTAAAACTAATGAATCACTTCTTCTAGAACTAGCTGGCAAGGAGGAGGAACATATGGCTATAATAATGCAAGGTGGAGATGGAGGGCAGATTTTAAATGAAATGATAATTCTTAAAATGGAAATCAATAGTAGACTAACTAAGAGAGCAGCAGAGATTTATCAATCCCACCGCAACGAGCTATACGAGGCAGGTAAGATGGTTGGCAGGTAGCTCGCTCTTCGTACTAGACAAAAACAATCCCGAAATTTAATTGCTAGTATTAAGGTAGACGGTCAAGATCATACAACATCCGATGCTATCTTAGAAGCGTTCAAGAAATACTATCAGAAACTCTACCAAAACGAGGATATGCTTGACCCTCAAATAATTAAGGATGAACTTATTCGGTGGGCAATCGAGCAAGCAGACAACCCAGGACTAGAGGAAGCTACTATACAAGATTTAGAAAAATACATAACTTTACTAGAGCTACAAACGGCCCTTGCCGAGCTCGCTCCAGGCAAGGCTGCCGGCCCAGATAAAATACCCTTAGAGCTATATAAAATTCTCGATAATATCACAACACCGCTCCTTCTAGACTCATTTATAAGTATTCAGTTACGCGCCAGCTCCCCTAATTCTTGGCGGGAAACGAATATAGTTATTTTTCCTAAAAAAGACAAACCACCCAATCTGACCACATCGTACCGCCCAATCTCTCTGATAAATTCAGACTCGGAGCTCTACTCTAAGATTCTAGCTAATCGCCTCGGAGGGATCGTCGAGCGTCTAGTCTCCCCGTGGCAGTATGGCTTCGTTCCGGGCAGGGGCACCACGGATCATATCCGTCGGGCCATTGCCCTGTTCGAGGCCATGGGTGTCTCGGGCGGCCGGATGTCGATGATCCTTCTGGATGCAGAGAAAGCCTTTGATAGGGTTTCATGGGCATTTCTCTGGGCGATACTCGAGCAAAATAAAACCGGGCCCTGTCTCATGAAATCCATAAAGGCTATGTATATTACGCCAAAGGCAAAGGTTGTGGCAATGGGTCTTCAGTCTGGGTACCTTGACATATTTCGAGGTACTCGTCAGGGTTGCCCATGTTCTCCGATTCTTTTCGCCCTCTATATAAACCCTCTAATTTTGAAATTGTTAACAACACAGTCTATTAAACCTGTTACAATAGGGCCATACGACACCAAAGTCCTCGCGTATGCGGACGATGTGGCCATAATAACATCTCATCCCTCTGAGGCTTTATCTTCAATTGAACAGATTACGCAGGGTTATGGTCGCCTCTCTGGATACTCTTTAAATAGAGATAAAACAATGGTTATCTGCACTCATAACACCCAATTCATTGATTCAAGTAGAGTTGATAGCGCAATGTATCTTGGAATTCGGATATCCTCAAAAATAGAGGAAATAACTGAAATTAATTATGATCCCCTCCTCCAAAAAATTAAGGATGATCTAAAAAGGATAGATGGTCTGCACTTATCAATTATTGGAAGAGGGAACTTTCTTAAAATGAATATACTACCTAAGGTCTTATATTTATTTCATGCAATTCCATTACTAATTGATGATAAGTTTATTAAGGCCCTGGAATCTCGTATGGTTAGATTCATTTGGGGGTACGGGAAAATAAGGAGATCAATCCGCTTTCTCTCCCTTCCAACTATAAGAGGCGGTCTTTCCGTCCCGAATTTGAGATTTTATTTATGGGCCACCATGATTCATCAGATGACCATGTTACTCTTTATTAAAACACCAGAAGACGAAATAGACGATAAGTGCATACCATCAATCTATGAGCTTCTTATAGGAGATAAGGCCAATGGTCTCCTTGTAAAACAATTAGAAACCTCTTATTACAAGAAAACTAAATTTAAGATCATAACTAGTGCCTGGGGCACCTGGAAGAAAATAACACGTCATCTTAACATACCTAAATATAATAAGCACATCTCTTTGTGGCACTCTACAGCCTTGCCACAACATATATATGACGGCATGGCTAGAAGATGGGAACATCTGGGAGTTCTAACGCTAGGGGACTTTCTGTTACCTGGCAATACTAACAGATTTCAACTCCTACAAAATAAATTCTCTATCCCGTACAATAACATATTTAAATTCATTCAGATTAACACAATCTTAAAATCAAGGAGTTTTGATGTCTCTTTGTGTAATATTCCCATATTTGAATGTATGGCCAAATCTACAACTAAGATTGGTACTCTTTATACAATTCTAATTGAAAATCAGCAGGATGACCTGGAAAATACGGAAAGGAGATGGTCACGCAATTTAAATAATCCTAATGTAGATATTGATATGTCACTATACCTTTCAATTAAATTATTTGTCTCATCTAATTTGAAAGCTCAGCTATATAAGACCATATATGATTTGTATTTCACACCATCTAAGCTCTGCTCTTGGGGGAAAAGGGTGAATTCAGAATGCCCGAGATGTGGGAAAAGCGGGGCACATCTACTCCATATGTTATATGAGTGCAGCAAGCTCGTTCCCCTAAGAAATATGATAGCCGGATTCCGGCAGGCTGTGTTTGGACACGCAATACCCGAATCCTCCACCGTATATATGTTGGGTTACGACAATACACTCAGCCATACAAATAGAGAGGAAATCTGTCTGTTTTTAGGGACAGCGATTTATAGGATCATTTTAACAGCTCGTTGGAAAGACACAGATCCTCCCAATTTCCAGGTCTGGCTAGCTAGGCTGCTGGCTATATATAACCAGGAGAAAGCTATCTTTGCATGTAAAGGAAAAAAGGCGCGAGCCCTAGGCAATATGATCTGGGAACCAATAGAAACATGGAAAAATAATAATACAAATGTATGACTTTATTACGCGCATGGAATATCTCTTTGATTTTTATTAATGCAAATGTAATTCTTATGCATTTATTTTGTCTTATAAGTCAAATGTTCAAATTGAATTTCTATCTCTGCAATTAACAATGGAAAGTTATCTGTTTTTGTTTCCTAAACAGTTGCAAATAAAAACAAAAAAAAAAAATGAAAAAAAAAAAAAAAGAAATAATCCCTGTTACTCTAAATAATTTTATATATCGAGTACATTGTGGGTGATATGTTCTTTGTATGTGCTTTTATGGTTATAAATGGTTATTATATAACCGAATAAAGATTTATATATATATAAAAAAAAAAAAAAAAGATATGTGTTCCTGAGTCTTTGACTTGTTGATTTTTGTCTTGGATGCTTCTTCGGCTATGTATTGGTCTTGTTGTGTTACATGTCCATTGTGACAGTGTGTAAATCCATTGCCTGTCCCGGGGGTGTCTGCTTGTGTAAGGGGTGTGTGTGACAGGGCCTGCTGGTGGGGGTAGTGTGAATTGGCACTGGGGCTCCCAGGTGATGTAGCTGTCCCCCCATGGAGCATGCTGCCATGACAGTGAGTGTGAGTTCCTGTCCTAGATATCCGACCTTGTTGTCTTGGTGTTTGTGTTTGCACTGGTCACAGGAGGGCCTTGTGCTGCCTACACCAGGGCCCAGTGTCAGCTATCTTGTCAGTACTTTCACAGTCCCTGTGCATTGAGCATGGTGCATGGGTATGTACCTGGGCCATATGGGATGAGGGCAATTGTGTCTGATTTGGAGTTCAACAATGCGTTTTGTGACACCCACCCTCCCAGCATACCGGACATCCATTCTTGGGTTAGTGCTTCGTGTAGCATGGGACATAGCATGCCTTGCTTTATCAATGGGGCATACACATGTTAGTGGCATTAGCGTTGTTTTTGACTATGGTTCTGGCCAGTGAGTGTTTGGAGATAGTTGCGTGCATTTTGTGTAGTTGGGGTGTGGATGCCATTACCTCCATGTTACATAAGTTGTCTGTGTACTCAACAGGCTCTAGAACTCCTAGAACATCATCCACGTGACAATCTGATACACCTCATCATACACTAGTGTAACCTTTCATCACTCACTGTAAAATACAGAGTACCATATTTGAAGCCATTGACACACCAATACCAGTTACTACATACCAACTCACTGATTCCTAAGTCTACACACACAACTACCCATTCAACAACAGAATCACTTATACATGCAGTCACTAATTAATAGAACACTATCCAATGCACTTATACACATATATAGACATTGACACATCAGCAGTCATCTTAGTTGGTTGTGCAGTCATCCTACTCACTCATGAAAAAAATCACACTTACATTTACTCACTTACACAATTATACACACAACACCTCATTTATTCAAACACATAGTAACTTATAGTTAATATGTTAAAAAATCACCATTTCAATTATACACTCTTTCATATAGTTACTCTCACAATCACTGACTCTTATATATACTTATTTATATACACCAACTCTCACATACAATGCCTATTATTTTTTTACTTTGTTGAAGATGTACAACTATAACATATATTCGCTCACCAACGCACAAATGAATACACTCAGTCACCTAAACAACTGTTTCCACATGCACTCTTAAACCTATACACCTAGTCAATCAACCATTCACACATATATGCATAGAGTTACACACACCCCATTCAACCACACACAAACTCAGTATCCTATACAAATACTCACCCAACTAATCAATAACTAATATACACACTCATGTAGTTAGTGACCAACTGATGCAGCATGTTATACAACAACAGAGACAGTGATGCACACATTCACATAGTTTAATAACTAATCCATGTATTAAGTGAGACACTTTTAATTACTCACTTAAACAGACAGTCAGACAGCTGCTAAATCCTCTATCCAGACAGTTATATATCCACTCAATCTTCAATAGAGATTGGTATATATATAATACATATTTAAATTACAAACTAAACCACATTCACTGGATGATGTCATCAGTGATGTCATCAGGGATGTCATTTGAGATGTCATCAGTGATGTCATCAGTGATGTCACTGACCATGTCATGAATGATGTAATATGTGACATCATCAACACTGCATTACGGGCGTGCGAGTTATAGTTAGCAGAACTAACTATAACGGAGGAATTTCTATGGTTTTGTATGAGTGAAATGTCCAGCTAACTACAACACCCCTGAAACCTATGTTTTTTTCTGTGAATTTCTAAGGTTTTTTAAATGCTAATTTCTAACTAAAATGTCTCTGAAACCTATGGTTTTTTCAGTGAATTTCAAAGCTTTTTTAAATGCTAATTTCTATCTATAATGTCTCTGAAACCTATGGATTTTTCAGTGAATATATATATATATACACACATATATAAACATATTTATATAATCTGCATATCTATATAAATACAAATATAAATGCATGCATACATATACATATACATATATGCACACATATGCATGTTATGTACATGAAAGTTTGAAAAACAATAATACAAGCAAAGCTAAAAAGCCACCTATTTACAAACAGAATTGCTTTAACTTAAACGAGGGCGAGACCTATTGCATTTTCAATGCTTGTTTACTTTGGTTCCATCAAGAAGGCATTCAGATGTGTCACACATTTGCCATAAATTCTGAATGGAAGCACTCTAGTTGCTCATTAGATCTCTGTAGTAAAGCTACTGCTCACCAGGGAAGTCTGCTGCTGGTATTCAAAGTGCATGTTTCAGTCTGCATGTCAGAATTTTGTAATGAAATAGAAGAGGATTTGAGAAGTCAAAATGTGCCCTAATTTTTCTTTCTGCAGCACTAATCATAATTTCTATGTCAAAATGAACTCCCTCATTTGGTCCTTGGCAAATGAAATGTTTTAAGTGTTACCACTTTATTCCAATCAAGATGGCTTCAGGTGTGCCATACTTTTGTCATAAGTAAGACTGTTGGCGCTCTGGTTGTTCTTTAGAACACTCTGGGACATTTTGTCGTTGGGCTATACTTGGGCTACATCTGGGTGATATTTGTGCTTCATTTGGGCCCTTTTGTCTCTGGTTGCCATCTTGGGAGACTTATTCGTTATGAAGTTTCCAAATTTCCTCATTTACTACAGTCTCCTCAGTAAGAATACTTTCAGTTTTTTACTTTGATACCATCAAGAAGGCATTCAGATGTGTCATACATTTGCCATAAATTCAGAATGTTACCACTCCAGTTGCTCATTAGATCACTGTAGTAAAGCTACTGCTCACCAGGGAAGTCTGCTGCTGGTATTGAAAGTGCATATTTCAGTCTGCATGTCAGAATTTTTTAATGAAATAGAAGAGGATTTGAGAAGTCACTCAAAGTTTGCCCTAATTTTTGTTTCTGCAGCACTAATCATACTTTCTATGGCAAAATGACCCCCCTCATTTTGTTCCTTTTTAAATTAAATGTTTTAAGAGTTACCACTTTATTCCAATCAAGATGGCTTCAGGTGTGCAATACGTTTGTCATAAGTAGGACTGTTAGCGCTCTAGTTGTTCTTTAGAACACTCTGGGAAGCTACAGTAGAACACAAAGAAATCAACTGACAGTCTCTGCACTTGTTGGATGTACATGTTTTACTGAGAATGTCAGACTTCATTCTCACATGACTGAGAAAGGTAATGTGAATTTACAGAAAATATGCTCTCAGTTTAGCTTATAGATCACCTTCCAAACCTCTGTGGGAAAAGCATGAGAAAATAGTTTTCTCTCAAACATGATTCATGATATCCCAGCAGAAGGCTTTTTCACATGGTAAAATCACCTTAGAACACACCAAAATTCCTAAAATGGGTATGGTACCATCAACAAATGATTTATAATGTAAATAAAGTCTTAATACCTTCTATTAACTGCAATGCTTTTTATTGAGGTGCTATCATGTATATTGGTCCCAAGATGGCTGCCAACACGTCTTGGATGAAGTGCTGACAGCCAATCAGATCTCACAATGAGATATGTGGTTAGGCTCCACCCAGATATATCTATGATTTTACTTTTGATTTTCTCAGGAACTACTGAACGGATTTACACCATTTAACCAAAAGACATGAGTGTGAACCAAGGGCTACCTTTTTGCCAAATGTGGTGTAATTCCGTTTAGCAGTTCGGGCTGTAGCTGCGATTAAAGGTTCCTATGGAAAATTGCATGGGGAAAACACGTTTTGGGACCCCCTTTTTTCTCGGCCCCCGCTTGACGAATCACCCCAAGACTTACAGGATAGGAGCGGACCGGAGCACCCCACCAGTTTTGAAAATTTCGCTAAGATTCGTCAACCGGCACCAAAGGTATTCCAAATAGAATGTTGCGATTTCCTATGGCTATTAGGTCCTAACTATAACTACCTACTGGCGACCGCCAGTAGGTAATTATCTACTGGCGGTCGCCAGTAGATAGTTATAGTTAGGACCACGTTTCCATAGGAAATCCGCAACATTCTATTTGGAATAACTTTGGCGCCGGTCTACGAATCCTCGCGAAATGTTCAAAATAGGTGGGGCGCCATGCTCCGCTCCTACCCTGAAAGTCTCGGGGGGATTCCTCAAGCGGGGGCTGAGATAAAAGGGGGGTCCCAAAACGCGTTTTTCCCATGCATTTTTCCATAGGACCTTTAGACACAGCTACAGCCCGAACGGCTGAACCGAGTTCCTTGAAATTTGGCAGAGAGGTAGTCTACAGGTCAAGGAAGTGCCTTTTGTAGGTTTGGTGTAAATCTGTTAAGTAGATTCTGAGAAAATAGCCTTTAAATCAATATATATATCTGAGCCAGCTTACGGTGCGCTTACGGTGCGCGTACGGTGGCGTGCGCGATTTTGATTGGTTCTTAGATCTTAGTAAACATTCGAATCGGTCGAAACCAGGAAGCGGCGGCCGCCATTTTCTCTCTCGCTCTCAGAGTTGGGCAGCAACAATTAAAGCCAAAAACGTCTAAAGGGGCAGTTTCTTGAGATCCTAACCACCCAGCCCTCATATAGGGGTCCCCAAACCACCCCCAAGCCCAAAAAAAAAAATTGTTTTTTTTTTGGGAAAATCGGCGATTATGCTTACCGTACGCGTACGGTAAAATTTTTTTTTTAAAAAAAATTATCCACACTCTCCCCACCCCGTGTGCAAATGGTGTGCGAAGAACACCATTTGTGCATGGCTTATAAATAATGTGAAATAGTAAGAATACATTTCACAAAGATGCGCATAATATGTCCCCCATGTGCGCACGGTGCGCGAAGCCCATCCCGCATAACGTGGGCACGCGGTGCGCGCAGCGCACCGCGTGACCACCGTGCGTGCACGGCACTAACTGCGTAAAGTGGGCGCGCACGGTGCGCGAAGCGCACCGTGCGCGCACGGAACGAACTGCGTTAAGTGGGCGCGCACGCCACGAATGGCGTAAAGTAACTTAGCATTTAAAAAACCGTAAAAATTCACTGAAAAAACCATAGGTTTCACACACGTTATAGTTAGGAAGTAGCATTTAAAAAACCTTGCAAATTCACTGAAAAAACCATAGGTTTCAC
The DNA here is from genome assembly GCF_964204655.1 of Triturus cristatus. Lineage (NCBI taxonomy): Eukaryota > Metazoa > Chordata > Amphibia > Caudata > Salamandridae > Triturus > Triturus cristatus. Next base: position 302,985,383 of record NC_140589.1, read on the forward strand.
ACATGTTATAGTTAGCTGGACATTTTACTGATAAAAAACCAATGAAATTCCCCCGTTATAGTTACTGTAGGCAACTATAACTCACGCGACCGCAATCCTTTGCTGATGACATATGTGTCTTTATGAAAAAAAAATATTTGTAATATATGTATAGCTAAAATTTAATGGAAGAAGACATGGGCAAATAAGTGTCTAAATACAGTATTAGCATCAGCAGAGGATTGCGGTCGTGTGAGTTATAGTTGCCTACAGTAACTATAACGGGGGAATTTCATTGGTTTTTTATCAGTAAAATGTCCAGCTAACTATAACATGTGTGAAACCTATGGTTTTTTCAGTGAATATATATATATATATATATATATATATATCCTCGCTCAGTTTCCACTGTTCCGTTACGAAGCACTCTCGGGCGGGTGCGGTTTGCGGTAGTGGAAACCGCTATTATATTATCGCTCAATATTCTTCTCCTGTTGAAGAAATTACCGCACTCACGGGGGACATTGAAGTCGTTCTTTATTAACGGCTTACAGCAAACAAAACAGACGCGTTTCGGCGATAGCCTTCTTCGGTGTCAATAACACATCAGAATCGGCATGTTTAAAAACGTAATCGTGGAGCATAAAAATCAAGAAGGGACCAACTTTGCAATTCATAACATGGCCGCCATTTTGTAACGGTGCATTTCAAATGTAAATACATACAAAATCATTGAGTCTTACAGTATTTAAGTCTATATGACATGATTTTATAGACCAACCTTGAATTTTTAAAATATACCGTTAGGTGGGCAGCGCTTCTAAGCACATTAAGCCGTGTATCGGCATACGTAAGTGGATACTTTGGAAGCAATTACGTCTCAGCCGCCCCTAGGCACTTCTATATATATACAAATCACGCCGTGTATCGGCTTGCGTCCCCTCTTGTTACGCTAATGTCAAATGACACATTTGTTTCAATCATATATGATCACATGATTACAGATTTTCAGAAATCAACAGGTTGCAGGAAAATAATACATATTCAGATTTCGAGTATAGCCCAACTCTTTTCTACATGAAGCTATTGTCATCTATAGGCCTATGTGGACTACCAGTTCCTCCCCACTGTTCAATCCTTTCGGATACTTCGTCCCTAGATCTATAATATACCGTGACTCTAGTCTCCTTAATCTGCGTATTCTATTGCCACCCCTAATATTCACAGGAACCTGATCAAGGCCAAAATACTGTAGTTGATTTCTGTCACTTTGATGGCATTCTGCAAAGTGACGTGCCACAGGGTATGCAGCATCTTTTTTGTCAATGGCTCTCAGATGTTCTAGGATCCTGATTTTGAGTTGATGTATGGTACTGCCTATATAGCGTTACCCGCAGGGACACACCAGGCAGTATACGGCAAAGGGAGTGCTACAGGTTAAGAATTTGGTTATGTTCCTTGATATCTCTATATCTGGTATATTGTATGACAAAACTCTTCTGCTGTTTGAGCATGCTTTGCATCGGTTACAGGGAAAGAATCCCTTCATTTCTTTTAAAGTGCTTCTTCGTTCTGGGATTTTTTCTAGGTGGCTTTTTACCAGCATGTCTCGTAGTGACCTAGCCTTCTTAAAGGTTACCAGAGGATAAGCTGGAATGTCCTCACCAATGACACTGTCGGTTTTTAGGATATGCCAGTTTTTTCTCAGCATACGTTTTAGATGATTTGCCTCAGAGGAGTAGGGGGTAACCATCCTGAATTTCCCCTTGCTAGCGTTATCACCCTGTATGGGTTTCTCCATCAGAAGTTTCTCTCTGGGGATCTTTCTTACCTTCTGCAGGGTTTTCTCAAGAGTCTGAGGTTTATACCCTCTCACAGCAAATCTGGCTACGCAATCCGAGGCAGCCGCCTCGAAATCAATCTCCCTAGTGCTGTTCCTTTTCAGTCTAAGCAATTCCCCATAAGGGATACTTTGGATAAGTTTGGGTGGGTGGTTGCTGGTGGCAAACAGGGTTGAATTGCCTGCAGTGGATTTACGGTATAGTGCAGTATGTAATCTTCCTCCATCAATAAACACTCGGAGGTCCAGATAGTCCGCTGCCACCGGACTCACTGTACCCGAGAAGTGCAGATTGAGATGGTTATCATTGAGGATGTCAATGTAGCTATATGCTGATTCCATTGTCCCCTGCCACACAATAAATAGGTCATCGATGTACCGATACCATTCCACCACTTTGCCACCGTTTGGTCCGGTAGAGGTTCTGGGCACCTGCTCCTCCCACCAGCCCACAAATAAATTTGCATAGCTGGGTGCGAAGCAGGTGCCCATCGCCGTACCCGATCTTTGTCTGTAATGTTGATTTTCAAAGAGGAAAAAATTATTCTCCAGACAGAACTCCAAACACTCTATCAACATTTCGTTATGTTCCACATATCGTAGTTGACGCTTCTCTAGGTAAGTTTTCGCAGCCCTGATGCCGTGTTCATGCTCTATGCATGTGTATAGGCTAGTTATGTCCAATACCATTAACAGATAGGTTGAGTCCCACTCCATCATAGTTATCTTGTTCAAAAAATCCTTAGTCTCTTTGATGTATGATTGGAGTTGCATTACGTGAAAGAACAAAAAATGGTTAATGAACATAGATAAATGTTCTGTCAAACTATTCAAAGAGGACACTATAGGTCTGCCTGGCGGATCTAAATTGTCCTTGTGCAATTTGGGAATATGGTAAAAGGTGGGTATCATTGGATTGTTACTCCGGAGAAACATGTGTTCTTCTGTTCCCAACATGGATTTCGCATACCACTTTTGGATTAGTTCATCATATCTCCTGATGCTTTGAATGTATGCCTCATTTGTTGTTTTCTCATAGTATTTCACATCCGAGAGTTGTCGTAGTGCTTCTTTACAGTACCTTTCCCTGGTCTGTAATACTACGTTCCCACCTTTATCCGAGGGTTTGATTATTGTTGACGTGTCTTTCATTAAGTCTTGTAATGCCGCTTGTTCTGCAATCGTTATGTTGCTCCCTTTCCAATGCAAATTTTTTACTCGATCTGAATTTTAAAAGATCTTTAACCATGGTGTCTGAGAAAACATCAATAGCGTCAAATGGCATTTGGGGATTGAACATCGAGGTAGGTTTGAACGGGCTCTCTTCTCTTTCCTGTTCTATGCCAACCCTCCTTGTTCTCTCTGCCATACTTGTCATCGTTTCAGGGTTTGCATTCCCTTCTGATCTCAAGTTTTCCAATAGTTCAATGGCTGGTAGATCTTTCCCCGTGAGTATATCCGTGACTGTTATTCTTGATCCAATTTTTGAGTCTCTGATGTTGGGTCTCATTTTGAAATATTTATGTAATTTGAGTTTGCGTATGAAGCAAAAAAGATCGATTCTAGTCTGAGTATATTCAAGATGATTACTTGGACAAAAAGTTAAACCCAGACTTAATACTTTCTTTTCGTTATCCGTGAGAGATTTGTAAGTTAGATTTACCACTGTAAGATTCGTTGTGTCTATTGCCGTTTGCCCGTTTTCTTGTTGCGACCTCTCCATGCTGCTGGCTTGCCTCTTGCTGCCCCCCTGCGCTCATCGCGTTCTTCTTCGTTTCCTTCCGGTGGTTTGTTCTTGCCACCCCTTAGCCATGATTGCCGGATTATTTGGAATGCACCGTTACAAAATGGCGCCCATGTTATGAATTGCAAAGTTGGTCCCTTCTTGATTTTTATGCTCCACGATTACGTTTTTAAACATGCCGATTCTGATGTGTTATTGACACCGAAGAAGGCTATCGCCGAAACGCGTCTGTTTTGTTTGCTGTAAGCCGTTAATAAAGAACGACTTCAATGTCCCCCGTGAGTGCGATAATTTCTTCAACAGGAGAAGAATATTGAGCGATAATATATATATATATATATATATATATATATATATTTCCACTTCAGTTCGCGCTGATCTCTGCCTCTTCGCAGGTGGCGGGCTACCGGCAGGGTCGCGACCCCTCCAAATCCAAAAAACGATCAATCTTTCATAGTGCAAAGACTGCGCCGAGCCCCAATTCTTTTTCAAAAAGCGTACTTTATTTCAAGCAAAGACAAACACTGTCCCGGCGCGTTTCGGAACCGTAGTTCCTTGGTCACGGGTCGTGAGACGTTTCCGTGCATCACATGATATAGTGCAACAAAATAAACAATACAAATGAAGAACTACGGATACAACTTTCTTTGAGTAATGCATCACCGCCATATTGGAATGGTGTCATTGTATCACCTTACACGTTACATGGATTTGATAAAAGAATGTTCTCTAACATAAGAATGTGTTTCATCGTCAAATGTATCTTTATACCCAAGTGGGTCGTGAATGCATGATCAAAATTGGTTGAAACATAAAAAGTAACAATATAGCTATGAAAATAACGTTCTCGTGCCCCAGTGGGCTAATCACTACTAGTGTGTGATGCAAAAAGTGATACCACTTCAAGGCGTAATATTACTGCAATTCTTCACAATCAGTTGGACACTCCGTCTCCTACAAAAATAAACCAAATGCACCTATCATTATAATGAACTTATTTTAGAACTATTAAAATTACTACACAAACATCTTACATACAAGGCAATATTTTCAGCTTCATAATATTAAAAATATTAAAAACATGAGATGGACATGTGGTGTTCAAGATCATACTGTCTTCGAGTATATTCTAACCAAGGTGGACTGACAATTCTTCATCTTTGTTTATACCCCCTGGGGGCATAGTATCATATTTAATTATCAGTCGAGATTCTAATCTGCGCAATTCTTGCGTTCTGTTTCCCCCTCTTTCAGATTTCACAATTCTGTCCAGGGCACAGAATCTCAATAACCTGCTATCTTTGTTGTGACATTCCTTGAAATGTCAAGCAATGGGGTATTGCTTGTCTTCGTTGGTTATTGTAGTATAAGTTCACATGGCTTCAGTAACCCTGGTTACAAGTAATTGTCCGTGAGTAGCAACATGCAATCGATAAAGTTGGTTGAAATACCCTCTAACCTGCACCAACAGCTTGGTGTATCGCAAACTCGGAACATGACTCTGATAATATGATTTTGCACTAACTCAATTTCTTGTGAACAACTTCTTGTGAACATGTTTATGCATTACTAGAATTTACAGTTTAGTAATGTTGCTTATCAAGTTGATGTACAGTCTAAACTGCTCTAGCAAGGGAACATGTACATATTCATTCAAATGCATGAGGCTTTAAACCTGTTTAGAAATGGCGGCCGCATATACAGCTTAATGTGAGCAAAATGTTAGCACCTCTTTTATGTTTACATATACCTATATGTACGCTTGTGAACCTAGCAAAAATCGTGTGACCAAGACACGAGTTGTGTCGAAACGCGTAGCGATTTGTAATTAAAAAACGACTGACCTTTGAGAGTGCGTTTTCGCTTCTTTATACTGGTATATATATATTACCTACTGGCGGTCGCTTTGGGACCCCCCTTTTATCTCAGCCCCCGCTTGACGAATCCCCCCGAGACTTTCAGGGTAGGAGCGGAGCATAGCGCCCCACCTATTTTGAAAAATTTGCGAGGATTCGTCGACCGGCGCCAAAGTTATTCAAAATAGAATGTTGCGGATTTCCTATGGAAACGTGGTCCTAACTATAACTACCTACTGGCGACCGCCAGTAGGTAATATATATGTATATATATATATATATTCACTGAAAGAACCATGGGTTTCACACACGTTATAGTTAGGAATTAGCATTTAAAAAACCTTAGAAATTCAATGAAAAAACCAAAGGTTTCACACATGTTATAGTTAGCTGGACATTTCACTCGTAAAAAACCATTGAAATTCCCCCGTTATAGTTAGTTCAGCTAACTATAACTCGCGCGCCCGCAATGCACTACTGATGACATCACATATTACATCACTCATGACATGGTCACTGACATCACTCATGACATCACTGATGACATCTCAAATGACATCACTGATGACATCATCCAGTGATTGTGTGTTTTTCTGAAAATTAAATATGTTTTATATTTATGTATATCTCAAGGTCAATGGAAGAATAAATGGGTATATAAGTGTCTAAATGGATGCTTTTTTTTAAAAAAAAAAATTTGTGTAACTGACTGATTAAGTGTATCATAGTGAATACATGGCTTACTGAGTAATCTTTAAATATGAAAATATCTGTATCAGTTTCTGACTTTGTGTATAAGTGGCTGCATGGGTTGGTGAGTAGCTACATGAGTGTCTATATAGGTTATTAGTTGGTTTTTTATCAGTATGAGTGTCTGAGTTTCTGTATGGTTCGGTGGGGGGTATTACTTAGTGCATAGGTGCATGAATGAGTGACTCACTGTTTGTATGTGTTGAATACAGCATGTGTGCAGGACTGTATGGGTGGATGAGTGCGTGCATGGGTGTGTTAGTGAGTGAATGACTGTCTCTATAGTGTCTTTATGAGTAACTACATATGTTTTAAACTAGTATATGTGACTATTGGTGTATATAAGTGAGTATATGTGAGAGTGAGAGATTGGAAGAGTTCCTGTATGAATAAGTATGTGTTTCTATAAGTTATTGTTTAAAAGAGTAACTATATGTAAGTTTCTGTAGAATTAAGTGTGGTGGTGTGTGTATAACTGTATATGCAAGTAAATGGATGTTTGATTCTTTATTAGCATGAGTGACTATGTGTGTGAGTAACTCTATGGATGAGTGGCGTTGTGTAACAGGATGTATAGGTGTATGAATACATATGATGAGTGAGTACATGTATGAGTGACTGTAGAGGACTGTTGGTGAATGACTGTATGTGTATGTGGTTCTTAGAATTACTGATTAGGTTGTTGTAACTGATATTGATATGTTCATTATTTTGAACATTTTAGTTTCTATTTTTGAATGTGTGTTTCAATGGTTATATTAGGGGAAGAGGAGGTCTGCCACTCTATCACAAGGATGATGTCATCAGTGATGTCATCAGTGATGTCATTTGAGATGTCATCAGTGATGTCATGAGTGATGTCAGTGACCATGTCATGAGTGATGTAATATGTGACGTCATCAGTAGTGCATTGCGGGCGCGCGAGTTATAGTTAGCTGAACTAACTATAACGGGGGAATTTCAATGGTTTTTTCCGAGTGAAATGTCCAGCTAACTATAACATGTGTGAAACCTTTGGTTTTTTCATTGAATTTCTAAGGTTTTTTAAATGCTAATTCCTAACTATAACGTGTGTGAAACCCATGGTTTTTTCAGTGAATTTGCAAGGTTTTTTAAATGCTAATTCCTAACTATAACGTGAGTGAAACCCATGGTTTTTTCAGTGAATTTGCAAGGTTTTTTAAATGCTAATTTTTTTTTTTTTTCTTTTTTTTTTACATATTTTTATTTTAATTTTCTATCCTTTTTTAAAGACTATGGTTAAATTTTAAAAATTCTACAATATGTTTTTATTTTACCATTTTTTTAAAATAAACAGGTAAAATTTATTAGTATTACATATTTTTATTTTTTTCCTTTTTTTTTTTTTTTTTTTTTTTAACGTGCGCGTACGGTAAGCGCACGTCTTGCTTTAATTACGTTAGATTTCTACGCTGTTTGCGTTCATTTATGCAATTTGCGTAGACGCACGTCACGCGCGCACAGCGCGTAACGCGTAGGCTGCACGCGCACGTTACGCGGAAGTGAAGGGGCGTGCCTGTTTTGCGCATGCGCGCGTGCGCGTGTCTTTTTTACGCGCATGCATACTTTTGCCGTAAGCGCACCGTAAGCGCACCGTAAGCGTACGGTGGGTCATGTGATCATGAAACACAACTTTTGATTGGTTGAAACTACTTTCAGTTCTAGAACTCTCCTACACCACACCCATTCCCCTCATTTCTGCTTGTGATCCCTTAGGAGAAGGAGCTGGGTTGTCTTTGTGATACGATGGCAGAACAGCAGAGCCCTTCTGAGAGTGAGGCTAGCAGCACTACCTTGAGGCAGAGAACGAGGAAACAAAAGACCTCTTTCATATGGGAGTATTTTTCTTTTCCAGAGGGCCAGCAAAAGGTAAATGCACCCTTAGTGACTTGTAAGCTGTGTAAGCGTGTACTTTCAAGAGGGAATCCCAACAAGAAGTATTCCTTCGGGAATCACACCATGTTGAGACACCTTAAGGATGTACACAGAAGGACACATGCTCGACATACTGAAGGTAACCCTTCAGTAAGTCAACCAAGCACATTCACAGCAGCTCAGCCTGGACCATCATCTGCAGGGCCGAGTCCTTCTTCTGCAGGTCAGGTGAGCCCTTCATTTGTGGTGGGAGCATCTCCTTTTTCTTCTCCTCAGGAAATTAACCCTCGGTTTCTGAGGGTTGAAATACGGTGCGCCACTTGTCATGATCTAATTTGTTATAGGGAGACCAGTATTTCCCTAGTGAACAATAAAATAGATCAGCACATTTGTCGTACCGTCTAATATTCCCATTCTTTCTTTCCTCTGTCCCTGCATGAACACAACGGCTCTTTTAAGAGCCAACCTTACCTTTCATCTATTTTTTATATATGTTTTTAAAACTTTTTTTTGATTTTTTTTTTACCGTACGCGTACGGTACGCGTAATTATTATTTTTTTAAAAAAATAAAAAATAAAAATCAATTATCACATTACAAGGTCCTTGAGAGACTACAATGAAAAACTGAAAATGTGATTGTGGAGAAGTGGAAAAAAGGGACCATGATATTTTTGACTTACCATACCCACTCAAAAAAATATTTATTCATTTAAATTTTTTTTTAATTGCTTTAAAAATGGTTCTAGTTTTCGAAAATTTTCTATCTCAATCTGAAAAAAAAGAAAAAAGTATTAATATTTAATAAAACATTTTATAATACAGTACACATATTTACATATTTTTCAAAAAAAAAATTTGCCTTTTTTTTGCTGTTTTCAGAATATATTGCATTTCACTATAAATACTTATAAATAATTGATAAATGATTCCACAGGATAAGCAGCTGGCTGTGTGCTAAGAGTCTGCTTCTGCATACAAAAAAATGGCTCCCCTTTCCATCTAATGCAAATGTAAAATCACCAGAGCAACACGCAATAAATCTCTGCCTGTATTTCCTATTTGCACACAGAGTCATGTTTTCACATTAGTCACAAAACGAAATTTCTTTGCCAATTTGAAAGCACACTTACTACTCTTTTTTTTGGCAAGTGATAAACACTTTTACAGTCTGTCACATTATGAATCCACTTTTTAGATTCTTAAAAAAGCACATGTCCAAACTGCTTTTTCAGACCAGCACCATGTGTAACCTGGGTAACTGACTACACTCCAGCAAGGGCAACCAGCCTTAGTGATGCTGAATGTATTTGCATTACTGACTGAAACCTCAAACCCCACTCGCTTGTGAATACTGTGCATGATTCCACAGGGTAAGCAGCTGGGTGTGTGCTAAGAGTCTGCTTCTGCACCAAAAAATGGCTCCCCCTTTCCATCTAATGCAACTGTGAAATCACCAGAGCAATACACAATAAATCTCTGCCTGTAAATTCCTATATGCACACAGAGTCATGTTTTCACATTAGTCACAAAACGAAATTTCTTTGCCATTTTGAAAGCACACTTACTACTCTTTTTTTTGGCAAGTGATAAACACTTTTACAGTCTGTCACATTTTGAATCCACTTTTCAGATTCTTAAAAAAGCACATGTCCAAACTGCTTTTTCAGACCAGCACCATGTGTAACCTGGGTAACTGACTACACTCCAGCAAGGGCAACCAGCCTTAGTGATGCTGAATGTATTTGCATTACTGACTGAAACCTCAAACCCCACTCGCTTGTGAATACTGTGCATGATTCCACAGGGTAAGCAGCTGGGTGTGTGCTAAGAGTCTGCTTCTGCACCAAAAAATGGCTCCCCCTTTCCATCTAATGCAACTGTGAAATCACCAGAGCAATACGCAATAAATCTCTGCCTGTAATTCCTATATGCACACAGAGTCATGTTTTCACATTAGTCACAAAACGAAATTTCTTTGCCATTTTGAAAGCACACTTACTACTCTTTTTTTTGGCAAGTGATAAACACTTTTACAGTCTGTCACATTTTGAATCCACTTTTCAGATTCTTAAAAAAGCACATGTCCAAACTGCTTTTTCAGACCAGCACCATGTGTAACCTGGGTAACTGACTACACTCCAGCAAGGGCAACCAGCCTTAGTGATGCTGAATGTATTTGCATTACTGACTGAAACCTCAAACCCCACTCGCTTGTGAATACTGTGCATGATTCCACAGGGTAAGCAGCTGGGTGTGTGCTAAGAGTCTGCTTCTGCACCAAAAAATGGCTCCCCCTTTCCATCTAATGCAACTGTGAAATCACCAGAGCAATATGCAATAAATCTCTGCCTGTAATTCCTATATGCACACAGAGTCATGTTTTCACATTAGTCACAAAACGAAATTTTTTTGCCATTTTGAAAGCACACTTACTACTCTTTTTTTGGCAAGTGATAAACACTTTTACAGTCTGTCACATTTTGAATCCACTTTTCAGATTCTTAAAAAAGCACATGTCCAAACTGCTTTTTCAGACCAGCACCATGTGTAACCTGGGTGACTGACTACACTCCAGCAAGGGCAACCAGCCTTAGTGATGCTGAATGTATTTGCATTACTGACTGAAACCTCCAACCCCACTCGCTTGTGAATACTGTGCATGATTCCACAGGGTAAGCAGCTGGGTGTGTGCTAAGAGTCTGCTTCTGCACCAAAAAATGGCTCCCCCTTTCCATCTAATGCAACTGTGAAATCACCAGAGCAATACGCAATAAATCTCTGCCTGTAATTCCTATTTGCACACAGAGTCATGTTTTCACATTAGTCATAAAACGAAATTTCTTTGCCAATTTGAAAGCACACTTACTACTCTTTTTTTTGGCAAGTGATAAACACTTTTACAGACTGACACATTATGAATCCACTTTTCAGATTCTTAAAAAAGCACATGTCCAAACTGCTTTTTCAGACCAGCACCATGTGTAACCTGGGTGACTGCCTACACTCCAGCAAGGGCAACCAGCCTTACTGATGCTGTATGTATTTGCATTACTGAGTCCAACCTCAAACCCTTAAAGTATTCTTTATTTTTACCAGTACACCTTAATTTATCGTGAAAACATAGTCCACATTATTTTACATGTTCCTCACATTTAAATTTCTCCCAAAACAGAAAATAATAAACACAACTTCAACAAAAGGAATACCATTTCTATTATTCATTTCTTAATTTACCATATACATCCCCTCTCAAACTCTAAACTCACCTTTAAAATTAGTTAGCTGTGAAAGAAATGTGGCACTCAAACAGCAGATTATCAGAGCCAGGATCTCTGTTCTTTACACCTCTCTCCTCTCAGCAGAACCAGATAATGGCAAACTTTCGCTCTCTTTTTCCACACATATACATGTTAATTTCAAATCTCAGTGCTTCCCCCTTTTTTTCAAATGTAATCACACATTTCTATTGGTTGAAAACCAACCCTTTTCCAAAAGTACCCTTCCCCCAACTTGACTTCTGCCTAGTACCCTTCCCCCAACTTGACTTCTGCCTGCTACCATAGCAACAGCTCATGGAACACTGCTGTGTGGAGTTAGGTCAGAAGTTCACCAAACAATGTTTCAATTCCACAGAGCAAGAGTGCTTGACTTTTCAAACCTAACAGCAAATCCATAGTACTGTTCTTTGGTAACACATTTTTCTGTACCAATACAAAACATGCTTCTATTAATTTGCACATACAGCCTAGTTTTTATTCTAGAATGGTATGAAACAGCCAATCAGTTCTTTTTTTATGAAAAAAATATGTATGCCTCCATTTCCAAACTGTCTTTCATTTCTTTTTACCATTCTACTGAATTACATCTCCTGAGTGCATCCAGTTCTCCTTTGAAGATGTTCACAGTGTGGATTGTAGGGCACAGCTATGTCTTCTGGAGTGAAAAGTATGCAGAGAAAACAGATATGGTGAGAGACCTTGCTTTGCCAAATGTAGACATTAAATGGATTGGTCAGAGAGGGTTAAAGTGGCACCAATTGATGCCATTGGTGAAATCCTTCATGCAAATCCAACACCCTGACCTCAAAATAGTGCACTGTGGTGGCAATGACCTAGGCACTTTGACTGGGGTAGGTCTGGAAATGCTTATGAAGGACACCTTTGCACAACTGTTTTCACTTTTCCCTAAAACTGCCTTTGTGTTTTCTAACATATGCCAAAGGCAAAAATGGAACTGGTCCAATCATTTCTGTCCGCAGATTGACAAAGCAAGAAAGCACGTCAACAAATCTGTTTCTGCTTTCCTCCGTGACTATGGTATGGGTTCCATTTACCACAACAACTTGCGTTACGACATGCAAGACATTTATAGAGGAGATGGTGTGCACTTCAATGATGAAGGGAACAGAGTCTTCCTCTTGAACCTTAGACTCTGCATCGGTACTTACTTGTAGGTACCACTAAAAAATCACTTCATAAACACAACGGCTCTTTTTAGAGCCCCTTAATATCTAAACTCTTAAATCTGCATTTCATTTCTTTTATTTTATTTTTTTTCTACCGTACGCGTACGTTGAGCTTACCGTACGCGTACCCCGCGATTTTTTTTAAAATCAATAAATGTTTTCTTTGTACTTTTCTGTCCTTCTTTGACCCCCTTACAAATGTTAGGGGGTCTGTAACTCTCCTCCTTGCCCCCTTTTCAAGATATCACTATTTTTTTTCTGAGTGAAACACACGAAATGGCGGCCGCCGCTTCCTGGTTTCGACCGATTCGAATGTTTACTAAGATCTAAGAGCCAATCAGAATCGCGCTCGCGCACGCCACCGTACGCGTACGGTAAGCGCACCGTAAGCGCACCGTAAGCTGGCTCAGATATATATATTGATTTAAAGGCTATTTTCTCAGAATCTACTGAACAGATTTACACCAAACCTACAAAAGGCACTTCCTTGACCTGAGGACTACCTCTCTGCCAATTTTCTAGTAATTCTGTTCAGCCGTTCGGTCTCCAGCTGTGTCTAAAGGTCCTATGGAAAAATGCATGGGAAAAACACGTTTTGGGACCCCCCTTTTATCTCAGCCCCCGCTTGACGAATCCCCCCGAGACTTTCAGGGTAGGAGCGGAGCGGAGCGCCCCACCTATTTTGAAATATTCACGAGGATTCGTCGACCGGTGCCAAAGTTATTCAAAATAGAATGTTGCGGATTTCCTATGGAAACGTGGTCCTAACTATAACTACCTACTGGCGACCGCCAGTAGGTAATATATATATATATATATATATATACAATTCAAGGTGTGGTGAAGAATGAATGGGTATATGAGTGACTGTATGGATGATTTAGTGGTGGCTTGACTGACTGTATAAGTGAGTGTTTGAACATATCTTAGTGAATGTATGGGTGAGTGTCTAATCTGTGTGAATGTGTGCATCAGTCTGTCAGTTGGTGTGTAAGTAGCTGCATGGGTTGGTGAGTAGGTACATGAGTGTCTATATGGATTATTGAATAGTTGTCTGAGTACCTGTATGGGTGCCTGAGTGTCTGTGAGGGTGGGTGAGGTGGTGTGTGACTCCCTGCATGGATGTATGAGTGGGTGAATCCCTGGGTGTATGGGTTCATGAGTGCATCAGTGAGGGACTGTATGGGTGTGCGAGTATGCATATGGTTGTGTCAGTGAGTGAATGAATGGCTCAGTGGTATATGGGTGAGTAACTGCATATGTGAAAGGCAGTATATATGAGTGTTGGATTATATATGGGACTGTATGTGTAAATGAGTGATTGTGAGACTGGCTGTATGGGTGAGTGTGTGCTTGTGTCAGCGTTGTATAGGAGTAAATATGTGTTACTATCTCTATGAGTGTTTTCATATGGGTGAGTAAGTGGCTGTGTGATTGAGTGTTTGTGTGAGTAAGTAGGTATGTGAGTAGCTCTACGGGTGACTGGCGGTACATGTGTGGCGGTGTGGGTGTATGAGTGGATATATCAGTGGCTGTATTGGTGAGTGACTGGCTGTATGAATGCCTGTATGGGTGAGTGAGTGTATGTGTATGTAGACCTATGAATTAGTCAATGGTTTAAAGAATGGTAGTCTGAAATTTGGAGTGGTTGTATGAAAGGTTATACTGGGGTGTGAGTAGGTGCATCATAGATTATACGGATGATATAATCAGTGATGTCATTTGAGATGTCATCAGTGCACTGAGGTAGTTCCTCAGTGAATGGTTGAGTGCATGGGTAGTGCCTGAGTGATTGGATAAATGCATGGGTAGTGCCTGAGTAAATGAATGAGCCCAAGGATACTGCCTGAATGATTGGATGAATGCATGGGTAGTTTCTGCATAGTTAGAGTAGTGGATGCATAGTGCCTGGGTGATTGGATGAGTGCAAGCATAGTGCCTGAAAGAATGCATACTTTCATGGTTAGTGCCTGAGTAAATGCTTGAGTTGATGAGTAGTGCTTCAGTGATTAGATGAGTGCAAGGGTTCTGTCTGGGTAATTGGATGAATGCATGCGTAGTGCTTGGATGAGTGCATATATAGTGCCTGAGAGAATGCATAAGTTCATGGGTAGTGCCGGAGGAATTAGATGAGTGCATGGGTAGTGCTTAAGTGATTGGATGAGTGCATGGGTAGTACTTGTGTGACTGGATGAGCGCATGGGTATTACCTGAGAGAATGGATGAGTGCATGGGTTGTGCCTCAGTGATGGAATGAGACTATGCGTAGTGCCTGAGTGAATGTTTGAGTCCAATTATATTGCTTGAATAATTGGATGAATGCATGGGTAGTACCTGGGGGACTGGATGAGTGCAAGATTAGTGTCTGCATCATTGGATAAGTACATGTGTAGTATTTCAGAGAATGCAAGAGTGTATGCATAGTGCCTGAGAGAATGGTTAAGTGCAAGGATAGTGCATGGGTGATTGGAAGAGTGCATAGATAGTGCCTGAATGATTAAATGAGTGCATGAGTAGTGCCTGAGTGAATGGAGGAGTGCATGGGAAGTGCCCAGGTGATTGGATGAATGCATGGATAGTACCTAAGAGAATGGAGGATTGTATGCATAGTGCGTGAGTGATTGGATGAGTACATGGGTGGTACCTAAATAAATGATTGAGTGCAAAAGTAGTACCTGAGTTATTGGATGAGTGTAATAGGAGATCCTTTTCTTTGGCAGCTTCACTATTCACTGACTGCTCAGAATGTTGGGCCTAGCCAAAAGTAAAACAGTAACCCTTCCCATGTCACTGTTGTAAGTCTCACCATGTTTCTGAATCTTCAATGCATGTTTGTGTATTTTCCTAGTGACATGATACAAAAAACGAAACCAAGAAATAGCAGAATACCTGCGTTTCAGACCACATGCTCTCTAAGTTTCTGTAGAAGAAGGTGTATGTATTCCTTTCTGCTCATAATACAGGGCACATGGGTATTCAACAGTCTTTTTAAGGTGTTCTGTGACAGTTACATCGGTAAGACATGTCTCCCTCAGCGACCGAATGATGGAGTGGAACTGAGAAGATTTATGCACCTGTATGAGAAGATACCAGGTTTTTAAGCTAGCATCTTCAGACACACAGCACTTGTCAGAATTCATGTACAAGTAGACACACACCTGAGTCACAAGAGCACGTAGACCTTTAAACTTGACAGAGGGCAATTCCCATTGCAAGCAGACACCTACATTTATATGGCCTTCTTCAAGTGTACCTTTCCAGAGACTCATACAAAGTAGCCTTAACCCTAATCCCTCTGCCAACATGTCTTAAACCTCACTTTTCTCTGGCAGCTTCACTATTCACCGATTGCTCAGAATGTTTGGCCTAGCCAAATATAAAACAGCAACCCTTCTCAAGTCACTTTTGTAAATCTCACCATGTTTCCGAAGGCTTCAATGTATGTGTCTGTGCCTTTTCCTAGTGACATGATACTTAAAAAGAAACCTAGAAATAGTAGAATACCTGTGTTTCTGACTGCATGCTCTCTAGGTTTCTCTAGAAGAAGGTGTATGTATCCCTTTCTGCTCATAATACTGGGCATGTGGGCATTTAACAGTCTATTTGAGGGCTCCTGTGACACCTACATAGGTAAGACATGTCTCCCTCTGCGACCAAATGACGGAGCACATATGAGAAAATTTGTGGCCCTGTATGAGAAGCTACCAGGTTTATAAGCTAGCATCTTCAAACTCACAGCACGTGTCAGAATTCATGTACAAGTAGACACATACCTCCTGGTCAGAGACTCTGCTCTCTGCCTCAGCAGCTCCGCTGTTGTGCTGCTGCCCCTACACCTCTCTGTAAGGTAGGTGTTCGCTGCGCTTATCTACCCGAGGCTCCTGCCCGCTCCTCATCCCTGGTGGTCCAGTGGGAGAGCCTTGCTCTTCTGCTGGTCCGCTGTTGTCTGTCTTCGTGTTTGTGCCAGTTATTTTGTCTTTTTGTCTTTTGATATTGTGCCTTCAATTTACTGCCTTTAATTTTAGTCTTCTGTCTTTCTGTCTATTTTGCCTCTTTCATTACCTGTGCCCTTGTTTGTGTCTTCCATGCCAGTTTTTGTCACCCTTTTCCTGCCTCTGCTGCCTCTGTGGACCCTCCCCCCTGCTGGTTCCAGCTCCCACCTCCCAGCTGCACTTCCCTCCCCCCTTCTCTATTTAATGGTGGCCGCTGCTCGGACATGTGAGCAAGACCTCCAACCTCCTGGTCAGAGATTCTGCTCTCTGCCGCAGCAGCTCCGCTGTTGTGCCACTGACGATGCCTCTACACCTCTCTGTAAGGTAGGTGTTTGAGTTCCTCCTCCACCCGCAGGCTTTTGCCTGTGCCTCTTCCCTGGTGGTCCAGTGGGAGACCCTTGCTCTTCTGCTGTCCGATGTAGCCTGTCTTCGTGTTTGTGCCTGTTTTTCAGTATTTTGTCTGTCTTTTTGACTTTTGTTATTGTGCCTATTTTCTGCCTTTAATTTTAGTCTTCTGTCTTTCTGTCTATTTTGCCTGTTTCATTACCTGTGCCCTTGTTTGTGTCTTCCGTGTCTGTTTTTGATACCCTTTTCCTACTGCTTTGGCCCCCGGCCCCTCCCCCTTGCTGGCTCCCGCCTCTCAGCTGCGCTTTCCTTCCCCTTCCCTATTTTATGGCAGCCGCAGCAGAAAGAAGGTACAGAAAGAGGCAAGAGAAGTGCAGAAAGAGGAAGTAAGGTGCAGAAAGAAGCAAGAAAAGTACAGAAAGAAGCAAGAAAGGTGCAGAAAGAAGCTAGGGAGGTGCAGAAAGACAGAAAAGAAGTGCAGAAAGAAGCAAGAGAAGTGCAGAAAGATGCAAGAGAAGTGCAGGAAGATGGAAGAGACGTGCGGAAAGAGGAAGAAAGGTGCAAAAAGAAGCATTGCTTTTTACCCTGAGGGAACTGCTAACATGAAGCTCCCTTGAGATAAAAAGCAAAAGTGCTCCACTGTGAACAAGTGAGAGCAAATTGCTCTCACTTGTTCACAGTGGAACACTTGTTTGCTATGTGATCTCCCGCCATCCCATAGCAAACTGCTGTGTCCAGAGGGTGGGCATTGCTGGAGCCGGCCCTGGGGGTGGTGGTCACCAGGGTGATGGAGGGCTCCATGGGGGGCTACATGGCACCACTCCAACATGTTTAAAGCCCCAGGGAGGTGGTGGTACTGTTATGTTCCATATAGGTACCCCATATAGGCTCAGTAGCAACCTAACCTCTCACCTATATTTCCCCTGTCATTGCACTATATAACGGTTCTAGGGACTGACCTTTTACCTAGTTAAGGTACTGCTAACAGGAGGTGGGGGTTTCCCTGAAAACTAGCCTCATCCATTATGCATGAGGATTCTTGGAAACTCAACAGGACTATGATCTCCTACATAATAACTATGTATTAGGGTCATTCCTTCCGTCATCCTAGGTCCGACATGACACAGCAAGGTAGAATCCATGAGGGTACCACTTTGGGTATAATAACACCATTTCTTTGCTGAGGCAGAGAGAGTAGAAAAAGGACTTCCATGTTAACACATTGACGCTGAGGTTCCAGCATACAGACACTCTAGCTTTCAGTTGTCTGACATCCCTTGAGGGGTGTCCATCTTGAGACCAAGATGGGTTCCCACAGTCTCTCACTTCAGGTAATGGGGTTGACTTTATCCTAGAGGGATTCTTGGCTCTACACCTACATACTTGCTACGTACACTTAGGTACTTCTAGTTAAGGTTGCATCGTAGGAGTATGCATATTATTTACTGCCATGTATTTTTATACTGGCCTGTATTCGTTGCTTTAGCCCTATGGTAGAAATCTACCATCCTTTTAGTCTGTTGGTGCTTATAATCATTTATATCTGTTTCTGTCTAATGGTTGTTGCAGCACACCTATTTTACACTAAGATGATGCTGGTTTAATAAATGCTTATTGAAAATATCCCCTCCATTTATTCTGTGTATTTCTCTGACACAAAGTGAGCATGAGTGACTGGACAAAAAGTATCACACTGTTTCCACGATCCCTGATGGGACAGAGTTGTCATGTTCGATAGTTGCCAAGAACTATTATCTCCTTGGTAAGAGGGGTTTCTAGTGGCACTGTGAGCTTGCTTGTATACAGGTGAACATACCCGGTGAGGGTGTCTGGAATCAGTCTGAACAGGTCAATCAGTGATGTCACTGACTATGTTATGAGTGATGTCATATGTGAGGTCATAAGCAGTGCATTGTGGGGCGCGAGTTCTAGTTAGCTCAGCTGACTATAATGGCTGAATTTCTAAGTGAAATGTCAGCCGAACTATAACGTTTGTGTAACCTGTGGTTTTTGTCAGTGAATATCTATGGTTTTTTAAATGCTAAATCCTAACGATAATGTCCCTGAAACCTGTGGTTGTTTCAGTGAATTTTAAGGTTGTTTTAAATGCTAATTTCTAACTATAACATCCCTGAAACCTGTGTTTTTTTATGTGAATTTCTAAGCTTTCTAAAATGCTACATTTGAACTATAACATCCCTGAAACCTGCATTTTTTTATGTGAATTTCTAAGGTTTTTAAACTAGAAGTCACGTTTGCAGAGTGATGGTCAAAGGGGGCTGGGCCTCCAACCAGCGCTCAGGAATTCTACTGCATAGGATTTACAGGAGCTACCAGGAGGGCTTCCTGGTCCCCAAGGCCCCTCAGGTGTAATGTGGACTTTATCCCCCAACCAGTAGTGCTCTAGGAGGTGCCTTGGTAGAGTGGTGGAGAAAGGGGGTGTGGCCTCCAAAGACCTCTTAGCAATCCCACTGTGTAGGACTTACTGAAGGTAACAGGAGGAGAAGTTGGCTCCCAAGGATGTCCATGGGGGCCAACTACCCCTCCTGTTACCTGAAGTAAGTCCCACACAGCAGGATTGCAAGTTCTGATAGCACGCCACGTCCCCTTGATCCACCACTCTGCAAACATTGCCTCCTGGTGCGTTCTTGCTTGGGGTATGAAGTCCTATTCACTGCTAGGCATCCTCAGGGGCCAACTAGCCTACCTTTTACCTCCTGTAAGCCCCAGACAGTGGGATAGTGAGAGGTGGTCGCATGCCACACCTCCTTTCGCCACTACTCTGCAAACGCACCTCCTGGTATGCTCTTGGTCGGGGGAAGTAGTCCCCTTGCCTCTTGAGGGTCCCTGGGGGCCAACTAGCCCTCCTGTTACCTCTAGTAAGCCCCACACAGCTGGATTGCTGTGAGGTGGCATATGCGACACTCCCTTTCTCCACCACTCTGCAAACACGCCTCCTGATGCACTGCTGCTTGGGGGATGAAGTCCACTTTAGTCCTGAAGTCTTTAGGATACAAGTGGACCTCATCCCCACCTGCAGTGCTCCAAAAGGCACATTTGCAGAGTGTTGTAAAAAGGGGTGTGGCCTTCGACCACCTCTCAGCAATCCTACTCTGTGGGGCTTACTGGAAGTACCTGGTGGGCTAGGTGGCCCCTAAGGACCCTTATCAGTGACAGGGACTTCAGCCCTCAATTAAGAACACACCAGGAGCCTTGTTTGCAGAGTAGTTAACAAAAGGGGGTGGGGTCTCCTCTGAGTTGCCGGCTTTGTTGGGCCCCAAGGATCCCATTTTCCGGGGCCTGACCCATTTTTTATTTAATTGAAAAGAGAGGCCCCCCACTCCCTCAGCCCATTTTTGGCTCCGGGTATCCCATTCCCCAAGGCTTGGCCATTTAAAAAAAAGATTATTTTTTGTGAGGGAGGTGGGACCCAATTCCCCCGGGCCCATCCATTTTTTTTATTTAAATAAAAAAAGGGAGAGGGCTGAGTTGCCTCCCTCCCCTTGACATTTTCAGCCCTGTGGACCCCATCCCCTGGGGCCCTAGTAATTTTTTTTCTATTTAAATAAAAAAGGGAGGGGCCGGGTGCCCCCCCCCTCCCGGGCCATCCCTAGGGTCTTGGCCACACCATTTGGGACTGCGGGGGAGCCCAATGCCCCTCAGTCTCTGCCAGCTCCATATAGTGGCAAAAGAAAAAACACTTTTTGAATAGAAACAAAGTCTTGCAGGAGTCTGCATTTCTTTTGGGCAGAGGGAGCTGCTAACAAGCATCTCCTTCTGCCCAAATGCAATTCTGCTTCGCTTCATAGAAGCAAGCGCATCTTTTCTGCTCTCACTTCCATGAAGCAAAGCAGAGTGTGCTATTTGGGGGGCCACACTGGTCCCAGCATATCTAATAATGATTGCCTCTGGGACCTGGCCCACCTAGAATCCGGATGCTAGATCTCTAGAATCCAACCCATCAGTGTCACAATACAAGAGCCTTCAGATGATCAAGTGAGTGTCAGAAGAATTAAACATAGTATGAAAGTAGAGAAACAAGGGCTTAAAATCTGCTGCAAAAGTGCCATAGACCATAACAAAAATTCACAGTTGGCATAATACCAGCAGAAATTAAATCAGATTTAGTCACCTTTATAGAAAATTAATAACATGCGATAAGTGAATTATGCTTTGGCTTGGCTTGTTGTTTTATAGCAAAAAAGTATAGCCAGCTTATCATCTTAGAAAGAAGATCAGATCTTCAAAGGCGACATGGAGATTGAGAGAGAGACTTAATGAGATATGTAACTGATGGAGAATCAATTTGAATGATCATTGGCAGGGCTAGCATGTGAGCATGCATTTAATTGAATGTTAGTACAGATCAAAGTTGCAATATAATGAAGGATCTTCATAGCTAAAATTCCATCTTGCTTTTAAGGGTGTCCTTACATCCCAAATTATATAAGAAAAGTTCCATGAAATTCAAAACACCGGTGGCACCCCCTGACCATGACTGGGGGCAGGCACATGTGAGAAGTATCTCCTTACTTACTTCTTCAATGCTCTATCCTAACAATAGAGAGGTTTCAACTAGACCATGTGTCTCCAGTATGTTGGTTGAGCAGACTCCATTTTCAGAATTCTTTCTAACAAAAGTTTTGGTGCCTTTGAGTTGGGTAACAATGAACATCTGTTATTCATCCCAAAGATGCCCATGGGTGAACGTGCGCTTTACAAATACACATATTACGTTACGTTATGTAAAGTGTTGCTCCTGGCATCAAATATCCAGACTGAGAGTAGTCATTACAAAGTCAGAATGCAGTCATCTGTACCAAAATAAGGGTGGTTGTTTCATGTTTCACAAAGTGGAATGCACATATAACGTTTCAGATGGCTGATCATCTCACAAATGGACGTGAGTTGCACCTTAATCACACAAGATGTGCACATGTGGTTTTTGATGGCAGAGCAGAAGTACAGACAAGTAGCACTAGGCAGAGTTCTCACAACATTTCCATCTCCAAATTGTTTGTGGGTCTGGTATCACAGATGCCTAGCAGCACACAGTGAGAGTAAATCAATTTTTGTTAAGAGAATACAATTTAAGCTATCATCCACTCGTCAAGACACTCAAGCCACACAGGCAGAAATGGAAGGGCGCCCTATGACCGCAGAGCAGATGTCAGCTTGATTCTAAAGTTATGCATTCTTTGTGTCAATTTTCAACTGCGCAGATACCTAACCAGAATATGTGTAGGGCTTGCAAATTGTCAGCGCGTCAAAGTTTTGGACTGGAGAGGTAATGACCCGCTCAGGCACCAGCTATAATTATGTGAGGGATGCATCTGAAGAGCTGCATGAGCAGAGAAATGATATGAACCCATTGGGTTTCTTGTGCTTTCTGGTGCCAACAGTGCAGGATGGAAAAAGCATTCCACTTAGGGGCATATTAGCAAGGACATGCGGTATTTTCTGCAAAACACGCTTAGCGCGTTTTTTTTTATCGCCGCCTATCACCGGATATTATCGCAGAGATAACACGCTATTAGCAATGTTTATCTCTAATGCGATAAAATATCCAGCGATAGCGGCTAAATGCATGTATATCGCTGGAAATCCAGCGATATTCACGAACTAACGCCAATGGGGACCTAACCGGACAATCCACCTCCCATTGATTAAACAGGTAAGTAATGTTTTGAGCAGGTGTTAGATTGTGGCGATAATCGCGCTTAGCGCAACTTTTTTTATCGCACAGCCTGCGTTGCTAATAGGCGATAGCTGTGTTAGCGACTGCTTTCAGTCACTAACAGTTTGGGTACACCCACTTTGCATGTCATTAGCGATAAATATCGCTGACACGGAAAGCAAAGTGGGCCCCAAATCTGTCGCCACCGCCTGAAAGCTGTCGCTAACTGCTGTTAGCGACAGCTTGCTAATAGGGCGATAAAAAAATCGCCGCTTTAGCGGAAACAAAGTGCAACTAAAGCGGCGTGGAAGCCCTTGCTAATATGCCCCTTAGTTCTGTAACCCTTATTGTGCGTGTAATCGCTTTGTATTATTACAATTGGTGGTGTCGAAACTGATTTTTAGAGCCCAGCAACATGGCAGTAATGCCTGCATATCTTTGTTTTTTCCTTACAGTCTAAATTTCAGTTCTGTTTCTGGTCAGTTTGAAAATATTAACCAAAAGTTGGTGTGCTGTTCTCATTAAAAATGTATTTTAGCAGGAAAAGAATTTCTCTGTTGCCAGTTTCACGCACGCTATAAGAATAACTATTGAAAATTTTAATTTCAAAGTATCATTTCAGAATGTTTTTTTTAATGCTCTTTTGTAGTGAGCAATGTATTTAAGTGACCCCGGTGGCACATAGGGGCATATTATCAAGACAGGCGATAAAATTCCAATTCCTATTGAAGCCCATGTTAGATGTGAAGGACGTCTAACACGGGCTTCAATTGGAATTCCATAGAGCATATTATCCAGCCCATTATCGCCGTTTTAGAGGAAGTTTTCTGCCGCCAAAGCGGCAATAATTTTTTCGCCTGTCTTGATTATATGCCCCAAAGTTGGTAATATTAAATACCCTCTAAGTATAATATTTAGCTTGGTGAGTAAATAGTTTCCTTAGTAGCACTTAGATGTGACATTTGAAAAATATTCATGTTTGCCGAATGGGGTCACCTGAGGACAGCTAGTCTTAGTGTCTTCCAGTCACTGTTCTCTTTGAAACTGCTCAGGAGAGCATCTTTTATTTTCACAAGTTGTATGTCACTCATTTTATTAACAAATGTAATACACTTTTTTTCCAGTGTATGGAATAGCATTGATTTTTATTTCCTCTATGTTGTCTTGATAATTATAGTAACATATACAGCTTTAGGGACACCTCAAGCATTTTGAACTACATTAAAGAACCCCTTCACCTTGGTGCGCCTCGGCCAACGTAGCTTTGCATACACACTGTTGGAGATGTCTTTTTGTGGACTGCTGGCCCTCCAAATCGTGCCATCGAGAAAGTATATTATAAGGTTAGCAAAGGCAGAAACTATTGAAGCATGGACGTTAGATCAGTGGTTCATGCGTGAAGTCAATTTATGTGCTAATTCCCTCCAGTTTAATCAAGTTAGTAAACAAGTCCAGAGATTCCAATCAAGTTGTAGAATTGTGCAAAGCCAATTTAGAAATTGTAATCAGAGTTATTTCCTAAAGGAGACGAGAGAATGTGGTGATTGGGCCATAGTATAACTTTTTCAGGTGGAACAGATGACAACAGTTGCACAATTTCACTACAGAACATTCTTAGCCGGTAACACTCATTCATGCATTGCTATTTATATATTCTTCAATCCAACATGTTTTTGTGCATTTGTGGGTAAATTCACTTAGTTGTGATTTTGTGCAGATTAAAAAGCTGAGGAGTTTGCATCCTGAGTGGATGAGCAGGCGCGGGAAGCAGAACAGATGTCCCTGTCAAGTTATTAAATGGATGACTGCTCTCAAGCAACCAAAGTTATGTGAAATCAGCACACAGGCTGACCATGAACCAAAAGTGAAATGGGTCCACTTGCAGTCACTGACAGACAAGTATTGGTCTCAAGGTCATCCAACTCACACAATGACATTATGCAGTATAGGGCTTCCGATCTGCTGGAATTCTACGGATCCCAATGGAAGACCTTGCCTGTACATACAGTGAAAATACAAAGAAGCGTATGCCACATGTTTTATTTGGAGATCAGTGCCCATCATGCAGTATGCTTCTGGGACTTGTATAGGTGAATACAATGTAAGCCACGTTGAGTAGGTTATCTATCAAAAAAATGGCATAGACTGAAGGGGACTCTGGTCATTACATTGTAAACATAGGACTAACCTTGCACACTGCCTCTTCGGGATGGTGGACATACTTTATAACATGGACCGTGCCATCTTGGGTGATCTAACTGCAAGCACTCACAATCTCTATGCAGCTTTCAGCAGTACAGTAGAAAAAGCATGGGACAAGATTCACTTCATCCAATGGAAGTTATTTTTGCTAACTAATAGTTCTCACCTGAGACACTTTTAAATTATAAAAATTTGATTCTGTGACGTTTGGCACTGCCAGAGCGGTCAGCTTGAAAAGTTAACTGTGGGCTGTTGTCTTGGTCCCGTCACAGCCCACTGGACCAAAACAAAGGGCCATCGCCCTTTTAAACAGGCCCAAGCCCCTATTTGGTAGATGAGGCATTACCGTAGGGTTTGTGCCACACTTACACAAAAATTACACCTGTGCACACTGCATGCTTCTGCTGCAATGGTAAAGGCTCTGGGCCTTATTTACAAGCATATTGCTGCCCCCGATGCATCACGTTTTTAGATGCACCAATGGCGCAGTGTGCCTGTGAATATTTACAAGGCTACGTGCAGTCAAACTGCCTGACTTTTTATGGCCTTGTAAATATGGGCTCCTTTCATGCATTACTATGCGTGAAAGGACTGTTCCATGGGTGTTGCTGTGGGTGTTCCCAAACAACATCCATGGAACCTGACACATTCCCAGATTTAGTTCTGTAAACCTCGGAAAGTGTCAGAATCCTATGCCTCCCAGGGGGAGGCATAGGAGTGGTGCAACGAGTAGAAATACTTTTATTTCTCCTCGTTTTTTGCATTCTGCAGCACACATAGAAGGAGCAAGACGCCGTTAATTAATATTGTGCTGGAAGGTGTCTCTTTCTGCACAACAACAATCATCCCTGCAACGCAGACCCAGTTGCATCATGGTGCAAGGGAGTCTGTGTTGGCGCACAGCTGCTGTTCAGTATCTTGTAGATAAAGGTGCATTCCTGCTCTTTTATAATGATGCAGAGCTTCACACCAGGAAGACTTGCTGCGCTGCTGGGCATCAAAATATAGTAAATTAGGCCCACTGTTTCCGACTATGAAGCAGAGTGTGCATTATAGAAAATAAAAAGAAAGAGGGCTTTAATTCACTCTTTAAGTGCAGCATGTGAGTGGACTCTTGTATATAAAAGTCAGTTTCCCATGTTCACACCAGCAGAATCAACCAGTCATCAGCATGGAAACAAAAAGCATGGTTGTAAGAATATAGCAAAGCACATTTCTCATCTTCTGGAAAATGACTTCTGTCCAGACTTTCCTCATTCTATATTACTGGATTGGGTCACATATCTATCTTGTTGTAAGGTACGAGTTTCACCCAGAAAGGTGAATTGATTGACACCTGCACGCACCATTGCATAAAAAGAGATCCCAGTACATGCAACAGGCTTGGCTCCAGGATTTAGGATACAGATGGTCATGAAGAAGAATGGGTCGGCATAAAGATGAATGGAGTTGCCCAAAGTCTCCCAGGAGTCTGAAAGCTAGAGCTGGGCATGCTGAATGGTCTTGTATGAACGTGAGCTGATTACCATACTTACAGAGATGTTCTGTCGACTCTTTCTAGCTGCATATTTCTAGCAGTTTAATTAATGGGCTTGCCCTCTGCTGCTCTCTATACCTCACCCTCCTTACTCTTTGTCTCACCCTCCTTTCTCCAATTCACCTCTAGATGCCAAAAACCCCAGAGTGACTCCAGGGACTAGTTGGCTGGCCTCCTAATCTAAGGCCTTAGGGACACAACAGGCGTTCAACAACCTTGCACCTGCAGCTGGACTCTGCCTTCTGTTAGTCCACCCTTCCAAGAGGTGCCACCCCAGTCTTAGACCGTTGGAAGTGGGCTTAAAGCTTCTGTCAGCCTCAGTGATCCAGCTAAATTGACACATTTCCTCTGCTGTGCAGCACTACACCAATCAAAACCAACACATCGTCTCTGCTGCCTGGATTGAACCGTTTGCAATGACCTGAATTGCATCGCAGCCCATGGTAATCACCACTGTGCGACTCAACCTTGGCACAGGCTCTTACATACTTCATCAAAGTCAGCCTCGACAACGACACCGGACAACGCATCACAGCCTTGCAGTTCTTTTTAACTGGAACATTGCCTCAACTGCACCCAGACATCCTCTCCACCGGACTTTGCATTGCAAGCCCTCATTGACAGGATCCTTGACAATGTTGCAAGACCTCACACCTGCCTTGCTGCATCTCGGAACTGATGCATAACTTCAGCTGCACGTTGTCTCTTCAACGTGTAAAGGTCAGAACCTCTCTTTTAAATATTAATCAGTCACCACTATAGATGCCTTGTAGTCTACACAGCAGGGAGCATGTTTACATTCTCCGAGTGACTAGCAGCTCCCAAAATCTATTTTTCACTGGGGAGGCCTAGCTGTTCTACGTACAAAAACCAGACTACAGAATAAAATCCTAATACAGTAGCTGCAGAATGGAACTAGCTAAAAAATGTGTAAAAAACTATTTTTAATAGTTCTTAAAAATACAATTCAATGGTTCAGTCATATTTTTTTATTAATATTAAGGAAAAGTAACTTTTAGACAGTTACTTTTCCCTGCCTGAAGTTCTTGGATGTTAATATACATTTGTTCTTGAACTTCTCCCAGTCCATGATTGGCATTTGAATAGAGATGAATGAGGGGTGAATGTTCTCTCAGGAGCTACACAATAAATCACTGTGATTGACAGGTCAACCTGAATGGTAGAGATGTCTCTTCTGAATCTCAAACTATGCATGGTGGAGCGGTGCTCATCCTATCAAATATGAGTGTGTCAAATCCTGCTTGAATGTTTAATCCTACTTGACATGTCTGCTGGGGTTTACATTGAACACTTGGCACCCTTGAAAGTAAGAAAACAGAATGCCAATACAATTCCTATATATCTATTGTCTGGTTGCTGGAAAACCTTGCTTCTGTCCTACCAGACTTATGTTTCTGGGTTTTACATATAATACCTTGGATGCACTTGAAGGGAAGGAAACAGCATGCCAAAACAATTGTTGTGTATCCACTGTCTGTTTGCTGAAAAGCCCTGCTTTTGTTTTACCAGACTCTTGTCTCTGGGTTTTCTAAATAACATTTAGGGTGCATTTGAAAGGAGGCAAACAAGATTCCAAAACAATTCTTGTGTATCCACTGTTTAGTTGCTGGAAAATCCTACTTTTTCCCACCAGACCTCTGTCACTGGGTTTATTGGAGGTACAGTGGCTGCCTCAAACTAGATTTTAGAGGGCACTAGGATTAACACAGTGCACTCCCCACACACACTAACCTAGCCTTCAGAGCCCAGGCTTAGTACAACTAAAGACTTTTGCCATCTTGAAAATGCTTACAGAGAGTAGAGTTGGACCCGGGAGCTTTTACTCCATTGGTTAGGGCATGCCCAGAAGTCATTTCCACCCTTCCCACATGGCATATCCTTGCACACACTTTAGAACACTCCTGAGCCTGAAAAAGAACAGAACAGAAGCTGAGTGGACCTGCTGTCTGCAACTTGAGAGGAGACCTGAAGGACTGCACGTACTCCCTCTTGTACCCAGGCCAAAGAAGTAGACTCCAGGGTTCAAAAGGCTGACATCCTGACATCCTGTTCAAGCTACAGGTATGCAACAAGCTAACAAAAAAAGCCTTTTATGCAACTTCCCAGCTGACCTGTGGCATCTGGACCTGGACTGGACTGGACCCTGCTGTTGACTTCTGCCTGACAGTCGGTGAGTCTTTAAATACCTCTGCTGAGATCTTGGGGGACTTTAGAAGTCTACTTCTGAGCCAGATATGAATAAAGGACTAACGAATAAGTTATCAACACCTCAGATTGCACCTAGATCTTGGTCTACTGAGACCAGTGACTATAATTGGTGCTCGGTGCTTTTTGGCATTTTTTCTAATTAAACGTTTGAAAATTGACATTTCTGGTTCCCTTTATTTATTTTTTGCCATTTGTGTGTCATTTTGTTTATTAATGTGTACTCTGTTGTTTTATTCAGTTTGAGAATTCTATTGTTTTGCATTTTTGAGTTTATTTCTGTTTTGGTACTGCATACATATGTTACACATTGCCCTAAGTTAATCCTGTCTGCTCTGTGCCATAAGTATCAGGGGACCCCAAATATCAATCCTGTTACTTACATTGGTGTTCAGCAGTGGGTTCCATTACCACATGGTGATTTAAATTAAAATCTAACATCCAATTTAAACCTACAGCAAAAATTAACTTTTTGGACTTCGAAATTGGCTTTTGATTTCTGATTGGTAATTTTAGATTTTTCTTAAATGTATTCCTGTCCTCAATTTTCTGACTGGAATTTTTTGCAAGCATGGAGGTAGACCTGAGCAACATGGAGAACCCCAGTATGACAGGGCTGTGAAAGATGTGGGCTGAAGGTGAGCTGAGAGTCCAAGAAGGAGAACTATCATACAGGCCTCAGAGCATGGGAGAATGTATGCATGCTACACTCTATCTCACAGAAGCATGAGGAGGAGATGGAGGTGGAAAATAAAGATGACAATGAAGAGGTTCTAGTGTCAGAGAAGTGTGTTCAAAAGCAGAGCCTCATCTGCATTGTCCAGAGCAGGGAACAGTATGTCAGCCCACAGTTTGTACCAATTGACTGGTGGACAGACAAGCAGAGAGGGCCTTGAAATTGTGGCAGGATACCATAACCTTAGAGGAGAAAAGGGTGGCTTGGCTGTTGAGGAGAAAAAAGCAGCATCAACAACTGTAGCTCTGGTAAAGAAGTTAATATGGACCTCAAAGGCAAGAAGGCTTGTTGGCCCATGAGAGGAGTCAGTGCAAGATGGATTTGAGGTCCCAGAGGGCCTCTTGCTCCAATGATGATGGTGGCAATGAAATAGAAGTGATTAGGAGAGATACATGTGTCCACATACCCAAAGACCTGGTACCTAGTTATGTGGTGGGTAACAACATAGATAAGTGGTTTGCTACTCATGAGATGGCCCTACGTATGCCTAGAGTTCCAGAGGAGGAGTGGGGGCCAGTCCGTAGAAGCACAGGCCCAATGAAGTGAAGGATACCTTTTAGGCCCTGGACGTTGCTGACCAGATGAAGTATGCCTCCTTGAAGGAAGCCCTTATCACTAAATTTGGTCAGACCCCTAAGGAATATTCCCTAAAGTTCAGAGATAGCCAGAAGGGTCACACCAGTCATAGGTGGATTTTGTCAATTCTCATAGTAAGTCACTGGATGGTTGGGTGACGAGCAGCAAAGTAAATGATTCTGATGGGCTGTAACATTTGATGATAAAAGAGCACATTTTAAATGATTGTTTCACAGCCTGCACCTGATATACACTGAGTTCACTGTGCTCAGAGACCTTGGGAAGGAAGTTCACCTATGGATCAGCACCAGAGTGTGTATATGCATGCCGTTGGTCGCAACTTGCTGCCCAGTATGATTTTCTAGATTCCCAGGCATCTGACCATCATGTGTGGGATTGCTTTTAAAAAAGCAATCTTTTTTTTTTTACATGCAGCCTGTTAAAAGTTTAAAGGGATGCATTAAAAAAATTGAAAAAACATACAACCATTTTTTAGGATTAGGCAGTGGTCCCAAGTAGGGGTGGGCGGAATTTGCGAAAGCGACTTTCGCAAATTATCGCGAAAATGTTAAAAATCTCCGCAAACAAGCAGAAATATCGCGAAGATGCGGAAGTTTTTTTCCCGCCCGTTCGCGATATTTTCTGCATGGTTGCGGGTCGCTAACTTACCCCTGCGGTTGCTCGTGGGCGCGGCCATCTTGTTTTCAGTTGTCTCGCGGTGCATGATCGCGAGAAGAAAGACGTGATCGCGCGACGCATGACGTCACTGCGGACGCGAACTGTCGCGAGACAGCGCAAATGGCTAAAACAATACAACATCTCATGGAGAACGCGACCAGATCGGGAAAACTTGTCGGCGAACGCGGGGATTCAGGTAAGGCGATCGCGCGCGTGCGAGAATGTATTATTTTACAGCGCGAGCAAGAACCAAATTATCTCAAAGCTGCGGAATGCGGAAATTTTGACATTTCCGCGCTCTCCGCGGAACGCGGAAATGCCAAATTATCGCAAATTCCACGAACGGAACGGAAATTTTGCCCAGGCCTAGTCCCAAGGACCCCTGCCTGCTATTAAAAATGTTTTTCTCCACATTTACATAGGGGAAGATACGCAGGAGTGATCACAGGTTCTCCTCTAGAGATGGAAAGGGAAGGCTAGTAGTATACAAGAAAGTTCCAAAAATGGCCACAAAGGAGTTTTGCGGTGAAGGATTTCCATATTTCTTCAGAGCACAGGAGGGGAGGTTTTGATGGGAAGAAGCCCAGGACAGCCTTTCATCTGCCTGGTGTTATTAATGTCTTCAACCAGGGCAGAAAAAGGGGGTCTATATGTCCCAAGAAGGCACCCACAGGTGGGACCTCTGCATGAGTGGCCAATGTTGCCCTGAGGTTGGTTATTTCCAGGAGGTGAGGGTAGAGCATGACCTAGTATCCCTTAGTTGGTAATGGACCCAGAAAGTGAACTGGTGATCCCTAAGGGTAGTAGGTAACACTCCAGGAAGTTGGAATGAATGGGGTACCTGTCACTACTCTGCAGCATGCCTGGGCCAGCCAGACCAAGGAGTTAGCCGGACCGATTTCACCAGAATAGTAGGTGCCAGGACAGGTTTTCAGAGTGACGATTGTCCTTTGGACATAAAGATTTCTGCCCTATGTCCCTGGTAGCCCTAGAATTGGAAGGGGTACTTTCCCAAAAGAAGGTTCTAGTCAGTCCCCAGATGCCCATTGACTGCATCCCTGGCGATAAACTTCCCCTGGCAAGAAGAATGCTGGGAGGGGAGGTCATCCAGTGTGTCTTGAAAATATAGATTCCTGGGGTTACTGCGTCAACAGTGGGCGCATGACCCAGACAAAGAGTAAGGGGTACGAGGTGGATGCTGTCCACAGTGGGTGGACCAGTAGGTCAGGGGTTACCTTCTCTTATAGGAGAGCACTTCAAGATTGACACTGGTGAGGTCACTTCTGACCAGGAGGGGTTGCTTGACCAGGCACAGAGACAGAAGACAGGAAACCTGTGCCAGTCAGACCTCTATATGACATTGTCACAGCGGCTCACCCTTGAAGGGGACTGTGTGTCCACCCGAGAAATCTTGGACTGCCAGGCAGCTGTTCAGTTGCAGAATACAGACTCTGAACTGCAAGGCATCTACAGGGTATCACTCCTGAGACGGTGAAACAAAGAGTGGAAGGAGGGTGTCTAGCACCTAAGAGTGCATCCACCACTCTGAGAAACATAAGAGGCCAGAGAGCCCATGGGAGCAAGTGGATGACTCCTTGCCAGCCCCACAGCTGAGAGTGATGATAACTCAAGGCCCCAGATTGGAGTGCCCACCTTGTAGTGCCAGGCCAAGGGCCTTGTCCATGACACTGACAACTGTCAGTGGCCTCTTTTAGCAGTATTCCCCTGCTATACAAATAATATCCGACCCAGAACCCAAACAGCTAATCTCTTTCCCATGGTTGAGGGTTAAAATCCTCTCACATATGAAGACTACAGGACAAGGGGTATCCTTTTAATACATTTCTCCCACTTTGAAGTGGAAGAAACGTATGGAGTCTTTCTCCTACAGAAGTGTATGGAATTTCCTGCCTTCCTGCCCTGGTCTTAGTCTGTCTGAAGGCACAACAGGCTAGTTTGAAGTCCTTTGTGTGTGAGCTGAGGCAGTGTGTTTGAAGTGCAAGTTTGACAGGTGACAGCTCTAGTCCCCTAGTCAAGTCCTATACCCAGAACCCCTATTGGTGGCTGTGTGGGAGGAATACATAAAAACTGACTACAGAGAGTCATGTGACCCAGGAAACTAGCTGTAGGCATCAAATAGTGGTATTTTCAGAATCCTGACTCGAAATCCAATATTACCATCAAAGAGGGTTCTAAACTGCAAATCCTCAGACACAACATTCCTACTTGCTCCCAAACAAAAGTTATCACTTATTAAATGTAATAAGATAACCCAAAGTTTTTTGTAATTATCTTTATTTAAATTGGATATGGTTTTAAAGAATCTATCATAATCACGTAATCAATGTCAAATTATAAAAAAGACACAGATCATTGCGCAGGGATAGCGGAGTAGAAATAAATTACGCAATCTTAAATCAGCAATCAAAAACTGTAGACCAGATGTACTTGAGACGTTTATACCCATTATCAACTTTTAACCTCAAGATAGCTGCCTCAAGCTTGGATACCTGAAAAAAAGTGCCAACCACTAACATAACCTGGGAGGTGTGGAGATAATCCATTTCCTTGCAATGCACAGAGGACCAGGTATAATTGCAATAGAAATAATAGTGGATAACCTTAGGCTAACATCTTTTTTTTTATGTCAGTATAATTTTCTGAGATAGGAATGCAACTACATAGGACCTATTGGATTCAGAAGAGGGCAACCAGCAAGCATATGCACAATATCCGCTGCTTGCACACAATACTTTGGGCAATAGCACTTCTTGGTAGTATTACTGCTAGTCTTATTAGTATCTACATTTTAGATTTTTTCTAGAGTAGAGTATACAGAGGGTCTTATATTGGTGAAGCTTAAGACTTAAGACTAATTGAAAACAAAGGTGAACTGATTACGCCTGGAGCATCAGAGATAGCTTCTGGTTGAGCAGTTAATGACAAGCCTGCAGCTCCACTTTAATGCAAGATTGACCAAATCATCATCAAGACCACTCATGATTTTGAATAACTCTCTAATCGCTACCTTACCCTGAGTGGTGCAAAAATATCAAAATATCCATGTCATTGGTGGCAGCATTATATATAGGATTAGGTAAATGGTAATCTCGAATTTGAAGATATTAAAAAAATTACTGTTGCAGAAGTTCGTATAATGTTTTCAAAACAGCAACAGTACATAGCTTATACTTATCATATAGTTGACTGACAGTTTTCAAACTGTGGTCATACTATGATCTGGCTACTGACTCATGGAATACAGAAGAGAAATTGGGATTGTCCCAGATAGGAGTAAACAAATGGATCACAGGGACAGAATCCTTAAAACAGATTTCACCACATACTTTACAGATGTCCTTAATAATCTTAAAACACTGCCAGAGAGTCTGCATAAAAGGAACTTCATATCGGCGCCCCCACATCTATTTCATATCCTGGTCAAAAGCCTTTCCAGTATCTAGCAGAATTATTTCAACCCTGCTTTCCATTACCTTGGTCACATCAAAAACTGCAATACTGGCATTGGTGTGACTGGTAGTAGCTCTGCCTGGGATAAATCTGTGTTGCTGTGGTGAAGCAAGATGTTGAATCTTTAGAGCAAGTCGAGCAGCTAATACTTTAGCAAAGATTTTGGCATCAGAATTAATCTACAAAATAGGCCAATAGAACCCTCTTTCCTCCAGCGATTTCGCCTTCTTTCAAAAGACAATATTTTTGTCACTCAAAGAAGCCGGGATTTTTCCGCCATCATCAATGCTAGCCACCACACGCATAAAAGTTGGGACAAGTACCTCCATAAATGTGTTATAAAATTCCAATGGAATAGTATCCTCCCTAGTTTCCTTCCCCAACACGATAGATCTAATAACCACCACAACATCTAGCAGAGTACTGCTGTCCTCTAAAGCTTGTAGCTGAAGGGCCTCAGGTGGGATAAGCTCACCATTTTTAGATATTTGTCTATTTCACACTGCCTTGTGGCTAATATATAGCTGAATAGCTCTTTATAAAAGTCCCTCAATTGATATAGTATAGCTTGTGTACTGTAGTGGCATGTACCCCTCCATCTCTAATGCATTTTTACAAATGTATGTGTCTCTGTTCTGCCATCTGATGCACTAATACTCTCCCATTGTTCTCCCCATATTCATATTGGAGTTCCCTGTTAGACCTGTAGACAGCTAAAACCTTTGTCTTATAACTACAATCCACTATACAATGGTATTCAGCAGTTTCAAGTAAATCCCTTGCTCATCTGGGCTTTTATCTGAAAGTGCTTGGGCATTTTGCCGTTGCAGCTCCTGTACTTCTAGGTGCAGTTTGCACTTCCCATCTTTCTTTAGCTTGTTTGTTAAAGGTGTACCAAACCACATGAGGTTGTGCAGAGCCAAAATTCACCATCATATATTCCCTTAATAAGCTGGTCATCCGAGTTCTGTAATAAGAGTTTGATAGGATTGATCTTGGACACATGAAGCAACACCTTTCCCTACTTACATTCAACAGCTGAAGTATATCAAGTATAAGGTTATGATTCGAAGTAATCTTAGGACACACCTCCATATTTGCTTCTTGAATCAGGCCCAGTGCCATAAGTACCATACCAATTCTAGAATTCTGCTTATGCTTTGGAGAAAAAAAGGTATATCCTGGTCTATTTGGGTTCAAAGTCCCCCGTACATCAACTAGACTGTGCACCTGTGCTATCTCAGAGATAGATTTCCTAATTCTCGCCATATGTGGAAAAGCAGCTCGATATGTCGTATCAATTTTGTAATTCACGATACAGTTAAAGTCACCCATGATTATCAAATCCCTAGACCAGCGTGCAAGCTCAAAGTTCAGCATGTCAAACAAGCTGGGGCATCTGTATTTGGGCCTTACACAATGAACATGGCCTATATCTAACACATTACTATAACCTAGGCAATTAGCCACCTTCCCTTTGAATTGAATGCAGTTTAAGAGTTCTATATTCAAACTATAGGGAGCTGAGTATGGCAAATCCTCTTATAGACACTTGCTGACTAGCACTGGCAATGAAGTCGTAACCCAACTGTTTTAACAATGCCTTACCTTTGTATGAAAGATGAGTTTTCATTTAACAAAGAATCTGTGGTTTATGATTAAATATTGTTTTAAGGGGCGATTCAAGCCCGCCAAATTCCTACACATTACCTTAAACTTAAACCGAATGTGTAACTTTCATCATCAACATTTCCCTCTGGTGTATGCAAGCATAGTTGTACCACACAACTGATGAAACTCCAAAGTGTAATTATGTGACGTTACCAAATTCATTTTATCGTTCTCCCTCGCAAGACTCACCACCAAGCAAAGCCAAAACAAGTTGTCCAAAAGGCATCACACAGAAACCCTGCCCAACAACACCCCCCCACTGTGGCTAATAGGGAAAAAACACAATCCAACCTCCTCAGCTGTATAGCCTTAAAGATGTCCCATAGTGTGACCCAGTCACACCCCATTGCTCTTAAAGAAAAATGTTTTCCTACAAAATAGAAAGAACCCTAAACACTTTGCTAGAGTAATTGAATAAAAGGAGAATTCACTTTTCATAATCACAATTTTCGCAACAGGCATAATAGTCTTTATGGGTCAAGCAGCTTCTCTTGTCACTGCTTACCCCAGGGTTCCTCACTCAGCCCGACACTGTTCAACAGCACGACAGCACGACCTCAACATAATCTCCTATGCCGACGACACTCAGCTGATCCTCTCCCTCACCAAGGACCCCATCACCACCAAAGCCATCCGCCACGAAGGAATGAAGGCCGTCGCCCACTGGATGAAGACCAGCCGAATGAAGCTGAACATGAACAGGTCCTTATCCTCGGCTCCAACACTTCAGCCTGGGACGACTCCTGGTGGCCGACGGCACTGTGGGCAGCCCCGACACCCACCAACCATGCACGCAACCTGGGAATCATCCTCAACTCAACGCTCTCCATGACCAAGCAAGTCAACGCCGTCTCCTCCTCCTGCTTCAACACCATCCGCATGCTCCTCAAGATCTTTAGGTGGATCCCGACAAAAGTCACCCAAGCCCTCGTCAGCAGCAGACTCAACTATGGAAATGCCCTCTACGCAGGAGCCTCGACCAAGCGCATCAAACGACTGCAATGCATCCAAAACGCCTCGGCACGACTGATCCTCGACGTACCACACCACGGCCACATCACCACCACCTGAGAAACCTGCACTGGCTGCCCGTCAACAAGAGGATATCCTTCAAGTTCCTCATCCATGCACACAAGGCACTCCACAAGACCGGCCCAGCCTACCTCAACAAACAGCTTTCCTTCTACATCCCCAACCGCCAGCTCTGCTCCTCCGACCTCGCACACGCCACCCTCCCATGCATCTGAAGAACAACCACCGGTGGGAGGTCCTTTCTCCCACCTCGCAGCCAAGATCTGGAACACCCTCCCACTGAGCCTACGACAGACCCAAAACCTGCTGACCTTCAGGAGGTTACTCAAGACCTGGCTGTTCGATCAGTAGCGCCCCCCCAGCACCTTGAGACCCTCACGGGTATGTAGTGCGCTCTACAAATGTTTGATTGATTGATTGATTGCTTAAAGATTCTAGCAGCATCCCTTTCTATGAAACAAATCCATGTTTGACCATACCGCATGACTTTTAAACGTGCACGCTCTTCAAGGAAGGCGTGAGGCCCAACAGCTTTCAATGGATCAATCATTTACTGCAGCATCCAGCTATGGTCCATTGTAAGCTTACAAAAATCTGAACACACATGAGGCTGAAGTGGTTGGCCGTGCCTTTCTAATATATAGCTTGTCTTATTGAATGTAATAAGTGACCCGCATGTTATCATATGGGAGAGCGAGGCATTGTAATAATGAGAAACAAATGTGAACGTTTTTCACTACCAGGACATAAAAGTACATGTCCACCTTTTTAAATAAATTGTACCCTGTCCTATGGGCTGTGTAAGACTTACCCTAAGGGTGACTTATATGTATTAAAAAGGAAGGTTTATGCCTTGCAAAAAGTTTATTTTACTAAGTCAAGATGGGAGTTTAAAACTGCACAAAGTGGCTGTAATGGAAGGCCTGACACATGCTTAAAATGGTTACTTAAGAGGGTGGCACAATTAGTGCAGCAAGCCCACTAATCTCATTTAATTTACAAGCCCTAGGTAAATGTAGTACCACTTTAAGGTAAAGTGTTCAGGGCCCTAAAGTCAACACAAAGAGGTTCAGAAAACAGGAAGGGTGAATGCAAAAAGTTTGGTGCTGACCCTGCGGAGAGCACCATGTCCAACAGCACCATGTCCAACAGCACCATCTATTTTCCACTGAGTAGAGATAAAATACGAGTTAGGAATGTCACCTGTCTCCGCATAGAACCTTTATTAATCAGAGTGCCACAGTTAAATGTTAAACAGGTGTTCCCTTTTTCATATCTTTTTATACATCTTCTCATACTGATTAACGTTCGGAATATTCTCCAGATTTTTTGCCTTTTCTGTGCGAACACCTCTACAGTGCAAGTGGTTGTTGTCTTCTGGCACCTGCATAGAATATAAACACAGTCCTGGAGAATATTTCAAAGCACCTGCATTCTTGTTTGGATAATTTCATAACATGCTGTGAGCAGCCCAACTTGCTGGTCAAAACACACTGCCTCAGCTCACACACAAAGGTCTTCACACCTGCCTATTGTGCCTGCAGACAGACTGGGACCAGGGCAGGAAGGCAGGTAATTTTAGAAACTTTCCATGGTGGGGTAGCCTGCAGAACATTATCCAATTTTAAATTAGGCACCAGGGAAAAAAGGGAACCCTCAGACCCCCTCTTCAGTACAGTCCTGGACCTGCGTCTATTACAGAAACATTACAGCTCTTCTGACAGAGGACTGCCCTGGTACTTGATGCTTTCCCTGATATCTGAGAATGAAGGTTGAACCTGCACCCTTCATCCTTGTCTCAGAGGACTGCCTTCCACAGTGGCCTGCTGGGTACTTAAAAACACTGCTTTTCCGAACAAAGGAGGACTGCTCTGCTGCATGAAAGCCTTCTCTGAGCCTCCAGAGGTCTGCCATGCCCGTCTACTTGAACCCAGGACTTCCATAGTGACTCCACCTCCCTCAGCCAGAACCCTTCTACCAACACGACGGACCCCAATGAAGCAGCCCGCAACCTAACACAGTGGCTCACCATCTGCGCCAATGACCTTGCTCCGCTGAAGAATCCTCCCAGAAGACCCTGCAGCAAGAAAGTCTCATGGTTCACCAGCGACCTCAAAAACACCAGGAAAACCTGCCGTACCCTCGAAAAAACCTGGCGCCACGACCAATCAACAGAAAACATGACAGCCCTCAAGAACGCCGTCCGCGAACACTACCGGCTGATCCGAGCCACCAAAATGACAGCATTCAGAGAACGACTAGACAACAACGCCCACAACAGCAAGGAACTCTTCAGCATCGTCAAAGAGCTCTCCAATACCAAAGCCTGCAACAACGACATCACACCCTCGCAAGACCTCTGCGACTCATTCGCCTCGTTCTTCCACCACAAGATTGCCGACATACACAACAGCTTCGGTGCACAGACCACGCACCCAACCACCGAACCAGCACCCCCCACCACCAACCTCTGCACCTGGACCTCGGTCAGCACCGAAGACACCACCCGCGTGATGAACACCATCCACTCCGGATTCCCAACCGACCCATGTCCACACCACATCTTCCACAAAGCCGACTCCATCATCGCACCCCAACTCCGGGACATCATTAACAGCTCCTTCGCATCCGCCACCTTCCCGGAGAGCTGGAAACATGCCGAGCTCAGCGCCCTCCTTAAGAAGCCCACTGCTGACCCCACGGACCTCAAGAACTTCCGCCCCATCTCGCTCATCCCTTTTCCTGCCAAAGTCATCGAGAAGACCGTCAACAAACAACTCACCGCCTTCCTCGAGACAAACGGCTCCCTCGACCCCTCGCAATCCGGTTTCCGAGCAAACCACAGTACCGAGACCGCCCTCATCGCAGCCACTGACGACATCAGGTCCCTGCTCGACAACGGGGTAACAGCTGCCCTCATCCTCCTGGATGTCTCTGCAGCCTTCGACACTGTATGCCACCGCACACTGACACAGCGCCTCAGCAACACCGGAATCAAAGGGAAGGCCCTGGACTGGATCATCTCGTTCCTCGCCGGAAGAACCCAGAGAGTCTGCCTCCCCCCCTTCCGATCCTCGGCCACCGAAGTCATCTGCGGCGTTCCTCAAGGATCCTCGCTCAGCCCCACCCTCTTTAATGTCTACATGAGCCCCCTCGCAGCCATCGCACGCCAACACAACCTCAACATCATCTCCTACGCCTACGACACTCAGCTTATCCTCTCCCTCACCAACGACCCCGCCACCCCCAGAGCCAGCCTCCAGGAAGGAATGAAAGACGTCACCGAATGGATGAAGCTCAGCCGTCTGAAACTGAAATCAGACAAGATGGAAGTCCTCATCCTAGGACCATCCCCGTCCGCCTGGGATGACTCCTGGTGGCCCCCTGCACTGGGCACCACCCCCAAGACTACTGACCACGCACGCAACCTGGGCTTCATCCTGGACTCCTCCCTCACGATGACCAAGCAAGTCAATGCCGTCTCGTCATCCTGCTTCAACACCCTACGCATGCTCCGTAAGATCTTCAGGTGGATCCCCACAGAAACCAGGAAGACGGTCACCCAAGCCCTCGTTACCAGCCGACTGGACTACGGGAACACCCTTTACGCTGGAACCACAGCCAGACTCCTGAAAAGACTCCAGCGCATACAGATTGCCTCTGCACGACTCATCCTAGACATCCCGCGTCACAGCCACATCTCTGCCCACCTGAGAGACCTGCACTGGCTACCCATCAGCAAGAGGATCACGTTCAGACTCCTCACCCACGCACACAATGCTCTCCACGACCAGGGCCCAAAATACCTCAACAGCCGTCTCACATTCTACACACCCACCCGCCAGCTCTGATCGGCCAACCTCGCCCTCGCCACCGTCCCACGAATCCGCAGAGCCACCGCCGGAGGAAGATCCTTCTCCTACCTCGCTGCCAAGACATGGAACTCCCTCCCCACCCACCTACGGCTGACCCAGGACCATCTCTCCTTCAGGAAACAACTCAAGACCTGGCTGTTCGAGCAGTAGCGGCTCCCCCTTCCCCCAAGCGCCTTGAGACCCTTACGGGTGAGTAGCGCGCTCTACAAATGTGATGATTGATTGATTGATTGATTGGTTCTCCTCCACTGCAGCAATCCTGTTCAGCAGCACCTTGCAGATAGTGGTTGTGGTTGGTGGGAGGACTGTAACTGGAGACAGACATATGATGTCACATGAGGGATGCACTCAGCTAAATTATGACAATTGTGAGATTGATCAACAAGGTACATTATGCTAGTTGTCTGGGATTGGTTGTAAAACTGTTCTCACTTCTCAGTTAATTGCATCATGATTGCAACAGACTATGCTTCTGCTCTGCCTCTTGGTTCACGCCTCATGGAATGTACCTTCTCCTTGACTTTAGAGTATCAACATTTACTGTTTAACAATAATACTCAGACCTTCTCATCTTCGTCTGCATGAAAATTCCATAACACTCCTGCTCACCTTATCGGACCAGTTCAGCCAGGTACCCAAGATGGACATTTCAAGAAGAATGCAGATGCACCGCCCAATTTGGCATTTATATACAGTTTCATTCTTCTTTTAATAATCATAATTTTTAGAACTGTGTGGGTTCACTCCTCTATAATTTGTATGTTTCAAATCTAGATGACAGAACATTTAGATAATAATAACTTGGATCTCTGCGGCTGAAGGACTGCTTACAATGCATTTAACTGAACTGTGTAATTCCTTAATTTCCTTCCAAAACAAATTTGATTATGATGATGCGCCACTCATCGACCTGATGAATATTGGTATAACCATTTGTTCGTGATAATTCTATGTTCTCTACAGACATAGTGGAGTGACAAACTCCTTGTTTTATTAGACTGCCAAAGTTCATCGTAAGACTCTGTGGGAAGTGGTCTCTCATTGCTAAATCATGAATTTTAAAATCAGTTACTAATGCCGAATAGCGGTTAGGGAACAGGATAAAATCAATAACACTTTTACCCATACCACCATCGTAAGTACATGGTACCATAACTGGTCTAATCCCGAATTTGGTACTAAAACCCAGATCATATTTGCAGATGAGTTGGTTAAGTTTTTCACTGTATTCTGAGGGGGATATTCTCAAGAATGTGTGATAACCATCGCAAATTTAGCTTAATGCAACTTTGCATATCGCAGTCCATCGCGAGAAAATAACACTGTCTTAACGTCCAATTCCCAACCCGGCGGCACCATGCAATAGCAGCACGATTTTGCGCCAAATGACCGCGTAAAAACCAATGCGATACCCCAAAGCCACAAGCCTGCAATTCCCGCACGTCATGCAGGAAAATGCACTATAAAAGCAAAACAAAAAATACACCAAAACCAATTCAAACTGCGTGTCACCATGGATGCACCCAGACCGAGTGCAGAGGACAAGCCGAACTCCACAAGCCCCACGGAGGACCAGAATGGAACCCCGTGTTAGGGGAAGGGCAAGGAGAAGAGGAAGAGGTACACAGGGTTCAGTCCTCAGGAAGACCGGCTCATCGTCTCGGAGTTGATAGAACACCATCATCAACTGTTCGTCACCTCCACTGCGGCACTGGCAACACAAGCGGCAATATGGCAGTCCATCGTCACCAACGTCAATGCAGTCGGAGTGTCGAGGAGGTCAATGGAGGAGGTGAAGAGGCGCTGGCATGAACTGCACAGCCAAACCAAGGAGAAACTCACTGCCAACAGGAAGGCAGCAAAGGCGACTGGAGATGGGAGTCCTGTACCACAGGAGGAGCTGGAAGAGCTGGAGGAAATGGTGGCCACAGTCATCAGTGTGGAGACAGTGGCAGGAGTTGGGGGCCTGGACACAGCTCGAAATGACCTGACCCAAAAGCAACAGGGTGAGTAACCACCAGTGACTGGGGAACGGGGAAGGTGGGCACAATGGCACACATGCACAAACATGTGTAGCACACTGCACACGCACAATGCCTATGGAACATGTCCCTGATACACTTGCAACACTGCATCATACATACAAACACCAAGTAGGCCCCCGTCCACCATATGCACATATGGGCCCCCTCCAATTCGCCAACGACACAACCAAGCCATGTACATGTGATAAATCCCAAAAAGCAGCAGCTCTGTGAGCCACATAGACTATGCAAGTGACACTGCATGACCGATAGCATGGCAGCAGCCTAAATACATGACATGGTGCACGATTCGACCTGGATGTGGCCCAGTGCGGATCACATCCATAAAGGAGCAGGTCACACTCTGACATATCCACGTGCACCCACAACCCATGCCGTCCAATACACGCAGCAGACGAACAATGCACAAGGCCACAAAATCTGTCCAAGAGCACATATGACCCAAGTCGCAAATATTTCAGCCCCCAAAAAGCACACAATTCAAAGGCACACCACCTCAAAGGGATAAGGGTATACGAAATCAGAGCTGCAGGGGTGTGTGCTGCACCCACAATGCAGCACACACACATAGCAATCACAGAACATCAGCAATGACGGCAATGTGGTATAAAGTGCAACACCTACACCACAGGACAGAGGACACAACAGGTTCCGTTTGTGCGTAGTAACTGTCCACTCACATCTGGCATTGCCTGACACTGTGTGACTGATGATAATGTACGGATACTACCAAACATCTGTCATGTGGTCAAAAATCCCACTGTCTGCCATCAAATAGCCAGCTCCACCAAAACAGTCACAATGTGCATTGTCATGCAGTCTGTATGTAAACATCAGCAAAGCGTCAACATACATGGGAACCTCTGTTAACCTGCATCTCCCCTTAACATTACAGAGGGACAATCAACAGTTAATGCAGAGCAGACCACAAATCCCATCAGTGATGATGTAGAGGACAACCTGCACATATGTCAAGACACCCTCCAACAGATAATGGACAGCCTCCGCACCCAATCCCCAGGAGCAAGGCAGGCCAGCTACCTCAAGGTGACCCCACCACCTGCACAGACCAATCAGCAGGAAGCACACACCACCACGCCTGTCTCCCAGGACCCCTACGAACAATACATGGAATTTCAAAGCCGTGTGTTGGGTTGCCAGGTGGAGTTGGCTGATCAGCTGCGGGTGTGTTTCAAGCTCGTAGCAGCCAAACTCGATGCCATACATGGGCGCCTGAGTCCCATCAGGGACCACGTACAGTCCCTAATGGACACCCCCTGTTCGCACCATGCTCACCGATAATCCTTGGCTGACCTCTCTG
The DNA here is from genome assembly GCF_964204655.1 of Triturus cristatus. NCBI lineage: Eukaryota > Metazoa > Chordata > Amphibia > Caudata > Salamandridae > Triturus > Triturus cristatus. Next base: position 303,029,298 of record NC_140589.1, read on the forward strand.
GGGTGATTACTTGGATACAAGACATGTCTAGTCAGACAGGCACCAGCGATGACAGCACAGAGTAGGCACAGGTGCGAAGGACAATGGAGACCATGGAGCAGATGCAGGCTGGAAGTATGGCTGCCACGGCTGAACACCAGCGAGATGTAGCTGGGATCTTCCATGCCCTGCAGTTAATTATCTTGCCATTGCTGCCACTGAGCCAGTCCCAGATAACTGCAGCGGGAACTTCAACACACACATCTCCGACCCCTGATGTATCGGTGGTACACAGTGATGCAGCCCCATCAACTTCGCACCCTGATGTGTTAGTGGCACACAGTGATGCAGCCATTACACCGGACACACCGGACACAGGAGAAGTATCAGAGGAGTAAGATGTGAATGGTAATTACTGTGTGAGGAAGGAGGTAGTAGCATCCATCACCGCCAGATGGCCTGTCCCTGCCTGGTTCTGCCCTATGCATCATGCCCTGGGACAACATCTTCCACTGACCCCCAGAACACTCTGGGACATCCACCCAGACCCCGACATGGACTGCCATATCTTCACTGCTTGACAATTACACAGCAATCCTGCTGCGGACTGCACTCTCCCTCTTCCAAATCACTTTTCAATCCCAAAAGGACCCTGGTTGGCTTCCATGTTATGTGGGCTTGGATGGCCATGTACAGCTCCAGCTCTGTCATTCACCAGAATGTGAATAAAACATTCGAAATCACACAGATGTGTCATGACTATGTTCAATCACGTATGAAAGTATGGCTGGATGTAGAGACTATGATTGCACAAGAAGGTACACCCTGGTGAACGACATCAATGCGCATGTTTATTCCTGAGATACATGGCCAATTGGATGACTGTGAAGGTGAGTACTAGCTTTGTCCCCATTGCACATTAACAACAATGTCACAACCCCCCAACATAGGCACACGTCCATGTATTGAATAGGGCTGTGTGTAGGAATGACCAAATCGGTAGCAGGCCAGAAGTGGTGTCCTACATCACATGTGACAACAGAACTTCACTTCGCATACCTACTCACACACATCTGTGTCGACATATTCTGTTATGATTTATGACATTGCTCCACATGGTCAGAGGTTGGATACCATACTCACATTGCTGAAGACACGTAAGTGCACAGGTCTGCCAGCAATTATCGCAAAACAATGTCTGGCTCACAGAGGTGGAGCTGTCAAAAGGGACCTACCCCCATTGTACATGCATCAGTCAGTCCCTCCCTGTGTAGGGACGATGCTCATTGTGGCACACAAGTGGTCAATCTAATCAGCACTCATCACAGTTAGACACCAGTGATGTTGCGTAGACTTTATTGTCATGTGCGTGTCATTACGGACAAGGCAATGGCCACAACATGCAGGGACATGCTTAAGACACTTACATGCAGCATGGGAATATGTCGAGGTGCAGGAAATGGGGAGACAGAAATGAACACCAATCATTACGGATGGCAACGGTCACCTTGCCGGACGAGTCATGTGTCGTTTGGCGTCTGCCCATTGCCCCATGTGAGGGGGCATGACTTACAGCCCATAGGGTCTGCATAGTGTTCTGCCATCGGACTGCACCAACTGTCTGCTCTGCTGACAGTGATCAGGTGAAAGGGTCCGACAAGGTCACATGTCGTGCTACATTGCCATGTGTTTACTCTCCCTCAGCAGTGTTTCCGAATTGGTAAAGTTGCCAAACGACGCTGTGCTGCTCCGATCATGGAACTGCATCACCTTGCACAGGTGTGTGTACACACGCGTAGTTCCACGCACATGCATTCAGAGTCCAGACAAAGGCAGACATGTCCTCTGTTGTGGCGGGATATGTGAGCATTCCCCACGATCCAACAAGGTGTTGGGACCTGTGCTGTGGGTGACAATCCGATGTAGGCTGCAGGAATGTGGTTACTCATCCATGAATGCCAGCGCAGCTTCATGTGCAATGTGTTCCAATAGTATGTTGCTGTGGGGTTCAAGGAACACCAGGGTGAGCCAATCCATTAACCGGTCCAGGCAGATGTGCTCAGTCCACGCCATTTTCCCAATCAGCAACACAGCCCAATAGGGGAGCGCCTCAATGTGGTCACTGCACACGAGGAGTTGTGCAATCTCCCATGCGCAATTGCCAGCACATACGCCAAAGATCAGTGCATTCCATGCATGGCTATCCTGGTGACACTCCGAATCGTGGGCCAACAGGTGACTCACTGTCAGGTCATAGTTCAATTCAGCTACCGTTGCTTTGGATAGGCAGACCTCCATGGGCCACTCGAATGTGCATGATCGACAGTGGAATCAGGGCTGGATGCAGGTGACGTAGGCAAGACGGAAACTCAGACGGAAACTGATTCGCAACACTGCCATTGGCAGGGATCCCAACAGATGCAGCATTCGTGCACGGTACAGTTCCACATGACAGGGGTTGTGCATGCGCCTGGGAATGCCTGCCATTGCATTTGTTGGTCTCGTGGCACCGGCACTCCTCAGACCGGCAGAGGTTCGGTGGACGGTATGCCACAGCTCTGGACAATGAGTCGTATGTGTGTGCAATGTTTGGACATTTGGGTAGTTTTTAACCAATGTGTCAAGGGCATCTCTTGCAGGTGTAGGTCGTGCAGGGACAAGTGTGTGTGGGGTGTGGGCACGTTGGGGTTTCATTAGCGCAGTTTGTGGTGTGGGAGTCGTCGGAGGCTGGTATGGTATCTCACGCAGGGTGTGCCAGCCCCATTCAGGACCAAGGTCGGGGGTTTGGTTGGCCTTCAGCCTTGTGTGTTGAGACAAAGGAACTTTCATTCCTTATTTTAGTTTGACTACTGCTTGCATTTCTTAAATGTGATGCGGACTTCGCGCTGACTTTGATGTCAGGCCTGTGATTTGGGGTGCACAGATTTCGAGACACACGCAGCTGTTGGCATGTTTGCATGAGCCAAAGGCCCGATTGGCCTTGCGCTCCTTGATCAGTCTCTCTCTTTCTTTCTCTCTCTCTCTCTTTATCTGTCTCCCTGTCCTTTGATGAGTGCCTGACACACCTTCTTATCTTGGATATTGTCTTGCAGGCTGTGAGTCACAGATTGTTCAGGGATGCCCCGCCATGACTCTTCAAAATAGTTGTTTGGTGACAAATTAGGATTTGACATTTTGTTTGGTCTTTCAATGGTGAATGTATGAATCAGGATTTCAGTGCTCACATGTATGTTGATTGTTGCAATTGTGCGACATCAGGCGGGTGCTTTTGTTCATGTTTTTGTGCCGTTGGTGCGCAGTGTCTTGGTCCGGGGAGGTGGGGGTGCCCGGGTGGGGCAGCGGGAGGGGTGTGGTGTGGTCATGGGGGTGGTGGCAGTGGGTGTTGTGGCCCTCTTGGGTGTCCGGGCCGCATGTTCAGTGGCTCCATGGCATCTATTGTTCTTCAGGTGTGGCTCTGGGCTGGGATCCCTTTTCTGTTGCAGGCTGTCGTGCGACTTTGCACCAGGTCAGAGCAGGTGTTAATTTCCTGCTGCTAGCGCACCATATCGCATGTTTTGTGGACTTATTGCCGAACTGGCTGGTCGTTGAGAATGTTGCGGTGTGGTGTTGACGCGGCTTTTTGCATGGGAACGCCTACTCTGCATCTCATTAGAGATAGTTGTCGGGGTCACCTGTGGCGATGTTTTTTGTGGCTGCTATCGCAGGTAAACTGGTGCTATGGCTGTTAGCACCGGCTTGTAAATGGAGTGATAAATTTATCAAAACTTTGGCTGCGATATGCCCCTGAGTGTAGAAAATGCGTAAGGTCATCGTTTGTTGGAGAGGTAAGACCACAGACCATGCTCGATGACATTCTATACAAATTGATACTAAAATCTCCCCCACACCAACGTTTTGTCCCCTTTCTGCTTGTCAAATAGAGCTTCAAGATTAGCATTAAGTTGATCCAGGATATGCAAGATGTCGGAATCATAGGCATTATTGTAAAAGTTAACTAGAATCAGAGGTATAAAGCCTGAAAGTTCGATAGAGACAATTTGATAAAAATTATTAGCAGGTTTTGCGATTACAGTAGAGGAAGTTAAGTCATTTGACACATAGATGCATATATATCCCCCTTAGATCTACCATGTCTCGATGGAACAGCTGATAGATTAAATGTTTTTATATCCATTGAAATGGATTGGTTCCATGACCCAAATTTCCTGTAAACAAAAAATGTAACGGAGGCCTATAAAAAAATACCAAACGGTACTACTGAAATCTGATTTGGAAATGTCATCTTTGAATTTATACTTCCCAATGTTCATTCTAACTAGTGCTGGGGATTTAAAAGTAAGCACAACACAATCACCATAAAACACCTCAGGGCCCGGCCAACCCATTATACCGATCTCGACATCCTAAAATCATCAAAGAGAGCTTCCCCCATCCTGACCCTGGAGTTTAGCCAATTAAGAGACTTGTTTCTCAACGAGTCCCACGTTTCTGAAAAGGGGGTGCCTAAGATCGGGACATTAGCAAGTATAATCACATACAGGGTAGCGGCACGGGGAAGACTAATCGATCATTGGCATATACAGGATTAGTATGATAAGTACGGTGGGCGCTAGAAGATACCGTCAAGGATATACTGGGCATGGGAGCTATTGGTGTCTCTTTGTTATTATGTCTGTCTACATCATTTCCTTGCACTATATGGGGCTGCCGAAGCATGTTTAACATTTGTCGAGTAGGAGGCTCAGGATTCTCCATAGCAGGTTGTTGTGGCGGGAGAATTACGTGAGATCTAGAGGTACTACGAATAATATCATCTCTGTGAGAATTGTTTGGCCCACTAAGGATATTTACTACTCCTAGTCGCTCAATACAAGGTAGAATAGCACATTAAATAGCTTTCAATCGGTCTGTGAGACTATAAACCGTGGTTTTAATAAGGTCAGTCAGGGCTTGAACAGATGTCACCAGTGAAAAGCAATTCTGAGGTGCAGCAGATATTAGTTTTTTGGCAGGTCTAGGGGGCTTTGAAATCTCTATCATCTTCTGCACTGGAATCCTCTTCTTAGGTTTAGTTGACCCACCGGATAGAGCCACAATGGAGTTTGTGGGACAGTTCCTTGAGATCTTTTGACGTTTGGAAGAGGGATGGTTCCTCGAAAGGTTCGAAGTACCCCGTGGAGACAAGTTATGTATAAGCTCATTGCTATCTTTGGTCAAAGTACCAGGTCCCTCAGTCAGAGTTTCAGGTGCATAAGCTGTATTAGGGATGGTTAAACAAGGAGTTGCTGGTTTGGGGACCTTTTTGGAGCAGCTGGTAAAAGTTTCCTCTACACTTAGGATATGCTTTTCCATCTCCATCATCGCCCCTGTTATATAGTTCATAATAAACTGCCTTGACTTAGGTGGTGACTTTGTTAGTGCAGAGCTCGGATGTTTTCTTTTCCCAATTTCAGGATTATGTTTACGCCTCTAGACAAGACCAAATTAGATCGTAGCAAACAAAAGTTCATGGGAGCTTGCGGTAAGCTGCTGTTGCTCAGGGACGCGGTGACTTCTGGGAGACTGAGTACCACCCCAGAAAAATGCTGGCCAAGCGTTGTGGGCTCTCTGGCGGCCCGTTAGGCAAAATCCCTGATATGAAGGTCTGGTAGTCAGTAGCAGCAAGAGACAGCAAGAGGTAAAGGGAACACTGTGCTAGTGTTAAGAACAGGCTATCAAGCTAACAATGGTGAGTGGGGAGTCCTGTGTGTGCCACAGGCTGCACCCGGGACTAGCCTGGTTGCCTCCGCAACATTCCTTGGACCTCTCTTCTCAGCCTTTGTCGTTATTAGCAGTTATTAGTTTGTCCAAGGCACTTGGCAGAAAAGGAGTGAAGGCCGTCGACCCAATCTGCAGACTCACCGGCTCAGGACCGGCACGTCTCTGCTCCCACACCACTTGCACCTCGTCCACAAGCCGGATCCGAAGCCGTAGCTGCAGTTGGAGCAGTGCAGAGCTGTCCACTGGGAGGACCTTCTCGCACTGCCTTCCCCCAACAACCGCTGCCACAGCCTCTGCCGCAGTCGTATTGAAATCGGCCGAGGTATCCAGAACCACGAGGCAGCAGGGGGCAGTGAGGGGGCAGTGGCAAATCCCTCTGCCTGCGGAACCACAGAGAGTCAGCAAGGGGGAAGCGGCAAATCCGTTCACCCGCGGAGCCATGGAGAGTCGCCGAGAATCACTGGTCTGCCGTGAACCACCTGGCCTGATTGTTAATCATTTGCTCACATCCTAGTGGCAGTGGGGTAACCCTAAGTGTCTTAAGGCCACAGTCCATAATCTAGGATTTATTACAATTTGTTGATTAGCTCAGAATCATTATAAATTCTACAAAAGAGTCAATTAACTAAGTGGTGCATTGGGCATCCAGGCTTTTACAATAGTGTCATCTGCGTACAGCTTATTTAGCCAAATACCTATTTTAGGAACATCCTTACAGGCACAAGTTAAGAATGGGCCCAGGTTGTTAATGTAAAGAGTAAAAAGGAGACACACAGGCTTGCAGTAACCACTGAGCAAGAGCAAAAGGTTCTGTAAGCTCCCCTTTTGGGTCAAAATGAATCTTTGTCACCAAATAATTTTCAAGTAAGATGTTCAGAAAATGTGCCAATGCCACATACAAATCAAAATCAAATAGAAGCCTCAATAACTTGTGATGATTTACACAGTCAAAAGCAGAGAAAAGATCCATGGCTGCTGGATCATGCGGGGAGCACCTGACAATGGTATATTATCCCACAATAAAATGCTGGTTCAGGCACTGCTCCACCGTACACAAAAACCTGAACCCATACTGACTAGGAAGTAATATGCTATGATAACGGACCCAATATGGTATCCAACTAAAAAAACTCTTCTGAAGTATCAATCATGGAAATGGGTCAGTAGCATTTAGGCTCTGACCTATTACCTTTTTAGAGATCGACACATTACATTTCACCTAGGCAATAGCCAACCCATCCAATTCCAGTGCTTTTAATCTAGAGCTTTGATGGGTGGCTTCCACAACCACTTCAATAGAGAAATTTAATTTTTAAAATTCCCCAGAAACTGCTCAGAGTAAGAATTGGATCTGGAATCAAATGCATCCATGCAATATATTGCTGAAAAGTGCTTGTCAATAGAGTTTACATTGCAACACATCTTGTTAATCTGCGTACCCCAGGATCTACACTAGATCAATCTACCCAAACATTCTTTAGGGCTGTGCATGTGCCAGCAGAGCATTGGTCATTATTATTGACCACAGGTAGAGTGAGTGCTTTCCATGGTGCTTTGATTCTACCCATATGCAGAGATAGCAGCATTGTAAGTGCATTCTGGTTGCTATATCCAGTTTCACCAATATTGACCATAACAACAAAAGACATTAGAGTTCTGAAGTCAAATATATAGGCACTTGTTGTAGCACATACCCTGCCTCAGAAGGACAGTGGCTTTCAATCACCATTACCCGTAAACGCCACTCAATCTGCTAAATCAAGCATTGCGAGGTATCTCCCCAATTCCTCTTCCCTTTGATCACATGCTTTAGAGATGTCGTGGAGGGTACCATAATGTGAATTTGCTGAATTAAAAAACACACTTTCCATTAAAATCCCCACAGATCATAACATTCAAAGTTTTGGGGCGGCAATGGATTTGGAAAATAGTAAGGACATTGAATAACTGCACAAAGTTGCTGTTTAAACTATGGCAAACATAATCATTATAAAAATGAATCAAGTAGGCATCCAGATTTCCCCCTCATTGATGAGCATTGCTTAAAAGGCTTGATGCACATTAGATATCTACTCCACAATAAGATTAAGTATGACTTTGACCCAGATAGACAGAACACCTGCATTGTTTGCTGAGAAGGTCTTTTACCTCCTGACTTTTTAACATCTTTTCTGTTCTTTAAGACAGCCTCAAAGAAAGTCTTGACTGAACCTCAGTCATAACAGTGCAGTTTTACATGACCCACAAGCATCGCTGTATGCCTAACAAGGTAACATTCGTGGTCTAAAAACTAACCATATACTTAATGGACTTAACACATGCCATTACCACGTATTGCTTTACAATGCGGTCTTAACCACAAATGCGTCATTACCACACATGCCTTTATCACACAAAACTTTACAACGCATATTCCTTTACGACACATACATTTACAACGAAAATATAAGTATTTTGCAGGTAAGTGTAAAGCCTTTTGCTATATATAAGGGATGTTTGACTGTGTTTCTTAAAAAACAATATTGCCAAAAGAAAAGGCTTTGACTGCCACCTCAGTACTCATTCTCCATTTAAACTCTTTCAAGATTCATGGGGGTTCTACAGAGGTTGAAGTGGGCAAAATCGGAGGGGCAAGACATGCCCATACTTTGTTAATTTATGAAAAATCATTTCCCTATTTTTTCAAAAAGACAACTGTCCTGGGATGGTTAATTCTGATGGTTTAAATCCTTCAACTGAAGTGCAATTCAGTGAGTCTCCTGTGCTGTGAAACTGAAGCCAGGCAGACAGCTTAACACTAAACAAGATTTCTTGCCGGGGTGCTAGCTTGCCTGAAAGAAATGGTAATCTGCAAATGTAAAAGATGCTTGGGAGCCGGTACCAGCTTTAATTGATCGAATCACTCAAAGCTTTGTGATGACAAAGATGTATTCTTATTGAGTGGTAGTGCAAAGAGTTAACAACTGAGTTGTGAAGTGCATGCTTTTAACTTTAATTTCTATTTATATAGTGATTACTACCACTGACGAGATGTTGAAGGCACATTTATGTAAAAAAATTACTATTACGTACTGTTGGAAGCACCATTTATCTTAATCCTTTTTGAGCATTTTGCAGTAGTCAATCTTGTGCTATGTGTAATGGAAGTTTAAAATAATGACTTACATATTCACAGTGTGTTCTGTCAAAGGCTGTGACCTTGAAGCTCTTCTTCTCTACACCAGCCAAGAATTAATTCTGTGGCTCTCTGGTCACACAAAGACCTCTGCAGTGCATTTCCCATTTTATTGAGTTTTCATTTAAACTGCGCGTTAGTTTGTATGTAGCTACTTGACGGTGAAAGACCAAAACACCTTATAGAATATTTAGCTTTTTTAACCACAGCCACCATGCTCACTACCTCTGCCCCTATTGCATGCAGCAACACTGTTGCCATATGTTTTTTAATACACTTTGATCACTGATTTTCTGTAGCACCTCCTGCACCCCTTGTTCCAGTACACTGCTTGACTGTCTGTGAATTGCAGGGAATTACATTTGCAGGCATGAAAACAAAGAGAGTTACATATGGTCCACACTGGCAAACAGCTGCACCAGCACTGTTTGTGTTGACACATAGCCCAGCAAAAAGGCTGACTTGCCAAAAACAGTGAGCACAACAAACGTTCTTGAATTATCCAGAGTCACCTGAATATGTTTTGGCCTATGGTGTGTCTAACAAGAAATGTGTACGTTAAAAACATGTACCTGGTTTTCCAAACTAATGGGCAGCTAAAGCTATTAGAAGTATTTTGGCAGGAGCAATGCTGGAAAACAGAGGAGCGCAGCTGAATCTCAGCTCCAGCAGCTGTTACATATGCTTGCATGTATTAATGTTGTTCCACCTGGTGATCAGTGGTTATATTTTTTCACACTAGTGAGCCCATTAGCATAGCGGGCGGATCGGGTGACGATCCGCCCGCCAAATGACCCATCTTCACCCCCGCCATATTGGCATGGCGAGGAGCACTGCGGCGGATGGAAAGACCATCTGCTACTGGCCTTTCCATGGTGGAGACTCCGCCCTGGAAAGGCATGCGGAGTTCTCTTAGGGGGCCCGTTGCAGAACCCCAGGGGGTTGGGGGGTGTTGGGCTGCACTTGGGGGGGTACCCATGGTACTCCCCAACATTGGCATACACAAGGAGGCAGGCACCGCGCGGCGCCTGTCACGTTGTGCATGCCAATGCACAACATGTATATATTGCATTGTGGCGGGTGCTGCTTCCAGCACCGCCCTCCACAATGCAATATATGCGGGATGCCACTGCCACCGTGGCGGTGGCATCCTAATTACCATGGCGGGACCACCGCACCTCTGGCGGTCGGTCCCGTGTACCGTTACGGTGGTGGACTATCGTAATCGACCCCTAAGATTTGTGGAAGAACTGTAATAGATTTTTCTTACCAGAAAAATCAAATGAGCCTTTGGCCAGTAGCAACTGAGTTTCATGCATTTTACCCTAAAAAGAAGAAGCATACAATGCCCCCGCCTGCTAAAAAAAGTCTGCTTTCCTGACGTATTTTCCGTACCTCCCTACTCCAGCCCCAAATCACTTTCCCGCCTGCTTACATTTACCACGTGCTTAGAGCATCCTTGGTGGGTTGCAGCACTCAACAAAGACCTTAAATTAATTTCAATCATCACTCCCAGGGATATCTTAAGGATTTTGGGGTCTCAAGGCCAAACATATTTTGGGGGTCCCTGTTCAGAACAGCTTTGAATTTATGATCCAGTTTCAGCTCTTTTTTGCCCTCCTTCGCTAGGCCACTGACAGTGCATAATATTCAGGGCCAGTGATGTAGGTTTTCAATATTGTAACAGAAGCTGCACACTAATATTTCAAAAATTATCTGTGACCCCCTTCCATTTTCCTATACGATGTCCTGTCTTGTTCTAAAATAAATTTTTATGGATGTTGAGGAAACATCAACACAACATTTCTCAGCGAAATGTCTGTGATGGATTCTCACAGACCACCCAACTTGAAAATAAATTAAAGGAAAACAGTATTTAAAAAAATCAGTTAAAGATTTTTTTAAGTTCATCAGGGCAAGACTCTCTGCAGATCAGAACTGTCACTATAAGGGGGCCACCGGAAAGGCTGGGGTCCTTGGCCAGCGCCCACTTTGTCCATGTCATACAACGTGTCTGAGCGCTCCGATTGTTTGTTTCTTGTCCTGGAATAGAGGTAGCTGGAGCCTAAAACTTTGAAATCAGTGCAATGGAGCTAACGATGATGCAGGACGCTGTCTCTCTATATAGTGCACTAAAACGAAGTACACAGTGTAGAGAGCCAAGGTAGACCCAAATTAGTATACAGAGGCAAAAGTATATACTACCAACGCCCTATTTGTGGTAGTGTAGGTGAGCAGTTAGGCTTATCAGAGGGTGAGACACACACTCAACAATAATTCCTAGACCAATTTATAAAAATAACACTGATTTTTATGTATTTTTTCAGACCAAGGACTTTGTTCTACAGTAAGTACTTTTTATGGGTGAACAGTCAAAATATCAATGTTTTAATATCGAAGTACATTAATATCGAGTTTTAAATATCGTAGGGACAGAATATCAACATCAAGAATATTGACAACCAGAATATCCAACTGAAGGTAAGAAATATTGATGTTGCAAATATCGAAGTTAGTAATATCGATAGTAAAAGTGTTAGTATTGTACTGTTTTTTAAAATATATATATACATTTTTTAGAAATTTGTAAATTCTTATTTAAAGTAAATTATGTGTTTTAATACCGTAGTGGATTGTGGGTTTATAGTGGAATAGGGTGGGAAGTAATTTAATTTTAGTATAGTAAATTAAATAATATTTTTTAGGAATTATTAATTATTTTTAATTAAATTTTGGGTTTATGGGGGAAGTAATTAAATTGTAATTAAGTAATTATTAATTTGTAATTATTGGTATTAATAATTAATTTATTGTTAATTAATTATTAATTGGTAATTATTTTTATTAATTATATTATTTGTATTAATTTATTATTGGAGTGGGTTGTTGGTTTGTAGGGGAAAAGAATGTGAAGTAATGTATTTGTAAATTAGTAATTATTAAAAAATAATTGGATATTGCTAATTATTATTTGTTAATTAATTATTAATTGGTTATTAATTTCTTATTAAATATTATTTGTTGGGATTGCTAATTAATTTATTGCTAATTAATTATTAACTGCAAATTAATTTTTATTAATTGATTAATTGAAAATTAAATTAATTGTGTGGAATTTTATGTGGAGTGTGGTGTGTGTTTATTGGGGAATAGGGTGGGAAGTATTTAATATTATTAAAGTAATTATACATTTTGATTTATTTGTAGTTTTTATTTTATTTATTGTTAATTTATTAATAAATCATTATTTATTGACAATATTTATTTGATTTATAAGTATGTTATTTTTAACACCTATGCTATCCAACGCTTTCCTTACTGTTGCACTCTCTGGAGTGGGAATAGTAATTTGTACCCTTACGCTATCCAATGCTTTTCCTACTGTTGCACTATGTGGAGTAAGCATATATATTAAATTATATGTATATGTATCATTAATTTTAACATTTAGGGGCCGATTCCGATCCTGTAATTATCTTTTCCGTACGACTCATATCCGTATTTTATTCCGTACGAATCGTACAAGTCACTTCCGACCTGTGAAGTACGATTCGTACGAGAAAAAGTACATACGGATCGGCCCGATCCGTACAAATCGTATTGGGAAAAGTTGTACGAGACAAACACGGACACTTTTCCGTACGAATCGTAAAAATACAGTCCGAGCATACAAGTACGATCCGGACCGGCTTTCCGATTTACGAATCGTACGGAAAACGTCCCGTACACGGGGAATAACTCTACCCGCTACGAAGCGAAGTTTGTACGACTCGTAGCCCGGGAAAAGTTGTTCCCGAGGTACGAGTCAAACAGGCCCCCCAGCGCATGTACGCACCGTACCCCCGCGTATGTACACACCATGCCCCCCCACGTACGTACGCACCGTACCCCCCGCGTATGTACGCACCGTACTCCCAGCGCGTACGCACTGGCGGTACGGTGTGTACATACGCGGGGGTACGGTGCGTACATACGCGGGGGTATGGTGCATACATACGTCGGGGTGTACGGTGCGTACATACGCGGGGGGTACGGCTGTCTGTACGAATCATACTTCCTAGGTTGGACAGACAGTTTACCGGGTACGAGTCGTACGGAGAAAACACTCCGTACGACGATTCGTAGGGCCTTTTTACAGGATCGGAATCGCCCCCTAAATGTTTTAGTTATTATTTTTAAACATGTTTTAATATTTTTAACGATGTTTCTTTTAATTATATGTTTCATTTACTTAATTTTACGTTATTATTAAAACTTTTAAAGAAAAAATATTTTTAACATCGATATTTTTTACTACAATATTTTTTTCCCAATATTTTTGTATTTATCATTATGTAGATAGGACTTCGATATTTTTGACATCGATATTTTTGTGTTGATAATTTTGTAGGTCAATTTTCTGTCCGTTGATATTCTGTCGATATTCTGTCAGACATTCCTTTTGGGATATGAATTTTCAAAGTTTGCAAAATGAATTACTGTTGTGTGCAATTACACACCATTTAAACCAATGAGAAGAAATTAGAAAATGCATTTGGATCTCAAGGCTCACCTTCAGGATTTAGGTAAGTAGCAAGGCCAGAACCAATGTTCCACCAGCAGATTCTCTGAAGCCTCCAGGATTTGGCCCAGGAGCAGGGTGCTGGGTGCTGGGTGCTGAGGTCTTGGTAGCTGGTGCTCTACGGAGAACGAGGCCACTTGAAAACACACTACACAAGGGGACTTAAGTGTGAGTCAGAGGGGTCCCGCTCAAGGGAGCAAGTTGCAAGGGCCTCATGCCCATGAGAGCACAGCTGGTTCATCCGTACCCAGTCCTACGCACTTGCTTCCTGGACAGTTGGAGTCCGGATAGGGCTCTTCGTTTTGGTGAATGCTGTAGTGGGACAGTTAGCTGGGTATTGGTGCAGCACAGCTCCAGTAGGTCCTGGTATCCCCAAAATCAGTGGGCAAACAGATCCGACCCTCTGGAGCTGGTGTACCACTTTTGGTTTTGGTGCTGTATCTGAGTAGCCAGGCAGCAGCAAGTCGGTAAAACCGGATTCTGCAGTTCGGTGCCTGAGGATTGCAGGGGAGCTCTACCTCCACTCCAAGGGAGATGTACCATGATTTGTAGAAGGCTGGGGGAGCTGGTGTTCCTGAAGGCCTCACAGTTACAGGATGAGACAGCACATCACGATTGTCCAGTTGTTAAGACAGCAGGCATGGTTTGGTGCCAGTTTTCTGCAGCAGGGCTTCAGTCCTCAAGTCAGCAGCTCTTCTTTGTCCTTTTCTTCTCTGTGTGTGTCAAATCTAAGTTCAGAGTCCAAGGATGACACCTAAATACTATATTTAGGGGCCGATTCCGATAGCCGGTCGGACAGCTGTCCGTAGCCTTACCGTGCGACCGACACGTACCCGGAGGCGGTCCGTCCTGTAGAGTAAGTACGATGCGCATAACTGCCAAAAACACGACCGACACTTAGGCTGTGAATCAAGCTCCATTCTCCGTCCGAGCCGTAACTCCTAACGATGACCCGAGTCACCCGGAAGCAGTATCCATAACAGTTTCTGGCATGACAAGTACGATGAGTACTTCCTACGCGCCGGACGGGTCGTCATGTATGGCACGTCACAGCATCCTGAAAACAAGCATATCAGCTACGATTCGCGCCACAACTCAATCCACGGCTATGAGACGGAGCAGCTTGCAGCGGGTACAAGACGGAGCAACAAGCAGCGTGTATGACACGAACACATCATGAATCCCATCATGCAGGTCATACCAGTACTCTATACTATGACCAGATCAGGAACCGACGCAGACGGCGCAGGCGGTAAGTCAGACACCTACCACAGAAACAAATGACATGTACTCGCAAAATGGCACACACACACAGAGGATCCACATCCTGGCCACTAACAACAGCCTACCATAGGGGTTGCATGGCCAGCACCACTAACACCCCCACCCATAGGGCTCTTGTTGCCCATCACCCCTGACACCCCCACTCACAGGGGACCTGTTGCCCATCACCCCTGCCACCCCCACCCATAGGGCTTATGTTTCCCATCACTACTGCCACCCACACCCATAGGGCTGATGTTTCCCATCACCCCTGCCACCCGCACCCATAGGGCTTTTGTTGCCCATCACTACTGCCACCCCCACCCATAGGGCTGATGTTGCCCATCACCCCTGCCACCCCCACCCATTTGGCTGATGTTGCCCATCACCCCTGCCACCCCACCCATAGGGCTGATGTTGCCCATCACCCCTGCCACCCCCACACATAGGACTGATGTTGCCCATCACTCCTGCCACCCCCACCCATAGGGCTTATGTTGCACATAACGACTGCCACCCCCACCCATAGGGACTATGTTGCCCAGCACTACTGCCACCTCCACCTATAGGGCTGATGTTGCCCATCACCCCTGGCACCCCCACCCATAGGGCTTATGTTGGCCATCACTACTGCCACCCCCACCCATAGGGCTGACGTTGCCCATCACCCCTGCCACCCCCACCCATATGGCTGATGTTGCCCATCACCCTGCCACCCCTACCCATAGGGCTGATGTTGCCCAGCACTACTGCCACCCCCACCCATATGGCTGATGTTGCCCATCACCCCTGCTACCCCCACTCACAGGGGACCTGTTGCCCATCACCTCTGCCACCCCCACCCATAGTGCTTATGTTGGACATCACTACTGCCACCCCCACCCATAGGGACTATGTTGCCCAGCACTACTGCCACCCCCACCCATATGGCTGATGTTGCCCATCACCCCTGTCACCCCCACTCACAGGGGACCTGTTGCCCATCACCCCTGCCACCCCCACCCATAGGGCTTATGTTACCCATCACCCCTGCCACCCCCACCCATATGGCTGATGTTGCCCATCACCCCTGCCACCCCCACACATAGGGCTGATGTTGCCCATCACTCCTGACACCCCCACCCATAGGGACTATGTTGCCCATCACCCCTGCCACCCCCACACATAGGATTGGTGATGCGCAACACATCCAGCATGCTCCAACATCAGGTATGTCCGCAAAATACATCCCCCCTAACATCATGTCAACAGTGTGTAGTCTGTGACAAATGCCGACAACAGTGATTATGGCTATGAGCATACAATGTAAGAAACAGCACATGTGTGACCAACACATGAGTGTGACATACACAAGGCAAGCATCACCATAGCAATGTAAAAAGAACACCCCCTCACTGTGTAGAACAGAAGTTAAGTGGGGGCTTCCAAAATACAGCAGATGTTGAGCATTGTGGTGATGGGGACTAAACCCCCACATCACAGTGACCAAAAAGTAAGTGTCATCATGGTCAAAGCTGCAAATAACAAACAGCATGTATGATCCCTGCTCCCAGCACATCAAACTCTTCTGGGGCAAACTAGTGGTTGTGTCCCATACACACAGAGATGTGGTGAGGCTAACAGAGCTGTGAAAACATAACACACTCTCGGCCATGTGCAGACAAGCACCACAAATGGGAGCAGACAATGCATACAGCATACAATGACACAACAGCAGAAGTGACCATCACCAAGTATGCACACATTTAGAAAATAGACACACCAATCAAAACAACATGTGTAGACTGTAGGTGTCAGATCCCAAACTCACATTCCATGCCAGCAATGGCACCCAACAACCAGGATGAATGTGCACAATGATGTGATATGACTCACAGGGACAGCATGCAAAATCACAGAAACAGCATCCAGACAAAGGCCCATACCACAAAACCAATGCACTGGTGCAGATGCACAAACACAAACAGGTAAACTCACACTGCACATCTGACACAGCATGTGTGTGTTTGTCACAGTATCGCCAGGCAACTACACAACACATGAGGGGGGCTGAACCACAGTGACACAGATGTGGACACAGAGCCATACAAAAGTAAACCATCATTGGGACACCCTCAGTGGGAGATGAGAGGGAGCACAACAGACACATGTGACACAAGCTGGAATGAACACCAACTAACACAGCAAGAGACTGACACACAACACCACTACCCCCAGGGAACAGACATTGGGGTGACACAAGCATGCATGACACCTCCACTGTGATGACAAAGGCAGATGTCGTACAAACTGGGAAACCCAGACATGTGTCCTGTGCCACAAACGTACATCACACATACACAAACAGAAATCACTCAGCATGGCCCCTCATCCATGGACAAACGGGAGCTAGGGGACCACCCATGCAAACATTCACATCAGTCCACCCTCAACACCACACATCCTGAACTGCAACAATGTGTATCTGTGAAGCTCACATGGACAGGTGACATTGCACATGCACCCATGACAAACACAGGAATGTTGGGAGGAACTAAGGTGCACAGACACATCACACAAGGACAGTTCACAACCCTGGGGAATGACAGACATACTGCACAGTATGCGGTACATGGCCATGACCTCAAAGCTCACGTAACCTTCAGAATCCCTGCCACAGTCCCAGGACAATGCAGATGCCAAGGAGAACCACAAGGCACACATGCTGACACCTGCCAGCATCGCAGCCATGAACCCGACAAGTGGGAGAAGTCACACACACATACAAATGTCTCAATCACTGAAAACTACCACCTAGGGACAACTACTTGATTTAGCAAATAAACAGGTGCCTTGAGGAACCATGACTGTGTCCCATCTGTGTTTTACAACATCATCACCACTCAGAACTGACAAATCCCAATGATGATACACCAATTTACAGTAGTGTGTCATGCACCCACACATCTGGTAGCCCATTGGAAAAGTAGTGGGATGAACCCAGCACCACTCAGCAAGTATCAACAACAGGAACATATCAAGGAAACACTGTGTATGAACAGGGATGTGGACACACGCACATGCTCATACAACACACACCATGGGCCCAGGCCATGTCACAGGACAACACACTTACTTGAGGGGACCCAACTCCTGTGGGAGCCCAGCTGTGCCAAACATATTCACCGCAACTCCCACTCATGTCTGCAGAACACTTGGTCAGTCAGCCATCAGTTACCACACAATGAAGGCTCTGGTCACAACAGCCTGGGTACGTGAGTCTCCCCTAAGTCATCTGCACATACCCAAAACATATGTCTAGCAAGTTGCACAGAGGACCCAGTTGCTCCTATTACAATGAGGCCCACACCTGTAGGTCTAGTGTTGATGAGCACAAAGTATGTGGAAGTGACAAATTGGACAATGGGAAGCACATCATATGTGCAGGGGTACAAGCCACAGATGTGACCATGCAAATGAAATGCTCACAGAGAGATGTCCACAAATAGTTGATCCTGACACACCCAGGTAGCTGCAAAGGATGACATGGATACCCACCAGAATAGGATACATATCTCATGGACCACAGGGAGTACATCACAGCAACACATCAGAATACAACATTGTAAACAAAGCATCATAGGTGGAAGGGCATGTTAAACATCATCAACATAATGTACAGCGAAATCTAGTTCCCAGGGAGAAAGAAAAAAGCTTTATTCAGCATTTTAAAAGTTAAACGTCTGTGCAAACAAAAGGCCAATGGCGAGTCCATGTCCAAATGCCAAGGAGTGAAGTAGAGTGACAACTGTCACACCTTGCTTGCCTGCATGCTAAGGACCGGGGTCATCCCCTCAGAGGAGCATACATGGGGTCAGGCCAGGCACCGCAGGGACAGGATCAGGGCGCAGCAGAAGGAGGCAGTGAAGAGGTGGGGGATGCAGGTGAGACACTTGCAACTGCAGTGGAGCTGACTGAAGTGGTGGGTGCTGTCACAACTGTGGGGCACAAGTCAGATGGTGGGGGTGCCGGCACAACTCAAGTGGGCAGGTCATATGAAGTGGATTGGCTCACCACTGCAGTGCCCAAGTAAGACTGGGTTGTCGTGGACTCCAAAGCAGTGCCTACATCCATGGGAACGGAATGGGGGACAGGTGAGGTCGGCAGGGCAGAGGGGGGACACAGTCCCCACATCAGTGGCACTAACTGTCTGAGCAGGTGTGGAGGAGCAAGTGCTAGGGGGGGTGGCCTTAGCATTTTGGGTATGGTGTATCTGTGGGTGGGGGAACCCGGGGCAGGGAGTGGCGGGGTAACCTCTGGAGTGGTGGCCTGGGGGATGGAGGACGGAGACTGCCTTGGAGCTGTGTGGTGGTGGTGGGGTCTTGCTCTTCTGGCACCGGGGGGACTTGCGGGTGGGGGTCTCTGTCTGACTGCGCCTGGGGGAGGGTGTCCGGGTGTGAGGGGCACTCCCTTCTGTGTGTGGGGACTTCCTCTTTCCCTTGTAATCAGGATCTGCAGGGTCAGTGGGGAAGAAGCCAAGGTCACAGAGGAAGAGCTTCTGGGGGGATGGGGTTGCAGGTGAGGCAAGGGAAGGGGGCTGGGAGGGAGAGGTATCGGAGGACTGCGGAGTGGTTGTGGATGACTTTGTGTGTGTCTGCAAACCAGCCCCTGTGAGTGTGGAATCAGTCCCCTGCGCTTGTTTGTGTGCACGTCTAGACCTTGGTTTGGGGGTTGCTGTGCTTGGGACAGGTAGGGTGCTAGGAATCGTGGGTGGTGCAGGGGTAGGAGGGGTACGGGCCTGTTGGAGGAGGGACACTGCTGCTGTCAGGGAGGAGGCCATGGACTGATTGGTCCTCTGTAGGGCAGACATGCCCAAGGAAATGCCCTCCATGAATGACACCAGTTGTGTCAACAGACCTGTGTGTGCATGGAGGACCTTCAGCATCGACGTCTGCCCTACATGGATCTGTCAAAGTAAGTCCACAGACTCTTCACTCAGGGCAGCAGGGGACACAGGGGCAGGGGGTGCGGAGCCTGGCACAAAGGAGACATGCTCATGAACACGGGAGCCCACAGGGACCTCTGGGATGGGAGCTGGTGGTGGTGGCGGGGGCAGGGACAGCCTCACTAGCTGGGGTTTGGTGGCTGCTGACACCAGCCTCCACAAGGGAGTCATCCTCAGAGCTGCTGTGGCCCTCAGCTGGGGGTGATGGTGCTGACGACTCCTCTGTGTGGCTCCACTTGCCCTCCGTGCCACTGGTTCCACCCGACTCCTCTCCTTCTTTCCTGTAAGGCTCTGTGGCTCTTCCTAGTCCATGGAGCTGTCCCCTCCTGTGGCCGAGGATGAATCTGGATAGGAATAGGAAGTAAGAGAACAACATCAGTCACCTGCATCGACTGCACACAGCACAGTGAGTACATCACATCACAGGGCAAGCCCTGGCATCATCAGCTTAACACAGCTCAAAGTGCCAACACTGTTTAGTATAAGACAATTGTCATTCTCAACATCAACCATGGCACACATATCCCTCCTTGACTTTCACACATATGTCTGTTGCTTGTTGGATGCAAACACCCCAATGTGCCAACATGCACCACCCACACATTAGTTGTGCATGCAAGTGAACATGTAGGAGTATATCACTATACACACAGCACATCTCTTGCTACTGACTCAGTACAGGTGTCCGGATGAAGGGATGGGCAGAGAATAATTTCTCATGCTTGGGATGCATGCCAGCAACACACACTATGATGTACTCATGTCCTGATGGGCAATGCCACAATGGGGTGCATGATGTACACTTGAACACAATGCAGCCTCACTCATAGCAAGTTAAATGCCATGGCATTGGGATGCCATGAAAGTCAGTCAACACTGTCTCCTGTCACAGGGGCAGGGCATCCAGACAACAACAATATGCACTAACTCACAATCCTAGGTCAGGGGTAAAGCTAACTCTGCAGATGACCGGCGCACTTGCCCATCCCATGCAAACAACATATCCAGGACCCAGAAGACCCCACATCATGCAAATCATACATATGAGTCTCAGCAAACACAAATCCCTGTACATTAACACATCACAGTCTGCCATGCATGTAACCTAGCTGCATGAAGGACACAGTTGCATACACCATTGTGCACTGTCAGATGATCACACACCTATAGGTCACACAGGTCTTGTCTCTCACAGTCACATCGCAGATGTCATGCTGACCCTCTGAATCATGGACACCCCAGTTCTACGTAACAACAAGCCACACCCTAATGACACAGAGGCAGACACCTGAGGGCACATGTCACTAAGCACAACCTGCAATTTGATACACAGGAGTGGGATTACAGAGTGTTTCTAAATGCCCTTGAGGGGGAATGACTGGCCAGGACTACGTGATACAGTGTTTGGCCATGGACAGTAGTCAGGTGGCTAAGCAAGTGTGACATACTTGATATACATAATCCTGAGGCCCAAAAATTGGAGTCCCCCGCTGCATGGGTTTTTTTGGAATACCCCATCCACATGTTGCGAGTCAGACCAGCAATTGGTACACATCTCAAGAGCACACACAGATCACATGTCAGATCTCAGGCATTGTGTAAACAATTGAACCACCCATGAAACACACAACAGATTCACGGGAACTGATGCTGACCGGTACCTGAAGCATAGCTGACTGCAGGGACACAGTGCCCTAGTGACACAAGCAACAGACTGGAGGGGCACACCTGTGGAACAGATGAGGAGGGTGCATCACACAATTGAGGGACCTGAGATTTGGACTACAAGACCTACGTAATGTGGAAGTGTGACCAGGACAAAAGACTGCTATTTGCATGTCAGACATAGTACACAGATCCGACATGGACTCACCCCCTTCCTGCTGCTGTCTGGCCTTCTGCTGCCTATCCAGGTCCGGGAAGACCACCACCCGGATACGGAGCATGTGGGGAGTCAGGGTCCGGTGTCCACCCCTCCTGCGTGGAGGTGACAGCTTCAGCTGGACTCTAGCAATCCTCCGGGTCCAGACCCAAAGGTCCTGCCACCTCTTCTGGCTGTTGCAGATCCGGCACTTGTAGACGCCCACCGAACGAACAGCCCGGGCGATGGTCAGCCAGATCTCCTGCTTCTGGTGGGCATCAACCTGTGAGGAGGACAAAGTGAAAAGTACATTAACAAACATGCCCCAGATTTGTGCAGCACACATTTGGATATACATATCATCATCACAAAGGGAAATGAATTACACAGGTAGTGCAGCCATGGGGAAGGAAAAATCACCTGCATGTCTGACATTTTAATGATGCCTGGATAGTTTAAGCTTGCAATAATGCACTTTAGCAGCAGGAAAACTATTCATTACATGTTCCTACACACTTTGGGGGATGAAAGTAGTCAGTGAGAATGCTTGCCACTGGTGTACACACTGCTAGTACTGCAAGTCAGACAACATGCCTAATTAGGAAGTCAGTGGACTGCACACTCACCTGCTCCCCTGGTTTCCCATAGAGCTTTCTGTACTCTGGAAGGAGTCCATCCAGCAGGGCCTGGTTCCCATCCTCAGTGAAGGCAGGGGCCCTCTCCAGAGTATGTGCCATAGCAGGAGCCATCGGACTCAGAGACAGCAGCAGTGGTAGCAGGGATGTGATCCAGTAGCATGTAGTGCAGGCAAGTGAGCTCCCTGGGGGCCAGCCAGCCTTATATCTGTGCTGTGGCAGACTCTGTGCCATGTGTCCCAAGTGATAGGTCCAACACGGTTGCATTCTATGAATCTGGCCAATCCATTTAAAAGTACGACTCGTACACGCCTTCCGCATCGTTCAAATCTTCACCTTCATGGAACACTTGAAATTGCAACATTGTTGTAGGCATCCAACTGAATTTCCAGTGCACAACTCGTACAAGTTTTGAATCCGCATCCGTCTCCATGACAGTCCTGAGTCTATGGGTGCGCCCAGCTGTACAACGCGTATTTTGAATATACACATGCACCCGTCTCCATACGATTCAATGGCCAAGGCGTACGCCTGTCTCGGACCATGCCTGTCCGACGCGTATGCATGACAGTCACCCACGTCAGACCTCATTGCATTCAATGACAAAGCGTACGCACGGCTCTCACATGACCCGTGCAATGCGTACGCAGTGTCACCCGCGGCGGACCTCATTGCATTCAATGACAAAGCATACGCACGGCTCGGACATGACCCGTGCAATGCATACGCATTGTCACCCGCGTCAGACCTCATTGCATTCAATGACAAAGCGTACGCACGGCTCGGACATGACCCTTGCAATGCGTACGCAGTGTCACCCGCGTCGGACCTCATTAGTGTGACTATTATACGGATGTAACACACATATACTGGCCAGGGACACCTGTGCACACCTACCACACTACAGCATTGGTCACACAGAGTCCCATGGCATGTAAGGCTGCATTCCCTGTGTGTTTGGGGGGGCACACCTGTTTTTTTGGCTGGCACTTTGTGCATCCACTCCCAGGCTGGGCACGTGTACATGGGGGCAGAATCCTTTGTGTGTTGTGCACATTACCACTGTGATGTGCAATTGGCCCGTAATGGGCATGAGTCACGGCCACAGTGTCAGGTTGGATATGTTTAGGACAGGTCACATACACCCTGAGTCCTGGGGGGGATGGCATATACGTCACAGTGAGACCTGTAGCCACAATACTGATGTGCACCCACAGTCTGTGTGCATGTTGTGTCTCAGATGTGTCTGATCAAATGTTCCCAATGGGTGACAGTCTCCACATCCATGTGGTATATGCATCAACCTTGATGGGGTGTGTGTCTAAGAGACGTACATGTAGGGCCGGCAGGAATAACAGTGGCCACTACCTGTGGGACTTACGCTTGCCTTGTGGTGTGTACGTGCTACGCCACGTCCATTGCTGCGTTGATGTGGCAATACAGGGAGCCTGGGTTTCTACATGGCAAAGATCTGTGATGCCTGGGAGACATGAGGCCTCAATTGTCACTGTGGTGTGTTTTTGGAACGTTGCAGCAGCACATAGGTTGGGTGACACAGCCAAATGATTGGCCATTGCACTACATGGGACTTGTGTGGACATGTGGAATTGAGATGTGAGGTAGTGGTCTTGTAGGTGACATATGTGTCCATGACCAACAACACACACCTCAGTACATTGTGTAATGTCATGAACTAGCATGTGATAGTGATCATGGTCATGGCCACACGGGTGGATGAACTGACAATCTTCCTTTGTGCATCTCTGTACTGCAGGGCACCAGCTGTCCATCGTCCGTTCCCAGACCTTGCAACCATGCAGGAACACGACTGCATCAGACGGTACCACTTCACCAGGCCACTGATTGCGGAGTTGGCGGAGCAGTTGGCGCCACATCTGCTACCTGGCCGGACATACCCTACAGCACTGACCCCAGAAGTGAAGGTGATGGCAGCCCTGCACTTCTTTGCTACTGGTACCTTCCAGTACACTGTGGCTACTGCTGGTGGGATGTCACAAACAATGTTTAGTCAGGTGCTACACAATGTCTTAGAGGGGATGTTGCAATTCCTCGACCTGTATATCAAGTTCCCGAGACCAGCTGAACTCCCTGAAATAAAGGATGCCTTTTATACACTGGGTAGGATAACGAATGTCATCGGATCTATTGATAGGACACATGTTGCCCTGATACCACCACAGGCACATGAGCAGGCATACCAGAACAGGAAGCACTACCATTCGATCAATGCTCTGGTGGTCTGTCTTGCTGACATGTCGATCACACATGTGTGTGCACAGTTTCGTGGTTCTGCACACAATGCCTACATTATGAGGAGTAGTCGCATTGCAACGCTAATGTCACAGATGCCAGCTCAGCATGCCTGGCTTGTCGGTGTGTGCTGACTGTTTCTCATTGTGTGTGTTTGTCAATGTTGTATTCCGCACTTCGACAAAACTCAGCTATTTGTTCATTTTTGTGTGTGTAGGTGACTCCCGATACCCCAACATGCCGTGGTTGCTGACACCCCTCAGGAACCCTGTGACACCAGCCGGGATGCGCTACAATGAGGCACATGGTCAGAGCAGGAGAGTGATTGAGTGGATATTCGGCCTCCTGAAAATCCGCTTTCGCAGCCTGGACAAGACCGTAGGGACCCTCCCATATGAGCCTGCAAAGGTGTACAAAATAATCCTTGTCTGCTGCATGCTACACAATGATGACGATGACCAACGTCCGGCACCTGTGGAGGATCCCGGCCTGGGCCAAGATGCCAGTGATGATGAAGATGATGGTGACGTCTGCTCCCAGCTCATCAACAGCTTCTTCACCTGAATGTGAGTTTCCAGGGTTGTTATGTGAATGTATGGAGGTAGCCTGGAATGTGTTGTGCCAGCTCTGTTGCTGTCTGAGTGTGTCTGTGTGCCACTTGACTGGATGCGTGCTGTGATGTGTCCATTTAGGTGGTGTGTACTCCACAATAGGGTAGTACTGCTAACTAGTGTTTGTGTAGGTGTCTTGCAACATGTTTTGTGCATGTGTATTGCATTTCTCTCCTGTTCTTCTGTGCTTTTGACTGTATCTTGTCTGTCCTTCCCAGGGTACTTTGCCTGTTGTGTGGTCAACACTGACCCCCAGCACACAGAAGCCAACACCAGTGTGGAAGTTGACAATTCCCATCAACTGATGTCCCACACATCCCTGGACTTCCATTCTCCAACACATTGTGAGCGTGTGTCCACTGTTACGTAGAATTACCGTGCAACTAGTGTGGAATAAACGTGTTGCTGATGTGTAATGAACCTGTGCTACGCTTTGTTATGTGCGTTGTCTGTCTTCCCACATCTGAGTGACATCTGCTTACCTCACCTGTGGACTTGTTACCACTGACTGGGCTTGGTGTTGTGTCTGTGCATGCCAATGTGTTTCAGGTCAACATCATTGTGTGGGATGAGTAACATGGCCATGGTGAGTATGTTTTGTGTTGCCATAGTGGTGTGTCTCCCTCACATGTGTCACATCCCCATGACTCACCTTGCGTTGGTCACATTGTTGCAGTATTTGGCATGCACTGTGTTGTGTAGCAGATCGACATCTCCCTGAAAATGACAAGTTGGAATCACAACAGAGGCAAGTATGGTGTACTGGTGAGTTTATTTACAAACATGTGTGAGGGAAGTGCACAGGATGGTGGGTGCTGTACAGTGGTTTGGGAATCCAAAGTTCACATTGGAGTTGGAAGTGCTGGTAAATGAAATGTCCAGAGTAAAGTCCACAGTCATCTGATACATTGGCCCAACATGAACCCTCCATGTCATGTGGGCAAGTTGTGTGCCATTGGACAAGGTGAACGGGTCGCGCACAGAAGAACATTGTCCAGAACAGGTTTAGAGGCCCTGGGGGATGTGCTGGGACATCTGCCTCTCACATGTCCTTCTTTGGATGACCCCTCTTCTTCCGGTCGGGGGGATCCTAATGTGCAGGCCTCTGCGGTGCAGGGGACTCTCTGCCAGAGTCCTCCTCCCTCCCTGTGGCACTGGCAGATGGTGTTGCGACAGATGTTCTGGGCACACAGGGGGGTGTGGATAGGTTGGTATTGATCTGGTGGAGGCATTGTAGTATGGCCCGATGCACTGCAGTGATGTCATCCCACTTAGCCTCCATGCGGGCATGGTGGGCGACCTGCTCGTGTTGCATGTCCTTGAGGATCCCCACTACCTGGCCAAATCCTCCGGTGCTATCCTGGTATGCATCTAAGATGTGTGCCAGGTGGGGGTCATCATGCAGTCCAGCCCCCTCCGCAAGGTGCGCCCTGTGCCTCCCACCCCTCCCAGCACCCCTCTCCACACGGGCAGGACCAGCGGCGGGACGCACAGGTGACACTGGGACCCCTTGGGTGGTGTTGCTGGTGGTGTTGGCTGTAGCTTCCGGGGGGTTCTGTGTCCCTGTGCTGTGGGTGTTGATTGTCCTTGGTCTGTCCGTGTTGGCGGGGGTGCCCTGTCGGTGTCCAGAGGCTGGAGGCATGGGTACAGGGTGGACAGATGTTGATGCTGCAGGTGCTGCATGATGGCTCACACCGGAGGGGCCAGGTTTTTCGTCGTCATCCGAAGAGGAGAGTGAGAGAGTCAGACCAGAGAGCTCAGTGTCCACCAGAGTCTGGGACTGAGTATCCTCATCATTTGGTGCTGGGTGCCCAGCACCACCTGTGTTTGGAAGAGACACACAATGTGATTTATGTTTCTACATGCATCGTTGGTTCACAAACATGACATTTTCTACTTTTCAAACAGATGCCTGCCTGTACACTGCTTTTTCCCAGCTTGTCACGGATAGAGTTTGATATTGTTGTTGGCCATTTCCCAGCATGGCCTTGTGCTCCCCACAACAGAGCCCAGTGTCAGACATCTTGTCAGTCCCTTCCCACTCCCTGTGAGGCCAGTATGGTTCAGTATGATCTTTCTGTGCCATGTGGGTGGGTGTAGGATGTCTGTGACTGAGAGTCCCATCGTACTCTTGGCTACACCCCCCTTCCCAGCATGCCTATACTTCCTCCCTCTTGACTCTGCTTCCCTGTGAGGGGGTGTGACAGCAATGGCAAGATGGCTGACTGTGAAGTCCTGATGTTTGTTGTGGGCCATTTCACAGCATGGCTTTGTGCTCCCCACAACAGAGCCCAGTGTCAGACATCTTGTCAGTCCCTTCCCACTCCCTGTGAGGCGAGTATGGTTCAGTTTGATCTTTCTGGGCCATGTGGGTGGGTGTAGGTTGTCAGTGACTGTGACTCCCATCATACTCTTGGCTACACCCCCCTTCCCAGCATGCTCATACTTCCTCCTTCTTGACTCTGCTTCCATGTGAGGGGGTGTGACAGCAATGGCAAGATGGCTGACTGTGAAATCCTGGTGTTTGTTTGGCTACAAGTCCCAAGTGAGCCCCTGTGCTTCACACAGCAGCACCCAGTATGGGGTATCTTTTGCTGATATTTCAATGAGGTGTGTGTCAATGCATTGTACCCGGTGAGTTGTGTGGAGTTTGTGTTGAGGGGGGGTGTCTCTCCATGCTGATAAGTATGGTCAGGGCTGTCAGTCCTCCTTCCCACCATGAAACGTGCTTCAATTATAGGGCGTGCAAGTTGTCTTTCAGGATGTCAGTCAGTGGCGTCCTGCTTCTGATTTGCACACAAGCCCTAGCAGGGCCTTGTGCTCCCCACAGCAGGAGCCAGTGTCAGCCATCTTGTCAGTCATTTTCCACTCCCTGTGATGTGGGCATGTTTCTGAGAGGTCTTGATGGGCCAATCAGGAGGGGGAGCATTATCTGTGACTACAGGCCCTGTTAGAATCCGGGTTCTCTGGTTGACACAGGTAGGTACTTGTGTCAAGCAGGGAACCGTTCCTCCAGTCAGGGTAAGGGGGTACACTCCAACAATAACCCCTGCTCACCCTCTAGGTAGCTTGGCGCGAGCAGTCAAGGCCTATCTCAGAGCGTTTAGGTTAAGCATTTGTGAACACACACACAGTAACTCAGTTACAACCCCACAAATGGACTCCACACAGGGATATATAAAAAATAACACTTTATATATATAGATTAGGCTTAGCACAAGACCAGATAACGTTTAAACGACCCACAATACTTATTAGACAAAGAGTTCTTGGTTTTAGTGTAGTTTTAAAGTTCTGTGCACTTCTTCCTTGCCGTACGCTTCATATGCGGTAAAAACTGCTTGGGAACGGGTCTCACGCGCACTGTAGGCACTTCGGGATGAAGCGTACACCCTACGGTGCGAACAGGCACAGTACCTTTACTTGGTGAGTTCGTCACGGATGCTGCGCTGGCATCAAGCGCGATGTACGGTGCGTTGTCCTCCTGGTGCGATGCGTACTATGGTACGTTAGACCTTGGGCATGCAGGGCTTCCGGGGACGGTGCGTTCAATTTTCGTCGCGGCGTTCGCGCCGTACCATGAGATCGGCAATCTTGATTCGAAGCGCTGGATACAAGCGAACAGTACGCTCCACACAGGGGAGACGTACGCGACTACCGTACGCACCGCAGCCTTTCCAAAGTAGGGGAAAGGAGCGTACGCTGGGCAGTACGGTTCGTAGGGGATAAAAGCAAGTACGGTTCGCAGTACTTCCGTTACGGTGCGAGCTACGGCTCGTAGGGGCCTGTTAGTCACGTTGCTCAGGCCGGACAATACCTTCCTTTGCGGTGTGAGCTACGGCTCGTAGAGGGGCCTTAGTAACGTTGTTCGGGCCGGACAGCGGGATACCAGCTTGCAGGGGGTACGCTGCGATCAGCGAGACGTACGCAGCAGTTCGAGTTGAAGATGCGGGGAAAACGGTCCGTTTTCGAAGGCGATCTCACGACGGTGAAGTCCACTGGTCCTGGGACTTCGTTCAGGGGGCAAGCTCACTCACAAGCCCTTGGAGATCTCTCAGCACAAGTCAAATAAAAGTTTCTTGAGTCTTTTCTTCCTCTTCATCAGCAGCAAGGCAACCACTGCTGGCCAATCCCCCAGGTCAGGGACAGTACTCCTCCATGCAGCTTTTCCAGTCCCTTCAGGTCGGACAGAGGTTTCTTCTTGGCAGGACAGGATCTAGTTTCTTAGGAGCAGGGCTCCTCAATTTATACTACAAATCCTTTGTTCTCCCAGGCCAGGGGGGGGCCTTGCCTAGTTCAGTCTAGTTCTGGAGTACTTTGTTGATGCAATGCAGGCTCCTTCTTTCAGGGTGCAGGGCAGAGTCATCAGACGCTCCACAGGGGGCGGAGCCAGCATTGTGGTGGCAGAATACAGCCCTATTCAGAGTCCAGGTGTACTCCTCCCACCCATCTACCTGCCAATCTTCCTATTCACCACCAGGCTACCTAGCCCTGCCCATCTGGGTTACCCCAGCTCTGTCACTCACACAAGCCAGACAGCAGATACACATCACGCAGAGGTTGGCTGAAATGGTTAGGCAAGCAAAGGCCAACTTTCTAAAAGTGGCATTTGCAAATGCAGAATATTAAAATAAACCTTACTAAACGATGTACCTTATTATTCTGAGTTCAGGCATACTAAATTCGATTTTCTACCACGTTCCCTGGGTCTGTTAGGATCATAGGATGTAACAATCTTAACAGCCCATTCTGGGCTTTGAGAACAGGGTAGCTTTCCAATAGCGAAAAACGAAAATGGCTGTAATTCACTATTAGGACATGCCACACACATCAGGGCTTGCCTAACCTTATGCTACAATGCACCCTGCCCTTGGGCCTACCATAGGGGTGACTAACATGAAGTTAAGGAAAGGTTTAGGGACTGGCAAGTGGGTGCACTTGCCAGTCAGCATGTCAGTACCAGACTGCACTCAGGTTCTGCAATGGCAGACCTAGACACATTTTACCAGGACGCATCTGTGGGTGGCACTACCAGTGCTGCAAGCCCACCAGTGGCATTTGTATTTTCACGCCCTGGCACTCCGGGTGCACTTTACTGGGGTCTGATAGTAAACCAAATAGGCCAATCATGGAATCCAACCAACATATACATTTTACATAGGGAGCACTTGCACTGTGGCACTGGTTGGCAGTGGCACAGCGCTCTGAGTGGCCAACACCATTAAAACACATGAGGCACAGCGACAAAAAGTGGAAGGGAGACTCACGCCAAGGTGCCAGGTCTAACTGGCCCCATCATGCTTTTGGCTACACTCACTTCACCTGCATCCCCACTATTCCTTCCTGACAGTCAGCTGCACTGTGAGGTGGTGTGTTTGTGCTGTCAAACTGTCTGGCAGTGTGTATTTGGCTTAGTGTCACTGGCTTGCTCTATTTGTTTGTAGGTTGGTGCATGTCATGACACAGTTCCCAGTCACTATGAGATGGTAGGTATTGGGTTTGTGTGACTGGCACACATCTTGGGCTGATTATCTATTGGTTAGTGTAGCTTTGCTTGCGGTGCATGGTTTCACTGTCCCCTTGCCACACAATCTTAAGTATGTTGTTTGTGTACTCACCAGGCTCTGGGATGTCTGTTAGGCCATGGACGCTCTCTGGTGGTAGGATGTCCCGCACCTTCTCCTTCCAGGTCCTGAAGTAGACTGGTTCGGCAGGAGGGCCACCGCCGGTGCACTGACTCAGGGCATGATCTTTTTCGATGAGTTTCTTGACCCTCCTGCTCACGTCATACCACCTGTTCTGGAAGTCGTCCTTTGTACGCCTTGCTGGTGCTTGGGTGTTCACCTTGTCTACAATCCTCGCCCACGTCTTGGTTTTCTCTGAAATGGGGGTCCTTTGGACCAATGTACCAAACAAATGTGGCTCTACTCTGATGATCTCTTCTACCAGCACTTCTAACTCACTATCTGTGAACTTTGGATTCTTCTTTGGAGGCATGGTGATGGATGGTGGTGGTGAGGGATGTGTGTGTGAGGGTGCAAGTGATGGTGGGTTGGTGTTGGTTTTGCTGGGTGTATGTGTGTGTGCTTTTGTATGAGGTGCTGATGGTGTGTGAGTTGTGTGATGGGTGATTTGTGAGTGTGTCTGTGGTTGCTTTGTACTGATGTTTGCTGCTGGCTGTGTCTCCTGTTTGCAAGGGATGATGGTAGTGATTGTAGTCCTTTATATAGTTGGAGTGGTGAGTGTGTCTTTGTGTATACAAAAAGAAACTGTGAGTCAAAAGAGGTTGAGTGACCGTAACACAACCACTAAGTAAGTACTGATCAGGATATAATTGCTGTCTATGAAGTGCCAACTATATCAATAGGTATGTGTATGTATATATGAAAAAGATTCCCATCACCCACAACAAGTGGCTCGCTTCATCATTTGGGAACCTGGGAACTTCACCAGAGAACCATGTTCTACCAGATGGACGTAGATATCGGTTCAATAATGTGTCCCAAATGTATCTATTGATGTATTGATTAGATCGAAGGAACCATCAAATAACTGAAGGGGGTTGATGTGTGCAGTGCTAGTGGTAAAGATATGTGCTAGTTAAAATTGGTTAACCAGGCACAAAAGTGTTTTTAATGGAGTGCTACCTGGATACCAAAATAAAAACAAGACAGTGCTGTAACAGTTTGAAAGGATAACTGTGTTGGAAAAGACTGGTCAACATGTTTCAGCTCTTGGATACATTGTATCCTAGCTTTCGTCAGGACCAGAACGCTACTGCAAATATTAATGTTGTGACTAAGATACAAAGAAATGTTTAAACATACAACCTGGACCTTGTTTTTCGGTACAGGGGAATACCTACAAAAGAAACAGCATTAATCAAAAACAGACTAACAAAGTGGTTGAATGTGGAAGATCGGTCAACAACTGCAAATTATTCTGTAAATGGTTTTTGCAAAAGTACCATTGAGTGTACAAAGACAACCATATAGCAATCATCACAAATAGGAAAAAATAATAATTAGGTTGTCACTCACCCGAATTAATCTGGGTATGTGCCTCACCCCGCCTGGCAACTGCTCAGGTTAGGAGGCACCGCTCTGGGGAATAATATGAGTATAGAACATAACGTTATAAGGCTGCACTTGTTGAAATGTTCAAACATCATATGGCGCTGGATTTAACAACGCGGACTTCCGTGTTTTTAACCACCTAGTTGTTAAATCCAGCGCCATATGATGTTTGAACATTTCAACAAGTGCAGCCTTATAACGTTATGTTCTATACTCATATTATTCCCCAGAGCGGTGCCTCCTAACCTGAGCAGTTGCCAGGCGGGGTGAGGCACATACCCAGATTAATTCGGGTGAGTGACAACCTAATTATTATTTTTTCCTATTTGTGATGATTGCTATATGGTTGTCTTTGTACACTCAATGGTACTTTTGCAAAAACCATTTACAGAATAATTTGCAGTTGTTGACCGATCTTCCACATTCAACCACTTTGTTAGTCTGTTTTTGATTAATGCTGTTTCTTTTGTAGGTATTCCCCTGTACCGAAAAACAAGGTCCAGGTTGTATGTTTAAACATTTCTTTGTATCTTAGTCACAACATTAATATTTGCAGTAGCGTTCTGGTCCTGACGAAAGCTAGGATACAATGTATCCAAGAGCTGAAACATGTTGACCAGTCTTTTCCAACACAGTTATCCTTTCAAACTGTTACAGCACTGTCTTGTTTTTATTTTGGTATCCAGGTAGCACTCCATTAAAAACACTTTTGTGCCTGGTTAACCAATTTTAACTAGCACATATCTTTACCACTAGCACTGCACACATCAACCTCCTTCAGTTATTTGATGGTTCCTTCGATCTAATCAATACATCAATAGATACATTTGGGACACATTATTGAACCGATAT
Source organism: Triturus cristatus (assembly GCF_964204655.1). Lineage (NCBI taxonomy): Eukaryota > Metazoa > Chordata > Amphibia > Caudata > Salamandridae > Triturus > Triturus cristatus. The sequence goes on from NC_140589.1 coordinate 303,062,326, forward strand.
CTACGTCCATCTGGTAGAACACGGTTCTCTGGTGAAGTTCCCAGGTTCCCAAATGATGAAGCGAGCCACTTGTTGTGGGTGATGGGAATCTTTTTCATATATACATACACATACCTATTGATATAGTTGGCACTTCATAGACAGCAATTATATCCAGATCAGTACTTACTTAGTGGTTGTGTTACGGTCACTCAACCTCTTTTGACTCACAGTTTCTTTTTGTATACATGTGTTGACTTGGGGATTACAAACTGTTCGAGTCCTTAAACCATATCCCTTAGACCCCTACTCCTTGTGAGATATTTTTATTAGTGAGTGTGTCTTTGTCCCATGTTTTTTTGTTGGTATTTATTGGCTTTGTCATTGCCTGTTTGGTCCTTTTTTTTTCTTTTTTCCTTTGTGTTTTGTAGGCATGAAGGAGACATTCATGTGATGGAAACGGATGCTGCTGTTGTCTCGTGCGGGCTTCACCGCCTCGTTCACGCTGCCTGTCTTCTGTGTTTGGTACGCGTTGTTCGCGGCGGTCTCTATTGCTTGCGTGCCGGGTTGTCTGTGCATGTAGGTCATGCGGCTTGTTCTCCGTGCGAGTCGGTCTGGTTTTCCGGACGGATCACTATTTTCCCTACGGCTCGGTCGTACGGCTTGTATTCCATACGTGTCAGTTGTAATTCACACGCATTGCATCATACTGCGAAGGCCGTCAGGCGCTGGTCCGTGTCGGTCGATATCCAGTCCGGGTCCGTGTCGGTCGGTAAGATTTGCGGCCGGAATCGGAATCGACCCCTTAGTGGCATAAAAGATGGTGACAGGTAGTAGCCAATGGGCTACCTACCTTGGTGACCACTTCCTGTAGGAAGAGGCACTACCTTGACCCTAATTGGCTAATTCACCCTCAAACCAAGATGGAGGGAAATGAAAAGTGGGCTCCACAGCACCTTCCTCACCCTCGGGATGGTGCTAGCTGAATTGGGACCCACCTCCTAATGTAACTCATTTCCTACCTGTCTTCCCACTAAATGTGGAGCAAGAAAGGGCTGTTGGCATCCTCCACTAGCTGGAGTTTGCCTGGGTCACATTTCAAAGGTGGTATCACCTTTGCAGCTTCCCACCTGGGAAGATCATCCTGGCCTGGGGAAGGTGTGAAGTACCTCTGCCCAGAGAAGGCTTTGTTCCTGGCCTCCGAGAGCACTGGCTCTCACCCCATGAGGTCAGAAATATGTATTTTGGTGTCAGGCTGGCTAAGACTAATCAGAGACCACACCAGTGCTTGGTAGGTTTTCAGTGAACCCTCTAAGGTATATACCCTGTGTGCATTTATTAATAAATCTAGCACTGGGGTTGGTGAGGATTTATTAAGACAAGAGGTTTGGTAAACAATCATCCTAGGGTACAGTGAAGCCATCATGGAGCTAGGAAACTCCTAATGGCAGGTATTCATCCCATGCACTTACAGTATCCAAGAATGGCTCAGATATTGCAGGGTCATATCTGCTCATGCAGATGTGTCCCCAATGGGATATAGTGCCCCCTGCCATAGGGCTGTAAGGCCTGCAGTATGGGTGACTTACCTATACTTCATGCAGTGTATTGAGGCATGTCCCACAGGACTGTGTGCCATGCCGATTCTTCAGTTTTCTAGGCACCAAGACATGCAGCCTGCAATTGCAGTTTGCATGGTCATGGTGAGGGGTCCCTAGGGTGGCACAATTTGTGCTGCGGCCCTAGTGAACCCTCTTCAGTCCCAATACCCTAGGTACCAGGAGTACTATTTACTAGGGACTTATCAGAGTTGATGAAGTTGTGCCACTTGTGGTACAGTTTTTCTTAGGGAAAGAACACTAGTACTGGGGACTATTTTAGCAGGGACCCAGCACACCTCAATCAAAGTTGCATCACAACCCAGAGAAAAAGTGGGGGTACTGCAACAAGAACCCAGGGGCATATTATCAAGACAGACGATAAAATTATCGCTGCTTTAGCGGCAGAAAACTGCCGCTAAAGCGGCGATAATGGGCTTGATAATATGCTCTATGGAATTCCAATTGAAGCCCATGTTAGATGTGAAGGACATCTAACATGGGCTTCAATTGAAATTCCATAGAGCATATTATCAAGCCCATTATCGCCGCTTTAGCGGCAGTTTTCTGCCGCTAAAGCGGCAATACTTTTATCGCCTGTCTTGTTAATATGCCCCCCAGTTTCTACAGATGGCATCCAGCTTGTCACTTCACAAGGGCTAAAGTGAGAATCTGTGATCTTGAATGAGGTTTTGGCTTTTCTTAGTTCTTTATTTAAGAAACATGCATGCACTGTAATGATGTCAGATTTATATGTGATTACATTAATAATTATTTACAGAGCAGTTACCAATATGTGTTCATTGTTATTAAAAAACTTACAAAAAATAAAGCTTGTGTAGGGTTCTGAACTTATCCCTTGCAGCTTGAATGCAGTTCATAACTCACAAAGTTGTGCCACATTTATTGTAAATTGTGACCTGCTGCAACAAAAGAAGTAACCCACTGAGATATCAAAATAAAATGCACATTTCTAACATGCGTGTTACACGTTATTCTTTGACGAAGAAAATTAACTGTGCTATTTTATGATGACCCAAATGTGACTAGACTTCCCCTAGATCTCCCCGGCGAGTGCATTAACCACCAGAATGTTCTTATGGCTAATATACCCACGAACCTGCTGTGTACTCAGTGGTCTCTGCACTAGGTGCCTTAACCCCAAAACACATATTTTAAAATGCAGTATTTGTTTCCAATTAAGTAAGCCAAAACACATTTACTTTCACACCTGTTATTGTTGCCAAACTTCTTTGGAGGCATTTTTTAAAATAAAATAAATGTATGAATATCAGAGTTTGCTAGTCATGAAAATGACTCTCGTTACTCCATCCCTTCTCTGTTGCCACCCCTTAACCCTCGATTTATGGCATCCCGAAGTAAGTATTTTTCCACTGAAGCACTGGAAAGGAGAGACCACTCTGCCCATGCAAAGAAACATTGTTGGAACACTTCATTGACTGCTATTGACTTGTCTACTGCATAGTGTGACTGCAAGGATGAGTCAAGTCCCCAAGTGTCCGACCCATGGGAGTGAAACTGATTTACTGAGGGGTAACACCTACCATCATTGCTCTTTTTAAATAAGATTGTTGTCTGTGATTCTAAGGTCACATGCTAAATATTCTAAGAATAAATATTTTCTTTAAATCTTTTTTAGTTTGAACATCACCTTTGTTTTCGGGGGAACTGTTACTATTATTACTATAATCCTTGCTGCTGTATCCATGCCAGTGTCTACCACAAGGCTATCAATGCTGCCCCGCACATCGTCCTCCCAGTGGGTCAATGATTGGAAACCAGGGCACAAGTCCTAGAAAAAGAAGTGGGGGGACTCTCCAAGTTAGGTAGTATCACAGGAAGTGACATCACGGCACGTGGCATTGCAGGAAGTGACATCACATGAAGTGACATCACAGGAAGAGACATCACTGAGCGTGACAGTTCTTTTACCCAAGGATTGACAAACTAACTCTGCTGCCAGCCTAACCAGGCCTAATATCCCATATGCAGCATATTTCCATGGAAATGTGATTGCTTTAACTGCCTGGTGGTTAACACATTTGATGGAAAGATCTGTTTTTGTCTCGTTCTAGTTTTGACTTAAAGTAGCATACAGGTTTAATGCACCTTCTGCAAAAGCACATCATGTAAAATGTAGATGGCAGATTTTATTTCATGTAGATAGATAAGTGGGTTACTGCTTTGAACACAGAGATCCATTTGTTACACGCAGTTGCATTGTAATCCTTCTAGTATAGCAGAGTGAGCTCTAAAGAATGATAGGTGACTCCTACACCCAGGAACCCTCACTGTCTTATGTAACACATCCTGTGCAATGATTTACAAACCTGTGTGAGTTATTGCCGATATAATGTGTATGTTTGCTGTAATGTGATCTTACACCCTATATTGGGATGAATAACGCTGTAAAACTAAAAGTACTGGTATTTAAATTGTTATTTTGAACTGGGACAGAGTAACACATCTGACATTCTTACAGTGCATGAATATCTATTATATATGGGGGCCCCAACAAAATCAAAATCGTGCCTCTGATATGCGCCTTTGAAGTGTTAACAAGCTGCGGCTTTTGTTTCCTTTCCTCTGCATTTACATCTAGGTGTGAGGCTACAGGCAGCCCCCAGCCTGGATACTCAGACAAAAGAATGCCAAATGGGATTCTTAAGTTCAGTCTTTGTTATGGCCCAGCTGGAGTCTCAAATGACAAAACCCCCCTCCCCGGCTGCACGTTACTGCTTGGAAGGAAAGCAGATAACGAGCAGGCGCTGCTGAATGTATCCCAGTGTCTCAAAATTACACCGGGACGTGTTCAGCATATTTTAGAGTGGGGCTCAACTTCTTGGCAGGGTGGACGGCGCCCACCTGGTGAAAAGAGTGGGTGGACGCCGTCCACCCGCTTGTACCCCGGACCCAAGCCCTGTGGGAAACCTCCAGCTGTGACTTCACTTGTTTCTGCTAATAATGTGATGGCACCTTGCTACCACATGGAATGTTACCAGATACTTATCTAGTGCTCAGCTACCACCAGTGTGGCATTGTGCAACTCTCTCAAGAGCGAGTTCATTGGAGACGCCACTGGTTGTAGTATGATCTATGTGGGAACAGCTTGGTGAGGTGTGTGAGGTCCTGAGAAGTGGTCTGGTTGTATCACGGCAAACCTGACCATGCTGGTATGTGCAAAAATAGCGTCTTTACTTCAGGTCATTCACAAACCTTGGTGCCACTGTCATTCCATTGTCCTTGTCATGGGTCGGCCGCCTGGTCTAACCAATCTCTTGCTTACCTATTTGGCAAATATTCAGTCCAACTTCGTTATGGACTCTTATGCTGGCATCCCCAGCTCACTGGAGGAGAAATCTATCTTGCATGGTCTGCTGCCATACTCTTTTTACATTTGTCCATTTTTGCTAACTTTTTAGGTTCTGAGACAAGTTAAGGCATCACCAGACAGAAATGGTGTCAGATTTAGCACATTTATCATATTTAATGCCAGAGACACAAAACCTTATATGTGCTTTGATGCCTTTTGGATAGATCTTAGATTCATTCGCATTTTTGCAAATGAATATAAATACTGAGGGGCAGATTTACAAGAAACTGACGCATCAGATTCCCTGCCCCTGCGTGAACAGGCCTTGCGCCACCATAGATGCGCCATATTTACAATACGGTACACTATGGCACAACGATTGACAGATGCGTCAGAAATTTTGATGCATCTGTTAGCAGAAAAGTCATGCATTGCTGGAGTCATGTTGCAAGCACGACGCGACTCCAGCAATGTGTGTTGCGGCCTATTCCCAATACACTGCGTCATTCCTTACGCCTGCTTCAAGCAGGCGTAAGGTTTTGACGCAGTGGCATCCTAAAAGTCGCACAGTGAAATCTTGTAGATTTCACTGCGTTACTTTTACATGGCTTTCCTGCGTGCGACCGCCTACCCTGCATACATTATACATGACGCAGTTATAATATCACGCAACGCTTTACAACGTGGCGCATCTCCCTAGATGTTGAAAGGGGCTTGTAAATCTGCCCCATAATAGTTGTCATCATGTAGTTGGTATTCTTAGGAAGGCTTTCTGTAATATAATAAATCATGTTGCATGTATTACCCGACTCAACAGTGTCATTTTAGCACCCTCTAGTGGCTGAGAAGATGAGATGAACCCACCAGACCTTGAACCTGTGCCCACAAGTTAGTCACAGATTACAGCTCCTGGCGATCAAGTCGCAGAGATGTCTGAGTGCCTCGTTAGAACCTCTGCTGCAGCCGGTAAAGACTTTCAAGTGCAAATTAATCGACCCTTACCTCACTTGTCACAGTGAATCTTCCACCTGCTTGCCATGCATCACATCTCATGCTGCTGGGTTGATTTGATGCCTGCTTTCTCATTAAAAACCTGGTATGCAAAGACATCAGCTAGAACTGTCTTTAAAATAGATCAGTCTGGGGTAGCTAATAAAAATATCATTCCTGCACACGACTACCCCAGTGATTATAAATAGTAGCCTGTGAAGTCCAGTAGTCAAAGCTCTGTCAAGCCAAGAATGAAGAGGTAATTAAGTATGAACGCTGAATGGGACTCTCTCATCATTGTTTGGGCAAATAGCATATTTTGCCTGAGGCTGTAAAGAGGATTTCCAAGAAAGGCAGTGTGAGATGCAGGACGTGAGGCGACGTAGTGTCTAAAGCATGTTCCTAGGAAAGGCAGAAATATTCATTGTCAGATTTTCCCGGCCGTTATGAGCACATCTCAACAAGCACACAGGGAACGGGGATGGATGCCGCTTCTGAATTTAAATGACTGCTGGTCCCAGTAGGCAGCTCTGACTTGCCTATGTAGTTTCCGTTTATATTAAATGGCCTGTTTATTATGTAAATGGGGTAAAAACCAGGTCAGTGTATTTTTTGCACAATTAACTTTTTATAGAATATAACTACATGATATAAAAGCGAGCTGAGTGTGTTGACAGTCAATAATACTGCTGAATGTTGCATAGAATGGGTTTCATTGTCTTTGGTAAACTGATGCTCCTTTTTAATAAACTTTAAAAAATACTTTTTAAAGTTTTTTTAGACTACATAAATGTATGCATCATTATGTGTATCTAATATAATACCAGACTATATGATGGCTCAGTGAGTTGAATATCTGTTCTAAATGCAGTGAACTGCAAATCGAATACTAGCAATGCCTTTCCCATTGCCCACCTGTACAGGAAGTGACACCACTGGATTTCCCATCATCCATCTGAATGGGATGTGCTACCACTATTTTCCAGAAGAAATCATCTTTAAAATAGGAAGCCAAACAAGAGGACTTGGGGGCATATCAGCAAGGGCCTGCGATAATTATCGCTCAGCGCTTTTAGCGAGAGGATAATTATCTTAGGCTAACGCTGGAGTCTATCCGGCGATAGCGTGCTATCAGCAACGCCTATCTCCCAAGCAATAGGAATCCATGCGTTAGCTGGAAAACAGTGTTATTATCGCTGGAAATCCAGCGATAATCGCACTGCGACCAGCAATACCTTGTTGATAGGGCAGGGTGGTCTTAGCCATGTAATCCACCTCCCATTGGATTACATGGCTAAATCAGATTACAAGCAGGCATAAGGAAAGTAGCGATAACTGTGGTTAGTGCTACTTTTCTTATCGCTCTGCTTGTTTGCGTGCAGCTTGATAATTGGAGAAATGTCGGTTAGCGACATTTCTCCAGTTATTTTGTGACGGAACGCCCACTTTGCATCTCATTAGAGATGCTAAACTGGGCGTTGTTGTAAGGGGCGCTAAATCAGCAAAACACGCGATAGCGTGTCTTTGCTGATAAGGCGATGAAATCATCAACGCTTTTCGCCTGAAAACGGACACAAAAGCGGCGATAATTTCATAACGCCGTCTTGCTGATATGCCCCCTGGTTTTTTCATTGCCCACCTGCACAGGAAGTGACATCACTGGATTTCCCATCATCCATCTGCACAGGATGTGAGATCACTGGATTCCCCATCATTCATCTGCACAGAAAGTGACTTCACTGGTTTCTTGCCCATGGTACCCTGAGCTCCACCCTCTTCCCAGGACCTATTTAATAGCGGCTAAAACATGGATGTGCAGCAGGCGCACTGCTGGTGCACTGAAGGCATGCCAAAGGCAAGCTCATTTGCGCCCGCCTGAGCCTGCACCACTCCCAGTACCAGCAACCCTGGTTCTTCCCCTACCCAACAACACTGCTATGTCCTACATTCTCTTAACCTGGGTCTCCTCTCAACCCCAGCCCCCACTTCCCACACCGCTGCCACATGGCACCACACAACACAGAAGGAGCATTCACATGCACCTCCTGCAAGTTTCTTTGCATTCTCCCACAACCTACACCCACCACTCTCGCTCAAACAACACCCAGCACCCCACTTGCTCAAACTCACATAAACCATCCACTGCTCACACTCACGCACACCAAACACCACCCAAACAATATCCCACACTTCCATGCATGCTCCTCAACACCCACTCACTTACCAATCACACCACAGATATATTGAACATAATGCACAACCACACTCCAGACCTGCTCTTTCTCACAGAAACATGGTTAAACCCAACCTCAGCACCGAATATCAATTCATTTTCATGTAAGAAAATAGTGCTAAATGCTGAGAGCAAGTTGGGGGAAAATCCAACCTCACAAGTACATTTAGTTAGCGTGAGAGGCTGCTTGTGTTCACTATTTGTGTTCTCTTAAATTTAGCACTATTTCATAGAGCAAAATGCCTCCATGCATCCATTTTGGACACTGGGCACATTTTTTAACTAAGAAACAGTGCTAAATGCATAATTATTCTTCTATAAACAAGGAAAGGAGTATGCAGTTAAAATTAATAAAAGGCAGCTGTGCAGCAAAGCAAAATCAGGTAGTGCTAATCATTGTTGGTTGCGATGTCACCACTCACCTATGACTTCTTCAAAACTGGCCCCATCGGGTAGCGGCATAGTGTCCCAAGGTCCCAAGGTCAATACTCACAACCCATCGCGCCCTGAGCATGTAAAGGTTATGCCTACTACTGGAAGCCCTTCTGCCCTATCCTACCCCCACAACCCCACTCCCCTCCACCTTAACATGGCCTCCACGCTAACCGCACAGGACACGTATGGGTTAGCACTCCAGCTCTCTAGCTCTGAAGCTGGCGTTCCTAATTGCGTGCCATTTCTACGGGGTCATAAGCAGCTGGAACCGGGTTTGCAATCGCCTTCCCGGAACCGGCACCATAGGTTAGGTCCTCCGCTGAGTGGGCGCGAGTTGTTGTGTGTATTGACCTTGGGACACTATTGATGCAGCTATTAAGGTAAGACCCACCAACGTTAATGGTTGGTGAGCTGTATACATCTCGCCGATGACGGCCGTTCTTCCTACGTTTTAAGAATCCGGCAGCGCACCGACTTATGGCAATGTGCCCCAGGCACACGGTTCTCTAATGGACTCTTGGTCAGGACTAAGGGTCCGAGGAGGGCGCCCGTTTCCTTGAGGACCGCGAATCGCCCGTACCACGTTCCAGACCGGTCCTACGAGTGCTGGGACCTTGTAACTTGTTTTCATGGTAGGTGCTAAGCTACCTTCGTTGCTTTTGAGCGTGACGCTCCGCACCTGTTACTACCTAATGCTGGGTCTACCTCCATCCCACTAAGATCCTTTACTAACCTTGTACCCGATCCCTAAACCCAAACCCCAACCAACCCCCCCTTCCCTCCCTACCTTGTCTCCCCGCCACATATAGGACACTCGTTGAGTGAACGTGTCCACAAGATGCCTCTACCCGATGGGGCCAGTTTTGAATAAGTCATAGGTGAGTGGTGACATCGCAACCAACTATGATTAGCACTACCTGATTTCACTTTGCTGCACGGCTGCCTTTTATTAATTTTAACTTAAGTGAGTGCACCACGCACATTGCACTTATTTTTTTCTTTAGCACATGGAATGCCAGCAATGCTACCTGATGCTCACAGTACACACTAAGTGGTACATTATAGATATGGCTGACCTGCTTGGGTTATGAGAGAATCCACGCAGGATTAATCATGTTGTAAGTGATTATTTTATGTTCTTTTTGTTATAGATTGGCTACCACAGCCAAGGACTACACACACCCCACTGGTGCGATCCAACTGGTAATATTTAGGTTACGATACCCCATTATCAGACGTTTAGTGTAGATTTTAACTTTTCATATTAGGTCCTGAAGAATTGCAGCCTGATCCCTCCTGGGACAACTAGGGCAAGAAACATGTTGACCGCATGACACAGAGGGCAACTGCCTATAGCATTACTTTAGACAGTCGCCATTACATTTTTAATCAGGGTAGGAGACAGGAATATTAAATTAGTTGCCCTGATCCTCCCATTCCCTGTTTTAACTCACGTGGTCTGTTTAGAAACCACAACACTACACTTCTACACTTTTTGGGCCCCTTACACACACTCACCATACAGCAAGGAATAAAAGATCTCCGCCAAAGAGCCCCCACTTAGGGTACCCGTCAGGTATTGCAGCGCCGACCCGACGAGGAGCATGCCCAATTATGAAGCATGACACCCAGTGGGCTGGGTGTGTGAGGGCCCCAATTCTGAAAGGAAGGATTCCACATCCTCCCTCTTGGTAGTTAACTTCCTGTACTTACTTAACAGCCAATCTCAACCTTCTTAGGAACTGCATACTCCTTTCCTTGTTTATAGTATCTGAGCACGTATGCTGGACCTCTAAAGCCCCTTCTTGCTCTCTCCTTCTTGTTAACACATAATTATTCTTCTCACATAACTACGCGAGTTGTCACAGAATTCGTAGGTGATTCTGCATGATTATGCTACATGGAACAACATGAGTTACACACACCCCTAATCAGCATCCTCTCCCATGCAGATGACACAGAAGTCATACTCTCCCTCTTGAAAACACAAGAAAGAAGTTCACCACCTGCATGACTTAAGTCACTAACTGGATGAAAGCCAACTGTCTCAAACTTAACATCGACAAGACAGAAGTAGAGATCTTTGACATGAACACCTCATTATGGGACTCCAAATCATGGCTGGCCGAACCCAGACCCACACCTACGCCTACACCTAGAACTCACACCAGAAAACTCAGAATAATTATCAACAGCAAATTGTTTGGACCAGACAGGCCAACACTGTCATTGCCTCCTGCTTTCACATCATTAAAATGTTGAGGAAGATTTTCCAATGGCTCCCAAGCAACACTAAAAAACCTCATGCTTAGTATCCAGCAAGTAGGACAATGGGAACACCCTTACTAGAAGACTACAAACCATCCAGAACTTGGCAGCCAGACTCATCCTCAACCTCCCACGCAGAACTGCTGATTATCAGACACACTCAATTTACACTTGTCAGACTCACATTCAAAGCACTAGACAACTCAGGCCCCACCCACCTGATCAGTCGCATCACCTTCCACCAACCACCAAGACACCTTCGATTCATGTGGATCCTACTCGCACACATCCCACGCATACACACAACCAGATCAGGAGGACAGGACCTTGCTCCTTAAGCATGGAACAACCTCCCACTACGCACCAGAGACTTCTCCTCTGTTCTTTCATTTCGCAAGAACCTGAAAACATGGCTTTTTAGTTAACCAACCTACCATAGGCAGGGCTAAGCACACACATCTACTCAGTACCAGGATACCCTTGCAGGTGATATGTGCTTTACCAATACACATAACATAACATGCAAAGTACCTAACAGGGGCGGGTATAATCACAAAAAAGGGGCCAGAGGGCTCCTCCAAGGTGACATGCCTCGCTTAAGAAACATATTAAAACAATATCATGTATAGATTTTAGATCTAACCCTTACATTTACTAGATGTTCTGGTATTTAAAGTTTCTTATAATTTTTTCCAGAACATGGACACTATCAAAACATTATTTTTTTCTCTTATGATCACACCTTAAAGCCAATCTTATGCTTCCTCTGTGACAGGTCTTAAGATTCCGCTGTGACAGGTAACAGTGCAGAGAGATGATGCTATTGAAGGAGGCTGGCTTTGTAGAGTAGCTGGGGCAGTATCATAATGGGTTTGGCTGGCACAGCAGAGCGCAGCACCTGTCTTATGCACCTGTAGCGTGAAAAGTGAATTCATTTAACCAAATATTTCTCTGAGTCACTGTTTCATTTTCAGACAGCACAGTCCAGAGCTCACTCATTTCAAGCTGTGCTATCTGAGAATAAAGCACTAATTCATAGGGTTTCAATGAATTTACTTTACCTATGCAGACACATAAAACCAGGGCTCGGCTCTGCTCTGCTCCTGCAAAGCCATCATGATAGGGCACCTAAGCTGAGTATATATTTGATTAATTCCTTTTCACTGAAGTGTTTCCTGAGGCTGGATGGCCCTAATGGATTTTTAGCTACTATTTGTAAAAAGGAGAAGGAGAAGGAAATTATCCTTTTCTGCATTGTCACATCGTTTTATGTGTACTTTTGATGTATTTAGACTCTGTGAATTGTGATACCACTATTCAGTGACACGATGTGGCTTCAAAATGGTACTATTGAAGTTGGTTTTACATGGCTGTTCTGTTGAACCTTTCCATAAGGCCATAGGAAATGAACAGAATATGCACCAATGGCATGGAAGTTAAATGTCATAAGCATGTATTTGCCCACCCACTTACATGACAAAAATATATGACTGCAATAAGCAGCACTGTCTTCTGACTGGTCTGAAATTTATAAACACTGCAATGACACATGGAAAAAAGTGCGTTGCCATGTAGTGAGGCTTCTTTGTCATATATTAATAGGACACTTCTAAAGTGTGTCTTGTAGGGTGATTAATATAAAAAAAAGTGGCACATTAGATGCTTGAAATATTGTGCTCTTACAGTGGCTAAAGATTTCAGCATACTGCACGAGCTATGTCCACCCCTAAAAAGAACAACAGTACAAGCATAGGGGAGCACAACACATGCCCCCAGCCACAATTCCCAATGGACTGAGTCAACCTGGGGCCATTTTTGTTGCCTCTTCCCTGCCTTTCCGACCTTTTCATGGCAGGGTCCCTGCCATAAAAAGGTCAGCGCAAAGGCAAGTGGTGATTACCACGGCGGTGCACCACCTCCATAGACCACCGATTTCCCCACTGCCATGGGACCTGAGATCCTGCCAGTGGCAGCAGTCTTGTGGTGGTCCGAGCGCATTGATCGTTATCGTGTGCTCAGACCGCCAATGAGGCAGAGGTCAGACTGCCAAGAATGGTACGGTAGTCCCAAGACCGCCGTACTCCTAATCATTCCCTTAGTCTAGTTAGTGTAAAATATGTTTTAAATTTAATATTGTTTACAATAGTTTGAATTCAATATATTTATGTGTTTTTATGGTTCGTCCAACAGCGCATCGTTGCTGCTAGGGGTATTATATCAAGTTAAGGGCTTGGCACCCATCCATTACTTATCATTTGTAGGCTTGATTGTCCACCTTTTTAGCTGCCTCGTTATTGGCCACCATATGCCTTTCATCACTTAATTTATTTTTTCCAGAGAATGGACCAAGTACTAATGGATTTTGTTCAGTTTGTGTCCTTCTGCTGCTCGCGCTGTGCTTAAGATAATTTTTTTCTACAATTTGTTTTTTGGATTACCATTATTTTCCCTACCTGACTTTCTTCTAATGGCACCGACTATTAAAGCAGTTTGTGTGACTGCTTGTGTTTGTTCAATGTCCTTTTTAAGTTGAAATTGCAATTCATGAAGCACCTTAAATAGAAGATTTACAGACACTAAAAGGCTGAAGTTATCTCATAGTTTTTCACAAATTCCAGCAAAATTTAATCTACCGGATATTATGTTTCTAAGCATTGACCTGAGGATGGCTTACCATATTAACTATGTAAGAGACTGAAATGACGGCCTCTCTTCACTACTGGCATCTGCCGAATGCAGTCTGTGTTATCAACACTTGACTAACACTGTCATTAACCCTGTGGATGCTCATGACGGAATGGTTCCGTCATGAGCATCAGTGTTCCTGTGCTCATGACGGAACCATTCCGTCATGAGGACAGGGGTACGAAATCCCTCTGCTGCAGACAGCAGAGGGATTTCCTTTTCTCCCCAAGCCTCGGGAGCTGGGGAGCTCCCGAGGCCCCCCCACCATTTCTGTGAACTGACGATTAACCCTGGACATAGTTCGCGAAGTAGCACTACGCGAAGCTACGCAAAGTGCACTTCGCACTATGCGAGCTACGCGTAGCACTTCGCGAACTGCGTAGTACCCTGTTCGCACTGTGCAAGATGCCGTTTTCAATGATTGCATAGTGTGGACATGCATCCAGCACTGTGCAATCATTGAAAACGCCATCTTGCACAGTTCGAGCTGTAGTTTTCTGCCGCTTGAGTAGATTTTTACTCAAGCGGCAGCTTTCTTAACGCGGACTGGTAGTTTCTCATCACGAGCGGTCGCGAGCATACGCGACCACTCGCAATGAGAAACCTGACCTCCCCGCGTTGAGAATCTCGCTGGGATGTTTATTTTCCATGCTCGCGATCGGCAACTTGATGTTGCTGATCGCGAACGAGGAAAAAGTCTTGCCGGGATGTCATTTTGCATGCTCGCGGTCGCCAACTTGATGTTGAGGACCGCGAGCAAGCAAAAAATGACCGCTGCACTACGCAACGCTATGCTACGCATGTTTGCACTGTGCTACGTGCAATTCGCGTAGTGCGAAGAAGCACAAACTTCGCAAACTACGCGAGCATAGTGCACTGCCCAGGCTTACTGACGAACAGTGCGCACGTTGCGCTGACGTCATTTCAAAGAAACCGAAACAGAAATGAGCCTTTAGGCTCATTTCAGTTTCACTTTTTACATGCTCAGGGGGGCTATCTCAGCCCCCTGAGCATGTAGAAAGACAGGAGGGGTATCATTGGAAAGGGGAGAATCTCCCCTTTCCAATGGTACCCCTCCTCAGTGGATCCCAAGCAGGGATCCACCCACTCGACACTAGGGAGGGGGGAGCAGCCCCTTGGGCAAGGGCCTTCGCTCCCCCCATAAACAAATTAGCATAATTCAGTCTTTCTGCCCCCCCTGGGGGGCAGAAAGCCCACTAAACGCAGAGATTTTTTTGGGTGCATTTCTTTTATGGTGGGGGCTGCCCGAAACAGGCACGCCAATGTCCCCACCCCCCTGCCACCATTACAGCCTTTCTGCCCCCCGGGGAGGAAAATGGGGGCAGTACCCCCATCTTCCTCCTCGGGGGGCAGAAAGCCCTCTTTACCCCAGGGATTTTTTTGCACATTTGTTTTTAAGGTGGGGGCTGCCCGAAACAGGCATGCCAATGCTCCCACCCCCCCACCATTACAGCCTTTCTGCCACCCCGGGGAGCAGAAAGACCACTAAACACCAGGGATTTTGTTGGCACATTTTTTTTAGGATGGGGGCTGGGGCTGAAGGTCCCAATCTGCCCCGCCCAAGGGGCAAACAGCGCACTAGATGCCAAGGATTTTTCTTTGGGCAATTTGAATTAGGGTGGGGGCTGTCCAAAATGCCAATGCCCCTACTCAAAAAAGACAGTCTTTCTGCCACCCCGGGAGGCAGATGGGAGCTGTAGTCCCCAATCTGCCCCCCGGGGGGGGCAGAAAGCCCACTAGAAATCAGGGATATTTTTTTTATTCGTGTAGGGGTGGGGGCTGCCCAAAATGGGCATGACAATACCCCCACCCCCAGAAAAATACCAGTCTTTCTGCCCCCTGGGAGGGCAAATGGGGGCAGTGGCCCCTGATCTGTCCCCTGGGGGGCAGAAAGCCCACTAGGTGCCAGCGATTACGCTGGCTTTTTTATGCACGAGGGTGGGGGCTGCCCAAAATGGTCATACCAATGCCCCCACCCCACAAAAATATCCAGAGTCTTTCTGCCCCCCTTGGGGGCATATTGGGGCAAACCTCCCTCCCCCAATTTCCCCCCAGGGCAGTAGAAAGCCCACAAGGCTCCGACTTTTTTTTAGCAATGTGCCTACCTGTGGGTTTTGAGCCCTAGCACAGCTGGCACATAGGGAAAACTAGCAAACCTGTACATTTTTAAAACTAGACACCAAGGGGAATTCAGTATGGGGTGATTTGTCTGGCTCTCACCAGGTTCTGTTACCCAGAATCCCTTGCAAACCTCAAACTTTGTAAAAAAAACCCATTTGTTTCACAATTCTGTTGTGGGAAAGTTCAGGAATCTGCGTGGATCCACAAGTTTCCTTCTACACAGCTTTCCCCCAGGTCTCCCGATAGAAATGGTACCTCACTCGCATGGGTGGGTCAAGTACCCGCAACAGGCAAGGGCCCAAAACGTATTGAGGCGACATCAAAATTGCCTATCACAAAACGACCTGGTTTTGCAAGGGGGGGTCGCCTGGGTTTTTGGCCCCGTGCTCGGCGGTCAGCTTGGGAAGCCTACCAAACCCACATATTTCTGAAAACTAGACACCCTGGGGATTCTAGGGAGGTATGGCTTGCGTGGATTTCCCAACCTTTTCTTACCCAGAATCCCCTGCACACCTCAAATTTAGCTGAAAAAAATCACTTTTCCCTCACATTTTTGTGTGGGAAATTTGTGGCATCACCGGACACAAATTTCCTACCACCCAGCGTTCCCCCGGGTCTCCCGATAAAAACGGTGCCTCACTCGTGTGGGAGGCCCAAGTACCCGTGACAGACAAGGGCCAAAAATGTATTGAGGCGGCATCAAAATTGCCTATCACAAAATGACATGGTTTTGCAAGGGGGGTCACCTGGGTTTTTGGCCCGTGCTCGGCGGCCAGCTGGGAAAACCTACCAAACCCATACATTTCTGAAATCTAGACACCCGGGGGATTATAGGGAGGTATGGCTTGCGTGGATTCCCAAACTTTTTCTTCCCAAGAATTCCCTGCAAACCTCACATTTAGCTGAAAAAATAACTTTTTCCACACATTTTTGTGTGGGAAAGTTGTGGCATCACTGGGTTGACACAAATTTCCTACCACCCAGCACTCCCCCAGGTCTCCTGATAAAAATGGTGCCTCACTCGTGTGGGAGGCCCAGGTACCCGCGACAGGCAAGGGCTCAAAATGTTTTGAGGCGACATCAAAATTACCTTTCACAAAACGACCTGGTTTCACAAGGGGGGTCACCTGGGTTTTTGGCCCCATACTCGGCGGCCAGCTAGGGAAACCTACCAAACCTACACATTTCTGAAAAGTAGATACCCGGCGGATTATAGGGAGGTATGGCTTGCATGGATCCCCCAACATTTTTTTACCCAGAATCCCCTGCACACCTCAAATTTAGCTGAAAAAATCACTTTTTCCACACATTTTTGTGTGGGAAAATTGTGGCATCACCGGGCTGACACAAATTTCCTACCACCCATTGCTCCCACAGGTTTCCCGATAAAAAAGGTGCCTCACTCGTGTGGGAGGCTCAAGTACCAGCATCAGGCAAGGGCCCAAAACGTATTGAGGCAATGTCAAAATTGCTCATCACAAAACGGCCTGGTTTTGCAAGGGGGGTCACTTGGGTTTTTGGCCTCGTGCTCAGCAGCCAGCTGGGAAAATATACCAAACCCATACATTTCTGAAAACTAGACACCAGGGGGATTATAGGGAGGTCTGGCTTGCGTGGATCCCCCAAATTTTTCTTACCCAGAATCCCCTGCAAACCTCACATTTAGCTGAAAAAATAACTTTTTTCACACATTTCTGTGTTGGAAAGTTGTGGCATCACTGGGCTGACACAAATTTCCTACCACCCAGCATTCTCCCAGGTCTCCCGATAACTAGGGGTGGGCGGAATTTGTGAAATTCATTTTCGCAAATCATCGCGAAAATGTTAAAAATCTCCGCAAACACGCGGAAATATCGCAAAGATGCAGAAGTTTTTTTCCCGCCCGTTCGCGGTATTTCTGCGTGGTCGCGGCTCGCCAACTTACCCATGCGGTTGCTCACGGGCACGGGCATCTTGTTTTCGCGAGAAGAAAGACGTGATCGCGCGACGATTGACGTTACTGCGGGCGCGAACTGTCGCGAGACAGCGCAAATGGCTACCAACAATCCAACATCTCGTGGAGAACGCGACCGGATCGGGAAAACTTGTCGGCGAACGCGGGGATTCAGGTAAGGCAATCGCGCGCACGCGAGAATGTATTATTTTACAGCGCGAGCAAGCAACAAATTTCCGGTAAAATGCGCATTGCGAAATTTTGACATTTTCACGCTCTCCGCGGAACGCGAAAATGTCAAATTATCGCAATTTCCGTGAGCGGAACGGAATTTTAGCCCAGGCCTACCGATAACGATGGTGCTTCACTTGTGTGGGAGGTACATGTTCCAGTGACAGGCAAGGGCTCAAAACGTATTGAGGCAACATCAAAATTGCCAATTTGTGTTAGCCCGGTGATGACACAACTTTTCCACACAAAAATGTGTGGAAAAAGTGATTTTTTCAGATAAATTTGAGGTTTGCAGGAAATTCTGGGTAAGAAAAAGTTGGGGGATCCATGCAAGCCAAAAATGTTTTGGTTTTCTGACAAAGTCTGCTTGTCCCTGAAAGCTGGGAAGATGGTAATTTCAGCACCACAACGCCCTTTTTGATACCATTTGCAGGGAAAAAAACAGACGCTTTCATCTGGAGCCCTTTTTTCCCATTTTTCCCAAAAAAAACAAAATTTACAGGTATTTTGGCCAATTTCTGGGTCCTCTCCAGGGGAATCCACAAACCCTGGGTACCTTTAGAATTCCAATGATGTTGGAAAAAAAGGAAGCACATTTGGTGTGTATACCTTATGTGGTCATAAAGTTAAAGAGGCCTAAGCGCAAACTACCCCAAATAGCCCAAAAAAGGCTTAGCACCGGGGGGGGGGGGGTGGGGGGGGGAAGGCCTAGCAGCAAAGAGGTTAACAGATTTGGTTCCTTGATCATTTGCCTCATTGCAAGAGTGGATCAAGACTGCCTGAGACTGTAGTATCTTGGACTGTTATGCAGTCATTTTTCTATTGGATGCTCAATTTGTTTAACCCCTTATTTTATTTATGATTTTACTATTTTTTCTTATGTTCCTTATCTAAGATTAAAAACCATTTTAACTTCTATACGCAAGAGTGTCGTAGAACCTTCTTTCCCAATTTTTTTGCTCAACATTAATAGATATTTTCTCTGTTGAAATCAATATTGATCAAGTTTCTTCGACAATCTTGTGAGTCAGACTTGTAATGATCGCTCTGTTGGTTCTTTGTTATTGTGTTTAGAATTACCCAAACTCTCAAGGGGTTATTAGTTTGCCATTATTTACAAAGTCAATATTTGTGTCTTCAAATGTTTTTGCCGATATATTTGTTCCTGATATTTTTGTCAGCAATATTTCTTCAGCCAATCCTGATGGTCACCAGATTTAAATAGCAACATTATCTTTTGGCTATCCTGTGCTTTTTTTTAGTTGGTGAAAATCTATTCAGCTGTTTTGGGGCAATGCAAAATTCATGTGCATATGTCATGGTTTGGATATTTTCCTAAATGTTTGTGCACCTTGGACCACAGATGAGCAGAATTTAGTGTATGTGCAGCATTAGCAGTCTTGGTGTATGTTGGACTTGGCCCTTTTTGCAGGGCCATCCCTAAACCTTTTGCCTTTCTCCTAGCCTTTTTCTGACATGGTGTTGGTGGTTTTAGGACCCTGGGCACTTTAGCACTGCTGTCCAGGGTAAAGTCTGTGTGCTCTCTGTGATAAACATGGTCAGATTGGTCTACACCTGTTTGCCCTATTTAGTTTACCTGTCAGTCCCTTGTAAAGTGGTATCTCATATACCCAGAGCTGGTAAATTAAATGCTGCTGGTGGGCTTGCAGCACTGATTTCGACACCCACCAAAGTAGCCTTGCAAACCTATCTCTGGCCTCTGCCATTGCAGGGCCTGTGCACGCAGTATTACTGCTGCTGTGACGTGGCACCTAAAGTGTGTGCCATGTCTGTGACCCTCCTTTCACTGCATGTCAGTCACCCCTAAGGAAGGCCCTAGCTAGCCCTATGGGCAGGGTGCATTGTAGGTGAAAGGTAGGACATTTACCTTAAGTGTGTGACACGTCCTGGTAGTGACAAACAGCCATTTTGCTCCACACACCCCAGAACCAGTTAGGACTGGTTCCCCCCAAGCCCTGTGCCAGGGCAGACAAAGAGAATATTGATATAAATATAGGGGCTGTGACCCCATGAAAATTGAGCTGTTCTCTGTGTTTACTGGGGCTTGCTGTGGCTGGGGCCTAGGAGGAACCGCCACAAGGCCTTGCCTCCCTGCTGGAGGGCCCTGTGTGCTGGCATCCCTGGGCCCAGCTATGCCCATTGGACTTTAAAGGACTCATAGCGCCTCGTGAGCGCTATATTTTTACTACAGGCGAAGAAGGAGCGTGTGTGCTCTGCGGCGCTGGGCTGCCAGAGCGTCAGGCGGGAATCCCAGCGTGGGGATTCGCCTGCACAGCATGGGGAGCTGATGCGCACCCCACATTGGCTGTTTATTGAGAAGAAGCCCACCCCGCAATTGCATCCGCATTGGAGATGATATTATTAGCGGGTGCCCACCCCACATTTGTGGTTGTCGAAAAGCGAGACCCTACCCCGGTTTTCTGCATATTTTAATTAGGGGGACTCCACCCTGCGTTTGTGCTCCTTTAGTGGATGCCCACCCCGCACTGTGGTGCTGAAAAGGAATCACCGCAGCGGCCCGATCTGAAACGGAGAGCCACCTCAACGAGCGGAAGTCAGTCAGATGGCCGCCTGACTGTGGGCGGAGTCTGAGAGGAGCCTGGAAGCCAGCACGTCTCGAGCGGGGCTCCCGTGAGCTGTGAGAGCCCCGCATGCCGCCCAGAGAGAGCGTTGCAGGCCCCATGCCCAAGTCCCCGTCTCAGACGAGAGACCGGGCGATGTGAGGCAAGGCGTGTAAGCACCTGACAGAGAGCGGGGTCCTCGTGAGCTGAGAGAAGCCCCACGTTCCCACACTGAGGGTGCCGGGGCCTGAAGACTGGCGGTGGGGTCTGTAGAGGTAATGGAAGATGGGGCCGGTTGAGGCACATTGCCTGTGCCTGCCCCTTCAGCCAGAATGAATCCCCAGAGAAGCCCCGGTGAGTGGGGCTTTACTTTGCATATTGTCGGTGCCTTCCCCCTGCCAGAGGAGGCACCAGAAGAGCCAAGGTGAGAGGGGCTCCCCAAGGCACATTGTCGGTGCCTGAGCGGTCCCGGAGGAAAGCGGGCTGCTCCAACGTGGGCGCATTTCATTTCTAGATGTCCTGGAGTGGGACTTGGGGGTCAATTATACTAAGAGTCCCAGTGGGGCTCAGGAGGCACAGTGGGTGCCGATTTTGGAAGAAATTAGTTGCACCGCGAGAGTGCGGGCAGCAACAGCAAAGGGGGCAGTTCTTTGGGGCACCAGGAGGAGCCTGGTGATCGGGACTCCTCAGGCATTGTTAGTGCCATTGCTAATTTTGCACACAGCTGCACCGCGAGAGCGCGGGTAGCTGCAACAAGGGGGCATGTTTATTTTTACCTCCAGGAAGGGGTGAGATTCACCCAGCTTGGCGCACAGTGATTTTACTACAGTAGAAGGCCCTACAATTTAGCGCCCTGACATTTTTGGACATAGGGCATTTGAGCCCCAGAGAGAAGGCCAGTTGGCCTGGGGTCATTTATGTGATGGTGAAAAGGTGTAAGGCCCTAAGGTGATGTATGCACCTGGTCAGTGTACTATGGTGCACTGCTGATTTATTGCATAATGTGTTTATGCTGGGGAGGCCTATTGCGTAATATGTTTATGCACCATGACTGATGCATAATGTGTTTATGCTTGTGAAACCTAATGCGTAATGTGTTTATGCTTATGAGGTGATTGCATAATGTGTGTATGCTGGTGATAACTAATGCGTAATGTGTTTATGCTTATGTGGTCATTACATAATGTGTTTATGCTGGTGAGGCCTAATGCGTAATGTGTTTATGCTACTGAGGTTATTACATAATGTGTTTATGCTAGTGAGGCCTAATGCGTAATGTGTTTATGCTAAAGAGGTTTGGGCCTAATGTGTTCATGCCTAATGTCATGCTATGATATTTTAGAATGGTGTCTAATAGGGGTGGGCGAAATTTGCGAAAGCGACTTTCGTAAATTATCGCGAAAATGTTAAAAATCTCCGCAAACACGCGGAAATATCGCGAAGATGCGGAAGTTTTTTGCCCGCCCGTTCGCGGTATTTTCTGCGTGGTTGCGGCTCACCAACTTACCCATGCGGTTGCTCGCGGGCACGGCCATCTTGTTTTCACTCTTCTCGCGGTGCTTGATCGCGAGAAGAAAGACGTGATCGCGCGACGCATGACGTTACTGCGGGCGCGAACTGTCGCGAGACAGCGCAAATGGCTACCAACAATCCAACATCTCGTGGAGAACGCGACCGGATCGGGAAAACTTGTCGGCGAACACGGGGATTCAGGTAAGGCGACCGCGCACGCGCGAGAATGTATTATTTTACAGCGCGAGCAAGAAACAAATTATCGCTAAGCTGCGGAATGCGGAAATTTTGACATTTTCGCACTCTCTGCCGAACGCGAAAATGTCAAATTATCGCAATTTCCGCGAGCGGAACGGAAATTTAGCCCAGGCCTAGTGTCTAATGCTAATGTAATAATAAATAGATCATTATTGTAGGAGAGTAGGATCTGCTTCTTATGGTTTTTGCTGATGTTTCACTGTTTTTCCACTTTAGTCTGGCTGGGGCCCTGCTATTCAGGACCCCTAGCTGCTTCCTCTCTAAATTGATTCCATGTACCTTAGGTACACCACAGATTGGATTCTGGGGTGCCCTTATAAGTCCCTAGTATATGGTATACTATGTACCCAGGGCATAGGTACCCCAGAGGCCCACCAGGGGCTGCAGCAGGTATTATGCCACCTCTGGGAAGCCCTCCAAAATGACACCACAGGTCTGCTACTGCAGCCTTGGTAAGGTGGTGCATGCACCCCTTACTGAGATATAGGTTCATTATATCTGACCCCATCACTGAACATATAAACCTATCAGTCACCCCTATGGCAGGCCTTATCAATCCTGAAGGCAGGTGCTTGGTTTTGTGTGAGAGGGTGCCCATGCATGAGCAGATCCCCTCTGCAGCCTTTGGAATCTCTTCTCCAGGGTTGTCTGTGATGCAGCCTGACCATATACTCTTAAGTGCATTATAACTAAACTGTAAATGCTAACTTTGAGATGGCTGCACGGAAACGTCGTGTTTAGTGTCAAACACCTTGGAATCATACCCCCACACCAGTAACTGGTGTGGGAGTATGATCCCACCCTTCTAGAGGGAGAGACATGACAGCACCGGAATACCCGGTACCAGCTAACAGAGCCCTGGCATCATAAAATGGATGCTGCCAGCTACAGACACTGGTCTGGCCTTCTGCTGCTGACCGAAACTCCGGCAGGGGAGGCCTGGACAATAGGTTTCCTGTCACAGGGAGGTGTTACCACCACCCAGACAGGCCTTAGTGGATTAGGGCTGGGTGGGTGGACTCCAGGAGTGCTTTGATGTTTAGCACTGGGGGCACATTTGGTGTCCCTGTGCATAGTCCAGTTCAAACCGGTTGCAGGGGCTACCAGCCCCTGATCTGGTGCGCAACTGGATAAAGGAAATGGGTGTAGCCACCCCTCTTTCCTGACACTCCCATAGGTGGGTCCCCAGAATATGTCAACCCCTTCCTTGGGTATAAGAAAGGAACCCCTGGCTACAGGATTTTAGATTACACCTGGACGAAACTCTGATACAGAAATCCTGGAACTTCGAAGATCTACACGACTAGATGACTGAAGAATCTCCCTTGGAGTAAAGGAGTTACTCCCCTGCTTGGCAGACACCAAAGACACATCTGTCCGGTCTGCATCTCTGAAGCACCCGCCGGACGCCGAAGAATTTGCAACACATGAGGTGGGTTTCCAGACTTCCCAGAGGCTGACTCGAGTCCCCAGCAAAGCTGAGACCCGTAGCCCTCGTGGGTACCGTGAAACCGGAACCCCTGGACACCTTGCACATTTGCAAGTGCATCAGCTTCTCGACGTCCTTTGAGGATGTGCATTGGGTTACTTGAAGCCCAGACCCTGAGCACCTTTTTCACTGAAGATTGCTGGCCTACACTCCACGAGTGTTCTGTGAGCCCGCCCTTTGTTTGTTTGCTCTAGGCTCCTTCGCGGTCCCTGGTCTGTTAACTGGTGGGTCCCTGTGAAGGCAACTCTTACTTTAATTGGACTTCCCTGGTTGCTTCAGATGTGCCCTGACTCTCCATTGCTTGGGGAGTCCCCATGACCTTGCTGCTCCGCACCAAAGTATCTTTCCTCTTCCTGAATGGGTTGCTGTTGCCAAGGCTTGTTGTGTCCAATCTGGGCACCGAGGCTGCAGCACTCGACATCCTTCACGGGACAGCTCAAATTCAGCTCCTGGTCATCCTCGATGCCTCCTGGTCCTCGTGGCTGAAGAGTCAAGCTTCCCCTCTTCGCACCTGAAGCACCTCACATCGGTGGGCATTCGTCTATCGTGCACCTGGTCACTGGCAAGTGACCCAGACTCTGTCCCCTCTGCTTTCAGGTTCTTCACATCTTTGATCCAGGCTTGGATCTCTCTGGACACTTCTCATTTTCCCAGCGTCAGCACTTTTCAGTAAGCTGCCATTGAAAACGACTACGCGACGCAACACCATTTGACACCTATGCACCCGACTTCCCTGGGTGAGGTAACACGAGTACTCCGGTGCTCCCATGGGTGTTGGCTCTAGAACCATCTAAGTCCAAAAGGGTTTGTTTCTAGTCCACTCCTAAGTGTCCTTAAACTTTAAAATTGTAACCGCGACTTTCCCCATAGAAGCTAACGGGAGCTCGCGGCTGTGTTCTCACACTGCACACGTCCCACGTGGGTCCCCTGTGTCACTACCTTGGGTGGTTCCTTGTGGTCCCAGCAATTTTACAGGCTCTAGGCCTTGTGTCTAGTCAAGTCGTGGTTCTTATACCACTTTCTTAATATATGGCTTGGTTCGCCCCTAGGGCCTATCGTATATTGTGCTAATTTACTGTGATATTTGAAGTGTAACATATGTGCTTTTACCTCTAGCCTCATTAAGAGACTAGTAGGGTGTGTTTAGAACTAAATACATATATTTTATATATAAACCCGGTGTGGTCTCCTTTCATTTAACCATTCCATAGATTATAGACTGGTAAATCAAGCTGCTTTACATTCCTTCAAGACTTAGCCTGAATGCTGCTCTCCATAGCTACCACTAGGATAGCTTTCAAATAAGGTTGTCTTTAACCTATCATCAATAAGGGGTTGTTTGGACTGGTGCAAGGTGCCCACTATTACTAGTGGACAGCATATACCAGGCCAACTTCTCACAAATATGGTAGCAGTAGTTACTGGTTGTGTTTTATATTTACTACCTGCATTCTGATGGTTCTGACCGTTGCCCGATTGGCCTGGTCCTGTATATAATCCCCTGTGAATATTGCCTAGTGCCAATTGGCACAGTGTAAATGTGTGATTATGTTTCTAATGTGTTTATGAAAATACATAGGCTATTTTTGATATAACCTTGTGTGGTTCCTTTTGTGGTGTGGCTAGGGTGTTGCTGCTGTGTGAGTGTGTAGCGCAAACGCTTTACACATTGCCTCTGGGATAAGCCTGACTGCTCGTGCCAAGCTACCAAGGGGGTGAGCAGTTGTTATCTTCAGTGTGTAACTCCCTTGCCCTGACTAGAGTGGTGGTTTCTGCCTGGCTTAGGCTCAATCCCTAACCAACCAGAAATGCCATTTCTAACAGTGTACTTTTGCAGACACTATCTACATGCAAACGCTGAAGGAAACCCCCAAGTGTGGTTGATTATGCTTGGCAGCCCTGAGTATCAGGTACGCAAAAGGAGAATAAATGTCACTTGGAAATATAGGCCCTCATTACGTTGCCGGTCGGATGAGCGCCCGACCAACATCATAGCTGGAATGGGACCGCCTGACAAGGAGGCGGAGGTCCCACTTGCTGAGTTACATGCGACCACCAGCATGACGGTTGGAAACATGCCCTTTACTATTGCTGCTTGTGCTGCCGGACAGAAAAGGGCCGCAGCACAAGACACAATTGTAAAGGGTATCTTTTTAAACATCTATGCACTGTGTGCCAGGCACCATGTGGTGCCTGACACACAATGCATGGATGTTTGGGAGAGCACCACATGTACCCCCCTTGGGCCCATAACAAAGGCCCACGGGTGACGGGGGCCTGTCTAGAGGCCCCCAAAGTCCCATTCCATCTACCTTTACATGGTGGTGGGACCGTCATGTAAATGTAGAGGGTAAAAAAGGGACCTTGTAATCCCTACGGTGGTGCCTCTGCAGACACCTCCCCTATTTGGGGAGAGGAGTTGACATAGCGGCTAGGGCGGTCGACCTCGAATCTGGGGAACCAGGTTTGAGTCTCGGCAATGACGCTGAACACCCTGTGATTCTGGGAAAATCACTTCATTTCCCCATGCCTAACAAAAATGAATGTTTCCTCATGTAACGCAACTGGTGACATGTAAAGCGCTCTGATATCTGATACCTTTGTGTCAAGTTCGTGCTATAAAAAACTCTGCATCATAATGCCACAGTCGGACCGCAACCCCATATGTCAGACGGACCCCCGCTGATGGCCTGTCGATTGCGGACCATCTGACATCATAATCGGGCCCATAGTGCTGAATCTTCCAAAAAACACTTTGCACCACTTATGATGTTCCAGATCCACAGACTAACACCTTACACAACGGAAACCAAACCGGACATATCCAGGTTGGCTTGGGTGAAGCCTTCACATTGGTAGATCATAATCACACATCCCATGACACATATAGCATCTCATTGAGAGGAATTGAGTTTTACTTACACTTTGCATCAAAACTTCTTTGTACATTTGTAGTGTTCATGAACAACTGACAAATAACAAACACAAGGGGCCTGATTCACAGAACTAACTTAAGACAAAATCCTAAACTTACTACTTTTGGTATTCACAGAGGTTAGGATTTTGTCTTAAGTTTGTCTTAAGACAAACTTAAGACAGACTTAAGACAGTCTTAAGACAGACTTAAGACAGTCTTAAGACAGACTTAAGACAAACTTAAGACAGACTTAAGACAGACTTAAGACAGACTTAAGTTAGGATTTTGTCTTAAGTTTGTCTTAAGTCTGTCTTAAGTCTGTCTTAAGTCTGTCTTAAGTTTGTCTTAAATCTGTCTTAAGACTGTCTTAAGTCTGTCTTGAGACTGTCTTAAGTCTGTCTTAAGTTTGTCTTAAGACAAACTTAAGACAAAATCCTAACTTCTGTGAATACCAAAAGTAGTAAGTTTAGGATTTTGTCTTAAGTTAGTTCTGTAAATCGGCCCCACTGGCTACCAAATGATAGGCATCTGAAATTCTCATGCCTTGTCAGACTATAATCACAAGTCCTCTAAAGCACACAACACTTCATGGTGCATGTCAAATATCAATTTTCACCAAATCATTCTAAACTATTTTTACTGTTTGCAAACAATGGTCAAGCAACACACACAAGGGACATACAACACATCTAAGTTTATTATACACCTAAGCAATGCAATGTTTGCAGACATCAAAATATTCACAAAGCATAACTCATAAATAAATCAGAGATTCAACTAATTTTCAGCCAAATTGGTGGTCCTGAAAGACCTTGGAGAGCAGGTTGAATCTCTAGATCTAGGAGAGGACTTGAAAAAATCTCTATAAGATATTTGGAGTATTGGCTGAGAGGAATGAGAACTAACCTGAAATAATTATACAATCCTTGTCAGGGTGGACCACTAAAGCCGTGACATAAACCTAAGCATAACCCTCTGGTAGATTAGCACAAAGCAGTCAGGCTTATCTCCAAGGCAATGTGTAAAGTATTTAAGCAGCATTCAAACAGTAGTAAAGTGAAATACAACACAAGAAAAATTCCAAACCAATTGAGGGAAATAGAGTACATTTTATTAAATAAAATGAAACCAAAATAATAAATACCTCATAACTAGAACTCGGAGGTATGGATTTTTAAAGTTTAAGGTTCAAAATAGTGCAGAAAAACATTAAGCGCGGACTGTGATCACCTGGTTGCACTTAACTGGAACATGAGTGATGTTTAAGACCAACCAAGATGGAGTGCCAGTCAGATACAGGGACCAGGTTTGTCGTGGTGAAACGTACCTGTGCAGTGTGTAGCTTGAAAGATGTTGCAGACAACAGATATTAAAGTCATTATCACTGCTGTAAATGGCCCTCCTATGGGAAGATTTTCTCACAGGGGGTGCAACAGAAATGAATGGTCACAGTGTGGAACGGCTAGTTGAAACCAACTGCACCACCTCCAAGAGTAAAGACACATCCCCACCCAGATGGCAGAGGTTGAGAAACAATGTATAGAATGCACTTCTGATGCTGTGATGGCATGTGTTATGTTGCAGCATAGTAGTCATGCCTGTATGTTATGTAGACATGTAACCAGGCTTTAGCACATCACCATATGCATTGCAAGCATAGTACTCCAGCAGTCAATGTTCCACCTTTGCGCATGGAGTGAAATTTCATCACACTCTGCCGAAGATCCTATATTCATGTTTGCAGCCAGGGGAGAATTGGAACATTCATACTTGTGACTCCTTTCCAGCTTCTACTTGCCCCTCGGGCTCTATTATTAGGAAAGGCACAAGAATAGTTTTAAAAATGCCCGTGCACTGTGAATAAATCTGCTCAATTTAATGACTAGCCACAAATGACTCCTCTATATAAAGTTATGGGTCTTTCCTGTAGTAACATACATGTTGTTAAAGTGACAGCACATATTCAGATCTTAAGGCAGAACGACAAAAACCTCTGGCAAATTAAAGGTTGACAAGTTGTCTCTGGAACTCTGAAGCAAACAATATTGCATTTTCAGAAAAACAGCAAATTACTGGAAGTTACCAATGTGTTAAATGTACGTTATAAATAAAGACATATAAGTTAAATATAAAACAAATTGTACATAGAAATCTTGTAAACCTTAACATGGGGTTATGTGTCAGTAAATACAAAAGGGAGTTTTCGTACAGTTGAAAAAAAAACCTTTTTAACAGCCAGTATAACAACACTCTCACCACTTCGACTTCTAACCAATGATCCTTAAACACAAAACAATGCCACCAGAGCATGGCATTCACCAATCCTTTACATTGTAAAGCTAACCATTTACATTTTGAAAAGTTTTGGTTACTCACTCATGGTTGGCAAGACTGGCGTTATTCACAACTTCTAAGAGTTGGAAAGCTGACTTTTATGTCGACCTGAGTCTGATATTGCATACTACTAGAGAAGGTGTGTAGGACCAGCAACCAGAGGAGGGTGACATTAGAGAATTAACACATCTAGACCCGAACCACAGAACAAACAACAACCCAGGCAAAAGTGGAGGTTGGTTGGTCTGGATTGAATTATTTCCAGGTGTGACAGTAAATTGAATCTTTGAATTGTGCAGACCATTAGCATGTAGAAGGAGTACTCGTTTTATAATGTGGTGATGAGTGCTAAACTTCTTGTCAATACAATCTAGGCACACACACAATCATTAAACATATCCAAACATTTCAATGCAACAGCATTCGTTTCAAAACAATGTCTTCAGCTAACTACAGATTATAGAGAACATCCTAGGGTCTATTAGAGAAATCTTTGATTGAGTAATGATTCACATTGTTGGGCTAGAAGGAGCAGAGGCACTTGGTTTCTGCCTCACACTTTCACATCACCAATCGATGACTGGGGGCTCTAATTTATAGACCTCTCTTCCTTGCAGGTCCCTGCCTCAATTCCCTGAGCCATGCCGTGGCACTTTGGCCATTTCTCAATATTGGGAGAATTTAATCTACACAAGGACAAAACATAAAACAGTGAGGTAGTTTACCTACATGCAAATATGTCCTTCCTGGACCTTAAACAATTTGTTTTCAGCCCTAATCACCAAGCAGGTCATTTGCTGGACCAGATCCTTCTTGCAACGCTATGTTGGAAGTGCGTGATCCTATTTCGCAAGTCTGGTCCGACCACCACTTGATGAAATTTGATTGGGAGGTCTTAGAAAAAGTACAACTGCTGCAAGTTAAAACCTCTTGCACCTCCAGAGCTTTTCACAAAATTCAATTGGAGGAGCTCATCAGGTCCCTTGTGGAATGCGCTCCCTCCTTCTCAGGTGCTGTGGAAAATGAAGCTATTTTTTGGGACATTTGGATCTGTGTTACTGCCCATAAGCTCGCAACATGCAGGTGCAAACTATCTCAGGGCAAAGGTTAGCCTCTATACCCCTTCAAGGAACCTTGGTTCAGCCAACTACTTCCTGACCAAAATCCCTAGGATTTGGTACACCTCAGCTGGGGAAGGTCCTTTTCTTCAACAGGGCCATCAGCATGGAACAAGCTTCCACTTGAGTTACAAACTACTGCTGCTACCTCTTTGTTCAGAAATAAATTAAAAATGTGGCTCTTTAAACAGGTTTAATTGAATAAAACATACTCAGCCATGATAGTTTGTGTGCAGAGCACCAGGACACTACTTCAAGTAACAGTGGAATATACCTATATATATATATATATATATATATATAAGTAGTGTCCTGGTGCTCTGCACACAAACTATCATGACTGAGTATGTTTTATTCAATTAAACCTGTTTAAAGAGCCACATTTTTAATTTATTTCTGAACAAAGAGGTAGCAGCAGTAGTTTGTAAATCAAGTGGAAGCTTGTTCCATGCTGATGGCCCTGTGAAAGAAAAGGACCTTCCCCAGCTGAGGTGTACCAAATCCTAGGGATTTTGGTCAGGAAGTAGTTGGCTGAACCAAGGTTCCTTGAAGGGGTATAGAGGCTAACCTTTGCCCTGAGATAGTTTGCACCTGCATGTTGCGAGCTTATGGGCAGTAACACAGATCCAAATGTCCAAAAAACTAGCTTCATTTTCTACAGCACCTGAAAAGGAGGGAGCGCACTCCACAAGGGACCTGATGAGCTCCTCCAACTGAATTTCGTGAAAAGCTTTGGAGGTGCAAGAGGTTTTAACTTGCAGCAGTTGTACTTTTTCTAAGACCTCCCAATCAAATTTCATCAAGTGGTGGTCGGACCAGACTTGCGAAATAGGATCACGCATATATATATATATATATATATATATATATTCAGTGAAAAAACCATAGGTTTCACACACGTTATAGTTAGGAATTAGCATTTAAAAAACCTTGCAAATTCAGTGAAAAAACCATAGGTTTCACACACGTTATAGTTAGCTGGACATTTCACTCGTAAAAAACCAATGAAATTTCCCCGTTATAGTTAGTTAAGCTAACTATAACTCGCGCGCCCGCAATGCACTGCTGATGACGTCACATATTACATCACTCATGACATGGTCAGTGACATCACTCATGACATCACTGATGACATCTCAAATGACATCACTGATGACATCATCCAGTGAATGTGTGTTTTTCTGAAAATTAAATATGTTTTATATATCTCAAGGTCGATGGAAGAATAAATGAGTATATAAGTGTCTAAATGGATGATTTGTTTTTGAATAATTGATTGTATTACTGACTGATTAAGTGTATCTTATTGAATACATGGCTAAGTGAGTAATGTTTAAATGTGTAAATACCTGTATCAGTCTCTCACTTTGTGTATAAGTGGCTGCATGGGTTGGTGAGCAGCAACATGAGTGTCTATATAGGTTATTAGTTGGTTTTTTGAGTATCAGTATGAGTGTCTGAGTGTCTGTATGGTTCAGTGGGGGGTATTACGTAGTGCATAAGTGCATGAATGAGTGACTCACTGTTTGTATGTGTTGAAGACAGCATATGTGCAGGACTGTATGGGTGGAAGAGTGTGTGTATGGGTGTGTTAGTGAGTGAATGGCTGTCTCAATAGTGTCTCTATGAGTAACTACATATGTTTTAAACTAGTATATGTGACTATTGGTGTATATAAGTGAGTGTATGTGAGAGTGAGAGATTGAAAGAGTTCCTGTATGAATAAGTATGTGTTTCTATAAGTGATTGTTTAAAAGACTAAGTATGTGTAAGTTTCCGTAGAAGTAAGTGTGGTGGTGTGTGTATAACTGTATATGCAAGTAAATGGATGTTTGATTCTTTATTAGCATGAGTAACTATGTGTGTGAGTAACTCTATGGATGAGTGGCATTGTGTTACAGGATGTATAGGTGTATGAGTACATATGATGTGTGAGTACACGAATGAGTGACTGTACAGGACTGTTGGTGAATAAGTGGATGTTTATGTGGATCTTAGAATTATTGAAGAGGTTGTTGTAATTGGTATTGGTATGTCCATTTTTTTGAAAATTTCAGTCTCTATTTTTGAATGTGTGTATCAAAGGTTATATTAGGGTGAGAGGAGGTCTGCCACTCTATCACATGGATGATGTCATCAGTGATGTCATTTGAGATGTCATCAGTGATGTCATGAGTGATGTCACTGACCATGTCATGAGTGATGTAATATGTGACGTCATCAGCAGTGCATTGCGGGCGCGCGAGTTATAGTTAGCTTAACTAACTATAACGGGGAAATTTCATTGGTTTTTTACGAGTGAAATGTCCAGCTAACTATAACGTGTGTGAAACCTATGGTTTTTTCACTGAATTTGCAAGGTTTTTTAAATGCTAATTCCTAACTATAACGTGTGTGAAACCTATGGTTTTTTCACTGAATTTGCAAGGTTTTTTAAATGCTAATTCCTAACTATAACATGTGTGAAACCTATGGTTTTTTCAGTGAATTTGCAAGGTTTTTTAAATGCTAATTTCTAACTATAACGTGTGTGAAACCCATGGTTTTTTCAGTGAATTTGTATGGTTTTTTAAATGCTAATTCTTAGCTATAACATATGTGATTCCCATATTTTTTTTTATTGATTTTTTATGATTTTTTTTTTATAAATTCTTATACTAAATGTGTTATTTTTAAAAAAAAAAACAAGTTTTTTTTAAACTTTTTATTCTCTTAAAACACTATGTTTTTTTTCTAAAAAATCTGCAATATTTCAAGTTTTCTCTTTTTTTTTTTTACCAAACAGGTAAGATATATTAGTATAACTTTGAAAATATTTTTTTTATTTTTATTTTTTTTATTTTTAGTGCGCGTACGGTAAGCTTACGGTAAGCGTACGGTTTACGCAATGTCCGTAATTTATCTACTCTGTTTGCGTATAGTTACGCAATTTGCGTAGCTGCGCGTACTGCCCGTGGGGCGCGTACGCGTGTACGCTACACGCGCACGTTACGCAGAAGTGTTGGAGAGTGACTGTTATGCGCATGCGCGCGAGCGCGTGTCTTTTTTACGCGCATGCGTACTTTTGCCGTAAGCGCACCGTAAGCGTAACGTACGCGCACGGTGGGTCATGTGATCATGAAACACAACTTTTGATTGGTTGAAACTACTTTCAGTTCTAGAACTCTCCTACACCACACCCATTCCCCTCATTTCTGCTTGTGATCCCTTAGGAGAAGGAGCTGGGTTGTCTTTGTGATACGATGGCAGAACAGCACTCTTCTGCTGAGAGTGAGGCTAGCAGCACTACCTTGAGGCAGAGAAGGAGGAAAGAAAAGACCTCTTTCATATGGGAGTATTTTACTTTTCCAGAGGACAAGAAAAAGGTAAATGCACCCTTAGTGACTTGTAAGCTGTGTGGCCGTGTACTTTCAAGAGGGAATCCCAACAAGAAGTATTCCTTCGGGAATCACACCATGTTGAGACACCTTAAAGATGTACACAGAAGGACACATGCTCGACATACTGAAGGTAACCCTTCAGTAAGTCAACCAAGCACATCCACAGCAGCTCAGCCTGGTCCATCATCTGCAGGGCCGAGTCCTTCTTCTGCAGGTCAGGTGAGCCCTTCATCTGTGGTGGGAGCATCTCCTTTTTCTTCTCCTCTGGAAACAAACCCTCGTTTTTTGAGGGTTGAAATACGGTGCGCCACTTGTCATGATCTAATTTGTCATAGGAAGACCAGTGTTTCCCTAGTGAACAATAAAATAGATCAGCACATTTGTCGTACCGACTAATATTCCCAATCTTTCTTTCCTCTGTCCCTGCATGAACACAACGGCTCTTGTAAGAGCCAAACTTACCTTTCATCTATTTTTTATATATGTTTTTAAAACTTTTTTTTGATCTTTTTTTTACCGTACGCGTACGGTACGCGTAATTATTTATTTATTTTTTTAAAAAAACACTAAAAATCAATTATCACATTACAAGGTCCTTGAGAGACTACAATGAAAAACTGAAAATGTGATTGTGGAGAAGTGGAAAAAAGGGACCATGAAATTTTTGACTTACCATACCCACTCAAAAAAATATTTATTAATTTAAATTTAATTTTAATTGCTTTAAAAATGGTTCTAGTTTTCGAAAATGTTCTATCTCAATCTGAAAAAAAAGAAAAAAGTATTAATATTTAAGAAAACATTTTATAATACAGTACACATATTTACATATTTTTCAAAAAAAATGTTTGCCTTTTTTTTGCTGTTTTCAGAATATATTGCATTTCACTATAAATTGTGAAAGCAATTGCATTCATCATTTAACAGCGGGCAAAAAAAAAATTAACAATCTCAAAGATTGTTTTAAAAAAGCCCACAATCTCTTTTTGCATAAACATAACTTTATAGAAATGCATAATATTCTTAAAAAATATCATCTAATATCAATACTTATTTCTTTAAAATACCGTCTGACATTTTTGTTTCAGAAGTATAATCACAAAATATATCTCAAATAACTCCACAATACATCTGATTCCATTTCCTTTAGGCCAAATAGTAATTTTAAAATTCTTTTTTGATTAAATTTCCAATGGTAATCCAATAAAAATCTAAAGTTTAAATTGTACAGATCTCACCGATTGTCTGTAACATTTTGGTTTCCGAAAGATTAATTAATAATTAAATAAGTCCACAATAGAATTGTTTACCTTTCCGCATGGCCAAATAGTAATTTTAAAAATCTTTTTGGAATAAATTTCCAATGGCAATCCAATAACATTCCAAAATTTAAATTGTGCAGATGTTACCGATTTTTTCTAAATTTTTGGTTTTCCAAAGTTTCATTAAAAATTGAAAAAGTCCACATTACAATTGGTTAGCTTTCCATTAGGTCAAATGATAATTTGTAAAATCATTTTTTTTGAAAATTCCAATGGTAATCCAATAAAATGGTAAAATTGTTTTGTACAGATCTTGCCAAGTCTCTCTAAAATTTTGGTTTCAGGAAGATTAGATAGGAATTTGCTAAATCAAAAGGCAAACGTTGCTTAAAAATCAATTGGGAATCATTACACAGTGTCCAGCCTTTTTCACTTTTAAGATAAACTGTGTAATGACCAGAAGTTACAGTAGGTCCATCATGGAAAATTATTGCAACTGTTACAAAAGTTTTTCCTGAAATTGATAATTGCTGTCCTGTAAACTTCTTTATTAAAGTATCTAATTTTGAACCATCAGCTTTACAGCGTTGCATCATTAAAATTACATACTGTCCGTATTCTTTTAAAATTAACGTTGAAAACATGTCAGATTGACACTCACTGCATTCCATGCTATGATTAGCATCTTTAACTAATTTAGCAAAAGTGACTGTTTTACTTTCTGGCAATGTTAAATAAATAAACCTTTCAGAATCAACATTAGAGCCACATATATTATAACAGTTTTCACAACTATGTTCCCATTTATAAGAGAGACCAAATAAATTTTCAATGGGAACCCCTTCTTCTTCCAGTACCTGAAGAAAAAACATCAAGAATTCCTGTGCGTCTTGCTGTACATTTTGAGAAAACTGTGTTTGTCCTGAACATACATCTAAAAGTTTTCTAATTTCAGTAGCACTTTCTATTTGAGTTTTATCATTACTCAGCTTTTGAAAAAGGAGACTCAACTCAGAACAGAATCTTTTTCCCTGATTTACTATTATCTGCTCTTGCACACTTTCCAGATAAAATGCAACATTCAGCACTACATTAGCGTAGCAGTTAACACCAGAGCTATTTTCAAAATGACATCCTACAATCTGTTCTTCATTTTCCTTTTTCTTTTTGCTTGCAATTACATCACTCCTCTTTTTTTTCCTCCTCTCTACATCTTCATTACAGATATTCTCATTTCTCCTTTTACGAGAAACTACACGTTTCTCCAACACAGGATACTGACCTAAATGAGGAGCATAGCTTCTTCTTAATCTATTATACTCCTTTACACAATTTGTATCAGCACTAACTTTTGAGTCATCAAAGTCTATCATGAATAAATCTGATAATGTTTTCACTCATGACAAAGCAACATATGCCATACCTTCTTTGAACACAGTTGAACCAATGTTCACAAATGCACAATCTACAGTCAATCCTTGAGACTTGTGAATAGTTACAGCATATGCTAGAGAAAACGGAAACTGCTTCCTACGTACATATAAGTCTTTCACAAGCATGAAACGAACTGAACAACGACAAATATTTTTAACTTCTTCTATCTGATCAAATTTTATTTTTAAACATTCAATTCCATCTTTTTTCTGATAATTAATAAAACCCACAACTCTTCCCATAGCTCCATTAACTAAACCTTTTTCAACATCCAAATTTC
This sequence comes from Triturus cristatus, assembly GCF_964204655.1. Classification (NCBI taxonomy): domain Eukaryota; kingdom Metazoa; phylum Chordata; class Amphibia; order Caudata; family Salamandridae; genus Triturus; species Triturus cristatus. The sequence continues at coordinate 303,098,720 of NC_140589.1, forward strand.
TCCTTAAAAATACTCTACAGTTCATGCAAACATATAGATTTTTTTCTAATCCAGCTGTTTTGGAAATGTTCTTCTCTAGTGAATCCAATTTATTTTTCAGTGTGCTTGTTAATGTGATAGTAATTCTTCCATCCTCAATTTTGTCCACTGCTTCCAATTTCCTGATATCTTCCTTTTCCAATTTCAAAAGCTCCTCATTAAATATTGAGCATTCACGTAGAGTTGGCATTAAGCAGATGACACTTTTCTTTTTTGCAATGTTCTTGTATATCTTCTCTGCAACTATTTCTTCCTTTGGAAATAAATTATGTAGCAACCGACTCTGTAATGCTTTTGTGCCAGCTTCAGTGAGTAGTCCAATTCTGATATCTTTCAGAATACTTCCATATTCTTCATCGTTTGCTTGTCTCATATTGGTAGTGAGTTCCTTGTACTCAAAGAAGGACCAAATATTTGCATTACCGATGCTTCCCAATGACTTCTTTGTGTCTTCATGTGTCACAGTATTAAACACTGGTTGTCCTTTAACTGGAGTAAGCTGTAGAAGATCCCCAAAAACTATGACATGTTTTCCACCAAATAACACGTCATAGTCTGTCCTTAGAATTTGCTGCATTCTTAAATGCACAAAGACAAGCATTAAGTTTGATACCATGCTCACCTCATCAATAATGAGAACTTGCATCTTCTTCAATACTCTTGAAACTTCCAAGCATGCTTCTCCAGTTAGCTTGTTGTATTGTATTTTGTTCTCATGCTCCACTGGTAACATTAGCAAACGATGTAAGGCGATTCCTTTTATGTTATATGCTGCTAACCCAGTTGGAGCAGTAACCACACAAGACAAAGTAGAATCCGTTTTTTGCTGTAGGTAGCTTCTGATGACTTTTATTAAGAAACTTTTTCCAGTTCCAGCTTGTCCACTTACATACATCCTGATTGGATGAAATGATGTGCATGAGCACTCTTTTTTTTCATGTAGAAATCCGTGATCAATTTTGTTTCTGATCTCTTCATAAATTTGTTGCTGCTCTTCGTTCAGTTGTCTTTCCAAATTTTGTAAGTCTATAAATTCTTCTTGAGCTTGATTCATAGCCGTTTCCACTTCATTCATGGCTATTGATGCTTCATTTTCAACGATTGGTTGTCCTAGGGGATCTTGACTGAGTGTTCCTGAACTTTGGCTGTCCTGAGAACTGTCTCTAGCTACTTCTGCTGCAATTGTAGTTTCCTGTTCAATTTCTTCATTTAACATTTGCAGATAAGTTGAGAATGTACTGCATTGTATGCTGTCTTTGCAAGCATTAAAAGAATCTTCATAGCTTTGAAATTCTCCCAGTAGTTCATCCTCTGTACGCCATGGTTTAAACAGCTGTAAAAGAGCCAAGTAGTAAAATTCCTTTTTGTCAGTACTGTCGCAACTCAGCTTCCTGTGATTTATTAAACTTCCTTTTGTTTGCTTCACCAAACATCCTTCCTCACCAATGACTTTATATTTTCCATTGTTGATGTCTTCTGCGGCTTTCCGTGAATAAATGTAGTTCTGCAGCACTTCATAAAGACACATGTTCTCCAGATGATGACTTCTCTTTGGGTAATATGTGTCCAACATGTTTGATTTCAAAATATCTGTACTTTCTGGGTCATTCTCGGCCAAATATTCAATTTCTCTAACAGATTTCAGTACCCGATTTCTCATTGCTGCAAGGCCTAAACTTGCCCAAATTATTCTTCTTGATTTCGAGTAGAGACTTGCAGAAGATAACCTATCTGAACATTCGTAGGATCCAATTTCTCGATGCGATAACATCTTTAAACTGAAACTGTACAGCTTTTTACTGACAGTCTTCTCGTGAAAAATCTCTTCCCACATTTCTTTCAATTCCGTTTTTTCAGATTTCGTAATGTAAGACGTTACATATCAAGCAACAGCAATGGAATTGTCAGCTACATACTGTATATCCATGTTAGCATTCCACATGGATAAAATGACTGGGTTGTAGTCATTTATATTTTTTGATTCTTCTTTTCTTTTAAGGTTGTAGGTATTCTTAGGTGATTTTCTTGTGATAGTATGTCTCACAGATGACATAAAACTGTTTACTCTTCCATTTGAAAGAACAGGTCTAGGAAATCCAAATCGACATTTAGTGTAGTATTTATCTTTGCTCTTGTATTTCCGTCGACAGTATTTTCCACACCGATGACTTTGGAAATGTAAAACTTGCTCCTTTAACTTTTTCTCTTCTGTGCTTTTTGGTATAGCACATGTTGCATATTCTTCAATGTAAGATAACACTGCTTCATCAGCATCTGTTCCAAGCTTTGGGGCATCCTTGATCCACAACAGCATATGAATATGAGGAGCACCTCTTGCCTGGTACTCTTTTCTCCAAAAGAAATCCACTACTTCTCCTAGAGGTGGATTTTTTTTATTGCAGATGAAGGACATCATAGCCTCAAATCTATGATTGAAATATCTGCAAACATTAACCGGATCCAATGAGCACAATTCTCCTGCTGTCTTGTATTCGATGTTTTTAATGTTTGAATTTGCCTCTCGTAGAAAATCCAGTAAATCATCCCAAGCGTACTCAGCACAGCTTAGGGTAACGAACCATGTTGGTGTTCCTAAATTCCGTAACATGCATTTTAATTCACCATGGCGTCGGTACCAATATTCATTTGTCCCACGCTGACAAGCCATCAGATTGATCAGTTGTGTTTCCAAATGATCATCTCGGTGCTGCACTTTCTCCATAAAATCCTTAGCAGACACATTTTGTAAATGTACTCCACTTTTTAAAATGTGATTTACTGCATATGATAATGCAGACAAATCGCTTTCAAATAAAAGATGGAACAAATAAGGAATACTTTGTCGAAATCTTGGATCTTCTGCATATAGTCTTGTAGTCCGATACTCAGAAGCTGGAATCTGTTCTGGACGTTCATCGTATCGTCCTCCTTTTCCTTTAGGAAACAGCTGGGGAAAACATCGAGCTTCCAAGCTCTCCTCCCATACACTCACGGGAGTTCCTTTTGCTTTCTTCATCTGAAACTGATCAATATTGTCTCCCATAACTTCTTTTGAATGAAGAGGATGTATGCTAAAATGTTCATAAATTTCTTCATCCTTTGACTTGTCCACTTTTTCAATTTGTCCAGTTGGTGTTTCTGTGTCTTCTTGTAAATCTTCTTCTTCTTCTTCTTCTATATAAATTGATTCATACCATTTGTTATTCCTTTTCAAATACAAATTTGCTCTTTGTACTTTCCGTACATCTACCAGCTCCTGCCAAATCTTCTTATTCTTTGTAGGTACACCATTAACCAGAATAACTAATGGTTCAGTTTCCAAAGTATCTGCATCAATAGTTTCCATATTTTTTTTCAAATCCAAGGGCAAATACACCACTCTACCTTTTAAACCTCTCAGTAAATCTGAAGGAGGTAATTTACCAGTTTTGGGCTCCATACGTACTATGGTCTGGAACGGATGAACACATTGAATAAGTATAGACTCATAAGTATTTAATTCAGAAAGTTCGGCAGGAATAACATCCAATTCTAAATTATTATGTACAGCTCTGGTCGGCATTCTATTTTCTTCTAATTTGTTGTAACAGTATTTACAAATACGCTGAACTTCACCCAATTCAAAACAATTTTCAAGAAATATATATGTGGCAAAATCCTTCCACTTATAATTATCTTCATTTTCACTTTTTCTATAGAGATCAACATACCTGGTTTGTTTTCTATAATGAGTTCTGCGGCAACAAATACAAGTAATATTTGGTCTTTCATTAGAGATTTTTTCAAATTTTGTTATGTGATCATTAAATGTCTTACTTACAAATGGTTCTACATTCTCTTCCACTTCTTCCTCATTTACTGTGTCCTTTTCTGCACTGTTTTGTTCAGGACCAAAGTAACAAAACTGAATTTCATCAACAACCTTCTCTACATCTGATACTGACCCACGGAACAGAGCCCTATTCAATTCATCTAACTTTATTGCTGGACTTTTAGCAAAATACAACCGTCTCACAAACTTTCTCATTTCAGTATGATGAACAGCCAGCATTCTAAAATGATGGAAAACACTATTACACACTTTTTTAGATAGACAAGCCAGAGAATGACCCTGCAAACCAGTATTCTCTCTCACTCTGCATGGATCTAGACTTTGAAGCACCTTAATCTTCTGTTTTACACTTTTTTTACTATATTCTCTTAAAAACTCACGAAATTTATCAATAGATTCCTGACGCACAGTGCAAATACTACGACAATTCCAAGTGTACACTGGGGCTTTAGGACGTCTCCCCATAGCCTCATCCGCCATCACTTGTACCTCATCTCTTGGAACCATTATCTCCTTCTCCATTATGCAACCATTTTTCACTTCGTAAGCACGACCTCTGGTGCCAACTGCATGCAGCAAACTATTACTTTGAAAATAGCTCTCTTCATTAAAAAAAGGTTCACTACTTGAACTAGGCATCCATTTTCCTAAAAACACTTTACAAAAGTTTGTTCTGTTCACTACTCTTTTCCTTTTGCTTTGTGATTTCAGTACATTAACCATTTTATCTAATGTACGCATCCTATTCAAAATTAAAATGAATAGTTTCCTTTTTAATTCTAATGCCTTTGCTGCAAGGGCTTCAATTTCTTTTTTTCTCTTGTAAAATTTAGCCTTTTGCTTATATTTCTTCACATCCTTTATCAAATTGGACATAACTCGTCTCTGAAACATTTTTCTACGTATCTCTTTAAACGCTGTTTTTCTGTTTAAGTTAATCTTTTTAGTTGCAGAAGGTATATTTGCATTAAACTAAATTCTCAATTTTTTCCTGTCCTTTTCTAGTGAAAACATTCTTTCCAGTACAGACATTTTGTACATTTTTCCTTTTTTTGAATATGTTCTTTGAAAAATCTTTTGTCTGCTTACCAGAAGATTTTTTCTTTTTCCCAACATAAGCATCTCCAACTAACTTAGGTCCTCCAGTTGTCTTCAAATATAGGTTTTTTTTGTGGTCTTTCTTTACTCTGGATTTTGTAGGCATCTTAAATTTTGTTCACTGCTCTTCAGCAATACCTGAAAAAAACTAAAAAAAAATTCCTTTATTTTATTTAAATATATTACTACATTTTTTATGTTCTTTAGAAATCTTAAAATACTATAAACCCCTGTCCTATAAATGAAAATCACAATAACACCTTCACAAATTAAATATCTAAAAATAATTCCTGTGTGCACACAAAGTCATGCTTTGAAATTAGACAGAAAACGAAATTTCTTTGCCAATTGCAAAGCATACTTTCTACTACTTTTTAGGCAAGTGAAAAGTACTTTTACAGACTGACACATTATGAATCCACTTTTCAGATTCTTAAAAAAGCACATGTCCAAACTGCTTTTTCAGACCAGCACCATGTGTAACCTGGGTGACTGACTACACTCCAGCAAGGGCAACCAGCCTTAGTGATGCTGAATGTTTTTGCATTACTGACTGAAACCTCAAACCCCACTCGCTTGTGAATACTGTGCATGATTCCACAGGGTAAGCAGCTGGGTGTGTGCTAAGAGTGTGCTTCTGCACAAAAAAATGGCTCCCCCTTTCCATCTAATGCAACTGTGAAATCACCAGAGCAATACGCAATAAATCTCTGCCTGTAATTCCTCTTTGCACACAGAGTCATGTTTTCATATTAGTCACAAAACGAAATTTCTTTGCCAATTTGAAAGCACACTTACTACTCTTTTTTTTGGCAAGTGATAAACACTTTTACAGACTGACACATTTTAAACCAACTTTTCAGATTCTTAAAAAAGCACATGTCCAAACTGCTTTTTCAGACCAGCACCATGTGTAACCTGGGTGACTGACTACACTCCAGCAAGGGCAACCAGCCTTAGTGATGCTGAATGTATTTGCATTACTGACTGAAACCTCAAACCCCACTCGCTTGTGAATACTGTGCATGATTCCACAGGGTAAGCAGCTGGGTGTGTGCTAAGAGTCTGCTTCTGCACCAAAAAATGGCTCCCCCTTTCCATCTAATGCAACTGTGAAATCACCAGAGCAATACGCAATAAATCTCTGCCTGTAATTCCTCTTTGCACACAGAGTCATGTTTTCATATTAGTCACAAAACGAAATTTCTTTGCCAATTTGAAAGCACACTTACTACTCTTTTTTTTGGCAAGTGATAAACACTTTTACAGACTGTCACATTATGAATCCACTTTTCAGATTCTTAAAAAAGCACATGTCCAAACTGCTTTTTCAGACCAGCACCATGTGTAACCTGGGTGACTGACTACACTCCAGCAAGGGCAACCAGCCTTAGTGATGCTGAATGTATTTGCATTACTGACTGAAACCTCAAACCCCACTCGCTTGTGAATACTGTGCATGATTCCACAGGGTAAGCAGCTGGGTGTGTGCTAAGAGTCTGCTTCTGCACCAAAAAATGGCTCCCCCTTTCCATCTAATGCAAGTGTGAAATCACCAGAGCAATACGCAATACATCTCTGCCTGTAATTCCTCTTTGCACACAGAGTCATGTTTTCATATTAGTCACAAAACGAAATTTCTTTGCCAATTTGAAAGCACACTTACTACTCTTTTTTTTGGCAAGTGATAAACACTTTTACAGACTGACACATTATGAATCCACTTTTCAGATTCTTAAAAAAGCACATGTCCAAACTGCTTTTTCAGACCAGCACCATGTGTAACCTGGGTGACTGACTACACTCCAGCAAGGGCAACCAGCCTTAGTGATGCTGAATGTATTTGCATTACTGACTGAAACCTCAAACCCCACTCGCTTGTGAATACTGTGCATGATTCCACAGGGTAAGCAGCTGGGTGTGTGCTAAGAGTCTGCTTCTGCACCAAAAAATGGCTCCCCCTTTCCATCTAATGCAACTGTGAAATCACCATATCTTTGTCACAGTGCATATGCAACGTTACACTCCCCAGCACATATTTTATTTTACAACTTTAGAGACTAGTTAGGTTACACAACACTGCCCTGTGCATATTACACTCCAAGGCGCACATCGCATAGCACGCGCTAGTGCCTGTGCTATCTCGCGCTCTCCAATGAATCTGTCATTGCGCACAATGTATTGCATATTATATTTCACGCCCGGTTCATCTTATATCACACTTTTTGGTGCATAGTTTATACCATACACTATATCTAGTTTTCATTTACAATCGTGCTCTCAGGACTATGTTCTATATAACACTGTGTTCACCTACTCTTTTCACGGGCATTATATTTTGCGATAGGGGGTGGAGGGTCAGGGGGTGTTTCTGCCAAGTGAGCCCGGAGTCACAGTCACAAAGGTCCTCTTCTTCCTGAATAAAAGTGAGATTATGCTGCATACTTGTTCATATTTTAAGTAGTTCGCACAGACACACGTTTTAAAAACAATAAAGTTCCTAATACCCACCTTCTCTGAACAGTTAGCTTGCTGCCCCATCCCCCTCCTCCCTATCCTCTGTTGTGTGAATCCATGGACTAGCCTCCTCCCTCCTGCCATGCATGGTCTGATGTGCTGCCACTGCCCTCAATTTAGTATGATGTACCAGTCCCCTCCTCCTGCCCTCCATTGCCCAATTCTATGCCCCATCATTGACCTCCTGCTTAAACTCTGTGCTTAGCTTGCTGTCCCTATTCTCCTTCCCCCTGCCCTCCGATGTCTTTGTGCATGCCCCTGCTCCATCCTATTTGCCCACCATGTTCCATGGACCTACCACTCCTATCTACTCTGAGTGTTCTGTTGAGCTGCCACTCCCCTCCCACCTGCCTAGCATTGTCAGATGACTGCGCTACATGGTCCATTGTACTGCCACACCCTTCTGCCCTCCCTGGTCTGTTGTGCTGCAACTGCTCCTCCTGCCTGCCCCATGCGGTCTGTTGTGAGGCCCCTTCCCCTGAACTTTCTTGTCTGTGCACAGGTCCTGACCCTCCCTTCTATCCTCCATCGTCCTTTGTGCATGCCCCTGCACACTCCTTCTTGCCCATCATAGCCATTGTGCTGCCACTAACCCTCCCACTTGCCATGCATGGTCTTCTGTGCTGACATGGCCCCTCCCACCTTCCCTGTGTGGTCAGTTAGCTGCCCCTGACCCCCTCCCACCTTCCCTCCATGGTCTGTGTGTATGCCATCACTGTCTCACTGTTGCTCTTCATGGTGTGTCTTGCTTCTAGTGCCCATCCTGCCTGACCTCCATGGCTATCTTGCTGCTCCTGCCCTGCCCCCTTGCCCCCAGCCCTCTGTTTACATGTGCAGACCCCTACTCCCTCCCTCCTGGCTTGTCTGTTCCATTGTAATGCCCCTGATCTGTCCCTCCTGCCCTTTATGGTCTGTTATGCTGCAGCTTTCTCTCCTGTCTGTCCATTATGGTCAGCTAGCTACCATTGCCTCTTGCCCCTCTGTTCTATGTTGTCCATGTGCATGGTCCTGTCCCCTCCCTCTTGCTTTCTATGGATTGTTGTGCTGCACTCCCGTCCCGCATGCCCTGTGTGGTGTATTGTGCTGCTGCAAACCCTGATGCCTGCCCTGCAGGGTCAGTTTGGTGCACCTCTCCATGTCCCTCCTGTCCTCTGTTATCCAAGTCCATGTCCCTACCCCATTTCCTTCCATGATCCAATGTATCATACTTGCGAACATTTTGAACTTGGTAAGAGGGAGATTTTGAAAAAAAACTGGGGTATTGATTTTCCCCTTTGAGTTACATTGAAAAAGAGGAGATTGTAGACAGGAGACAGATCAAATAAAGCCCATTTGAGCTTAAAAACATCGGACGTTTCCTGGCTGAATCGGGTCTGTTGGCATGTATGGTTGTACTACCATTGCCTCTTCCTTCTGCCCACAATGGTCTATTACATTGCCACAGCCTCTCTTGCAAGGCCTGTATTGTTGGTTTGTTGCCCCTGCCCCCTTTTCCACTGCCCTCCATAGTCTGTTGTGCTGCCACGACCCTTCCTGCCTGCTCAGTGTGGTTAAATTGTTGCCTTTGCACCCTCCTACCTGCCTTCAATTTTCAGAGTCCGTGCCCCTGGCCTCTGCCTCTCAACAGTATCCTAATGAACAACAAGATTGCTAACATTCTATATTTATTACAAAAGTGTGGAACGCCTGACGTCATCTTGATGTAATCAAAACTGTAATACCTAGAGCATTTCCTTTAGAAATTACATATATGAGAGGGTCTTATTGGCATCAAAATTATGGTTAGTGCTCTAAAAGACTAAAATAAGGACATATTTTCTGAGTTTTCAAATAGCGACAAAGCACTTTTAAATTATTTGTTATCTTTATGTTTTTTTATCCAGTTGACCACTTGATTAAATGTTGCACTTAGGGGAGAGGATGTGGTGTTACTTCCAGAACTGCAGACTTTGCAACTGGGGAACCAGGTTGGAGTTTCTGCTTCAGCTTGACATTCTGTGATTCTGGTCAAATCACTTAGTCTCCCCATGTCTACAACCAAAATGAATTTGTTCTTGTGTGATGTAACCAATGCTCATGTAAAGCACTCCAATACCTGACAAGTCTGCACTATATAACACTGCAAAAACACAAAATAATAAGTGTTTTGCACACTTCTGTCATTGGGCTATATTTGGGCTACATCTGGGTGATTTTGGGCTACATTTGGGCTCTTTTGTCTCCGGTGGCCATCTTGGGAGATTTATTTGTTATGAAGTTTCCTAATTTCCTCATGTACTGCAGTCTCCTCAGTAGGAAATGCTTTCAGTTTTTTACTTTGATTCCATCATTAAGGTATTCAGATATGTCACACATTTGCCATAAATTCTGAAAGTTAGCACTCTAGTTGCTCATTAGATCACTGTAGTAAAACTACTGTTCACCATGGAAGTCTGCTCCTGGTATTAAAAGTGCATGTTTCAGTCTGCATGTCAGAATTTTTTAATGAAATAGAAGAGGATTTGAGAAGTCACTCAAAATGTGTCCTCATTTTCTTTCTTCAGCATTAATCATAATTTCTATGGCAAAATGAACCCCCTCATTGCGTTCCTTTTTAAATTAAATGTTTTAAGTGTTACCAGTTTATTCCAATCAAGATGGCTTCAGGTGTGCCATACTTTTGTCATAATGAAGACAGTAAGCGCTCTAGTTGTTTTTAAGAACACTCTGGGACATTCTGTCATTGGGCTATACTTGGGCTACATCTGGGTGATATTTGGGCTACATTTGGGCTCTTTTGTCTCTGGTGGCCAACTTGGGAGACTTATTTGTTATGAAGTTTCCTAATTTCCTCATTTACTGCAGTCTCCTCAGTAGGAAATACTTGATTCCATCAAGAAGGCATTCAGATGTGTCACACATTTGGCATAAATTCAGAATGTTAGCACTCTTTTTGCTCATTAGATCACTGTAGTAAAGCTACTGCTCACCAGGGAAAACTGCTGCTGGTATTGAAAGTGCATGTTTCAGTCTGCATGTCAGAAGTTTTTTAATGAAATAAAAGAGGATTTCAGAAGTCAAAATGTGCCCTAGTTTTTCTTTCTGCAGCAGTAATCATACTTGTTATGGAAAAATAAACCCCCTCATTTTGTTCCTTTTTAATTAAATGTTTTAAGAGTTACCACATTAATCCAAGCAAGATGGCTTCAGGTGTGCCATACGTTTATCATAAGTAGGACTGTTAGCGCTCTAGTTGTTCTTTGGAACACTCTGGGAAGCTGCAGTAGAACACAAAGGAATCAACTGACAGTCTCTGCCCTTGTTGGATGTACATGTTTTACTGAGAATGTCAGACTTCATTCTCACATGACTGAGAAAGATAATGTGAATTTACAGAAAATAAGCTCTCAGTTTAGCTTATAGATCACCTTCCAAACCTCTGTGGGAAAAGCATGAGAAAATATTTTTATATATATATATATATATATATATATATATATATATATATATGGCTGGGGAAGCTGTTGAGTCTACACAGCAGCTGCCTGTGCTGGTGAAAGACCAGAGTTTTGGGCTAGGTTTAATCTACTTCAGAAACACTTTCCATAGTGCAATCTTTAGGCTCATTTCCCTTCACTGGAATAGAGGTGCAAAATAAATGCACGAGTTATTGACATTCTTGTTCTGTTAATTGCAATCTCTATGGCAGATTCATATACTGTGATAAACAAAGCAGTGCAAACTGGCGTTTCATCATTTGTGAACAGCATGTTGATGATATCAATATTAAAGTGTCATTCTCTTGAATGTATTTCACGTTTCTGTACTGTCATACACAGTGAATCTGTATGTATCGCACCCCTTTCTAAGGTCCTCACTTGGGCCACCAAATGATTTTAAAGCAAGCCAAACATTGTTTTAATGCAATTTATTTTCATTATGTGAGCAACGTTTGCAAATATCAAAGTGATTCTCACAAATATTTGACACATTTGAAAACAATGAGTTAAATTCAAATTATAGAGATGTAAAGGAAAAAATAGCTCTTAGAAGAGCCTTTGGGTTTGTAGGAAATGTAACTGGAGGTGACCAAGTATCAAGTCTCTGAGGAAAGCAGTTTATTATATGATGTGGTTGTTCAACTTCACAGTGTGACAAACTCACAAACACTCTTGATCCAGTCAGGTTTATTTAAAAAAAACTTAGCCCAACCCTCAGTAGCTGTGGCTGCGAGTAGTGAGGCTTTGTCGAAGGAGAAAGTACAAAACATTTAAAAGCACCAAACCAACAATTGAGCAACAAAGAAACAAGACAGAAAGAAAATCTGACTGACACCAATTCAAAAAAATAGCTCTTGTTTTTATGCATTTTGAGACACCAAAAGAAACAAAATCAACCAGAGGTCTCTAGAGATATAAATAAAAAGAAAATAATAAATCACTGCTTTTCATTGGATTTGCAAACAAGCATTGGCAACTACTGTGTTTAGTGGTTACTTGGAAAAATTTTGAAACTTATGGAACAAATGGCTACTCCAGCCAACTTTGTGTGACCAACTTTGGCAGGTAGCTAGTCACAGGGGCTGCAGAGGCTTATCAGGACATTTACCTTGCAGTCAAAGCAGTGTCGAATCCAGTTTTAGACTCTTTGAGCGAACCACCATCAATGTCAATGGAGGGGTCCTGATGCAAAGTATACAGGATGCTGAAAGATGCTGATACAGTGACAGGGCTCTTCCTGTGGCCACCCTTATGTCCACAAACATGGTAGTTCGACTTTGAATTCCAGACAAAAATCAGTTGCCACTAGTCTCGACTATAGAGAAAACAGCAGTTTCATTCAACTTAGGATAGTGTTCGTCTTGGGCAATCAAACTGAACTCTAATGACTCTCCCAGGTCCAGCAGACGCAGGTGCAATTAATGATCCTTAGGACTCAGTCTCCCAGGCTGCACTTTGGCAGTCTGCAGTGGTCCAGAGATAGTGTCTGCCAGCTCACGCAGACAGGCTTCTTCAGCTTTTGCGGCCAGTAGGTGGAACAGTCAGCCACTTCTTCTATCTGGGGCTTGGAGATGACCACAGGCACAGTCCTCTCTTTGCTAACCCAAAGATCAGTAGGTGAAGTCCAGTCTTTGGTGAAGTCTCTCTTTACCAGGTCCAGGGAACAGCAGGGCAGTCTTTCTGTGGTCCTCTCCCCAGTGAAAACATGGTCCAAGGTCTGGGACAGGGAGGTGCCACTTTTATTTCCAGAACCTTCCCTCTGGAGATGCGCTGACTACTAGCCAAGGGCTACCAAGTCCAATTACATCTTCCTGTCCAGTGTGGCATCTAGCTGTCCCAGAATGCAATATCTTGCCCACTCCCAAGATGGCAGGACCCTTCTCTATAGGTGTGTGGCGCATGGGAGCCCACCCCAGAGGTGTGACTGTGTAAGGGCCTCATGCCCATGGGAAAATTGGTTTGGCAACTGCATCCCCCTCTCTGAAGGCTGTCTTGTGGCCAGCAACCATAAATTGTCTCTGTAAAACTAGGGCAACAGAGTGTCAGCTTTCTAAATTGCCATTTACCCAAAAGCTACATTAAATTTGAATTGGTCATTAAGTCGGATTTAATGCAATGATTCTTTTGAAACCTTGAAGTGCCAAATTTAGTAGCCTCATTCAGAAGTTAGCACAGCTGAGTTGTAAGCACGCAAACCTGTACTCACCAATGGTCTTCCTACTGCAAAAATGCCAATCTGAGTTTCTTAATGTTAGGACATGTAAAAACACATGTCCCACTTTTTAATATACAGCACCCTGCCTAAAGGCTTGATTGACCTGTTTTAGGGATGACATATATATGACATATATACTACAAAGAAGGTCTGGACTTTTCTCATTAGTTTAAATTGCAAAGTTAAGTTAGCAGTTCGAAAAGTGCTCTGCCAGCAAAAATGGCAGACTGGAAGTCTTGCTTTGCTTTGTCCCACTTGTGGCACAAGAAGTGCTGCAGTCCATGAAGGACACTCATTACAGGCCATGGATACCCCGGAACCATATACAAGGGACTTATAAGAAAATATAACTAAGTACCTTATTCCAATTGTGGGTGAGAAAATCAGACATTCACAGAGCACTAGCACTGTGGTGTGTTTGGCAGGGTCAGTTCACTCTCAGAGTCAAAATACCGGCGACATTAGGGCAAACCTTGGGAGTGATCATGCAAAAAGAGGCATTTCCTTACAATGTCACTCAGTGCTTTACAAATTTTGCAAAGATACAGCATTAACAACATCAGTAACATTAAGATCCTCTCTGCAAAAAAGATCTCAATTATTGCCATGCTAAATTGGTGATATCTAAAATATGTAGCCATGACAAAATTTACTCAGCAGCTTGCATGCTTCATCTTTGAGTTGAATTCAATAGTGAGGTGCCATTTTTTACACTGGGGAAAGGATGGGAAAATAAAGTGTGTACTTACATACATCTCATGTAAAAAGCCAAGATTTTATTCATTACAAAACAAATGTGTGCACTTGGTTTATGTCTGAGATCACACATTTAAAATGATTGCATTAGGATTTCACAGAGTAGACAAATCCTGTAATTTAGGAACCAAAGCATCCCGTCGTATATCAAAAAAGCCCAATAAATTTACATAAATTCCTGCAAAACTCAAATGTGTGGGAACCATTTTTATAACACTATGGAAATGTGTCGAATTGCCAAATTTTATATTATATTGAAATTTAGGAAAATTCAGTTGAGATTTCTTAAGTGGGAGCACAACCTTTAAAAATATTCTTGTGAAACCACTGGGAGATGGGTTTGTGGAAACAAATGCCTTGCCAAGTAATGTCACCTTTCTCCTGATGTTATCTTGCAACACCTTTATGCGGGTTGTTAATGCTTGTTTAAAAGACGTAATGTGAGATACCAGCAAACCATATTTTACAGTAAAAGCATATTTCACAACATTTCACATACTTTTCATGAAATTTCACAAAATTTAAAGAGAAAATATTGGTCATCACTACCTAAACATATTAAGTTACTGAACATGCCACATATGTTTCCACTAAATGTTTTTTTTTTGGCAAACATCATTTACCACGCAATCTAAACCATGTAGTGTCTTTACAATGTAGGCACTACAACCACTGCATCTTTACCACACATTTCTTTAGCACGCAAGTTGCTACATCGACTTCACTTAGGGAGCGCGTTATTGGACTGCTATTGCATTTTACGTACAACACCTTCACTACTGATACACAGACAGGAGTTAGAATAGTAAAATATAGTATTCCAAAGTTCAGCACTTTTCTAATGTAAGTTGTTGTAAAGACTTGCGTGCTAAAGGAACCCACAGTAAAAATGCGTTCATTGTATTGCCCGCGTTGTTAAGGTATGCATGGTTCTGCTCTCTCTGCTTTCAAACAGGCTAGGAAAACAGTTCAACCACTACTTTTATTATTTATTTAAAATCAGATTCAATGGTTAGGTTGTTTTTAATAAATATGACAGAAACATACCTTTGATAAAGCGACCTTCTTCCTACCTGAAGCTCCTCCCTGCTAATTTTCATTAGCTTGACAGCAACTGCCTAGCCAATGCTTGTCCTTTAAGTGGTTGTGAAAACTACTCCAAGAGCAGAAACAATGGGAGTCATTATGATGGCTGGCGGATAGATCTACCCGCCATCACAACCTGATTTACCCCCCACCATATTATCATGCTGGGGGCTATTTCGGCTGATGCACTTTGCGTCTGCTGCTTTTCTGCCGGTCGGCAATCGTTACGATAGCCGGCCAGGTGGGCTTGGGCACTAATATGTATGGGTGTTCTCGAAAGCCTTTCTGGCGGCGATGCCGTCATGGAAACGCTTGCGGGAATGGGTTTGGGGGCCTGTTATGGGCACCCGGGGGGTGGGAGGTCTGCACTTGGGGGGTACCTATGGTACCCCCCTACATTGCATACACAAGGTGGCAGGCACCACGTGGTGCCTGCCACGTTGTGCATGGCAATGCACAACATATCATTTTGGCATTGCGGTGGGTGCTGCTTAGAGCAGCACCCGCCACAATGTCAAGATGGCGGAATGCGATTGCCAGGGTGGCAGTCTCATCCTAATCAGTGGTGCGGGACTGCCGCACGTCTGGCGGTCGGTCCCAGCTGTCCGCCCACCATCCTAACGGGCCCCAATGTCTTGGGTGTGGGGCAGTATTTTTCGTCCCCTTGCAGGATAACCAGTTAAAGTAGACTGAGAACCGTCATAGGAAATGCAAGATGACGCCTGAGGAAGACAAACCTTTGTTTCCCTCGCTGGACTGGCTTCAAACCCAGTGGGTGGAAAGCTACCTCTAGAACCAGTTTTGAGTGTCCACAAAAGAGAGGATTACTAATTTTCCTGGCCATACTCTGGGAAGGCACAAAATCTCTGCACAAGAGAGAAAGGGTTTTTCCATCTTGGATGTTAGGAGTAAGGTGCACTATGGTAATATTTACAGTAGGGGAAACAGGAATTGCTGAGAAGGTTGGTATGGTTGCCCCCAGGAACTTTTCCCCTTTTGGATAGAGATGAACCAGGAGTCACCCTTGCCCACTTTCTGGATCTGTGAGAGAACAGAAGAAGGAATGCACCAGCTGTTTGAGACCTGTGAGGAGACCTGAAGGGCTGGACCTCCTCTCACTTGTACCCAAGGCAAAGAAGTGTTTTCAAAGTGTCAGTTGGATGACCTATTGTGTGACTGCAGGAACACAACAAGCTGCAAGAGGCCTTTTTTGAAGGGCCTACTTGACCTGTTGCAAATGGACCAGTACTGAACCCTGCTGGTGACCTCTGATGGAGTGCTATCTCTGAGTTCCAGAGAACCTTCAACGTGGCTAAGAGGAATAACCCAGGAAAATCTAAAATGTTGGGGTTTCCAAGACCTCTAGAACTTCAGTCGGACCTCGCAGCAATGGTGTATGATCTCAGTGCAACTTTGTCAGATACAGCTTCATGCTTGCCCCGCTTGCTGGAGGATTTTGAGCACCAAAAAACACTAAGGACCTGCTTTTGAGTTTGGCTGGCAGACAGACACTCCATCACAAATATGACAGACCTTATCACGTGTGCCATATAACATAATGCACCTTTAAAGGGGCACATTGGATATCTGTCACTTTTGTAATGGAGAAACCCATCTGCTGACATCTAAATCAGGCTTGAATTTTGAAGGTAGAAATCTTAAAAAGGCAAAAGGACTTCTTCAGATGTGACATTTGAACTGACTCTTGAAGTCTACTTATCAGTCCTGGGTACAAGTAAGAGCAGGTCCAAATCTTCAATTCTCCTCACAGAAGCAGGCAGCAGGTCCAATACTTTTTCTGTTCTTCCACAGGTCTGGAAAGGGTTCTGTAATGTAAACAAGATATTACACTTGAATTCTTTTTAAGCATTTAGACCTGACTAAATTCCAAAAGGTCTTAATATGGCAACAATTATATAACATTTCTAAGAATATCTCTACAACAAGACCAGCATAAAGGTGAAACAGAGGTATCAAATGTATCCACATGTTCTGGTATAATGACAGCTCTATAGTAAATTTAAAACAAGCATTGGCATAGCCAATAGGTCTCGCCTTTGGGACCTTATAAGTGTTTAGCCATGCAACAGTTGATATTGTTGCACCAAGGATATCGTGCTGTGTAACTAAACACTTATAAGGTACCAAAGGCAATGCCAATGCTTGTTTAAAAAGAAATGACCTTGAGGGGCGTGTTTTTTTTATAGCTACTGCCGTTAGCCAGGAGCCACCCAAGGATAACGTGATGAAAAGGTGCTGGAATTTTGTAATTCTGCAGCTTCTGGATTTTCTGCATGATTATGAATTGACTGCCGCTGCTACATAACCCATAAATCTGTTGTACAACTTGTTGATTGCAAAAAAAATAAAGCTATGTTTCTAGTTCAAAGAGATCCAAAGTTACTAAAAATGCACCACACGTGGAGCTGCCTTTGAGTTATCTTGTCACATTTCAGGTTATCAGTGCAGCTTTCAAATGTAACGCTGATAGTAATTGAGGGAAACTTTCCCCCCGTGCAGTACGTGTGTTAAAATGACAAGAGTGAAATAAATCTGCCACAAAATGTGCCAGGTTGTATTGCATAATTTCTTTTTTTTCTTGCCATATATTCAATCCTACCGCATAATTTCGTCAACCGCTGTCGCATAATTGCTGTGGTACTGACAAGAAGTTTCATACTCGGATCCGGACGGCAAGTAATGACGGCAATAATGGCCACGTCCAAACCACTGCACCACCCAGTGATCCCAAAGTTCTCACTATTGTCCGGCGTCATTTTCCCCATTGACTTTAAAGGGGCACACACATGTAAATCAAGATACTTATTTCTAATATTACCTTTTGGTCAAAACCCCTGCAACGTCACCTCAGTATAATCTTGGAACTCGGAACACATGCTCTTTATCTCTAGCTACGCCCAATAATCTTCCAAAAGGCAAATGTACTAATGCTTTTCCCTTCAAAGCTTATATATATCCCCACCCCCTCATCCCATAGGCACTTACAGGATGTCGGAACAAGATGTGCAAATGAAGGAGCCCACAGTCATGTTGGCATAGGTGGGTCCCCGCTGGTCACAGTCAAAGCACTTGCGGTTGTGAGGGAGGCTCGGCATCTCCCGTAGCAGCTTTAAGTGCTTTTCCTCTTGCTTGCGCTTGGCGCTGGTGGCCATGGCGGGAACGAAGGTGGGCTCTGTGCCGACTCTTTAAATACAAGGATGCATGTACAGACGCGTGACACCTACAGGAAAGTGGCAGCAGTCCAGCAGCAAACAAGCAACGGCCTCTGCTCTAACCTCGAGCCCGGCATCCGCTGCCCTGGGTGACAGCACAGGAGGCAGTCGGGCAGGGCGAGCGCCAAAGAAAGAGAAAAGGAACACAGTTTTAGGCTGAGAAAAGCATAGAAAATGGACAAGGACGCAGCGCTCAGTGAACCTAGCAATTTTTGTATTGATGTTTTTCTATTCCCTACAAAATTATTATTTCTCTAGTTAAAATAAGCACCTTTTCAAGTGTGACAGTTAAATTAAATATCCTTCACAGAATATTCTGCAGTAGAGACCGTGATTGCTGATTACGTTACTTGCAGATATTTCGATACTTGAGTAATGGTTTAAATATAAACACGAGTGAGCCTGCCTGCTTACGAAGATGAGGTTGTGAGAGAGCGGGGGAGCAGGAGGTGGGCCCGCAAATGGTGGTGCGCATGCGCTTGGAGAGCAGGCTTCACTTTTCAAGCACTGCACTCGTGCTTGTGGCACGCCACTGCTCGCTCCCGCAAGGTGGATGCCATCACAAGCATGAGTGCAGTGCTTGAAAAGTGAAGACCGATGGCTAAAGGCCCTCCTAGGGTAGCGCATGTGCGCTGCCTAGGCGAGACCTAAAAAGGTGACTGGGTGATATGCACAGCTTTTGAGGGTGTAAACAGTTTTAATCATATTTTTCCCTAAAATTGTGGACAGAAACAAATGGACAAATGAACTTCCCATAATAATTCCAAAGTGATTTTAGTTCTAATTAAATTTGGAGAATGTAAAGTTTTATAAATGAGTGCAGCTTTGGGAATTGTATCAATCACAATGATATCAATAAATACACTGATACTAGCATTAATGGTTAAGGGTTTGTGTTAGAAACAGGGTCTCTAGTTGGCAGGGGTATGTAGCCTAGTCCAAGTAGGGACCACCGGTTCCGACAGGGTGGGTCTCAAAATACCCTAGACCACCCTTCTGGTAGCTTGCCGCAGAGCAGGTAGGCTCAACTCAAGAGGCAATGTGTAAAGTGTGTGTGTAACACGCACTCCCACCAACACAGTAAAACACCAGAGATGGACACCACACCAGTGATTTATAAAAATATAAATATCTTTATCTCAAGTTCTAGTTAAGATCAGATCAATAAAAATTCCACAGATGTCAGGAGCTCTTAGTTGCCATGCTTACTGACAATGATTGTTATGAAGGAAACAGTCTTAGACGTCTGGTAGTCTGTAAGGGACAATGTTCAATCTTAGGTAGTGAGGAGAGTCCCGTGGGAAAACTATTGTGGGCTTAGGGTAATGAAGTCCTTCGGTGTTGGCCCTGTGTCCTGTGCGCAGGGCCTCTCACGCTATGTGCAATGGTTTAAGCTATACTGCTTTGTCCCCAGAGGCTCTCTATGCTCCAGCGCTGCCTCAGTTACTAATGTTTACTGGGAGGTGACCTAGCCAATAGTGATCTGCTCAACACGGCCTGATGCGGTTTGTAAAACCGGGGAACCCTCCAGTCCGGGTACTCCCCTCATGCGGCATGTGGCAGTAGGAGTTTGAGGCCTTCCCCAAAGTCCGGCTCCCAGCTGGGCGATCAGCAGCCCCGCAGACCCCCCAGCCCGGCCATTCAACACACGAGCGGCAGCGTGGGCTAAACGCTGGTTACCTGGGAGATGGTCTCTTGCGGCAATATGCCCCGAGGCTTCCCTTGTCCGGAGCCCTTCTCCCTTCGGTCGGCGCTTCCCGGGGTGATCAGAGCAGCTTTCCGGCTCCGGCGCGGATCTCCTGGGGATGCTCCCATTGCTGGGCAACGCCTCGCACCGCTGCCCAATCCCAGCGTGGTGTGTCCCTGACGTCACTAGGGATTCCCAACGGTGCTTCCTGCGGCTCCAGGGCCGACGGTGGTGATCCCTGCTGTTAGTGCTTCACCTCGGCTGCGTTTTCCACGGCCTCGGGCTAGAGACAGTGAAAGGCAGCTAACAGCGCGTTTCTCTGCAGCGCTCTTGTCCACCACACAATGCGTGCAGGACACAGTGCAGTCAGGTCCCCGGGCCGGCAGTGGCGATTTTGATGAAACAGCACTTTTCCTCCACAGCGCTTGTGGGAAAGTTAGGGTCCGGGGCGGCGGTCGTGAATTTGAATAAAACAGCACTTCTCCTCCACAGCACTTGCAGGACAGTTTGCAGAAGAAATAGAACATGGTAGTCTTTAGGAATCTTTATAGTTCAATAAGCAGGGGGCCAGTACAGGAAAAAAAAGTAATAGTGGAGACACACTGGAGATGTTATTCCTAGCTCCCCTCTGGCAGGGCAAGATCAGCAGGCAGGCAGTGCAACTCAACTACACGGGGCAGCGGTTCCTGGGAGCAGTCAGCCTCAGTAGATAGTGGTAATCCTCCTGGCGCAGCAGTCTTCACTCCAGCAGAGTTTCTGTGTGGTCCAGTAGTGTAACAGAGATGTGTGGCCAGGACCCTCCCTTTTATACCCTGGCACCCAGTCACTAGAAGGGGGAGAAGCTTCTGGAAGGGTCTAGGGGTTTCTGGGGGGTTCCCTGCCTACCCTGACCTGGCTCCTGGCTGTGTGCAGTGACAAAGGCAGGTTTGTTAAGCCTATTGTGGGGCAACCAGGCCCAGCCTATTCATGTGTAAAGGTTTGAATTACCACTCCCTCCTCACAGCCCAGGAAGGCTATCAGCATGCAGATGGGAGGGGGGAGCCTGCAGTGCACAAACTAAGTGCAGGCAGGAAAATGTCCACTTTCTAAAAGTGGGTTTTCTAAAGTAGTAGTGCCCAAACCCCATATATCATTAGAAAGGGCTCCCCGCTACGATTCTAACTATACTAAACATGACATACCTAGTAGGTCCCAGTCAAAGGTTATCCTATGGGGGGGGGTTCCCAATGTTAGTCTATGGAGGGGTAGGCATCACTGCGGTAGCAGGGGCCTGAGGCAGATATGCCAGTGTCACCATGTTTTTAGGGGAGAGCACTTGCACCTTAGCACTGTTTGACAGTGGTAAGGTGCCCAGAGTCCTAAATCCAACAAAAATGTGAGGTCAAGTGGGAGGCAGAAAGGGCAAAAATGTAGGGGGATACCACCCTAAGGCTGACAGGGCCAGCAGTTTGTGTGATACTTGGGAAAAAAACATTAAAGAGAACAGAAAATTAATTTATTTACTAATTTATTAGTCTTCTATAAAAGAATCAGGTAAATGGTATAGACTTGTCATTCACAAACTGGTGTTCATAAGTTAAACCTTTTAAATTCCATTGTTTAAAAATAGAAAGATCTATTATGTAACTTAAGAAATGTGTTATACCAAATAGAGAAATGCAGAAAACATTGCTGAAAAGTACACTTATCAAATAACAGTCTATTTATTAAAGAGAATATTTTAAAATGGATTTTTAGATAAAAATACAATTAGACATACCGATAATATCTGTAAAAGAAAAAGATTTAGCAACGAGTGTTCAACATCAATCCACATTGGTATAGATTAATCTTGAAAACTATTAGTTAAGGTATACAATTGTCTGATTAGAACAGAGGAATGAATTAACTTAAAATATTGGAAACTGAACACCACCTTGTATATATATATCCAGTAGAAGAGAGCAGTCACTGGTACATTACCAATCTATGTCAGAGAAATGTGGCGGTCAATTTATTGTTTAAATACTCAATTGAATAAAATTTGTATTGAGTTTAAATTTCATTTCAGACAGCAATAATAACGTAGGAATATTTAGCCAGAGTAATCATGAAATTGATCGATCATTTTTAGCTATACATATATTACAAATATTTTTTTTCAGAAAGACACATATGTCATCAGTGATGTAATATCTGACGTCATTAGCAGAGGATTGCGGTCGCGTGAGTTATAGTTGCCTGCACTAACTATAACGGGGGAATTTCAATGGTTTTGTACAAGTCAAAAGTCCAGCTAACTATAACACCCCTGAAACCTATGGTTTTTTCAGTGAATTTCTGAGGTTTTTTAAATGCTAATACCTAACTATAGCGTGCCTGAAACCTATGTTTTTTTCTGTGAATATATATATATATATATATCCAAAAAGGCAGACGCAACTCCTTCCGGACTCCTCGATACCCGTGGAAAGTGGCGCACACGTCGGCGGAGTACCGGCTATAACTTTGACTTCTTCGATACTTAATTAGGTTCACCTGATCAAGCCTCGCTAGAGGTGAAATGCGTTGTGAATTAAACAACGGACATCCACATCACTTCGTGTTTGTCTTTCCTGAGAGCGCACTTTTATTAAGTATCGAAGAAGTCATATATATATATATTGTATTGTGTAAAGTTTGACCAAATAAATCTGGTTAAATAATTCCCCGCGAGTGCTGTACTTTGTACTTTGGAGCAGAGATATATATATATATATATATATATATATATTATCTACTGGCGGTCGCCAGTAGATAGTTATAGTTAGGACCATGTTTCCATAGGAAATCTCAAAATTCTATTTTGAATAACTTTGGAGCCAGTTGACGAATCTTCGCAAAAGTTTCAAAACTAATGGGGCGCTCTGCTCACCTCCTACCCTGAAAGTCTCGGGGGGATTCGTCAAGCGGGGGCCGAGGAAAAAGGGGGGTCCCAAAACGCATTTTTCCCATGCATTTTCCCATAGGACCTTTAGTCGAAAGTACAGCCCGAACGGCTGAACAGAATTACTTGAAATTTGGCAGAGAGGTAGTCCTCAGGTCAGGGATGTGCCTTTTGCAGATATGGAGTCAATCTGTTCAGTAGTTCCTGAGAAAATTGCAGTTAAAAGCACATACATATCTATAGCCGCGCACCGTGCGCGCACCCTGCGTGCACCGTGCGCGCACCCTTACCTGCGCGAGCGTAATTCTGATTGGTTGTTACATGTCAGTCAACGTTTGAATCGGTCGAAATCAGGAAGTGTCGGCCGCCATTTTGTTTGTTTTCAGTGCAAGAGTGGAAAAGGAAGGTGGCGAACGTGAAAAGGGGGCAGAGTAGAGAGTTCCTGACCCCCTAGCCTTGGTCAGGGGGTCCCTGAAGGACCCCGAAGGCAGAAAAAAACATAAAAAATTGTTTTTTAAAAAATCGCGGAGGTGCGCGCACGGTGCGCGCACGGTGAAAAACCATAAAAAATTAAAATAAAATTTAATACGTAGTTTATTGAAAAATAAATATATAAAAAAAATTATAATACATAAATAACTTAGCATTTAAAAAACCGTACAAATTCACTGAAAAAAACATAGGTTTCACACACGTTATAGTTAGGAATTAGCATTTAAAAAACCTTGCAAATTCACTTAAAAAACCATAGGTTTCACACATGTTATAGTTAGGTGAATATTTAAAAAAAAACAATGAAATTCCCCTGGTATAGTTAGTTGAGATAACTATAACTCGCGCGACCGCCACTCTATCACAAGGATGATATCGTCAGTGATGTCATGAGTGATGCCACTGACCATGTCATGAGTGATGTAATATGTGACGTCATGAGCAGAGGATTGCGGGCGCGCGAGTTATAGTTATCTGAACTAACTATAACGGTGGAATTTCATTGTTTTTTTACGAGTGAAATATCCACCTAACTATAACATGTGTGAAACCTATGGTTTTGTAAGTGAATATATATATATATATATATTATCTACTGGCGGTCGCCAGTAGATAGTTATATTTAGGACCGAGTTCCCATAGGAAATCTGAAAATTCAATTTTGAATAACTTTGGCGCCGGTTGACTTATCTTCGTGAAATTTTCAAAACTAATGGGGTGCTCCGCTCAGCTCCTACCCTGAAAGTCTTGGGGTGATTCGTCAAGCGGGGGCTGAGAAAAAAGGGGGGGCCCAAAACACGTTTTTCCCATGCATTTTCCCATAGGACCTTTAGTCGAAGGTACAGCCCGAACAGCTGAACAGAATTACTTGAAATTTGGCAAAGAGGTAGTCCTCAGGTCAGGCATGTGCTTTTTGCTTAAATGGTGCAAATCCGTTTAGTAGTTCCTGAGAAAATTAAAAGTAAAATCACATATATATCTGGGCAGAGCCTAACCACACATCTCATCGTGAGATCTGATTGGCTGTCAGCACTTCATCCAAGAAGTGTTGGCAGCCATCTTGGGACCAATATACATGATAGCACCTCATTAAAAAGCATTGCAGTTAATAGAAGGTTTTAAGACTTTAGTTACATTATAAATCATTTGTTGATGGTACCATACTCATTTTAGGAATTGTTTGTGTGTTCTAAGGTGATTTTACCATGTGAAAAAGCCTTCTGCTGTGATATCATGAATCATGTTTGAGAGAAAACTATTTTCTCATACTTTTCCCACAGAGGTTTGGAAGGTGATCTATAAGCTAACTGAGAGCATATTTTCTGTAAATTCACATTGTCTTTCTCAGTCATGTGAGAATGAAGTCTGACATTCTCAGTAAAACATGTACATCCAACAAGGGCAGAGACTGTCAGTTGATTTGTTTGTGTCCTACTGCAGCTTCCCAGAGTGTTCTTAAGAACAACTAGAGCACTTACTGTCTTACTTATGACAAAAGTATGGCACACCTGAAGCCATCTTGATTGGAATAAACTGGTGACACTTAAAACATTTAATTTAAAAAGGAACACAATGAGAGGGTTCATTTTGCCATAGAAATTATGATTAGTGCTGAAGAAAGAAAAATTAGGGCACATTTTGAGTGACTTCTCAAATCCTCTTCTATTTCATTAAAAAATTCTGATATGCAGACTGAAACATGCACTTTTAATACCAGCAGCAGACTTCCCTGGCGAGCAGTAGCTTTACTACAGTGATCTAATGAGCAACTAGAGTGCTAACATTCAGAATTTATGGCAAATGTGTGACATATCTGAATACCTTCTTGATGGAATCAAAGTAAAAAACTGAAAGCATTTCCTACTGAGGAGACTGCAGTAAATGAGGAAATTAGGAAACTTCATAACAAATAAATCTCTCAAGATGGCCACCAGACACAAAAGAGCCTAAATGCAGCACAAATATCACCCAGATGTAGCCCACATGTAGCCCAATGACAGAAGTGTGCAAAACACTTATTTTTTGTGTATTTGCAGTTTTATATAGTGCAGACTTGTCAGGTATTGGAATGCTTTGCATGAGCATTGGTTACATCACACAAGATCAAATTCATTTTGGTTGTAGACATGGGGAGATTAAGTGATTTGACCACAATCACAGAATGTTGAGCTGAAGCAGAAACTCCAACCTGGTTCCCCAGTTGCAAAGTCTGCAGCTCTGGAAGTAACACCACATCCTCTCGCCAAGGTGCAACATTTAATCAAGTGGTCAACTGGATAAAAAAACATAAAGATTACAAATAATTTAAAAGTTCTTTGTCGCTGTTTGAAAACTCAGAAAATATGTCCTCATTTTAGTTTTTTAGAGCACTAACCATAATTTTGATGCAAATAAGACCCTCTCATATATGTAATTTCTAAAAGAACTACTCTAGGTATTACAGTTTTGATTACATCAGGATGACGTCAGGCGTTCCACACTTTTGTAATAAATATAGAATGTTAGCAATCTAGTTGTTCATTGGGATACTGTTGAGAGGCAGAGGCCAGGGGCACGGACTCTGAAAATTGAAGGCAGGTAGGAGAGTGCAGAGGCAACAATTTGACCACACTGGGCAGGCAGGAAGGGCAGTGGCAGCACAACAGACTATGGAGGGCAGTGGAAAGTGGGGCAGGGGCAACATACCAACAATACAGGACTGGCAAGAGAGGCTGTGGCAATATAATAGACCATTGTGGGCAGAAGGAAGAGGCAGTGGTAGTACAACCATACATGCCAACAGACCTGTTTCAGCCAGGAAACGTCCAATGTTTTTAAGCTCAAATGGGCTTTATTTGATCTGTCTCCTGTCTACAATCTCCTCTTTTTCAATGTAACTCGGATAACAGAGGACAGGAGGGACATGGAGAGGTGCACCAAACTAACCCTACAGGGCAGGCATCAGGGTTTGCAGCAGCACAATACACCACATAGCGCATGCGGGACGGGAGTGCAGCACAACAATCCATAGAACGCAATAGGGAGGGGACAGGACCATGCACATGGACAACAGAGAACAGCTGGGAAAGAGGCAATGGTAGCTAGCTGACCATAATGGACAGACAGGAGAGAAAGCTGCAGCATAACAGACCATAAAGGGCAGGAGGGACGGATCAGGGGCATTAAAATGGAACAGACAAGCCAGGAAGGAGGGAATAGGGGGCCTGCACATGGAAACAGAGTGCTGAGGGCAAGGTGGCAGGGCAGGAGCAGCAAGATGACCATGGAGGTCAGGCAGGATGGGCACTAGAAACAAGACACACCATGGAGAGCAACCATGAAACTATGGTGGCATACACACAGACCATGGAGGGAAGGTGGGAGGGGGTCAGGGGCAGCAAGCTGACCACACAGGGAAGGTGGGAGGGGCCATGGCAGCACAGAAGACCATGCATGGCAAGCGGGAGGGTTAGTGGCAGCACAATGGCTATGATGGGCAAGAAGGAGGGTTCAGGGGCATGCACAAAGGACCATGGAGGATAGAAGGGAGGGTCAGGACCTGGGCACAGACAAGACCGCGCGGGGCAGGCGGGAGGAGCAGTCGCAGCACAACAGATCAGGGAGGGCGGAAGGGTGTGGCAGTAAAATGGACCATGGAGGACAGGAGGAAGGGGATAGGGGCATGGCATGTGGACAGGCAGGGTGGAGGTGGCAGGGACAGGTTACAGTCATCTGACAATGCTAGGCAGGTGGGAGGGGAGTGGCAGCTCAACAGAAAACTCAGAGTAGATAGGAGTGGCAGGTCCATGGAACATAGTGGGCAAAAAGGATGGAGCAGTTGCATGCACAAAGACATCGGAGGGCAGGGGGAAGGAGAATAGGGGCAGCAAGCTAAGCACAGAGGCTAAGCAGGAGGTCAATGATGGGCCATAGAATTGGGCAATGGAGTGTAGGAGGAGTGGACTGGTACAGCATGCTAAATGGAGGGCAGTGGCAGCACATCAGACCATGCATGGCAGGAGGGAGGAGGCTAGTCCGTGCATTCCGACAACGGAGGATAGGGAGGAGGTGGATGGGACAGCAAGCTAACTGTTCAGAGAAGGTGGGTATTAGGAAGTTTATTGTTTTTAAAATGTGTGTCTGTGCTAACTACTTAAAATATGAACAAGTATGCAGCATAATCTCACTTTTATTCAGGAAGAAGAGGATGTTTGTGACTGTGACTCCGGGCTCACTTGGCAGAAACACCCCCTGACCCTCCACCACCATCGCAAAATGTAATGCCCGTGAAAAGGGTAGGTGGACGCAGTGTTATATAGAATATAGTCTTGAGAGCACGATTGAAAATTAAAACTAGATGTAGTATATGGTATAAACTATGCACTAAAAAGTGTGATATAAGGTGAAATATAATATGCAATACATTGTGCGCAATGACAGATTCATTGGAGAGCGCGAAATAGCACAGGCACTAGCGCGTGCTATGCGATATGCACCTTGGAGTGTAATATGCACAGGGCAGTGTTGTGTAACATAACTAGTCTCTAAAGTTGTAATATAAAATATGTGCTGGGGAGTGTAACGTTGCATATGCACTGTGACAAAGATATGGATCCCAGATTGTAATATGTATGGCATAGCGCTGTGCGTTATAACATACACATTGAGAAAGGCACGTTAGATGGGGCAGTATAACCCGTGCGAAGGCAAGTGTGGCATGACATATTCACGGGGTGGTGTTACAGTGCACATGGGCTAGAGAGTGTCATAGCATACGCACTAGCTGGTGGAATACAACACAGAGTTGTGAGGCAATCGGCGGGTACTGGTGGGTGTAACACAGCATTGGGCTCAGCCAGGAGCACGCTGTGACTCTCAAGTGAGGTTCGTCTTCTTTCCAGAGAGTAAAATAAAAAGTAATACACATCCGGCGGTGGATGTGTTTTCTATTAACTGTGAGGGGGGTTTCTTGCATAGTTTGGTCGAATTTTTGTCGAATCCCCTTTGAATGGCTTGGTGTGCGTGTATATTAAATGTGCCCGTCAATAGCTACCCATGTTTGTATAAATAAACGACAAGGGTGTCTACTTGGAGAGTACCCACCGGCGGGGGCGCAGGGATTAGGCACAGTAGGGCGTCAGACACGTCAGAGCTTCACTAGCGGTGTAAATACATTCCATGTGGATTCATTCTATGCATAGTCGCCTTTTAATGAATATCACGCAAATCGTCATGGTGATAGGTACATACGGTTTGTCCAGCATGTCCTAGGTGTTTCTATAAATATATATCTTTTCAAAATAATAAAAAACAAAGGCTTGCCCCGGGGGATGGGGTCCCCGAGCCATAAGTGGCCTGAGGAGGGGGGCAACGCAGCCCCCTCCTAAAGAATTTTAATTAAAAAAAGGCCATGACCCGGGGGTTGGGGTCCCCGGGGCCGATTAAGGCCTTGGGAGGGCCAAATAAATTTTTTTCAACAAAAAAAATTAGGGTGCAGGCCCTGGGGGATGGGGTCCCCAGGGCCAGTAAATTAGAAAAAGAAGGGGGGCCACACAGCCCTCCTTCTTAAAAAAATAAAATAAATAAAAGACCGGCATTGCGCTGGAGGCCACGCCCCCTCCTTGATGAACTCTGCAAACGCGCCCCCTGGCCAGTTGTAAGTTGGGGAATTAATTCCCCTTCAATACTGAGGGTCCCTGAGGGCCAACTAGCCCAACAGGTATCTCCAGTGTGCGCCAGGGAGCTGCGTTGCAGACAGGTGTTGTGAGGCCACGCCCCTTTTTACACCTCTATGCAACGCAGCTCTGTGGCGCTTACTGGAGGTACCTAGTGGGCTAGTTTGACCCTAGGGACCCTTAGGATTCAAGGGGACTTAATCTCTCAACTTAGAACGGCCACATCAGTGATGTCATGAGTGATGTCGCTGACCATGTCATGAGTGATGTAATATGTGACGTCATCAGCAGTGCATTGCGGGTGCGCGAGTTATAGTTAGCTGAACTAACTACAACAGGGGAATTTCAATGGTTTTGTACGAGTGAAAAGTCCAGCTAACTATAACGCCCCTGAAACCTATGGTTTTTTCAGTGAATTTCTAAGGTTTTTTAAATGCTAATTCCTAACTATAACGTGCCTGAAACCTTTGGTTTTTTCAGTGAATATATATATATATATATATATATATATATATATATATATATATATCCGAACGCTAATATACGGAAGTCTGGAGCTTCTCACGTGGCGGTCCTGGATGGGCTCCGTTTCCCATATATTCCACATGCACACCTTCGTGGTTCCGAAAGAAAATCCAGGACTCTCAGGATTCGTTTAGAAAAGGATTTATTGGGCTGTGTCTCGCCTCACCAACGCGTTTCGCTTGATAGCTTTTTCACGGTATGGCGGCAGTCTCATTTTCCCTGTTTACATACTGCCTCAAAGGGCTGACATAAAAGTAGGACTGAATTTATACAATGATATTATATTGTGTATACAGGCGCCATCTTGGCATGTTGTTAACTAAAGCGGAATTAGTGCGTAAACTTAGAGAAACAACAGCATAACAAAGGTCATAAATAAAATATTCAGACCTAGTTACAAAAACAATTCAATAGCACAACATTTTATGTTCGCAATGTAATATGCTCACAGTTCATTCGGAAATTGAGTTCAATGTCAATCACTAATTGTCAATAAAGCATTGTTGACATATTTAAGTTTCGTGCCCAAGTGGGCTTTGGTTACACTAAATCACAATGCCACTAAAGAGATTCAGTATGGTACAACTGAACACAATTTGAGATAAAGTTATCTCCTTTTCACAATTGCACTTTAGAAGCGATATCCTTCATATAATCAACAAGTAATGATGTTGACTTGAGGCATATGTGTTATGTTCTTACAATGCTGTTACTATCCTACTGGCCGTAGTCTCGCCCAAGTGGGCCAAAGTGACATTGAGCTCATTATCCGTGCAAACTTATATCAATTGCCGTTGAAATCTCTTAGACCATTCATTTGTAAATTTTTAACATTGTCCTGCATTATGGAAAATAGAGGCAATCACCGCAATAAAAATTCATTTTAACTGTACAGGCTCAAATCCCTTATCCTGAAATAGTTCTGAATATATCAAAAAACACAATACAAAAATATATGTGTTGATAGCAAGATAACATCTAAATAAGCAGAAAAAAGATCAGCACACGATTCTTGCAACAGTTCATTTTATCATAAGTGTACAGCCATTTCTTCACTCGAATTGAGTCCCTCGGGCATCATAGTATCAAAATCGATTATGTATCTTGATTCAAGACGTCTTAAAAGGCGCTGTCTGTCACCTCCTCTGTCTTGCCGTACAATTGCATCTATATCGACATAGGATAAAAGTTTTTCATTTTGCCCATGTACATCAAAGAAATGACGGGCTACAGGGTACTGCACGTCATGTTTTTTAATCGCGCGTAGATGTTCTAGGACTCTCTTCTTGGCTGGATGTATTGAGCTCCCTACATAAAATTTGCCACATGGGCAAATCAAACAGTACACACAATAATCAGTTTTGCAACTGAAATTTCCTCTGATTTCAAAATCTCTCTTGTTGCCTGATACTCTGAGTTTTTTGCAATCTACACTTTGGGCACACGCCTTACATCGTTTACAAGTAACAAAACCACTTGTTCCCGATTGGAAACCAGTATTTGTGGCACTGATCATATTATTGCACAGTTCATCTTTCAAGGATTGACAAAGCATTTTTAGAAAAAGTGGTAATGAATCTGACAGAATCTTTAGATTCAGATAATACAGGTTTAGAATGTAAAAGATTAGATCTTATTAATGAATCTGCCTTGGTGATCGCTTGTTTAATTATATTATATAATTAAACAAGCGATCACCAAGGCAGATTCATTAATAAGATCTAATCTTTTACATTCTAAACCTGTATTATCTGAATCTAAAGATTCTGTCAGATTCATTACCACTTTTTCTAAAAATGCTTTTCATATTAGGAAACTTTTTGAGAGGAGTTGGCATATCTTAAAAAGTGATTTGACTCTAAGTGAATATTTAAATGATTCACCACAGATAACATTTCGTAGATGTCAAACCTTGAAAGATGAACTGTGCAATAATATGATCAGTGCCACAAATACTGGTTTCCAATCGGGAACAAGTGGTTTTGTTACTTGTAAACGATGTAAGGCGTGTGCCCAAAGTGTAGATTGCAAAAAACTCAGAGTATCAGGCAACAAGAGAGATTTTGAAATCAGAGGAAATTTCAGTTGCAAAACTGATTATTGTGTGTACTGTTTGATTTGCCCATGTGGGAAATTTTATGTAGGGAGCTCAATACATCCAGCCAAGAAGAGAGTCCTAGAACATCTACGCGCGATTAAAAAACATGACGTGCAGTACCCTGTAGCCCGTCATTTCTTTCCGATCTTTCTAGGGTCACACTTGAGAAGCAATGGGAGTTTGGAAGGCGGCTCGAGTCCTTTAGGAAGTTGGGCGCTTCTGCTCAATTGGTGTTCCCGGCCTCTCTGAAGGTCATGTATAATAATAAAATGGTAAACATCAGGTCAATTGAAGCTGCCGATGAATTCCTGGCGGATATAGGCAATAAGTCATCTGGTAATAGTACCTAACTCGTTTTCTTTAGGCTATGGTTTAGGTCCTTTTACTGCCTTATTGTTGCTCACAGGGATTGAAGCACGGGGGAAAAAAAAAAAAAAAAAAAAAAAAAAAAGAATGAGAAGGAAAGTGGATGGGGGAAAGAAGATGAAGAGGGGAGAGAGAGAGAAAAAATTAAAAAAAATAAATAAATAAATAAATAAATAAACAATAAAAATATATATATATATGTATGATAATACTAAAAAAAAAGTACACTATCTTAAGTGGGATCACCTCTTTTTCCTTACTTTTTAGTTGTGAGTTTGGGGGGGCGTGTAATGGGAGCCTGAGGTAGGGGTGCCATCTACTGGACTTGATCCGGTTAGATACACCACGGGTTCTCCAAGGGGAGGGTGAAGGGTGGGGGGGAGGGGTTCACGGGCAAAATTCAAAAATTCCTCATCAGCCATCTTTTCTATTTTTTGTAGGTTTTGTTAAAGTCTCTCATGTTGTCCTGCGTGTCTTCTTTTGGAGGTGGGTCGCTATATATTTGGTATATATCTGGTCGCATTATAAAGGCAAGACTGGCTGTGCTCTGGTTTAGTAGTGATGTCTAGTTTAAAGATTATGTCCTGGAATGTCAATGGGCTCCATACTAATCCTAGGGCTAGAAGATTGATGCAGTATCTCCGGGACTCTGATGCTCAGGTCATCATCCTTCAAGAGACACATTTGATCCAGTCTGAAATTGACACATTGGCTAAAAAGAATAAATGGATTGATTTTATGATATCAACTTCACAATCTATGACTTCCCGAGGAGTGTCATTGATTTTCAGAAAACAGCTTAGGGCCAGGGTATTAGAGTCTATAGTCGACCCTGCGGGAAGATGGGTTATTGCTTCTGTGGTAATTATGGGTGCCTGTTTTACTATTGTTGGATACTATGGTCCCAATCTTGATGACCCTACATCTTTGGGACTGATTTTTTCTCACCTTTTGTCCTTCCCGGAACCAGTTATATTAGCCGGCGATTTTAATATTGTTTTAGATCCAGTCTTGGATAAATCTCATAACAGTAGATCCCGTGTCCCTTCTAAATCAAGATCTTTCTTGTTGAATGAGATGAAACAATACGGATATATCGATATTTGGAGGTTAAGAGCCGGGCAGCAGCAGGGTGTTTCTTTCAGAAATTATAAATATAATCACCAGTCCAGGATAGATTTTATATTAATCAACCATAGTTTATCCGATGCAGTTAGGGACATTTGTTATTTTCCGTCACATCTATCTGACCACTCTGCAGTTTTTCTGGAACTTATGGTACCTACCTCTGATATAGTTAGGACTTGGTCCTTTGACCGTTCTCTACTTTCTCACCCTGAAGATGTCTCTTTTTTCAAATCTGAAGTGAGGTCTTTTCTAGAGATGAATGTGGGTTCTGCTGGACCTGGTGTGGTCTGGGACTCACTTAAAGCCTCCTTGAGGGGTCTTATTACAAGTAAGATGTCATATAGAAGGAAGGAATATAGAGAGGCTATTGCCTTAGTTGAGGCGGACCTGACTAGTGCACAGGCCGACATTGATGCCAACTTAGCTTCCACAGAAGCTGTTTTGGCGCCTTTGCGGGTTAAACTATTGACCCTAAGAGGCCAACTGACCTCGATCCTTAACCGGCGGCTTCAGGAAAGATGGGAGGCCAGCAAAATTGCTCATTTTCAGTATGGGGAGTGTGCTGGTAAATTATTGGCATGGAAAGTTAAAACTGATCAGGTCCGTAACAACATCAACCTGATCTATGTCAATAATGTCCCTCTTTCTTCTGATGCAGATATTAGAGCAGCATTTAAAGATTTCTATCAAGATATTTACCATGAAGATAAGATATTGGATACTGATACGATTAATGAATGGCTTGGGAAAATAGATCTACCAAAACTCTCCGCTGATCAATCAGCAATGTTAGATAGTGAAATCTCGGAAGAGGAGGTAAGGGAAGCCATTCGGGATGCCAGGAAAGGCAAGGCCTCTGGGCCTGACGGGCTGCCTGCTGAAATATATAAATCTTTGGAGCAGGAGCTGGTTCCTTTCCTAGTTATATTGTTCAATCAGATACTGCTTGATGGAGTACGACCACCTGTGTCATGGGATAACGCATCCATAACTGTGATTTTGAAACCAGGGAAGTCTCCAACCGCCTGTGGCTCCTACAGGCCGATCTCGGTTTTGAATGGAGACTATAAGATCTTTGCCTCCATTCTTGCAAATAGATTGGCCTTGGTTGCTCCTTCCATTTTACATGTCGATCAGAAGGGATTTATTAAGGGGCGTCAGCTTTTTGAACTAACTTTTGATTTGATGGGTTCAATAGACATGGCATGTTTGAAGTCTTTGCCCTTGGCGGTGCTCACGCTGGACGCCACCAAGGCCTTCGACAGAGTTAATTGGTTGTATTTGTCGGAGGCCTTGGCAAAGTTTGGCGTGGGGGGTAGATTTCGGCAGGCGATTAGTCTTCTTTATAGTAACCCCAGTGCCCGTGTCTTGGTTAATGGTATACTCTCTGACTCATTTGACATCTCGAGGGGTACTAGGCAGGGTTGTCCTCTCTCCCCACTCCTGTTCGATTTATATGCTGAACCCTTTGCCCAGATTTTGAGGGACAGTGTTAACATCAAGGCATTTGCGTACAGGGGTTGGGAGAGAAAGGTGGCACTTTACGCCGACGATATTCTCATTTTCACGTCTGACCCGCATGAGGCCCTCCCAGTAATATTCAGGTTGGCATCGGAGTTTGGGATGGTCTCTGGCTATGAGATTAATGCTCTAAAGACTGAGATGATGACCTGGAACATCGATCAAAGTACCTTCGATTCTGAAATCCAGCCGGCGAGTCGGATGAGATACTTAGGTTTGGATATTGTATCTGACCTCGATCAGATTACTATTATTAATTTTTTAAAAATTGCAAAGGACTGTCGCAGGTTGCTCCAGTCCTGGGCCCATCTTCCACTCTCCCTACTGGGCAGGGTCAACCTTGTCAAAATGTTCATCCTGCCTAAGGTTTCTTTTTTGTTTAATGCGATACCTTTATGTTTTGATCCCGCCTCCATCAGGAAATTACAGTCGGATATTAGCACCTTTATTTGGGATAAACATCTCCCAAGAATTTCTTGGAAAAAAATTAGGAGACGTAGGGAAAAAGGAGGGCTTGCTGCGCCTGATCTCCAGGCTTATGCCTGGGCTTTCCAGCTTTCACATGCTAGGATACTACTAAAAAGACCAGTAGGGGTTGGAGTGGGTTCCCTCTTTTCAGTGTTATTGGACGTAGAAGGTGTAAGTCAGTCAGGGTTTCTTTTTAAATTTGGAAACCCCAAGTTTTTCAAAAAAATTAAATTGAAAATTCTAAGGGGTATGGCAAGAATGTGGGCCCAGGTGTCTAAAGCAATTAAAGTTGGTTATTATGGAAGTAGGACACCTCTGTGGGGCCTTCCTGATGGTCCAGCATGGTTAAGGGATGCACTAGCTACACCTATGAGAGAGGCAGGGTTGGAGGAGTGGGGTAACCTATTTGTTGACGGGGACTTGTTACCCTGGGATTATCTTTGTACAAAAATTGGTCCACACTTCTCCAGGCTTAAATATCTTCAGATGTTGAGTTGGTCTCGTGCATACTCTGCTCAGCCTCCACATGGTGCTAAATATTCCTTGGGCGTATATAGCTATCTTATAACGCTTTTGGCAGATAAGCCACCTGCCAAAAAGGAAATTTCACTGTGGTATAATCTAATCTTGGAGGAAATGGACGGAACTTTTTCACTGCCGGAGGATCTTTGGTCTCAACATGTCATCAATTCCGATTTACAACATCTTTGGAATTCGTCTTGTAAGATGTTGTGGGATATTGTCAAGCCTGCATGGTTACGCAGGAACCATCTTTTCACCATTCATCGAGCATACTACTCTCCCCTTCGTCTTTCTAAATTCTCTGAGGGGAGTAGTGTGGCCTGTGCGAGATGTGGTTTGGTGGCTGCTTCTGACATTCATATGTTTTTTGATTGCCCACATCTGTCCTCATTCTGGGATGCCATTAGTAAGACTCTTTCACTTTCTGTTGGAGTTAACATTACCCTAGATTTAACATTAGTAATTTTTGGTTGCTACCAAGGGGTCCCCTTCTTGGCAAAAAAGCTCATTTTTTATGCTATCTTGCTAGCCAGGAGGGAGATATGCAGAAAATGGAAGGATTCTTCACCTCCTTACATTAATGACTGGTATGCTTCTACTTTGCTGGTCTCCAAGCTGGACCTGGCCAGATCTGGTAATCCTGACACAAGATCTTTCTGGCACCTCCTGAATTGGGATCATTGATCATCTGGGGTTTTTTTTTTTTTTTTTTTTTTTCCCCCAGGTCCAATGATTATGCCATCATCCTCATTCCGGGGGTCACTTGTTTCATGGTGCTAAGTTTAGTACCTTGGCTGGACTTTAGCAATTGCTTGTCTGGTAGCAAATCAGTGATCATTGAAGGTTGAAACATGTTGCTGAGGGGTGAGCCTTTCGTTCTATTACTGCCCCTACCAGTCTTGGCTACTGAGGCAGCACAATGTGTGTAAACCTACAAGATTGCATATTGAAACTTGTCTGGCAGATAAGGACAAAAAAAAAAAAAAAAAAAAAAAAAAACATGCCAAGATGGCGCCTGTATACACAATATAATATCATTGTATAAATTCAGTCCTACTTTTATGTCAGCCCTTTGAGGCAGTATGTAAACAGGGAAAATGAGACTGCCGCCATACCGTGAAAAAGCTATCAAGCGAAACGCGTTGGTGAGGCGAGACACAGCCCAATAAATCCTTTTCTAAACGAATCCTGAGAGTCCTGGATTTTCTTTCGGAACCACGAAGGTGTGCGTGTGGAATATATATATATATATATATATATATATATATATATAAATATATATATATATATATATATGTCTCCGTGATTCGCTGCCAAAGCAGTCCCCAGCCTGCGACGTTGGTGCCGTCGGTGGCAGCAGCAGCCACCATCTAAATACAACAATCCTTATTCCGAGTAGAAGCTTCCACAAAAGGAGACGGCACACCAGGAAACGGCACAAAGACTTTATTGTGCACTAACAATCAAAGGACGACGCGTTTCGGCGTTATGCCTTTGTCAAGTTACTTCCTGCAAGCCTACACACCGTAAAAATACCTTTCCGAGGTTCATAGACATAAACAAAATACTTTGAACATTCGAAAATTAATTTGATGGATGCGACCCAAATCACTTGCAATAAATTCTTTTGAGCAAAATAAAATATATGCACATATTATATGTAGAAAGCATCCTGATGTACAACATTACTTGCAATGAAATTGAAAGAGACAGTGAATTCAGGTACATATCGCTGTCCGAACACTTGGACCATGTTTGTCAAATGTTGAGAGGGAACAATAAAGTTTTAAAATAAACAGATGAAAGAAAAAGGTAAAAACGCCGACTGAACGTAAATGACGTTCTGGGAATGAGCCGTATCAATGATGAGTTCTGCATTTGATTATGATGTGCAATTGCATGGTATGCCGGTATGTAAAAGTTATTCAACCCCATACATTTATGCGGTCTATACAGCGCATACGGTTCTACATATACATGCACTTATTGTGTTTGCATTTGTAATCTTGTAGTTAACAGTCGCGCGCATTTGTAATGAATTATTAGAGTCATGGATCAGGGCTAAATAGCCAGTATTACCGCAAATCTCAACACAGTTGTAAGGTGTGTTATTTGGAGAAATGATATAAATACATAGTCGGCTTCATTAAATAATAACAACAATGGCAGAATACTTAATTCCATAACGGCTACAGTATCCAAATGATAATACGACGTTTTAAACAGTCATGAATTAAAAATAAATTTCAATCAGTGTAGACTTGAATGGTCAACTTATATGTTTCATAATAAATCCTGGTATTGACAATCATCTACTAAGATATATTTCATCTAAATATTTACCAAATGTCCCTCAGTCGATATGGTGTGTGCAGGTAGTATTCCTTATCAAGTGCTAGGTTTAAATGGGAGTGAGGGGAAAGTGCTGTGTGTAAAGAAATAAAAATAGAATTAATTCATTCGGTGAGAAAAGAAGGGTATGGGAAAATACATAGGATGATGTGTAGAAGCACCCATAATTCTGAGGGGTGTTTCAGTTGATGAGGAAAATCCTACCATGATATCCCAATTGGGAAAATGATCTGTCATCCTGTATGGCCCTATGCCCCTGTCTTATTAAAAGTGATTTTGAAAACACATGATAATAAAACATAAATCATTAAAATCCTAATCAAAGTTAGGAACAATTTTGTTTCATAGAGATAATCATAGGGGGCTATATACCGATATGAGTTGCAAGTTCCTCCCCACTATTGAGTCCTTTAGGTGTCTTGCTGTCTAGGTCAATGATAAGTCTGGACTCAAGTATCCTTAATCGTTTCTCCCTGTCTCCTCCTCGTATGTGCCTGGGAACCCTCTCAACTCCAAAAAACCTTAAACTGCTGCTATTGCTTTGGTGAACCTCAGAATAATGACGTGCCACCGGGTAATTATGGTCACAATTAGTGATGGCACGTATGTGTTGTAGAATTCTCAATTTCAATGCGGCATGTGCAAAGCAGACCGTAATGGCAAGAACTGTAGAGAATATATCACAAGCACCCAACAAAAACGTCCAATAAAACATATAATCAACTGCAACAGTGACTTCACGGTCTACGTACTTGAGTGCCCTTGTGGCCTCAGGTATGTAGGCAGTACCAAACTACCATTGAAATTGAGAATTCTACAACACATACGTGCCATCACTAATTGTGACCATAATTACCCGGTGGCACGTCATTATTACCCCAGAGGGTTCCCAGGCACAGCAAGACACCTAAAGGACTCAATAGTGGGGAGGAACTTGCAACTCATATCGGTATATAGCCCCCTATGATTATCTCTATGAAACAAAATTGTTCCTAACTTTGATTAGGATTTTAATGATTTATGTTTTATTATCATGTGTTTTCAAAATCACTTTTAATAAGACAGGGGCATAGGGCCATACAGGATGACAGATCATTTTCCCAATTGGGATATCATGGTAGGATTTTCCTCATCAACTGAAACACCCCTCAGAATTATGGGTGCTTCTACACATCATCCTATGTATTTTCCCATACCCTTCTTTTCTCACCGAATGAATTAATTCTATTTTTATTTCTTTACACACAGCACTTTCCCCTCACTCCCATTTAAACCTAGCACTTGATAAGGAATACTACCTGCACACACCATATCGACTGAGGGACATTTGGTAAATATTTAGATGAAATATATCTTAGTAGATGATTGTCAATACCAGGATTTATTATGAAACATATAAGTTGACCATTCAAGTCTACACTGATTGAAATTTATTTTTAATTCATGACTGTTTAAAACGTCGTATTATCATTTGGATACTGTAGCCGTTATGGAATTAAGTATTCTGCCATTGTTGTTATTATTTAATGAAGCCGACTATGTATTTATATCATTTCTCCAAATAACACACCTTACAACTGTGTTGAGATTTGCGGTAATACTGGCTATTTAGCCCTGATCCATGACTCTAATAATTCATTACAAATGCGCGCGACTGTTAACTACAAGATTACAAATGCAAACACAATAAGTGCATGTATATGTAGAACCGTATGCGCTGTATAGACCGCATAAATGTATGGGGTTGAATAACTTTTACATACCGGCATACCATGCAATTGCACATCATAATCAAATGCAGAACTCATCATTGATACGGCTCATTCCCAGAACGTCATTTACGTTCAGTCGGCGTTTTTACCTGTTTCTTTCATCTGTTTATTTTAAAACTTTATTGTTCCCTCTCAACATTTGACAAACATGGTCCAAGTGTTCGGACAGCGATATGTACCTGAATTCACTGTCTCTTTCAATTTCATTGCAAGTAATGTTGTACATCAGGATGCTTTCTACATATAATATGTGCATATATTTTATTTTGCTCAAAAGAATTTATTGCAAGTGATTTGGGTCGCATCCATCAAATTAATTTTCGAATGTTCAAAGTATTTTGTTTATGTCTATGAACCTCGGAAAGGTATTTTTACGGTGTGTAGGCTTGCAGGAAGTAACTTGACAAAGGCATAACGCCGAAACGCGTCGTCCTTTGATTGTTAGTGCACAATAAAGTCTTTGTGCCGTTTCCTGGTGTGCCGTCTCCTTTTGTGGAAGCTTCTACTCGGAATAAGGATTGTTGTATATATATATATATATATATATATATATATATATATATATATATATATATATATATATATATATATATATATATATATTACCTACTGGCGGTCGCCAGTAGGTAGTTATAGTTAGGACCAAGTTTCCATAGTAAAAGCATTTTTTGTTTTGCTTATAACTTTGGCGTCGTTTGATGAATCTTCATGAAATTTTCCAAACTAATTCTATGTTCATATCAGCTCCTATGTGGCAAGTTTGGGGGTGATTCATCAAGGGTGGGCCGAGAAAAAAAGGGGGACCCAAAAGGTGTTTTCTCCATGTTAATTTCCATAGGAAACTTTAGACAAGGCTACAGGTCGAACGGGTGAACGGAATTGCCCCAAACTTGGCAGGGAGAAGGGTCTTGGTCTACAAAGCACGCTTTTGTTTATTTGGTGTGAATCAGTTCAGTAGGTTTGGAGAAATATCAAAATTTACAGATATGGATATTTGGGAATTCTGCCATCTGATTGGCTGAGGCGTTACGAGCACGAGCTTGCTGCTTATTGGTTGTGAGCGCTGCGAGCGGTTGCAACTAGGAAGTGTTGGCCGCCATTTTGTGATTCCATTGAAGTGAGTAAGGGGGAAAAAGGGCAAAAAGAGTAGGAAACAGGAGGATAGGAGCACTGTGAACTCTGCCGGGGAGTGCGAAGCGAAGTAGTCACACCTACCGTTCTGAAAGTGCGGTGTTGCTCAGAGTGACATGGTGCTGAGATGAGATGCTGCTATAGTCGGGTATGAAACCTAGAGCCTAAACCGGGAGGTCATTGCTGTAAAGTGATGTGCTCTGTTGTTTGTAGGACACCTGTAGAAGTAGTGTTTTTAGGCTTTTATACCATACAGGGAGTGGGAAGCAAACTACAGCTCTACCGTGCGTTTATA
Organism: Triturus cristatus; assembly: GCF_964204655.1. NCBI lineage: Eukaryota > Metazoa > Chordata > Amphibia > Caudata > Salamandridae > Triturus > Triturus cristatus. The sequence continues at coordinate 303,139,891 of NC_140589.1, forward strand.
CTATACCGGAAGTGGGAAGCGAAGTACTACGCCTACCGGTGTGAAGACTCGGGGATCAAACCGAGCTGATTGTTGTAAAGTGATCTGCTGTGGGCGCTGTAGTATAACTGTAAGTAGTGTTAGAATGCGTTTCTACTATACAGGGAGTGGGAAGCAAACTACTCACCCGTACTGGTCTGAAGACTCGGGGATTAAACCGTGAGCTCATTGCTGTAAAGTAATGTGCTCTGTGTACTATTTCAATGTAAGTCATAGTACAATGTTAGTATGTAATGATACAATAATGTAAGTATGTAATGTTAGAATGTAGGGCTGTCATGAGGGGAATCTTGGGGAGTTTGTACAGGGTGCTGTCAGAAGTGAAAGGTTCAGATGGGCACCTAGGCAAGAAAGACGCCAGATCAGACCTCAGTACTCACATCCCCTCTATGGGAGGCTGCGCCGAGTCATTCCCCTGACTCTGGTCTCCCTGTTAATGAGAATTCTATTAGGAACGCGGTCGCGGAACTCCAAGATGACAGCGCTCGACCGATGCGGAGGTTATTGGTCTAGTCTTTTACTCGCGAGCGACCGCAGCTGTGATAGCGTCCGCTCGCGAGTACCGTTGCGCACTTCAACTGTATTCCTGTGAGCAAAAGCAGCTTTTGAGTAGAGCGCTGCCTTCCTGAGAAGTTTCGGCGACTTTTGGGCTCTGGTGGCGAGAAGATGGACAGCTAAGTCACCCTAGAGTGCTAATACTTATTTTCGTGCAATAATTCTTTGTATGAACTGTAAATACAATATTGCTTGCAATTTGAGAGAATTGGTTTATGGAGGCTTCAGAAGAATTCTCTTATTAAAGGGACAGAATATCCGCATTAGATTGGATAAATAGAGACAACAAAATACCTATTAGTCAAGGAGGCAATTGGCAAATTGCATAAGGATATTTCGCCGGTCTACATTGGAGATAGAAAATATTTAAATAAAAGACAAGACAGAACAATAGAAAAGCACGTAGATATAATTATATATATATAATTGTACTTACCTTCACTCGTCCTCGACGTCATTGCTGAAATACAAGAAGAGAAAGGTTATCAGAACTGTTTACTACATCAGGCAGTTAGGACAAGAAAGAACAAGCATAGAAGGAAGACTTAAACACATGGTTCAGGTGTAAGAAAGGTAACCAAGGGATAAAGCGGAGTTTGGGATTATTAGTTGACAGAAATTACATACAGTTTGTTTTACAGAATCCAACAAGACATCCCTAACACCTAACCAGTGTAGAATAGAGCTAGAACAAGAAGTATCGATCTGCACTATCAAGAGAGCGGCAAATCACTGTGGGAAGACAGGTAACATAAGAGTACTAGTGGAAGAAAAAGTGGGTAGAAGGTAAACTACTGTGGTTACATGATATTTTTTGTTACAGGGTTCTACACCAAGAAGATTAGAATCCAGTCAGAAGAAGACGAAGCAGTGCAGTCTCTCTTTCTCATTCCAACTCCCCTTTCCCCCTCTCTCCTATTTGTGAGTGTAGAAACTCGCAATTAGGGTAGTCGGGAATTGAGGAATACGCATCGGCTCCTGTGGAAGCTACAGTTTGGTGTAGGTACTTGACAGAATGAAGTGCCCGCCCAAACTTCCACCCGAGCAAGATGGCAGAGGGGATAGATGTTAAGGCTTTGGCATCAGTTATGGATGGCATACAGAAGCAATTGGGCGATACCATGGAAGAAAGTAAATTTCTTAGAGAAGAAGTAAGGAAGTCTCATCAGGAGGCTTTGATCTTGCGTCAGCAGTTTGAAGAGTTCTCCCTAAGTACCCCTTCCATGTCTAAAGAGAGTAAAACTCCGTCCTTCTCTCCAGCTCCATCAGCTACTGAGTTGACTACTCAGGTCATACATGCTATCTCCCCCACAATTCCCTTGGCAGCCCCGGAACGGTTTAGCGGGGATCCTCATAAGGCTCAATTTTTTTTTACTCAGTGTTCTTTATACTTCCTTTCTAGACCCATCATATTTAAGGAAGACCAATCTAAGGTGGCCTTCATATTGTCTTACCTGAGCGGAGATGCTGCGGCTTGGTCGATGCCTTTGGTAAATAACAACGACTCCATTTTGTATGACTTTAATGCCTTCAAGAAATAATTTCAACGTATTTTTGATAGACGATCCATATCTCAAACCACAGATAACGAACTTTTAGATTTAAAGCAGGGTAACCGGGACTTGGTAGCATACCTGGCTCAATTTAATAAACTGATTGTTGAGACCAATTGGCCTGAAGCCAAGAGAGCCGCCATCTTTTATAGAGGTTTGAAAGATGAGTTGAAGGATGTGCTGGCGCAAATTCCCAAGCGACCTACAGAAGTTTCAGAATTAATTGATCTGGTTTTGCAGATTGACCAGCGTCAATGTGAAAGAAAGAATGAGAGGCGAAAAGATGTGAAATAAATTCCTCCGCGTTTCGACAGAATGAGATCTGAATGTTCCAAACCCAGAGAAGGTTCAAATGAAAAAGAACCACTGCAAATTGGGTCAGTGCGGAGACCTTTGTCAAAGGAGGAAAGAGAGAAGAGAATTGTGGGCAAGCTATGCATGTACTGTGGAAACTCGGGGCATTTTGTCAGAGAGTGTCCAAAGAAGCCTAAAAATAATACTTGGGTAAAAGACAGGCTCCACCAGTAGGAGGAGTTGCTCTGGTAGAAGCGGTTGATAAGTCAACTCCGGACTCTCAATTCATTGCTAACACGTTGCAGTCATCTGCTCCACATTTAATAATTTCAGTTCAAATAAGATTTGGAAATTCAGAAGTCAATAAGATATCAGTCATGATTGATTCTGGAGCAACGGGAAACTTTTGTGATATTAGATTTGCTCAATCTTTGAAGATTTAATTTCTGAAGAAAGATAAACCAGAAGCCGTCCGGGCTGTGGATGGTACTAACCTGTCCTCTGGCCCCATAGTATTTGACACTGAAGAAATTGCCTTGAGGGGTCCGGGCAATCTTCTCAGCATTCTACAATTTAGTCTCATCAATGCCCCCCAGTTTCAACTTATATTGGGGCTACCCTGGCTGACGGAACACACCCCAAGGATTGATTGGGCCAAAAGATCCATTGAAATGGGTTCAGATTATTGCCAGCAACATTGTTTTGGAAAGGAGGGTGTGTATCAGGAGACAACACCATCAAAGAGTTTGGCCAGTCTTTCTCAGACCATCTTTGCATTGGAGACTCCCAGGATTCCGCAAGAATATCAGGATTTAGTCTCAGTTTTTGATGAACAAGAAGCCAAGAAACTACCACCACATCGAGAGTATGATTGTCGGATAGAGTTGGAGCCAGGAGCATCGTTGCCGTGTAGTAGGATTTATGGGCTTTCAGAAGTGGAAAATCAACACCTAAAGGAGTATGTGGAGCAATATTTGGCAAACGGCTTTATCCGTCCATCCCAATCTCCAGTTTCATCTCCCCTCTTCTTTATTCTGAAGAAGGATGGCAAGTTGAGATCATGTATCGACTATCGGGCCTTAAATTTAGTCAGAAAGAAAAATCGATACCCTTTACCGTTGATTTCAGAACTGCTTGATCAAGTTAAGGAGGCGAAGGTGTACACCAAATTGGATTTGCGAGGAGCCTATCATTTGGTGCGCATAGCAGATGGAGATGAATGGAAGACTGCATTCCGAATCCGGCTGGGTTTGTTTGAATATCACGTTATGCCATTCGGTTTGTGCAACGCCCCGGCGGCTTTCCACCATTTTGTAAATGATGTGTTAAGGGAATTTTTGGATCGTTTCACAGTTGTCTACATCGACAACATTCTCATTTTCTCAGCAAATTTGGAGGAGCATGTTCAACATGTACGTGCTATCTTGAGCAGATTATTGGAAAACCAACTGTTTGCCAAGCTGGAGAAATGTTTGTTCCATGCAAATCAGGTGGATTTTTTGGGGTTTGTTCTGTCGTCCGACGGAGTTTCTATGGATGAGGCTAAGGTAAAGGCAATAATGGATTGGCCTTCCCCACACAATGTAAAAGAGGTGCAGAGTTTTATTGGGTTTGCCAATTTCTACAGGCGCTTCATTCCTCAATTTTCAGAAAAGGTTTGCCCATTGACTCGTCTGCTTAAGAAGGAGAGCACATTTGAATGGAATGACGATACTGAAAAGGCCTTTGTGGAACTTAAGAAGATTTTTGTCACAGCACCTGTTCTGCAGCACCCAAATCCTGAGGAACCCTTTTATGTGGAAGCTGATGCGTCTAATTTGGCTATTGGGGGAGTTTTGTCGCAAAGACACAAGGTTACTGGACAACTTCTTTTGGTAGCATACAGATCACAGAAATTATCTGCAGCAGAAATAAATTATTCAATTGCAGACAAAGAATTGCTAGCAGTGAAAGACGCATTTCAAGAATGGCAACACTATCTGTTAGGAGCGAAGCATGAAGTGACGGTGTTCACGGATCATCGAATTCTGCAATTTTTAAAATCAGCGCGAACGCTCACTCCTAGGCAATTGAGGTGGTCTTTGTTTTTTGCCGATTATAATTTTGTGCTAACTTATCGTCCCGGCTCTGCAAATGGAAAGGCTGATGCCTTATCTCGTCTCTCCTCTGGTGAGGATGTGGGCAAGAAGAAAGAGGGTTTGATAATTCCATCGGAAAAAATAATTGGAGTCATCTCCTATCCAGAATTTGAAGACAAGTTAAGGAATTCTCTTTCGAAGGATGAGTTGAGGAATTGGGTCAAGGAAGGAACCGGAAGGAAGATCAAGAATGGGATACCCTATTATGGGGAAAACCTTTTTGTACCCAATGATGAGCTTCGTTTGGAAGTAATTCGACACTGTCATGACGATTTGCTGGCTGGTCACAAGGGAATCACGAAAACTTGGGAAATAATTCAGGGTGAATTTTGGTGGCCCACCATGGAGGCTCAGGTGAGACAATATGTGGCAGCCTGTGAGCAATGCATCAAAGGGAAGCCTTCTAGATCGGCCCCACAAGGGTTGTTGCAACCCTTACCGCCAGCCCCCTATCCATGGCCTACCATTTCCATGGATTTCATCGTGGATCTTCCCTCTAGTCAGGGCTATTCAACTATTTGGGTGGTGGTTGATCATTTTACAAAGATGAGTCACTTAGTAGTACTCACTGTAGTCTATTCCAACAGCCCCTCAATTATCCATCTTGTTCACACAGCATGTAGTCAGGGCACATGGTATTCCTAGGGTGGTTATTTCGGACAGGGGCCCTCAGTTTGTTTCTCATTTTTGGAGAGCCTTTCTTAGGAGACTGGAGATTGATTCTCATTTGTCTACCAGTTTTCATCCCGAGACAGATGGGCAAACGGAAGAAGTAAATCAAGAACTGGAGCAATACTTACGCTTATTTTTGATGGATCACGAGGGTGAATGGCCGAGTCTAATTTGGGCGGCTGAATTCGCTTACAACAATGCTTCCCATTCCTCCACGGGGTTTTCTCCATTTTATTTAAATTCTGGGAGACATCCTAACACCTTAGTGGGAAAACAGAAGAGTGAGGTCCCAGCTATAGAAGAGGTGGTACAGGAGTTACAAGGGGCCTATAAGGTTGCTATTGACAATTTGATAAAGGCTAAGAGTTCCTATAAGAAACAAGCTGATAAGAAGAGACGTGCTAGTCCCATTTATGAACCTGGTGACAAGGTGTGGATTTCGACCCGAAATATGCACCTTAAAGGGAATCGTAAATTTCAACCTCGTTTTGTGGGTCCTTTTCTAGTAGAGGGAATGGTGAATCCAGTGAGTGTGAAGGTTAAACTTCCACCTAGATTACGGTTACATCCGGTTTTTCATGTCTCTCTACTGAGGAAGAATCCCACAAATTTGAGAATTAAGGGTCCGCCAGCTTCTGTTCAAGTTCAATCTTTGGAAGAGTTTGAGGTTAAAAGAATCTTAGACTCCAAAATCAAGAAAGGGAAATTGTTCTATTTGGTTGATTGGAAAGGATATGGCCCTCAGGAGAGAACTTGGGAACCTGTAGACCATTTGCACGCCCCTAAGCTGGTGAAAGAGTTCTATAGGACACATCCTTGTAAACCTAATAGGAGTGAGAGGGGGCCTTGGTGGGAGGTACTGTCAGGAGTGAAAGGTTCAGATGGACACCTAGGCAAAAAAGACGCCAGATCAGACCTCAGTACTCACATCCCCTCTATGGGAGGCTGTGCCGAGTCATTCCCCTGACTCTGGTCTCCCTATTGATGAGAATTCTATTAGGAACGCGGTAGCGGAACTCCAATATCGCCGCGCTCGACCGATGCGGAGGTTATCGGTCTAGTCTTTTACTCGCAAGCGACCACAGCTGTGATAGCGCCCGCTCGCGAGTACCTTTGCGCACTTCAACTGTATTCCTGTGAGAAAAGGCAGCGTTTGAGTAGAGCGCTGCCTTCCTGAGAAGTTTCGGCGATTTTGGGCTCTGGTGGCGAGAAGATGGACAGCTAAGTCACCCTAGTGTGCTAATACTTATTTTCGTGCAATAATTCTTTGTATGAACCGTAAATACAATATTGCTTACAATTTGAGAGAATTGGTTTACGGAGGCTTCAGAAGAATTCTCTTACTAAAGGGACAGAATTTCCGCATTAGATTGGATAAATAGAGACAACAAAATACCTATTAGTCAAGGAGGCAATTGGCAAATTGCATAAGGATATTTCGCCAGTCTACATTGGAGATAGAAAATAATTAAATAAAAGACAAGACAGAACAATAGAATAGCACGTAGATATAATTATATATAATTGTACTTACCTTCACTCGTCCTCGATGTCATTGTTGAAATACAAGAAGAGAAAGGTTATCAGAACTGTTTACTACATCAGGCAGCTAGGACAAGAAAGAACAAGTATAGAAGGAAAACTTAAACACATGGTTCAGGTGTAAGAAAGGTAACCAAGGGATAAAGCGGAGGTTGGGATTATTAGTTGACAGAAATTACATACAGTTTGTCTTACAGAAGCCAACAAGACATCACTAACACCTAACCAGTGTAGAATAGAGCTAGAACAAGAAGTATCGATCTGCACTATCAGGGCTCAGGGCAGTAGGCTGGGTGTAATCTTTACTACGCATATGCCTTTACTAATTATGTCTTTACAATACATTTGTTGAAAAGGCATGCATGGTGAAGACACAGTCGTGGTAAAGACCACAGGGCAGATTTACAAGAAAGTGACGCATCTGTGCAGATGCGTCACTTTCCCTGCGTCACCCTTACAAACCCTTGCGCCACCATAGATGCACCGTATTTACAATACGGCGCACTATGGCGCAAGGATTGACAGATGTGTAAGAAATTCTGACGCATCTGTTTGCGGAAAAGTCACGCATTGCTGGAGTCGTGTCGCAAGCACGGCGCAACTCCAGCAATGGGTGTTGAGGCCTATTCCCACTACACTACGACACTACTTACGCCTGCTTGAAGCAGGCATAAGGTTTTGACGCAGTGGCATCCTAAAAGTGGCGCAGTAAAATCTTGTAGATTTCACTGAGTCACTTTTACAAGGCCTTCCTGGGTGGGAACGCCCACCCTGCATACATTATACCTGACGCAGGTATAATGTGACGCAGGGCTTTACAACTTGACGCATCTACCTAGATGCGTCACGTTCTAAATAGGCCGCATTGTTTGCGCCGCTGTTGCGTCAAAAAAATGACGCAACTGCAGCGCAAAAGTCACACACGGTGCTTGTAAATCTGCCCCCGCGTTGCTAAGGCATTCGAAATAATTGCTGGCGTGGTTCCGTCATACAACCACTGCATGGCCCAAATGATAGAGGATTTCCACTAATGAAGCTAATTGTCCTGGTTAAACTATCCCCATTGTAGAGGGCTTCACATAAACATCTATACAACTAGAAAGATTATTAGATTTTTATCAGATTGTCTCAGGATTAGAGTGGACAAGGTTCTGGAAATTTGTCTCCCGTCGGATTTAAGGGCACAGTTTTGCCTAAAACTGGTTTCAAGGTACTGGTATTAAGGTACTAGTATCCAGGTTGAACAAAATGTTTAAAGTGATGGTGACCCTGGTTTCACTATAACAAATAAGGCTAACAACTTTAGTCACATAGTAAAACTATTCTCGAAGCGTAATGAACTAGTATACAGCCCTTGATCGAGATGTTTAGAATTATCAGCTTATCTAGATCGATACACTTAAAAGTCCCTATCACTCTCCGAAGTACTGTTAAACTGAACATGTTTTTTCTGGTTAAGGAGGAAATACTAACATGCAGCGGTGTGACTCGTGATATGTCATGCCAAAAAGCAGGCACTATTTATACAGCAAATTATACAATTAATGACACAATTTAACAAGCGCTGTGCCTATTCTCAGACCGGGGAGTGTTTCAACACTCAGCCTCCTAATGAGGTATATTATCACGGCTCTTGCATGAGAAATCCTCTCATTTGCATGTGTTGCATGGCGCTGGAACAGCTGGCATTACTTGAACAGAGGCACTTGTTACATCATTTGCAACTTGAGAATGTGTGTTACAGGCAGCTGTGTATTTTACAGCAGGCTTGCTTCGAGATGCTAACCTCATTGGCTGGGCTTTAAATCAAACTAGCTATGGTCTACTTTATTTATTCGATGACTTGCAACGAATCACAATTTTAAAAAGAGTGCAATCTCTTTTATATTATTTCGAAATCGTATTTTTCTCCTTTAAAGAACTTGAAAGCTTCAGCCTGATGCTGGAATTTAACACCGGCCGCTGAATTATTGAAAGAAAGCGTCGATGTTCCGGAAAACCCTTTGCTTCACTAAATCGCAGGGTTCGCTACAGAAAATGAGTGTTCTGGGGTTTGCAAAACATCGTTTGCGAGTTGGCAAAGTCTTTCTGACTGACAAAAGTGCTGCTGCAACTCATTCCGACTCGCAATTGGGAGGGGAGTCAAGGGGCCACCGTCTCCTTCTTGCAACTGACAAACTGCTGATCAGATACTAACACCTGAGTGAGGGTGGTGGGTGATATCTGATTCCTAAATCTGACCCATTGTTTTGAAATTGCACCGATTTAATGCCATGGACTTCACATACAGGGGCAGAGGTGTGCTGTCCTGTCCTGGCACTCACACCCAATCTCAGGGGCTTACAGATTGCAACCCTCCTAATTAATACTCAATAGGACGGTCATTATCGTGACCCTCTGGGAATGGACAATTTGCAATGCCACCTCATTCTACATAGGGTGCATTGCAAATTCCATCTCTATTAAAAAACAGTTGGTGAGCAAATTGCACATTCTGGTTTGCAAACAGCGTCCTAACTGTAGAGTGTAAGGTAGATTGCATGGTCCAAAGGACCCTCTTGCTGTACCAGCAGTACATGGTACCCTGAATGGATAGAGGCTGTCTTGCTCTAATGCACGTACAATGATATGATTTGACTGGGTCTTAGCTCTGACCATGTTGTCTATCTCAGTTGCCTCCTTTCGATTCTTTTGTTTGACCTTCCAAGGAGCATTTCAGTCTGACAGAAGTCTGATTGGTTATCTTTCATCCTTCCTCAGCTGATGTTGATTACATTCATGGAACTACTTTTTCTCTTACTTTAAGCACTCAATGGAAGGACATGTGTTGTCTTGTTCTCTCCCTATGTTCCTTTACTACCTGTGTTGCCTCCCCACTTGCCTCCTAATCACTCATTGCTTCTCAACCACTCCACAACCTCTCTTTGTTATTTTCCTCCCTGTTGGAAATGGCCTTTTTTTGCAGGGTTATCCCCTTCAATTTGTTGCTGACCAGTCTTTGTTGGTTTTAGGACTCTGGGCACTTTATCACTGCTGATCAGTGCTAAAGTGCATATGTTCTCTGGGTAAAATGTGTTTTGGATTGGTGTTTCCATGATTGGTACATTTGATTTACTTGTCAGTCGCTAGTAAAGTGCACTGCGTGTGCCAGTGCCTGTGAATCAAATGCTACTAGTGGGCCGGCTGCACTGATTGTGCCTACCACATGAGTAGCCCTCAGAAAGTAACTCAGACCTGCAATTGCAGAGTCTGCACGCAGTTTTGTACTTGCCATGTCGACTTGTAACCTTCCCTTTTCTTACATGGTAGTCACCCCGAAGGTAGGCCCAAGGTACCCCTATGGGCAGGGTGCAGTGTGTGAAAGGTAGGACATGCCGTGGTGTGTGTGGCATATCCTGATAGTGAATTACTGCCAATTTCGTTTTTCACTATTGCAAGGCTATCTGTTCCCATAGGACAGAATGGAGAGTTTGAAGGCACCGCAGAGGGCACCGCTGCAACGTCGGACCACGCCCCTGGTCTCACTGATGACGCCATTGGATGCCGCCACTGAGCCACTGCTCGCACCGTGACCTGTGGGCACCGCACTTCGCACCACCTCACTTCACGACGCTGCCTTGGTATCCCCGACAAACCAGCTCCACGCCGAAATCAATGCCGCTGCTTGCACAGTGGTTGGAGGGCACCACTCGTAAAGTTACACGATGCACCACCCTCATCCTGCACCGCAGCCTTGACCTACCAGCGCCGGCGCCATCGACTCCAGTTCATCAGCCAACGACAGCGCTTCAGCAACCACGATGCCGTTGCTTGCACTATGACCTGCCAGCACTGCCACAAGCACAGCATCACTTTGCACCATGACCCTGGTCTCGCCTCCGACAACATCTGATGCCATCGAGCCGCTGCTCGCACCGCGACCTCAGGGCATCCCACGCAGCACCATTGCACTTCGCACCGCAGCACCCGATGCCAGCGCTCCTGACTTCAACCACGGGGAGTTCGATCTGCAACATGTGTGATTTTGAGGAACCGACGACTCCTGCACCGACGTCTGGAACAGACGCCCGTGGACGCCATTCTTTTGGAAGCACAATGAGAGGTGCACAACGCCCTGCATTTCTAAAGGTACTGTTTTGCGGGTCTCCTCGACACCGTAGCTTGCCCGCGATGCCGCGGTCAGCCAGAACTGTTTGGATTTGTTTGTTCACAACGCCTTGATAGCCCCGGACAGAGCTTTCAACTTCAAGGAACTTTATTTCAAGGTTATTCTGATATCTGAAGATTTCTAAGTACTGTATTGTGAATTTTTATCGTTTTTGGTATTGTCTTAAGTATATAAAAATATTGGATATTATCCTAAACTGGTGTGATGTCCTTTTGTAGTGCTTACACTGTATTGACGTTGGTTATGTGCAAATGCTTTACACACTGCCCCTAACATAAGCCTGACTGCTTGTTCCAAGCTACCAAGGGGTTGATCAGTGGTTATTTTAGGAGTGTAACTCCCTTATCCTGACTGTCTAACACTCCCCGCTGCTTCTTCATTACTCCCTAACACCTCCCTCCTTGTCGCCTATTCCCTACCACTTTTTTTTATTTTTTATTTGGCAGTTGCCATCTTAAAATGGTTTTCTGACCATTCCAAGATGCCCACCTGTCCATTCCCCACTTGTGCGGCACGTAACTCTAAATTGATTTTGTTTTATTTTAAGAAATCATATTCAAAGACATCACTGTAGGTTTGATTGCTTCTGCATTGGCCATCTTTTAATTTATTTAGTGTTCGTTTCACAAAAGTCAAAATCATGCCCAGCTCGCTCGGAGTCGACAACCACTGCCTAGAGCAGGACCCACCCCCGTTCAGTCCTGCGATCTGTGTGAGTGTTGGATGGAGATTAAAGATGCAGCCTGGGGTCTTTGACTTGCTCCACCTACTCCCCATGTACACCAATGCACCCATCAATAGCGTCATAGTGAAGAGCTGAGACACAGGTGCTGCATTAACCTCAAATAATACTGGGAAGTATAGCAACAACAACGAGGTATGAGCTTGCCAAAACTTTGTGGTCATGCAAGAGTTGTTGTTTTATTTTCTAAAATCCTATCTGAGTTTATTAATATCAGTGTACTAGGTACACAGTTCCTTCTAGGCTGTGCACGTGATTTGTCACGCACACTGTGTTTTCCATCCGCGTAGTTAACCAGAAGGTGTGCGCACCTCACTGGATATTCTCACAGCCATAAAGTGATTGATCGATGCATTAAAAGTGCAGAGCGATGAGCACACCAACAATAAGATAGGTATTTCATTACCCCCTCATATGTCCTCCTCTTCCCAATCCTTACACAAGTGAGACAATCCTGCCTCACGACAGGCTAGTCCAAAATGCTAGTATTTCTTTTATTTTTATTATATAAACCCCGCCCACCTACCGCCATGCCTGTTTTTTTCCTGTTTGACGCGCGGTCGGAGCACTGGTGTTTTATCTTCCATGTCCTGTTGCTCACTTTAATGCAGATGGGCTATGGTGTGGTAAGTTTTGTATGATTTTGGTATTTTTTTTTTATTTCGACGCAGACTTTACCAGTGTTCCTGTTGGTTGCCTCTCTGCTCTGTGTTTTTTAATACGCTCCCCGCACATGTGCTTGGCTGAGGAGCTTTCCTCAGCGTTTGGTTGACAGGTCGTTCTGGTGCTTAGGGATTCCAGCAACAACCGGCTTCTGCGGCCATGTCTGGTGTGTATCTATGGCTGGTGGGAAGGCAGCGGGGCTGTCCTCTTGGCAATTGGCAAGTCTCGTGGGTGTTGAGACTTGATTGCTGGGAGGCGGTATTTAGGGGGAGTTGCTGGGCACTTCATTTTTTGCTCTGTTGGTTCCTGTTGGTGTTGGTGTTGGGGTTTTTCCTGTCATAGCCATGGGGGTTGAGGATTCCTCTCCCATGCCTGCCAAGTCTTTTTCTAAGCAGATTAATGTACAGGACCTGCAGGAGGATGACCTGTTGCAAATTTCCATGTCAGACTTGCAGGATTTGATTAATTCTGCTGTTCATGCTGCGCTGCTGGAGCCTTCTGCCAAGAAATCAAAAGTGGAGGAGGATAAGGACATGGATAATTTCCCTAAGGGGAAGTATATCCAGGGTAAAGTTTCTTCGGACATGTTGCTCCATATTCGTGAGGTTTGATCCTAAGTATTTGGTGGATGAATGCTTTTAATCCCAGTATAGTACCTCGGTGGTGGATGACCTGCCTTTCCCTGATGCCATTAAGGACATTCTGGCTAAGGAATGGCTTAAGTTCGACAAGCAGGGGATTCCTCGCTTTTTGAGAAAGAGTATCGCTTGGCAGAGTTTGATGTCCAGATTCCTCAGGTTCCTAAAGTCCATTTTATTTTGTCCTCAATGCCTCCTTCCTCTTCATTGTCTTCGGAGGAGGCTTCCCTTGCTGATCCACTTGAGCGGAAGGTGGAGTCACCTTTGAAACGTTCTTATGCTTCTTCTCATTTTAGGATTAGGGCTAGCACTTACTCTGCCAATGCCTCGCAGGTCCTTATCAAGGATTTCAAGAAGTTGTTTGACTGTCTTCAGGATCAGGGGGATCCTTCTCCTATCTTGGCACAGATGGAGGTCTTGGCGTAGGTTCTGTCCGATGTGACTTTTGATATGCTTTGGGCCTTCTCCTTGGCTGCCAGGGCAGCAATGGCTGGTCGGAGGTCTTTATGGACAAAGCCTTTGCATCTTGAAGATGCTCAAAAGGCCTTCATTCATAAACTGCCTTTTGAGGGTCTCTGGCTATTTGGGGATGACTTGAACACAATGTTGCAGCGGTCTGCGGAGAAGAAGTTGTTGAAACCTTTTCAGAGTGTGCAGAAGAAGAAATCTTTTTTCCATGAGCGAGGCTTTCAGGGTGTTCTCTCCTCTTCTCAGCCCCTTTGTTGATGGGCCCGTGATCAGGAGGCTGCGTTCCATTATAAGTCCCGGCCTCAGCAGCAGCTGCAGCCCCAGGGTGCTGGGAAAAAGTGACTATGCCAAGGTGGGGGCTCGGCTCCATTTTGTTCCTGGATCGATGGTCAAATCTGATTTCTGACCAGTGGGTCCTGTCGGTCATCGGTCAGGGGTACCAGATTCTGTTCTGAGGAACTCCCCCTCTGACCTTTTTTTGGTTGCCCCGTTGTCAAGAGACCACATGAAGAAGTCTGCCACAATGTCAGGTGTGGACATGTTCCTGGCGAAGGGCACTGCTCTCCTTGTTACAGAGGCGGAACAGCACCTGGGTTTCAATTCCATGCTCTTCTGGGTCCAAAAACCCGATGATTCGTACCACACGATTCTGAATCTCAAGGCTCTGAACAAATTGGTATGGCTGGATCTTTTTGGGAAGACCACCTTGCAGTCAGTCATTCCCCTATTCCAAAATGGTGATTTTTCCGCTTCTCTGGAATTAGAAGACACCTATTTTCAAATCAGTGTCCATCCGGGAAGCCAGAAGTTCCTGAGGTTTGTAGTGAATGTGGTCCATTACCAGTTTCAGGTGTTGTCTTTTGGCCTCTCTACTGCTCCCCAGACTTTTTCCAAGGTTTCGTCTGCTGCTGTTGGGGTTTTGCAGCTTCAGGGTTTCTATGTGTTTCCCTATATTGATGATTGTTTGATCTCTGCTTCTTCCTTTCCTTAGGCTCTTCTGGCAGTGGAGGCAACAATGGCCATGTTCCAGGGTCTGGGGTTCAAGCTGAATCTGTCGAAGTCTCATCTGGGCCCTGTTGAGAGACTGCAGTTTATCGGTGGGCTTTTTGACACCTTGTTGAGGGCAGTGTTTCTCCCTCCGGCTTGTTTCTCTTCCCTACAGCTTCTCCTGTGGGACCTGATGAGTCACCCATCTGCCTCAGCTCGGGTTTGGTTGCAGGTCCAGGGGTTGATGTCTGCAACCACGTCTGTGGTTTCCTGGGTTCGTCTGCACTTCAGGCCTTTGGTGAACCATCTGTTGTCTCAGTGGGAACCCTCCCCTGCAGGTTACGATTCCCTGGTTCCTCTATACCCTGGTCTGGTTTGGGACTTGGTGGTTTTGCACTCCCAATCTGGGGGGTGCCTTTTCAGCTTCCTCCTCCCCTGTTGTTGATGATGGATGCCAGTCTTTGGGGTTGGGTGGCCACGTTGGGGGTCCTTTGAGGCCAAGGGTCAGTGGTCTTGTGAGGACAGTGCCTGCTCCTCAAATTGACGGGAGTTGGCGACCGTTTGGCAGTTGAGACTGTGCTTTCAAGTTTCCCCCCGGGGGAGGAATCTGTTGGTTCGTACCGACAATCAGGTGGCTCGCTGTTACTTGAACCGCCATGGGGGGGAACCGGTGCATGTCTCTGAATCTGCTGGCTTCCATGATTTGTGCCTGAGTCTCATATGTTGGCATTAAGGACTGTTTACATTGAGGGTCCCCTGCACTTTCATGCAGACAGCTTGAACTGCAACCTTCCATCCTTGCTTCAGTTCCATCTGTCTGTTCCTCAACTTCAGGACCTTTGTCTTCGGTTCAGGATGCCCTGGATGGACCTTTTTGCTTCCCTGCACAATTCCCTTCTCCCTCTGTTCTGTTACGTGATGGTTTGTCCTCAGGCATGGGCAGTGGATGACCTCTTCATTCCTTGGCCCCCGGGCCTTCTGTATGCCTTCCCTCTGATTCCCCTCCCCAGGGTGCTGCAGAAGATTTAGGTGGAGAAGGTGTCTGTGCTCTTGATTGCTCCTTTTTGGCTTCTGCACCTTTGGTTCCCGCTGTTGATGCAGCTGGCCGGGGGCAGGTGTGTCCAGCTTCCAGTGATGCCATCTCCGCTTCAGTTCTGTAGTGGAGACGTAGTTCCAGGTACACACATTGCTATGTTAGCATAAGCATCTTAGAAGTTAAACCGCCATCTTGCCACTTTTGCTGCTTTTGCACACGACACTGCAGATAGATGTTATTATATGAAAACTGCTTGCTTGCCTTTACTTCACATGAGAACGGTCTGTTGTTCACATCCCTAGACGTGCACCACGACCTTGGTCTGAACATTGTGTGCGGAAACAATCAGGGCCAACAAACAATGTATGCTTTTGAATTCAGGTTGATCGGCCCACGCTCTAGCCATAACATGCACACAGCTGCAAATATCTGAAACTCGAGCACCTTTAATATTGCAGTTTGCATGCATGAGATACTCACTTTGGAGAAGACTTTTTCCAGACACAGAGCAAAGCTGATCCTGTGATGTGATTCACCTAAGCTGATATTTACGGTATGGGGTTCCCAATTCAAATCTAGAGACCTTCTATTAGTCTAATAGTACTAGCTTACTAGCGAAGGGAGGGTGGTTGTATTCCACTATCATTTGTAACATGATTTCTCCCTTCATTTTCTATGGTATTGTAACAATGCTGATGGTTTTATTCTTAATCATTTGTCTGCTTATGTTAGCCAAAGTACTGCATCTTAGGACACGTAGTTTATAAAATAAACATTTTATACTTTACTGTGTCTCTGATTACTCTTGTTGTGGACTGAAATGAGAATAATAACGAACAGGTATTCTAATTCCCACCATTCCTGAGAGTACTCTAAGTCGCGTGTTCTGGGTTGTCTAATCATAGGTCGCTTCGAGATGATACGGAGAGCGAATGAGACACTGATGCTAGTCGGATAGGGGTTCTGGGTACTGAGGTGAGTTTTTGATACACTGCAATTCACTGAGGTCCTGGTTTCCTGCGCATAGTTCTGTGCATGAGCAGAATCCCTGCAACATGGCGCACCTAACGTTTGGTCTTATGATTTGAAACACCTTAGTAGTGCTTATATTAGTCCACGACGCCCTCACTCTTGTTTCCGGATAACGGGAGTGACGGTTTTGACCTACGTGATAGTTACTCTATAGGTTCAAACAAGCTTGTCAATTAATTTTTTTTTTCTATTTTGAACCCATGTGCTACTGTTATAATAGATTTTTTTTCTTTTCTGTGTCCTTATGGCTGCAGTCGCTATTGCGGCGCATAGCCGATCACCTCTCAGGCGTCATTTGACGCAGTTCGGGGTGCCGGGCGATGGGATGGATGTTATCTTTGTGGTGAGTGCCGATGCATTATATCCCTACGGGTTGTTTTACTCTTGGGTAACTATGCCGGCGGTGAATGCGGAAGATAGTACGTTTCACTCCTATACTCCCACGCAGGTCCCAGCAAATTATGCGCCATATAGGATGCAGGAGATTCCTATTTCAGCTTGGCAGCATTGTATTTGGTTTAATGGCGCCCTCCCCCACTCGGTTACACCGGTTTGTTTGGGCCTCATCCTCGTTATTTACAGGCTACGGCGGATGAGTTACATGTAGTCCATACAGCCCTGATTATAGTACATCGGGCTTTAGTGCAATACGTTTCATGCAATGTGCAGGTTGGGGCTCCTGTTGTTGCGGGCCAACCAGCTGGTCCGTCTGGGATAGTTATTAGTCCCGTCATGGTTAATCCGGTAATGGGCAAGCGCCCCCAGAATAAGGACGATTTGCCTTATTGGCTTGCTGAGAAATTTGACCAGCTGGAAGCGGTATTTCCGCACTCTACTCCTGTGGAGAAACACAGAATACTCACCATTAGTTTGCAAAAAGACTTAGTCCCGGAAGTGGCCAATTGTGAGAACTGGGGTAAGATTTTTGCAGCGGCCTACTCAAAGTGCTTCGACACCCCATCTATGGCTGTACTTCCCTCCGTGATCAAACGTGTTCAAGATCAACACGGTCCGGAGGCAGCGGTCGAGTTGGGAATGAGACTTGTCGGTGTGTTCGACGTAGTGGCCTCTCTCATCCTTAGTAACCTCAAGGGAAATACGGTACACTTTCAAGTGGCGAATGGTTTAGCCCTGGTAGACGACGTCAATAAACCCCACAAGTTGCCTAAAATTATTGCGGAGGCTTATAGGACTGTAGACCGCAGTAGTTTGGGGATTAAGCCTAATATTATCATTGCAGATGTGCAACAGCTAACTAAGGCGGGTTCGTCTGTCAAAGACGATCGTCCGGCTTTTCCTAAACAAAATTGGAGAAGTAAGAAACAAGGAAAGCAGCAACAGAAAGAGGGATCTCGCCCCGCGTCACCGGTACAGGCGTCTAGTGAACGCACTTATGATTTGCGCGATCGCACTAGAATAATGTTACCTGATAGATTTCAGGTTACTGAAAAACGTTCTCCTCGTTCTTCACAGGAAACATCGGCCTCCCAGTCTGGTGGCGGAGAACGTGGCAAGGGTCGGGGTGCCCAACAAGGACGTGAGCCTGACGGTAAAGGCAAGCAGGAAGAGTTTGCACGACAACGTCCCCAGTTTCAGAAGAAGAAAGTTGCTTCACTAACAGCGAGGTATGCCACTGATAGTGAGAACGCAGCTTCGGAACCTGACATAGGCACTAACGCTGCTTGACAGCGCAGTGGAGGTTACAGTAGTGCGGCAAGCACTGCGTCCATATCTGGAGGCAACAGCAACTGACACGTTCATTACTGTAGAAACTGTGGATATTAGAGTGGCTCCCCCTGACAGACTATATAACATAGTCCTTTTAATTGAGGGTGACATATAACGTACAATACAAGGGATTTTTTGGGATAATCTGACCTCTACATATGATATTCTATCAGCGGAGGCGGACTGGCCCTCAGCTTTCGTTTTGCCTGCTCGAGAGGGGAGGAGGTAATCATCCCATCTTTCGTGCACACTGTGCCAAAGGATCGCGCTCAGAAATTTGCTGAAGAGTGGGCCCAAGTGCTTGCTCCGGCTTTGTACCGTACTCAGGTTGGGTGGGATAAGTTGTCGCCAAGCCATGAGATTCCTTTACGGTCTCTGCCCCAGCCGCAACCCCAATATCCCATGCGCCACGAAGCTAGATCTCACATCATGGAAATCCTTGAACAATTGGAATATCAAGGTGTTATTGAACCCTGTGTGTCACCGATGAATAATCCTTTATTCACTGTAACTAAACCTGATGGGTCGTACTGCCAAGTTTTGGATTACCGGCATTTAAACTCTCATTGTCAGACTTGTGCTGTACAGAATACCCACAGTTCTGCCCTCATTGATAGTCTCGTGAGAAAAAGGTTTAAGACCACACTTGACATATCTAATGGCTTTTTCAGCCATAATCTGTCCTCTCTTAGTAGTCCATGGATGACCTTTACTTCTGGCGGCAAGCAAAAACAGTTTAAGAGTTTAGCCATGGGCTATAAAAACAGCCCTGGCGTCTTTTCCGCACGTGTAGTCTCTCTGTTAGAGAGCATTGACCCTGATGCGTACTCGTATGTTGATGATATCTATCTCACGGACGACGAATTATGGCCGCATCTGTGTCGTATTGACCGCATCATTGTTATGTTTGCGGGCTTCGGTTACAAATTCAACTTTGCAAAGTCACACATTGCAGAGTATACAGTGTTGTTTTTGGGCTCTGAGCTCAACAATGAAGGTCGAGGATTAGCACCTCACTTCCTGGAGAAGTGTGCATGTCTGCGTGCTCCAACTACACTGAAGAAATTACAATCTTTGCTGGGTTTTCAAAATTTCGGGTGTACCTATATTCCTGATTATGCCCAGCGTATCAAGCCGCTTATATGCCTTGGTACAACCAACTTTTTCCAAATCGAGCTGGCTGCCAGAGCATTCAGCTATCTTGCAATCTTTGCAGGCTGATCTTCCTGCTTCGAAATACTTACTTACACGTGATAACTAGGCCTGGGCGGTAAATTCCGTTCCGCTCGCGGAATTTGCGAAATTTGCGTAATTTCGCGTTCCGCGGAGAACGCGAAATTGCTCAAAAGTCTGCTTTCCGCGATTTCGCGAAATTTTTGCTTGTTCGCGTTCTCAAAATGCGTGTTCGCGAGATATTTCTCCCCGAGCACGCAAACAGCAATTGTGAACAGGAAAAAAGCATCGCGAACAAGCAATTCCGCGTGTTCGCGGAATTTCTGCGTGTTCGCGGAGATTTTTACCGTTTCGCGGAGATTTGCGTAACGCAATTACGCAAATTCCGCCCACCCCTAGTGATAACCACACTAACTTGGTGATAAGAATTGTGCCTGGTGCTGTGGGTTTCACATACTTAATGTTCAATGAAGGCGACACTTCCCCATTGCATACAAATCACACTTGTACACTTCGGCTGAAATGCGTTTTTCCACTGTCGAGGAAGTTTTGACTATAGTGCAGATGGCGATTCTGAAGGAAAGAGCACTGTCGCAAGGGAAACGAATGTTGGTTGTAACACCGTATCCTTGAGGCGGTGACGAAAGCCAGTGTACCTAATTCTAAAGCTTTGCATCCACGTTGGATACAATGGGCCACTTCCTTGACATCACCGGATGTCACCTACATCTTTGATGCCTCATTGCAGACTCAAGAGTACTTGCAGTATGAATTTGTTCATCCAGCTCCTCTGTCTTTGCGCCCACTTGAGGATTACCATTGTGTCATATACACGAACGGTTCTGCAAAAACCGGCAACGGAATCAAAGCATGCTTATTCAGTGGCCTGCGCAATTGTGGCTGGTACTTTTGTGAATGGTGAATTCAAGTCTGATGTTGTGCATACGCAGTCATTGGGTGACTGTACCGCACAGTTGGCAGAGCTACGTGCTCTTGTGCTTGCACTGGAGTTTGCTGATCCACGGGTTACGACTCTTATAGTGAGTGACTCGTTTTACTGTGTTCAGTCTTTTAATGACAAATTTATTCTTTTGGTCTCAAAATGAATATCGTGATTCCAAGGGTAGCACAATTAAGCATAAAATGCTTTGGGTTCGAGTGGCGGAACTTAAACAGAATCAGCCTCTCGTGAATGTGATTCACTCTCTTGAGCACCAGCGAGTTGGTGTCCACGCTGTCGGGAACAGCTTAGCTGACGAAGCAGCGAAAACTGCAGTGGCAACATATCTAGTAGCAGCAGTTACAAGATCCAAAAGTAAGATTGATGATGACATCTTGGCAGCTATTGCTGCAACAGAGAAGGGCAGTAATTACCCTAGAGGTTTCCCTTCTCAGTACTCTTATCATTTAAGTCCTGATAAAGTTCCCTATGTGAGAATTAACGACGTTGGTGACAGGTTGATTCCCAACGCGGACTGCAGACTTTCCTTGATAACAGCGGCTCACGAAGGTATGGCCTCTGTCCATGCCAGTGTTTCAGCGACTGTTACACTCTTACAACAACGTTACTGGTGGCGCGTATTGTATAAACAAACTCGTGCTTATGTTCTTAATTGTGACATTTGCCGGCGGATTAAACCTTCGGCTGCTACGCGCCCACCACAAACACAGTTTTACATATCTAATAAACCACTTGGGTGTGTTTATTTAGATCACTGCGGTCCTTTCTCCTCTGATACTGCGTATAAGTACATCTTAGTTGCAGTAGATTCGTGCACACGTTTTCTTTGGGAATGGCCACAAAGGAGTGCTGATGCTCAAACTGTCATCAGGGATTTGCGTGTCTTTGTGGGAATCTTTGCATGTGGAACCCTTCATTCTGACCAAAGTCCTGCGTTCGCCTCTAAGGTGTACAAAGAAGCCATGAGATCTTTGGGGGTCCAAGTCAAATTTTCGTCTCCATACCGGCGTGAGGGCAATAGTGTTGCGGAATGGATGAACCATGACTTAAAGCAATCCCTGACAGCTAGGGTTTTAGGCACTGGCAGGAACTGGTTAGCCCATCTGTATAATGTACAACGTGCACTTAATAATCTCCCTAGAAGGTCTCTGGGTAGGCGGACCCCATACGAAATGCTCTTTGGCATAACATTTTTTGTCCCAGACCTTGATGGTCTAGACATGGCGACGTCAGCCTCACCCTTTGACGTAGATGATCACTGTGCTGTATTACAGAATCTACAAGAGACCAGAGACAGTCTTGCAAAGGAACACTTGCCCTCCACAACTGATGCTGCGCTTCAGATTCCGGTAGTCGGCTGGCTACCTCGAGTTGGTGACCTGGTCCGTGAGAAGGTGGAGGACAAGAAGGAGTTCGGCCCCTCTTATCGTGCACCAGTTCCAGTGATTGGCGTGCAGGGTACAAGAACAGTCATTTTACCTCCACTTCCTGGTCGCAAGGATAACAGGTACATCTCCATTGACAATGTCAAACTACAGCGAGTGGCCGATTCTTCTTAGTATGACTCCAGTGGTCTCTTGTCCAGCGATGCTGAGAAATTCTGTTTTGGCTCCGGCAAATACCAACAGGCCTGACATTGCCATCGAGATGCATACAGTTACTAATACTGTGTTGCCTCCACCGGCTGGTGGTCGATCTGAAGATACTGAATATGCTTATCCCACAGATGTATCGTTGCCTGGTTTACAATCAACTGCAGTTGACCAGTCACGATTTTCATTTGATACTAACTCTATGACTTCCAATCCCCCATCGAAAGTTTCTATTTTTGCTACTTGGTTTAAGAGACATTTTTTAACCCCCCCCTGGACTTACATTTGGCTGTTGCTCATAAGTATCTTTTTGTTTATGTCCATTGGATTTGTGGTGGTATTTTTTCGTCTTGTAAATGGACTCTATCTCACCGAAAGATCTGCAATTAGACTAATTGATGGAACTTTGGCCCCCCACTCCTCATCACACATCATGAAAAGGGACCAGACTTTTGTGAATATAACTGCCTGGCCTGTGTGAGATGGGATTGTGTGGGATGTTGTTAAATTTCAAATTCATGGTCCCACAGAGGTGATTAATGTCCCAAATGTACTTCGTGTTTCTATGGGAGATGTTGTGAAACAAAACATCCGCTCTGATGAGTGGGACATCCAGGCCATTTAGGCACTGTTTTCTGATTTGAAATATTATGCTGCCTTTGATGCTGAGGATTTGTATTTAGACACAGCTAATTATGGGGAGCTGTTTTGCTACCAAAACTATGGTAATCACTTCCTACATAAAGACAATACATTTAAAAATGTTGTTAATTATATGCAATTGGAACACTGTCCGGCGCCGATTGAAGGCAGCTCTAAAACTTTAGTGAACAAATTTACGTATTTCACGGACTTCAGTGTATCTGACCCAGAAGCATTTTATTTTAAATTAGCTGCGGAGCCGGCTTCTAAAGTTAGACTGACTTTTACTAAATTGTTATATTCCAAATCCTTTATGGATGAGTTGGCTATAAGGGGTTATGAGCTGTGGAAAGATACCATTGATCTTAAATCACTTTGGGGTTCTAAACCATGGCAGGTACAAGGAACAGAGGCTCTGCATCGGGTTTGCCTTATCCCAAACCACATGTTATTTTTGAATTCTACCATTTTTCAAACCACCTGCTTTGGATTGGCTACTTCTAAAAATATTAATTCCCCCTCTATTCCTGATCTGGGTGCTTACCCAGAATGGGATAATCACACAGATCTGTCCCTTGAGACGTTGCAGTCATATATTACTAACACATCCTTCAACATTTCCAATTTAAATCGTGAAGGATGGTTGATATGGCAGAAGAGCTCAGATTCCTGTCAACATTGGTTTCTGGGTCTATGCCCTGGATATACACAGGTTAGAGTGGACCCACGCTTTGAATCTTCCCATTCGGTTACTACCTATTCTGTAGGAAAGTTATGTCAGAACTGGCTGCAACATTCCACCTTGGCATCTGTTAAACTTCATTTATCAAAATTACATGACAAAATAGATTTGAATGATTTTGTTAAGGGTCCTGTGGGTGGCAGGTCCAAAAGATGGGTATATGCTATTTATAACGAAGTTTGGAAATTATCGCAAATTGAAGCGGCCTCCAGATTGAGAGCTATTGATCAAGCAAATGTTGAAAAAGTACTAGCTGTTATCGATAATAGCATTAACACCCTTTTTTCCAGAATTTACACATTAGATAATATTGTTTCATCTGTTGTGGATATTGTACAGGATGATATGTCTGTTTTAAATCATGGCCAAAATCAATTGCGTTCTATAATGCAGTTTGCATGGAATTTGCAAACGTTGAAGGCTGGGAAACTTCCCTGGGACTACATGAATACATCTTCTTTATTCCTGCCGTTTAATCTGACTGCAAAACAACAGTTCATGTCCATGAAAGATGCAACATACTCATTACTGCATATTGAAAAGTTGGAACCTTTGCCTTTCTCTGTGGCCGAATTGAACTCCGCTGTGTGGCTTATCCACGGGTTTATCACCTTGCCATTTCCTTTGTTTAAGTTCAGTTCCTGTATGAAACATTATGCCCTAGGCAGATATGAACCATTGGGTACTGCTTTTCTGCATGAAATTTGGTCACTCCCATTTACATACAGATGCATGAGAGAAGGTAAAGATGTTTATTTGAAAGGTGAGGAATGTACTTCCACACCTGATCACTCAGTAGTCTGTAGGCAGATCCAGTTGCATGGTGCATGCAACGTTCAGGCACCGAATTTTGCTTGCGTTCTGAAAGGGATTCCGGTGCCAGCTATTACGCCCACTTTTACATTGTTAGCTAACGGTAGTTATTTGCTTTTAAATAATGAGGCTTGCTGCGGGATGCTAGTGGGAATTCCCTACATTGTGACTGTCTCACAACGAGTAGTCTGCTGTAAAAATGTCCTTTTCCCGCCCCCGCATGGGAGGCTGGATGTGTCCATCTGGCCTTCCATCCCAACCTTGAAAGCAGAGTTCCACAAGATGAGCAGAATAAGGGCTCTATTGTCTCAAAAAGAAGTCGCTCTGACTTCCTCCCGTGAAACATTTGTCCTTCACGTAGCAAACACCCGCGCCGCGGTGCATGCGCTTTTAAATACTGATCTCCCCTTTCATTTCGATGCTCTGATTCACACTATATTCAATGCCTCGTCAACAACAGGCTTGGTGCATTTTTTCAAAGTTGTGGGCTCCGGCCTCGTGACCTCTTTCCAAACAATCTTTGGTGTGATGCCGGCATTTTTTCATTCTTTTTTTTCCAGTGTCTTCCGCGAGCTCCCGTTGATTCTCGCCCTCACGGCTGGTGTGCTCCTGTTGGTCTGCTTGCTGCACAATGGCTGCACAATATGTGTCACACGACAGCCTGCCCCAGCTGCTCCATCTTCGTAACTGGATGCTTGAATATTATGGAACGTTGCCACTGGCCACTTTAAGCATAGCCTATGGATTGTCCTTCCGGTTTTCTTACTTTACTTGCGTGCAACCTGTTTTTCATTGCCTAGATTGTCCCTTCGAATGGGCTCTGGATTTGTGCCTGTCGAACTCGGTGTCTCCTGCCCCGGATTATGATCGACTGATGAGTCCCTTAGTGGCTCATGTGTTGGACTGTTCTGGTATCAGGATTATGGCCTGTGGAGCGGCACATGGAGTCCTAGGGAATTGGGACATCTATACGGCAGCATATGACTTCTTGGAGAGAAGTTACCTTGAAGAACATGCAAGTTGCCCTCTGATTGTGCTAGAGGCTCAAGTTATCGAGGAACATGTATGTTCATTTACTTTGTTAGACTGGATGGCGGACACTTTTACCGAACATTATAATGACTTCCTCTTGGAGGCTGTCGCTACTTATTGTGCTTACACGTTGATGGATTAACTTGGAAGTTGTCCCACTTCCGATATTTAAACTACACATTATTTGAGTTTTTTTGTTTAACTCGCCATTTAGGCTGTGCTGAGCCTTTTGCGAGATATTACTTAACACGTTTTTTTCTTTTTCTCCCCTTTTTTTATTAAATTTTTTACACTGGTTTTTCGAACTTTCTTTGCCATTTATATGGATTTACAATACATGCACTTGGTTCTGTCACTGTCGAACTTGAACTCTGTGTTCCTAATATTGTATCCCTATTTGTTCTTGGTCCGATCAAGGGAGGGTGTAGTGGAGACGGAGTTCCAGGTACACGCATTGCTATGTTAGCATAAGCATCTTAGAAGTTAAAATGGCATCTTGCCACTTTTGCTGCTTTTGCACACGACACTGCAGATAGATGTTATTATATGAAAACTGCTAGCTTGCCTTTGCTTCACATGAGAACGGTCTGTTGTTCACATCCCTAGACGTGCACCGCGACCTTGGTCTGAACATTGTGAGCAGAAACAGTCAGGGCCAACAAACAATGTATGCTTTTGAATTCAGGTTGATTGGCCCACGCTCTAGCCATAACACGCACACAGCTGCAAATATCTGAAACTCGAGTGCCTTTAATATTGCAATTTGCATGCATGAGATACTCACTTTGGAGAAGACTTTTTCCAGAAACAGAGCAAAGCTGATCCTGTGATGTGATTCACCTAAGCTGATATTTACAGTATGGGGTTCCCCATTCAAACCTAGAGACCTTCTATGAGTCTAATAATACTAGATTACTAGCGAAGGGAGGGTGGTTGTATTCCACTATCATTTGTAACATGATTTCTCCCTTCATTTTCTATGGTATTGTAACAATGCTGATGGTTTTATTCTTAATCATTTGTCTGCTTATGTTAGCCAAAGTACTGCATCTTAGGACACATAGTTTATAAAATAAACATTTTATACTTTACTGTGTCTCTGATTACTCTTGTTGTGGACTTATATGAGAATAATAACGAACAGGTATTTCTAATTCCCACCATTCCTGAGAGTACTCTAAGTCGCGTGTTCTGGGTTGTCTAATCATTGGTCGCTTCGAGATGATACGGAGAGCGAATGAGACACTGATGCTAGTCGGATAGGGGTTCTGGGTACTGAGGTGAGTTTTTGGTACACCGCAATTCACTGAGGTCCTGGTTTCCTGCGCATAGTTCTGTGCATGAGCAGAATCCCTGCAACAGTTCCCACTTCCGTCTTTGCCTCGTCTTTGTCAGTTACATCTGACAGCTTGCCTCTTTAACGTTTAAGGTTGAAGCTTTGGGTTGTTCTTCTTTGGTAGCCTGTGATATCCAGTGATCCCGTAGGCCTTCTACTCTTAAGAGCTATAGTAAGCATTGGGATTCTTTTGTCAATTGGTGCTCTTCTAATGCCGTGGATCCTGTGGTGGGTGATCCGGCCTCTATTCTTGAATTTCTTCAGATGGGGGTTTCCCCTTCTACTTTGACTGCTCAGTGGGCTACGGTTTGGGCATGTCGAGGTTCGGGGGCCTCCTTCGAATGTATCGCTCCTTTGATGAGTCTGCTTCTGCTGAGTTTTCGGCTTTGTCCTCCGGTCACTTCTATAATGGTACCCTCTTGGGATTTGCCAACTGTTGTGAAGGGTCTTCAGTTGCCCCCTTTTGAGCCTTTGTTGGAGGCTGATTTGTTGTGGACGTCTGCTAAAGTGGCTGTTCTGTTGGCCATCACCTCTGCTAGGCGGTTGTGTGAGTTGGATGCTTTCCTTTCCTTATTTGCAGTTCTTGCAAGACAGGCTGGTTTTGTGGCTTGACCCAGCTTTGCTCTTTCTTAAGTTTCCTCCAAGTTCCATTTACAGCAGGAGGTGGTTCTTCCTGATTTTCCTGGGAGAGGGGATGCACTTGTTCCTTCTACCTTGGATGTTTGCAGAGCCCTTCAGGTTTACCTCCAGCGTACCATGAGTTTTCGTCTTTCTTCTACCCTGTTTGTCTCCTGTGGGGAAGAAGATTTCTACTTCCACTATCATTCAGTGGGTGCGTTTGGCGGTTTGCCAGTCCTAACAGTCTGTGGGTTTGCCTCCTCCGGTTCTGGTTTAGGGGAGTTCAACACATTCTGTTTCCGCTTCCTGAGCTGAGGCAGCCAGAGTTTCTATCCAGAAAATTTGTAGGGTGGCTAGCTGGCAGTCCCATTACACTTTTGCATGGATCCCTGGTGTTCTGTGTTTTTCTACTTGTGAGGTCCTCACTTGTGTAAGGACTGTGACGAGGCGAACTTATGAGGGGGCAATGCTTTGTTACTTACTGGTAATCTTCATTACCCCGAATAAGGTCCTCCTCATCCCAGTTCTGTTCCCTCCCTCCCACAGTGTTTGTGTCTGGACTTGAAGATAACAGGCATGGCGGTGGGTGGGAGGGGTTTATATCATAAAAATAAAAGAAATGCTAGCGTTTTGGACTAGCCTGTTGTGAGGCAGGATTGCCTCACTTGTGTAAGGACTGGGACGAGGAGGACCTTAATCATGGTAATGAAGATTACCAGTAAGTAACGAAACATTTCCTTCAGCTAGGAAGCACTGAAGACATACAGAGACTACAGAGGAATAGTTATTTGAGCAATGTGAGGAGGCTGACGGGACACATGCTGCAAGAGGTCTGTGAATGGAGGTTGGGCCTGGTAGAATAAGCTGCCCTGTCAATCAATAAGAGCATGGGAAGTGAGTGTCACTTCCCTGCAATACATGCATTTGAGTGGAGGGCCGAGCAGCAGTACAGATACGGTGCTAAACGTTTAGAGATGCACATAAGAGGAGCTTGAACGCCTAGAGTGGAGCATAGCCCTGAATCAGGAAAGAAGCGGCCCAAAGGTTTTTTTTGCAGTTTAGTATTTTTTCTTTTTTACTTAATGGCCAGCCCACCTCTGTCAAGTCAAGCCCCCTCTTTCTCACAGAAAGCGTGAAGGTGCCACGTGACCAGCAAAGACCTTTATAACATCCTAGTCCTAGACACACCGAAGAAAGTCTAGCATATCTCCCTCTGTCTCTGTCTGCTGCTGATTAAATTTGAGCGAGGCTGATTCTGCTGATGCTCTCCCACGCAAACTTTCCACGGAGAATGAAATTGTGAGAATGAATATCTCGCTTCATGTTTTATGTGAGGAATTTTGTTTAAGGCGCGCTGTGAAATGAGTTGCCCCCTGGTGATTTGCTACTTGATGAGATCAACTTGACCTCAAAAATATAGCATGGGGCACCACTAGTTTTCTGAGTCACCACGAGGTCGTTTCCATTTCTGAAATCCAGGCACGGAAAAACGCTGTCTTCTTTTCCATGTGCTCCAGTGGGTTACAATTCATTCCTAATCCAATGTATATTTTTGCTCTCTCGCACATAGCAAG
The DNA here is from genome assembly GCF_964204655.1 of Triturus cristatus. NCBI lineage: Eukaryota > Metazoa > Chordata > Amphibia > Caudata > Salamandridae > Triturus > Triturus cristatus. Next base: position 303,168,629 of record NC_140589.1, read on the forward strand.
CTGTTGCTTGTATCACTTTGTTCCAACCTTAAAAAAAACACTCCAAAGCAGCAATAGTGCCTGGGTGTCCCTGAGTGAGGTCGAGTCAAATACAGAATTAAAAGAAGAAACCACAATTTGCACTCGATATTAACTAAGATAGGAGATGGTTAGGAATCAAGCGAATGAGTGTTGCAGAGCTTGAAAGTGTATGAGTGGAGTGAGTATTACACAGAACAAACGAGTAATTATAAGAGGGAGTGAGCTCCCATTCAGAGTCGCACTGACTGACTGGGTAACCTGGCTGTGACAAGTGGTCTCCTTTTGGAGGTCAGAGTGCGGACCGTTTATTTTCGCTGTTTGTGGGCCTTTTTTATGGTCTGGTGGGCCAGTTGTTACTGTTACTTTCCCTTAAGGTACGACAAACACCTGCAGCTAGCGCACATGCATGCAGTTTCCCCTATCCGGTAAAACACCTACAGAGCAATTGACGCCATTTAGGGGTCTCCAGGGGTCGCCGTGATGACCACTACTAGCACTACCTTTGCACCCCTGGCCTCAATGGTGGCAAAAGCAGTACCAAGCACAGAAGGTAAATGGTGTTCTGAAGACAACTGTTTACTATCTGGAGCTCTCACTGTGAGTTTACACTTTCAGTTAATAATAAATACATTTAGAAGTGGAATGTGTACTCTTTATTATGCAAAATGAAAAAACATACATATTTTTTAAAAAATGTTGCCACAGTCTATTAATGTGAATATGTGAAAAAATATGTGTTTGAACAGAACCATTGTCTCTGTGCTTTGCAAATTTGATAGTTCTATACAAGCGATGATGTCCCAACTTACTAACTATAAAAATGAGCAAATCAAGCCAACAACATAGTTCATATGCAATGTATAGTCCCTATGACTTATTAGTACTAGTGGGCCTGACCACTACTGGCTCTTTTAATCTCTTTTTTGTGCATCTCCCTGTGATTTGACTGTATATTTTCTCTTTGAGGTACACACTAGGCGTCAGTGAAGTCAATTATTCTGATTTCATTTCTTGGCATTCAGGGTCGAGGTTCATATGATGTCACTTCCTGTGATGTCATCGAGGTGTGTGAGGTCACTTCCACTACCCCTATCATTTTAGTGAATCGAGCGTGTTTTTATAAATTCAAAACTACATGATTTGCGAATGTGGGCCACTTTCTAGCTATTTGGTTTGCTAATGAGTACCACTTTTACCCTGCTGTCTAGACCTATTTTTTCTCCCACTCAATTCAATTAAAATAAGCTTTATTCAATAACACAAAGTGAATCATAAAAGCATACACAATAAAACAAATATACAGTGTACAGAGTAAAATGCCAGAAAACTGTTAAAAAACAAATTAAATACAGATGCAAGTACAACTTAGAAAGGATCGACAGTGCTCTACTCACGCTAGAGTAGCTTCCTCTGAGTAATAGCTGCCCAAAAAAATCTTGATAAAACAGCAAATGTATGTAAATGTGGGAGTAGTTGTAAGTATAAAAGACTGATCGACATTGCATAAAACTTAAGGACTTTAACAACGCCTTAATTAATAAATGCCTCAAATCTGAATAAAATTTACAAAAAACACTATGTGCATAGAGGACTGTTTAAATAATTTGTCACAGGGGCAATGCACTAGGTTACGTGACCAATTGTTAGAGTTAGGAGAACTGGTTAGACGATGGAAAATAGCCAAACTACAGCGTAGCATTACAAATATGTGCTGGGCGTTACGTACATTTTCTAGGTACAGTTGTAAATTATAGGTGGTCAAAATCATCTGGTTTTTAAGTACAGATGGTTTAAAAATTTCAGTAGGCAACCTCAGTTCCTTGAGCAATGCTAAACACTCCAACTTTAACACTTCCCTAGTTATACTGATCAGGGTTTGCATATGATCAAAATATCCAGGATGACCTTTGACTTCAGAAATTGGTTGACATATTACAGCCAGGGAACTTTGGAAACGCACTCTGATCCGAGGCAGTCCCTTGCAGTGGCTCGATTGATCTCCATATGGTCAGATGGCAAAATTATGTGCCAGAAAAAAACTGGCTGAACTTTTATCAGATCTACTAAGTATGGAGCTCCCAATTCCAAATGACAGACAAAGGTAGAACAACTTTTAGGAGAGGCAAGAAGATTTCTAAAATAGGCATTTTCTATCAGCTGCAAAGAATTAACATTTGCATATCCCCAAATCTCAGAACTTTACATTGCAATAGGTCAACATTTAAAGTTATATATGGCCATCATCTCTTTTGGGTGTTTAATGCTCAATTTCCTGGAGAAATTGAGCAAAGCTGTGATAGATTTAATTAATTGTCTTCTGGAGTTCACTGTGTCCCTCCAGTTCCCCTTCCAGTCAAATAAAATCCATAGATTAGAAAAAGTTGGTGAGTGATTTATAGTGGTATTCTCAATTTGGATGTTACAACATTTTCCTGCTCTTTTACCCACTTACACGACAAAGGTTTTACTTACATTCGTTTGCAGCCCCAGGTTCTGCATATAATAGCCAAATTCAGTGAGTAGACACTGCGGGGCACACGGAGTACGGGCCATAAGCACTGCATCATCTGCATAGAGGAGGGACGAAATAGTTTAATGCTCAACTTGGGGAAGATCTTGACATTTACTTACTAGGATACAACCCAAGCTATTGATGTACAGATTAATTAGGAAAGGGCCACCCGTGTCGGACTCCTCTCTTTATGCGGAATTGCTGAGTGCACTCACCTTAACGAAATAACGTACCCTTGCTATGCTAGTCGAATATCAATATCTAAGAAAATTGACTATGGTAGTGTCCACACCCATAGTAAGCATAATGGCCCAAAGTTTTACATGCACAATGCAATCAAAAACTGAGGACAAATTAACAAATACTATAAACAAATTGCCATGTTTAATGTGTACATATTTTCCAATCAGTAAGTTCAAGTTAATAGCCTGCTTCATTGTCCCAATTCCTGGTCAAAATCCATATTGTAAGTTGGAGATTACATTATTAGAGTCGGCCCCATCCTGTAGTCTGCATAGAAGTATGTTACCAACCACTTTATCTAGAAATTTGAGAAAAAAGTGATATTTTTAGCTAAATTTGAGGTTTGCAGGGGATTCTGGGTAGGTAAACATTAGTGGGATCATGCAAGCCATACCTCGCTGGACTACCCCCGGTGTCTAGTTTTCTGAAATGTGTGGGTTTGAATGGTTTCTCAAGATGGCCTCCGAGCCCGGGGCCAAAAACCCAGGTGACCCTCATGTGAAACCAGGTTGTTTTGTGATAGGTAATTTTGATGTCTCCTCAATACGTTTTTGGCCCTTGCCTGTTGCAGGTACTTGGCCCACCCACGCAAGTTAGGTACCATTCTTATCAGGAGAACTGGGGGAACACTGGGTGGTAGGAAATTTGTGTCAGCCCGGTGATCTCACAACTTTGGGGGGCCCACACAAGCCATACCTCACTGTACTGCCCCTGGTGTCTTGTTTGTAGAAGTGTGTGGGTTTGGTAGGTTTCCCAAGATGGCTGCAGAGCCCGGGGCCAAAAACCCAGGTGACCCCCCTTGCAAAACCAGGTTGTTTTGTGATAGGTAATTTTGATGTCTCGTCAATACTTTTTGGGCCCTTGCCTGTCGTGGGCACTTGAACTATCCCACACGACTGAGGTACCATTGTTATCAGGAAACCTGGGGGAATGCTGTCTCACCCCATCCAGAATTCCCTTGAGTGTCTAGTTTTTTCAAATTTATGGGTTTGCTATGTTTCCCTAGGTGCCGGCAGAGCTAGAATTCAAAATCTACAGCAAGGCACTTTGCGATAAAAGGGTCAGTTTTTACTGTGAACATGTGGTGTGTCCACTTTGCATTTTGGGCCATTTCCTGTTGCGGGCACTAGGCCTACCCACACAAGTGAGGTACCATTTTTCTCGGAAGACTTTGGGGACAGCAGGGAGGGTGGGGTTATGTGGATCCATGGAGATTCCAGCATTTTCCACCACAGAAATGTGAGGAAAAAGTGTTTTTTTGACAAAGTTTGAGGTTTGCAAGGGATTCCAGGTAACAGAACCTGGTGAGAGCCAGACAAGTCAACCCATTCTGGATTCCCCTCGGTGTGTTGTTTGCAAAAATATATATGCTTGCTACGTTTCCCTAGGTGCCGGCAGAGCTAGGGTTCAAGATCTGCAGCTAGACACTTTGCAAAAAAAGGGTCAGTTTTCACTGTGAAAATGTGGTGTGTCCACGTTGCATTTTGGGCCGTTTGCTATCGCTGGCATTAGGCCTACCCACACAAGTGAGGCACTATTTTTCTCAGGAGACGTATGGGAACACAGAATTGTAGAGCAACTGTTCTTACCTATTGACTTGCAATGTATTTCTGCCTTCCAATGTGTAAAAAAGAAGTCACTTTGAAAAATGTTCTATAATTCACATGCTGGTATTGGTACCCACAATTTTGCAGATGTGCAAATAGCTACTGTTTCTAAACTCTATATTTTGTTCCCATTTTAAAAATACATAGGTGTCTTTCATACCAAATTTTCCCTGTTTATATTTTCCCAAATGAATTCCTATATACCCAGTACTCAATAAAAAGCATTGCAAGACACTGCTGAGTTGTTACCTCTGGGTTTCTCGGGTTCTTGGTGAAGCTACAAGTCCTATATATCCCCACAATCGGAAGGGTCTATTGGATGTAACGGTATATTGCTTTAAAAAGTCTGTAATACTTAGGAGAAGTTACAGATGAAAACGTTGGTGCAAATGGCTGTTTTATTTCACTCATTTTCAATTTTTCTTGTATTCAACTGCTAGTTTCTAGAAGCTTCTACACAAATGACCCCATTATGGATTCAAAATTGTGTCTACTTTTCAGAAATGTATAGCTTTCCAGGATCCATCATTGCTTTCATACCCAATTTTACCGTTAACTGGAAGGAGGTTTAAAGCACAAAAAAGAGCAAAAATATGCTATGTCCCAGTAAAATTCCAAAAACTGTGTAAACAATTTTGGTTTTCTGACAAAACGTTGTCAGTTCCTAAAAGCTAGGAAGATGGTGATTTCAGCACCACAATCCCTTTGTTGATACTATTTGCAGGGAAAAAACAGACACTTTCATCTACAGCCCTTTTTCCAATTTTTCCCCCAAAAACCTAAATTTTGTTGTATTTTGGCTAATTTCTGGGTCCCCCCCATGGGAATCAACAAACCCTGGGTACATTTAAAATCCCCATTGTGTTGGAAGAAAAGGAAGCAAATTTGGGGTGAATACCGTATGTGGTCAAAAAGTTACAGGGGCTAAGCGCGAACTGCCCCAAATAACCAAAAAAAGGCTTTGCACAGAGGGGGAAAGGCCTAGGTGCGAAAGGGTTAAATGACTGCAACTACCATGATGCCTTGTTTTGTTTTGATGAAAAATAACTTGCAATTCCTACCCATTCCCTATTTACGACTCACAAATAAGGAATGGCTTCCCATTCATTCCTATGAATTGCATGCTCAATTTGTGAGTACCCAATAGGTACTCGTAAATAGAACTCGCAATTTCAAGGGTGCAAGGGTCCCAAATGGACACCCTGTTGCACCCCTGAAATATGCATGTGTGCACATGTGGTGCACATACATTTCTTAAGGGCATGTATGTACGCCACATGTCACCTAGAAAAATGCAAACATGAATTTTTCTTTGAATTCGCAAATTACCACCAACTTGAAGTTGGTGGTAATTTACAGTTCCTTAAAGCCAGGTCGCAATATTTTTGTTTCCTGCATTTCATTTAAGGAATCACAAATTGAGATTCCTTAATACATTTGCAAAATAGAGAATCTCACTTTTTGAGATTCCCTATTTTGTGGATGCCTTTTGAGATGATACATCCCAAAAGGCTTTTTCCCCTTCGCAAACGGGTCGATTCTGTGAATTGGCCCATTTGCGAAAGGGAAAACACTTGATACATCTGGCCCAAAATGTGTTCTATCCTTATTATGCTATAAAATTGATGTAGTTTGTTTCACAAAGCAACGTTTGTTGACTTCAAAATTGCAACTGATGTCAATTTATACCCTGAATATAAGTGGAGTTAGTTTAAAATGCACTCTGGAATATTTATATGATGACTAATGCTATATATCATTCCAGGTTGTGTAATAGTCAGTATTTATGGCATGGTAGGCCTTGGATGGTTGATTTCACATTTCTCCTCTCTATTCTGTTCTCTGGAATTTTTGGTATATTCAATGTAAATGTTTTTATCAATTTCTGTTTTTTGTCATTTCAGGTCATCTTATTACCTGATTTTACTTCTGTGTGTCCTTTAAACTGTTTCTGTTATTGATTATACCACTGAAATGTACAATCAATGTGTTATATATAGTTTCCCTTTTAGATTGCACATTTTTTAGCTTCAAAGACATTTGATCTATAATCCAGAATATACATATGCTATTTCCTCATTCCTATTAACTCTATCACAGAGAGTATGTGTGCAAACACATGCCACTGAGGAAACGTCAACTCCACACCAGGAAAAAGCCCTCAGTTCCTGCAAGTCTGGATGATGAGGACCTGGCTGGCCCATCTGGTATGCCTGGGCAGATGGCTCTGGTGAGGCTCACTCGGCCCACACCTACCCAGCTGCTCCCACATCTCAGGCCATGAATACCTCCACTTCCTGTATCCAAACCAATTGTGTGCTGACCAGTCCTGGCTTTGTTCCTGGCCCCTGAGAGCAAAGGCCCTCACTCAATGAGGTCAGAACCATGTCTGGTGGTGGCAGGCTGGCGAAAACTAGTCAGAGTTCACACCAGTGCGGGGTAGGTTTCCAGGGTACCCTATTAGAGGTCTCCTGTGTGCATTTATTAATAAATCCAACTCTGGCATCAGTGAGTATTTATTAGGAAGCATGCAGTTAGGAAGCTCGTAATGGCCAGTATGCAGCCCATGTACTCTCTATGGCTTCCCTTTGCACTTACAATATCCAAGATTGGACTTGATATTGGTGGGTCATATCTGCTTAAGCAGATATGTCCACATCTGGGACATAGTGCACCCTGCCTTAGGGCTGCAAGGCCTGCTGTAGGGGTGACTAACCTATAGCTCATGCAGTGTATGGGGGCATGGATACAGGGTGGTATGCCATGTCGACTCTTTGATTTTCTCTGCACTAATACACACAGCCTGCAATAGCAGTGTGAACCATCTTGTTGAGAGGTCTTTGGGGTGGCATAATTGGTGCTACAGCTCCAGTGGACCCTCTTCAGAACCTATGCCTAGGTACCTTGGGTACCATTTGTTAGGGTCTCACAGGGGTAACTAAAGTTGTGCCAATTATGCTACAGTTTTAGGAACGAGATCTAGCACTGGAAACCTGGTTGGCAAGGGCCCAGTGAACTTGCATTTCGAAGTCACATCAGGCAAATATTGGGGGGCTAACCATGTCAAAAGCAGCACATTCCTACAATCTTCAACTATTATCTTTTCATATTTGTTGAAGATTTGTCTGTCAACATGTTCGCAAACATTCATTTCAAAAGGACCATGGGTATGCTATATGACCTGCACATCCATTTAAATTAGTAATTATTAAACTATATTGTAAAGAACATGTATTGTGGGTGCTCCTGAAATGTTAAAATACCCACCCACCGGGGTATCGATGTGCTGAGATTCAGAAAATCTATAGCAATATAAAATCACAAAACACCAGGGGACACCAAATCACTGTATCTATAATCCAAAAAAACTGTCACAAAGTAAGATTAAAGATTACTGACGCTCAAGAAGAATATTAATCCCATAGGACGTAAATCAAAATGTCCTTTCAGTTGAGGGGAAAGAGGAAGAGTCTTGAATCAGGTTCTTCTTTATGCTTTATTTTCAGTTCACAATAAAATGAAAAGCAGCAGCAGCCGACGTACGTTTCGCCCCCCTGGGCTTTTTCAAGGCTCAATTACGAGAACAATGTTTTGGTCACATAAAGGCAAAAGCTTCTTAATTAGAGAAATCCAAAAATGTCACGGGTAAAATGCCGTCTCAATTCGAATGGAAGTCTCCACACCAGCAGACACTAATGTAATGTGTCACTTTTAAGTTAAAGGCAACCCGGCTCCCAGGACCTTGATAATTCTTCTCTCTGTATTTCCACGTGTGTTCTCTGCTAGCGACGATTGGCAATTCCGCGTACAACAAACATGACAGTCCATCCATCCATGATAGAAATACTGAGTGCCATTTTCGCAGTGCCAATTCCAGACCTTGCCAACATGGAAGAAGGGGATAGAACAAACAATACAAGATTCAATAGGCAAATCATTTTACATGTATGTCATCAGCTGGAGTTAAATCATCTGGCTCACATAATGAATCCCACTAATAGTCAAAATCATGGCAGGACTATATTTGGTAGACTCAGTATCATTCCGATACAGTGTCCCAGTATCTGTTATAATGTCTCAACCAAATTTAAAGTGGTGAGCTTAAATATGTTTGTCCTACAATGATGAGTCACATGAACAGCTTCATACACATTATCCTAAATGGGGATTTAGGCAATGTGAAGGGACTTTAGTACACTTTGTCTACACTACCATATGTGATTTGAACAATTGACAACACACATATTGGCTTAGTGCCAACACACACTAGAGAATGAATCCAATGCAATCTTCTAAATGTCCATACAATCACTGTGCAGGTTGTCTTGGTACAAGATATGTAGACCCAAAGTCTGTGCCTATCTTTCCCAGGATCAACCAATGGTCCCTTTGTACCTCGAAACAGCACCATATAACTGCAAATGTCACAGCTTTGAAATGTCAAATAAAGATGGCATGCTGAAGATACCTAAAACAGATTAAAACAAAAAGATAAGCAACGAAACAGAACAAAATGAATCCCTGAAAAATAGAAAGGATGACTCAGCAGAGAGTGCCTCTAAAGATTAGTTTGTGAAGAAATTGTGATGATTTTCCAACCATCAGAGGGGGAAACTGTTGACACAAATTTAATTTGTTTACAAAATGCATTTATTAATAAGGTGCAAAACTTATGTTTAAGTAAACCATGAACTAAATGCAAAATTTGTAGTAGGTAATCATACTTCAATGTTATACGCCTTGCTTATTCACAGGAGTTTATTGAAATTCTATTGGATGATGAAGAAGAAGAAAGAAAATAATGTTGCAACATAGAAGTTGTGTGTATATATAAGCCCAAATCCGATTTCTGTTGGTAAGAGCGTTTTTTTATCCAGCTCCTCCTGTCCAGGATTCTTGCCATGATCCGACTCTTCGCTGGATTTGCTGGATTCACTATATTCGCTGGATATTGAAATTCCTGTCTCATAAATCTCCGATTCGGAACCATCGGAAACTGCTGCCGAGGTATATTCCTTTGTGGGTTGATTTATATTCACCTGTTCTGCTGTGGTGCTGCCTTCCACTTTCATTTTCCGCATATTTCTCTGTTCTAGATGTTCTAGACGGTCTGCCGGAACTAAGACCTCTTCTGCAGCAGTCTTGGTCCTACTTTGTAGTCCTTGTTGGTCCATTGTGATTGACACAGTTTCATTATGAAGGCCATTATAGGGGCCGGTTTGCTGTCTTTCTTTGTTTGCGGGGCTAAATATATTTGAAATTCTGGGTTGGGACCCTGTTGAGTGCCCAGTTATGTTAGCCACAGCTTTTAATTTTTTGATCGTCTGTAGTCTTTTAGCCTTTTACTCCAATAGATCAAGATTCTCCATACTTGTCAATTCTTTTTCCTTTTCCTTTTCGATCTCTTTTGTTCTCTGATTTTCCTTAGCTTTCTTTTTTTGTTTCTCAGCTTCCTTATACCGTTTCTGTTCAGTCGGACCAGTCTCGGTGTTTCTCTCTTTTCCATCAGACTTAGTATCGGTTACTACCTATTCTGTAGGAAAGTTATGTCAGAACTGGCTGCAACATTCCACCTTGGCATCTGTTAAACTTCATTTATCAAAATTACATGACAAAATAGATTTGAATGATTTTGTTAAGGGTCCTGTGGGTGGCAGGTCCAAAAGATGGGTATATGCTATTTATAACGAAGTTTGGAAATTATCGCAAATTGAAGCGGCCTCCAGATTGAGAGCTATTGATCAAGCAAATGTTGAAAAAGTACTAGCTGTTATCGATAATAGCATTAACACCCTTTTTTCCAGAATTTACACATTAGATAATATTGTTTCATCTGTTGTGGATATTGTACAGGATGATATGTCTGTTTTAAATCATGGCCAAAATCAATTGCGTTCTATAATGCAGTTTGCATGGAATTTGCAAACGTTGAAGGCTGGGAAACTTCCCTGGGACTACATGAATACATCTTCTTTATTCCTGCCGTTTAATCTGACTGCAAAACAACAGTTCATGTCCATGAAAGATGCAACATACTCATTACTGCATATTGAAAAGTTGGAACCTTTGCCTTTCTCTGTGGCCGAATTGAACTCCGCTGTGTGGCTTATCCACGGGTTTATCACCTTGCCATTTCCTTTGTTTAAGTTCAGTTCCTGTATGAAACATTATGCCCTAGGCAGATATGAACCATTGGGTACTGCTTTTCTGCATGAAATTTGGTCACTCCCATTTACATACAGATGCATGAGAGAAGGTAAAGATGTTTATTTGAAAGGTGAGGAATGTACTTCCACACCTGATCACTCAGTAGTCTGTAGGCAGATCCAGTTGCATGGTGCATGCAACGTTCAGGCACCGAATTTTGCTTGCGTTCTGAAAGGGATTCCGGTGCCAGCTATTACGCCCACTTTTACATTGTTAGCTAACGGTAGTTATTTGCTTTTAAATAATGAGGCTTGCTGCGGGATGCTAGTGGGAATTCCCTACATTGTGACTGTCTCACAACGAGTAGTCTGCTGTAAAAATGTCCTTTTCCCGCCCCCGCATGGGAGGCTGGATGTGTCCATCTGGCCTTCCATCCCAACCTTGAAAGCAGAGTTCAACAAGATGAGCAGAATAAGGGCTCTATTGTCTCAAAAAAAAGTCGCTCTGACTTCCTCCCGTGAAACATTTGTCCTTCACGTAGCAAACACCCGCGCCGCGGTGCATGCGCTTTTAAATACTGATCTCCCCTTTCATTTCGATGCTCTGATTCACACTATATTCAATGCCTCGTCAACAACAGGCTTGGTGCATTTTTTCAAAGTTGTGGGCTCCGGCCTCGTGACCTCTTTCCAAACAATCTTTGGTGTGATGCCGGCATTTTTTCATTCTTTTTTTTCCAGTGTCTTCCGCGAGCTCCCGTTGATTCTCGCCCTCACGGCTGGTGTGCTCCTGTTGGTCTGCTTGCTGCACAATGGCTGCACAATATGTGTCACACGACAGCCTGCCCCAGCTGCTCCATCTTCGTAACTGAATGCTTGAATATTATGGAACGTTGCCACTGGCCACTTTAAGCATAGCCCATGGATTGTCTTTCCGGTTTTCTTACTTTACTTGCGTGCAACCTGTTTTTCATTGCCTAGATTGTCCCTTCGAATGGGCTCTGGATTTGTGCCTGTCGAACTCGGTGTCTCCTGCCCCGGATTATGATCGACTGATGAGTCCCTTAGTGGCTCATGTGTTGGACTGTTCTGGTATCAGGGTTATGGCCTGTGGAGCGGCACATGGAGTCCTAGGGAATTGGGACATCTATACGGCAGCATATGACTTCTTGGAGAGAAGTTACCTTGAAGAACATGCAAGTTGCCCTCTGATTGTGCTAGAGGCTCAAGTTATCGAGGAACATGTATGTTCATTTACTTTGTTAGACTGGATGGCGGACACTTTTACCGAACATTATAATGACTTCCTCTTGGAGGCTGTCGCTACTTATTGTGCTTACACGTTGATGGATTAACTTGGAAGTGGTCCCACTTCCGATATTTAAACTACACATTATTTGAGTTTTTTTGTTTAACTCGCCATTTAGGCTGTGCTGAGCCTTTTGCGAGATATTACTTAACACGTTTTTTTCTTTTTCTCCCCTTTTTTTATTAAATTTTTTACACTGGTTTTTCGAACTTTCTTTGCCATTTATATGGATTTACAATACATGCACTTGGTTCTGTCACTGTCGAACTTGAACTCTGTGTTCCTAATATTGTATCCCTATTTGTTCTTGGTCCGATCAAGGGAGGGTGTAGTGGAGACGGAGTTCCAGGTACACGCATTGCTATGTTAGCATAAGCATCTTAGAAGTTAAAATGGCATCTTGCCACTTTTGCTGCTTTTGCACACGACACTGCAGATAGATGTTATTATATGAAAACTGCTAGCTTGCCTTTGCTTCACATGAGAACGGTCTGTTGTTCACATCCCTAGACGTGCACCGCGACCTTGGTCTGAACATTGTGAGCAGAAACAGTCAGGGCCAACAAACAATGTATGCTTTTGAATTCAGGTTGATTGGCCCACGCTCTAGCCATAACACGCACACAGCTGCAAATATCTGAAACTCGAGTGCCTTTAATATTGCAATTTGCATGCATGAGATACTCACTTTGGAGAAGACTTTTTCCAGAAACAGAGCAAAGCTGATCCTGTGATGTGATTCACCTAAGCTGATATTTACAGTATGGGGTTCCCCATTCAAACCTAGAGACCTTCTATTAGTCTAATAATACTAGATTACTAGCGAAGGGAGGGTGGTTGTATTCCACTATCATTTGTAACATGATTTCTCCCTTCATTTTCTATGGTATTGTAACAATGCTGATGGTTTTATTCTTAATAATTTGTCTGCTTATGTTAGCCAAAGTACTGCATCTTAGGACACATAGTTTATAAAATAAACATTTTATACTTTACTGTGTCTCTGATTACTCTTGTTGTGGACTTATATGAGAATAATAACGAACAGGTATTTCTAATTCCCACCATTCCTGAGAGTACTCTAAGTCGCGTGTTCTGGGTTGTCTAATCATTGGTCGCTTCGAGATGATACGGAGAGCGAATGAGACACTGATGCTAGTCGGATAGGGGTTCTGGGTACTGAGGTGAGTTTTTGGTACACCGCAATTCACTGAGGTCCTGGTTTCCTGCGCATAGTTCTGTGCATGAGCAGAATCCCTGCAACAGTTCCCACTTCCGTCTTTGCCTCGTCTTTGTCAGTTACATCTGACAGCTTGCCTCTTTAACGTTTAAGGTTGAAGCTTTGGGTTGTTCTTCTTTGGTAGCCTGTGATATCCAGTGATCCCGTAGGCCTTCTACTCTTAAGAGCTATAGTAAGCATTGGGATTCTTTTGTCAATTGGTGCTCTTCTAATGCCGTGGATCCTGTGGTGGGTGATCCGGCCTCTATTCTTGAGTTTCTTCAGATGGGAGTTTCCCCTTCTACTTTGACTGCTCAGTGGGCTACGGTTTGGGCATGTCGAGGTTGGGGGGCCTCCTTCGAATGTATCGCTCCTTTGATGAGTCTGCTTCTGCTGAGTTTTCGGCTTTGTCCTCCGGTCACTTCTATAATGGTACCCTCTTGGGATTTGCCAACTGTTGTGAAGGGTCTTCAGTTGCCCCCTTTTGAGCCTTTGTTGGAGGCTGATTTGTTGTGGACGTCTGCTAAAGTGGCTGTTCTGTTGGCCATCACCTCTGCTAGGCGGTTGTGTGAGTTGGATGCTTTCCTTTCCTTATTTGCAGTTCTTGCAAGACAGGCTGGTTTTGTGGCTTGACCCAGCTTTGCTCTTTCTTAAGTTTCCTCCAAGTTCCATTTACAGCAGGAGGTGGTTCTTCCTGATTTTCCTGGGAGAGGGGATGCACTTGTTCCTTCTACCTTGGATGTTTGCAGAGCCCTTCAGGTTTACCTCCAGCGTACCATGAGTTTTCGTCTTTCTTCTACCCTGTTTGTCTCCTGTGGGGAAGAAGATTTCTACTTCCACTATCATTCAGTGGGTGCGTTTGGCGGTTTGCCAGTCCTAACAGTCTGTGGGTTTGCCTCCTCCGGTTCTGGTTTAGGGGCGTTCAACACATTCTGTTTCCGCTTCCTGAGCTGAGGCAGCCAGAGTTTCTATCCAGAAAATTTGTAGGGTGGCTAGCTGGCAGTCCCATTACACTTTTGCATGGATCCCTGGTGTTCTGTGTTTTTCTACTTGTGAGGTCCTCACTTGTGTAAGGACTGTGACGAGGCGAACTTATGAGGGGGCAATGCTTTGTTACTTACTGGTAATCTTCATTACCCCGAATAAGGTCCTCCTCATCCCAGTTCTGTTCCCTCCCTCCCACAGTGTTTGTGTCTGGACTTGAAGATAACAGGCATGGCGGTGGGTGGGAGGGGTTTATATCATAAAAATAAAAGAAATGCTAGCGTTTTGGACTAGCCTGTTGTGAGGCAGGATTGCCTCACTTGTGTAAGGACTGGGACAAGGAGGACCTTAATCATGGTAATGAAGATTACCAGTAAGTAACGAAACATTTCCTTCAGCTAGGAAGCACTGAAGACATACAGAGACTACAGAGGAATAGTTATTTGAGCAATGTGAGGAGGCTGACGGGACACATGCTGCAAGAGGTCTGTGAATGGAGGTTGGGCCTGGTAGAATAAGCTGCCCTGTCAATCAATAAGAGCATGGGAAGTGAGTGTCACTTCCCTGCAATACATGCATTTGAGTGGAGGGCCGAGCAGCAGTACAGATACGGTGCTAAACGTTTAGAGATGCACATAAGAGGAGCTTGAACGCCTAGAGTGGAGCATAGCCCTGAATCAGGAAAGAAGCGGCCCAAAGGTTTTTTTTGCAGTTTAGTATTTTTTCTTTTTTACTTAATGGCCAGCCCACCTCTGTCAAGTCAAGCCCCCTCTTTCTCACAGAAAGCGTGAAGGTGCCACGTGACCAGCAAAGACCTTTATAACATCCTAGTCCTAGACACACCGAAGAAAGTCTAGCATATCTCCCTCTGTCTCTGTCTGCTGCTGATTAAATATGAGCGAGGCTGATTCTGCTGATGCTCTCCCACGCAAACTTTCCACGGAGAATGAAATTGTGAGAATGAATATCTCGCTTCATGTTTTATGTGAGGAATTTTGTTTAAGTCGCGCTGTGAAATGAGTTGCCCCCTGGTGATTTGCTACTTGATGAGATCAACTTGACCTCAAAAACATAGCATGGGGCACCACTAGTTTTCTGAGTCACCACGAGGTCCTTTCCATTTCTGAAATCCAGGCACGGAAAAACGCTGTCTTCTTTTCCATGTGCTCCAGTGGGTTACAATTCATTCATAATCCAATGTATATTTTTGCTCTCTCGCACATAGCACGCTGTTGCTTGTATCACTTTGTTCCAACCTTGAAAAAAACACTCCAAAGCAGCAATAGTGCCTGGGTGTCCCTGAGTGAGGTCGAGTCAAATACAGAATCAAAAGAAGAAACCACAATTTGCACTCGATATTAACTAAGATAGGAGATGGTTAGGAATCAAGCGAATGAGTGTTGCAGAGCTTGAAAGTGTATGAGTGGAGTGAGTATTACACAGAACAAATGAGTAATTATAAGAGGGAGTGAGCTCCCATTCAGAGTCGCACTGACTGACTGGGTAACCTGGCTGTGACAAGTGGTCTCCTTTTGGAGGTCAGAGTGCGGACCGTTTATTTTCGCTGTTTGTGGGCCTTTTTTATGGTCTGGTGGGCCAGTTGTTACTGTTACTTTCCCTTAAGGTACGACAAACACCTGCAGCTAGCGCACATGCATGCAGTTTCCCCTATCCGGTAAAACACCTACAGAGCAATTGACGCCATTTAGGGGTCTCCAGGGGTCGCCGTGATGACCACTACTAGCACTACCTTTGCACCCCTGGCCTCAATGGTGGCAAAAGCATTACCAAGCACAGAAGGTAAATGGTGTTCTGAAGACAACTGTTTACTATCTGGAGCTCTCACTGTGAGTTTACACTTTCAGTTAATAATAAATACATTTAGAAGTGGAATGTGTACTCTTTATTATGCAAAATGAAAAAACATACATATTTTTAAAAAAATTTTGCCACAGTCTATTAATGTGAATATGTGAAAAAATATGTGTTTGAACAGAACCATTGTCTCTGTGCTTTGCAAATTTGATAGTTCTATACAAGCGATGATGTCCCAACTTACTAACTATAAAAATGAGCAAATCAAGCCAACAACATAGTTCATATGCAATGTATAGTCCCTATGACTTATTAGTACTAGTGGGCCTGACCACTACTGGCTCTTTTAATCTCTTTTTTGTGCATCTCCCTGTGATTTGACTGTATATTTTCTCTTTGAGGTACACACTAGGCGTCAGTGAAGTCAATTATTCTGATTTCATTTCTTGGCATTCAGGGTCGAGGTTCATATGATGTCACTTCCTGTGATGTCATCGAGGTGTGTGAGGTCACTTCCACTACCCCTATCATTTTAGTGAATCGAGCGTGTTTTTATAAATTCAAAACTACATGATTTGCGAATGTGGGCCACTTTCTAGCTATTTGGTTTGCTAATGAGTACCACTTTTACCCTGCTGCCTAGACCTATTTTTTCTCCCACTCAATTCAATTAAAATAAGCTTTATTCAATAACACAAAGTGAATCATAAAAGCATACACAATAAAACAAATATACAGTGTACAGAGTAAAATGCCAGAAAACTGTTAAAAAACAAATTAAATACAGATGCAAGTACAACTTAGAAAGGATCGACAGTGCTCTACTCACGCTAGAGTAGCTTCCTCTGAGTAATAGCTGCCCAAAAAAATCTTGATAAAACAGCAAATGTATGTAAATGTGGGAGTAGTTGTAAGTATAAAAGACTGATCGACATTGCATAAAACTTAAGGACTTTAACAACGCCTTAATTAATAAATGCCTCAAATCTGAATAAAATTTACAAAAAACACTATGTGCATAGAGGACTGTTTAAATAATTTGTCACAGGGGCAATGCACTAGGTTACGTGACCAATTGTTAGAGTTAGGAGAACTGGTTAGACGATGGAAAATAGCCAAACTACAGCGTAGCATTACAAATATGTGCTGGGCGTTACGTACATTTTCTAGGTACAGTTGTAAATTATAGGTGGTCAAAATCATCTGGTTTTTAAGTACAGATGGTTTAAAAATTTCAGTAGGCAACCTCAGTTCCTTGAGCAATGCTAAACACTCCAACTTTAACACTTCCCTAGTTATACTGATCAGGGTTTGCATATGATCAAAATATCCAGGATGACCTTTGACTTCAGAAATTGGTTGACATATTACAGCCAGGGAACTTTGGAAACGCACTCTGATCCGAGGCAGTCCCTTGCAGTGGCTCGATTGATCTCCATATGGTCAGATGGCAAAATTATGTGCCAGAAAAAAACTGGCTGAACTTTTATCAGATCTACTAAGTATGGAGCTCCCAATTCCAAATGACAGACAAAGGTAGAACAACTTTTAGGAGAGGCAAGAAGATTTCTAAAATAGGCATTTTCTATCAGCTGCAAAGAATTAACATTTGCATATCCCCAAATCTCAGAACTTTACATTGCAATAGGTCAACATTTAAAGTTATATATGGCCATCATCTCTTTTGGGTGTTTAATGCTCAATTTCCTGGAGAAATTGAGCAAAGCTGTGATAGATTTAATTAATTGTCTTCTGGAGTTCACTGTGTCCCTCCAGTTCCCCTTCCAGTCAAATAAAATCCATAGATTAGAAAAAGTTGGTGAGTGATTTATAGTGGTATTCTCAATTTGGATGTTACAACATTTTCCTGCTCTTTTACCCACTTACACGACAAAGGTTTTACTTACATTCGTTTGCAGCCCCAGGTTCTGCATATAATAGCCAAATTCAGTGAGTAGACACTGCGGGGCACACGGAGTACGGGCCATAAGCACTGCATCATCTGCATAGAGGAGGGACGAAATAGTTTAATGCCCAACTTGGGGAAGATCTTGACATTTACTTACTAGGATACAACCCAAGCTATTGATGTACAGATTAATTAGGAAAGGGCCAAGTACACACCCGTGTCGGACTCCTCTCTTTATGCGGAATTGCTGAGTGCACTCACCTTAACGAAATAACGTACCCTTGCTATGCTAGTCGAATATCAATATCTAAGAAAATTGACTATGGTAGTGTCCACACCCATAGTAAGCATAATGGCCCAAAGTTTTACATGCACAATGCAATCAAAAACTGAGGACAAATTAACAAATACTATAAACAAATTGCCATGTTTAATGTGTACATATTTTCCAATCAGTAAGTTCAAGTTAATAGCCTGCTTCATTGTCCCAATTCCTGGTCAAAATCCATATTGTAAGTTGGAGATTACATTATTAGAGTCGGCCCCATCCTGTAGTCTGCATAGAAGTATGTTACCAACCACTTTATCTAGAAATTTGAGAAAAAAGTGATATTTTTAGTTAAATTTGAGGTTTGCAGGGGATTCTGGGTAGGTAAACATTAGTGGGATCATGCAAGCCATACCTCGCTGGACTACCCCCGGTGTCTAGTTTTCTGAAATGTGTGGGTTTGAATGGTTTCTCAAGATGGCCTCCGAGCCCGGGGCCAAAAACCCAGGTGACCCTCATGTGAAACCAGGTTGTTTTGTGATAGGTAATTTTGATGTCTCCTCAATACGTTTTTGGCCCTTGCCTGTTGCAGGTACTTGGCCCACCCACGCAAGTTAGGTACCATTCTTATCAGGAGAACTGGGGGAACACTGGGTGGTAGGAAATTTGTGTCAGCCCGGTGATCTCACAACTTTGGGGGGCCCACACAAGCCATACCTCACTGTACTGCCCCTGGTGTCTTGTTTGTAGAAGTGTGTGGGTTTGGTAGGTTTCCCAAGATGGCTGCAGAGCCCGGGGCCAAAAACCCAGGTGACCCCCCTTGCAAAACCAGGTTGTTTTGTGATAGGTAATTTTGATGTCTCGTCAATACTTTTTGGGCCCTTGCCTGTCGTGGGCACTTGAACTATCCCACACGACTGAGGTACCATTGTTATCAGGAAACCTGGGGGAATGCTGTCTCACCCCATCCAGAATTCCCTTGAGTGTCTAGTTTTTTCAAATTTATGGGTTTGCTATGTTTCCCTAGGTGCCGGCAGAGCTAGAATTCAAAATCTACAGCAAGGCACTTTGCGATAAAAGGGTCAGTTTTTACTGTGAACATGTGGTGTGTCCACTTTGCATTTTGGGCCATTTCCTGTTGCGGGCACTAGGCCTACCCACACAAGTGAGGTACCATTTTTCTCGGAAGACTTTGGGGACAGCAGGGAGGGTGGGGTTATGTGGATCCATGCAGATTCCAGCATTTTCCACCACAGAAATGTGAGGAAAAAGTGTTTTTTTGACAAAGTTTGAGGTTTGCAAGGGATTCCAGGTAACAGAACCTGGTGAGAGCCAGACAAGTCAACCCATTCTGGATTCCCCTCGGTGTGTTGTTTGCAAAAATATATATGCTTGCTACGTTTCCCTAGGTGCCGGCAGAGCTAGGGTTCAAGATCTGCAGCTAGACACTTTGCAAAAAAAGGGTCAGTTTTCACTGTGAAAATGTGGTGTGTCCACGTTGCATTTTGGGCCGTTTGCTATCGCTGGCATTAGGCCTACCCACACAAGTGAGGCACTATTTTTCTCAGGAGACGTATGGGAACACAGAATTGTAGAGCAACTGTTCTTACCTATTGACTTGCAATGTATTTCTGCCTTCCAATGTGTAAAAAAGAAGTCACTTTGAAAAATGTTCTATAATTCACATGCTGGTATTGGTACCCACAATTTTGCAGATGTGCAAATAGCTACTGTTTCTAAACTCTATATTTTGTTCCCATTTTAAAAATACATAGGTGTCTTTCATACCAAATTTTCCCTGTTTATATTTTCCCAAATTAATTCCTATATACCCGGTACTCAATAAAAAGCATTGCAAGACACTGCTGAGTTGTTACCTCTGGGTTTCTCGGGTTCTTGGTGAAGCTACAAGTCCTATATATCCCCACAATCGGAAGGGTCTATTGGATGTAACGGTATATTGCTTTAAAAAGTCTGTAATACTTAGGAGAAGTTACAGATGAAAACGTTGGTGCAAATGGCTGTTTTATTTCACTCATTTTCAATTTTTCTTGTATTCAACTGCTAGTTTCTAGAAGCTTCTACACAAATGACCCCATTATGGATTCAAAATTGTGTCTACTTTTCAGAAATGTATAGCTTTCCAGGATCCATCATTGCTTTCATACCCAATTTTACCGTTAACTGGAAGGAGGTTTAAAGCACAAAAAAGAGCAAAAATATGCTATGTCCCAGTAAAATTCCAAAAACTGTGTAAACAATTTTGGTTTTCTGACAAAACGTTGTCAGTTCCTAAAAGCTAGGAAGATGGTGATTTCAGCACCACAATCCCTTTGTTGATACTATTTGCAGGGAAAAAACAGACACTTTCATCTACAGCCCTTTTTCCAATTTTTCCCCCAAAAACCTAAATTTTGTTGTATTTTGGCTAATTTCTGGGTCCCCCCCATGGGAATCAACAAACCCTGGGTACATTTAAAATCCCCATTGTGTTGGAAGAAAAGGAAGCAAATTTGGGGTGAATACCGTATGTGGTCAAAAAGTTACAGGGGCTAAGCGCGAACTGCCCCAAATAACCAAAAAAAGGCTTTGCACAGAGGGGGAAAGGCCTAGGTGCGAAAGGGTTAAATGACTGCAACTACCATGATGCCTTGTTTTGTTTTGATGAAAAATAACTTGCAATTCCTACCCATTCCCTATTTACGACTCACAAATAAGGAATGGCTTCCCATTCATTCCTATGAATTGCATGCTCAATTTGTGAGTACCCAATAGGTACTCGTAAATAGAACTCGCAATTTCAAGGGTGCAAGGGTCCCAAATGGACACCCTGTTGCACCCCTGAAATATGCATGTGTGCACATGTGGTGCACATACATTTCTTAAGGGCATGTATGTACGCCACATGTCACCTAGAAAAATGCAAACATGAATTTTTCTTTGAATTCGCAAATTACCACCAACTTGAAGTTGGTGGTAATTTACAGTTCCTTAAAGCCAGGTCGCAATATTTTTGTTTCCTGCATTTCATTTAAGGAATCACAAATTGAGATTCCTTAATACATTTGCAAAATAGAGAATCTCACTTTTTGAGATTCCCTATTTTGTGGATGCCTTTTGAGATGATACATCCCAAAAGGCTTTTTCCCCTTCGCAAACGGGTCGATTCTGTGAATTGGCCCATTTGCGAAAGGGAAAACACTTGATACATCTGGCCCAAAATGTGTTCTATCCTTATTATGCTATAAAATTGATGTAGTTTGTTTCACAAAGCAACGTTTGTTGACTTCAAAATTGCAACTGATGTCAATTTATACCCTGAATATAAGTGGAGTTAGTTTAAAATGCACTCTGGAATATTTATATGATGACTAATGCTATATATCATTCCAGGTTGTGTAATAGTCAGTATTTATGGCATGGTAGGCCTTGGATGGTTGATTTCACATTTCTCCTCTCTATTCTGTTCTCTGGAATTTTTGGTATATTCAATGTAAATGTTTTTATCAATTTCTGTTTTTTGTCATTTCAGGTCATCTTATTACCTGATTTTACTTCTGTGTGTCCTTTAAACTGTTTCTGTTATTGATTATACCACTGAAATGTACAATCAATGTGTTATATATAGTTTCCCTTTTAGATTGCACATTTTTTAGCTTCAAAGACATTTGATCTATAATCCAGAATATACATATGCTATTTCCTCATTCCTATTAACTCTATCACAGAGAGTATGTGTGCAAACACATGCCACTGAGGAAACGTCAACTCCACACCAGGAAAAAGCCCTCAGTTCCTGCAAGTCTGGATGATGAGGACCTGGCTGGCCCATCTGGTATGCCTGGGCAGATGGCTCTGGTGAGGCTCACTCGGCCCACACCTACCCAGCTGCTCCCACATCTCAGGCCATGAATACCTCCACTTCCTGTATCCAAACCAATTGTGTGCTGACCAGTCCTGGCTTTGTTCCTGGCCCCTGAGAGCAAAGGCCCTCACTCAATGAGGTCAGAACCATGTCTGGTGGTGGCAGGCTGGCGAAAACTAGTCAGAGTTCACACCAGTGCGGGGTAGGTTTCCAGGGTACCCTATTAGAGGTCTCCTGTGTGCATTTATTAATAAATCCAACTCTGGCATCAGTGAGTATTTATTAGGAAGCATGCAGTTAGGAAGCTCGTAATGGCCAGTATGCAGCCCATGTACTCTCTATGGCTTCCCTTTGCACTTACAATATCCAAGATTGGACTTGATATTGGTGGGTCATATCTGCTTAAGCAGATATGTCCACATCTGGGACATAGTGCACCCTGCCTTAGGGCTGCAAGGCCTGCTGTAGGGGTGACTAACCTATAGCTCATGCAGTGTATGGGGGCATGGATACAGGGTGGTATGCCATGTCGACTCTTTGATTTTCTCTGCACTAATACACACAGCCTGCAATAGCAGTGTGAACCATCTTGTTGAGAGGTCTTTGGGGTGGCATAATTGGTGCTACAGCTCCAGTGGACCCTCTTCAGAACCTATGCCTAGGTACCTTGGGTACCATTTGTTAGGGTCTCACAGGGGTAACTAAAGTTGTGCCAATTATGCTACAGTTTTAGGAACGAGATCTAGCACTGGAAACCTGGTTGGCAAGGGCCCAGTGAACTTGCATTTCGAAGTCACATCAGGCAAATATTGGGGGGCTAACCATGTCAAAAGCAGCACATTCCTACAATCTTCAACTATTATCTTTTCATATTTGTTGAAGATTTGTCTGTCAACATGTTCGCAAACATTCATTTCAAAAGGACCATGGGTATGCTATATGACCTGCACATCCATTTAAATTAGTAATTATTAAACTATATTGTAAAGAACATGTATTGTGGGTGCTCCTGAAATGTTAAAATACCCACCCACCGGGGTATCGATGTGCTGAGATTCAGAAAATCTATAGCAATATAAAATCACAAAACACCAGGGGACACCAAATCACTGTATCTATAATCCAAAAAAACTGTCACAAAGTAAGATTAAAGATTACTGACGCTCAAGAAGAATATTAATCCCATAGGACGTAAATCAAAATGTCCTTTCAGTTGAGGGGAAAGAGGAAGAGTCTTGAATCAGGTTCTTCTTTATGCTTTATTTTCAGTTCACAATAAAATGAAAAGCAGCAGCAGCCGACGTACGTTTCGCCCCCCTGGGCTTTTTCAAGGCTCAATTACGAGAACAATGTTTTGGTCACATAAAGGCAAAAGCTTCTTAATTAGAGAAATCCAAAAATGTCACGGGTAAAATGCCGTCTCAATTCGAATGGAAGTCTCCACACCAGCAGACACTAATGTAATGTGTCACTTTTAAGTTAAAGGCAACCCGGCTCCCAGGACCTTGATAATTCTTCTCTCTGTATTTCCACGTGTGTTCTCTGCTAGCGACGATTGGCAATTCCGCGTACAACAAACATGACAGTCCATCCATCCATGATAGAAATACTGAGTGCCATTTTCGCAGTGCCAATTCCAGACCTTGCCAACATGGAAGAAGGGGATAGAACAAACAATACAAGATTCAATAGGCAAATCATTTTACATGTATGTCATCAGCTGGAGCTAAATCATCTGGCTCACATAATGAATCCCACTAATAGTCAAAATCATGGCAGGACTATATTTGGTAGACTCAGTATCATTCCGATACAGTGTCCCAGTATCTGTTATAATGTCTCAACCAAATTTAAAGTGGTGAGCTTAAATATGTTTGTCCTACAATGATGAGTCACATGAACAGCTTCATACACATTATCCTAAATGGGGATTTAGGCAATGTGAAGGGACTTTAGTACACTTTGTCTACACTACCATATGTGATTTGAACAATTGACAACACACATATTGGCTTAGTGCCAACACACACTAGAGAATGAATCCAATGCAATCTTCTAAATGTCCATACAATCACTGTGCAGGTTGTCTTGGTACAAGATATGTAGACCCAAAGTCTGTGCCTATCTTTCCCAGGATCAACCAATGGTCCCTTTGTACCTCGAAACAGCACCATATAACTGCAAATGTCACAGCTTTGAAATGTCAAATAAAGATGGCATGCTGAAGATACCTAAAACAGATTAAAACAAAAAGATAAGCAACGAAACAGAACAAAATGAATCCCTGAAAAATAGAAAGGATGACTCAGCAGAGAGTGCCTCTAAAGATTAGTTTGTGAAGAAATTGTGATGATTTTCCAACCATCAGAGGGGGAAACTGTTGACACAAATTTAATTTGTTTACAAAATGCATTTATTAATAAGGTGCAAAACTTATGTTTAAGTAAACCATGAACTAAATGCAAAATTTGTAGTAGGTAATCATACTTCAATGTTATACGCCTTGCTTATTCACAGGAGTTTATTGAAATTCTATTGGATGATGAAGAAGAAGAAAGAAAATAATGTTGCAACATAGAAGTTGTGTGTATATATAAGCCCAAATCCAAATTCAACCCTATGCTTCCATTTGATAACATTGACAGGTTTAATGAAGCCATGGTCGAGGAAATCAAGACCATCAAATGCACAGAACTTAAGAACAATTAAAGGCCTACACCTAGGGAAAGGGAATTAACTGAGGTTCTTTCTAAATGGTCATCAGAAAAGGATTGTATAATACGCAATGCAGATAAGGGTGCAACGTGGTCATCTGGCCACTAAAGATGTATATAGAAGAAGCCAACCACCAATTAAAGGATACCTCATGCAATATAACCATTACAATGGGAGAGTATGGAAAACTCAGGAAGAGTTTCTATGATGAGCTAACAACATGTTTTATTATGCTGGTGGTATACAGTTTCCTCAAAGTTAAGTTCCCTAGAGTACCTATTTTATATCTCCTGCCTAAGGTACACAAAAACAGTGTAAGCCCTCCAGGCAGGTCTATCATTTCGGCAAAGGGAAGTCTGTTGGAAAATGTTTTCGAATATGTTGATTTCTATCTGCAACCGATGGTAAAGGACTAACCATCCTATATACTGGACACAACAGACTTTCTAAAGCAGATCTTTGATTTTCATTGGGAAGCAGAGTGTACCTTGATGTTAATTCCCTTTACACAAGCATTCGCCACGAAGATGGACTGAGGGCAGGATAACTCTTTTTGAACCGCAGACCTAGACAATTTGCTGACCATAACAAGATGATGGGTGCTATGATTAAGTGGTGTCTAACATGTAACATCTTCCTTTTTGACAAGATACTGTACAGACAGCAATAAGGAACAACAATGGGAACCTCTTTCACCCTCTGCTATGTGAATCTGCACTAGGCTGGTGGGAGGAGCAGGTGCTCCATGGGCCAAAAATGGAAAGATGGTCGTGGGTTCTCATGTCTTATTTTAATGAGGCCCTTGGGTGGGCTAGGTTGCGGGGTTATTTCTTAAAAAATAATAGCAGGGGCTCGCAGGGGTTGCAGGGATCTGCTGGGGTCTGCGCAGCCCCGGGACTTCACTTATGTTGGTAGGGGGGTTGCGCGACCCCCCTTCTGGAGTGTGCTTGTTACTTTGGCGTCGTTTGACGAATCTTTATGAGACTGTCCAAAAAGTTACTCTTTTTTTGATTAGCTCCTATATTGAAAGTTTGGGGGTGAATGGTGTAGGAAGGGCTGAGAAAAAAGAGGGTCCTAAAATGTGTTTTCTCCATGGAATTTCCATACAAAACTTTACAGAAGACTACAGGTGAAACTGCTGAACAGAATTACTCCAAATTTGGCAGGGAGAAAGGTGATGGTCCAGAAAGCACGCTTTTGTTTAAATGGTGTAAATCCATTCAGTAGTTTTTGAAAAATATCAAATTTTACAGATATCGAAATTTGAGAATTCTGACATGTGATTGGCAGAGGGGTTACAAGCACCAGCTTGCGGCTTATTGGCTGTGAATGGTTGAAACCAGGAAGTGTTGGCAGCCATTTTGTGATTTACTCAGTCAGCTTGCATCTCTCCGTGTAGAAGCCATCGGGTCAGCAGTTTTACCTGTGCGAGGAAATACTGCCATCTGTGTCTGTGTGATATATGGCTGTCACGCTGCCTCTCCTCATATAACCAGGTCGCGGGTATGCCTTTAGAAGCCCGTCCGTCGGCTCAGAGCTCTGTGAGTCAGTCTGTCGGCACGACCCTCTACACTACCCAAAGACTACCCAAACACCACTGCACTGTCGTAAACTCTAAAACACTACCCCAGCACGATCCCCTACACTACCCAAACACCAGTGCACTACCCTAAACCCTGAATCTACCCCCAGCACGACCCCCTACCCAAACACCACTTGCATACCCTAAACCCTAAAATTCTACCCCAGCACAACCCCCTACACTACCCAAACACCACTGTACTACCCTAAAGCATAAAACAGTAGCAGTCCGTCGGCTTGCAGCTGTGCGTCAGCGAGCCGCCGTGTCCCTAGCTGTACATGTGCGAGTCAGTCCGTTAGGTGATAGTTTGTTTTTTGCTAGCAGGGCCGTTGGCCCGTTGGTGTCCCTTTGTGAGTTAGACCAGAGATCTTCCTCTGCACGCTGGTGTGCGTTTGCGAGCCGTCTTCCCGTAGCTCACAATGTGCGAGCCTAGCCAATGGCCTGTAGCTCTCCCTGTGCGAGCTGAGGCGATGGGCCGCAGGTGTCCCTCTGTGAGGCTGCTCGACGGCCCACAGGTCTCCCTGTGCTAGCCATATCACAGCTGTCACTCTGCAAACCAATATTGGGAATATAAGGCAGCTCTAAAAAGAGCCCTTGTGTTTATTAGTTGAAGCTACATATAAGTGCGGATGCACAGCTTCAGGTTATTCTGAAAAACTCGATTTCCCTGATCTGTGAAGTGTACTCCATCACTTCTGTAGATATCAGCCATATGAAGACGTATGTTGTTGTTGTAGATCGACCCCATTCTATGGTCTCTGAGGTATGCAGACACAGCTTTGTTGACATTCTTCCTAGATTTTTCAATCTGGGGACAAAATTAGTTTGACCATTTCCACTTCTGTCTTTGGCATATATTGGAATATACAAAGACAGTTTGAGGCAAAAGCAACATCAATTGTCGAAAGGTGTCCTTCATTAGCATTTCCAAACCTACCAAAGTCAATGTGCCTAGGTCGTTTCCACCACAGTGCACAATCATGAGGTCAGGGAGTCGGAGATGCAAACAGGTTTTAACCAAAATGCAACAATTGGTGCCACTTCAATCCTCTCTGTCCAAACCATTTAATGTCCACATTTTGTAAACCTAGGTCTAAGTCAATACATCTCTGTTCTGCATACCTCTTGCACCAGAAAACATAGCTATGTCCTGCGATCCACACTAGCATTTTGAAGGTATGGCTGGGAGGAATGGATAGATGTCTGTAGCTCACGCAGTCCGTTCGTAGAATGAGAGATATGTTTAAAGATGGGGAACTACTTTTTTCCCATACAAAATGATACGTGATTGGGAGATGAAAAGCATTGTTTTTTAAAAGTATGGTGCACATTTGTTTTGTGTAAAAGCATCTTTGTGATTGGTTAAGAAAAAGCAGTTTAAACGTGGAGTACATATTATCGGATAAAATTTGCTCAATTCAACCACACCTGCTACTTGCATTTGGAAGGCACTGTTCGAACTTAAAACAATTGTGAACTTTTAACCTGCACATGCCGTTAAATGTTCAAGAAAATGTTGCAAAATAATATCGTTAGGTTTAAAAAAAAAGATAAACTTTTAACCTGCACGTGTTGTAGAATGTTCTAGAAAGTGTGTTGATAGAATACATTGCACTTCTGACTTCTATGTGTCCTTGAATATTTAAAAAAGTGTTTATACGGAAAATAAAAAAAAAACAATAGAGAGAAGTTTTGAAGCCTAAAAGAATGAAGGAACTATTCTAATTTGTTCATTACATGTATTTATGTGTGGAGCAACAAAATTACAGACACAACAACACCAGGAAGAGGAAGAAGCAGGGAGTGGGGGGACTGGGGGAGATGGGCACAATGGCACAGATGCACAATTAAGTACAGCACAACTATAGACAAACCATGTCCAAAATGAAACACACCAACAAGGAGCATAAGTAACACAACCCACCAACATCACACCACTGAACAGGCATAGAAGTGAAAACCCCACTGCCTGAAAGGGAGAAGGTTGAACAAAAGCTCATATGAAGGGACATCTCACACACAATGCAGCACCCACACATAGGAAGCAGAGTACACCAACATCCAACACAATGTTGTCCAAAACACAAACATTTGCACAATCAAACACAGGACACAAATGTACTCGCCTGTGGCAGATAAGCGTCCAAAAGCATCAGTACGAAACAGGCACATGAGAACGAATAAGTACAAACCCACAGTCCGGATGGGGTAGCAATTCATATATGGCAGGCAGCCAGAGAGTCTGTGACAGACACATTGGCATACAAATGAAGACACAACACATTTGGAGACAAGTGAAAATGTGGAAACTTTATTAAAAAAAGTGTGTGTCAGTACGGCCAAGAGTAGTGCCACGATATGAAGAGAAATGCCGCAGCATGCCTGAATAAGGAACGTAGGAAAACGTCCATCTTCACCTCAGGGTGGTCCATCACCAACACACGTCAGTGTCAAGCAGTGTTGGTTCTCTGCGCCTCGGACATGATTTGACACCAATGCAGCCATGTCCACTGTTGTTTTGGGACATGTGACCAGAAGTACAACGTGCAATGATGCAGGGGGACACGTGCAATGTGGCACATCGAGTCGTGGTTGCAGGTACCTTGTCACTGGTCCATGAATGTGAGTGCAGCAGCGTAAGCCACTATCTCTAATGAGTGATGGTTGGCCACAATATTTGACATGTCGTCGACGTAATCCATCAGCTGACTGGGACAGATGTGCTGAATCCAAACACTGTACCCAATGTGCACCAAAGCATAATCGGGAAGTGGGTCAATTTGCTCACTGCATACTACGTCACGTGCAATCTCCCAGGCCCAGTTCCCAACGTGCATGCCAAACATCCATGCATGCCATAAACGGGCATGACACTCCTGGTCATGGGCCAAAAGGGGGCGCACACACCCGTCGTAATCCATGTCAGCTACCCACTTGGTGGAGAGGCACACGTCCATGCACCACTCAGAAAGGCACATGCGACAATGCAATACAGGTTGAACTCAGGTGACGTCTGCAATGCGGAAGCTCAGCCGGTAAGTGATCCGCAGTACTTCCAAAGGTAGTGCACCCAGGACATGCAGCAGACGTGCAATGTACAGGTGGACGTGAATGCTGTCGACCATGTGTTCAGGATGCTCTGTCATTGCGTCAGTGGCTCTGCTTGTAGCTGCACTGGCTTGCCGTGTGCCAGTCTTGTGGATGAAATGGCACAGCTTGGTGTAATGAGCCGGGTCTGTGTGCAATGGGTGCAGGGCAGGGTTGTGGCAGGAGTACGTGTGAAGGCCATTTCATGCACGCTAACTACGATGAAGGACTTTTGAGTGTGGGATGTGTACTCGTTCTCAAATTGGGCATTGCGTAGTGTGGGCGACGGATGCAAATATTATCATATCTGTCAGGGGGAGCTGGCCACTTGCAAGTTCCTTCTCGGAGCAGCAGATGTGCTGGCGCAAGATAGCTCAGACAAAGAATCTTTCATCCCTACAGTAACTTCTCGAGCTGCATTCAT
Organism: Triturus cristatus; assembly: GCF_964204655.1. NCBI lineage: Eukaryota > Metazoa > Chordata > Amphibia > Caudata > Salamandridae > Triturus > Triturus cristatus. The sequence continues at coordinate 303,198,335 of NC_140589.1, forward strand.
ACAGGTGTACAAAGGCTGGTCGTGGGTGTTGTGGGATGTCTGCGACCTTGATCATCATTGATGAGATGCCCAGCACGTGGCACATGGGCGGGTTCACTGTGTGTTACATTGCCAAACAGCTGCTCCTCCCTCCCACGAGCCCCCACACTTTTGTACGGTGCACTGTTGTATGCCGTGCACTCCTACGGCACACCCTTGTAATGCCTATTCGTGCATGTCCTGCGGCATTCCAACTACACCGTGACACTGCAGTTTGGAGGTCGTGCATGCCACTTTACAACATCGACTGCTGCGGCCCTTGTGGCGGCCACACCAGAACACAGGGACACACTTACCGCACTTCCTGAACTCGGACATGTCCAAGACACCCCGTTACCCTTGCCGGATAGGCAGACCCCTGTGCTGACCTGTGTACACCGGACCAGCACACGCCGCTAGTGCATGCAGGAGGATGCGTGCGTAGCCATATGTCCAGGCTCACTGCCAACACTGAGGTGACATGGTAACGTCCGCTGACACTGTGATGTTGCAGGGCCCGTGCCTATCATGCTAACACAATGACCACACAGACACACTTGCTCAGATGCGGGTTCAGGGGGCATTGGCAGTCCTGGGGTTGTTGCGATGAGTGTTGTAGACCTCATGGGTATCCGTGTATCATGCTCATTGACTCTATGGCACCTGTGGGTGTTTCGGTGTGGCTCTTGGCTGTGTTCCCTTTCATGCTGCAGGTAGTTGTCCTGCTTAACACCAGCAGAAAGCAGGTGTAAAATCCCTGGTGCTTACACGGCTTATCAACGGAATTTGTTTTGCATCGCAGTTGTTGTGAAAGTTGTTATGTGGTTTTTTCATGTACTGAAAAATAAACAAACTGGGCAGTGTATCCTGTCAAGATCCAGCACCTGACCCACTATTCCCAATCAATATAAATGCAATGACATCTCTTCATTGATTTTGTGTGTACATTGTAAGTGCACCCACTACCACAGTGCAATTCAATACAGGATTATAATATTTAGAATAAATCGCAAGGGTGCACCTTGTGTCTTTTTGCACGGGAACGCCTACTCTGCATTTCATTAGCCGCACTTTAATGCAACTAAAGTTGAGATAAATCTAACACACTACTCAGAAGCTGGTGCAAACTGCAGACATCACCAGTATAGCCGTGATAACTGCCCCATAATTTGACACCATGGTGGACACCACGAAATAACAGTAATAAGAATGAGAAAGAGTCACACAGCACTTAAGTAACAACCAAAAACTTTATTGATTTTTTATTCCGTAAACGTATATATAAAGGATAAACTAAATTTAACAAACTGAAAACAAAACAACAAGGCAAAAGACTCCTGTCGGGACCATGAATGTCGATGACACAGCCTGGAAAATAAAGCACAAAATAGGGACGTGTGTAATGAGCATATCAGAGGAGTGAGACACAGAGAAGGAAAAAAAAGCCAGAGAGAAAAAGAGAGGGAAGGAAAGAAAGGGAGTGAGAAATGGAGAAGGGAGATAGAGAAAGAGAAGGAAAGGAAGGAAGAGAGTGAGAGAGAGAGTGAAGAGAGGGAAGTGAGAGAGAGAGAGAGAGAGCTACTGCCGTCCCTGCGCATCCATGACCAAATAATTACCTGCTGCCTCCGGAGTGTCTACCAGTGGGCACTCCAAGTGCCCGTCAAAGCTCCGTGGCCCGGCAGATCTCACAGATGTCGCTGAGTCCTGTGTCATGAATGGCGAAGACCACATCATCTTCTTTGCAGCCCGGCAAATCTCACACATGTCGCTGAGTACTGAGTCATCAATGGCGGAGACCACATCAGCTTTTGGTGCCATTAACCCTGTGCAACTCAAGTCCGGGCCATGTGGTGGTAGGCCCCTGATGGCTACATTAGCTTCGGGTGGCACTAACCCTGTGCAACTCAAGTCCGCGCCACGTCGTGGTAGGCCCCTGATGGTCACATCAGCTTCAGGTGGCACTAACCCTGTGGAACTCAGGTACGTGCACGTGGTAGTAGGCCCCTGACAGCCATACAGCTCAGGGTGCGACTAACCCTTCGGGCAACTTTTCATGGACTCTTAATAATTGAGACCCATGGAGCGTTTGCCGATCCATTATATTTGCGTGGTCACATGGCCTGTGATGCGTGTGCCGGATGGGTGTGGTGTGTGTGGCAACCTGCTCTCAGGGAGTGGCCATGACATGTTGACAACTAGACCACTGGCCTGCGCACCAACAGCGAGTATGCCTGCGACAGGTAGCTATGTGGGGGGGTGTGAAAACATGTTTTCTCAATGGATTTTCTATAGGAAACTTTAGACAAGGCTACAGGTCAACCTGCTGAACGGAATTACGCCAAATTTGGCAGGGAGAAAGGTCTTGGTCCAGAAAGCGCGCTTTCTCGCATCGAGTGAAAATATAAAAGAAAGGTCTCAGGGGCAATTTAATATACCGGAGCTCTGTTTCTGTGAGATAACTCTTTCACGCTTCCTCTGCCCAACATCACCACTTCTCAGCTATGCCATTAAAAGCCAGTCCGTCTGCTCGCAGCTCTCTACCTTTGCGAGCTAGTACGCTACTGTGCCTGTGCCTCTGTGAGCTACTACGCTGCTGTTCCTTTGGGATCGGACGGCTCATTGTACTGCATCTATGAGTCAAGCGGAGGGGCCGCAGTTGTACCTCTGTGAGCCTGGGTGCGAACTGTTCATAACTCACACTACATAAGCATTGAAAAACCATTTTGTGATTCAGTCCGTCAGCTGGCATCTGTCCGAGGCATTTCTGAAAACATATATAGTTCTTTCTGTGAGAGATACGCCTTTCACGCTGCCTCTCCCCACATCAGCAGGTAACGCACCCTCTTCCCACATTACCAACATACCCCCAACAACATTCTTGGGCCCGGGAGTGTCCCTGTGCGGTTGGACAAACAAGAATCTTAGTCATGTAAAGGGTTACATATAAAGCATTTTATTTAAAGAAAACAACAACAAATAAAACTGAAGGGAGTCTGGTGCTGTGGTCGCTGCCACAAAGTTGGGGTCAGTGCTATTCAGGACTCAGGACACAGTTCCACATGTGGGATCGGCTTGTGTTGAACAGGGTTAGTGGCACCACGTGTCGCCGGCTTGTGTTGAACAGGGTTAGTGGCACGATGTGTCGCCGGCCTTGCATATGGAAATATGCCTCACTGATCGAAGGGAGTCTGGTGCTGTAGTTGCTGCCACTGACTTGTGGTCACTGCCATTCAGGACTCAGGACACAGTCCACATGTGGGATCGGCTTGTGTTGAACAGGGTTAGTGGCACCACGTGTCACGCCTTGTGTTGTACAGGGTTAGTGGCACCACGTGTCGCCGGCCTTGCATATGGAAATATGCCTAACTGATCAAAGGGAGTATGGTGCTGTGGTCACTGCCACAGACTTGGGGTCGCTGCCATTCAGGACTCAGGACACAGTTCCACATGTGGGATCGGCTTGTGTTGAACAGGGTTAGTGGCACCACGTGTCGCCGGCTTCTGTTGAACAGGGTTAGTGGCACCACATGTCGCGGCTTGTGTTGAACAGGGTTAGTGGCACCACGTGTCGTGGCTTGTGTTGAACAGGGTTAGTGGCACCACGTGTTGCCGGCTTGTGTTGAACAGGGTTAGTGGCACCATGTGTTGTGGCTTGCATTGAATTCTGCCTCAATAAGGCCACGTGGCGATGACTTGTGGTGCAGTGAGCTAGAAGTACCTTTGGCGATGAGCGTGTATGTACCCTGCGATGATGCGTGGTCCGAGGGGGTCGCACTCGGACAAATGTCTTTTGTCTATTGAATTCTGCCTCAATAAGGCCATGTGGTGTTGACTTCTGGTGCACTGAGTTAGTGGCACGTGAAGCACTCAGCGTGTGCGCACCCTGCAATGATGCGTGGTCCGGGCGGGCCGCAAAGGTAGCAATGTCTTTACATGCATTGAAAGAATCTTCATAGCAGTCAAAATCTCCAAGTAATTCCATTTCAGTCCGCCAAGGTATGAAGAGTTGCAGAAAAGCTAAAAAGAAAAACTCACTCTTATCTGGAGTATCACAACTTAATTTCCTGTGATTAATCACATTTCCATTGGCATTCTTTGCGAAACATCCATCAGATCCAATTACAGCATATTTCTCTTCATTTATTTTTTCTGTAACATTTTTTCTAAAACTATAATGTTGCAGTATTTCATATAGACTGAAATCTGCGTTTATCCTTGGTCGAGGACAACGTCCCCTGGGTGCACTCTTGAGATAATTTCAATAATATTTCAACAACTGGTATTTATAAGTTCATTGACGTGTTTATTTTCACATAAAACATAAAACTATATTCTTCAAGTTTCTTAATGATATGCCCAATTCATTTCGGGCCACGCCCTTTGTCAGGGGACTATTTCTGTAATGGGTAAACACACAGCATTTAAAAGCATTTTATTTTCTTTCCCAAACTTATAATTTTTCAACATGTTAGTACCTTATATCCCCGTTGTTACAGAGTTTGCCAAGCGCAAGAGTGTGTAGTTATAAAGTTTTGCTGAAATAAAACCAGGAATGTGTAAGTGCTGTCTTTGCGCGATTCAAACAAACTTAAAAGAAATGTCCATAAGAACATTGGTTTCAAAAACATGTACGCCATAAGAACAGTGGGTAAGCAGTCAAAATATCGAAAATAAAATTTCGACCAACACTAATATCGAATTTTAAATATCGAAGGGACAGAATCTCGATGTCAATAATATCTATGGACAGAATATCGACCCTAAGGTAAGTATATTTATATCGATGTTAGTAATATCGAAGTTAGTAATATCGATATCAAATATATCGATGAAACTAATATTGATGTTACTAATATCGATATTTATATTATTGTTATGTATTTTATTATGTATTTAATATGCATGTGTTATATGTTTTTTGTTAAGTGTTTTACTGGTTTGAAAGTATATGTATAACATTTTTACATGTTAATAATGGTTTTTTAAGTCAATTTTTGGTTTTAGTACTGTAGCGGGTTGTGGGTTTATAGGGGAATAGGGTGGGAAGTAATTTAATTATATGAAATTAATTATACATTTTTAGGAATTATAAATTAATTTTAATTAATTTTTGCGTTTAAGTTCTGCAGCGGGTTGTGGGTTTATAGGGGAATAGGGTGGGAAGTAATTTAATTGTAATTAAGTAATAATTTATTTTCATTTATTGGTATTGATAATTGATAATTATATTATTGTTAATTAAGTATTAATTAGTCATTAGTTTTTATTAATTGATTAATTTATAATTATGTTAAGTGTATTATTTTATTATTGGAGTGTGTTGTGCGTTTATAGGGGAAAAGTCTTGGAAGTAATTGAAATCTTATTAAGTAATTATTAAATTTGTTGTTGGGTGTTGATAAATAATTAATTGGACATTAATTATTAATTGGTAAATATTTTAAATTATAAAAATTTGGTTATGAAAAATAATTTGTTGTTGATCAATCATTAATTGTGAATTAAATATGATTAAATATTATGTATTGATATTTCTAATTAATATATTAATAAGTAATTATTAATTGGTAATTAATGTTTCATTATTATTTTGTGGTATAATTTATGTTAATTGTTCAATATTTTTTAATTGGTAATTACTTTTTAACAATGCATATGTTTTTGGTTATGAAAAATATTTTATTGTTTAATATTTAGTATTTGGTAAATAATATGTATTAATGATTTTTATTGGTAGTTATTATTAATTTGTTGTTAATTAATTATTAATTGGTAGTTATGTTTGTAATCATAATTTATTGGTATTTGTAAATCATTTTGAGTTATTTAATAATTAAATCACTTGGGTGCCGATTAGGATCCTGGAAAAATGTTCCCCGTACGACTCGTATCCAGTCTTTTTACCGTACGAATCGTACAAGTGCCGTACAAACTGCCAAGTACGATTCGCATGGGAAAAACTCCATACGAGTCGCATTGGGAATAATTCCCCACACGTCCTCGGGTCGGAAAATGTGTCCGACACTTCCCCGGACGATTTATCGTACAAACGTGAAAAGTGAAGTCCGACCGCGCAAGTACGATCCATCCCGTGCGTCCGATGTCACAACCGTATGGAAAAAACACCGTCCGCACCGAACTCCCATTGCAACCATGGAGACATGTGCCCACATATGCGCCATACCCCCCCGCCCCCGTGAGTACGTGCCATACCCCCCCCGCCCCCGTGAGTATGCGCCGTACCCCCCCCAGCCCCCGTGAGTACGTGTCGAACCCCCGTGTATGTACACCCGTGTACGTTCGAGTCGTACCCCCCGTGTATGTACACCCGTGTACGTGTTGAACCCCCCCATGTATGTACACCCGTGTACGTTCGGGTACGCACCGTACATACACGGGTGGGGGTACGACTCGAACGTACATGGGTGTACATACACGGGGGTTCGACACGTACACGGGTGTACATACACGGGGGGTTCGACACGTACACGGGTGTACATACACGGGGGTTCGACAAGTACACGGGTGTACATACACGGGGGGTTTGACACGTACACGGGTGTACATACACGGGGGGTACGACTCGAACATACACGGGTGTACATACACGGGGGGTTCGACACGTACACGGGTGTACATACACGGGGGTTCGACACGTACACGGGTGTACATACACGGAGGGGTTCGACACGTACACGGGTGTACATACATGGGGGGTATGACTCGAACGTACGGGGGTGGGGGGGGTACGGCGCGTACTCACAGGGGCGGGGGGGTACGGCGCGTACTCACGGGGGATGGGGGGGTACGGCGCGTACCGGGCCCCCTATTCTGGTCGTTTCGCGGCGTACTTCGCATTTCCGGCACTTTTTGGGTGCCGTGAAAATATTGCCGTCGGTTCGAATCGTACTTCCTGGGTCGTGAAACGCTGCCTGACAGTGTCCCGACGTCACGTCGGCGCATTCCCGGATCACATTGGTATGTATAATTTCGTCGGACGGTGTTTTTTACGATTCGTACAGAAATGGTGTTTCCGTGCGAATCGTACTTCCATGTTTGTAAGGTTTTACAACCGGGTACGAGTCGGACGGAGAAAACGCTCCGACCGACGGTTCGTACCCGGTTTTTCCAGGATCGTTATCGGCACCTAATTATTTTAAATAATTATTTTATTTATAAGTATGTTATTTTTAACTTCTACGCTATCCAACACTTTCCCTATTGTTGCACTCTCTGGAGTTGGAATAGGAATTTTTATCCCTACGCTATCCAGCACTTTCTGTACTGTTGCACTCTCTGGAGTTGGAATAGTTATTTTGACCCTTACGCTATCCAACACTTTCCCTACTGTTGCACTCTGTGGAGTTGGAATAGTAATTTTTACCCCTACGCTATCCAACACTTTCCCTACTGTTGCACTCTCTGGAGTGGGAATTGTAATTTTTACCCCTTCGCTATCCAACACTTTCCCTACTGTTGCACTCTCTGGAGTTGGAATAGTAAATTTTACCCCTACGCCATCCAACACTTTCCCTACTGTTGCACTCTCTGGAGTGGGAATAGTAATGTTTACCCCTACGCTATCCAACACTTTCCCTACTGTTGCACTCTCTGGAGCTGGAATAGTAATTTTTACCCCTACGCTATCCAACACTTTCCCTAATGTTGCACTCGCTGGAGTGGGAATAGTAATTTTTACCCCTACGCTATCCAACACTTTCTCTACTGTTGCACTCTCTGGAGTTGGAATAGTAATTTTTACCCCTACGCTATCCAACACTTTCCCTATTGTTGCACTGTCTGGAGTGCGAATTGTAATTTTTTCCCCTACGCTATCCAACACTTTCCCTACTGTTGCACTCTCTCGAGTGGGAATAGTAATTTTTACCCGTACACTATCCAACACTTTCCCTAATGTTGCACTCTCTGGAGTGGGAATAGTAATTTTTCCCCCTACGCTATCCAACACTTTCTCTACTGTTGCACTCTCTGGAGTTGGAATAGTAATTTTTCCCCCTACGCTATCCAACATTTTCTTTACTGTTGTTTTTTGGGGAGCTGGAGTAGTAGTTTTATTGTCTGTGCTATTTAATATTTTTTGTATTATTTTAGCTAATGTAATATATAATTAATTTTAACAATATTCAAATTAAATGTAATTTTTAAATGTGTTATATATAATTATTTAATTTTTATTCATGTTATTGTTTTATGTGTATGATGTATTTGTAATAAGTTATTAAAACAATTATTAAAACTGATTAAGTAAGTATATATATTATATATTATATGTATATGTTTAATTAATGTTTTATTAAATTATATATATTTATTATTAATTTTAAACATTATAAAATATATTTGATTATGTTTCTTTTATTTATAAGTATTATTTGGTTTATTTAACATATTTTTTTTCAACTAAAAAATACCCTATATTTTTTAAAACGATATTTTTGACATTCTATATTTTATTTTCGATATTTTTGTACTTACCATGTTGTAGATAGGATGTCGATATTCTTGACATCGATATTTTTGTAGGTCGATTTTTTGACCTTCGATATTTTGTCAGTGATCCAGAACAGTGGTTTCAAAAACGTGTGCGCCAAAGAATACAAACAGACCACCAAGTGCCCGTTCTTATATATTTCCAAAGTGATAAGGTCCGAAGCTTGTGATTAAAGACCAAACAAAAAGTGTGATGGTCAAAACCATGGTTACCGGGAATTGTGGCTGCGTCGAAAGTTAAACAGAACTGTATTATGAAGAGTTTATCGTGCATTTCTAAACGACCTGTGAATCAGTATTCAAGAGTCAACATTATGTGCCATTGCGAGAAAAAAAAAAATTCAATGATGTACATGCTACGTGGTTTTGAAAGGTTAAATCAACTCACGTATCTAACGATACTTGGCCCGTAGGGTCCCATATTAAAAGAGACGAGCGTAAAGATAACTGTCGATGAAAAAGGAACTATAAACATCGGTATCAGTGATCTGGCGGCCTGGTCATAAAGAAAACCTTCTATTATGATAAGAACGCTTACCCGGTTATTTACACGTTGAGATTTCTCCGTGACTTCATTTCAATGTTCGTTACATCGGAACCCGACGCCACATCTTATGTCCTCGACCAAGGATAAGCGCAGATTTCAGTTTATTCAGTACCCTCGCACCCAGGAGGGGCTACCTGGCTGTACCAATTTACCATTAGTACTTGGAATGTAACAGTTACTAAACCAGCAGGAGTGCAAATGCCCTAAATCTTATATGTTGCTGTATTTCATATAGACATATGTTTCCAGGTATGGACTTCTATTTGGATAGTATGCAAAGAACAGCAATTGACATATTGTATGTCCATATGTGCATTCCACATCTTCAAAATTACTGTATTGTAATCATTAATGTACTTTGATTCTTCTGTTGTTTTCATATTATAAGTATTTTTGGGTGATTTTCGAGTGATAGTATGCCTCACTGCTGACATAAAACTGTTCACTCTTCCTTGCGCTGACTTATGGTGCACTGAGTTAGTAGTACCTTTGTCGCTCAGCGTGTATGTACCCTGCAATAATGTGTGGTCCGGTAGGGCCGCATTCAGACCAATGTCTTTTGTCTATTCAATTTTGCCTCAATAAGGCCACGTGGCGATGACTTATGGTGCACTGAGTTAGTACCTTTTGCGCTCAGCGTGTACGTACCCTGCAATGATGTGTGGTCCGGGGGGCCGCACTCGGACCAATGTCTTTTGCTATTGAATTCTGCCTCAATCGATTTTTGAGTGATAGTATGCCTCACTGCTGACATAAAACTGTTCACTCTTCCTTGAGATAACTTATGGTGCACTGAGTTAGTAGTACCTTTGGTGCTCAGCATGTGCGAAGCCTGCGATGATGCGTGGTCCTGGCGAGCCTCACTGGGAGCAATGTGTCTTGCCTACTGGACTGCGTCATCTGCAATTGCCACTCCATCTGAATTGTGAGCCCTGCTGTCCGCAGTGTAGATCGAAGGCAGTAGTCTGTACAGACATAAGTCTGCGGTGCTGTGCTGCTGGGTTAGCAGGGGGCCTGTGTCGAGGAGGCCCGTGGTCATGGTGGCAGCCATGTGGCAGGGTGAGGGTCGCCACTCTGGCAGATGCTTTGGCCTTCCCACAAGTGAACCACGCCCAGAGACCCAGTCTATTTATTCACACTCCTATGCTGGAGTGCCGTACGTTAGACCAGTCCACTCCACTTACATTGCCAGGGGGGACAACACAGCTACATGACCGAGATCTTCCCCATTGCCTGAGGTAACATGGTTGCGTCCACTGTGCACAACACTACAAGTATCAGTAGTATATGTCCACATGAAGAGGTTTGTGCTCTGCATAGTGAGGCCTGTCCAGCACGTCACCGCTACACTTGGTATTGTGTGCATTATTATTGATGGGTGACTTGCCTCCTTCACACATACTTGGTTCCCACATCTCCCAACATTCAGCTATTGTGCGACTGAGGGGCCATGGCATTTTGGGAAGTTCCGTTGTCCTGTTTTGCGCTGCCTCGTGGTAGGAGTGGGGGTGGCCCATGGGAGAGGTCCTGGTGGTGGTGGCGGTGGGTGTTGTGGCCTTGTTGGGTGTCGGAGCTGCATGATCAGTAGCTGTATCACTTGTTGGTCTTTAGATGTGGCTGTGAGTTGGGTCCAATTCACGCTGTAGATTGTCAACCTCCTTACACCAGTTAAAGGCTGATGTTAATTTCTTACTGCTAACTCGGCTTATTGCCTGCTTTTTGGATCGCGTTGCAGATTTGGCTGGTCGTTGAAAATATGGGAAAGTGGTGTTTTAGTTTTTTTTCCATGGTAACGCCTACTTTGCATATCATTAGCGTTAGTTGTGGTTCTCATTTGTGGCGATTTGTCTGGCGGAAGGTATCGATGGAAAAGTGGTGAGATTTGCAGTTTTGACCAGGTTGAGAATGGGATGAAATTTTGAAAATACAGAAAAAAAGATAGGTTTAATGAACATTATAAATTAGCATTTAAAAAACCTTTGAAATTCACTGAAAAAACCATAGGTTTCAGGAACGTTATAGTTAGAAATTAGCATTTAAAAAAACCTTAGAAATTCACTGAAAAAACTATAGGTTTCAGGGACGTTATAGTTAGTTGGACATTTCACTCATACAAAACCATAGAAATTCCCCCGTTATAGTTAGTTGAGCTAACTATAACTCATGCCCCCGCAATACACTGCTGATGACATCACATATTAAGTCATTCATGACATGGTCAGTGACATCACTGATGACATCTCAAATGACATCACTGATGACATCACTGATGATATCATCAACGTGAAAATCTGATGCACGTAATCACACCCTAATATAACCCTTGATACACCCACTCTAAAATACCGAATATCATTTTCGAAACCATCAACACACCAATACCATTTAGTACATGTCCACCCACTAATTCCTAGCTCTACACACACATCCTCTCATTCACCCATACAGTCACTCATACATACAGTCAGCCATCAATATAGCATTATCATATGCACTCACATATCTATACAGACACTCACACACCACCTCTCATTCATAGAGTTACTCACACACCTAGTCAGTCATGGAAATAATCAATCACATTGTCATTTACTCACCTGTACAGTTATACACCCACCACCTCACTTATTTAAGCATATACTAACACATACTTACACTCTAATACAATAACTAATACAAGCACACACTGATCCATACAGCCACTTTCACAATCACTCACTCTCACATATAGTCATTTATACACTCCAACACTCACATATACTGCCCTTCACATATGCAGTTACTCACACATGTACCACTGAGGCATCCATTCACACACCAACACACCCATGCACACAGTCACCCATCCATGCAGCTCTTCACAGATGCACACTCAAACCTATACACCCAGTGAATCATCCACTCACACATTTATGGACAGTTACACCCAACCCCACCTACCCTCACAGACACTCAGGCACCCATAGAGATACTCAAACAACTAATCAATAACCCATATAGATCCTCATTAAGGTACTCACCAGCCCATGGAACCGCTTACACACCAACTGACAAACTAAACTGTGTGAATGTCTGTATTAGTCACTAACACATACATTCAGTAAGACAAAATTAATCACTCACTTATACAGTCAGTCACACACCTACTAAATCATCCATCCTGACTCTTATATACCCATTTATTCTTCAATACACCTTGGCATATATATAAAACATATTTGCATTTTATAGAAACACATAGTCACTGGATGATGTCATCAGTGATGTCATCAGTGATGTCACTTGACCATGTCATGAATGATGTATTATGTGACGTCATCAGCAGTGCATTGCGGTGGCGTGAGTTATAGTTAGCTCAACTAACTATAACAGGGGAATTTCTATGGTTTTGTATGAGTGAAATATCCAACTAACTATAACATCCCTGAAACCTATGGTTTTTCAGTGAATTTCTAAGGTTTTTGAAATGCCTATTTCTAACTATAACATGCCTGAAACCTATGTTTTTTTCAGTGCATATATATATATATATATATATATATATATATATTACCTACTGGCGGTCGCCAGTAGGTAGTTATAGTTAGGACCCCTTTTCCATAGGAAATCCGCAACATTCTATTTTGAATAACTTTGGCGCCGGTCGATGAATCCTCGCGAATTTCTCAAAATAGGTGGGGCGCTACGCTCCGCTCCTACCCTGAAAGTCTCGGGGGGATTCGTCAAGCGGGGGCTGAGATAAAAGGGGGTCCCAAAACGCGTTTTTCCCATGCATTTTTCCATAGGACCTTTAGAACGAGCTACAGCCCGAACGGCTGAACAGAATTACTAGAAATTCGGCAGAGAGGTATTCCCTATGTCAAGGAAGTGCCTTTTGTAGGTTTGGTGTAAATCTATTCAGTAGATTCTGAGAAAATAGCCTTTAAATCAATATATATATCTGAGCCCGCTTACGGTACGCTTACGGTACGCTTACCGTACGCGTACGGTGGCGTGCGCGAGCGCGATTCTGATTGGCTCTTAGATCTTAGTAAACATTCGAATCGGCCGAAACCAGGAAGCGGCGTCCGCCATTTTGTCTCTCGCACTGAGTGTTATTTATCAAACATGATGCCCAAAAACATGTTACGGGGCTGTTTTGACAACTCCCTCCCACATAGTCATGTTGAGGGAGTCCCCAAACATCCCCCAAGAGCAAAAACGGTTTTATTTTTTTTTCGGCAATTTCGCCGAGTACGCTTACCGTACGCTTACCGTAAGCGTACGGTAAAAAATAGAAATAAAAAAAACACTATCCACACTTACCCCACCCCCTGTGCTTTTGGTGGCCGTAGGCCACCAAATGTGCAGGGCTTATTACATCAGTAAAAAAACTATATTTTGGCAACATGAAATTATAAAATCGAAATAAAAAAAACACTATCCACATTGACCCCACCCCCTGTGCTTTTGGTGGCCGAAGGCCACCAAATGTACAGGGCTTATTAAAGTTGATAAAAACCGTGCACGGAACGCACTGCGTTAAGTGGGCGCGCACGCCTCGAATGGCGTAAAGTAACTTAGCATTTAAAAAACCGTACAAATTCACTGAAAAAACCATAGGTTTCACACACGTTATAGTTAGGAATTAGCATTTAAAAAACCTTGCAAATTCACTGAAAAAACCATAGGTTTCACACATGTTATAGTTAGCGGAAATTTTACTGATAAAAAACCAATGAAATTGCCCCGTTATAGTTAGTGCTGGCAACTATAACTCACGCGACCGCAATCTTCTGCTGATGACATATGTGTCTTTATAAAAAAAAATATTTGTAATATATGTATAGCTAAAAATGTATGGAAGAAGACATGGGCAAATAAGTGTCTAAATACAGTATTAGCATCAGCAGAGGATTGCGGTCGCGTGAGTTATAGTTGCCAGCACTAACTATAACGGGGCAATTTCATTGGTTTTTTATCAGTAAAATTTCCGCTAACTATAACATGTGTGAAACCTATGGTTTTTTCAGTGAATATGTATATATTCTCTACTGGCGGTCGCCAGTAGATAGTTATATTAGGACCTAGTTTCCATTAACTTTGGCATCGGTTGACGAATCTTCACGAAATTTTCAAAACTTATGGCCCACATCAGTCAGCTCCTATCCTGAAAGTTTTGAGGTGAGGGGGCTGAGAAAAAGGGGTGTCCCAAAACGTGTTTTCCCCATGTTATTTTCCATAGGAAAATGTAGACATGGCTACAGCCCGAACTGCTGAACGGAATTACACCAAATTTGGCAAAAAGGTAGCCCTTGGTTCAGAAAGAGACCTTTTTGTTAAATGGTGTAAATCCATTCAATAGTTCCTGAGATATTAAAAAAGTTTTTTTTCGATATCTGGGCAGAGCCTAACCCTCTGAGCATGAGCTTTAATTGGCTGCCAACTCTTCAAACCAGGAAGTGTTGGCAGCCATATTGTACCTCAGATGGAGGGACAAATAGGAGTGGTGGGCTGTGAATACAAGCATTGGCATCCCGCCAGGAAAATGTGAAAACTTTTGTGAAGTTCTTGCGCAGGTACTTGACTTTGGGTGTCTATTGTCTCGGCTTTGCAGTGGCCCTGGGAGTACGTCCCCCCTTTAACTTAAAGCCTCTCGGCAGCGTGGGGCTGACGGTGATAGAGTGCTGCAGCCAGCTCGCTCTCTCAGGCTGCCCCGGCAGCTTTTTCATAATATTATTGTAAGCGGCTATGAGAAGGGCCCGTACGCACGCTAATTGGTAGGACACATAACCCCGGGCGGGTGGGAGGGGGTGGTGGGAGCCGGGGATGGGGTTGCCGCGGAGACGCTGTCAGTTATGGGAACCCAATCCAGGAGTGGGCGGGACCCCTCCTCCCAGGGTTGACAGCTCCCTGGACTCGCAGCGAAGCATATGCCAGCCAACCACTAAGTGATTTTTTCATCAAAACACTAGTGTGGACCCTGATTATCAATATTTTTACCAACACGCTGAGAATGTGGAGCGCCTTGAGGCCATCCTACTGCGCTATAATGATATCAACCTGGAACCCTAGTGCAGAGAAACCCAGCTGGATGATAACCGCAACTGACCTGAGACTGTACAAAGAGCTTAGGTGTTTAGAAAACAGCATGCTACACAACATACGGTAATATAGCACACACACATTCGGATGAAGATACGGTTCCCTGTGCTGTGACATGCTATGGTGGGTACGAGAGTGCTGCACAGGTTACCCCTGCCGCATATTGACTCAAAGGGAAGAGGTTTGGACTGACGAGCGCAGACCTTGGGCTCTTAGACGCGTGAGAGTGGCAGGGCCATGAGAAAGGAAATCCGGGCGGACCGCCTCCGAGCCACCCACTCACCCCGATGTGCCCATTAATAATCTGGGTGGGCTTTCCCTGTGGAGCGGAGGCTTCTGTCAAAACATGGATGCACGTGGCAGCTCTCGTGTCATCATGACAGCTAGCAATGACGTCACAACAGCCTTCGATGGCTTTGTTACATCAACCCTTCATTCAGATCGCAAGCATGTATAATGGCACTGTAAATGTAAGGCACCATTTCATAACAGCGACTGATATAACTACTTCACAGTATCGCAACATTTATCAAAGCAGTATGAAATGAACCCATATCACAACCGATAGTGATGACATAAATAATTCATTATATCACAACAGTTATCGACGAAATCATCAGAACAGAAATAATTATGTCACACAATGGTATCTGTTATATCACAATAGTGCATTATTATATTGCAATAGTCATCTGTGGCATCATAGCCGTGATACTTCTATCTTACGGCTATCAATGACACCATAACAGAAATTATTCATAGATCAGCAGCTATCGATAGCATCATAACGATCAGTGTCTATAATGTCTAAATATGTGTCTTTGCAGTTAGGAACGAACCTAGTGCATGTGAGCGAGTGGCGTGGGTTTATATGAGTTTGGAATATATATTACATTTACGTGTCTGTGTGCGTGTACAATGTGTGCCTATATGGGGTTGGGAATGGTTGTGTGTGCCTCTATGGGGTTGGTAATGGTCTGTGTGTGTGTGTGTGTGTGCAGTGTGTGCCTTTATGGGGTTGGGAATGGTCTGTGAGTGTGCTCATGCAGTGTGTGCCTCTATGGGGGTGGGAATGGTCTGTGTGTGTGCAGTGTGTGCCTTTATGGGGTTGGGAATGGTCTGTGAGTGTGCTCGTGCAGTGTGTGCCTCTATGGGGTTGGGAATGGTCTGTGTCTTTGGGGAGAATGGTCTGTGTGTGTGCATCAGATTAGCACCTATGGGGCTGGGAATGGTTTGTGTGTGTGCTCGTGCAGTCAGAGCCTATGTGAGGTTGGAAATTAGCTGTGCGTGCGTGCATGTATGCCTAAATGGGGTTGGGAATTATCTGTGTGTGTACGTGCAGTGATCTGTATGTGCACATGCCGTCTGTGCCTACATGGGATAGGAAATGGCCTGTTTTTGCATGTGCAGTGTGTGCATACAGGGGGTTGGGAATTTTTATGTTGTACATGGAGCAAGGGTATCTGCAGACGGCTGCATTTAGGGGCCCGGGGAGGTGCCTGGAGACAACGTGTGTATCTTTGTGGTACTTTGCACAGGCAATTTTGTCTGTGTAGACTGTGGAGGTGAATCTCTCGCTATGTGTTTGTGGCCACTCTACGGGTCTTGTGTGCATGAGAGGTGGAGGGGCCGGCACGCACCCGTGCAACTGCGTGCTGCACAGTGCATGTACATTCTAGGGAGGACGGGTAACATAACATTTTGTGTCCGGGTGAACGGAATACTTCCAATCGGTGGCTCTCGAGCTAGAATGAGGGCCCCCTCCCCTACCCCACCCCTGGCGGAGGCAGTGCTTGTTGGGGTGCGTACATCACAGCCCCTTCTCTTTCTTTTTCTCTTTCGCATTCCTCTTTCTCTTTGTTTCCCTAGCGCTCTTTCTTTCTCCATGTCACTCTTTCGCCCCCTCTCTCTTTCTCTCTCTCTCTTTCTCTCCTAGTCTTTCTCTTTGTTTTCCTCTCTCTCTATGTCGCTCTTTCTCCCCCTCTTTCTCATTGTTTCTCTCTCTCAGTAACGTTCACTTTGTTTTCCTCTCTCTATATGTCGCTCTTTCTCTCCCCTCTCGCTCAGTGTTTCGCACTCTCTCTCTTTCACTCAGTCTCTTTCTCTTTGTTTCCCTCTCTCTCTCTTTGTCACTCGTCCTCCCTCTCAGTATTTTGCCCTCTCTCTCTATCTGTCTCTCACCATCTACCTTTCGCTCTTTCTATCTGTATCTCTCGTCCCACTCCTCTCTCTCTCTCTCATATCATCACCTCTCGATCTCTCCTCACCTTCTTGCACAGCCTCAACATTCCCATACCTTTCCTTATCTTCACTCCTCTCCCCGCCCTCCTTCTCCACCTTCTATTCCACTCTCACTCTCTTCCCCACGGTCTACCATCCACCCAGTTCTCCTTACTTTTTCCGTACTACACCCCTACTACCCTCTCCTGCACTTACCCCGCGGCTGGAAGAATGCAAGGAGCCGGTGCAACACAAACCACCTGCAGCCTGCCCTCTCTCTGCATCTCTTCAGCGGTTCCCTCCATCCCTCCCACCCCACCTCCTCATCTTCGCAAAATCTCACACTCTCGCCTATCTCTCCTATTGCTGGGCGCTCTCTCTTTTCTGGGCTGTCCACCACCCCCCCTTTCAGGTCACCCCCATACCTCACTCCATCTCTCTTTGTTCAGCCTTCTGCACCCCATCTCTCTTTCATAAATGACTCTTGTCTCCACTCCTCCCTCGCTTCTTTGCCCATCGTCCTTTCCTCTGACATTCTCTTCTCACTCGGTTCCCTCTCCCCCTTCTCATCTCTTATCTTGCTTTCTTTCTGTTCCTATTCTTCTCCCTCTTACTCTTTTTCACTCTTCCTCCTTGTTTCAAACTTGTCTACCCCTCCTCTAGCGCCAGTGTCCCTTGACTTCCACAGTGGCCCCTCCTCCTCTGGATCTTCGCTCCACCCCCCCTACCCCGCACCCCGCCTGGGTGCTGGAATGCAGGAGTCCAATCCCATCACCCGCCTGGTGGTCCCAAATCTTTAGCAGTCTTCCCTCTCCTCCTCTGTTTGTGTCGCCCCCGAGTACCCGCTCGGCTCTCACCGGTGGTCCCTTCTTTTTCCTACCACCAGCAGCCCCTCAACCCTCTCTTTATACAGCCGCAAAAGTCTGAGCAAAGACGAGGTGTATAAAATATGAATGACAAAACCATGAAAACACCATTAATAATAACTTTTCACAAGAATATTAATAACAATTACAATAACATTAACAGCAACATTTATTATTATTATTATTATTATTATTATTATTATTATTATTATTATTAACAAAGATAGCAGCAACTGATACCCTGCAGTTTCCCTCTCCGCTGAAGAACTGTAAGCCCCCCACTATTAAAGGCTGGGGTGGGGGGTGCTTTCTGAGTATCTAGCAGCACACGTACATTAATAGAAACTGTTACCAGCAGAGGAAGAATAGAATGGTTGTCATTAGGATTGAGCTGTCTTGTTTATCCACTTCTAATGTACACACACACACAGACATATATATATATATATATATATATATATATATATATATATATATATATTATCTACTGGTGGTCGCCAGTAGTTAGTTATAGTTAGGACCTAGTTTCCATAGGAAAAGCGTATTTTGTTTTCCCAATAACTTTGGCGCCGGTTGACGAATCTTAGCAAAGTTTTCAAAACATATGGCCCGCTCCGGTCGGCTCCTATCCTGAAAGTTTTGGGGTGATTTGCCAAGCAGGGGCCGAGCAAAAGGCGGGTCCCACAACATGTTTTCCCCATGTTATTTTCCGCAGGAAACTTTAGACACGGCTACAGCCCGAACTGCTGAACGGAATTACACCAAATTTGGCAAAAAGGTAGCCCTTGGTTCAGAAAGAGCAGTTTTTGTTAAATGGTGTAAATCCATTCAATTGTTCCTGAGGTATTCAAAAAATAAAAAGTTTTGATATCTGGACGGAGCCTAACCCCTAAGCTTGGCTCTAATTGGCTGCCAACACTTCAAACCAGGAAATGTTGGCATCCATCTTGAACCTCAGACGAAGGGACAAATAAGAGTGGTGGGCAGTGAATACAAGCATTGGCATCTCGCCAGGAAAATGTGAAAACTTTTGTGAAGTTCTTGCGCAGGTACTTGACTTTGGGTGTCTATTGTCTCGGTTTTCCAGCGGCGCTGGGAGTACGCCCCAACCCTTTAACTTGAAGCCTCTCGGCAGCGTGGGGGTGACGGTGATAGCGTGCCGCAGTCAGCTCACTCTCTCAGGCTGCCCGGCAGCTTTTTCATAATATTATTGTAAGCGGCTGTGAGAAGGGCCCGGACGTGCTCTAATTTGTAGGACACATAACCCCGGGCGGGCGGGAGGCGGTGGTGGGAGCCGGGGATTTATTTAATTATTTATTTATTTAATGCAATTTTTATAAAGTGCAGACTTTACCCGAAGGTGTCAGAGCACTGTATAAGAGAACCAGTTACATTACATGAGAGAAATGTTACAAAATAGAACGTTGCAAAAATAGCAGGACACAGTATCAAACAGAGCAGGCAAGAGGAGGTAGGGAAAAACATAGAAGGCAAGAACACAATATCAAACACAGCAAGCAAGGAATGTGCAAAAAAATATTACAAATTTACAATGACTAACAAACTTCCTCGCGGGGTCTGAGAATGAAGGAATTAGTTCTGAAAGTGTCTTTGGAATAGAAGAGATTTGAGGTAGGCTTTGAAGATCCGGATGGAGGTGGTGGCACGGAGCAATGGAGGAAGCGAGTTTCAGATTCTCACCGCATTACCTGAGAATGATTGAGCCATCTATTTTTCCCTTTTGAAGGAGAGGGGCTCAAGCAGAAACTTTTCCGCATTCCGAGAAGGTCTCTAGCCTCCAGAAAATGTCAGTTTATCCGCCAGATAGCGAGGGGAGGAAGTGTGCAAGGCTTTGTGGGTGATGCAGGCCATTTTGTAAATAGCTCTTGCCTCGATGGGAAGCCATCGGAGAGAAGACAGGATAGGAGTGATGTGGTCACTTCGTTTGGACCCTGAAATGAAGTGAGCTGCTGAATGGAGGACGGATTTGAGGGGGGAGAGGTGAGATTTGGGTAGGCCAGTCAGAAGAGAATTACAATAATCCAATCTAGAGAGAACTAGCGATTGGACCAAGGTTTTTAGGGCTTTCGCCGGGAAGAACCGACGAATCCCCCACAGAAGGTGCAGCTGATAATGTGCGTTCTTGGCAATGGAGTTGATGTGTGGGAATAGGTTGAGTCTTTTGTCAAGTATGACACCTAGGGATTTAGCGCAGTCGACAATGATGAGTTTACTGTTGAGTAAATTAGCTGATCCATCCAGGATTGAACAGGAGGTGGGGAGAGAGAGGTAGACAGGAGGAGGAATTAAGTTTTGGAGGGATTGAGTTGGTGAACTAACATCCAGTTGTGAATAGAGTTGAGAGTAAAGTTGAGTAGTGGGAGATCTTGTGAGGAAGACACCTTGAGGTAGATTTGGGTGTCATTCGCATAGAGATTGTAAAGGATTCAAGATTTGCTTAGGAGGTTCCCACTGGTTCCAGATAGAGATTAAACAAAGTGGGTGCATGGATAGAACCTTGAGGGATGCCTTGACCAACCACCAGTGGAGATGAGAGACTGTTTGCAATCTTGATCATTTGGGATCTGTCCGAGAGGAATTAGGCAAACCATTTAAGCACTGTGCCTTCCACGCTCATTCTCTGTTGAAGAGTGTTAAGGAGGGTGTTGTGATTAACAGTGTCAAAGGCTGAAGAGAGGTCAGCCGGAGGGGAGAGCAGGGAGCGCTGCGACTCCTGAGGCTGAAGGGGGGCTGTGGTAACGGTTAAGGGTAGGTATCTATGTTTTGCAGCACTGCAGTACCCATAGGCTTCGACCCCAACCCTGCAAAAGTGCACGCCGCACTTAGTCTTCGGAGTGATACCCGCAGCACCTCGAACCATAGCACAAGTGCACAGAGAGGTCATGAGAAGACCATCAAGGTCCGAGGAGCAGCGGGTGCACGACAGTCAGTGATGGGGGATGAGAACCAGATAGGCGCTAGGGGCTCTGTCCAGGAAACTTGCACCGTTAATTTCTTCAACTTTACTTCAAATGCAAAAAGCCTTGCCATGTGGCTTATTCCTGAGCTCAAAGGTGTATGCATGTGTTTTTCAATGTATTTACTTGCATGCCAAGATCAGTAGATATGTACAACACCAAAACAGCAGAGGGTGCAGTGTTCAGCACGCACCGACCACCCGTCTACAAGCACCTTTAAACTTGTTTCATAGCATCTATGGTGTTGTCAACGCAAAACTAAAGCAACGGCGGATTGCAACTTGTATCGTTGGAACTATGGGGTGTTATAAAAACAATTTCCCACAATAGCCCACAAGACATCCTCTTTGTCATCCCCACAACCCCATATATATGGCACGGTTTCATGAGCAGTGAATGTGCAGGCAAGCTGCAGGCTTTACCGTACCAGAGGAGACGGAGTGTTGTACCTTACAGCTCACTGGCTTCTGACTGCTACTGCCACAAGTGTGCTCCATGTCTGTTTCACATGGGTCTCAGGGCGCTGATCATTAGTGTTCGAGATAAACGCTTATTTTCCAAAATAAAGCATGCTTAAACACCCTAAAAGAGGCTGTTGCAGGGATTCTGCTTATGCACAGAACTATGCACAGGAAACCGGGACCTCAGTGAATTGTGGTGTACCAAAAACTCACCTCAGAACCCAGAACACCTTATCCGACCAGCATCAGTGTCCCATTCATTATCCAAGTTTTATCTCGGCGGTCCCAATGTATAGACAACCCAGAACAAGCGACTTAGGGTATTCTCAGGAATGGTGGGAATCAGAAATACCTGTTCGTAATTATTCTCATATCAGTCCGCAGAATAAACAGAGACACGGCAAAGTTTAAAGAGTTTATTTTATAAACCTCGTGTCCTAAGATGTAGTACTTTGGCTAACATAAGCAGACAAATGATTAAGATCAAAACCATCAGCATAGTTACAATACCATAGAAAATGAAAGGAGTAATCATAATAAAATGACAGTGGATGACAGCCACCTTCCTTTCGCTAGTAAACTAATATTATTATTATTAGACTAATAAAAGGTCTCTAGGCATACAGTAAAGATCAGCTTAGTGGAATCACATCACAGGATCAGCTAGACTCTGCTCCTGGGAAAGCTCTTCTTCCGAATGTGTCTAAAGCATGCAGCCTGCAATATTAAAAGCACTCGACTTTCAGGTATTTGCAGCTGCGTGCGTGTTATGGCTAAATAGTGGGCCGATCAACCTGAACCCAACAACATGCACCGTCTAGCGACCCAGACTGTTTCTTTACACAATGTTCAGACCAAGGTCGCTGCTCACTGTTAGGGATGTGAACAACAGACAGTTCTCATGTGAAGCAAAGGCGAGCAAGCATTTCTCAATTAATAACATGTAACTACAGTGTCGTGGGCAAAAGCAGCAAAAGTGGCAAGATGGCTTTCTAACATCTATCTCGGTTGTGCTAACTTAGCATTGTACGTATATAAATAGCAGTCTTCACTACACCCCCCCTGATTGGACCACTAACCAGTAGGGGAGCAATTTCAAGAACGCAGAGTTCAAGTTCGATATAATGGAACCAAGGGCATAAATTGTGAGTCCATATAAGGTAAGTGAAAAGTTTGAAGGAGAAAAAAGGGAGAAAAAAAACCATTTAAAGGGGAAAAAAATATCCTCGATGGAAGTTCAACGAAATGAAGGGGGAGAAAAAAAAAAAAAGGCATTCCACAGGAATTCTGGATGACCTCCAAGTTAATCCATCAAGGTATAAGCACAATAAGTTGCAACAGCTTCCAAGACGAAATCATTGGAACGTTCTGCAAAATTATCTGCCATCCAATTCAGCAAGGGGAAGGAATACACATGTTCCTCGACAACCGGAGCCTCTAGTACCATCAGAGGACAACTGGTGTGTTCTTCAAGATAACTTCTCGCTAAGAATTTAGCTGCAGCCATTCTGATGTCCCAATTCCCTAGGACTCCATGTGCTGCTCCACAGGCCATAATCCTGACGCCAGAACAGTCCAACTCATGAGCCACTAAGGGGCTCATTAGCCGATCATAATCCGGGGCAGGAGACACCGAGTTCGACAAGCACAAATCCAGAGTCAATTGGAACGGACACTCTAGGCAATGAAAGACAGGCTGCACGCAAGTAAAGTAGGGAAACCGGAAGGACAATCCATAGGCTATGCTTAGAGTTGCCAGTGGTAAAATTCCATAGTATTCAAGCATCCAGTTACGAAGATGGAGCAGCCGGGACATGCTGTTGTGTGACGCAAGTTGTGCATCCATAGCGTAGTACGCAGATCAACAAAAGTACCCCAGCTACGAGGGCGAGAATCAAAGACGCTGGGAAAAATAGAATGAAAAAATGCCGGGATCACACCAAAAATAGTTTAAAAGGAGGTCACGAGGCCGGAGCCCACAATTTTGAAAAAATTTACCAGGCCACTTGCTGACGAGGCATTAAAGATAGTCTGAATCAGGGCCCCAAAATGAAGTGGGAGATCAGTATTCAAAAGCGCTTGCACCTCTGTGCGCGTGTTTGCTACGTGAAGGACAAATGTTTCCCGGGATGAAGTCAACGCGACTTCTTTTTGAGACAATAGAGCCCTTATTCTGCTCATCTTGTTGAACTCTGCTTTCAAGGTTGGAATGGAAGGCCAGATGGATACATCGAGCCGTCCATGTGGGGGTGGGAAAAGGACGTTATTACAGCAGACTACTCTCTGTGATACAGTCACTATGTAGGGAATTCCCAGTAACATCCCACAGCAAGCTTCATTATTTAATAGCAAATAACTACCGTTAGCAAGCAGCGTAAAAGACGGTGTTATAACTGGCACCAGGATCCCTTTCAGGACGCAAGATAAATTAGGAGCGTGCACATTACATGCACCATGCAATTGAATGTGCCTACACACCACAGAATGATCTGGAGTGGAAGTGCACTCTTCACCTTTTAAGTAAACCTATTTTCCGTCCCTCACGCATCTATACGTGAATGGGAGTGACCAAACTTCATGCAAGGGCATAATGTTTCATGCACGAACTGAACTTAAACAGGGGGAATGGTAATGTGATCAACCCGTAGATAAGCCACACCGCGGAGTTTAATTCGGCAACAGAGAAAGGTAAAGGTTCTAGCGTTTCAATGTGCAGCAATGAGTATGTTGCATCTTTCATGGACATGAACTGTTGCTTCGCAGTTAAATTAAAAGGGAAGAACAAAGATGAAGTATTCATGTAATCCCAAGGGACTTTCCCAGGCTTTAACGTTTGCAACGTCCATGCAAACCGCATAATGGAACGCAATTGATTTTGACCATGATACAAAACAGACAAATCATCCTGCACAATGTCAACCACAGATGAAACAATATTATCTAAGGTATAAATTCTGGAAGACAGGGTGTTAATGCTATTATCTATTACAGCCAAAACTTTCTCCATATTAGCTTGATCAATAGCTCGTAATCTGGATGCAGCTTCAATCTATGATAGCTTCCAAACTTCGTTGTTAACAGCATATACCCATCTTTTGGACCTGCCAACCGCAGGACCCTTAACAAAATCATTCAAATCTATTTTGTCGTTCAATTGTGATAAATGAAGTTTAACAGATGCTAAGGTGGAATGTTGCAGCCAAGTGTGGTAAATAAAATCTTCTTTACCGGACTGAATTTCATACAGAATCTTAAAATAAAGTAAAATAGCTCAAAATAACAAGAGGCAGAATCCGTGGTATAAGAGGTTTTCTAAATGGGCTTTATTCCACTCAAAATGGCCGACTCGAGTCGCGGCCTTCAGGTTCCGTCACCACGAGGGTTCAGGAAGTGAAGTACAATACTTTATTGACAGACATGCATTTTTATAATAAGTACATTACAATGAAACGAATGTAGAAGGCGTAACATTTGATAAGAAAAGTGACATAACGGGTACGTAATCGAAACTAGGCGTAATAAGGAATAAAAGAAACATGATTGGTTAGGATTATCAGACATAGGTGGATCTATAAGATAATACTTGGCATAGATGCGCGCGCAGCAGCATGACGTGTGAGTGACGTGCAACTAGGGGGTGAAGGGACTTGACATTTAGCTCTACATGTGGAGACGAGAAGTCTGGGGGGTCAAGTCAACCTAATCCCAAATCATATCTAACATCCTATGTTTAAAGAACTATGTTATCCACAAGGAAGGACTCTCGGACAGAATCTAGTCTATACTGACTGTGTGCGTGCACAAACGCCTAAGTGTCTATATGAGATGCGAGAGGCAGAAAATTCTCCATGGCAGCAGGGCTATGAATCACTTGCAGGAGGACGGAAAGGCTGAGTCCTTTGCTTGGTAGCTGGAAGAATGTTTACTTAAACTACTGGACAGGAATGCATCGGCTGAGGAGCAAAATAGATAATTCGAAGGTGAAATACAGCTTCTTGGCAGGCAGGCGAAAACTGGCCGAGGCAGGCACCGTTAGCTGCACAGGGAGTAGGACAAAGTTCATGGATACAGATGCGAGCTCAAGCTGAAGCTGTCAGATACAGAGAGCAATGAAAGGCTTTGAAGACAGAATCGGGCCTACTTGCCTGAACTGTAAGAATGGAGTAACTTAGCCATATAAAGTCGGTGGCCTTTCATACTTAGGAATCGAATATCCAGCCCATTGATGGCGGATCTGACAGAGGACATGTTGACAATGGATGCACATGTGTTTGCGTCATCAAAACTGGAACTGGAGGGAGCATACATGTACTTGTGGCATGCACATAGAACCGTTGGGGTCCAAGATAGGGGACATAACTGATCAGGAAAATCCACATTTCCACATTCCCTCCTTGTCCCCTACTTGCCCTTCAAGAGATATCAATTTTCATCATTCCATCGATTTGTTCATGGAGCATCATTTCTTCTTCCTTCTTCTTCCGGCATTTTAAACGAGAACTGTGATATGGAATGCATGATGTGGCACACAGACCACAAATCGCTGGTCCACATTGCAGACATAAACAACAACTGAAGAGCATAAGAAGGCCAATACCTAGGAAGGATAGAACCCTCCATCCCCAGACTGATACCGTATTCCAAAACCAACTGGACCAAGTCCAAATGCCTGGATTCTCGTGTATCTGGCTCACAATCTTATGAAGGCGTGTTATAGCTTTATATACAGATGGCGAATTTTCTGGTATAAATATGCAGCAGCTGGATCCGATGACCCTGCAAGCTCCGCCCCTATCGGCCAGGATGACGTCAAGGACAAGACGATTCTGGAGAACAACAATTCTCATCACTGATTGTTCTTCTGTCAGATTGCCTAGGGCGGCTATAGTCTCGTTTACTACAGCTTCAAGAGTCTTGGTTAGTCTGCGTATCAGTTTACTATTTGATATTGTACCTATATAGGGAAAGATACCTTTATTGAAATCTACATACTTGTCCCATGCCGTCTCAGTATAATCGACAACTGGGAGATCTCTTCGCTCTCTATTGTGTACTAAATGAATATTTCGATAATAATCAGGGGGGGCTAGAAAAACAGGTGGCAAAAGGAATGCTATGTAACAGGTACCATCCCAATCTAGAGGCAGACGCATATATGCAGTCTGACCACATATAAAGTAAGAATGGCGAGAAGCTCTAAATGAAGATTTACCTTGATCACTATATTCTACTGTAGTAACGCATTGGCTATGGCCCATGTGTATAGAACCAACTTTTCTTACACATAATTCACCCTTAACTGGAAATACTGACATAGTGGGCAGAATTAGTTCAACTTCGGTTTTGACATTCAAAATCATAAGATTAGGCGTAAAATTACCTAATTTATACACTTCATTTTCTAAATCAGTTCCTGTTCTACTGGGGTGACCCTCCTTATTAGGGTGACAGACTTTGAATAAAACTAGATTCAGATTTCCCCATATCCAATGTTGTTGATAAACTGCTGTGTCTGGGTCTATGGAATTTAATAAACTAAACCATGCTCCACAGGAGCCATTGTGTGTGAACGGATGTGGAAAGAAAGGCAGAACTCCTTTGTTATTCTGATAGGGAGGGAGTCGGCCACACACCCAACAATTGGTGGCATTACTAGTCTGATGGGAATGATGTAACATACTAATGAAGGTGTTGTTGCGCAGCGCAAGTCTATAGGACAACTCATGTGGGGGTAATTCACTAAAAGAATGTTCATCAGTTATATTGAAAGCACGTTTAGAAACAGGATAATACATATGCAACAATATGCTTGCAGTAACTATTAAAAAACTCAAGGAAAACAAAATTAATAAAGTCACAATACAGTGGCTACGCAGTAATTTACAATAAGCATGTCGTTTGATTATGATTCTGGACTCTACGTCATTCAGACCTAAGGGATACATGTCGGGACAGATTCAACCGCTTCACCTTGGAGAGGACTTAAACAATCAAATCGTCCGACAGTTTGGATCTGGACCTGAGTTTCTGTTTATAGAGTTCGGTGCTACTGGCTTCAGCCAAAGGTAGCTTTGAGTCAATGGGGGAAGACACACGAGGAGTACTGTTTGTGTCAGGAGGAAGTCCATGAAATTTCTTTATATGGCTGGAATGCACCCAGCCTTTTCTCCCTTCGAGCTTCACAGCTGTTCTGGTTGTCAGCAGGACCAACTCAGGAAGCCTCCACCTTGGCTCCAGTTGGGTTTTCCGATCAAAATTCCTGACGAGAACATAATCGCCGGGAATTACATCATGAGGTTTCACCTCGGTGTTGTCGGGAAAAGCTGCGATTACCTGTGAACGACAAGATTGTAGTGCAGACATCAAGGAAGCCAGGTAATCTGTCAGCATATTACAGTCAACATCAGTTATTTTACGGGGTATAGGCGTCCCCCACATATTCGGTGGTCTACCAAAGATCACCTCATAAGGTGATAGCCCTGTTCGAGAGTGTGCTACCATCCTCATGTAAAATAGCGCAACTGGTAAAGCTACTATCCAGTCCACACCCTTTTCCTGACATATTTTAGACAGTCTGATTTTTAAAAGTTGATTATGTCGTTCCACGAGACCTGCTGCCTCGGGGTGTCGGACACAGTGGAATTTCCACTGATATCCCAACAAAAGCGAGACATGTTTCATTAATTCGGATGAGAAAGGCTGGCCGTTATCTGAATATACAACACGTGGTAAACCGTACCGTGGGAAGAATTCTCGAACTAGCTGCTTGGCAGTAGTCGGGGCAGTGTAATCTGATACGGGATACGCCTCTGTCCAACGGGAGAGAGCGCAGACAACTACGAGAACATATTTGAATCCTCGACAACGTTCCATCTGAATATAATCCATCTGGAGGACTTCAAAAGGATGGTCAGGAGGCTGAAATCCACCCTGCTCTACGGGAACACTCTTTCCTGGATTAAACTGACAACATATCATACAGGTACGAACTTTTTGTTTAGCTGCTGCTCGTAAATGTTTGTTGAACCAAATGTGCTGAATGCTGTCTAGCATAGCCTTCTCTCCTAAATGTGCTGGACTGTGAACTGTAGCTATAATGGCTTGAACCATGGAATCAGGGAGAAACCATACAGATTTCTCCTTCGTCATCCATCCATGATCTGTCTGGATCCCTCCTAGTTCAGTCCACTTCTTTATTTCTTCTGCTGTGGCATGTGTCTGTATGTCAATTACGTCAAGTGCGGGATCCTTAATTGTCATACACTGTGTTGGTGTCTGAACTATTGGCTTTGTCATGTCTAATGTGCGATTCTGAGCAGTCTGTTTAGCTGTTCTGTCAGCTAAATCATTGCCTTGAGAAATGGTATCAGTAACCTTCGTGTGTGCTTTACATTTCATAATCGATATAGCAGTGGGTAGATGTATTGCGTCTAACAAAGCATGAATGAGGAGTCCGTGCTGAATGTGGGCACCATGGGAGGTTAAATAACCTCTCTCTCGCCATAGCACGCCGAAGTCGTGTACAACTCCGAATGCATAACGTGAGTCAGTGTATACATTAACTTTCTTATTTGTGGCTTGAATACAGGCTTGTGTTAGAGCAATAAGTTCTGCTGCTTGGGCTGACAAAGTATCTATACAATTTGTCTCAATAACTTCAGTGTCTGTTGTGACTGCATACGCGGCCACTAAGTCTCCTGTACTTGCTCTCATGCATGATCCGTCTACATACAACGTCAGGTCTGGATCTAACAATGGAACGTCTGTCAAGTCTTGTCTAGGTTTCGTCTTTATTTCAATGATTTCAACACAATCATGAGCTAGTGGGTCTGTTCCAATTACAGGTAATAGTGTAGCAGGATTCAATGTATTACACCGTCGGATCTCTATGTGTGGTTGAAACAATGTCAGTTCATAACCGGTAAGTCTTGCTATGGTCAAGTGTTGTGTTTGTGTTCGGTTCACAAGAACCTCTACTGCATGTGGTACTTGTACTGTCAATGGGTGTCCTAATACTATGGCATCGCTTTGTCTGATTGCTAAAGCTGTCGCTGCCACTGATTTCAGGCATGCAGGCAAAGCCTGAGCTACGGGATCTAATGTACTGGAAAAATAAGCACATGGCTTGCGTGATCCTGCTTGATCCTGCGTGAGTACTGACAAGGCAGTACCTTCGCGTTCTGTAACAAAGAGTGTAAAATGTTTGCTATAACATGGTGTTGCTAAAACAGGTGCTTGGCATAAAGCTTCCTTTAGGCTTTCAAAAGCTTGTGTATGTTCCTGAGTCCAAGGGAGAACAGTCGATGTGGCTGCCTCCTGTGTGGTTAACTGAATGAGTGGTTTTGCTAGAAATGCGTACTGAGGGATCCACTGCCTACAATATGAAGTGAGGCCTATGAAAGCCCGCACCTCCTTTTGTGTCTGGGGTATTGACATGTTAGCAATTAACTGGATGCGATCTGGTGTAAGCTGCCTTCCCTCCTTGGACAGCGAGTGACCAAGATAAATAACTCGCTGGACACAGAATTGCAGCTTAGAAGGAGACACCTTGTGCCCCTTGTCGGCTAGGAAATGTAAAACTGTCAGAGAAGCTTTTTCACATTCTGGCTCGCTTCTCGCTGTGATCAGCAGATCATCGACATATTGAAGCAGTGCAGTATTGACTGGCATGTGGATACTGTCAAGTTCTCGTTTCAGTGCTTGGCTGTAGATGCTGGGGCTTTCTGTGAATCCTTGGGGAGCGCGTGAGAATTTAAAGCTGCGCCCATTTAAACTGAATCCGAACAAGTATTGGCTTTCCGGATCTATTGGGACGCTGAAAAAGGCATTCTTGAGATCGATTACAGTAAAGAATGTCGCTTCGGAATCAATTGCTGTCAACAATGATGATATATCAGGGACCACAGGGAATTGTGGTACAATGCACTTGTTTAGTTCACGCAAATCAATAACCAATCGGTACACTGGTGGGGCAGTAGGATCAGTTCGTTTAAGAATCGGAATTATCGGTGAATTACATACATTGGAGTCTGTTTCTACAACTACTCCCTGGGCAATCAGCTCATCAATGATTTTCAGCAAAGCCACTACAGCATCATGCGGTAACTTGTATTGTCGCATTCGTGGTAGTACCACTCCTGCTTTCAGTGTGACTCGATAGGGTGTAATGTTCATGCAGCCAACATCCGTAGGGCCTTGTGCCCATAGATGTACTGGTAAAGTCTGTAGTCGGGGATCCATGTCTCTAGACACATAGTGACCTTTAAAATCACGTAAAAACAACCTTACTCCTTCCGGAGAACAACATATTATGGCTCCTAGTGCTTTCAGAGTTTTAATTCCTAACAGATTTTCTGGGCATGATTTAGTAAGCAATAAATCTGTAGTTCGTGTCAAAGGTCCTATCGTAAGTGGTAGAGGCTGTGATACTTCATTAACAATAGGTTTTCCTGAAAAACCAAGGGAAACATTTTGAGAGCCTGAGAGGGGTGCCCCTGGAACTTCACTACGTTTTATGGTTGTTCGACTTGCCCCTGTATCGAGTAAGAATTTTCTATCTTGACCTAATAATTCACTATGTACATAAGGTCCTTCTTGATCTACAGGAATCTCGATAAGCGGTAAGTCGACTTCCCTCTCTAGGCTGGTTCATGCGTAACGCTGATACTCAGGGTATTCATACTGTGCAGTCTGATACATTTGTCGTGTTGTGGTTTGTGTGGCAGTAGCAGGCAACGGTGGTGCAGCTGGCACAAACTGTATGGGTTGCTGTGAGGCTGGCATGGACTGTCCATGCTGCATAGCTCCTTGTTCATTCTGATCTTGTCTAACTAATCGTGGTCTCTCCTTTGCAATACCTGTAGCTATATTACGTTTCAGGACTGGACAATCGTGTACATAATGGCCCAGTTGTTTACAGTAATTGCAGGTTCCCTTTACAGGAACTGCAGAATCACCAGAATGTGTCACACCCTTTTTGTGACCATCTGCTGGTACTGTCTGAGAAACTAGCATTTTCATTTTTGTATCCTTCATGCGTCTATGCTCGTGTTCTTGTTCATCCCTAATTCTATTGTGATGATACTGTAACATTTGTAGCATTTGCGACGGAGTGTTACTTTGCCAGGTACTCTCGAATTTCAATATTCTATTCTTTACTGGAGGCAATGCATTTTCCACTAATTTTGTCACAAATAAATGTGGATATGAGTCACTACTTGCTTTTATACCACTATTTATACCAAAACATTTTTCAAATCGAGCATAATAGTCGCTTGTATCTTCATCTTGTTTTTGTTTGCAGGCTGTGATTGCACCCCAATCTTCCTTTTTTGTAGTTAATAAACGTGGCAGTACCTGTACTAGTAAACCTGGTAACAGTTTAACTTTATCCCCGAGCCCTGAACCTGCAGTTCGGCCCCTTTCTTCCTCTGCTAATGCTGTCCAGTCTATCTTTTGGTCACCCACTTCCCACTCTTTTTCTTTCAGTTTTTCATAAATGCCAGCAGGCAAAAGCACCTTTAATATCGTCATAATATCAGGAAAGGTATACTCTCCCATCAGTAACATGTCTTTAATTTCTCGGTGGAAACCCGCTGGGTCTTTGTCATGACTAGGTACTACTTTTTTCATTTCTAATAATTCCATTTTCGATATGGGTGTGTAAACAAATACACGGTGAAACTCATTGTCTTCGCCTTTTATTGGGTGCACTTCTCGTAGGGGATTTTGTCTATCCATATAGTACGGCGCTCTTTCTCTGCGGGGCGGCGAGAGAGAATCCGGACTTACAAAAAGGACGTACTGCTTACGTGACACTAATATCTCTTTAATTAGCTTGTTACTAGAACCTCTCCATCTGTTCGTGAGTAGTTCCGTTAATATATCAGGCAAAGGACCAGGGTCAGCATGTTGGCTCTTATATAATATGAGGAGTTGCTGAATCATATAGATTCCAGCTAAACGTTGTTCATCTATACTGAGATTAAAAAACGTGTGTGCTACGGTCTCATCACCGTATTTTTCAGGACTGTCAATCCAGTGAACGGCTGATCTGGCTAATTCTTGCTCATCCATGGAATCGAGGAGGTGGTAACCCCTTCGTTCTCGTAGTATTTTATCTGCGGCTTGAAACGAATGTTCAGGAGACTTCAGATTTATTATAGGCGTCGGATACGTTCTGCTATTATTTGGGCATACTGAGTGTATGGGATCAGAAAAACATCTAGCATTATCACAGGATCCTCCTCTGCCTACATAGGCTATGGTCTCTGACTGTCTTGCGGAATTCCCTGATTCGGATACTTCATCTTGCTCAAACTCGTCTGTTCCCAATCTTTCTTCATGAATACGCTCTATTTCTTTACGGATTTTTCGGCACATGGCTATTATACAATTTTGCTTATCGTGTCTCCCTTCTGATATATTCTGACTCCATCTTGTAAGAATAAGCATTGCATTCGGGTCTACCCCCGGGCGGTCTTGATTTCTGATCACACAGTTTATGAGGAAACGTAACAGTTCCCCCTGTATTTCTACTTTCTGGAATTCCATAGCTCTGTTAATACATCCTGGATCTCGTCCTGTTTGAACAAAATGATATATGTTATCTAGATGCGTAGTCATTCCTGGTAACCTTGCTAAATACTCTGCGGCTCGCCTGATACGTAATGATGCCAGGACCATTTCGTCCTCTTTACCAACTACCGGGTCATATCTACAATTTACAAGGAGTTCCTTAAGCGTACGTTCACTTACGAATTTAGGTGTACGTGAATGTGCTGACTCTTGAAAGACAAGTTTATTTATTCTAGGTGGTGTAAAGGTAATGCTAGCACCTCCCGTGGCCCCATCTGGGGCGTCGGGTGTGAATGGGTTCGTTGAACGTGACACAGCAACTATGGGTGTCGATACCTCTGTAGAGTCGACTGCGGAGACAGATGCGGAAACAGATGTGCTTGCCGAAGCTTGTGTCGGGACTTGCTGTTGCACGGGGACAGATACCTGATCCTGACGTTGAACACCTACACCAGACGGTCTATGTGGTGCGGCGTTAGCATACTCGGGAGCTGCGTCGTCTAGATATGAGGAAAGAAAAACATCTTCTGCGGTTCTGGGATGCCCCTTTGGATGTACCTTAATTGGAAATAATGGGGGTGGCAAGTCTTTTGGCATCTGTGGAGCAGCCTTAGGTAGTCCTTCAGCTAGAAGGGGATACATACCATTCATAAGGGCATTTCTTTGTCTATTTACTTGTTCTGATTTCACTCGGATACCTTCCTCAATTAATAGATTTTCTTGAACTTTATTTGAACTTTCTTTACTCCTCTCTTCTTGTCTACGTGCTTTTTCTGTTCGTCTATGAGATTCTTTACGCCATAACTCAACAGCGTCTTTCTGTGATTGTCTGACCTTTCTTTTCCATAACTCTTCCTCCACTTTCAGGATGCATTCTGCATCCCAGGTTCCCGCTACGGGCCACCTTTGACTTTCCGGCAATTCCTTGGTATAATCTACCCATAGATCAAGAAACAATATGGCATCTAAGCCATGCTTATGGTACATAAAATGCCCTGGAGTGTCCCTAGGAGGGATAGGAACTGCTTCTTCAAGCACCCCTTTTCTGGTAGTAATCTGCCTTAACTTCGAGAAGAGCGGCATATTGACAACTGATCTGATACTTACTCTTGAACTTACTTAATACGGAAAAAACCCCAATAATGAACAGTGTACAATGAACAATCATTCATACCACAATATGCAAGACATTTCTGAAAACATTAAACATTAAACATTTAACAATGACCGACAATGATGACAGTCTGCCTAACTAATCACCACGCTGAATTCTTGACAATAACTGCATACTTCGGAATACTTGATATACTGCTAAACAGTACATATACACTGCTAAACAGTGCAGACCGGATTTGTGTACCCAAATCCGTCTTGACCGGCACAACCTATGTGCGCGTCAACACGCCTCCCCGGCGATGGTACTCACCGAGTAGCTCCTTGAAACGGAAGGCCTCAGAGAATGGACAGGACTCGATGACTGCGGACAGCGGACCCTCTGGACATCGGGATTTCGAAATATCTGGTGGGCCTCTGTATACCTCGGATCTTGCTCTCTCAGCTAGGCTCTGGTTGGGATACTTCGCACTTCTCACCGCCTCGTCTGGGTTGATCGCAGCCTCAGTCGCCCCCGCTTGACCGGAGGGAGCTTACAGGAAATCCTGTTGGTACGCGTTTATGGTCCGTCCAGCTGTGGCAGGAGACCGGGCCTGCAACGCACCGCCGGCGCGTGAGATGAGAAAGTGTCCCTATTCGGGCGCCATTATGTGGTAAATAAAATCTTCTTTACCGGACTGAATTTCATACAGAATCTTAAAATAAAGTAAAATAGCTCAAAATAACAAGAGGCAGAATCCGTGGTATAAGAGGTTTTCTAAATGGGCTTTATTCCACTCAAAATGGCCGACTCGAGTCGCGGCCTTCAGGTTCCGTCACCACGAGGGTTCAGGAAGTGAAGTACAATACTTTATTGACAGACATGCATTTTTATAATAAGTACATTACAATGAAACGAATGTAGAAGGCGTAACATTTGATAAGAAAAGTGACATAACGGGTACGTAATCGAAACTAGGCGTAATAAGGAATAAAAGAAACATGATTGGTTAGGATTATCAGACATAGGTGGATCTATAAGATAATACTTGGCATAGATGCGCGCGCAGCAGCATGACGTGTGAGTGACGTGCAACTAGGGGGTGAAGGGACTTGACATTTAGCTCTACATGTGGAGACGAGAAGTCTGGGGGGTCAAGTCAACCTAATCCCAAATCATATCTAACATCCTATGTTTAAAGAACTATGTTATCCACAAGGAAGGACTCTCGGACAGAATCTAGTCTATACTGACTGTGTGCGTGCACAAACGCCTAAGTGTCTATATGAGATGCGAGAGGCAGAAAATTCTCCATGGCAGCAGGGCTATGAATCACTTGCAGGAGGACGGAAAGGCTGAGTCCTTTGCTTGGTAGCTGGAAGAATGTTTACTTAAACTACTGGACAGGAATGCATCGGCTGAGGAGCAAAATAGATAATTCGAAGGTGAAATACAGCTTCTTGGCAGGCAGGCGAAAACTGGCCGAGGCAGGCACCGTTAGCTGCACAGGGAGTAGGACAAAGTTCATGGATACAGATGCGAGCTCAAGCTGAAGCTGTCAGATACAGAGAGCAATGAAAGGCTTTGAAGACAGAATCGGGCCTACTTGCCTGAACTGTAAGAATGGAGTAACTTAGCCATATAAAGTCGGTGGCCTTTCATACTTAGGAATCGAATATCCAGCCCATTGATGGCGGATCTGACAGAGGACATGTTGACAATGGATGCACATGTGTTTGCGTCATCAAAACTGGAACTGGAGGGAGCATACATGTACTTGTGGCATGCACATAGAACCGTTGGGGTCCAAGATAGGGGACATAACTGATCAGGAAAATCCACATTTCCACACAAGATTGGCATAACTTCCCTACTGAGTAGGTAGTTACAGTGTGAGAAGATTCAAAACGGGGGTCTACACGAACTTGTGTATACCCCGGTGCCAAATCCAGAAACCGATGTTGACAGGAATCTGAGCTTGTTTGCCATATTAACCACCCTTCCGGATTCAATTCGGAAATATTGAAGGAT
The DNA here is from genome assembly GCF_964204655.1 of Triturus cristatus. Taxonomy (NCBI): domain Eukaryota; kingdom Metazoa; phylum Chordata; class Amphibia; order Caudata; family Salamandridae; genus Triturus; species Triturus cristatus. Next base: position 303,234,721 of record NC_140589.1, read on the forward strand.
GTGTTGGAAATGTATGACTGCAACATAGCAAGGGACAGATCCGTATGATTATCCCAATTAGGATAAGCACCCAGACCCGGAGTGGAGGGAGAATTTAATTTTTTAGAAGTAGCCAATCCAAAACAGGTGGTCTGAAAAATCGACGAATTCAAAAATAACATGTGGTTCGGGATGAGGCAGGCACGATGCAAAGTTTCTGTTCCCTGTACCTGCCACGATTTAGAACCCCAAACCGATTTAAGATCGACAGTAGCTTTCCACAGATCATAGCCTCCAATTGCCAACTCGTCCATAAAGGACTTGGAATACAACAATTTGGTGTGTGTCAGTCTAACCTTAGAAGCAGACTCAGCCGCAACCTTAAAATAAAAGGAGGCCGGATTCAACACACTGAAATCAGAAAAATATGTGAATTTGTCCACTGACGTGGCAGAGCTGCCAAGCCTAGGGGCCGGACAGTGTTCCCATTGCGTATAATTTACAAAATTTCTAAACGTATTTGCTTTGTGTAGGAAATGAGTGCCATAATGTTGATAGCAGAATTGCTCATCATAATTAGCAGTATCTAAATACAAATCCTCAGCATCAAATGCAGCATAATATTTCAAAACAGAAAACAGTGCTTCTATTGCTTGTACATCCCAATCATCCGAGTGGATGTTTTGCTTAACTACATCACCCATAGAAACACGAAATACATTTGGCACATTGATTACTTCAGTGGGACCATGAATTTGAAATTTAACAGCATCCCAAGCGATCCCATCCAGTACAGGCCAGGCAGTAATGTTCACAAAAGTCTGGTCCCGTTTCATAATATGTGATGAGGAGTGGGGGCCAAAGTTTCATCAATTAATCTAATTGTAGATCTTTCTTTCAGGTAGTGTCCATTTATAAGTCTAAAAAACACTACCACAAAGCCAATGGACATAAACAAAAAAATACATATGAGTACCAGCCAAATGTACATCCAAGGGGGAATAAAAAAATGTCTTTTGAACCAGGCAACAAAAATCGAAACTTTTGATGGGGCAATGGAAGTCATTGAATTAGTGTCAAAGGAGTAGCGCGACTGGGTAACTGTGGTGGATTGTAAAACAAGCAACGAGACATCCGCAGGATAAGCATACTCAATATCTTCAGGTAGACCACCAGGAGTCGGTGGCAATAAAGGACCAGTAACTGTATGCATCTCGACGGCAACATCAGGCAAGGTGTTAGAAGCTGTGGCCACAACAGAATTTCTCAGCATCGCAGGGCAAGAAACCGCTGGAGTCATACTAAGAAGAATTGGCCACTCGCTGTAGCTTGACATTGTCAATAGAGATGTACCTGTTATCCTTGTGACCAGGAAGTGGAGGTAAAATGACTGTACGTGCACCCTGTACTCCAAGCACCGGAACTGGTGCACGATAAGAGGGGCCGAACTCCTTCTTGTTCTCCACCTTCTCACGGAGCCAACCGACTACCGGAATCTGAAGTGCAGCATCAGATATGGAGGGTACGTGTTCCTTCGCTAGACTGTCTCTGGCTTCTTGTAGATTCTGCAATACAGCACAGTGATCATCTACGTCAAAGGGTGCGGCCGATGCCGCCATGTCTAGACTATCAAGGTCCGGGACAAACATTCGTATGCCAAAGAGCATCATGTATGGGGTCCGCCCACCCAGAGACCTTCTAGCGAGATTATTAAGTGCACGTTGTGCATCACACATGTGGGCTAGCCAGTTCCGGCCAGTACCTAAAACCCTGGCTGCCAAAGATTGCTTTAAGTCACGGTTCATTCGCTCCACCACACTATTACCCTCAGGTCGGTATGGAGACGACAATTTGACTTGGACCCCCAAATTTCTCATGGCTTCTTTGTACGCCTTAGAGGTGAACGCAGGGCCCTGATCAGAATGAAAGGTACCACATGCAAAACTTACAACAAAGACACTCAAATCCTTGATGACAGTACGGGCATCAGCACTCCTTTGTGGCCACACCCACAGAAAACGTGTGCACGAATCCACTGCAACCAAGATGTATTTGTACGCAGTATCAGAGGTGAATGGACCGCAATGATCTAAATAAACACAACCCAGTGGTTTATTAGATATGTACAACTGAGTCTGTGGTGGGCGAGCCGCAGTTGAAGGTTTTATCTGCTGGCAAATGTCACAATTAAGAACATAAGCGCGAGCGTGTTTATATAAACCGCACCACCAGTAACGTTGTTGTAACAGAGATACAGTAGCTGCAAAGCCCGCATGGGCAGACGCCATGCCCTCGTGAGCCGCTAATATCAAAGATGGTCTACAGTCCGCGTTGGGAATCAATCTGTCACCAACGTCGTTAATCCTCACTAACGGGACGTTATCAGGACTTAAACAATAATGGTAACGAGAAGGGAAACCTCTAGGGTATTTTGTTCCCTTCTGTGTAGCAGCAATAGCTGCCAAGATGTCATCATCGATCTTATTTTGTGATCTTGTAACTGCTGCTACTAAGTATGTCGCCACTGCTGTTATTGCTGCCTCGTCAGCTAGGCTGTAGCCGACAGCATGGACACCAACTCGTTGGTGACCAAGAGTGTGAATAACATTCACGAGAGGCAGATGTTCTTTAAGTTCTGCCACTCGAACCCAAAGCGTTTTATGCTTAATTGTGCTACCTTTGGAATCACGGTAGTCATTTTGAGACCAAAAATGTAGATTGTTGTTGTAAGATTGAACACAATAGAACAAGTCACTCACTATAAGTGTAGTGACTCGAGGATCAGCAAACTCCAGTGCAAGCACCAGAGCACGAAGCTCCGCCAGCTGTGCGGTACAATCACCCAATGACTGCGTATGCACGACATCGGATTGAAATTCACCATTCACGAAAGTACCGACCACAATTGCGCAGGCCGCTGAATAGGCATGCTTCGAACCAGTAGCCGGTTGCGCAGAACCGTCAGTGTAAATGACACAATGGTAATCCTCGAGCGGGCGCAAGGACAGAGGAGCTGGATGAACAAATTCATACTGTAAGAACTCCTGAGTCTGTAGAGCCGCGTCAAAGATATATGTGACGTCGGGCGATGTCAAGGAAGTGGCCCATTGTATTCACCGTGGATGCAAAGCTTTTGAATTAGATACACTTGCTTTCGTCACCGCCTCAAGATATGGTGTTACCACCCACAAGCGTTTTCCTTGCGATAGCGCTCGTTCTTTCAGAATCGCCATCTGCACTGCCGTCAGAACTTTCTCTACAGCGGAAAATCGCAGTTCAGCCGAAGTGTACAGGTGTGATTTGTAGGCAATGGGGACGGTGTCGCCCTCATTGAACGTTAAGTACGTGAAACCCACTGCGCCTGGCACAATTCTTATGACCAGGTTAGTGTGGTTATCACGTGTCAGTAAGTATTTTGAAGCAAGAAGGTCAGCTTGCAAAGATTGCAATATAGCTGAATGCTCCAGCAGCCAGCATGATTTGGAAAAAGTAGGTTGTACCAAGACATAAAGCGACTTGATACGCTGGGCATAATCAGGAATGCACGTTCGACCGAAATTCAGAAAGCCCAGCAAAGATTGTAATTTCTTCAGTGTCGTAGGAGCACGTAGGCATGCGCATTTCTCTAGGAAGTGCGGAGCCAATCCTCGACCTTCATTGTTGAGTTCGTATCCCAAAAATAACACTGTATATTCCGCAATGTGAGACTTCGCAAAGTTGAATTTGTAACCGAAGTCTGCAAACAAAACAATAATGCGATCAACGCGACACAGATGCGGCCACAACTTGTCATCTGTGAGATAAATATCAGTAAACACACAATGGATGGAGGGTCCAAGGGAATTTAAAGACCAGCACGGGCAAATCCCCAAATACCAGAACTAGAACAACAACTCGGCACATCCAGGAAGGAGGCCCGGGGTAGCGACGGATAGAGCGTTGCCTCACGCCCTGAGTTGTGACCAGGAGTGTGGGACGTTCCCCGATCTCTTGACGGGTGACCTGAATACTCCCAGATGGTGCCGTAGATCAATGACAAGCAGGTACCACTGTTGGTTGTATCGTTCCTTTTTTATTCCTTTGCACACTTTATCACATTGCAGTAGTGTATTACTTTGGTCCTGAAGAGAGCCACGGTCATCTCTCAGAGACGCTAGTTGGCTGAAACATGTAGACCTACACTCAGAGTACGTGTTCCGTATTGTTTGGTGTACACGCTTTACTCTATTATTTCTGCATCTTTTTATTGTTGATATCACTGGATATTTAATAAAACAGTTTTCCCGTGGTAATCAATTTTAAATTCACATTTTTCACACACTGCACTTCATTTCACTACACCATAGGCAGCTTCCTTCCATTTTGGTAGTGTTTTCCCTCCCTGTTGGACAGTTAAAAACATCCCTGAGCTCCTCCTTTTTCAAGTAATTAAAGGAGTAGTAGCTCTTTAACCACACCAGGTGTGGTTAACGGGAGGTCCCAGATGATGAAGCATGCCACCTCGGTGGGTGATGGGACTTGGTCCTTGTAGATAGGATCCTCTACTGGTGGATGCAAACTGGCTTCTAGGTTACATCGTTAGGTAGATCTCCTCAGACCCGCGGGCTCTTTTGCTGTTCTAGATAAATATCATCCACATACGAGTATGCATCAGGGTCTATGCTCTCTAACAGAGAGACTACACGAGCGGCAAAGACACCAGGGCTGTTCTTATAGCCCATCGTAATCTTTTGAAATGTTTTTGTTTGCCGCCCGAGGTAAATGCTGTCCATTTACTACTAAGAGAGGACAGGTTGTGGCAATAAAAGCCGTTGGAAATGTCAAGTCTGGTTTTAAACCGTTTTCTCACGAGACTATCGACGAGAGCCGAACTGTGGGTATTCTGTACTGCGCATGTCCGGCAATGAGAGTTTTAATGCCGTAATCCAAAACCAGGCGGTACGACCCATCAGGCTTCGTCACAGTGAATAAAGGATTATTCATTGGTGACACACATGTTTCAATTACACCTTGATATTCCAATTGTTCAAGGATAGCCGCGACGTGAGGTCTTGCTTTACGATGCATGGGATATTGGGGTTGTGGCTGGGGCGTGGACCGCAACGGAATCTCATGGCTGGGGGACAATTTATCCCAGCCTACCTGATTACGATACAAAGCAGGTGCAAGCACCAGAGCCCACTCCTCGGCGATCTTCTTAGCTTGGTACTTTGGCACTGTGTGCGCAAAGGACGGGAGGATCATCTCCTCCCCTCTAGGAGCATCTAAAATGAAAGCCGGGGGCCAGTCTGCCTCTGCCAATAGAATATCATACGAAGAGGTCAGATTATCCCAAAAAATCCCTTGAATCCTGCGTTGTATGTCACCTTCAATTAAAAGGACTATATTATACAGTCTGTCAGGGGGAGCCACTCTAGTGTCAGCAGTTTCTACAGTTATGAATGTATCAGTTGCTGTCGCCACCAGATATGGACGCAGTGCTTGTCGCACTACTGTAACTTCCGCCACGCTGTCGAGCAGCGTTAGTGCCCATGTCAGGTTCTGCCACAGAACCCCTCTCTAAATATATTGACCGTTTTCTCCAACCTTTGGTCTACAAACTGGAGTCTTTCGTGAAAGATACCGGCCATTTTATCTCTAAAATTGAGGGGACCCCCTTTTTTGCCAATAGGGAACTGCTGGTCACCCTGGACCTCGAATCTCTATATACCAACATCCCCCAAGAGGGTGCCCTCCTGGTCATTCAAGAGATCCTGGCGTCCAAACCCGAGATCACCAACGCACCCTTCATCATTGAATGTCTCAAAATAGTGCTGTATTAAAACTATTTTGAATTCAACCACTGCTTCTTCCAACAGATACAAGGAGTTAGCATGGGGGCCTCGTGTGCCCCCAGCATTGCTTGCCTCTATATGGGACAATTTGAAAATAGGAACATCCACAACGAGATGGCCCCCTTTTATGAGAATGTACGTTCATGGGTTAGATTCATTGACGATATCTTTCTCATTTGGGAGGGTGACCACATATCCTTGGATGTTTTCCTATCATGGATTAATGCGGCCGATGTCAACCTCAAGTTCACGGCCCATTCCAGCAACTTCCAACTAGAGTTTCTTGATGTTTGGATTAGACATAACCAGAACCAACTCTACGTACCCCTTTTTACTAAACCTACTGCTAGAAACACCCTGCTACAGTATGGCAGCTTTCATCCTCGCTGTCAAAGGGATAGTATCCCATTCAGCCAGTTTCTCCGAATCCGAAGAAATTGTTCCAACATCAAGGATTTCCTTGAACAAGCCGATGTACTAAAAAGAAAACGTATACATCGAGGCTATCCTCAGAAACTCATCAAGGATTCCCTCAAAAGGGCGAGATATTTCAACCGAGACTCCATGTTTCTCCCCAAGGAAAAGCAAACCACTGACAAACTAGTCTATGTGACCAAACACTCCAACATTGATCACAAAGTGAGACAGACCATAAACTCATGCTGGCACCTACTGAACACGGTAAATGAAGACCAAATCCTTTCGAAGCCCATCTTTGCATTTAAAAGGAACAAAAACCTTAAGAATCATTTGGTCAAAGGCAAACTACAGGAACCCCGTCCTCTCCACCAAAAAGCCATCATCGGCGCTGGACCTATTTTAGGCAACCACCAATGTGCCCATTGTCAGGCCTGCCCCAATGCCCTTATCGGAGACACCATTGACCTTCCGGAATGTCGGATTTCATTATCTACCATGACGAACTGTCGAACCTCCAATATTGTGTATGTGATCTTGTGTCCATGCCGCCTAGTCTATGTTGGAGAAACTGGACGGGAGTGTAGGACCAGGATTGGGGAACATAAGTCCAACATCAGGACCAAAAAAACATCTGCCCCCCTGGTCACACATTGGCTTTATAACAACCACACTGAACAGGAATTAAAGTGGTCCATATTGGAAAGAATAGTGACATTCCCCGGAAAAGACCCCGAGCAGATTTGCAAGAAAAGAGAGGTTTTTTGGATTTACCTGCTCAATGCAGTGAACAAGGGCTTAAATGAACATTGCCCATGGGAGAATGCCATTATTTAACCCCATGAGCTTACGTCCGCCCCTGCTCACTTTCTTGAATATCCCATGCATTTTCTTACCCCTCATTTTACACCCCTTATCCTCCCGAGTTTTGCATTCCTTCTAGTTTAGTGTTCCTTTTGTGAGTTTTTTTGTTCCACCTTATTTTATTTTTTATCCATTACCCCCTGGTTTTCTTCCCCCCCCAATTTCCCCAGACCCAGACAACGATCAGCTGGACCATCTGTTGTTACTATCTTCCTCACCCAGTTGCCTAACATGGCCGCCATGTTTTCCCTTCTTTCTCTTAACTAGTCCTCTTTTGTTATTTCTTGTGTATCCTCGCGCTTCTGAGCGTCGGCCTCTCATTGGCCAGCTCTCACCCTGCTCCGACGTAAAACGCGTCCATTCTTCCGTCGATTCTTTACCCCTGGAAGCACGCCGTCTGCCGCGAAGTAGCGAGTCTTTCGCCCTGTGTACACGCTGTCTCAGCTGGTGAGTGGCTTTGAATCTCCCTGTTTTTATTTTATTCCGTACCCCTATCCCCGTCCAATATAGGGACGTTGGTACCGATAACTATCCCTCCCTCTCTACCCCTCCCCCGTTTTTGTCGTTCTAGATCCTGTTTTTACCCTATCATTGACCCGTACGCCTTGACACTGTGCGCCTCGTACCTCTGACTGGGAGGAATTTGTTTCCCCTCCGTCTTCCTTGAGGACTATGACCCCCGTTTGTTTGGACTTCCCAGCGACGATACCTCCCCACGCTTACATCTGTATTTACATTCGGACCGCTATATTTGGACCGCTGCTTTGACCAATTACGGGTGGGTGGTCTGCTTACATCTTAATTCATTCCTGGCCACTTTCACATTTTTTGGTGGGACTTAATTTTCTATTGCTGCCCCTGTTCCCTCCATCTCTTAGAAGCACCTACTCTCCAGGCGTTTTCTATTACCTGAACCCTGTTCATCGTTGATACCACTCCACGCTTGCATCTGCATTTACATTTGGACCGTTGCTTTGACCGATTACGGGTGGGTGGTCTGATTACATCTTGATTCGTTCTTGGCCACTCATATTGGATCATAATCATTGATGGGACCTAACTTTCTATTGTTGTCTATGTTCCCTCCATTTCTTAGAAGCACTTACATTCCAGGCGATTCCTTATTACCTGAACCTGGTTCATCATTTGGGAAACCTTATTGCTGCTGAGAGCCATTTTTATTGAGAGGTATCCCTTTGCCTCCCCATTCGACTTATGTTTATCTTTAGCCTTGTTGAGCACTCAATTATGTCTTCCCACGCTTTGTGGTCTTTAATTATCTTCTTTTTCCATATGCGGGCTGTAAGGTTGCTAGGCTAAGTTATTTACTTGTCCCTTTCAGCCGTTAATGGTTTACCCTTTGATGCACATCTGGCGCTTTGTATCGTGCACTTCTTTTAACTGTTTTGTCCTTGGTGAGGGTCTTTTTCTATATTTCTTTATCTTTTTTTGTCTGGATATATGTTCATTAACATATATGTTGTATCTCTTTAAAAACGCATTCATATATCTTTCATTGTCGCCTTATCTGTTCTTTTTTCACTCCCCTGTTCTTGCACAATATTCCCAATTTTCATCTTTATCATGCATAATGTTATATCCCCTTCTCCTGACCGATGGCAAACCTATGTGACAATTGAGCCCTTCAATGCAGGCCCCCTTGGTGGATATCTACTTGACCATTAAATGCAACATAAAGCCTAGTGATTCTCCGCATAGAAAATGCTGATTCTATAATCATGTAACCTCCACCCCATGCGTGGATATTTTGTGGGCAACTTAATGTGTATTTATACTTGTATGTACTTATACAGTTTTTTATTCCTAGGTGTGTTCGTCCCACCTCACATGCCCTCCCTTGCCCTGATGAAGGTGTAGCCCCCATCTGGTTGTGACACCGAAACGCGCGTTGGCGTTTGTAAGCCCATTGGGCTCCTGAGACCGTATTTACCTGTGTTCCTTAGCCTATCGGGCTGCTGAAATTCCCTTTAGGGGACTTGAATTACAGAATTTCCCTTCAAATTATCCATTGTTTTTATTTTTATGTGGATTATATGACCCGAGGTTTGATGTTGTTGTCGAATGTGTAGTAGTATGACTGTGTTGATTTGAGGGAGTGTGTGGGATGATTATTTGTTTTATATTTGAAATTTGTTAGGCTCCTTACTTTCAACTTTGTTGGGTGTAATTTATTAATACGTCTAAAGTATAAAAATATTTGTGTATGTGTACATCTATGTATAATTTCAAGAAAATCAAATCAAAATAACAAAAAAATAAAAAATAATTCAATGAATTTTGTGACACATTGTTTCTGAGTTGCCTTTTGTCCTGGTTTGCCTTTTGGTCTTGAGCACTTATCCTCCTGGACCCTACTCTGGGCCTTGTTCTATCATATAGTTGCTGGCAGGTTACTTTCTTTCGTATAGATTCTCTGTTAGTCCCCCTGTTGTACCTGCCTTATCCCATTTCAGGGGTCCCCCTTCTTATTAGAGGTTCTGAAGCTGCGTCCGCACTATCTGTGGCATACCTCGCTGTTAGTGCAGCAACTTTCTTCTTCTGAAACGGGGGTCTTTGACGTGCAGACTCATCCTGCTTGCCTTTGCCGTCAGTCTGACGGGGTTGCTCACGACTTTGGGCACCCCGTCCTTTCCCACAGTCTCCGCAACCGGATTGTGAAGCCGATGTTTCCTGTGAAGAACGAGGAGAGCGTTGTTCAGAAACCTGAAACCTATCAGGTGACTTAATACTAGATCGATCGCGCAGATCATATGTGCGTTCACTAGATGACTGTACGGGTGAGGCAGGACAAGACCCCTGTTTCTGTTGCTGCTTCCCCTGTTTCTTTGCTCGCCAATTTTGTTTAGGAAAATTAGGCCATTCGTCTTTAGTAGATGAGCTCACCTTAGTTTGCTGTACTATATCAGGAATTATCACAGTAGGTTTAACACCTAAGGCACTGCGGCCTATGGTCCTATAGGCGTCTGCAATTATTTTAGCGAACTCAATAGGCCTGTCGAGTTCGTCCACGCGGTCCAGCTTATTAGCTACTTGGAACTGCATGGCATCGCCTTTGAGGTTGCCCATTACCATGGAAGCAACCACATCGAACACTCCGACAAGCCTCATTCCCAACTCAACAGCAGCCTCTGCCCCGTGATTCTCTTGAACACGTTTAATGACGGAGGGCAGTACAGACATAGACGGAGTGCTGAAGCACTTCGAGTAGGTCGCGGCAAAGACCTTGCCCCAGTTTGCACAATCGGCCATATCTGGGACCAAGTCTTTTGACAAACTAATGGTGAGAAATAATCCTGTATTTCTCCACAGGAGAGGTATGGGGAAAAACCGCCTCCAGTTGGTCAAATTTCTCAGCAAGCCAATAAGGTAAATCATCCTTATTTTGGGGGCGCTTGCCCATCACCGAATTAACCATAACAGGACTAATAACCACCGCGTGGTGGTCCGTTGGTTGTCCCGCAACAGCAGGTGCCCCCACCTGCACGTTGCGTGACACGTACTGCACTAAAGCCCTATGAACTATAATCAGGGCAGTGTGTAGTACCCGCAACTCAGCCACCGCCACCGTGAGATAGCGGGGATGAGGTGTAAATCTGGCCAGCACCGGCCACATGGCCCCTGCAATAGACAACGGGTCCATTCTAGCCGGTGCAACCCCATGGGGAAGGACGCCATTAAACCAAATGGTATGCTGCCAGGCAGAAATGGGAATTTCTTGTGTCCTATACGGCGTATAGGTCGCAGGTAGCTGCGTGGGACTATAGGAATGAAACGTATCATCGTCTGCATCCACCGCCGGAAAAGTCACCCAAGCGCAAAACAACTCATATGGGTAAGACGCATCATCGCTCACCACAAAAATAACAGCCATCCCATCATCCGGCACCCCACACGTCATCAAATGACGGTGCAGAGGTGCACGACTATGTGCGGCTATATCAACCGCCATAAGGACACACTAAAGAGTATCAACGATATCAACAGTAGCACTGGGGATCAGTAAAAATAACCTTTTTAATGATCAAGCTTGAAAGATCCTATTAGTCGAAACACAGGTAGGTTAAACCCGTCACTCCTGTTAACCGGAAAGCAGAGTGAGGGTGTTGTGGACTAATATAAGCACTAGTAAGGCGTTTCAATTTAATCGACCAAACGTTAGGTGCGCCATGTTGCAGGGATTCTGCTTATGCACAGAACTATGCACAGGAAACCAGGACCTCAGTGAATTGTGGTGTACCAAAAACTCACCTCAGAACCCAGAACCCCTTATCCGACCAGCATCAGTGTCCCATTCGTTATCCGAGTTTTATCTCGGCGGTCCCAATGTATAGACAACCCAGAACAAGCGACTTAGGGTATTCTCAGGAATGGTGGGAATCAGAAATACCTGTTCGTAATTATTCTCATATCAGTCCACAGAGAATAAACAGAGACACAGTAAAGTTTAAAGAGTTTATTTTATAAACCTCGTGTCCTAAGATGCAGTACTTTGGCTAACATAAGCAGACGAATGATTAAGATCAAAACCATCAGCATAGTTACAATACCATAGAAAGTGAAAGGAGTAATCATAATAAAATGACAGTGGATGACAGCCACCTTCCTTTTGCTAGTAAGCTAATATTATTATTATTAGACTTATAAAAGGTCTCTAGGCTTGAATGGGGAACCCCATACCGTAAAGATCAGCTTAGTGGAATCACATCACAGGATCAGCTAGACTCTGCTCCTGGGAAAGCTCTTCTTCCGAATGTGTCTAAAGCATGCAGCCTGCAATATTAAAAGCACTCGACTTTCAGGTATTTGCAACTGCGTGCGTGTTATGGCTAAATAATGGGCCGATCAACCTGAACCCAACAACATGCACCGTCTAGCGACCCAGACTGTTTCTTTACACAATGTTCAGACCAAGGTCGCTGCTCACTGTTAGGGATGTGAACAACAGACAGTTCTCATGTGAAGCAAAGGCGAGCAAGCATTTCTCAATTAATAACATGTAACTACAGTGTCGTGTGCAAAAGCAGCAAAAGTGGCAAGATGGCTTTCTAACATCTTACGCGGTTGTGCTAACTTAGCATTGTAAATATAGAAATAGCAGTCTTCACTACAAGGCTGCGTGTGAGTACACGTGTGTCCCTGTTGTGCTCATGTCATTAAAATGCATTTGTCTTATCGCATTTTTGAACGGAGTTTGTGCACTGTTTGAATCTTATATTCTGTGCTGTTGGTACGAGTTTCTGTCTTGCATTATAACACAAACTTTGCATTTCTGTGTCATTATGATAATTCAACACAAAAAGATGATGGACGGAATGTTGAACATTGTCAAACATTCACCCCCAGTCACAGATCTGGGTTTAATCCATTGTTATTTTGCTCACCACACCATTCCAGTTGGACCCGGCCATATGCAAATCAGTTTTGACCAAGGGCCCAATGGGAACAATCCATCCCGAACTGCCAGGCCAGTTCCTCCCTGGAAACAAGCATCCTAGGACCGGTTTTGGGCTTTCAGCCCTCATCAGCCAGGATAGCTTGACTCCAGTGGCGTAGTGAGCACGGGACCCACGCCTAGGCATACCCTTCCAACTTAGGGTAAAAATGCAACACAAAAAGATGATGGACGGAATGTTGAACATTGTCAAACATTCACCCCGGTCACAGATCTGGGTTTAATCCATTGTTATTTTGCTCACCACGCCATTCCAGTTTGGACCTAGCCATATACAAATCAGTCTTGACCCTGTGCCCAATGGGAACAGTCCATCCCGAACTGCCAGACCAGGTCCTCCATGGACTGTAAACAAGCATCCTAGGACCCGTTTCAGGCTTTCAGCCCTCATCAGCCAGGATAGCTTGACTCCAGTGGTGTAGTGAGCACGGGACCCACGTCTGGGCATACCCTTCCCACTTAGGGTGAAAATGCAACACACAAAGATGATGGACAGAATCTTGAACATTGTCAAACATTCACCACCAGTCACAGATATCGGTTTAATCCATTGTTATTTTGCTCAGATGTAGGTCCCGGGCTCACTGTGTCACTGGATTCAAGCTATCCTGGCTGAAGGGCGGTGAAGCCCCGAAACTGGTCCTAGGATGCTTGTGTCCATTCCAGGTAGGACCTGGCTTGGCAGTTCGGGCTGGACTGTTCCCATGAGGCACAGGGTCAAGACTGATTTGCATATGGCCAGGTCTAAACTTGGGTGGCATGGTGAGCAAAAGAATGATGGATTTTATCCAGAGTTCTTGACTGGGGGAGAATGTTTTGATTTGTTCTGCATTCCGTTCATCAATTGTGTGTCTTTTGCTTTCTCGCCCTATGTGCATCGGGTATGCCTAGACGTAGGTCCCGGGCTCACTGTGCCACTGGATTCAAGCTATCCTGGCTGAAAAGGGGTGAAGCCACGAAACCGGTCCTAGGATGCTTTTTTCAGGTAAAGGGAGGACCTGGCTTGGCAGTTCAGGCTGGACTGTTCCCATGAGGCATAGGGTCAAGACTGATTTGCAAATGGCCATTTCTAAACTGGGGTGGCATGGTGAGGAAAAGTATGATGGATTTAACCCAGATCTCTTGACTGGGGGAGAATGTTTTGATTTGTTCTACATTCCGTCCATCAATTGTGTGTCTTTCATTATGATAATTCCCTTTGTGTTCGTGCATTAAAGCAAACGTATACCATCATGCAGTTCTAAGAACCTCTGGAACATTATGGCTGAATTCTGGGAAATAAGCAATTTTATTACCGAATCACGTGACAATTGATTTAAAATTACCTGGGTCTTGTAGAATGTGAACCACTCACCTGGGATCAAGGCATGATTGCCAAAACACATCAGGACTATGTGCTAGGAGCCACTTTCATTGTAAATAAATGCTTTGTTATTTTCTGGAACTGGGCCTCTGCATTTCTTTTGTTGAATGTTACTAACAGGATGCTCCTTCCCTGTCAGCTGAGTCTGCCCTGCAGGGTTGGGGCCCCCATGGGGGTTATTAAGTGGATATCTATATGTATGTATCTATATGTATATATATATAGATATATCTATATATATATATATATATATATATATATTCACTGAAAAAACCATAGGTTCCAGGGGCGTTATAGTTAGCTGGACATTTCCCAAGTACAAAACCCTAGAAATTCGCCCGTTATAGTTAGTTCAGCTAACTATAACTCGCGCCCCCGCAATGCACTACTGATGACATCAAATATTACATCACTCATGACATCTCAAATGACATCACTGATGACATCACTGATGACGTCATCCATGTGATAAATTAGTGCATCTTCTCACACCCTAATAAACCCTTTGATACACCGACTCAAAATTTCAGACGGCCATTTTGAAAACCATAGATACTCCAATACCAATAACTACATACCCGCTCATTGACTCTTAGGTCTACATACACCTCCACTCACTCACCTGTACAGTCACTCATACGTACAGTCACTCCGTACAGGACTATCATATGCATTTATACACCTATATAGACACTCACACACCGCCAATCATCCATTGAGGCACTGACACACCTAGTCAGTCATGCAAATAATTAAACACAGTCCAATTTACTCACCTATACAGTTAAAAACACTCAAGTTCACTTACTCATAAAAATACTAACAAATTCTGACGCTCTTATACAATTACTGATACAAGTACACACTCATCCATACATCCACTCCCTCAATCACACACTCTCACATATAGATAGTTATATACTCTTATACACATATACACTGCGTTTCACATATGTTGTTACTGACACATGTACAACTGAGATATACATTCAATCACTAACACACCCATACATACACTCAGCAAACCATACAATCCATCACAGTTGCACTCTTAAAACCATGCACCCATAGAAACACCCACTCACACCTCTAGAGTCACACACACCCTACCCACACAAACACTCAGGCACCCATACAGATACTCAGACAACCTATCAATAACCCATATAGACACTCATATAGCTATTCACAAAACCATGCAGCCACTTATACACCAACACACAGACACATACAGACATTCACACAGTTTAGTCACTAGTCTGCAGTACATTTAATGACTCACTTTTAGAGTCAGTTACGCACCTAGAATATCATCCATTCACACACTTGTACACCCACTCATTCTTCAACAGGCCTTTCCCTAAATATATTAAACATATTAAAACTTTACAGAAACAGAGACTCACTAGATGACGTCATCAGTAAGGTCATTTGAGATGTCATGAGTGATGTAATATGTGACGTCATCAGTAGTGCATTGCGGGGGCGCGAGTTATAGTTAGCTGAACTAACTATAACGGGGGAATTTCTAGGGTTTTGTACGAGTGAAATGTCCAGCTAACTATAACGCCCCTTAAACCTATGGTTTTTTCAGTGAATTTCTAAGGTTTTTTAAATGCCAATTTCTAACTATAACGCCCCTGAAACCTATGGTTTTTTCAGTGAATTTCAAAGGTTTTTTAAATTCCAATTCCTAACTATAACGTGCATGAAACCTATGGTTTTTTCAGTGAATTTCAAAGGTTTTTTAAATGCTAATTCCTATCTATAACTTATCTCTAAAGATATCATCTTTAATGATTTTCATTGGATTTCTATATTTTTCAAATTCAGTGTGTCAATTTCATTAATTATTTTATTTTTAAATTCTTTTTTAACACTATTTGTTAACCTATTTTTTCATTTAAATATTTTCAAAATTAAAAAATATTATTTGTTTTTATTGGGTTTTTCAAACATTTTTTTTTATATTTTTTAAAATATTTTTAACTATCTGTTCAAAACTTGATTTGATATTTTTTTTTCCATGTTTTTTGGATCCGCGCACCCAACGCTAGAGAATCTGTGCACCCAATGCGATAGGATGCGCGCACCGTGCGTGCATTTCACCGTTTTTTTTTTTTTAAAAAGGGGGCCCCAGGGGGTCCTTCTGGGACCCCCTAAGCAGATCTAGAGAGTCAGAGTTTTTCCACACTGCCCCCTTTATATGTTTTACACACTTATTCCCCTTGCTTCTTCAGCCTCGCTTCTACCGAGGCAGAAAACGGCCGCCAACAGTTCCTGGTTTCGAATGTAAACAGACACTCGATAGCCAATGCAGCGCATGATCGTCAGGGTGCGCGCTCGGTTCGGTGAGGGTGCGCTTACGGTGCGGGTAGGGCGCACGTGTCCTCCCCGGGCCATAGATATCACTAACTATTTTACCCTCATTTTCTCAGGAACTACTGAACAGATTCACACCATTTATGCAAAAGGCACAAGTCTGAACTGAGGACTACCTCTTTGCCAAATTTGGTGTAATTTCGTTCAGCGGTTCGGGCTGTAGCTGCGACAACAGATCCTATGGGAAATTGCATGGGGAAAACGCGTTTTGGGACCCCCCTTTTTTCTCGGCCCCCGCTTGACGAATCACCATGAAACTTTCAGGGTAGGAGCGGAGCGGAGCTGGGCAAAAGTTTGGAAAATTTCGCGAAGATTTGTCAACTGGCGCCAAAGTTATTCCCAATAGAATGTTGCAGATTTCCTATGGCAAATAGGTCCTAACTATAACATATATTCATATTCACTGAAAAAACGAAAGGTTACAGGGATGTTATTGTTAGGCACAAATTGTACTCATGCAAAACCATAGAAATCCAGCAGTTATAGATACCTGAGCTAATGATAGTTTACACCCCCGCAATGCCCTGCTTATGACCTCACATACTGCATCAATCATGACATGGTCAAATGACATCACTGATGACATCATCTAGTGAGTGTACGCACTTTCTATGAGTTTATGTTTGTTAAACATATTACTAACGTACTACAAAAGTTAAATTAGTATAATAGGTGCACTACTACTCAGTGATAATACTTCCAGCATATATTATGTGAGTGGCTGTGTGACTACTGTATGTATCCCTATATGTGAGTGGTTGTATGGGCCATATAAGTGGGTGCGAGTAGCTCTGTGGGTGAGGGGTGAGTGAGGTGCTATAAGAGTGGCTGCATTGTTGAGTGAGTGGGTGAGTCCATGGCTGTATGGATGAGTGAGTGGCAGTGTGAGTGGCTCTATGGGTGTTTAGTGACAGTATGGGTGAGTGAGTGGGTATCTGAATGGCTTTATGAGTGAGTGACTGGTTGTGTAAGTGGCTTTATGGGTGAGTGAGTGGCTAAATGAGTGGGTGTTTGGTTAAGTGATTTGGTGTGTGAGTGGCTGTATTGGAGAGTGAGTGTTTGTGTAAAGGGCTGTATGGGTGAGTGAGCGGATGTGTGAGTGCTTGTATGGATGTGTGAATGGGTATGTAAGTAGTTTTGTGGGTGTGTGAGTGAGTGTCTGAATGCTAACATGGGTGAGTGGGTGGCTGTGTTAAAAAGCTGTATGGGTGAGTGAGTGGGTATGTCAGTGACTTTGTAGGTAAAGAAGTGGGTGTGTGAGTAGTTGTATGCATGAGTGTACGGCTATGCGACTGACTGTATGGGGTGAGTGACTGATTGCATGAGTGGCTGTATGCCTAAGTGAATGGTTGTCTGAGTGGCTGTATGAGTGAGTGAGTGGGAGTGTGAGCAGTTCTAGGGATGTTAGTGGTTGTGTGAACACTGGTATGGATCTGTGAATGGGTATGTGAGTGGTCATGCAGGTGTGTGAGTAGTCATATGAGCAGTTGTATGGGGATGTGACAGAGTGACAGGGTGTTTGAATAGTTCTGTGGATGATGTCATCAGTGATGTCATCACTGTTGTCATTTGGGATGTCACTGACCATGCCATGAGTGGTGTTATATCTGAGGTCACAACCGGTGCATTGTGGGGGTGTAAATTATAGTTAGCTCAGATAACTATAACTAATTTATATGGTTTTGTGTGAGTAAAATCTGAGCCTAACTATAATGTCCCTTAACCTTTGTTTTTTTCAGTGAATTTCTAAGGTTTTTCAAATTCTATTTCCTTACTATAACCTCCCTGTAACCTTTGGTTTTTTAAGTGAATTTCTACGCTTTTTTAACTGGTAGTCATGTTTGCAGAGTGGTGGAGAAAGGGGGCGGGCCTCTGACCAGCTTACTTACTGGAGGTAACAGGAGGGGTTCTTGGTTTCCAAAGATTCTCTGCATCCAAGGGGAATTAATCTCCTAACCAGTAGTGCACCAGGAGGAGCGTTTGCAGAGTGGTAGAGAAAGGGGTGGGGCCTCCAACCAGCTCATAGCAATCCCCCTGTGTGGGAATTACTCGAGGTAACAGGAGAGGTTCTTGACCCTCAGTACCCAAGGGGACTTTGTCCTCCAACCAGCAGTGCCATGGGTCATGTTTGCAGAGTGCTGGAGAAAGGGGGCAAAGCCTCCAAATTCCTCCCAGCATTCCCACTGTGTGGGACTTACTGGAGGTAACTGGAGGGCATGTTGGCCCCCAAGGGTCCTCGGCATCCAAGGGGACTTCATCCCCCAACCAGCAGTGCACCAGGAGGTGCTTTTGCAGAGTGGTGGAAAAAGTGCATGGCCTCCAAAGTCCTCTCAGCAATCACACTGTGTGGGACTTACTGGAGGTAACAGGAGGGCATATTGGCCCCAAGTAGCCTCAGCATCCAAGGTAACTTCCTCCCCAACCTGTAGTGTACCAGGAGGCATGTTTGCAGGGTGGTGGAGAAAGGGGGTGTGGCCTCCAAAGACGTATCAGCAGGAGGTAACAGGGGAGATTGTTGGCCCTCAAGGACTCTCTGGGTCCAAGGGAACTTCACCCCCCTACTAGTAGTATACCAGGAGGCGCGTTTGCAGAGGCGAGGTGAAAGGGGAAGGGCCTCAGCGACTTGCTGTTTTTTTTATTAAGGGATGGTTGCCACGTAGCCCCGTTACCCTGAGACAATTTTGGCCGCAGGTACCCCATCCCCGTCAACCCTTTTTGAAATGGAGCAGGGGCCCACATGGTCCCCCCAGGCTGATTTTTCCCCAGGGATCCCGTCGCCGGGCAATTTTTTAATTTTTTTTTTTTAATTATGTGTTGGAGACTGTTTGGCCCCAGGGATCCCATGCTCCATTGCCCAGAATTTTTTTATTTAATTAATTACTTTTAGGGGAAGAGGGCAATGCCACCCCTCCCCCACCCAGGACGATTTTGGCTCTCAGGACCTGAACCCCTGGGGCTCAACCTTCTTTATTTTAGTTTTTAGAAGAGAAGGGCCCCATCCCCAGGTTATGTTTGGCCCAGGGGGACCACATTTCCCAGGTCCTTGCCTTTCCGAAATGGTGGAGGGGGACTGTGCGGCCTCTATCCAAAGGCTGGTATTGGCCCTGGGGACCCCTTTACCTGGGGTTTGGCCACATGTACTGGGTGCCCCCCGGCTACCCAGTCTCCATTGGGACCATGGGTGGAGCCTGAAGGCCTCAGTGGTTCCTGCCGGCTCCCCGCCTGCTGCAGGAACCAGTAATGCTTTCACAGAGAGCGAGCTCCTGAGCATGCAGCTCCCTTTCTGTGAAAGCTATTTTGCTGCACTTCCAGCAAGCAAGAGCATTTATATTTCTCTCACTTGCTAGCAGTAGCGCGTTTGCTGTGGCTTAGTGGGAGTGGTTAAGCTCCAGCCAAGCCACAGCAAACAACTATGTCCCAGCGATGGGTACCCTGGGTCATAGCAGGAGCAGGAGCTGGCCCTTGGGGTTAGCGGGGCCAAGGGCCATCTATGGCTTCAGGAGAGGGGATGCATGGCCCCCCCCTTTCTTTTTCTATGCCTGCCCCGGGGAAGGTGGCAGTCCCCAGGGCTTAGAACAGCCCAGGAGGGGGACTCATGGCTTCCCCCATTATTAAAAAGTGAACTTCAAAAGTGAAAGTGGTGGTCCCTTGGGCTATGGCCCAGGGGGGTTGATGAGGCCCCCTTACAATTTGTTCATGCCCCTGGGGCCAGGGGTTACTGAGAGGCCTCCCATAATAAATTAGCCCCGGGGATGTGGTGGTCCCTTGGGCATTGGGGGTCTAAGAGGCTCCCTAACTTGATTATTGTCATGTGGTCCAGGAGAGGTGGTGGTCCCCGGGGCCTGGGGATGTTCAAGAGGCCCACTGTTTATAAAGGAATAAACCCCAGGAGGTGGTGGTCCCTGGGGCAACAATAAGGCCCAGGAGGGGGGCCATGTGCCCCAATTCCCTAATTATCAGAATGCTCACAGGACATGGCCCACCCCCCCTATTATAAGAATGCCCCCTAGACATGGCCGACTTTGGAGCCCGCACTTTTTAACATTTTCAGCGGGGTCTGGGATCCTCACTTAAATTATTTTAAAAAAATTGATTTTTGGCCCCGTGGGACACCCACAAGAGGCCTAGGGTGTCAGTGGCACCTTTTCTTTTTTGAATGTACCCTAGTCCCAAGATGGCTGTCAACACTTCCTAGTTTGAAGTGTTGGCAGACAATCAGATCTCAGCGTGAGATCGGGAGGAATTGCATATCCTCCGCAACCCTGTATAAACAAATTTGGATTTTCCATAATATTTCCAAAACTACTAAACAGATTTACATTAACTCACAAAAAGGCTCTTCCCTGGACCAACATCTACCTACCTGAAAATGTTTGTTTAATTCTGTTCAGCAGTTCAGCCTGTAATCATGTCTAAAGGTCCTATGGGAATTAACATAGGGAAAACATGTTTAGGGACCTCCCCTTTTTTTTGCCCACCATGACAGATCACCACAAGACTTTCAAGACAGCAGCTATAGTTACCTTCATATTAGTGTTGAAAATGTCATTAGGATTCGTCAAACGGCGCCAAATGGAAAAACGTACTTCCTATGGAATCTAAGTCCTACCTATAACTACATATATATATATATATATATATATATATATATATATATATATATATATATATATATACACCAAATGTTGCCCAAATGCAAGGACTCCTCCTAACAGCCGCATGATTAACAAAGCTTTTAATTTTTCAAACCGGCAATCAAATTCCACATTTCATAAGTCTCCTCATAAGTCTCTTACGCGTTTCAGAGCGCGCTGGCTCCTTCTTCAGAGAAACGCATCGGATACAACCGCAGTATTTCAAAAGCACCATTAACTGCATGCACGCATTTTAAACATTCCCAGTGCACCTTGCAGGTGCGTTTCCGGTCCAAAGCATGCTGGTGCCTGTAGTTTGATAATTTTAGCCCCAGTGGGTTCAGTTCAATTCCGTGTCATTTATTCAACTTAATATGGCCCCAGTGGGCTGCGGATTAAGATCACCAGTCTCTTGCTCCAAAACACAGCTGTTCCTAAAGCTCCGAAATCTTCGAAACCTCTTCGGCCCCCAATTATCTCAAAGGGTGGGGGCAGGAATGGCTGGCAACACTTCTACTTTCAATGGTTCACAGCCAATGAACATTAAGCTCTGGAAGGTCCTGCTTGGAACATGTGAGCCAATCAGATGTCCTTTGTGGCATCCTGGGTGTTATTGTATTGTTTCTCTAGCACCTGGTAACCTTGTGCCTATGGTGAGGGTGTAGGAATGCTCAGTCTGTTGCCTAGGTTAGAGAATGCTATGTTGTAAGAAGATTCTAACTACTGTGGCTGTTGGAAGGACAAACTGAGATAGTGTCAGAGTTGGATGTAGGATTGGATGGGTCCCAATGTAACTGATGAATAAACCTGCTTTTATTTGAAGAACTTCTTTCTCCTAATGGTTTTACTTCGGCAGTAAGAAGAATCTCACATTGGCGTAGTCGGCAGCTGGACTTCAAAGGGACCCAACTCCCACAACGCTCTGTTTCCTCTCTAAGGTAATGTGTTCACAACTTCTGGGGCTGGGAGCGTTCGCCGTGAATACTTATGTCTGTGGTATCAAAGGCAAAATCGGCACGGGCTCGCCCCTAGAGCGTAGCATTGAAATCTCATTTGGGAAGAGGAAGAATGCTTCGTGAATAAAACATCACTGTACCTAACTGTATCCCTGTGTTTGTGGAGGAGGTGTGCCCTGTTGGAGCTCTGGGGTTCAAGCGGTGCCTGTCTCTAAAGTACGGTGTTCATAACTTCTGGGGCTGGGAGTGTTCGCCGTGAATGCTTATGTCTGTGGTATCAAAGGCAAAATCGGCACGGGCTCGCCCCTAGAGCGTAGCATTGAAATCTCATTTGGGAAGAGGAAGAATGCTTCGTGAATAAAACATCGCTGTACCTGACTGTATCCCTGTGTTCTGTTGGAGATCTGGGGCTCAAGTGGTGTCTTCCTCGTGATCCGGTTGTTGCTTGGGAGGAGATGTTCATCCGTTGAGTTTGCGGTGCATCTGGTGACGTAATGGAATCCCACTCGGGGATTCAGTGACTGACGGCGTTGTTCTTCGTGTACGTCAATTCGTTCAGCTAACGCATGCGCAATGGAGGTGTTCAGCAACGTCCTGTGACGGTTACGAAGTTCTTCAGCTAACGCATGCGCTCAGCTGTTTCTGAGAGGGGGTGTGTTTATGCCTCTACGAACGATCGTCAGTTTCACTATTTTAAGTCTGTTTTTTCTTCGTGTACGTCAATTTGTTCAGCTAACGCATCCGCTAAGCTGTTTCTGAGAGGGGGTGTGTTTATTCCTCTACGAACGATCGTCAGTTTCACTATTTCAAGTCGGTGGAGGTAAACGATTGTCAGTCTCTTCTTATTTAGACTACTCCTGCAATGGTTGTGTTGACATTTGGAGACTGGTATTTTTACAACGATATTCAGCGCTTTATGTTTTTGAATACCAGTGACATTTTTGTATGGTTTCTTCAAAATTTTGCTGATTCGACGCTGCCATCTCCTGGTCAAACTTGTGAACTGAACTTTTCATTATTGGGTAGTTTATATGGTTAATATTTCTTTTATTTTTCTCTGATTTTAACGATCTCATTTATCTACATTGAGATTTGTTCTGCAGTGGCATACTTATTTGTTTAAGCATGCAGAATATAACTGCTCCTCCATTCTTTTTGTCTGAACCTGGTGAACCAACTATCAGATGGAAAAAGTGGAAGAAGGTGTTTGAGTGGTATGCTAAAGTCTGTGGTGCGAATCTGGGTGCAGAGCGGAAAACTGCTCTTCTCTTACATTGTCTTGGGTCTGAGGGTCAGGATGTGTTTGATCATCTAGCTGATCTTACTACTGCGGAGGCCAGGGGTCTGAATGAATATGATGTGTGCATTAAGAAGTTAGATAATCATTACTTACCAAAGGTTAGTACGATACTTGTAAGGTATCAGTTTACTAAAAGGTTGCAGAATGATGGTGAGTCAGTTGAAGTGTATGTTACACATTTGAGGAAGCTGGCATCTTCTTGTAAATTCGATCAATTATTGGAGGAGAGATTGAGAGATCAGTTATGTTGGGGTGCAACTTGGAAAAGGTGCGTGAAGAACTGTGGCTTAGAGATGAACCCTCTTTAGATGAGGTTTTACAGGTGGCTAAAAGAATAGAACATTCTGTAAAGTGTGTTGACACTTTGAAACGGGATGTGAAAGTTTCTGTTCAGACAGTTAAAGAGGGTGTTGCAACTAAAGATGTGAGGAGAGGAGATGACGCAGTCAAAATTAAGCCTAAGGCCTTTGTGCCGAAATGTTTTAGATGCGACAAACTGGGACATTATGCCAATGATAAAAAATGTCAAGCTCTTAAGGCAATTTGTGCAAAGTGTAAGCGCAAGGGCCAGTTATCTGTTGTTTGTAAGACAAAATTTACTCCTAGCATTGTCAAAACTGTAGAGACAGAGTCTTGTGAGGAAGATTTTGTATGTGGACAAATTGTCGTTCAGGTAACTTCTGATGTACAACAAAGTATGAATGAAGAGCAGCGAACTTGTCCTTTGGACGTAATACAAGTTGAGGGTGAATCTACAAAAGTACTTTTTGATTCCGGGGCTAAAATTACCATTGTGTCTAAAATGTTCTATCAAACAAAGCTTGCTGGTAAAGTCAAATTACTGAAACCTGATATACGTCCTTTAGCATATGGGGGTGAACCTATACCTCTGTGTGGGTATTTTCTAGGTTTGATTGAGTATGGAGGACGTTATGTTGCGGGTAAAGTATATGTTTCTCAAAAAGGTGATAGCATCATCAGCTGGTTTCACCAGGCAGATTTGGGAGTCATGTTGGATCCAGGGAGTCCCTCTCCAGTCATTCTTAAAGAGAGAATTCAGACGATTCACTGTGATGTTGATAGACAGGTTGTGAGTGACATTAAAAGGAAATTTTCAAGAGTGTTTAGAGAGGAGTTGGGGTGTCTTAAAGATTTTAAATTGAGTATACCTCTGCTTCCTAATGCTCAACCTTCTATGTGTAAAGTAAGGAGTGTACCTTTAGCGGTTAGGGAGGAGATGAAGAAAGAACTAGGTAAGCTCAAGGATGGTGGAATAATTGAAGAGGTTTCAAGCACTGAGTGGCTTGCTCCGGTTGTAGCTGCGTGCAAGGCCAATGGATCTTTGCGTTTGTGTGTGGATTTAAGACAGCTAAACAAGTGGGTGATTGTGGACAGGTATCCTCTTCCCAACATATCTGAGCTTCTCACTTTACTTGGTGGAGCTAAGGTTTTTAGCACAATTGATTTGGCCTCTGCGTATCACCAGATTGAGCTTGAGGTGTCATCGAGAGATTTAACTTCTTTTATCACGCCGTTTGGAACTTTTAGATTTGTTCGGATGCCGTTTGGGTTAGTGTCGGCGGCATCTGTGTTTCAACGGGCAATGGAAAAAGTTCTTGATGGGTGTGATGGGGTTTGTGTCTATCAGGATGACATTTTGGTGTTTGCAAAGGATCACGAAGAGCATAGGAGGATTCTTTATGATGTTTTGGGGAGACTTGAGGGTGCTAATTTAACTATAAAGTTAGAGAAGTGTGATTTTGAAACCTCCTCGATTCATTATTTGGGGCACACGATCTCAGGTGCAGGGATCTCTCCAAAGCCAGAGTTGGTTAACACGCTTTCTCACATGCCACCTCCATCTTCTAGAGAAGAACTTATGAAGTTTTTTGGGATGGCTGAATACTATAACAAATTTGTAAAAGGTTTTGCAGAACATTGTTCAAGCATGAGAGCACTGTTGAGGAGAGGTGTTGAGTTCAATTGGTCTCGGGAGTGTGATGAAGAATTTGTAATGCTAAAGGAAAAACTTCAGAATGCACCAAATCTTAAAGGTTTTAATCCTTCTAGGGCTTCTGTGATAACCACAGATGCGAGTGTAAAAGGGTTGGGTGCAGTGTTACAGCAGGAGGGTGAGAAAGGTTTGGAAACCATAAGTTTTATTTCTAGAGGGTTGAAAGATACGGAAACACGCTACTCAGTAATTGAGCGTGAGGCTCTTGCTGTGTTTTGGGCAATCCGGAAGTTAAAGAAGTTTTTGTGGGGAACAAAATTCTTGGTCAGATCTGATCACAAGTAGGCCTGGGCGAAGCACTACGCTACGCTCGCGTAGTTTGCGAAGTTCGCGCTACTTCGCACTACGCGAACTGCACGTAGCACAGTGCGAACACGCGTAGCGTAGTGTTGCGTAGTGCTGCGGTCATTTTTTGCTTGCTCGCGGTCCTCAACGTCAAGTTGGCAACCGCGAGCAAGCAAAATGACATCCTGGCGAGACTTTTTCCTTGTTCGCGATCGCGAGCATGGAAAATAAACCTCCCGGCGAGATTCACAACGCGAGAAGGTCAGGTTTCTCATTGCGAGGGGTCGCGTATGCTCGCGACCGCTCGCGATGAGAAACTACCAGTTCGCGTTGAGAAAGCTGCAGCTCGAGGAAAAATCTACTCGAGCAGCAGAAAACTACAGCTCGCACTGTGCAAGATGCCATTTTCAATGATTGCACAGTGCCGGTTGCTTGTCCGCACTGTGCAATCATTGAAAACAACATCTTGCACAGTGCGAACATGTTACTTCGCAGTTCGCGAAGTGCTACGCGTAGCTCGCGTAGTGCGAACTTCACTTTGCGTAGCTTCGCGAAGTGCTACTTCGCGAACTACGCCCACCCTTAATCACAAGCCTTTATGTGAGATATTTTTGAGGAAGGGTATTGATCAGGTTTCTGGGAGAATAAGTAAATGGGTCATAGCTCTTCAAGAGTATGACTTTGAGATGAAATACATCCCAGGTATTGAAAATACTGTGGCTGATACTTTGTCTAGGCTAGTTGGGGAGTCTAATGTTGAAGATCAGATGGATGATTGGGATGAGAGTGACGTGCATGTATGTGTGGTTACTGGAGGTATCATTGGTGAAGATCAGTGGCGGATTAAGTTGTCTCAGGATCCTGTTTTATCTGAGGTGATGTCCTTAATGAAGAATGGTTGGAGCAAGAAGAATGCTGGTTCTTTGGAAGCTACAAAGTTTAGGGGTGTGAAGGATGAGTTGGCTGTTTGTGATGGGGTCTTGGTACGCGGTACACGTTTAATACCACCATTTGAGGTAAGAAAGGCTCTAGTAGATATGGCGCATGATTCGCACTCAGGTATGTCTAAGACGAAAGAGCGACTTTGTGCCACGTATTGGTGGCCTGGAATGGACCTACATGTGGAAAGGGTTGTTAGAGATTGTAGTGTCTGTGCGGCTAGTGAAAAGTCGAAGTTTGTTCGAGTTCAACCTATGATCATCAGGGAACTTCCAAGGGGACCTTGGAAGGAAGTAGCACTGGATATTGTGGGTCCTATTCATTACAATGGTCAACAGAGTTTTATAATTGTGTTGTTGGACTTATTCTCAAGGTCGCCTGAGATACAGTTTACATCTGGGATAGAAACTTTTCATGTTATTAGGTTCCTTGAAAGTCTCATGAGTAGAGAAGGTTTTCCAGAATCTATACTGACGGATAACGGGGTGCAGTTAGTCTCGAAGGAAATGGAAAAGTTTCTTAAGGATAGAGGCATAAAGCATAAAAAATGTTCCCTGTATCACCCGGAAACCAATGGAATGGTTGAAAGGTTCAATAGGGTGATTAAAGAGACCATTTCTTTGGCAAAAAGTTCTGGGAGGAATTGGAAAGAACAAGTCTTGAGGAAAGTTGATGACTATAGGATGACTCCACACAGCTCCACGGGTCAGTCTCCCTTTGTTCTTTTTAGAGGGAGGGCTCCTTGTACTCGGGTGGAACCTTCATGGGTTCGACGTTTGGGTGAAACTTTTTCTAGTTCATGTGAGGGTAATGATGAGGAGTGGAGAGAAAAAGAAAAGAGAAAATGTTTGGATAGGAAGGAAAATTTTGATGTGAGGAAATCTGCTAAAGAAACGAAAGTGAATGTTGGAGATAGTGTGGTTGTTAGACTTCCTGGCTCAAAAGTGAAATTTTCGGAGCCCATGCAAGTTATCAAAGTTTTTAATAATGCAGTTAGGACTCATGATCATAAGATCTGGAACTTGGGGAGGATTTTTGTATGTTCTGATGTAAAGTTGGACAAAAAGAATATGTTAACAGATGATGCTGTTTTGTCTGAGCTTCCACGTAAATCTGTTAGATCGCAAAGGAGGCCAGAATATTTGAGAGATTATTGTACATAATGTTTTGTTTTTGTGTTTTTTTGATTAACGGGGGGAGGTGTGTGGCATCCTGGGTGTTATTGTATTGTTTCTCTAGCACCTTGTAACCTTGTGCCTATGGTGAGGGTGTAGGAATGCTCAGTCTGTTGCCTAGGTTAGAGAATGCTATGTTGTAAGAAGATTCTAACTACTGTGGCAGTTGGAAGGACAAACTGAGATAGTGTCAGAGTTGGATGTAGGATTGGATGGGTCCCAATGTAACTGATGAATAAACCTGCTTTTATTTGAAGAACTTCTTTCTCCTAATGGTTTTACTTCGGCAGTAAGAAGAATCTCACATCCTTGCTACTCCATGAAGGGGGAGGGAATGGCTGGCAACACTTCTACTTTCAATGGTTCGCAGCCAATGAACATTAAGCTTGTTCTTGGAACACCTCAGCCAATTAAATGTTAATTTTGTTCTGCGCACAGGGACAGAACACACCCTTCCACATAATATTACATTTCCTCTAAAAAAGTTTTAAACATTCCCAGTGCACCTTGCATGTGCGTTTCCGTGCAGGTGCAGGTGCAGAACCCATGTCACATGATCAAACAACATGGAAAGCAGACTTGATACTTATATGCTTTATGGATATAGGAAAACATACTATCGAATAGTGTGTAGTTTCAATCCTAATACTTAAACAGTTTATACACATCGGAAAAACTGAAACAACTGGAAGACACATATATTATATAAATATAAAAATATAAATATATCAATAAAAAAATAAATATATTCCTGTATAAATACAAGTTTAAAGCATACAAGCAGGACAAAGTTTTTGGCAAATGGAAAAACGTACTTCCTATGGAAACTAGGTCCTACCTATAACTATATATATATATATATATATATATATATATATATATATATATATATATATATATTACCTACTGGCGGTTGCCAGTAGGTAGTTATAGTTAGGACCCCTTTTCCATAGGAAATCCGCAACATTCTATTTTGAATAACTTTGGCGCCGGTCGACGAATCCTCGCGAATTTCTCAAAATAGGTGGGGCGCTACGCTCCGCTCCTACCCTGAAAGTCTCGGGGGGATTCGTCAAGCGGGGGCTGAGATAAAAGGGGGGTCCCAAAACGCGTTTTTCCCATGCATTTTTCCATAGGACCTTTAGACAGGGCTACAGCCCGAACGGCTGAACAGAATTACTAGAAATTTGGCAGAGAGGTAGTCCTCAGGTCAAGGAAGTGCCTTTTGTAGGTTTGGTGTAAATCTGTTCAGCAGATTCTGAGAAAATAGCCTTTAAATCAATATATATATCTGAGCCAGCTTACGGTACGCTTACCGTAAGCTTACCGTACGCGTACGGTGGCGTGCGCGAGCGCGATTCTGATTGGCACTTAGATCTTAGTAAACATTCCAAACAGCCGAAACGGCTGCACACGGAACGAACTGCGTTAAGTGGGCGCGCACGCCACGAATGGCGTAAAGTAACTTAGCATTTAAAAAACTGTACAAATTCACTGAAAAAACCATAGGTTTCACACACGTTATAGTTAGGAATTAGCATTTAAAAAACCTTGCAAATTCACTGAAAAAACCATAGGTTTCACACATGTTATAGTTAGCGGAAATTTTACTGATAAAAAACCAGTGAAATTCCCCCGTTATAGTTAGTGTAGGCAACTATAACTCACGCGACCGCAATCTTCTGCTGATGACATATGTGTCTTTATGAAAAAAAAATATTTGAAATATATGTATAGCTAAAAATGTATGGAAGAAGACATGGGCAAATAAGTGTCTAAATACAGTATTAGCATCAGCAGAGGATTGCGGTCGCGTGAGTTATAGTTGCCTACACTAACTATAACGGGGGAATTTCACTGGTTTTTTATCAGTAAAATTTCCGCTAACTATAACATGTGTGAAACCTATGGTTTTTTCAGTGAATATATATATATATATGATCTACTGGCGGTCGCCAGTAGATAGTTATAGTTAGGACCACGTTTCCATAGGAAAAGCGTTTTTTGATTTGCTTATATTTTTGGCGTTGTTTGATGAATGTTTACGAAATTTTCCCAAAAACGTTTTTTATCAAATCAGCTCCCACCTTGAAAGTTTGGGGGTGATTCGTCAAGGAGGGCTGAGAAAAAAGGGGGGTCCCAAAACGTCTTTTCTCCATGCAATTTCCATAGGAAACTTTAGACAAGGCTACAGGTCAAACTGCTGAACGGAATTACGCCAAATTTGGAAGGGAGAAAGGTCTTGGTCCAGAAAGCACGCTTTTGTTCAAATTGTGTAAATCCATTCAGTAGTTCTTGATAAATATAAAGATTTACAGATATTGATATTTGAGAATTCTGACATCTGATTGGCTGAGGCGTTACGAGCACGAGCTTGCGGCTCATTGGCTGTGAACAGCCATTTTGTGACTCAGTTAAAAGGAATAGGGGGAAAAAAAGAGCAAATTGTATAAGAGGGTATTGTAGGAACAGTGTGGACTTAGTTTGAGCAGTACGGTGCAGAGGCTGGAAGTTTTAATGTTGCGTAGGCCATGGAAATCATGTCCGCAGGACAACGGTGCGCGGTATTGCGGCACGGTTGCGTAGGCTCTGGAAATCCCATCGGGAAAAGAATGCGCCGTATTGCAGTATGCAGTGTGTAGGGTGCGCACAGAGGTGGTGTGTATGTTGCGTAGGCCGTGGAAATCACGTCCCCAAAACAACGATGCGCTGTATTGCAGCAATGATCAGAAGACTGTGGAAATCATAATGCGCAGTAATGTTTACTTATAATGCGGTGTTCAGTTTTATCACAGAGAGTGTCACTTTTTTAGAGGAAATGTAATATTATGTGGAAGGGTGTGATCTGTCCCTGTGCGCAGAACAAAATTAACATTTAATTGGCTGAGGTGTTCCAAGAACAAGCTTAATGTTCATTGGCTGCGAACCATTGAAAGTAGAAGTGTTGCCAGCCATTCCCTCCCCCTTCATGGAGTAGCAAGGACATCTGATTGGCTCACATGTTCCAAGCAGGACCTTCCAGAGCTTAATGTTCATTGGCTGTGAACCATTGAAAGTAGAAGTGTTGCCAGCCATTCCTGCCCCCTCCGTGGAGTAGCAAGGACATCTGATTGGCTCACATGTTCCAAGCAGGACCTTCCAGAGCTTAATGTTCATTGGCTGCGAACCATTGAAAGTTGAAGTATTGTCAGCGATTACCTCCCCCTCCGCGGAGTATCAGGGACATCTGATTGGGTAACATGTTCTAAGCAGGACCTTCCAAAGCTTAATGTTCATTGGCTGTGAAGCATTAAAAGTGGAAGTGTTGGCAGCCATTCCCTCCCCCTCTGCGGAACACCATGGACATTTTATTGGCTAAAGTGTTCCGAGTACAAGTTTGCTCCTTATTGTCTGGGAACGGTCACTGTTGTCAGACATTTTGTGACGCACTTCAAAGGAGTATGGAAAACAAAAGTAGTAGAGTGGAGGGTAGGAGCACTATTAGCTCTGTAGAGTGGTCCCAAGGTGGTGGTCAGGGACTGTGAAGGTAAAAATAGTTTTTTATATATTTTAAGGGCCATTTATATAATTTGCGTGGGGCCTACAAATCACGTCGGGAAAATAACAGAGTGTGTTGTGGTATTCTTTTTATTAAGTCAGCGGGTGGGATACTTCCCAGGAGCACTGTTTACTTATAATGTGGTGTTTACTTTTGGGGCGGGTAGCGCTATATCTTTGGAGCAAATATAATATGGAGGAGGGGGTTGCAAAAACAAAGCACGCTGTTGCGGTCTTCATTTAAATAAGGTTCTGAGTAGGCTACTTCTCTGGAGCAATGTTTACTTATAATGTATAGTTATAGTGCGGTGCCTACTTCTGTCGCGGGGAGTGCTACTTCCTTGCAGCAAAATAGTAGGTGTGGTTGCGCTGCAAAAATTTCAGTCTAGGTTTGAAGCAGTTTTTATTAAGCAATCACAAATATACTTTCTTAGGAAAGTGTGGCTGTATATATCAGAGGGGTGACAAATAAAAACACAATTCATAAATATCCCTTAAGCGTGGCCACACCCTCCCTTTTTTTTGTCGCCTATTGTTTGTAAAAGTGTTGCCCCATATTTTTGTTAATATAAGAGGGCATCAGTTACTTTTAGATAAAGTAGAAAAGAAGTGCTGCAAGAAACACTTCCGCACTACATCATCTCAGGTCACAACAACAATAACAAGTTAAAAACAGTTAAGCACAAAAGACGTCATATTACATAGAAATGTACACTTCATCAAAACATTAAATGAAGCACTATGTATACAACTTTTTTTAGCAACTACTATTTTATAACACATTAGCAGTGTTACAAACTGTGAAGTAGTAAGTTATCAACGGAAATACCTGTAGATAGATCTCCAACCCCTTTGAAGTACTATAAACTCACAGTATTAAAATATACAGGGTGAGTTTATAGTATTCCACAGGAGAAGAAGAATAAGGACCACAACAAAAAACTCAACATTTTTACAATTTCTATTTGTAGAACTCGGGAAAGAGCTGCTGTAGTGCTTAGACGTCGGTCACTGCTCCGCTAACGGATCATGTACTCCTTTAAGAACATATAGGATGGTAATATAATAATATACATGACTGGTCTTATATATTCTATAGGGAAAAGTGAATAGGAACCACAACAGAGAAAAAGAGAAATACCAAAATATCAATCAGAAATGTAGGGTTTATCAAAGGCATTCAGTAAGAAAGTATCTATGCAAACAATCTTTTTTTAAGCTGCAATTTCGAAAAATATTGTCACTGTAAAAATATCTGATCAAGTAAGTTATAAAGGTCAGTAAGCTGTATTTCAAATGGTTTACTCCTGGTGCCGACAAATCTCCAACTCCTGTTGTCTGAAAATATGACACTGTACTAGAATATTCTGAGCATCACTGATGCCAGAGAAAAGGAAAATAAAGTCATGAACACAAAACAAGACCAATAACGAAATATTTTCCAACGGTGAATATGTTGAAAGCTTCTTTTCGCCAGGACTTCGAAATCTTTTGTCTTTGCGCCGACGGGTCATAAACTCCTCTGAGGTCAGTATAAATTTGAATATTACAACATACATACTCACACTATATGATCCCAGGGGGGAAACAGAGTAAGAACCAGAAGCTGCTGACGTTACATATAAATCTTTAGTCTTCGCGCCGACGGGTCATAAACTCCTCTGAGATGATAATGATTGTGAATATTACAATATACATACTCACACTATATGATCCCAAGGGGGAAACAGAGTAAGAACCAGAAGCTGCTGACGCTACTTATAAATCTTTAGTCTTCGCGCCCATGGGTCACCAACACATCTGAGGTCAAGTGTAGTGTCAATATTAAAATATACAAAGTCACACTACATGAGCTCAGAGGAGCCAGAAAAGAAACAGTGTTTCCTCTATTCTGTCTGTGTCTGAATACAAGCTGCTGACGGTACATATAAATGGCAAAAACAAACAATAACACTTTTTGCTAAATACAAATCTTTAAATATTTACAAATAGGTAAGTATTATAAATATCTACTATGCCATAATCAAACAACTTACAACTCCGTAATATGTTTTGTTGTCGACAAAGAAGAATCCGACGCTAGAAAACGGAACCTGCATCACAGAATGGACACACGTAAATAACTCGCAAAAACTAAAGTAATCGAACAACGGGTGTGGTTTATATACTTTTTGGTTATTGAGTAGTCTATGGAAAGAAGATGTGGCTCAGCCCATTTAGATGTCACGTTTTACAGTTGACATGTGCTCACGTTTTCACTGTTTAACTTGTGCACATGTTGGGAAAAGTTACAAAATGTGAAGCGGTAAAGGTTTCGATTTCGATCCTCACAAATATAAGATCCTTAATATGTACATACGTTGGAGAGCTTAAAAACTGTTACTCGGCAAACTGTGTCATTTCCTTTCTCTTGACTAAAATCATCTATTAATTGCAGTAATTCTAAATAGAAGATATAAAAAAATATCGTTCAGAATAAAATAAAATAAAATACGTGTTAATATTTCTCATCACTATGGTTTTAAATTTAAAAAAAATAGCATTTGTCAAGCATGCAGCTACCCCAGGAGAGGTGTCCCAGCGCTCGGGGACATCGGGAAGATTAAGCAAGGTGTAGCCCATAGTGACATAGTGGTGGGCTAACCTGCCGCTGGAGCCGGGAATCGAAATGTGAACGTTGTTGTTCGAAGTCAGGTATCATAACTGCTGCGTCACACTTTTTCCACACTTATATGTTAATTAGTGCTAATTAAGTTTTAAACATTGTTAAATTATGACTTATAACACACCACTGTAACAGTTAGTTTTTCACTACAAAAAGTATGCACGTCTTTTTAAAATGTACTTAAAAACAATATAGGTTTCAGGTACATTGTTGTAGTTAGAAATTAGCATTTATACAACCTTTGAAATTCACTGAAAAACCATAGGTTTTACAGACGTTATAGTTAGAAATTAGCATTTAAAACACCATTAAAATTCACTGAAAAAACATAGGTTTCAGGTACGTTATAGTTAGAAATTAGCATTTAAAAAACCTTTGAAATTCACTGAAAAAAACCATAGGTTTCAGGGACGTTATTGTTAGCTGGACATTTCACTCTTACAAAACCATAGAAAATCCACCGTTATAGTAAGATCAGCTAACTATAACTCGCGCACCCGCAATGCACTGCTCATGACGTCACATATTACATCATTCATGACATGGTCAGTGATATCACTGATGACATCACTGATGAAATCTCAAATGACATCACTGATGACATCACTTGTTCACCGGCAAATGACAGGAAACAAACGTGAACTGCAGTTACCATTTTATTGAGCTTTTAGCCCCGCCCTCTTGGCAAGGCATTCTGTTATCTGTAGTTCTGCAGGTAAGTGTTACCTGTGTGGGCTTCACGTTGTCTCCCTTAATAATGTCAATACAATCCCAAGTGGGTTTGGCAGCATTGTCCATGCAGTCCCAATGCCATTACTACCACCATCAACTGGAAAACCAACTCGTCGTTGAGTACCACGTGATCGCGGTCTCTCGACCCGTCTTTCCGCGGCGGGCCTTTTCCTCTACCGGAGCCAGCCGATTTAAAATTTCAACAAAGTATGCACCATGTGGAAAAGGCCTCTCGTGTTGGAAATAATCCCAGGTTGAGGATGCAGTTGGTATAGCACGGACACAGTGCCAAGATTTACTGTGCCGTACTCGTTTTGGGCTGGACGCCCTTGTTCACCGGCAAATGACAGGAAACAAACGTGAACTGCAGTTACCATTTTATTGAGCTTTTAGCCCCACCCTCTTGTCAAGGCATTCTGTTATCTGTAGTTCTGCAGGTAAGACCGCGATCACGTGGTACTCAGCGACGAGTTGGAGCCGGAAGACGCCGCTGAACCGACGAACTCGCCAGGTAAGGAATATGCCGGTAGCGCGATACTGTATAATTTGAACTCTAAAGAACCAACTGCTTGATAGCATTGACGCCGTAGCGTAAAAATCTTTCAGTATTAAGAATACATATTGAAAGAACCAGAGAACGAAAAGAAGCGAAGCACACGCCCCACAGATATAACACCACCTTAAAGTGAGCTAATAGACTTTTTTGAATCATAGAATTAATGGAGGCACGAGCTGCCAAAAGATCGCTAAAAGCCGAAACTCTTGTCACAAAAGGTACAGGAGAGCGAATTTACCAAAGAGACAGCAATGGAAAAGACCAACCTACAAAAAACATCAAACAACTTTTTTTCCATTTGGAAAAACTTCTCAAAAAAGAAATTTCTAAAAGCTGGGAAATTATAACATTGGAGAAATACATTGAGTACAACAGGATTCCCAGAGGCCTAAGAATCTTCACATTACCAAATCACCCTGACACACGCCCAGGAATGCTTGAAGAATGGGCAAATAACAGCATGAGTTGCTCAAGAAATATGGTTCTCATAGTAATTAAATATGCTAAACAAGACGTGGAAGAACTACACAAAGAAATAAAAACAGTAGAAGAAGAAATAACTATATTGAACCAAGTAGGTGAAGGCAATAAATTAAGGAAAGAAATGGAAAAGAATCTAGATAAATATGAAGAAGAAGTGGAACTATAGAAACAAAGAAAATTCAGACGAGACGAATTAGACTACGAAACAGGCTAAATTTTAACATTTGCAAAACGCTTTGATGGCCTAAAAAAACAACTACATGCAGGGAAACTCACACTGACAGAATGGGATAAACCACCCATAAGTGAATCAGAATCAGACCTGAGTGAGGAAGAACAAACACCAAGAATTGGAGGCCGCACGACTTTTTTAGACGAAATGAAATTAATCTACTTGGAGCAAAGAACTCCTGGAATAAGAGGAAGAGGACGTGGTCGGGGGAGAGGGAGAGACAACAGCCAAATCAGGGAAGTAAACGAAGGAGAAAGATACGCAGAGGAAAAGGAAAAAACAAAGGACTACCCCTGAGAAACAGAATGGCAAAAAAATAGGCAAAATGAACAGCATCAAAAAGAAAGAGAATTTGATCATTAACCTCTCCGAACATACATTGACCGAAGTAGAAAAAAGTGTGTTAAACAAGGGCTTATCATTTTGCCCAGAAAAACATCATGACTTTGTTGAAACGAGAATAGATCTATATAAATATACTAGAAAATTGAAACTAAAAAAGTTTTTTGCAAAGCAAACACAAACAACAGAACAAGATCCATCAACAACCATTACAAAGGACAATACTCTGTCAATCCAGGACACTACGAATCTTAAAAACATCTATGACCTGGCTTTCAATCAAAGCGACGAAGAAATGACAGAGACACAAATATTGGATGACCTCAACATAGATACAAACAAACACCTAAGATCTGGAATGAAGCCAAAGTCTAAATTTTGTCCGACTCCGAGTCCAGGAAATAGAATTGATCAATTCCACGATTTAGTCGTAAATGAACTAGAAAAAATGGAAAACACCACATCACTAACCAAAAAAGAAAACCTAACAAAAAAAGAGCGCCTGGCATTAGAAGATCTGATGAAAAATGAAAGAATAACTATCAAACCAGCAGACAAGGGAGGAAATGTAGTGGTCTTAAACACATCAGACTACATTAAAGAAGCAATGAGACAACTGAGAGATGAACAAAACTATGCTCAATTGTCGACAAATCCCATCAATGATCTAACTTTAGATCTAGAAAGAAGAATCAAAATATGGAACACTAATGGACTTCTAAATGATGATGAAACTCACTTTCTACTTAATGAAAGTCCTGTGATGCCCACTATATATTTTCTTCCAAAAGTCCACAAAACATTCATCAATCCACCAGGCAGACCAATAGTGTCAAGCTGCCAATCCCTATACCAAAACATCTCTATCTATGTAGACAAATACTTGGCACCAATAGTTATGAACCTCAGTTCCTCTATTAAAGACACTGGGGATTTTCTAAGAACATTGTCTAACATGGGATAGCAAAAAGTTTAAAATTATTCACCATTGATGTGCTATCCCTATATACATCCATTGACCATGAAATCGGATTAAAAGCAGTAGAATACTTCTTACGACAGAGAAACATTCAAGAAAAGAAACATACAGAAATGCTATTAGAAATGGTGGAACTATGTCTGAAAAATAATATCTTCCTGTTTAACCACAAAATCTACAACCAAAAACGTGGTACTGCCATGGGAATTTCTTTTTCACCGAGCTACGCCAACCTAACCATGGGATGGTGGGAGAAATTTGTGTCATGGCAAGAAGAAAATGAAGAACACACAGCCAAAATAGAACTGTGGCTAAGATATATTGACGATCTTTTTTGGATTTGGAACGGGAGTACAAGTGAATTCAAACAATACTTTGACATCCTCAATACAAATGAAGTGGGATTAAAGTTCACCTATAACATCAGTTCCAAATCAATCCAATATCTTGATGTGCAGATATACATTGAAAATGGGCAGATACAAACCAAAGTACATCGCAAACCAACAGCCACTAATAGCATTCTCCATGGTGAAAAATTCCATCCAACGAGTCTAATAAGAAGTATTCCATATGGAGAATTCATAAGAATGAAAAGAAACTGCTCAACAGATGACATGGTGTTAAAAAATCTTGAAGAAAGTAAAGAACGATTCTTGGAAAGAGGATATAAATATAGGGATGTACAACAAGGACCAATACGGGCTAAATCAGTCTCTCGAGAAGAAACTCTCATCAATAAGAGCAAAAAGCAGAAGACCCTACTAGACTGATTATAACATACAGT
This sequence comes from Triturus cristatus, assembly GCF_964204655.1. Taxonomy (NCBI): domain Eukaryota; kingdom Metazoa; phylum Chordata; class Amphibia; order Caudata; family Salamandridae; genus Triturus; species Triturus cristatus. The sequence continues at coordinate 303,272,649 of NC_140589.1, forward strand.
AAAGAGAGTTTCAAGATCCGCAAAATCCTCCAAAAATATTGGAATGTCCTAGAAAAAGACCCAGATATTGGAAATTCATTAGGAGAAAAACCTAACATAACCTATCGCAAAGCTCCTTCCCTAAAAGACAAACTTGTTAATAGCCACTTTATGTCTAAAGAAACTACAACGTGGTTATCAGCCAAACAAAAAGGATTCAAACATTGTGGGAAATGCAAGGCTTGCAAAATTGGGAAATCAGTATCAAACATCAAAGATTCTAGAGGAAAAACTTTCAACATCATTGAAAAAATAACATGTGATACAACCTATGTTGTATATATGATTGAATGCACATGTGGAATGTGCTATATTGGAAGTACCATTTGTCCGCTGAAAAAACGAATATTAGAACATCTGAGAGCCATCCACAACAAAGACATGACATATGCAATCTCGAAACATATCCATACGCAACATAGGACCAACTGGGAGGACATCCGTTATTTTGGAATCGCAACTGTACCCATACATGAAAGAGGTGGCAATCGCACGATGAAACTGAGAAAATTGGAATCACGCCTCATCATTCGTTTCAAAACAAAGACCCCATTTGGTCTAAATGGGGACGAAGACTTATATGTACATTTATAGACTGTAAAATACGTGGAAATATGGATACTAAATCCTATATAAACATCTCCCCTAACCCATGTAATCGCAATAGAAGAGGAAACACGGCCGAGATACTTTGAACAATATCGGATATCTGACGATTCAGATACATGAAGGGGAGTACGTGTTTGAGCCAAAACATGATGCTAATCACTTTGGCAATTATCGAATCACGCTATTACAAACTGAAATATATTAACTGCGCTATTGACGAAATGTACTATAAAATTCTTGTACTATTAATACCATAATGCTTTGCACTGGTAAAAATGAAACAAACACTATTTAAAGAAGAAACTAAAAACGGACTCACTACACCGTGAGAAAGAACATTTCTTGTTCGAAACGTTGGTGGGTGGTGAATGGTGGCGGGATTCGTGCTTAAAATAAATTAAGCTATCACGATCCTTCTCTGGAGTGCGGTGCATCCTTTTGCTTGAAGAATTACCTACGAGGTATTGTCTGACCTCGACACCGGCACACACTATACTAGAGTGCATCAGCTACAGACTATTTGTTTTAAATATATATATATAGAGCGCACGTTCACCAACGGTTTCTTGGCGCTTGAGCAGAGACGAGTTAGAATTCTGGAACTGTGGAGCTAAGGTAGAAAATCGTAGACCGCCATGTTTTTTCCTTCTGAAAGGGCAGGGGGTCAAGAGGTTAATATTAGAGGAGCAAAGCTCTCGAGAGGGGACATATTGCTGGAGTTTGGTGGCGATAAAGACTGGTCCATGAGATGAAAGGGCTTGATGGATCATACAGCCATGTTTGAAGAGACAGCGTTGAGAGACGGGGAGCCAGTGGAGGCTTTTAAGTAGTGGTTTGGTGTGGTGGGATTTAGGCTGGCCATACACAAGCCTAGCTGCTTGGTTCTGTACTAATTGTAGGCGGTGGGATTGGTAGGCCGGAATGCCGGAGTACAGGGAGTTAGCGTAATCGATGCGAGATATGACAAGGGCAAGGATCACTTGGATGAGCGCCTCCGTAGAGAGAGATCTGCTAATTTTACGAATTCTTCTTAGATGGTAGAAGCAAGCGGAAACCACAGAATTTATCTGAGCCTTCATGGTAAGATCACTGCTAATAATGATCCCAAGACTCTTGACGGAGCTAACTGGAGAGGGGGGACAACCTAATGGTTTGGGCCAGAAGTTGGAGTTCCAAGGATTAGCAGAAGCCCCGGTGAGAACTAGCTCAGTTTTATCAGGATTGAGCTTGAGCTGATTTAAGTTCATCCAGTTACTGATAAAATTCATAGTGGATTGAAAGTTTTCCATTGAGGAGGGAGAAGAGTCAATGGTGAAGACTAGCTGGAGGTCATCGGCATAGTTAAAAGTGACGACTTCTCTCTTGCGGAGGGCAAAGATCAGGGGAAAGATGTACAGGTTGAAGAGGAGAGGGGAGAGGGAGGAGCCCTGCGGGACTCCACAGGACAATCTTCTCTTCTCCGAGGTGAAGTTAGCAAGGCGAACTGCTTGATAGCGGTCGCTAAGGAAAGAGGAGATCCACTTCAGAGGGAGCCCCCGGATCCCGGCACTATCAACCCGATCGACCAGTAAATCGTGGTCGACGGTGTCGATAGCCGCCGACAAATCCAGGAGCACAAGGGCCTGCAAGATGTTGTGGTCTGCCCCCTTCCTAAGTTCGTCGAGGACTGCCAGGACAATAGACTCAGTTGAATGTTTGGGTCTGAAGCCCGCTTGATGTGAGTCAAGGTAATGGGTGTGCTCGACAAAAGTGCTCAAGCACTTGGTGACATGGGCCTCCTGGATTTTACCAAGGAAAGGTAGGAGCGATATAGGACGGAAGTTGCTGAGTGTTAGGGGGTCAGAGCCGGGTTTTTTAGAATAGGCACGACTTCTGCGCTCTTGAAGAGGTTGAGGACAATACCCTCCGTGAGGGATCTGTTGAGAAGCGATAGGGGGGGGGGGTTCGGGGAAGTGAAGGAAGGCTTCCCGAGTGATGTGAGGGGGACAGCTCTCCGTAGGGGAGCCGGAGCGAACCTGAGTGAGATGGGAGAAAAAGATCTCCTGAGTAATAGGTGATATTAGGTCTAGGCAATGGGTATTCTGATAGAGGCAGTCAGAATCGGGAGGTAAGGTAACCTTGGGAATGCTGGCTTTGATGATATTGATTTTATCAGTGAAATAAGAGTTAAGAGAATCGCATAGGAGCTGAGAGGGGATGGGTTTAGCGGTGACGCGGTCAGGTTTGACAAGTTCATCCACGATGGAGAAAATGTCTTTAGCTTTGTTCTTGGAAGCGAGGATTTTTGACGAGAAATATTCAGATTTGGCTAGGAGGATGGCGTTTTTATAGTCTTTCAGAGCCATAGTGAAGGTTGCCTTTTACAAAGGGCAGTAATCTAGTCTCCACTTCCGTTCAAGTTGGCGTAGGGCTAATTTTTTTCCCTTTAGGTCAATAGTAAACCAACGTTGAGCATCGTGGGACCTCATGTTTCTGATCTTCTTCAGTGGGGCTAGTTTGTCCCTAGCCGAGGCTAGCCAGGCATTGATGTTTTCCGCTTGAGTGCGCGGGGAAATAATGCAGTCAATATATATATATATATATCTATATAAATGCAACCAGTCCTGCCAAAAACAATGATGACAGGCGTAGACTCCGTGAGGCTAAAGCAAAAAACGGGTTTATTTCACAAAGAGGGCCACGACGCGTTTCGACGGCAAGCCGCCTTTATCACAACCAATATATATATATATTCCTAGAGTTGCGGCTAGATTCATGATTCATTCCCCGACTCTCTGACTAGAGACTCGCTTTTGAGTTTTGGATCCCTTTCTTTTTGAGAGGTTGCCTTACTTAGATTTTGCTAAATTGGCTGTTAATAACTTGAGCTAAGAATACTTTCTAGCTTATTATGCAAATGATTTATGCTTCTGCACTGATTCTCTCATCAGTTCTCTTTATGGGTAGCTGAACTGACAACTTTTATCTCATTATTCCAACATGTTTGCAACAGGGAATGTTCCTTTATATACACGGTTGCTGTATTATTACTATATTAATTGTGAAACATTAACTTTTATTTTATAATCAAATATCAATTGATGTATTATATAATCTATTAAAGTGGAAATTCAAAGATAAATATCTAATGAATAAACAGATGAAAACAAAAGTTATTGAAAATAAAATCCTTTCACTCACTAGTTCTCGTTATTGACTGAAAAAAACGTATTTAATGATTTAGTGCTATGCAGATGATTGCTCCTTAATGCCATTTGTCAATGATCAAAGGTCCATACGATCAGTGGCAGGGGTTATTTAATGATTACACTTGAAGATTGAGATATAGAAAAAACAACTCCCTCAGAGACAACATTGTTAGGCTGCTCAGTGGCAAAGCTTCCTAGGCCTCCACACATCACACCCCTCAGTAGAACTTGGGTAACTCCACTTCAGCTTCTTAAAGGAAGACCTTGCAAAGCCACTTTGCATGGCTCTGAGTGGCTTAAAAAATATGTAGTAAAGCAACACAGCGCAAATCAGTGCATTGCGTTACACTGCTCAGGGTAGGTGTTTCATGTGCGTTGTGTGGGTGTTACCATGTAACTCCCTTGGACTTTGATGCATCCCCAGATTTACAAGAACTCGTAAACCTGGAGATGCGCCACAAAAATACACCTTCCCAGGGGAGACATAACAAGTAGAAATATTTCTTCCTCTTTCTATGTGTGCTGTATTCTGCACACAAAAATGAATATGCCTCCCAAGATTGTTTTTGTGCAGAAGGGTGCCCCTTCCTGCACAAAAACAATCATGCATGCGGCACAGGCACCTTTGCACCATGATGCAAGGGAGCCTGCGCTGGGTTTAGGCTGCCAAAGGGCTCCAGCACAAGGGAAAGGACAGTAATGCACCCTATTGCCTAAAATACAGTGCATTCATGCCCTTTCCCTGTCATGCTGTGCAGCACAGTCAGGTGACTTGCTGCGCTGCACTGTGTGACTTCCTCACAACTGAGGCGCTAACTTTTAAGGTGTGTCAATGGTGGTTTAAAAAGGGTCTGGTGCATGGTGGTTTAAAACATGCAGTTGCAAATTTAGATGTAGGAAATGGGATACATTTAAAGCCAGACATGATGATAAAAACTGGGTGACAATTCTTGAACCGCAACATATTAGTAGGGTTTGAACTAAGTATGAAAATCCTATCAAAGTGGCAAAGGTTGAGTCCATAAGCAAACAATTTACCTGTAACTTTGCATATGTGAATGCTCCCCAGGTGGAGAACTTCGCACATAATAAGATAGGCCAGTCTTTGTGAATACCGAAAAAGAGTAAATGTACACAAAAGTTTACCTTTGTGAATCTGGTCCTTGATGGTTAAGTGTGAATGTGAAACACGAGAAGTGTATAGGAAGAGAATGGTGAGGCAAGGAGGACCAACATAGTAGAAGATGACTGTAGTGACTCAGTTGTGATGATTAAAACTAGTGCGAATGAAGGTCTTGCAAAATCTGTACAAGGTACAAGTGCTGTGAAGGATATATGTTACGATATCACAGTAGTTAGTGATTCAAATGAGACTGAAGTTGTGGAAAGAAATGAGAGTGTTCATGTCCACAGTCAAGACTGGGTAGTGGCTCATGTCAAACACCTAGACGGAATTAAGAAATCACCTGTGAAACTTAAACATTTCATCTAATTGGCTTTGTGTTTAAAAAGAAAAAGTGGGAATATGTTTTAAATGTATTTCTTCCATTTTCTCTCCTTTAATGTCTATGTCCCTTTTCTCTCTTCATAGTTACAAAACGTCATCACCTTATTACTGCTGTAATAAGCAAACTTCCACTCAAAAAGTACTACTGAACAAGTTGGTAATTTGTCTATGATTAGATAAGATCTTGGGGTCCAGTCTAAGTTTTATTTTGGATGATAGTTATTCATCCCAGTTTAAATGAGCACTGGCCAGGCATTTGAATGTTTGGGATGCCATGGACATTGCTTTTGCTGCTTCTGGTGTGGGACTCGGTCCTCCAGCCCTCACCTGTGCTGATGCGGCGTGGGGGATGAGCTTCACTCGCAGACAAGAACCGCGCCAGTCTTCCGCGGTGCGGAACGCCACAGACATTGCTTTTGCTGCTGCTGGGGTGGGACTAGTTCCCCAGACCTCACCTGTGCTGAAGCGAGCGAGGGGAAGGAGTTCGACTCGCAGACAAGAACCGCACCAGTCTCCAGAGGTGCAGGACACCACAGACATTGCTTTTGCTGGGATGGGACCTGGACCCCCAGTCCTTACCTGTGCTGACACGAGATAGGGGGAGGAGCCCCACTCGCAGACAAGAAGTGCGCCAGTCTTCTGCAGTGTAGGATGTGCGCAGGCACACCCGGGCCACGCCCGGGCAAAGCACAGGCCAAGGGCAGGCCTGTCTGCACCCATCAGATCGAGGAACAGGCTGGGCGGGGCCACCCCTCTAACCCTTGGGCTTCATGGATTCTTCACTCAAGGTATTGTTCTGTGGGGCTCCACATAGCACAGTTGGTGAAAGACAATGGGAAAGAGAAAGCAAACTATGCCCATGATAAGTGGAGGGGGACTGTTACAACTCTTGATACGTTCTTGGCCAGTGCAGCAAATGTTTTGTTGAACATAATTGCCCTGACCGAAAGGAGACTTTCGCTGGAGATAACTAACCTTCCACATAGCCCATTACCCATCGGCGGCACCTTGTCAATAGTTGCGCAAAGGGAGATGGCAACCACTTTGCCATCCACCGCTGTCCTATCAAAGGGAGTGGAGGGCAATCAAGTGGAAGGTAAGTTTATGTTAGAACCTCCAGTCAAAAAGAAAAGAGGAGGGGGGGAAAAGTCCTGCAGGCTCCCAAAAAGTCAGCGGCAACAGTTGTCCTTGATCTAGATCAGACTCTGTCAATACTGCTGCTACAAATGGCTCACGGATGAAAAAGGTGGAAGCCCTGCTTTGTCAGTCTAATGAGCTTTACGCCTGCCACTTAGCCAGAAGCCATGTTATAGAGCTCACGGGGTTGAAGGAGGAAGCAGAGTATACAGCAGTGTAGACCTGTACCTGTAGCTCCCTCAATTAGCAATGGGGTGCAAGCCAGCAGTGGCCAGCATTTAGAAAAGAGGGGCAGTTTGCAGTCAGACCCAGGGCATAAAAAACAACCATTGGGAAAAATGAGTATTCGAGGGAGCCAGAGACCTTCCAAAAACAAAAGGAAGAGGGAAGTGTTATAACTGTAGCCTCGCAAAGGTTGGTATTTGTTGATCAGATAGACCCCCGGGCCATTCAGGGCCCAAACTCCTCCAGTCCCCCTTTACAACTGGAAGAAAGAACTGATATTTTAGAATTAAATTGAATATTATTAGCAGAACACATAGCATGAAAATACAGTGCGTCATTGCCTACAACCCACTGGGCCGGCTACATCATGACCAAAAGGAAAGAACCGGGGCTTATGATTCATGAGCTGTCTAAGTAACACAGCATGTCGCCTAAAACTCGTCTTGAGCCGGCCGCATTTGACAAAGTAAAGCATTAAACTGTCTCGGCACTATAAGAAAGAAGCAAGAGAAAGATCTATTGCACCACTAGCATACATATGATAATGTGGCAAGGACACAGCATGTCCCACTTGAGGCGGCGAAGTCTGCTTTTTAGAGAACAAATAAGAAAAAACAAACCATATATCCCCAACGGATAAAACCGTGTATCCTCACCCACACCCACCCCTCCTCTCTCCAGGTGAGCCAAGAGTACACTCAGACATACATATAGGGTCCTAAGTGATGGCTGCTAATTCCCTAGGGCATGACAGTTCCCGGAACTCTGAGGAGAGGATTGACATAAAGGGGGCCCAGACCTTCGGAAATTCAGATTTGTCCCCTAGCGTAGCCATCTACAAGCGTTCCATGCCCAGGAGAGACCACAGTTGGTGCAGCCATTGAGAGTGGTCTGGGATCCTGTCTGTTTTCCAGCCCGCTAATAAAACCCAGTGAGCAGCATTCAAAGCCAGGGCAACCGGCCTGCCTTTGATTGAGCGCAAGGAGAAAGTCAGAGCATTGGGAAATAATAAGATAGTGTAAGCGGGGAATCTCGGGATGCGGTGTCAAAGGCCTTATCAATTTCATTGAGGATCTTGTGAGCTTTGGGCAATTCCACAGCAAGTGAAGAAGGGTACCTGGACTCCCACAGCCATGCCAGCAAAGGCCATCGCACTGCGAGCTCCATTTGGTTAAGCGAGCCAGGGTATGGTACCAGTAGGATACAATTTTAAATGCAGTCACCTGTAAAAAACATCTTCCCATTCTTTGTCTGAAAGGGTGCAACCTATTTCCGACTCCCACCGCCTCTGTCCCACAGAACGAGCTCCTTTAGCGCCCTGTGTGAGGAATGTATAGAGTTCGGAAATGAGCTTGCAGTCATCCTTTTTCAGGATAAGTCACTTCTCAAATGGTAGCATCGTCTGCTGACCAGGGGACGTACAAGGGGACCAGACGTTCAGTGCTGCATTTGAATGTGGAGAAAGCGGTCCGAACCTGCAAGACCATAATCCTCCCGGAGCTCCTCAAAGGGAATATGACCCTGTAGATCGAACAGTTGCCCTAGGCACTTACACCCGCCCTCCACCCAACACGCGCTGGTGCCTTTGTCCATCCAAGGAGGGAAATCGGGGTTTAAAAAAACTTGGAGACAAGGGGGAGCGGAAAGTGGAAAGGTTGGACTGTTTAGACACCATGTCCCAGACTAGCATAGTGGGGCAGTTGACTGGCAAGGAATAGAGTCCCCAGGCATGCACCGACCTAGGCAGCCAGGCCTCCCTCCAGATATTGGTCACTGTCTGATCCATGTATACCCAATGCTTCTCCATCATGGGACGGTTCCATTCCACAAACCAATGCAGCAGCGAGGCCTAGAAATAGCGGGTGAAGTTGGGCAAAGCCAAACTGCCCTTCTTCTTAGGGCGCTGTAGCAGACTTTTCTGCAGTCTGGGCGAGATCGGTCCCCCGATGAAGTGTTCAATCTTCGTTTGGATGTGTGAGAGCGTATTCGGAAGGGGCAGTAGGGGAAGGGTCTGAAAAAGATATAGGGCCCGGGGTAGGACACTCATTCATATAGTTCAGTATCCCAGTCAAAGTCAAAATGGGCCCGCAATGCATCCATGGTAGTGTGCTCCGCTGTGAGGTTCAGCACTTCTGATTTCTGCAAATTTATATTAAACCCAGAAACCTGACTGAAGACCTGCAGATCTGCCACGATGGCTGGCATGGAAGTCAAGGTATGTGCCAACGAAAAGATGACGTCATCAGAGTAGAGGCTGATTAAGTGGCGATCAGCCCCAAACGGGATACCCTGCGCCTGTGAATTGCCCCGAAGCTGTTGAGCAAAGGGCTCCATATATAAGGCGAAGAGCAGAGTGGAGAGAGGACAGCCTTGTCTGGTGCCTCCCTTCACCGCAAAGTCACCCGAGAGTATACCATTGACCCTGACCGCTGCAGTAGGTGCGCTGTAAATACTCGCCACCTACTTGCGAAACTTAAGCCCCACGCCGAAGCGCTCCAGTGTGGCAAACAGATACGGCCAATGCGCCCAGTCAAAGGCCTTTTCGGCATCAACTGCCAGCAGTAATGCCTCCTCCTTTGACCTATGCACCTTGTCAATTAGGTGGCAAATCCTTTTGGTATTGTCCCCGCACTGCCTACTTGAAATAAAGCCCGACTGATCTGGGTCAATCAAGCCGTGCATGAGAGGGTTGAGTCTATGGGCCAAGATGCTAGAGAAGAGCTTTGCATCTACATTTAGCGAGGAAATCGGCCGGTATGAACTGCAGCATGCCGGATCCTTCCCTGCTTTGGTGATGACAGAGATTGTCGCCTGGAGCATGGAAGCCCTAAGGGTGCCTGTGTCTGAAATGAATTGAATAATCGGGTGAGCAATGGAGCCAGCTCCACACAATAAGTCTTATAAAAAAGAGCACTGAAGCCATCCGGGCCTGGTGCTTTTAGGGGCTTTCTCTTAAATCTGAATGGGATCCTCCAACCCATCCGCCTCCCTAGTCAGAAGAGGAGTGACTGCTGCACCGCGTAAGTACTCATGAGGAACTGCAAGAGTAGGGGGCTCAGCAGTGTTGAGGTTCGCATAGAAGGCCCAAAAGGCCGCTGCAAAATAGGGGTCATCCGTTACTTACGACCCCTGGGCCCCCCGTACCGCTTTCACCACCTGGGCCTGCTGCTGACTGCAGAGGTAATATGCCAGCATGTGACTGCCTTTATTAGAGCCTACGTAATATTTATGTTTCAGCTGGAGCCACTCCCTCTCTAACTGGCGCCATATGCGAGGAGCACCCGTGCGTTTGTGAATGGCTTCGAGTTCCTTAACCCGGTCTTCAAGATCCTTTCGCTTGGCCCGCCTGGCTTTGTTATCGTAAGCCGCTTAGGTGATGAGTGCCCCCCTAGCAACTAATTTAAGCGCCTCCCAGACAGAGGCCAAGGCGTGGAGCCATCATCATTAAGTGCTAGATAGTCAGTCAGTGTACGTCGGAGATCTTCCACCACTTGCTGAGACAGCAAAAGTGAGTCCCGTAGGTGCCAGTGTGGTGGGGATGATTGCGTGAGCGGGAGGCGCAAAGTTATAGTGATATGAGCATGGTCCGAAAGGGAGAGAGCCTCTATGGTAGAGGCTAGGGTACATGCCCACACTGCTTGGGTGACAAGGAAGTGGTCCAAGCGGGCGTACGTCTAATGGGCTGCAGAAAAGAAGGAATAATCCAGTTCTTCGGGGTGTAAACAATGCTATGCATCACTGATGCCACAATAGTCAAGCCACACCCTCCCGTTCTCTGATATGGCTCCTGCACCACCTGACCTCGGGCTACAGCAATCCACCCCTGCATCCATAACCAAGTTTAAATCCCCCCGACCACCACCAGGGTGTCAGGTGTATGAAGAACCTCGGCCAAGGCATTCAGCAGAAATTCCTCTTGGTGCTCATTGGGGGAGTAGAGACAGGCGATTGTGATATTGGAGGAGCCTATGCGCAATTGCAGTGCGAGGAGGCGCCACTTAATCTCCGCCACTGCACCTTCTACAGAGCCTCTAAAGTGTTTGGACAGTAGAATTGCCACCCTACCCTTCCCCAAAGACCAAAACTGCAATGGAAACCCTTTGTGCTGCATGCGGTGTGCATCACCATGTAGGAGGTGGGTTTTTTGGAGTAGGCACACATCCTCTTTCGTATGTTCGAGCATAGAGAGCACTGCCTTCCCCTAAGTAGGATGGTTGAGATCTCTGACTTTAAAACTAACTACCTGGACTGCCATCAATTGGAGAAGAGCTACCGGGCACCTTGACTAAAGCATGTAGACCAGTAACAGGGAACAAATCCCATAGGGGTACGTATTGTCGGAAATGCCTTGAGAGGGGAGCCCTGAATAAAAGGTTCACTTGAGAGAGGACCGACCCAAACCTGAAACAAATAAGCAAACCCAATAACAATAAAACAGCAACAAATAGAAAAGTACAAAGTCCATCTCGAAAGTGGGGTGATAGGCAAAGGGGACTGCCAAAGGAATGAGGAACATCCCTAGGATGAAGCAGAGTAATCCCTCCGCCCATGCTGGACCAACAGAGGACAAGACAACCCCAGCAGCATGTTACCCTCAATGATCAATTAGCATCCAGGGAGTCTTCATCTGCACCAGCCAAAGTCTGGAGAACTACAGAACGTTCTTTGATAATTGTGGCCGTGTCAGGTCAAAGGCCGTCCAGATCGCGGCCACCCTGGGGCTCGCACCTTGGCTGCCTCTGTGTGCCATGCTCCGAGGCATCCGAATGAGAAGGCAGATCATCGAGGGACAGATTCAACACCTTGCATGCCTCGCACAGGGAAGGGATCCGGTGCAGCTTCCCGTTAAGAAAGAAGATGAGGCAAAAACGGTGGCCCCAGGCATATGGGACATTTTTCGAGCGAAGGTGGCTAGTAAAGGGACGGAAGTCTCTTCTCTTCTGGAAAGTACTAGCCGCCAGGTCCAGGAATAGCTGTGGAGTACGATCCCTGAGGTGTAGAGGTTGACAAGAGCGGGTCGCCTTGAGGATCTCTTCTTTCACTATATAGTTATGGACACATATCAGAATGTCAGCTGGGGAGCGGGTCGGCTGACAAGGCGGACCAACTCGGTGGCACAGTCTATCTTGACTGAGGACTCCGCAGGGGAGCCCAAGACGTGTGGAAGAGATCTTGCACATAACCCTCCAGGTCTTCCCCTTCCGCCCCCATTCGGACTGCATGAATGCGAATGTTGTTCCTCCGTGACCTATTCTCCAGGTCTTCGGAGTGCGATTGAAGATCTCTCTGCTGGTCCCACAGTCGCAGGACTTCTTGCTGGAGCACTGCAATCTCTTCATCCCTGATGGTCGTGGAGTCCTCCAGGGTGGCCACCCGCTCCCCTACAGCAACCACATCTCTCCGTACCTCCCTGAGGTCCGCCTGCAGGTCCGTCTTGATGGCCAAAATATCCTCCCTCTGATAAGCAAACAGGGTCTCCAGGAATTCCCTCATGACTGCGCTGTCTTGGCCTTCTCCCACGGGCGTCGCGCTAGAGCCCGAGGCATCCCCCGTCTGCCTCACCAGGAGGTCTCAAACAGATCTGTCTTTTTTTGCTTTTGGCTGTCCCCATTGTGGGGTTAAAAGGCTGGTCCAACCAATCGACACAAAGGGCCTCTAGCAAAGGGAAGTGCCAGTGCTAGGTGATATTTGATGGAGTGGGTGAGAACACCGGCCCCCAGAAAAACAGCTGCCGTGTCCAGTTGCCCCATAGGCCGCGCCTCCGATGCAAGGAGGCCCAGCTCCACTACTCTCTCTGCATGCGGCAAAGATGAACTTCAGTCCCTGTGAGGCTCCCGGGGGAGGCCGCCGCTCCACAGGTGGTGGAGGATGGGGCACCGTCGCTGTGAATCTGTCCATCACCCAATTGCCCATGAACACCTCAAAGGTAAAGTCCCACCAGGGCGGCCCTCAACTCCAGAAGTGTCCAAATTACAGCAATGGTAATCACCAGACTGGCTAGTTGGAAGCTCCAGAGGAAACCAACAGAGGCCAGAAGACGCCGGCACTCCCCCAGCGTAGCAGGCCTCACCTGCAACTAGGCTTGAAGAGTCTCCACCGGCCCCTGTGCGTCCAGGCAACCTTCCTCCCAGCCAGAACACTAGCTCTGTCGGTCGGGGTCCACCAATTTGCCCCCAAGGGGTGCAGCAACATGCCATCTACTTCAGTACCAGCCTTGGATGCAGTATCTCTGGGGGCCCCCTTCACTCCTCAGGCCCCAAGTAGGCCGCAACTAGCATTTGGGTGCTTCAAAGGCCCCGGTGAGCCCATGTGCAGGGTCGAAGGGGGCCGGCTTCCTGTGGGGCACTCGCGGTGCACCGCGATGCTCCTAAACGGGCCCCTCTCACACCTTGGGACCGGTTTGGGCACCCCCAGCGAGCCAGTGGGCTCACGTGAAATTTCTGGCCGTCACAGGCCACGCTGCAGGCCCGGAGCCAAGCCCGTGTACAAGCCGCCCCCAGGTGCCAGTTTCAAGGCACGAGTGCGGGGAATCGCCAGGGGGTCGCTCGAGCGGTTCTTATGATTAGGCACCCTCCAGGGGCCAGTCAGCGAGAGCGACGTGGGTCTGCAGCACTCCGAATGCATTCCAGCGGTCCGCACAGCAGGTCCGGCCTCTCCCTGTCCCCTGTACCGAAGCCGCGGGACGGCTGAAGAGCGCTCATTCCAGTGCTTTCGAGCAAATAAGACGCCCCGTTGCTCTCCGCCCCAGGCGCTTTGCTGCTGCGAAGCTTCCAACGGGGGATCCGGGAGCTGAGAATGCCGTATTCAATCCTGTAGGCCTGCGGGAGTGGAGCTCAGGCACACCGCGTCCGTTCACTCCGCCATCTTGACCACACCCCCAGAACTGATATTTTAAACCTACCCCCGAGTCAGGACCCTTAGGGGCCATTTTAGCAGATGTGCCAACGGTCAAGCGGGGCACTAAGGATATAACGGTAGATCTGATACATAAGGTTACCCACTGGCTGGATAGAGCTTTAATAAATGGACCTCATATAGCCCCCATGTTATCATGGCTAGAAGAGTGGGGTGGGTGGGGAGAGACACAAAAAAAGATAGGTGGGGGCATTGTATTGTGGTCAATTTAACACACCCGTCGCACACAAGTGCCATGATCCTCAGTCAGTAAAGACAAGAATCAAACACAGGAATTCAGGTCATCTCACTTTGCTTTTTCTATCCTGATGAGGGCCAATACCACAGACTCCAGAGTAATAAAGTAGGCCTTTTTCAAGAAAAGATGTTACAATGCCCAAAAGTGTGCCCAAATATGAGTACGTCCATTCCTCTTGCAAATAGATGTGTCCCATTGAGGGACCTAGATAGTATTGATTGAGTACCAGCTTCAAGTGAGGTCATAGTTACTACAGGGTGCCCTCTGTCACCGAGCGAGGTAAATGATGCTCGTCCACATTCTGTTCCCTCCCAGATGGGTCCTTCTATCTGTAAATGTATTACCTGGAACATTGCAGGGTTGAGGTCTGAATAGGACAACGAGCAGTGGTTAACTATAATAAGGTCTGGTCACATTGTCTCACTGCAAGAAACCTGGGACTGTCAGATTCATTCACAATGGATGGCTTTGCATCTTTTTTTAAAGCAGCTTCCCCTTCCCTTATAGGACCTGCTAAAGAAGGTCTGCTTATTTTAATATAACTCAAACTGGCTTGCACAATGAGGAACCTGTTTAGCCCTTCCCTATATTTGTTAGCAGTGGAACTAACCTTTCCCAAGCGTCCCACATTGGTGGTATTTAACTTCTACAACTCCTTTTGCACGAACAACGATAGTGAGCACATAGCTGCACTCAAAGACTTTCTAGAGCAAGTTGGACAGGATAGTCGCTTCCTTTTTCTTTTTTTAATAATATTTATTAGTTTTTTTTACCATATAATATCCCCCTTCCCACGCCCCCCACACCCCTCTCAGACAATACAATACAAAATGTAATTTGTGCAGTAATAAAAAAATGCAAAATGTATCTAATACGATAGTAACAAATAGCAAGCTTATGCAGTAGCATCACCATTGTTTTCATCATGGGTCTGGAAAAACAAGCAAGTTCCTATCCTGTCCCGTTGTACCTTTGCCTCCACATTATCAAAGGATCCCATAGTTTCAACCCCCTTTTGCGTTTACTACGCCCTTTTCTTTTACATATAGCTACTTCTAAACTACATATCGCCAATAATCGGGTCCGCCATTGTTGAAACGCCGGAGGGTTTGGATCCATCCATGCTGAAGAGATAGAGATACTTAGGACAGCCATAGCCACAAAAATAAATCCCTGCATGTTTCGTGATCGGTTTATTCCAGCCGTGCCTACGATTATCTCTTCAACTAAAATTTCTATTCTTGTAATCAGGGTCTCCGATAGAAAGTCTGATATATCAGTGATCAACTTCTGTAATATGTTACATGAAGCACACATATGCACTATGTCTGCTTCGTATAATGCACATCGTGGACATACGGTCCCTTTGCCCGGCCCCCACTTGGCTATCTTATATGGTGTATAGTACAGTGAAAAAAAAGTCTTATAATATTGCACTTGTAATCTGGTAGACATTTAAAGGGTCTGGGATAATTCAGAAGGACAATAAAAGGTATCAGCTGAAACCCCCAGTTTAGCCTGCCATCTCAAAAAGCATTTATCCATATCATCTGGCATAGCGGCATTCATGTATTCATTAACTTCACCAATAGTTCCTGATCTGTTTTTAATTAAGATTTCCATGGTTTTGACTCTTTGAAATTTGGATCCTCCTCCTCCCTTTTTCCCCAGAAAATCGCTGACCTGGAGGAATTAAAAAAAATCTCTATGGTCTAGTATATAGTCATTTTTGAATTCATCAAAAGACTTAAACCCTGAGGCTGAATAAAAACAGCCAAACTGCAGAATCCCCGCCCGTACCCATCTGTCCATTCATGAATCTCCAAAGATCTCCGGGAGGTTGTAGTTGTTAACTATTGGCATATAAAAGGATAACCTACCTATACCCAACATTTTATGTACATTATTCCATACTTTATGGATACTGAACATAATTTTAAAACAAACTCTCTTAAAATAGCTATTGTATAGTTGCCGCCATAAGCACCCTCCCGTTTCTTCACCCAAAATAAGTTCCTGCGGTGATGGAATCCTATCATTTGTCCCATTGTCTCAATTTGTCAATAATAACTCCCGGCTATACCTTAATGTAGTAGCCCAATAATAAAGTTTTAAATTAGGTAGGGCCAACCCACCTCTATCTTTTGGTAGGGTGATGAATCTCAATGCTATGCGTGGTCTCATATATCCCCATATAAACCTCGAAAACATACTCTCTATTGTCTTAAACCATTGAGGTGTAAACTCCAAACAAATTGTCCTAAAAAAGTATAGAAACTTTGGTAGAAAAAGCATTTTTATCACATTGCATCTGCCCCCAATGGATAGATGCAGATTATTTAACCTTACAAGATCTTTTTTCGTATGTTGCATTAATGGTTCTAGATTATTATTAAGTAGGTTATCCAATTTTGATGTTATACTCACACCCAGATATGTAGCTCTTTCCACAACCCGATTATCTCCCATACTGATTTTTTGGTTAAGTATTATCTGTGTTTTATCTTGAGTCAACACATAGCCGGCACGTCTCCAAAGATTATGGCCTCTTTTTCTATTATCTTTATCGCGGTGTTAGGATCGGATGTGACCAGAGCAATATCATCCGCATATGCCAAGGTTTTTGTGGGCCAATCCCGTGACCATATTGGTGGTATTAATGCATTGCTCTCTAATCTGTGAATAAAAGGGGCAATAAACACTGCGAATAAAAGGGGGAACACGGGCAACCCCGTCTGGTTCCTCTAGTAATAGCCATTTTCTCTGATAATATCCCATTAACCATCACTACAGCTGATGGTTCAACATATAGTATTTGAACTGCCTTAATAAATTTCTCCCTCATGCCATTTCTTGCCATGGCTGTCCATAGATCCTTCCAGGAGACCCTATCAAAAGCTTTTTCAGCATCCAATAAAATAAGTGCCATAGGGTCTCCTGAAACCTCGGTGATATCAGAGTAATCACTCTTTGGACATGGTCAGTGGTAGATCTCCCTGGGATAAACCCATGTTGGCGCTCAGATACTACTTTATGACTTACCAACGCAAGTCGGCAGGCTAATAGCTTAGAATAAATCTTGGAATCACCATTGATCAAGGTAACGGGATGGTGGGACCCAAGTTCTGTAGGCGTCTTTTAAAAAAAAAAAAAAATCTTCGCTGGAGACCATGATCCCGGGGGTCACCCCCGTGAAAGATATGTGTAAATAAATCACAGATTATTCCCTTTAGCTGCTGGGAGAATTTAGCATAGAATTTTGCTGGTATACCGTCTGTACCAGCCGATTTCCCTTTAGCTAAGCTATTCATGGAAAGTAAAATTTCCTCCCATTGTGGTGGGGCATCTAAGCCATCTTGATCTTCTTCCTCTAATCTAACAGATGGAATTTTATCTAGATATTCCTCGTTCTTCCCCCATATTAGCCTCGTATAATTTTTGATAATACCGCTGGAATGCCTCTCTTATTGCTTTAGGTTCGGTCTTATGCCCATACTCTGGATCATTAATTTCCTGTATTAAATTAGCTATATTTTGTTGTCTAATATGGACTGCCAAGTGATGACCAATCTGTTCGCTTAATTCATAAACTGTTTCTCTATGTGTTGTTGCCTTAGCTATTGCTTTCTCCATTAAAATATCTATAATAGCGGTTTTAGAAATCGTCACATGTCTTTGTTCAATTTCAATTCCCCATCCCTCATGTACATCCCTTATCAGACCTTCCTCGGCTGCCCCCAAATTTCTCTGCAGTGCCTCCATTTTTTGTTTAGCCTCCTTGTTAAAATTTAGTGAAAATCGTAATGTTTCTCCCCTAAATCCTGCCTTCAGGGCATCCCAAACGACCTCAATTGCTGCACTGCCCATATTATCCCCCACAAACCCTGGTATACATTGAGTCATATGTCTACAGTATTCCTTATTAAGCAGCAATGCCCTCTCAAAGGTCCAGATTTTTACATTTGAGTTCACTACTCCCATTTCTATATTTAAAACTAAGGGATTATGGTCAGATAAGACTTGCGGTAGCTTTTCAATTAAACATTTGGAGCTTATATTGTAAGAAACAAACATATAGTCTAGTCTTGCATGTGTTAAGTGCGGATTAGAAAAAAAAGGGTAGCCTGGATTGTTTGGTTGCATCATTTGCCAGCAGTCTATTAAACCATGGGTCTGACATAGGTTTTTTAGAGCCTGAAACACTTTTGGTTTCCTCCCTCGATATTTGTACCCGGGTTCAAGTGACCAGTCCCGGGGGAAATTAATATTATAATCCCCACATAGAGGACCCGATTCACAGAACTAACTTAAGACACAATCCTAAACTTACTACGTTTGGTATTCACAGAAGTTAGGATTTTGTCTTAAATGTGTCTTAAGACAAACTGAAGACAGACTTAAGACAGACTTAAGACAAACTTAAGACAGACTTAAGACAGACTTAAGTTAGGATTTTGTCTTAAGTTTGTCTTAGGTCTGTCTTAAGTTTGTCTTAAGACAAACTTAAGACAAAATCCTAACTTCTGTGAATACCAAAAGTAGTAAGTTTAGGATTTTGTCTTAAGTTAGTTCTGTGAATCGGCCCCAGAGATTTTTGGCCACTAGCCATTACTTCGAAATTTACCAGAGGACCACCAGGAAACTTTCCATTTTTGTGTATCACAACCTCTGGACACAGGCACCTTGTTTATTGATAATAACCAGCTTATTCAGAGTTTGGCAGGTGGTGATCTAGCCCAGCAAGACAGCAATGGCTATGGCCTCCACTCCACGAGTGGAAGGCTGGCCACCATACTGTGAGATTCCTAAAGGCACACAGGATAACTGTGGCTTCAGCAGAGCCCTCACCACCTCAGCTTCGCTGGAGACACTGAATCTTTGCTGAGCAGGCATCATGTTTGATGAGCACACCCCGGAAAGTTTTTAAAGTTTTTTTAGTAAAGACCTGCCACAGTCGGATTGTGCTATTGTAAAATAAAAATCAAATGGCACAGACAAACTGGTAGGTTTCTTCCTATGCATGGGTATAATTTCTTTTGTTTCCCATTCAGGACTGACAAACATTTCTGGCAGCCCAGAACAGGACCAATTTGCATCGGACAACTGACTTAAGTTGAAACGATGGTTATCAATCAAAGGTTTTCTCTGGTGGAGAGAGCTGAGTATCCACAAGCAGTTGTAGTAACGAATCAACAACAAAAACATTAAACAATGTCAATATTCTGAGAAATTGGGTTGTTGGTTGACTGGGGTGTGAGCTGTGCTGAAACAGCAACCACAATCACTGTCAGGGTAAGGCACAAGAAATCCCATATTAACCTGTGCTCAACCCCCTTGTAGCTTGGTATAGAACGACAGGCTTAACTTACAGGTAATGTGTAAAGTATTTCTACAAGCACTTCAAACAGTAAAATAGTGAAAACATCACACAAAAGTATCCCACACTAGGTTAGAAAACTAGAGTAGGATTTAATAAATAAAACAAGACCAAAATGATAAACATCCGATCAGTAGAAGCAAAGTTTTGAATTTTTAAAGAATAAAGTCTAAAATAGCGACTAAAAGCATGTAGCGCCAACTGCAGCTACCTTGCCACGCTGGACCAAGTAAAAGTCAAAAGTTCAGGCAGACCGCGATGGAGCCCGTCAGCTACAGTCCCAGATTAGTCCCTCTGAAGTTTTACTTTCTCAAGTTTTGTGCCTAGAGTCCTGTTCCTATTGGAGAAGGTTGTGAGGAGCAAGTATAGTTTAGCGGGTCGTATTTGCCATGGTGTGAAGAGCAGGCCGGGTGCCGTGGATGGGCAGGATGGAGATTTGTGTTGGCAGACCCCACAGGCTGTCGATATGGCTGTGTTAAGAGACGGGCTGGTGGAGGCTCGTGCTGATTTTTGGTGTGAGCAGCATGTCTCAGTGCAAACAGGTAGGCCTGGGCGGTAAATTCCGTTCCGTTCGCGGAATTTGCGGAATTTGGGTAATTTCGCGTTCCGCGGAGAACGCGAAATTGCCCAAAAATCTGCGTTCCGCGACTTTGCGAAATATTTTGCTTGTTCGCGTTCTCAATATGCGTGTTCGCGAGATATTTCACCCCGAACACGCAAACAGCGATCGCGAACAGGAAAAAAGTATCGCGAACAAGCAATTCTGCGTGTTTGCGGAATTTCTGCGTGTTCGCGGAGATTTTTTACCGTTTCGCGGAGATTTGCGTAACGCGATTACGCAAAATCCGCCCACCCCTACAAACAGGCCTGTTCACCATCACGAAGAGCCCAAAAGCTTGCTTTCAAGACCCTGTGAACCGCATTAAAGGTCCAGGACCTGAGAGGCACCACTTGCGGGAATGAAAATGCTGAAGGCGGATCCAGGAGCTTTGGGAAGCCTTTTATGTCCCTGTGGCACAGATTAAGATGCCAGCAGACTGGCCCTTAGAGTCACTCTTGGGTCCTGTGTTCAAGATGGGTTGCAGGTCCTGACCCTCCTCCCCAGGCAAGAGCGCAGCAGGTCAGCACAGCAGGACAGTAGCTCCTTCACAGTAGAAGTCCAGAAGAATGGCAGTTCTTGTAGCAACAAAGCAGTCTTTCTTCCTGGCAGAGTTTCCACAGGTCCAGAAGTGTACTGAAGTGGTGGTGTCTGAGGTCCTTCTTTTATATACAGTTGTTCCTTTGAGGTGGGAAGAAGCTTTTAAGGGCATGCCTTTGAAGTGCACAGATGCCCTGTCTTCCTGAACCTGTCTCCAGACTAACTACAGGGGGTTATGCATCCCTTTGTTTGGAGACTCG
This sequence comes from Triturus cristatus, assembly GCF_964204655.1. NCBI lineage: Eukaryota > Metazoa > Chordata > Amphibia > Caudata > Salamandridae > Triturus > Triturus cristatus. Next base: position 303,293,282 of record NC_140589.1, read on the forward strand.
ACTACTCTGTGTAAGTGAGTCTGGGTCCAGCTCATGCCCCCATCCAGATAGTGATGGCCCATCCAGTCAAACCTAAGCTCTGCATTGCGTGTGGCCGTCTAAAAGGAATACACAAAGTCCAACTGCTAACTACACTTAGTCATGTGACCAGAGACAGGCTGCAGGCACCAAATAGTTTAAGCAAGAAAATACTAACTTTCTAAAAATGGCATTTTCTGAATTGCAATTTGAAATCCGACTTCAACATAAGTTAAGATTTTAAATTGTGATTTCAGAGACACCAAACATGAACTCGTTATCTCTTCTCAGTCAGAAATTATACTTATAAAATCTAATAAGGTAACTCCAGTATTATCTGACGGGAGAAATGGGCATTACAGTGGTAAAAAACATAGTTTAAGAGTTTTTCACTACCAGGACATGTAAATCTTAAAAGTACATATCCCACTTTTTTAAATACATTGCACCCTGCCCTCTGGGCTCTCCTGAACTTACCCTAGGGGTGACTTATATGTATTAAAAAAGAAGGGTTTAATTTGCCAGGTTGAAATGGTAGTTTAAAACAGCACACACACAGGCTGCAATGGCAGGCAAGAAATATGTTTAAAGGGCTACCTAAGTGGGTTGCACAACCAGTGCTGCAGTCTCACTAGTAAAAGATCCACAAATGATGAACGTAATGAGGAACAAATCAGACTTTCACTTCCAGTCAAAGGATCTGGGTTAAATCCATCATTCTGTTGCTCACCATGCAACCCCATTTTAGACCCTGCCATATGCAAATCAGTCTTAACCCTCCTCCTTATTAGAGTAGTCCAGTCCGAACAGCCAAGCCCGGTCCTTGTGGCATGCAAAAAAATGATAGATTTAATCCAGATCTGTGACTGGGGTGAATGTTTGATTTGTTCAGCGTTCTGTTCATCATCTGTTTTTTTGCATGCTCACTAGTAGCCTTAAATTTACTTGACCTGGGAACATGTAGTGCACTTTACGAGGAATGTATAAGTAAATAACATTTTCAAATTGGGTATAGGCCAATGTTACCATGTTTTAAGCAGAAAGCACTAGCACCTGTTAGAATCATAAGGCCAACAAAAATGAATTCAGCTAAAAATGGGGGAGTGAAGGCAAAACAGTTGGTGATGGCCCTGCAGAGAGGGCCAAATTTAAAAATATAAATTCCAAAGTATTGATATATAAATTATCAACTTTGAATAGCCCATATAAACAATACAAAAATATCCACCACACTATGGAGCCGATTCACAGAACTAACTTAAGACAAAATCCTAAACCTACTACTTTTGGTATTCACAGAAGCTAGGATTTTGTCTTAAGTTTGACTTAAGACAAATTTAAGACAGACTTAAGACAGACTTAAGACAGACTTAAGACAGACTTAAGACAGACTTAAGACAAACTTAAGACAAACTTAAGCCAAAATCCTAACTTAAGTCTGTCTTAAGTCTGTCTTAAGTCTGTTTAAAGATTTTCTTAAGTCTGTCTTAAGTCTGTCTTAAGTTTGTCTTAAGTCAAACTAATGACAAAATCCTAACTTCTGTGAATACCGAAAGTAGTAAGTTTAGGATTTTGTCTTAAGTTAGTTCTGTGAATCGGGCTCACTATCAGTGGAAGGGGCCAATGAGCAAGTTCATTGGAGATATGATCCAGTACACTGGGGTCATCACTTATGCTTCCATATATAGTACATAATGTCATTTTCTGATCATTATTATATTGACATTCTGTGATTACCCACCGCCCATATTTATCACATGATGATCGTAAAAACTGAATTCCACCCCCTTTAGCTAAAATGGCCACCCCTTTAACCCTAGCTCCCTGTGTAGTAGCAGTGATCAATCTATACCCTAAAGTTTTAAGCATGTGAAGTTGTGACCGCTCAATATGTGTATCTTGAATACAGATAACATTAGCCCCTGAAATTTGCAGTCCCCCAGCCACTCTTTGTCTTTTCTTTATGTCATTAAGGCCACATCTATTGACAGTCAGAATTTTCAACCTAGCCATCTTGGTACTTATCAAAACCTTGATTTGTGTATTTCTCCTCTTGACCCATCGTCCACCTGTCGACTCTCTGCCACTTTCTGACTTATTGTTCCCTACATCTCTGATCTGTATTGCACTCCTTATTCCTACCTCCTGTCTGAGAATTCCCCCAACACCCACCGTCCCCTGTCCGTTCCCTCCCTCCACCATACCTTAAGCAATCAGGCTCAATCCAGAGCCTGCATGATTGTGTCTGAACCATTCTACTCCCACTCTCCGCCTCCCAGCCCCCCACCAGTGCTCAAAAACAATATTCACCTTGTGCAACCAAAAACTAATGTACAAAGATAAAAAACACATAAAGAAGCCCATAGGAGAAGAAGAAGAAAGAAAAACATTATATCACGTCATATCACAAGAGGGGGAAAATAGATGGGACATAGAATAAATTTGGGATCACTCAATACAATGTCCCAGTGTCAGCCGTCATCCTAGTCTTCCATATTAAGGTCCAGGCTATTATTTCTTGCTCCCGGCGGTCCCACCACTGCCGGCTGTAATCTCCTCTAATACCTTCTGTGCTTGTATTTATAAGATGAACTTATAGTTCCGTCCTTGAAAAACAACTTTCAATTTGGCTGGGTTTTGCAGAACAACTGTAGCTCCTGCTTTTTAAAATGGTGTTATAAGTTTCCTAAGTCACCATCTCCTTTCCACAGTGGCATGCGCGAAATCTTATCAAAATTCCTTTTGCTTTTGGCCTGGCCAGCTCATACTCGGGATGACGCAGCAAGAAGTTTCCGAAATAGATCAGTATAGCTCGTGGATATGAATGGCCAATCGAGAAGCGCTTGAAGATTGTTAAGGGGAACCTATGTACACGCTGAATTTCTCTGTTCCAATCCCACTGTGCTAGTTCTGGTAAAGAGTTTTTCAGCATATTAATTGTGAATTTTCTTATATTTTTTTTCTTCACAGTTCTCGGGTATCCCTAGCAGCCTCAAGTTGTTGCGTCGTTGGCGATTTTCTGCCTCCTCAAGCATCCACATCACGTCTCTCAGTGTGCTTTCTTGAGATGAAGCCTGAGTTCTCAGTGTTTCTACAGTATTCTCCAGCACCTCTGTACGAGTCTCCACCATGCATAGTCTTTCCGCTATCTCTGTACATGTTTTTCCAATCTTTCGGACCGAGCTTTGTAGTTTATTAGAGGCAAGCCGTGCCTGTCGGCTTTCAATTTGAATCTCATCCTGAAATGATCTCAAGGACTGTAAAATCAGCAAGAGAGAGGGCTTGGTAGACAGCTCACTAGTTATCCTACTGCAATTCCCTAGGGGTTTTCCCTTTTTTGTTTATACCATCAGGGGCTAGTAGCTGGGTGGCTGAGTAATCCCAACCAAGTTCCTCCTCTTCCTCCCCAGGAGTTCTCTTACGGTTTTTCATTTTTCTCACTCATGACCGCTTAGTTCTCCTAGGCGACCTCCTCCTCTCCCTTTGTGGGCTATTATTGCTTGTTGGGAATCCCCAAGCGTCGTCATCACTGCTGGTTGTCAGATTGATCTCAGATTCATCTGATTCCTCAGTCAGGGAAAATAATTTTTTCCAGGGAGCCGGGCGGAAGGTATCCCGCCTCCCGTGGCTCCACTGTATTTTATTCTACGGGTCATATCCAGATTTTTGTTATCCATCTCTGTTAATATTACTATAGCTGAATTGTTGGAACTTTCCTTGGGGGATCTATCATTACCAGTTTCTTTGATAATACCATCTTCTGGCTGAGGGCCTGCAGCTGCCTCCAGCGCTTCTAAAATGGTATTTTCAATCCCAAGAGGTTCAGGGGACATTCTCTCTCTCGTCCCGTGTCCCTACTGCCGTAACCTGTGCTGAATTGCTTTGCATATTTTCTATGTCGCCTGTTTCCCCACTGTTAATTGTGCTGCTTTGGTCACTTATTTCTCTCGCACCCCTTTCTCCTTCTCTTTCTTGCTCGTGTCTAGGGGTAGAAACATACTTGTAATGGAGGACTGCTTTTTCCCCAGCTCTCTTGTGTGTGGGCCTTTCTGGTTGGCACTTTTGTTAAGCCCCTCAGTTTATTCTTTATCCAGTTTATTCCCCTTACCAGTGCGAAGCTCCGACTTCTTAACATCCATTTTAGAGTCAATTTCTTCCCGTCGTGCTGATACCAGTGGCATATTCGAGCGTGTTTTGCCTCGTCCTTCTTGCTCTGCCATTGCGTCTGTCACTCGAGCTCCACTACCGTCCCTGCAGCTAGGCAACCCGAGCCGCCAGCAGCAGTCGCAGTTTCTCAACCCAGAAACTGTAGTCAGCAGGAGCCCCGCCAGAGATTCCCAGCGTGCACAGCAGCCTTTGCCCCTCTCTTCGCTCCACAGATCATCAAATCTAGAGTTTTCCGTCAACAGCCTGCCTCTGTCACCCGGTTGACAGACTCCCGATCGCATAGTCTACCCGGAGTCGGATGGAGAGCCTGGCGAGGGTCAGAGCGAGGTTGGAGGTGAGTGATGATGGTCTCACTCAGACACCATCTTGCTTCTACCATCATGATAGACGCTTCCATTGTGAATTTGTTATAATGGGGGATTTTAATGTACATCGCTGCTTCCTTAACTGTATAGGGGATCACTGGATAGCTTGGCTCCTTCAGCCCACTTTAAACATTCGACCCAAGGTAATTTGTTAGAGAGCTTATTTGCTAGTAATAATCTACACTGTATTCAGCACACAGACGAGACTGAGCTGGTTCCTTCCTTTATTGGGAGGGGATGTTGCTCAACCATAGATCATATTGTGGCATCTGCTACTTTGTTCTTAAATATACTGAAAGTAAGCGCAACCTGGACCAGCTATAGTGACCATAACCCAACAATTGCAGAAACTATGGGGGTGCTGGTCTTTCGTGGAGATGAATCAAAGAGACTCTCAAATAGGGATATCTACCCAACAGATCAGGCGTGTAAAACCAGTGCGGGAAGATCATGCCAGAGGCTTTTTCAAAACAAGTTGCATACGGAGGGCAAAGAAGATATTAAACAGTTTCTCAATAATCGCACTGAGCCCAATATGGTAATAGAAGCTTTTGGCAAGCTGGCAGAGCGGATTGCAAAACATCTTACAGGACGAGGAAGACTAGGAGATCCTAAGAGGGAAAAATGGTTTGGATTCAGATTGCTCTAAAACCCATAAGGCTCTTATTGTTCCATTAAAAATAAACTCAGGGATGCTGAAATGATTAAAGCATGTAGAAAAGCGTATACATTGACTCGAAACCTAAGAAAAGAGAAGATATGGGAACAGGCATGTGAGGATTTAAAGCAGTCTAGTGTGCTGGCCATTAGCTCAAAGTTCTGGAAAATTGTAAAAAGTCAACTTTTCATAGATAATAATTTGCCGAGAATAGAGTGTGTTAATCCAGCCAATAGACTGGTCAGCCATTTTGAGCAGATTTACACAGATGTGGATTCAGAAAAAAACTGTTACACCATGGGAACCCAGTGCTGAGTCACTCCTGTTATGCTTTGGGGTGGACGAAGTGCAGAAAGTGATTATGGCCACGTAAGCCCGAAAAGCCGCGGGCCTGATGGGGTCCCTGCGGACCTTTATAAGTCTGACCCAGGAACATGGGCAAAGATCCTAGTGAGGATTTTTAATACTGCAACAATGGTTACCCCACGTTCATCATGTTCCACGGCGGTGATTTCACTAATCTATAACAAGGGTCCCAGGGATGATCCTGCATTTTGTCGTCTGATATCTTTATTAGACTCGGCAGCCAAAATTATGGGGAAGGTGATTCTAAATTGTCTAAACAATTGGCTAGAAGACAGCAATGTGATGTCAGATTTGCAATTTGGTTTTAGAAAAGGCATGGGCACAGTGAATAAATGCATGAACCTACTTATGATGACAAGCAAATATACAGTTGCGAAATAGGGATGTATGTTTATGACATTCATGTCTAACATCCACTTTGAGTGAACAGCTCTAAACTATGGCCTCTACTGCTAGAAATGGGCATTGATGCTGACCTGGTGGCTTTCCTGCATTGGTCTTTCTGGAGCGGGTAGTACAAAATTTTGTATACCCCCCCCATTTCTGAATGTTTATATTAATCCGAATAATCTTTTAATTGTAATATTATTAATCTGTTTGAAGTGATATCTAACCATCTATATTAATGAAAGAATTACACGTGGGATTTGCATTTGCATGGCTGAACTAATTTATATACTAATATATGTACGCATACTAATGGTAGAAAATTAGAATATTGCATGATATATGTTGCTTTTGTGATGTAATTGTAAGTTGCACCAAATGACATCGTTGGGTGAATATAAACGCTTTGAATGTTACTATCGTGCTAGATGATTACATACACATAGGGGGATTAGTGAGGGTTTAACATTTTATTAGCCATTTCAATGTTTTAATTACGTTTTGTGTTTGTTTTTCTTAAGTTGACCGATTTGGGCCTTCGTAGAGATGGCAGACTCCGACATGACGGCCTAGTCACTGTTCCACGAGGTTTCGGGTGAAGTGCGCCTGTGCCACAGCCAGCAACAATTTGCCTCGTCTTGACCTCATGTGAGATGTACCCATCAAGGATGCACTGGGAGAGTTGCCAAGATTGTTAAACAAAAGACTGTCTTTAAAACCAGAACAAGCAAGTGTGATGATCTAACAAAAAAGACTATGTGAGAACCTCACCGAACGACCCCAAATCCTCCAATCAGGACTGTCTAGAACTGATTTTTGTTACATCTTGACATAAAGTTTTTTATAAAAGATGGTAGAGTAGTGAGTTTAAAATTATTAATAATAAGGCTGAGAATGCTGACGCTGACGGAGAGGACGGTGACACTGCTGGACAGCTGTTTATCCTGAATCTTTGACAGACTGAATTGCTGCCTGACTTTGATGAATTAAAGACTTTTCCACGACTTGATTGACTTAGAGGACGACTAATAGCCAGATTAGGTAAATATGATATTCAGTGGTTTGGTTTATGACCTATTAAAATTGCAATTGATTAGATAAACAAAATTATTATTCTAACAAACAAATGTGTCGGTGATTTATTTGGAGAAATTAGAGTAAGATTAAATGTAGATTAAAGAATTGAGTCACCAAATATCCAATTAAACTAACTGATCTATCGACTAAATGGAGGGAATATCTTGAGGTTCTGAGTTTAATAAAGGTACTTAATGTATGTTCAAGTAAATTAGGTTCTTTAGGTGAAAAGGTATTCCTTTCATGTCAGCGTTTGGAAAATGTATCTCTCCGGTGTGAATGGATCAATGAAGTGTGAGTGTTGGTGTTATGGGACCCACCAATGAATGTATTGAGTGAATATGCTAGTATGATATTTGGTCTGTGACGAAGGGAGGATTTAAAATTCCACGCTGCATCAGTTTTTTTGGTAGCAGAATGATGGTTGTTATTGATTTGGTTTGGTGATTATTGCTTGTACATTGCTTATCGATTATTGATTATTGATTGGTATTGGTTTATGTATTAACACTCTATATTGAGTCGCGTCGAGTTTGATGTTCTTTGCACGGCTTCTGGGATGTAGGAAGTCGGAAGTTTGCAACAGTTCCGTAGTAGAGCAGAGGTAAGTGCTGTTCTCCGAAAAGACGGAATTGTTGTTGCCCTGTAGGCACACAGGGAAAACGTGTAACGATTGATGTTGCAAGATGCATTGTCTGGGTTTGATTCGGTGACATCGTCGTGTGTTGCCACTAGAGATATCTCCTGTATGAAAGAAGTGTATGGTAGCGAAGGTCACCTGTGATATTTTGGTCTTAGGTACCAGGAGTCCAGATGGCACTCCGATAACGCTTATCACTAGAAAGGTAATAGGTGCTCCCTAAGCTTGTTAGAAGGATAAAGTAGAGGGAAGTGCTACTTTATTAACGTATGTCATAATTCTGTAGTAGGACAGACTGTTCGCTGTTCTCGGGAAAGACAGGATTCTGTGTGAATGTACTACATTTTCTCGTGTGAAAGTGCATGAATGTGAAGGCATTCAGGTTAATTGTGAAACTCTAGTTTTATTTCTCAGGAGCATTGGGTCTCCAACCAAGTGTCTTAATTCTGGAGAAACGGTTAGCTAATGCTTGTTAGAAGGGTAAGGTAGAGGGATGTGCTACTTTATCAACGGAAGTAACAATTCCGTAGTAGGGCAGAGGTAAGCGCTGCTCTCGGGAAAGACGGAATTCTCGTGAGAAAGGTCTATTGCTATTCCTTGGTTAGCGAAGTGGACAATGGTGGTGTTTGTAAATTTGAAACAAAACTTACCGAGTGAATTTTGTAAAGGAGGGGTAGACAGGAGCAGGAGCTGCCGCAGCGGCTGCTGACATCAGAAAGACCGCGCTGGGATTGGCCAGTCAGCTAGAAACGTAAATGCTCCAGATTGGTGCGTTAGTGTGAGTCGCGCTAGGAGTGGAGAATTACAGAGTGATGTAAATGCTCCCGAATGGTGTGTTAGTCTACGCCGCGCTAGGAGTGGAGAGTCACAGGGTGACGTAGACGCCCCTGATTGGTGCGTTAGTGTGAGTCGCTCTACAATTGGTCAGAATAGCGGTACAGTCAAGAGGAGAGACTAGTGATACACGAAAAGACAGAAAGATGTATTACGATCCACCAGAAAAGGAGAAGAAGTCCTGGTTCAGTAGAATTAAAAAGTGGTTTAAGAAGGACAAACCGATTGTAACTAGGGAAGGACAATTACTTCCTCCACCGAAAACCCCAGCATCCTTTATGGTTGCGAAATATGGATATCACACCTGTATTTGGTTAGACAATTGGGTTAAGTACACTAAGAATGACGGAGTTTTGGCTTTTCCAGAACATGGTTCATTTAATTTGGCAGTTTTGAGAAATTTAAGAGAGAAAATGATGAATCTAGAACCAAGACCCAGACCGACACAATTTGAAGCATTGACAGAATGGGAAGATGAGATGCATGACCGAGAAAGACAGAGAAGTGGCGGAAGGTATAGGTACATGTTTGGTAGATCATACGGACATGAGAATCATGATGATCGAATGAGAAGGTGGCGGAATGCAAGTATGACTGAGGGTTTGTTTCCCGTAAGAACTGCAGAAGAAAATGGAGGAAGAAAATGTGCAGAAAAAAAATAATGTGGAATCGAGAGGGAAGAAACTTTACGAATCATAAAATCGGAACCAGAGTTCCAAGATTTAGGAAAAAACAATTCCATTAGAGAGGTAGAGAGGAAGTCAGAAAGTAGAATAAATGGTGAAAATTCAGCAGAACTAGCAAAGACAACCTTAGAATTAACAGAGAAAATAAGAGAATTAACCAAAAATCTGGAAGCTGTAACAGTTCCAATAACGATAGGTCCAGTAATGCCTATTTTCGATAAACAAAAAGATAGCGAACATTGTTTAACGGTTCCTTATAAAAGCAATAAACAGGTTGAACAGCCAAAACCGAGTCAAAATGAAAATCCATGGAGACAGACAATAAGTATGATTGAACTAAATCTTTCAAATAACCCGTTGGAAGGCCAGAATTGAGCAGAAAGAAATATTACAACAGTGGAGTCAATTTCAGAAACACAAAAGGTTTCAGAACAAGGTAATGTAGAGAAGTCAGTAGGACCATCTACAGAGGAATTAAGTGAATGGTTGAGAAACTTGCAAAGAAAAGATAAAGAATCTCAGTCAATAGATGTGGCCAAATTACAAATGGTACTGGAAGAGTTAATAGTAGGAACTATCCCTACGGAGAAGTTAAAAACTTACCAGGATGAGGCGTTGCTTTTTCTGTGTAAAAGCATAACTTGGAGAGCAAAAAGTCTCCATGAAAGATTAGAAGAAGTAGCAAATGAATTGGGTATAGATATTGAAAAGGTAAAAACCCTACAGAAACCATATCGAATAGATTTCACTGAAAAGGACATTGAAAATATGAATACCACAGGACGAATGTGTCAGATTAAGGAAATAATTATCTTGTAGAGAAAATGGGGAGATGTGGACAAATGGAAAAGTAGATGGTATCGAAAACAAGATGATGCCTCAGATAAAACTTTTTCAGCTTTCCCTATTAGAGAAAAGGAGAAGGGGAAGGTAGTAACAGAATATCCTATGAGAGAGATTCCAGGAGGAGGATATGTACATGTCCCATGGACTAGGCAAGATATTTTGTCATTCACAAATGACTTCCCTCGACTACGTGAAAAACCCGTCGAGTGGTATAGACAGGTAGACAGATTTGTGAAATTGTACAAAGTATTATGGATTGATCTAAACAGCCTAATAGTACCAGCAGATCCATGGACAGAGTGCAAAATAATGATAGATTGGCCAACACAAGAATACCCAAGGGATCCAAAAACAGGGGCTCCAGACCCGAGGTAATGAAGAAATACGGACAGGTTATTGCCTTTCTGAAGAATAAGGTTCCACCTAAAGAGACAGATTGGGTAAAAATTGACAGAACGCATGAGGAAAGCAAAGAGTCAGTACATGCATATTATGAGAGGCTGATATTGGCCTTTAAACAGTTTAGTGGAGATGAAAATCTGAGTGAAAAGGATGTAAGTCATTTTGTATACAGGTTTGTATATGGTCTTCGTCCAGAAATTAGTGAGATGATAAAACAACATACTGTAGATTGGCAGAATAAGAAAATAGACGAAGTATTGAGACACGCTAAATATTTCAGTGATGAGATTGAACCTAAACAGCGAAAATTGAAAGAAAAGGCTATGTGGGCACAAGTGAAGGTAGCAGAGAGACAGGAAGCTCAATTAGCAATAGGGCATTGGAAATCCGAGAGTAAATTTCCCCCAAGTACTAACGATGAAAATGCATCATTGAATCCACAGGTGCAGAATGAGGTGAGTGGTCAACCGCAGTGACAGCAGCAGGTTGTTACCCAACAGAATCAGGTGCCAAAACCGCCTTTTCCACAGAGCAAAAACTTCCAGAGGTATAGTAGTGAAACGGAATTCTACAACGGAGAACAGGTAAATAAACTGCCACGCGCTAGCGCTGTTTCGCAGTATTGGCTGCAACGCGATGAGAGTGATTCAGAAGAAAGTTATTGATGGTGCCGAAGGGAGGAAGAAGAGTGCGTACTTGGTGCAACTCTAGAAGTAGACCAGTCAGGCCCATTTGTAGATGGAAAGATTAATGATGAAAGCATTACTTTCCTAGTTGATACTGGTGCTACTCGATCAACTGTCAGATCAGCTGATGTTAAGAATCTTCCTCTCTCGGATGAAACGATCCAAGTAGTTGGTGTATCCAACAGGCAGATTAAAACTTACCTTACAGACCTGGTGAAAGTTAGAATAGGGAAATTTTCTGAAATGCACCGCTTTGTCGTGTGCGACAACAGTCCTGTGAATCTGTTAGGTAGAGATTTGTTGTGCAAAATGAACTGCACTATATTTTGTGCCCCGGATGGGATAGCATTTGTAACCCCGGATGAAGATGTGCTGTATAAAATGACAATGACAAACAGAGAAAATAAGTAGGCCTGGGCGAAAAATTCGTTCCATTCGCGGAAATTGCGATAATTTGACATTTTCGCGTTCCGCAGAGAGCGCGAAAATGTCAAAATTTCCGCTTTCCGCAGCTTGGCGATAATTTGTTTCTTGCTCGCGCTGTAAATTAATACATTCTCGCACGCGCACGATCGCCTTACCTGAATCCCTGCGTTCGCCGACAAGTTTTCTTGATCCGGTCGCGTTCTCCATGAGATGTTGTATTGTTTTTAGCCATTTGCGCTGTCTCGCGACAGTTCGCGCCCGCAGTGACGTCATGCGTCGCGCGATCACGTCTTTCTTCTCGCGATCATGCACCGCGAGACAACTCAAAACAAGATGGCCGCGCCCGCAAGCAACCACATGGGTAAGTTGGCGACCCGCAACCATGCAGAAAATCTCGCGAACATGTCGGAAAAAAACTTTCGCATCTTCGCGATATTTCCGCTTGTTTGCGATAATTTTAAACATTTTTGCGATCATTTGCGAAAGTTAATTTCACAAATTGCGCCCACCCCTAAAAATAAGGTTATTGAAACCTATGCTGTATTTAACCCTGATGAATTACCTAAAGAATTAAAACAATCTGTAAAGGCAGAAGTTTGGGATTTCACAGGAGAAGACGTGGGATTAATGAGAAATGTAGATCCAGTAAAAATAACAGTAAAAGAAGGAGTAAGTTATCCAAATGTCCCTCAATATAAATTGACACCTGAAATAATTGAAGGAGTGACTCCTGTGATTGAAAAAATGATAAAACAAGGTATTTTGAGAGAAATATTGAGTAGTCCATGGTATTCACCAATAATGGGACTGAAAAAGCCCAGTGGGAAGTTCAGGATAGTACAAGATCTGAGAAAGATAAACCAAATTGTTGTGTCATGTTGTCCCATTGTACCAAATCCATCTGTGATTTTATATCAGATTCCCCATAACGCAGAATGGTATACAGTAATTGATCTATGCCATGCTTTTTTTTCCATTCCATTGCACCATGACAGTCAGCAAATTTTTGCATCTCGTTTCGGCGAGCGTATTTTGGCTTGGTGCCGAATTCCACAGGGGTATACAGAAAGCCCCTCAATATTTAATCAGCTATTGAAGAAGTCTTTGGAAAGTCTAGAAATGCCAGAAAATTCAGTATTAGTTCAGTACATCAACGACCTTCTTGTGGCGTCGAAAACCCGTGAGGCTTGTGAACTAGACACTATAGCCTTGCTGAACCATTTGACAGATGGAGGACTTAAAGTGTCACCATCAAAATTGCAATTTTGCAAGAAAGAAGTACAATATTTAGGACATCACATTGAAAAAGGACTGAGAAAAATAACGATAGATAGAATCAGGATCATAAAAAGAATGAGTGCGCCCATGACCCAAAGAGAGGTGAGAATGTTTCTGGGAATGGTTGGATATTGTCATCAATGGATTATCAATTTTTCGTTGATTGCAAAACCTTTGGTACGACTGACAAGTAGCGATGTGAAAGATCCCATTGATTTGAACAAAGAAGAATTGGCAGCATTTAAAAGATTGAGAGATGGGTTGTGTGAAGCACCTGCATTAGGTATGCTTGACTATGAGAAAGAGTTTGAGTTGTACTGCAGTGAGAGAAATGGATGTGCGCTCTCTGTGCTAATACAGAAGCATGGAAAACTGAGGAGACCAATTGCATATTTTTCATCAATGTTGGACCCAGTAGCTGTGGCCCTACCTGGGTGTTTGAAAGCAGTAGCTGCTACATGCTGAAGTTTGGAACAGAGTGAGGGGGTTGTGATGGGATATCCTGTGAAAGTGTTTGTATCTCATGATGTGGCAATCCTTTTAACAAGGAGTCGTACTCAGTATATGACACATAGTCGGCTGACTAAGTATGAGAAAGTTATACTAGGTGCCACGAATGTAAGTCTTGTGAGATGTTTAAATGTGAATCCTTCAACATTACTGCCTGATGCTGAGAATGTGGAAGTCAGAGATGAAGCAGATCATGATTGTCTGGATGTACTTGATTTCTGTACAAAACCTCGACCTGACATAAGAGATGTATCCTTACCAGAAAGTGGTTTTGTTCTGTTTGTGGACGGGTCTTGTTTGCGAACAGGTGATGGAGTGTTAAGTGCAGCATATGCGGTATGTACGGTTGCAGCAGTAATGGAAACATCATATCTGAAAGGAGTAAAATCGGCACAAGTATCTGAACTTGTAGCTTTGACTAGAGCATGCAAGATTGGAAAGAGTGTGAGAGTGACTGTGATAACTAACAGCCAGTACGGATTCGGAGTCGTACATGACTTCGGTCAGATATGGCGGCAGAGAGGATTTTTGACATCAAGTGGAACTCCCATTAAGAATGCTGAAGTGGTTGGAAAATTGCTTGAGGCGATACAGCTGCCTAGGCAATTGGCTGTTGTGAAGTGTGCTGCCCATAGTCAAAGTGGTGATTATATCGCCACTGGCAACAAATATGCTAATGACATGGCACAATACTGTAAATCAGAATTCCATTAATCGGGCTAAGGAAAGAGAGGTGATTTCTTGCTCCTTGATGTTGAGGAACTTCGATTTTCGATAGTGATCGAATCGACCCGCCATTTTGTGCTCCGCCGCCATTTTATGTTGCCATCACTCAGGCAGCACGGCGAACAAAGTCTATTCTGCTTTTTCTGCAGCCTGGTGTCAAAATACGCCTTCTGCCTCTGTTTGCAAAGCTGATGTTAGGACTGGCCGAGTACACTAATCCCCGTCTGGTTTTTCTGATCCCCGTCTCAACTATCTGTTGGTTCAAACTATTCTTTTCTGACTTTATCTTATCCTCTGGCCTTCACTGTCTTCTGCTAGCATTCTCTCGTTTCACAACTGTCCTCCAACACACACAAACGTATCTCGCCACCTGCAAGTTAGTTACGAATCTGTTAATAAATTAGTTTAAGGGAGGGGTGACAAACACGGTTGCTTCGAGTCATCTGACACTTTGTTTTCAAACCTTTTCTATTGGTCTTGTCCTGTTTTTCAACTTTTCCTACTGGCTCTTTCTTATATGTTCTGGGAGTGTATTTGGTTAATGTATATGTTACCTATAGGGTATAAAAGTTTGTGCGCCACAGAGTGAAGTGGCAGTCTCCTGAGAACCTACCTTGTGTACTTCTGGGATAACTGTACTAGCTGCAGCTAATAAATCTGATCTTCTAACGCCTAACAGAGTGTCCCGTGTCTCTGTGTAGCTGAGCAGGAGAATCCAGGAGATTAAGGCGTACCCTGCACCGCCAGGCCCAATTGGTTCTGGTTCTTCAACTGGCACCCAACGTGGGGTGGCTTCAGTGGTACTGGTTCTGCCTGAAGGTCATGAGGAACCCCGCAAGAAAATTCTGGAGGATTCGCGAGCCACGTCAAGCGACCCCTGTATGTCGAAAGTGGTCCGAAGGTCTTTTGCAGCGTGGTTACTCCTTCCTGACGGCTACTGACGACCGCTGCCCTGACTGCCGCCCTGCCTTGGCCCTTTCTTTGGTGATGTATGGTAAGGCGAGACGATAGACGGGCCTCTGTTGGCGTGAGAAGATGTCCTTAGTTAAGTATTTGGTGGGTCGCTCCCACAATTTTGTTTTCTTGGTTACTTTGATCTTCCGGTTTCTTAAATTCGACTATTGCAATAGCCGAAGCCGAGGGGTAAGTGCATTTGTGCTGCGTAAACTGAGTTTTACCCCCTTGAAGTTTGTGAACAGTCCGGTGATATCACTAGATGCCTGGTCTGACTAAGTTTGGAAAATGTTGTTGCGTTGGTTGTAATAGGGATTCCCGGCTTGAGGACTCTTGTCCGATTCCTTCGGTTGGATCTCCCACATATGAGCTCCATTCAAAACATGGTATTGGCCCCATTGCCTTTAACGAGGCATGGACCCGATACACAAGTAAAGATGGTGTTCTAAAATGGCCAGAAAATGGTAGCTTTGAGCCTGATGTGCTAGATAATTTAGAAGCAGTTTTATTCAAAAGAAAAGCCCGGCCGGCAATGTTTGACTCTTTCCGCCTTTGACGTAAGGAAGCCGAACAGAGAGAAATTAAGCAAGCAAAACGAGATAGAAAAGCACAGGGTATGACAATTATACAGGCTGCCCAGCAGTTTAAAGATGATGAAATTGATAATGCGACAGAAATCTCAGAGAGACAGCATCGTATGGCAATAGACAAATGCTATCCGGTGTTGCCTGTTTTCTCTTTCGAAAATAAGAAAGATATAGAAGAAGATCCCCTAATGTCTCACTCATTGAGATTGCCTCCGCCCTATGCACAAAGTGCCAATGCACCTCAACCGTTATAGACTGTTCAGCCGCCAGCGGTACCTCCGCCTGTTCCGACTCTTCCGCATTTGCCTCCTCCAATATTACCGCCTTTGCCAGCTTTACCATTAACTTCGACTTCTTTGCCCTCATCTCCTGATCTTCGATCTCCTTTGCCTTCTGCACCTCCCGCAATTATTGGATCTCCTTCCATTAGCTCGCCTAATACTTTGCCTCCTATTCTTATGTCCAATTCTCCGTCCATGCGTAAGCGACTTCCGGACACTGTCACTGGTATTCTATCTCCTTTCTTTGAAGCTTTAAATGTGTCTCCGGCTTTTGCTCGAAGACAGTCTCGTAGTCAGTTCCCAGATTCTGAGGAAAGAGAGAGATTGGAATCTCTCACACAAAAATGGATCAAAAAGGGTCCTCAATACAGTGTGCTCGATATTATGCCTACCTTCTCACAATGGAATTCACCCACGCAAAGATATGTTTTTAATGTAATGTGCGACACTCTCATTAAAGAATGGGAAGATGTGAATTTAAATTCGGTTCCTCCGGGTCTGTTAAATGTTCAGGCTGATTTTGATAAAGGACTTGTAGTGGGTTCCAAAGTTGAAAATGCTGTAAGGATACTTATTTTCTTTAGAAACTTATTATCCTCTCAGACTTTCCTTGATTCTGATCCGTCGGTTAAACTGACACTGAAAAATTATCCCATGAGAGAGGTTCCTCCGGTATGGAAGGAAGAGGTTGCAGCAGTAGGTGCTAATCCTCTTATTCCCGCATATTTTCAGCGAATATGGGTACATGTCCCCTGGAAGAGATATGAAGTTTTGGCCCTAAAACAGACTCTACCGGATCCTCGTAAAAACCCTGCGGGTTATTATAAAGAATTAACACAGACAGTTGATGCTTGCATCATGAACCTAGCTGATATTGATATGTTAATGGGAAATGTAGTCCCACAAACAATATGGGCTAAGATTCGTAAGGAGAATCATGCACAGGAATTAGGTGCTACTTGGGATGTTATAACTGCTACAGATAGAGACCAAGTGGGTGGTGCGAAGCCTGATGCTTTAATTTCAGAACTGCCCGGTAGGATTATTACATTAATGAAAATGATGATGCCTGCATTGAGAGTTAATTGGGATAAATTAGCGGCATGCAAACAAAAGAAAGATGAAAGTGTCTCTGATTTCTTCACTCGTTTCGAGGAGACATTTATTGATCACAGTGGTCAAGATATGGCTACAGAGGGTGGGCAGCGATTACTTGTGGACAAATTTGTATTTAATTTGCTTCCCGAGCTGTCACACAAATTGAAAGATTCAGAAAGTTCATGGGCTGTTTCCTCTTCTGCCCAGATATTGGCTACTGCACAATATTATGAAAACAGAGATAAGGAGGAAAAAGAAAAGCAAGAGAAAAAGACGAAGGAATTAAAAACGAAGGTTCTCTTGCAACAAGCTTATCCTCCTCGTTATGCTTAGCCTCAATTTCAACAGCCTCCGCAGTTTCAGAGGTTGTATCAAAAACCTGAGCCATACAATCTGCGACCTTTGTTAGGACCTAATCAATGTGCCTATTGTAGAGAAGAAGGTCATTTTAAAATTAGATGTCCGGTTTTATTACAACGCAACGGAGCATTGTCTGCTTCATGAGGTCATGCTGGCCTCCAATCAGCAAATAGAGGTAAAGGTCGAGGTATGTTGCCCCAAGAACAGCGTTCTCCTCCCCCTACTAATTCTGTGAACTACTTTGATCAGCAGAACATTCGGTCTACACAGTACTACAATGAGGATTGTTATATTGAAGATGGGAATGAAAGTCTTCATGCTAACTAGGACAGCCATAGACAAAGTAAGGGAGTTGTGTCGGTTCCAGTAGACCAGAATGGACCTTATGTTAATGTCACTACAATGGGTGTTTTAGAGCCATTTCTTCTAGATTCTGGGGCAATGAGAAGTTCTATCATTCATTCTAAACTCCCTGGGGCACCTTTGTCTGGCTTAACGAATGTATCTGTAGGATTTTCGGGCGCCCCTGTTCGTAACCCGGTTTCTTGCCCTTTGCCTATTTCAGTTGGCCCTTATGATTTGGAAGCTCCACTTCTGTTGACGAATGGTTGTGGTGAGAATCTGCTGGGTTTGGACTTATTGAACAGAATGCATGCTACGATATATTGTTCTCCTTCTGGTGTACATCTTACTTTAGGACAGAAACTGATTTCTCCAATGTATTTGTCCAAAGATCAGTTTCCACCTGAATTGCTTTCTCTTACGACAAAGCTTTGGCCACGGGTCCGAATGATGTGGGCTGTCTCGAAAATTCCACCTTATGTTGTCACTCTTAAGCCCAATGTTGAATTGCCGCGTATTCCGCAGTATAGAATTTCCACTGAAGGTGAAAAAGCGCTATTGGAAATCATTCATGATTTGATTCAGAAGGGTGTGGTTGAAGAAATGAGAGGAAATATATGCAATAGTCCTATTCTTCCTGTTCTTAAACGCACTGATCCTTCTCAGCCTCCTGTATATCGTTTCGTAATTGATCTTTGGGAGGTAAACAAAATTGTTGTACAACAATTTCCTGTTGTTCCAGATATTACTGCTCTGTTGACAATGATACCTTCCACAGCGACTTGGTTCTTTGTTATTGATCTAAAGAATGCCTTCTTTAGTATTCCCATTGCCGAAGAGAGTAGGCATTTTTGGCTTCTCTCTTGGAGGCCAAAGCTTCCGATTTAAGCGCGCACCTCAGGGCTATTGTGAAAGTCCCTCTATTTACAGCCAAGCTTTAAAATGTCATCTTGATACCTTTTATTTGCCGACTGGTGCTGCTCTTATACAATACATGGATGACTTGTTAGTCGCTGCTGATTCAGAAGATATTTGCAAAAATGCCACCGTTGCATTGCTAAGCCATTTGTTTAATCTGAATCATAAGGTTTCACCTTCCAAACTACAATATGTTTGTCGAGAGGTTACCTACTTGGGTCATCTCCTATCAAAGGAGGGACGACGATTAACACCAGAACGAATTCAGGCGATTACGCAAATGTCTGTGCCATCTACACAAGGGGAGGTACGTGCCTTTTTGGGTATCACCTCTTATTGTAGGCAGTGGATCCCTAACTTCTCTCTGTTGGCCAAGCCTCTGTTGGCACTCACTTTGAAAGATACGCCTCAGCCCCTCCCTTGGACTGATGAGTGCCAAAGGAGTTTCACTGACTTACGTACTGCTCTGTGTTCTGCTCCTGTACTAGGCACCCCTGATTACAGTAAGCCTTTTACACTCTGGTGCCGATTACGATCCTGTAAAAAATGTCCCCGTACGACTCGTATCCGGTCTTTTTACCGTACGAATCGTACAAGTGCTGTACAAAAAATGTCCCCGTACGACTCGTATCCGGTCTTTTTACCGTACGAATCGTACAAGTGCTGTACAAACTGCCAAGTACGATTCGCATGGGAAAAAGTCCATACGAATCGCATTGGGAATTATTCCCCACACGTCCTCGGGTCGGAAAATGTGTCCGACACATCCTCGGACGATTTACCGTACAAATGTGAAAAGTGAAGTCAGACCGCGCTAGTACGATCCATCCCGTGCGTCCGATGTTACAACCGGATGGAAAAAACACCGTCCGCACCGAACTCCTATAGCAACCATGGAGACATGTGCCCGCATACGCGCCCAACACTCCCCCCAGCCCTCCTATGTACGAGTTGAATCCCCACTAGTGTATGTACACCCGTGTATGTACGAGACGTACCCCCACCCGTGAATGTACACCCGTGTATGTACACCCATGTATGTACGAGACGTACCCCCACCCGTGTATGTACACCCCCGTACGTACGGCCCGTACCCCCACCCGCGTATGTATGGAGCGTACCCCTACCCCAACCGTGTATGTACGGCCCGTACCCTCACCCGCGTACGTATGGAGCGTACCCCCACCCCAACCATGTATGTACAGCCCGTACCCTCACCCGCGTATCTATGGAGCGTACCCCCACCCCAACCGTGTATGTACAGACCGTACCCCCACCCGTGTATGCATGGAGCGCACCCACACCCGCGTACGCATGGAGCGTACCCCCACCCCAACAGTGTATGTACGGACCGTACCCCCACCTGTGTATGCATGGAGCGTACCCACACCCGCGTACGTATGGAGCGTACCCCCACCCCAACCGTGTATGTATGACCCGTACCCTCACCCGCGTATGTATGGAGCGTACCCCCACCCCAACCGTGCATGTACGGACCGTACCCCCACCCCAACCGTGTATGTACGGACCGTACCCCCACCCCAACGTGTATGTACGACCCGTACCCTCACCCGCGTATGCATGGAGCATACCCCCACCCCAACCGTGTATGTACGACCCGTACCCCCACCCCAACCGTGTATGTACAACCCGTACCCTCACCCGCGTATGTATGGAGCGTACCCCCACCCCAACCATGTATGTACGACCCGTACCCTCACCCGCGTATGTATGGAGCGTACCCCCACCCCAACCGTGTATGTACGGACCGTACCCCCACCCCAACCGTGTATGTACGACCCGTACCCCCACCCCAACCGTGTATGTACGACCCGTACCCTCACCCGCATATGTATGGAGCGTACCCCCACCCCAACCATGTATGTACAACCCGTACCCCCACCCCAACCGTGTATGTACGACCCGAACCCCACCCCAACCGTGTATGTATGACCCGTACCCTCACCCGCATATGTATGGAGCGTACCCCCACCCCAACCGTGTATGTACGGACCGTACCCCCACCCCAACTGTGTATGTACGACCCGTACCCTCACCCGCGTACGTATAGAGCGTACCCCCACCCCAACATTCTAAGTACGGAGCGCACCCCAGGCCCCAACACCAGCACCTTCACCGAACATCGCGCATGTACGAGTCGTACCAAGCCAGACACAAGGTCAGCACTGTACAACAAAATTGCCGAAGTACACACCGTACACACGCTAAAAACGCACGTACACAACCAGGACAAAGCACAACAACACAAGAATACACTATTCAAATGGCACAAAGCCACAAAACATGTCCAACAAGCACAAATACAACACATTCACTGACCTGCAACTGCCAAAATCCCAAACAGAGGCCCAAAACACAACCACTCCTTATAACACACCCACCCAAAGTTCAAACACAGCCACACCCACCAATGGACCAATATTACCTTACATGTGTCTTGTTAAGTCTAACCATGCCTGAGTTCTCATGTGACTTCAACCATCCACACCCTGGGGCCTGAGTCTGGCACAGGACACACATGGGTCACAATGTATTAGGCAAGACAGACATGGAGCACCATACACACCCGTGATGGGCCCAACCAGCTGAGGGGGTGGCCGCACAACCGTGTCGACAGACATATTGAGTACAGCGACAGCCATGCGCAGAGGTCAGGGATCATGTGGAGTGTCCTGGGGGGCACCCAGGTATGTGTGGACAGGTGGCAGAACCATGTCCTGCAAGCTTGAGTCAGGTGGATGCAGAGAATGGTGGCCTGGCCAACGTTGGATGCATGGGGTAGCACATGTCACAATACCCACACAGTCATGGACATCATGCACAATACACAGTCTAATCCCACACAAACAGCTTGCATCTTGCTACTCGACACATAGACACATAGCCACTATCACAGAAAACCATGCCAGACATGCCGTATGCACCGTGGCAACACACCAGCATTGACTGAGAATAGGCACCTTGGAGGCATAGGGACACCTTTATTGTTCATGTATTTGGGAATGCAGAGGCAACTCGGAGTACACATAAACAGGTCATGTGGAGTAACATGTGGGTCCAACACTGGAACCCCCCTTCTGCAGCACAAATGCGTGATAGCCATGGAACTGTCACACAAGTGTCGGCTAACAGCTAAACACCCCCTGCTGCTCACGGAGAGGCTGCCATACACCATTGATCCTCTGATGTGGAAGTCCCACACCATGTCAAGCCAATGCAAACCGTATGTGTCCGAGGGCAGTGTTACACACATTGATGCCATCATCACAATCCACTATCCCATCACAGATGACTGTCAACAAGTCTGACCATCTATTCAGGTGTACCCAGCTACATGTCATGTGTCCCATGGTGATGCGACATGTCTGCAGAGGAACCAAACATCGACAGGGGCAGTGTGCACACATCGGAAACAACAGCGACACCCAATACACCCCTGATGCATCCCTTACCCTAAGGAGACTTCCAAACTTGTCCGTGCGTGTAACGCTGAGTCAGCACACGATGACGTGTCCATGAGGAATAGCAGTGCCACAACAATGCAACCAGCAGACGGCATGCGCAAGTACCTGGGGATGAGAGACACACACGAAGTCAGCCACAAAAATCACAGCCACTTGCATGTGCATGTACTCGACATATGTAAGGATGACAACATGCTGGGTGTCAGAACCAGCTCTTCTCTTGCTGGCGGTTGACACAGGAGCAGGATGACGCAAGCTCCCAATTCCTCCTCTGAACTCCCCGGCCTCCACAATATCTAAATGCGTAGCCAGAAGAGCCCCAAGGGGGAAAGGGGAATTGGACACAGAAGAGAATGCACACACTGGTGGTCTTCCTTTCTGCTTCTTCTTATGTAGTCTATCTTTTCTCTGGCTCTTGCTGTAGTTTGTGAGCTGTAAATAAACAATTACATGTAAATCACTTTCTACTTCCCTTTTCTTCCTACCTATGTCTTTCCTTATTCTCTATTGTACCCACCCTGGTGCTGTGTGCCTATGCTTCTCTTCTATGCTTCTCGTTCTTCTGTTCTTAATGTTTTTTCACTGTAAGATAAATAACTTGTGTTATTATATTTCCTTCTCCCTTCCTGACCTCTCTTAGTCTTTTTTCTCTAAACTCACTTACTGGACAGAGAACGGAAGCCTTGTTTTATTTTCTTATTCTTCTTCACCTTTTATTGGTAGTTCTAACTACTGTTGCTTCACTGTAGTTTTGTTCTTACTTTTCTGTGTCATTTGTATTCTGCCCTCAAGAGTTTTCCACTCCCTATGGTTTCTTATTGACAGGAATCGGAACTCACTCGGAACTACTTAGTGTACCTTAAACCTTTTATATTTTAGACTTGAGCTGACTCTCCTCGCACCAAAAACTAACGCTACACCTGTACTTGTGTTGACCTTTTTTGAACGCTGTAATCTCTTTCACTAGAACCGGTGCTTCAGTTAAACTTCCGCTGCTGCGAAGTTCGGAACGTTTTCTCTGGTAGAAAAATGGAACAGTCTTACTTGGGGTTGCTGGCTGCTTCCAAACTCTAAATTCTCCTCAGAATTCTCGCGACGCGTAGCTTCTTTTCCCTGACTAACGCGACGCGTTGAGGTAACCTCCTACTCCTCTCACAGTTCAGGTGAAGTGCGCAGCTCTCCGCGCGCCTCACCGGTATCACGCAAATCTGCCAAATCAACTAGAGCGCTAACCCGTTTCGGATTAAGGAACGCTCTGCCGCCATGTTGCATTCGACCTAGCACCAAATGCTGTTTACACAGTTTTGACAACACGGCCACCATCATTCCTTTCTTCTTATACTGGATACCTTTCTTGACATGTGACCTCTTTGTTGGGGACCTGACAGTACCCTCCCTCAAAGATCTTCCTTCCTTCCGGACCTTGCTTGGAAATCTTCTGTGGAATTCTGCTACTAGTCGTGGAGCATTTTCTTCAGACTCTGGCTCCCAGGATCTTTCCTCCGGACCATAACCCTTCCAATCTAATAAGTAGTACAACTTTCCATTTTGCAGTTTAGAGTCTAAAATCTGTTGAACTTCAAACTCATTTCCTTTCTCGGTCTGAATTGGCTTTGGGGTCTTACTCAATCTAACTTCTGGTTCTGCCTTCTTTAATAAAGAAACATGAAAGACTGGGTGTATCCGCAACCTCTTAGGTAATTTTAGCTGATAATTTAAGGTGCTAAGTTTTTTCGCAATTGGATAAGGTCCAATATATTGTGGTTGGAACTTCCTAACCCCTTTTAATCTGATATTTTTTGTACTTAACCAAACCTTGTCTCCTACCCACAATTCTGGTTCTTTTCTTCTCTTTTTGTCTGCGTAGTGTTTGTATTTTGCCTTCGCTACTGTTAGATTCTTGATAGCTCTACTATGGGCTTGTGTCAGTTGTTCTACCCAATTGGATACTGCTGGAACACCCACTTCTTGTAAGTTTAAGGAATGTTGTGGATGTCTACCTGTATTCAGAAAGAATGGAGTGTATCCAGTTGATGCATTTGTAGTGTTATTATGTGCAAATTCTGCTGCCCATAAATAATCGGGCCAATCTCCCTCCTGTTCTAAAAGACACAATCTCAGATATTGCTCCAGTTCCTGATTTGTGCGTTCTGTTTGCCCATCTGACTCTGGGTGGAAGCTAGTGGAGTATCGATTCTCTATGTTTAAACGCTTGGTGAATGCCTTCCAGAAATGAGACAGAATCTGAGAGCCCCTATCTGACACCAAAACCTTAGGTATGCCATGTGCACGAGCTACATGCTGGCTGAAAGCATCCGCTAACTCCTGGGCAGATGGTACCCCCTTCAAGGGCACAAAATGCGCCATCTTTGTAAAGGCGTCCACACACACTAGAATGGAATCATAACCATGACTAGAGGGTAAATCTACTATGAGATCTAAGGTCACAGTGTGCCAGGGAAAAGGAGGGGTGGGCAAGGGCTGTAACAGGCCTTGTGGACGTTTCCTTTCTGATTTTCCTCTTGCACAACTCTCACAAGTCGCCACATACTGATGTATATCCTTGATCATGTTTGGCCACCAGAATCGTCTGCGCACCAATTCCTTAGTCTTGTTAATTCCCTTGTGTCCTGATAAGATGCTATCATGACATTCTTTTAAAGCCTTCAACTGCATCTCTGGAGTGGGCAAGTATAATGCTCCATGGTGATAGGGTAGTCCTTCTCGAATTTCTCTTTTGGAATCTTCTTTTAACCAACTCCTCATCTCTTCGCAACTCAAAGGATCTTCTTTCTCTTGATTTTCTACGGTTTCTTGCAAGACGGCATTGATCACTTTTTCCGCTGGAATTATTGCCTGATCCAAAACCTTTTCCGTGACTCCTTCCGTCTCTAATCTAGATAGGGCATCCGCCTTCCCATTCTGGGCTCCAGGTCGAAAGGTGATTACAAAATCATATTCAGAGAAATACAAGGACCAGCGTAGCTGTCTGGGAGTTAAAGTTCGGGCTGATTTTAAAAACTTCAAATTTCGGTGATCAGTATACACTGTTACTACATGCCGAGCTCCCATCAAATAATGCCTCCACTCCTTGAAAGCATCCTTTATGGCCAGTAATTCTTTTTCAGTGATTGTGTAATTAATTTCTGGAGGTGTTAATTTTCGAGAGCGGAAGGCCACTGGATGGAGCTGACCTGTAGTTTTGTGTCTCTGCGATAACACTCCTCCCAAGGCCAGATTCGATGCATCCGTTTCTACAAAGAATGGTTCTGCAGGATCTGGATGCAACAAAATAGGCGCTGTGGTGAAATCCTTCTTTAATTGCTCAAATGCTGCCTCTGCTTCAGCATCCCACTGGAAAGGAACTCCCTTCTTCAATAAACGTGTGATTGGGATTAACTTTTTTGAGAAAGCCTGAATAAACCTTCTATAGAAGTTGGCAAATCCTATGAAACTTTGGATTTCTTTAACTGAGGTAGGGGATTTCCACTCAGTCACTGCCTTTATCTTATGTTCATCCATGGTGATTCCTCCTGGAGCAAGTACAAATCCCAAGAACTCGACTGTGGTTACATCAAATGCACATTTGTCCAATTTGACAAATAACCCATTCTCACGAAGTCTTTGTAGTACCTTCTTGACATGTTCTTCATGTGTCTCTACTTCTCTCGAGTAAATCAATATGTCGTCAATATACACAATTGCTATTTGGTCTATGCAATCCTTCAATACATCATTAATAAAAT
Source organism: Triturus cristatus (assembly GCF_964204655.1). Taxonomy (NCBI): domain Eukaryota; kingdom Metazoa; phylum Chordata; class Amphibia; order Caudata; family Salamandridae; genus Triturus; species Triturus cristatus. The sequence goes on from NC_140589.1 coordinate 303,319,125, forward strand.
GTTGAAATGCAGCTGGCGCGTTGCATAGCCCATATGGCATCACCTGGTATTCGAATAGACCTTGCTTCGTTCTAAACGCCGTCTTCCACTCATCGCCTTCTCTGATTCGAACCAGGTGATAAGCTCCTCGCAGATCAAGCTTGGTATAGATTTTAGCTTCTTTCACCTGGTCCAGAAGAGTGGAAATCAGAGGTAAAGGGTAACGATTCTTGATTGTTATTCGATTTATTGCCCTGTAGTCTATGCACATGCGTAATTCTCCATTTTTCTTTGGAATGAAAAACAAAGGGGAGGATACTGGAGACTGCGAAGGTCGAATGAATCCATTCTCTAAGTATTCCGCCAGATACTTCTTTAAATGTTTATCTTCTTGTTCGGTCAAAGCATAGATTCTACTGCAGGGTAAGTTCACTCCAGGTTCCAGGTCTATTTTACAATCATACTCCCTGTGAGGAGGTAATTTCTTTGCTTCAACTTCATTAAAGACATCCTGATATTCTCCATATTTCTTTGGTAAGGTTACCGTGTCGATCAAACAAACTGAATTTTCGTTTTCACTTAAATGATAAGCAGGAGATTCTTTTATTCCATTTTCGCAGTCTTTGAAACAATTTTCCTTGCAGTAATCCGAGTTCAAGGTTATTGTTCTTGCGGCCCAATCTATGGTGGGGTTATGCTCCGTGAGCCATGGTAACCCTAAGATCAATTGAAACTGTGGGGCGTCTATTAGATTGAATTGTAATATTTCATGATGACCTTCTGTGGTTTCTAGATGCACTGGCTCTGTGTGACTCACAATGGGGCCTGATGACAGATTGGTACCGTCCACTGCTCTGACGGGCTCACTCTTCTCCTTTCGGATTGCTAATAATCCAATTCTCCTTGCGAATTGTAAATCGCAGAAATTACCTGTCGCTCCCGAGTCTATCATCACAGCTATCTGATTTCTCTTTTGTTCTCGATAGCTCAGAGTGACAGATATCACCAACTGAGGAGCGTCTGCTTGTAAAGTATTTGCCAAAGCATGATTCTTTGGAGCTGACTTTGTTTCTGCAACCACCAGTCCAACTCCAGCTACTGGTGGCGCGTGGCGTTTTCCGCCGACTGCGTCTTGGGCTTCTTGGGGCAATCTCGAACAAAATGCCCACTTCCTCCACAATAGAGACACAATTTATTATTCCGCCTCTTCTCCTTCTCCTCCTTTGTAAGAGGTCCACGGATAGTTCCTATTTGCATAGGCTCGGTTCCGCGATTTGTATCTTGCTCCTTGTGAGGCTCATATCTGGCTCTATCAAAACGCGGTACACTGGGTCGATAATCTCGTTTCTTCTCGCCTCTTCTCTCGCTCTGGCGAAAATCGATCTCCAACACTAGAGATGTCTGTGGGACGATTGGGAACTTGCGCTAAGGCATCTTTTAACTCATCCTTTTGCCCCCGATAAAATACTGCGACTCGTTTGTTCTCTGGCCATTCCGTCTCTAACACCAACTTGTTGAATTGTGCCAAATATGCAACTAACTCTCTGTTTCCTTGTCGGATCTCTAAAAGTTCATTGTCGGTAGCTTGAGACACCTTCCGACGTTCTGCTCAGGTGCCTATACCTCGTGGGCACTTCACTCTGTCAGAACCAGCTCTTCTCTTGCTGGCGGTTGACACAGGAGCAGGATGACGCAAGCTCCCAATTCCTCCTCTGAACTCCCCGGCCTCCACAATATCTAAATGCGTAGCCAGAAGAGCCCCAAGGGGGAAAGGGGAATTGGACAGAGAAGAGAATGCACACACTGGTGGTCTTCCTTTCTGCTTCTTCTTATGTAGTCTATCTTTTCTCTGGCTCTTGCTGTAGTTCGTGAGCTGTAAATAAACAATTACATGTAAATCACTTTCTACTTCCCTTTTCTTCCTACCTATGTCTTTCCTTATTCTCTATTGTACCCACCCTGGTGCTGTGTGCCTATGCTTCTCTTCTATGCTTCTCGTTCTTCTGTTCTTAATGTTTTTTCACTGTAAGATAAATAACTTGTGTTATTATATTTCCTTCTCCCTTCCTGACCTCTCTTAGTCTTTTTTCTCTAAACTCACTTACTGGACAGAGAACGGAAGCCTTGTTTTATTTTCTTATTCTTCTTCACCTTTTATTGGTAGTTCTAACTACTGTTGCTTCACTGTAGTTTTGTTCTTACTTTTCTGTGTCATTTGTATTCTGCCCTCAAGAGTTTTCCACTCCCTATGGTTTCTTATTGACAGGAATCGGAACTCACTCGGAACTACTTAGTGTACCTTAAACCTTTTATATTTTAGACTTGAGCTGACTCTACTCGCACCAAAAACTAACGCTACACCTGTACTTGTGTTGACCTTTTTTGAACGCTGTAATCTCTTTCACTAGAACCGGTGCTTCAGTTAAACTTCCGCTGCTGCGAAGTTCGGAACGTTTTCTCTGGTAGAAAAATGGAACAGTCTTACTTGGGGTTGCTGGCTGCTTCCAAACTCTAAATTCTCCTCAGAATTCTCGCGACGCATAGCTTCTTTTCCCTGACTAACGCGACGCGTTGAGGTAACCTCCTACTCCTCTCACAGTTCAGGTGAAGAGCGCAGCTCTCCGCGCGCCTCACCGGTATCACGCAAATCTGCCAAATCAACTAGAGCGCTAACCCGTTTCGGATTAAGGAACGCTCTGCCGCCATGTTGCATTCGACCTAGCACCAAATGCTGTTTACACAGTTTTGACAACACGGCCACCATCATTCCTTTCTTCTTATACTGGATACCTTTCTTGACATGTGACCTCTTTGTTGGGGACCTGACACTGGGTCACAATTATGACTGGGGAAATACACTCATCACTGGCACCATCACTCCAGTGACACATCCACACACACCTCTGACTCACGTGGCATACATGCAGATGGACACACACATCGCAACACATGCCACACGGGGACCAATGCGTGCACACACAGACACTGGTACTCACCACTAAGCAAAGAAGTCGCGTATGAGCCGACTCCGGATGTCCTCTTGCGGAACCACATCCTCCACATCACTAGCCCCATTGCCAAGCCCTTCGTCCTCCACGGGTGGATGGTCCTGATCATCTTGATCCAGGATGAGTGGCACAGCTTTCTCAACTGCCATGTTGTGCAGCATGCAGCAGACCATGAAGATTTTGCAGACCTTCGCCGGGGCATATGGGAGGGCGCCGCCGGTCTTGTGGAGGCATCTGAATCGGCTCTTCAGGAGGCCAAATGTCCTCTCTATCACTCGCCTTGTCCGGCCATGGGCGGTGTTGTAGCGGAGCTGGGCCGGCGTGATGGGGTTGCGGAGAGGTGTGATCAGCCATGGCATGTTGGGATAGCCAGCGTCCCCTACATGGAAACCACATGGACATAAGTAGGACAGGAGAAGCGGTCGTGCTGGAAGTCTACGCAAAATACAGGACAGACAGAGTGTACCCACCAACAACACATGCTCGTTCGTTGCGCAGCTGCGTCATCATTTCAGGCACCCTGCTACGCCTCATGATGTAGGCATCGTGTGCTGATCCTGGAAAACGAGCACAGACATGTGAAATCACCATGTTGGACAGACACACCACAAGGGCATTGATGGAGTGGTAGTGTTTGCGATTCCTGTACGCTACCTCCTGTGCCTGTGGTGGTACCAAAGCCACATGTGTCCCATCTATGGACCCAATGACATGGGGCATCCCTCCCAGGGCATAGAATCCACGCTTGACCCCAGTCAACAGTTCAGGAGTTGGGAAATGGATGAACTCATCCAGGTGAAGCAACATGGCCTCTAAGAAATCATGCAGCACACGGCTGAACATGCTCTGGGACATGCCACCAACATGAGCTATGGTATATTGAAAGGTACCCGTGGTAAGAAAATGTAGGGCTGCCATTACCTTCAGCTTGGGTGTCAGTGCCATAGGATACCTGTGCAGCGGTTGCAGGTGTGGTGCCAGCCTTGCCGTCAACTCCTCAATCAACGGTTGGGGGAAGCGGTAGCACCGTATACAGTCATTCTCCCGCATGTCAGCCAAGTCCGGAATTGGTCGGGGAAGAGGCGGCGCTCTGCAGTAATTTGGAAGTGACAAGGAAGAGTGAGTGCACTACACCAACAATTGATTTGTACTGAGCACATGTTAATCTGTCAATACACATATGCTACATACGGAGTCAGGTATGTGCCACATGCCCTGGACACGTATGGCTGCCAGGTGACACTCCTACCAAGACCCAGCTACACACGGAGATTGTGAACCTCCACATGCCATGACATGGGATTAGCTGTGTCCCAGTGTAAGTGAACAGCCAGACGCAACACAGGAGTGACATACATCAACACATCAGCAGAAGTAGGATGTCGATTTCAGAGACAGGTAGCGGAACACTAGAGCCACAGGTCACATGACATTACACTAGGACAGCCCACACACCTTGCCAATAAGGTGTACATGTAATGACTCACCACACATACATTGAGAGGATGCAGACATGTCCTTGTTACGCTACTCCGTGTCCCATGCATAAATACGCACCTCACATCCGATACCACATGTGGCCTGGTGTGCGTAACAGTGTGCCATGTCCATCTACACACAGACACATGTTGGTTGCTGCAACAGCTGATGCTTTTGAGGGAGCACCAACATCAAGCTAATGGGAACACACCACACATACATGACATAGACACATCGTGCACCGTGGGTAGTCACATGTCTGGTGTGGTAACCCCTGTAGCGGGCATCAGGGGACACTTGCGTGTGTTGTTGACTGGGTCATGCCAGTGACGCTCATCTCAAGTGTGCAGTACGACATGCACACATGTCAAAGGAGTTAAGGGCCTGCCTGGCACACATTGCACCATCACACATAACATCTGTACACATCTCATCATACATCTGTTGCCTTCTCGACTCAGGAGTAATGTGCCACATCACAGCCTTTCACACCTGTGCCCCACACATGTAGTACTGCCCAGACAATGCCTTGATGTCCATCCATGGAAAAGTATGTCAGCTCTATTCTTTCCTGTGTGCTGCCTGTCACCACTGTGATGTGTGAAAGGCACCGTACATTCGCTCAGAGGGCCTGTGTATGTTCCCTATCACTATGGGAGTGCTGCCGTATGCGTACCCATAGTGATAGTGAGCGTACGCACGCGTGTACTGAGGTTCTGTAGCGATCCGAACCCGTGAAACCGGTATCGTAGTACTGACACGATTTTGGTACCAATGAACCGTAAATGATCCATTATATACATAACAGTGTTTTCGCTACGCAACTAGCATGAATTCACTGAGAAATAGGGCATTCTGTTGTAAAGTCATGGCATCCATTTTAGTTACGGCATCCATTTTGTTTCTTGCCCTCACATAGTCAATGAACGGGCGATGACCCCGGCAGAGTCACCTTGTTAAGGACACGTCAGCTCAAGCCCCGAGAAAGGCTGACGCTACATGACAAGGCAGAATCAAGCTGCCTCCCCTGCCTGAGGCCAGTCCTGCTATACTGGTTCTCGTGTCCGTTGTCCTGACTGAAAGGCCAAAGACGGTAGCCATACCCGTTTATGATCCATAAACACCTCTTATCCTACTTTTCAATCCTTTGCACCTGGCTCTGCTCCTCTCCTTCTGGGCTTTTACAATGGGGAGGTTACGATTTTTATGATGGGGAGGATCGGACAAAGAATGGAAAACTGTCAAGGGAACCTGATCGAATACCAAAATCCTACGACTAATTATTGTTTGATGTCTATTTACTGTTTGTTTGGGATACCGGGTTGGGCATGAGAAATATTCGTGTAATGTTGCCTAAAGACATTTTGCGTGTATTTAAAGAACAACCCACTTAATGCAATTTGAACAGTCTCGTAGATTCTGCCTCTGTGTGGTTCCTATGACTTCTGTGTCCCTGCAGTAAATAAACCTTGGTCTTTGACGCCACCATCGAGAAGCCCGTGTCTCTGTTTATTTGTGCACCGAGACAGGAGGAACTCAGGGGTCTTTGGGTGTTGTTTCCCTGACACCTCTGGACTCTTAAAAGTCCAGAACCTCAAATTGGCACCCAACGTGGGGCGACGTCATCCGGTACCGGTCCAAAGCCTGAAAAGTTCGAGAAGTTTCGTGTGAAGATTCCGGAGGGAGGTACCCCGCTTCATCGATCCCTGCATGTCGTAAAAGTGGCCCGACGATCTCTTCCACGAGGGTTCCCGTTCCCAGACGGCTACAGAGGACCACTGCCCTGACTGCCGCCCTGTCTTGGACCCGAGGTGCAGACCTTAGTACGGCGAGACGTAGACGGGTTCTCCTTGGTGACGTCTTCCACATTTCAGTTAAGTATTAAGTGGGTTACGCTCAGTTTGGTTGTTCCTTGTTGCTCTGGTTTAATTCGTAGATTATCATTGGTTGCTCTTGTTTAGATAATCTTTGTTTTGGTATTAGTTCTTTTTGGTAGGCCTAAGTTCTTTGCGCATTTTGGTTGGAATTTGTCTTTGTTTGTCATGACTACCAGTAGTAATTGTTTCCTGTCCTGGTTACGTTGCAACGGGGATTCCCGGTTGGAGGATTCGTGTTCGGTTCCTCCGATTGGAACTCCTACATATGAGCTCTATTGTAAACATGGTGTTGGTCCTATTACGTATAATGAAGTATGGGTCCGTTATACCAGAAAAGATGGTGTCCTTAGTTGGCCACCGCATGGTAGCTTCGAAACCGAAATTCTAGACAATCTAGAAATGAAGTTGTTTAAGAGAAAAGCCCGGCCGGCAATGTTTGATTCTTTTCGCGTATAGCGCAAAGAAGCCAAACAGAGAGAAATTAGGAAGATGAAGAAAGAACAGAAAGAGAAAGGGTTGACTTTAATGGAGTCTGCTAGGCAGCTGCATGTCAACGAGACTGAGAAAGCAATGGAGATGGCGAATAGAAAATATAATTTGGCAATTGATAAATGTTACCCTGAATTGCCATCTTGTCCTACTAAGCCGATGGAGGATCATGAGAAGGATCCTCTGTTGTCTTACCTGTTGAATTCACCTCCACCGTATGCACAAGGTATTACAGTACCACAGTTACTACCTGTCGTACAGCCAGCTGCTGGTCAGCCTGGAATAGTTGCTCCACTTCCTTTGATTCCAGCTCCTGTCCTTCCCGTGGTTAATGTTCCTTCGGCACCCCCTCTTCCTGGGTCGCCTGCTCCGCCTTTGCCTGTCGTTACGCAAACTGCTTTACCTGCTACTCCCACCCTTACTATTTCATCTGCTCCAGCTGCCCTGTCCCCGAACCCTGTGAACATTCTGACTCCGCTTTCCGTTCGTCGGAAAATAACCGACTCTGTAACTAATATCTTAACTCCTCTCTACAGGTCTTTAATTGAGACCCCCGTTTCTGACTCTATACAGAGACGTAGCCAGCTTCCTGGTCCTCAGGAACGAGACATGTTAGATTCGACAGCTCTTAGGTGGATGTCGAAAGCTGTGAAGTATGATGCACAAAGAGTGTTAGATACTTTTATGCAATGGAATGAACCTACTCAACGTTATGTTTTTGACGTGATGTGTTCTCTTGTGCGTGAAGAATGGGAAGATGATGACTTAGATTCCGTCCCCTCTGATCTGATAAATATTCAACAGAAATTCGCCACCGGAATAGTGATAGGTTCAGAAGTAAGAGGGGCGATAGAACTGATTTTAGCTCATAGGGATGATTCCCCTCTTCGAGCGACAAGAGACCCTGATGGTTCACCGATTACTACTAGGAAAAAACGAGGTCAATATCCGATGAGGGAAGTTCCGCCGATATGGCGTGATGCAGTTCAAGCTGATGCGGCTAATGGTTTTGCAGCTGCCCCGGCACAATTCCAGAGAGTGTGGATACACATCCCTTGGAAGCGGGCCGAAGTATTAGCAGTAAAACAAGCGTTACCAGACCCACGTAAAAATCCTGCTGGTTATTACAAAGAGTTAACGCAGACAGTTCAAGCGTGCATCATGAATTTGGCAGACATTGAAATGTTATTTGGTAATGTAGTGCCACATCCTATATGGGCCAAGATTCGACAAGAGAACCACCCAGTCGCCTTAGGAGGTGATTGGCCAGCTATTGTAGCAGCAGATGCGCAACAAGTTGGCGGTGCTAAACCTGAACCTCTAATTGCTGCCTTGCCTGGCAGAATAATTAATCTGATGAAAACGCTGATGCCAGCATTACGAGTCAATTGGGATAAACTATCGGCATGCAAACAAAAGAAGGACGAAAGCGTCTCTGACTTTTTCACTAGATTTGAAGAGACCTTCGTAGACCACAGTGGGCAAGATATGAGTACTGAAGGAGGCCAGAGATTGTTTGTTGACAAGTTCGTGTTTAATTTACTACCTGAACTTAGTAACAAGTTAAAGGATTCTGAAAGTGCATGGGCAGTGTCGACAACAGCACAGATACTTGCAACTGCTCAGTATTACGAGAATAGAGAGAAAGAAGAGAAGGAAAAGTCAGAAAAGAAAACAAAAGATTTAAAGACTAAAGTTCTGTTGCAACAGGCGTATCCGCCTCGTTCGAATCAGTCAGATTCACAGCAGCGACCCCAGTTTCAGCAACAGCCACAATTCCAGCAAGGGACGTCCCAAAGATTTAATTATGGTTTTTCTCGACAACAGTTAGCATGGAATCAGTGTGCCTATTGTAAAAAGGAGGGTCATTATAAGAATGAGTGTCCGGTACTGCACGCACAGACTAGTGGTGTCCCAGCTCAGAGAGGTAATGTTGGGTTTATGCAAACTCCTAGAGGTAGAGGACGTGGTACAATGACACCACAGGCCGATCGCCCAATCGAATTATTTCGATCAGCGAAATGCACAATCTGCGCAAGCAGGTAGATCTCCACAGTATCATGTTGAAGATTATTATGATCATAATGAGGAGATTCAGAGAAGCGAGTACTAGGACAGCCACAGGCAAAGAGAGGGAGTAGTATCAGTTCCAGTTGATCAGAGTGGACCTTATGTCGCAGTAGTTACCTCAGGCGTGGTCGAACCATTTCTGTTGGATACTGGTGCGGCAAAAAGCACAATTATGCATGCGAAACTCCCTGGCGCACCTTTGTCTGGCTTAACGAACACCTCAGTAGGTTTCTCAGGCGCCCCTGTTCACAATCCTGTTTCTAGTCCTTTGCCAATATCTGTTGGGCCATGCGAACTAGAAGCACCCCTTATCCTAACAACCGGTTGTAATGAGAATCTACTTGGTTTAGATCTGTTGAAACGCCTGCATGCGACACTGTACTGTTCTCCTTCGGGAGTACAGCTCACATTAGGCAAAAGAGTCATCTCTCCAATGTATATGTCGATGGATAAGCTCCCACCGGAGCTGCGTTCTCTCCCTGATACTCTTTGGGCAACTGGTCCTAACGATGTAGGCCTCTTGGAAATTCCCCCTTATGTGGTAAGTCTGAAAGCGAATGTTAAATTCCCACGAATCCCACAGTATCGGATTTCGAATGAAGGGGAACGTGCACTCTTGCTGATTGTGAAAGACTTAATACAGAAAGATGTGATTGAGGAAACTAGAGGAAATGTCTGCAATAGTCCTGTTCTGCCAATTTTGAAACGCACTGACCCTTCCAAACCTCCAATCTACAGATTTGTGATTGACCTCAGAGAAGTAAACAAAATCGTGATTCCGCAGTTTCCTGTGGTCCCAGATATCACTGCATTATTGACGTTGATTCCTGCCTCAGCCTCATGGTTTACAGTTATCGACTTGAAAAATGCATTTTTCAGCATTCCCATAGCCGAGGAAAGTAGAGACATTTTTGGTTTCTCCTTAGGAGGTCGCAGTTTCAGATTCAAGCGCGCTCCACAAGGTTACTGTGAAAGCCCTTCAATTTACAGTCAAGCATTGAAGAGTCAATTAGATGCTCTTGTACTTCCTCCTGGTGTTGCTCTGATCCAATACGTAGACGATCTTTTACTAGCCGCTGATGACAAGGAAACTTGCAAAGCAGCTACAATTTCTTTATTACATCATTTGTCAGACTTACATCACAAGGTGTCACCTTCTAAACTGCAATATTGTTGCCAAGAAGTGACCTACTTAGGTCATCTTTTGTCAAAGGAGGGAAGAAGGTTGACCCCAGAGAGAATCAAAGCAATCTCGCAGATGACTGTACCAAGCACACAGAGAGAAGTGCGTGCGTTTTTGGGTATTACGTCATACTGCAGGCAATGGATCCCAAATTTTTCTCTCATGGCAAAACCATTGGTAGCCCTGACTGGAAAAGGTGTTCCGAGCCCTTTGCCATGGTCTGATGAATGTCAACAGAGTTTCTACAACTTACGTGATGCGCTGTGTTCAGCTCCTGTGTTGGGTACACCTGACTACAGTAAGCCGTTTACTTTATATGTCCATGAAAGAGAAGGTTGTGCGTTGAGTGTATTAACGCAACAATTTGGTGACAAACAGCGACCTTGCGCATATTTCTCATCCACATTAGATCCGGTAGCCAGAGCATTGCCAAGTTGGTTGAGAGCTACAGCAGCAGCTGCAGTGTCTATTCGACAGTCTGCTGGACTAGTCATGAACAACATGTTAGTAGTCATGGTTCCACATGTTGTGGATACACTCATGAATCGAACGAAAACTCAGCACCTCACCAGTGCTAGACTATCAGGCTACGAGCTGACGCTTTTGGCAAACCACATTCAGATCAAGCGATGCAACATATTGAATTCAGCAACGCTGTTGCCGACTACTCAGGAGTCGAGTGATTCAGAGCCCCATGACTGTTGTTTTAGAACTGAGGAAGAGACAAAAGGTAGGATTGATTTGAAAGATACTCTGTTACTAGATCCAGACGGCACCTTATATGTCGATGGGTCGTGTTTTAAATTACAGAATGGTGATGTGACGGCTGCGTATGCAGTTACGACTTTGAGTACGATTGTTGAGACCGCAAGAGTAAGTCAGAATTCTGCCCAAGCTGCAGAATTAATTGCACTAACAAGAGCGTGTGTTTTAGCTGAGGGAAAGAGAGTGAATGTGTTTACTGACAGCCAATACGCCTTCGGCGTATCACATAGCTTTGGACGTCTCTGGAGAGAAAGAGGTTTTCTCACGTCCCATGGGACTAAGATCCAACATGGACAGTTAGTCAGTGATCTATTGGAATCCCTGACCCTACCGAATGAAGTTGCGATTGTGAAGTGCAGTGCACATCGGAAGATTACGGATGATGTTGGCCGTGGGAATGCGTTTGCTGATGAGGTCGCTAGAGAAACGGCCAAGAACATGACGAGCCGAATGTATGTTGCAACGTCTGCAAGATGGATTGCTGAATCAGGGATGTGTGAGAATACGATTGAAAGTGTGAAGGCAATCCAGAATGAAGCAACTGAAAATGAGAAGAATGAATGGAAGGAGAAAACGGGTAAAATGGATTCAAGTGGATGTTGGGTTGATTTGTCTGAGCAGCAACGTTGGATGTTACCTGATGCGTATGTACTTGCAGTAGTCACGATGGCGCATCGAGCGGCGCACATCAGTTCGAAAGGGATCTGTAAAATGTTAGCTCCAGTATGGAAGAACGATGGAATTACTAAGTGTGCGGAAAGAGTGGTGAAAAACTGCATGATATGCCTGATGCATAATCCTGGCAAGGGAACCCCAACCCCAACTGGTCATTTTGCTCCCCCTTCTTGTCCCTTTGAAGTGATTCAGTTGGATTATATCCACATGGATAGGTGTAACAATCTTAAATACGTCCTAGTGGTAGTCTGTGCCTTTTCAAGATGGATTGAGGCATATCCGTTAAAGGATAACACTGCTATGTCCACTGCCAAAATCCTCCTCAAAGAGTACTTCCCCAGGTATGGTATGCCACGGATTGTTTGGTCGGACAATGGAAGTGAGTTTGCAGGGAAAGTTATGAAGAGTGTGTGTGCGGGTCTGGGTATTACCCAGAAATTTCACAGTGCGAATCACCCACAGTCAGCGGGTTTGGTTGAAGGGTACAATGGCACCCTGAAGCTGAAACTTGCTAAAATTCAAGCTTCCACTGGTCTCTCTTGGCCAGACGCGCTGCATTTAGCTCTACTGTCCACCAGAGCGACTGTACACTCTCGAGTAGGGCTTAGCCCATATGAGATTGTGTTCGGTCGTCCTGCTAATGTTTGGGGAGTCCCTAGGCCAAAGGAATTCAAACAGATTGAATACCCAATGTTGATTGATTATCTTTATGATATGACTGCTAAATTAAGCCTTATTCATCAACAGGTATTCGAATCCTTGCCTAAACTGCCAGAGAGTCCAGGCCACACGTTGAAACCAGGCGACCAAGTTGTAGTTCGGAATTTCGAACGAACTCGGAACCTCCAGCCAAGATTCGTGGGTCCGTTCCAGGTGCTCCTCACAACAAGAACTGCTGTACGCATAGCTGGAAGGAACAATTGGGTGCACGCTAGCCATACGAAGCGTGTCCCTCTCCCACTCCCCTATGACAATTGGGTTAGACAGGGATTTGGTGTATCCGAGACAGAACCTGTTCCTAGGCACATCCCTTTCAGTGATGCAGAGTACATAACGGACCACCCACGAACTGAAACACAGAACTTTGACACCTCAGCAGGAACCGCTCCTTTGAATCTTGGACCGAGTATTGTACAAAGTGAACATTTGCCACCTGTGGAGTCGAACATTTCCGCACCTGTAGACCAGCTATTTCAAGATCAGACAAGACCCGGAAAGTACAGATATAATCTACGTTCTCATGTTATGAACTAATGACATTGCATAATTACCTTTCTGTTTGAAAACTGTTTTTGTCTTATTGCATTCCATTCAGTCAGGAAGTTTGCTCAAAATTTATCTTTTTGTTTTTATTGTTTCTCTCACCTTACCATCTGGGTTACCGTAGGGTCGTAACGTGTGCCTTGTTTTAATTTGCAGGGAATCAGACACAAGGTCGGTTTCTTCTGTCTATCCTGGGAACTCCCAGGGTAAACAGAGGCAAGTTTTTAACAGGTACAAACCATCCGTTGCGAACGGTTGTAGAAGATGGAGCTTCCTGAACTGCGACGGGTTAATGTCATAAATGTGCACAAGACAAAGCTATATGACATATTATATAGCAAATGTTTTCTAATGCAATGTACTCTGACACTTCTAATTGTTTTGATAACTTTGGTAGGCGGAATTATTTTTGGTATTCAGTTGATCTTTACACCTGTTACATCTACAGTATCTCCCCATGTTCCTGTTTCTCCGACTGTTGTTTCTCTCCATTCTTTCCATCCTTTTCCTGCCCATGAGCAAGCTCGACGCTCTGAGTTTATAAATAACACTTTCATTCAGCTCTTGCACCAACATCAACTAGTGGTTAACACAACAAACTGCTGGGTGTGTGGCTTGATACCACATACCATGGACAAGGGCATCCCTTATCTGGTCCTGCCCTTTAGTTATAATGGATCATTCTGGGCATTTCAGACCATGTTCGCTTATGCCCTAGAGACCTATCCTCCACGACCTCCGCGTTCCACTCGGTATAACTCTGCTAATAGAGCCTTGGTAAAAGGAATCACTGACAATTGTTAGAGATGTCAATAATACTCCGTTCATTCCCAAGGATGAATTGCGAGTTTACATGGGTTGGAATGTTACGGAATATGGCATTACTCTGGGTGAGAACGTAAAAGCTCGACTCCGATCTGGGTCGTACCCCACCAAGGTCAGGTCTGTTTGCAAGGAAATGGGAGGAATCCGAAAGCTCGACTAGGGAAGAGTGACTGTATCTAAACATATGTTTTCCCGTCACAGTCTTCCCCTGCATTCTTAGCTGCTAAGGGTACCTATTTTGTTTGCCAAGACAGAGCATACACATGGCTGCCTGCTGACTTCTCAGGCTCATGTTATATCGCTCAACTGCTACCTCCGACATACACTGCTGCACCGGACTATCACAAAACTAGAGTTGTGAGAGGTGTTTTCAGTAAGGAAGATACTGCTGGACAAGAAGCAGGAGACTTCTTCAAAGGTTTCCTTCCGTTCTGGGGGCCTATGGCCAACAGTAGAAACTTACGTCAACTAACACGGGTAGTTGAATCCACTATCACCGAAACTGCGGGTGCCCTTAGTAACCTGACAGCTGAGCTTCAAGCGGATCGCCTCATGACGTTACAGAACCGTATGGTTCTTGATGTGTTACTTGCAGATTGAGGTGGAGTGTGTAAGATGATCCAATCGAGTTGCTGTGTTTTTATCCCAGATAATGCGCCAGCGGTGTACAAGGCCATCTCTAAGTTACATAAGATTTCTGACTCTATTCATGTAGAGGAAGGTGACTGGTCATTAATGGGATGGTTCTGGAGCCTGTTGTCTGCGTGGGGATGGAAGGTTCTGATAGTCACTGGTGTTGCGTTGGTATTTTTATTTTCGAGCTGTCTCATTGTTCAGTGTGCTCCTACCTTATGTAGCCTTTGTGTTTCTACATGCGTAAGAAGACCACCTGTTTTTAGAGATACGCCACGGGATAGAGTAATGCTTCAACAACATATCAGTGACCTGATGAACATAGAAATGGATTCTGCCATAGAGTGAGTTATTGCCTATGTAAGGGCAAAAGGACGGTCTGAGGTTCTGTAGCGATCCGAACCCGTGAAATCGGTATCGTAGTACTGACACGATTTTGGTACCAATGAACCGTAAATGATCCATTATATGCATAACAGTGTTTTCGCTACGCAACTAGCATGAATTCACTGAGAAATAGGGCATTCTGTTGTAAAGTCATGGCATTCATTTTAGTTACGGCATCCATTTTGTTTCTTGCCCTCACATAGTCAATGAACGGGCGATGACCCCGGCAGAGTCACCTTGTTAAGGACATGTAAGCTCAAGCCCCGAGAAAGGCTGACGCTACATGACTAGGCGGAATCATGCTGCCTCCCCTGCCTGAGGCCAGTCCTGCTATACTGGTTCTCGTGTCCGTTGTCCTGACTGAAAGGCCAAAGACGGTAGCCATGCCCGTTTATGATCCATAAACACCTCTTATCCTACTTTTCAATCCTTTGCACCTGGCTCTGCTCCTCTCCTTCTGGGCTTTTACAATGGGGAGGTTACGATTTTTATGATGGGGAGGATCGGACAAAGAATGGAAAACTGTCAAGGGAACCTGATCGAATACCGAAATCCTACGACTAATTATTGTTTGATGTCTATTTACTGTTTGTTTGGGATACCGGGTTGGGCATGAGAAATATTCGTGTAATGTTGCCTAAAGACATTTTGCGTGTATTTAAAGAACAACCCACTTAATGCAATTTGAACAGTCTCGTAGATTCTGCCTCTGTGTGGTTCCTATGACTTCTGTGTCCCTGCAGTAAATAAACCTTGGTCTTTGACGCCACCATCGAGAAGCCCGTGTCTCTGTTTATTTGTGCACCGAGACAGGAGGAACTCAGGGGTCTTTGGGTGTTGTTTCCCTGACACCTCTGGACTCTTAAAAGTCCAGAACCTCAGCACGGTCCGTATCACTATGGGTACGCATACGCGAGCACACCCATAGTGATACGGACCGTACACACGCCTGTACGCTCACTATCACTATGGGTACGCATACGCGAGCACACCCATAGTGATACGGTCCGTACACACGCCTGTACGCTCACTATCACTATGGGTGTGCTCGCGTATGCGTACCCATAGTGATATGGACCATACACATGCCTGTACGCTCACTATCACTATGGGTACGCATACGCCAGCACACCCATAGTGATGCGGACCGTACACACGCCTGTACGCTCACTATCACTATGGGTACGCATACGCGAGCACACCCATAGTGATAGTGAGCGTACAGGCGCGTGTACGGTCCGTATCACTATGGGAGCGCATACGCGAGCACACCCATAGTGATAGTGAGCTTACAGGCGTCTGTACGGTCCGTATCACTATGGGTACGCATACGCGAGCACACCCATAGTGATAGTGAGCATACAGGCGCGTGTACGGTCCGTATCACTATGGGTACGCATACGCGAGCACACCCATAGTGATAGTGAGTGTACAGGCGCGTGTACGGTCCGTATCACTATGGGTACGCATACGCCAGCACACCCATAGTGATACGGACCGTACACACGCACGTACGCTCACTATCACTATGGGTGTGCTCGCGTATGCGTACCCATAGTGATACGGACCATACACACGCCTGTACGGGCCGTTGCTATGCATTTGGGGTGCCCTAGGGCCCCCAAACGCACCGTACCTGTGTGTGAATCTCCAAATTACATAGGGGACACATGAGGGACAAGTCTAAAGGCCTACATGCATGCTGGTTGTCATGGAGACCATGTTTAAAGTATGAATTTTTTTCTGCAGGTGCACATCAAAAGTCAGTTTGAATGAATCTACTTTGTTGCAATGTGGTTCTGGAGTTGACATCATGCTCAAGAAAAAAAACAATGAAAACCCACTGACTGTGCTAGGTTTGAAGGGATTGGAGGAAACATAGGATGCAAATGTGAGTGACCAATCACTCTGTACTCCTGTGCATGAAACAGGCCAGCAAGGCAGATATAAGGCAGCCAGGTCCCATGAGAGAGCACTTGCCTGCACATCTTTGGATTCTACGACCCAGCTGCTGCTCCTGATTCCCTGGAACCATGTCAAGGTCTGCGGAGAGGGCACAGCCTTTCACCCTGGAGGAGAACCTGGCATTGCTGGATGTGATCCTCCCACAGTACCCCCTGCTGTATGGGCGACCAGGGTATCAGGTGAGTGCAGAGTCCACTAGCACAGACTGTGTCCCTTTTTTGTGACTGTGACTTCTGCCATTGTGTCCAGGTGACACACATGCAATATACTGTAGGGGGGGGTCCCAGGGGGGGGAATGCCTGATGTCTCCCAGCCAGAGCATGCTGTGGTGCATGTCTGCCGTCCTCACTTGCATTGGGTTTACTGTGACAATCACTGCATGGTGCATGCCACATTCTGCCTGTCTTATCCTCCTGGGAGTGTAGCCTCTACAGTCCTCATGTGATTATGTGGTCAGCCTAGTGTGACAGGTGACTGTACCCACAGATGTGTGTTAGTTCTGTGTACCTGTGCTGAGAGTGTCCACATGATGTGTTCGTACCCTGGACATCGGTGTGTGTGTAAGTCCCCTGTCATGTGGGTGGGTGCATATGTGGAGTGTAGCACCCAAGCTGCATGAGGGATGGATATACCCTGCCCATGTGATGTGAGCAGGGAGCAGTGATGTGTGTCTGACGTGCAGAGCCAGCCCCACACCTGTGAGCCCCCCCCGTCTAGTGGCACATGTGCAGAGTGAGGTTTGTAGCTGCATTTGGCAATGGCAGGTGAATGTCCTGTGCCTGTGTGTGTCTGTGTACTCTGCTGAGGTAGCGTCAGTGGCCTGTGGCATGTGACTGCTTTGAGGTGCTGCACATAATCCTGGTGTAGCTTGTGATGCACAGTGTGAGCCTGGATCATTGATTGTGTTGTTGCCCTCATTCCACCTGTGTACTTTCAATGGCACGTACTGCTTTTGCCCTTCCCCAGAGGATCATGTCCCTATGACAAAGGTGCAATGCGTTGGATGCATACTATGCCTTGTTGTAAACAGCAAATTTGTTCTAATATGTGTCTCTGTGATATGTGCCAGGTGTATTGATGTAGTGTCACTTGTTCATCCTCACAGGTAGGCGCCTCTGCCAAGAAGCAGATCTGGATGAACGCCGTCAGTGCCGTGAGGAGGCTGGACGGTCGCAAGCGGCGCCTGGCCCAGGTGAGAAAACGCTGGCAGGATATCCGGTGCTGGATGTGGAGGATCGCACGGGTCCTGCTGGGGGACTCACCTGAGACCCATAAGAACTGCGGGCGCCGCCGTCTGACCCACATCCACAAGCGTGTGCTGGCGGTGGTCTTTACAGACTTGGACAGGCGCTTACAGGAGAAGCAGCAGCAGGAAGGGGGTAGGTACATGTGTGTTTGTTGTGTGTCACCAGCATTTGTAAGTGCACAGTTGCATGGATACACTGCCAGGGTTTAAAGGTGCTGTGCAGATCCTGTTACCCACAGTATAGCGGTGCTCTCCTGCCTCCCTTCCCCTCCTTGCAATGTGTTCCCTGGTCTGTGTGTAGTCACTCCTTCACAAGGTTATGTAGGCTGGCACTTTATCCATGTGAACAATGCCTGTAGCATCATGTGTGGGGGTGGGGTGTAACAGGTTTTGGGACCTTGCCTGTGCCCTGTCCAGTTCAGTACTTGTGGGTTCCATGTCAGTTGGCACTGATGCTGAGTCCAGACATGGGAGTTAGTCTCTCAAGTGTCATGCCTTACAGCATGCATGTCCTATGTTGTGGCCTGTGACATGATGTGCATGAGTGTGCGATACGAATAGTGCAGGGATGGTGGCGTGTGTTGCAGTCATTCCCATTCAGGACCATGGAGTTGTGTGGCCACTACTGTCCCCTGGGGCATATTTTCCTAGGTGTCATGTGTGTCATCACAAAATGTGGACACTCTCAGTGTCTACAGCATAGGTTGTGCTCTGTGCCATTGTCCCCTGGCACCATGTATATTGACGTAAAATGTAGTACAAGTGTCCACTGTACAGCCTGACCTGATTTTCCTTGTTCATACTCACGGTGGCCAGTGCCTGTGTGTCTTGTTACAATCATCTGATGATGACCATTTGTACATGATTATTTGGACAGGCGCACCTTGGGTATTTTGTGTCCAATCTTGCATTTATCCAGCCCATGTGTATTTCACACAGACTAAGAGATGTAAGTGCTTCCTGTGTCTCAACAAATTGTCTCATGTAGGGGGTGGTTGGTGCGGGCAAAGCCTACATGTCAAAACCTGATATCTCCTTGCTAGGTCTGGCCAGTGTGTGATGTTTGTCTGGACATACACTCAAGGTGCAGTGAGCCAGTCATGGTGGGCATGTTTTCAGTATTACCTATGCAGCATGTGCCTCAAGTTCATGGATATGGGCCCTGCTCATCCCTATTTTCGGCAACGCTGTGTGGTGCAGATGCAGTGCTGGATTGTCCCCAGGGCCTGGCTCCTCTGTCAAAATCCATTTCATGTCATTTGCTATTGTGTCATGCTCTCCATAGTTTTTCAGTGGCATGGTGGGTCAACCAACTGTGTGTTGCATGCCCTACATATGTACCTTGTTTTGTAGATGTTACTCATCTTTCTTTTCAGGCTATGCACTGTAACCTATGTAGATTGGACTCATGTGACATATGTATACAGGTGTATGATTAATTGCTGTCTCATCACCTTGCCCACAGCATCGTCGGGGACACGGAGGGAGACATCAGCACAGACGGAGCGGAGGGACCGAGCACCAGTGCCAGCGGTGACATCGTAGCTGGCACATCGAGTGGAACTGAGGCGGAGGAGAGTGAGGCCGAGGACCTGTCCACAGCCACCACAGAATATGAAGCTGACGGGTCCGAGGATGATCTCTCCGAGTGGGCGGAGGCTGCACCAGCAGCTGACAGCGGCACAACATCTCTCCCCGCCCCCTCCATTGCCATCAGCCGCCTCCCACTTGCTCGTGTCCCTTCCCAGCGTGCCCAGTCACCACATGTCTCCTTCCTGCCAGGCACCGCACCCCCTGCCCCTGTCTCCACTGCTGCCGCCAATGCCGAGTCTGTGGACATCCAGCGGCAGTTGCAGGTCGGTCAGGCTGCGATGCTTAATGTCCTCCATGGCCACAGCCAAGTGCTGAACAACATGGAGGCATACTTGGAGGGCATTTTCTCATCGCAGGCTGACCAACGCAACTTGCTGAGGTCCATTGACTCGACACTGACTGCAGCAGTGGGTCTCCTGCAGCGCTTCGTCCAACCCCCTACCCCTGACCCATCCACACTTCCCACTCCCATGCCTCTCCCACGTACACCCAGACATCAGCATGAACCCACCACAACAGACACAGGCACCACACCAGCAGAGAAGGTCAAACGCACACCTCCTGGCACGCACACACAGGGTGAAGTAGGCACACCCACTGGGTCAGGGGGCAAACGTAAGACACGCAGCCAGAGTGGGAGTCCGCATTCCACCAAATCCACTCCCTCCAAATCCCCTCCCCTCAGCTCTCCTGGCCACATATCCGGCAAAGACTCCGTCATGGCCGCTCTGTCCCTGAGCCCCACAGTGACACCACCCCGCAAGCAGTCAAGGGAGTCCCCGGTCAGGGTGGTTAAGTCCCCCCCCCTGTCCACACCCTCCCCCAGTGGTGCTGCGACCCATCCCTCTGACCCCCCCCTCCTTGGGGCCTGTGGTTCCTTCGGGTGCAGGGGAGTCGCTGGAGGACCTTGCTAAGGTGTGCAGCGCCATCCTGGCCTCCGCCTTTGGCCCTGCCCCACCCCCTGTGGTGGAGTCCTCCATCCCTGCACCCACGACGCCTACCCTTCGCCCTCATGTCCCTGCGGTGCCTGGTCCTTCCCCCCCACATGATGCCCTCCCCCCTCTGGAAGACGAAGGAGTCTGACTGTGCAGGCAAGCTAGGGGATACGCGTCCCACTGTGTCCCCACCTGGATTTGAACTTTGGATTGCCCTATGGGCATTGTACATTTTGAACTTTCAAGGGACAAACATAATTTTGGATGCTGAATAAAGCAATTTATTTTTCCTTAGTACACTACTGTCTGTCTGGTATTGCTGTTGGTGGACCTGCCCCATGATTTTGGGTGGTGATAATGTGTTGGGTGTGTGGGAAATGTAGTCTTGTGCTGGTCATAGGGTGGATCCTGGTATCTGTGTGCCATCACAAGCTGTTGTCTACATAACTTCGTTCATGTAAGCAGTTACTGCATGGTGACATCGTCCCAAGGTGTGTTCCTTCCTCTGTGTAACCTGACATCTTCCCTGCAGGGTCTTTCCAATATGTGGTGCTGAGCTGTGTCTACATTGGCTGGGTGTGTGACGGACACGTTAGACTTGGGCCATGCATGCTGAGCGATGTCTCCACCCGCATCATTCGTGGCGTCCTTGGTGGTCACTGTACTTGTGTATGTAGACTGTTGTCATGACTTCATGTGGACATGTTTTCTTTTCGGCGCTATGCATGTGTATACTCCCAGCCTCGCACACATGAGGTACATGTACTGCAGGATCTTTGTGCACCTGACTGACATTTGTGGGCATTGGATCTGTGGGTACTCCACCCTTTTCTTTGCAGGGGCACTGCTGTGAGTGTTAGGCACCCACCCCTCCTGTGTCTGGGCACTGCTGGGAGGACTCTGCACACACCCCTCCTGTGGCTGGGCACTGCTGGGAGTGTTAGGCACCCACCCCTCCTGTGTCTGGGCACTGCTGGGAGGCCTCTGCACACACCCCTCCTGTGTCTGGGCACTGCTGGGAGGACTCTGCACCCACCCCTCCTGTGTCTGGGCACTGCTGGGAGGACTCTGCACACACCCCTCTTGTGACTGGGCACTGCTGGGAGGCCTCTGCACACACCCCTCCTGTGTCTGGGCACTGCTGGGAGTGTTAGGCACCCACCCCTCCTGTGTCTGGGCACTGCTGGGAGGCCTCTGCACACACCCCTCCTGTGTGTGGGCACTGCTGGAAGGACTCTGCACACACGCCTATTGTGACTGGGCACTGCTGGGAGGCCTCTGCACACACCCCTCCTGTGTCTGGGCACTGCTGGGAGTGTTAGGCACCCACCCCTCCTGTGTCTGGGCACTGCTGGGAGGACTCTGCACACACCCCTCCTGTGTCTGGGCACTGCTGGGTGGACTCTGCACCCACCCCTCCTGTGTCTGGGCACTGCTGGGAGGACTCTGCACCCACCCCTCCTGTGTCTGGGCACTGCTGGGAGTGTTAGGCACCCACCCCTCCTGTGTCTGGGCACTGCTGGGAGGACTCTGCACACACCCCTCTTATGACTGGGCACTGCTGGGAGGACTCTGCACCCAACCCTCCTATTTCAGGATATGTACGCTTAGAACATACACAGGTGTGGGTTCGCTCCATGCATACGCGGGTGGGGGTACGGTCCGTACATATACGGTTGGGGTGGGGGTATGCTCCATGCATACGGGGTGGGGGTACGGTCCGTACGTACACTGTTGGCATGGGGGTACGCTCCATATGTACGCGGGTGAGGGTACGGGTCGTACATACACGGTTGGGGTGGGGGTACGCTCCATGCATACTGGGTGGGGGTACGGTCTGTACATACACTGTTGGCATGGGGGTACGCTCCATACATACGCGGGTGAGGGTACGGGTCGTATATACACGGTTGGGGTGGGGGTACGCTCCATGCATACGGGGTGGGGGTACGGTCCGTACGTACACTGTTGGCATGGGGGTAGGCTCCATAGGTACGCGGGTGAGGGTACGGGTCGTACATACACGGTTGAGGTGGGGGTATGCTCCATGCATACGCGGGTGAGGGTACAGGTCGTACATACATGGTTGGGGTGGGGGTACGCTCCATGCATACGGGGTGGGGGTACGGTCCGTGCGTACACTGTTGGCATGGGGGGGTACGCTCCATACGTACGTGGGTGAGGGTACGGGTCGTATATACATGGTTGGGGTGGGGGTACGCTCCATGCATACAGGGTGGGGGTACGGTCCATCCGTACACTGTTGGCATGGGGGTACGCTCCATACGTACGCGGGTGAGGGTACGGGTCATACATACACGGTTGGGGTGGGGGTATGCTCCATACATACGCGGGTGAGGGTACGGGTCGTACTTACACTGTTGGGGTGGGGGGTACGCTCCATGCATACGGGGGGTGGGGGTACGGTCCGTACATATCCGTACCCACGCTGTGGAATGCTTGTGCGGGCCGTACCCAGGCCTTTGCCACGTGGGTACAGCCGTCCTGCCATTGTTGGGGTGACGTAGGTGTGGGCGTGGTACGACTCGTACCCACGCTCTTAAGGCGTGGGTACGGGACGTACCTGTATTGTTGTGTTGCCGGTTCGCGTCGTCAACCACTTCCGTTGTGGCGGACGCTGGCTTTGCTGGACACGCCCCCACCCCCTCGTAGTGACCAGGGCCTGGGGGTCAGGTATGTCCAGGGCATGTTTGCTGTGTGACTTTGGTGGGGGTTTTGTGGCCTGCCCCTGCTCCTGCCCCCCTCTTTCCCCCCTCCCTTTGTTGTTCTGACCTTCTGCGGCGTCTGCGTCGTAACCTGTAGAGGAGGTCGACTGCTATGAGGGCCGGGATGACACGTAGGTTCGGGTCCATGTCTGTCCATCGCGTGCAGGTACTCCTTGTTCGCGTCGTCCTGATTTCCCGGCAGTTTTTGGCTGCCGGAAAATATTCTCCGTGCGGGATGACGTCGGTGCGAATCGTACTTCCTGGTTCGTGAATGGCAGGCTGAGTGTGTCCCGACGTCACGTCGGCGCTTTCCCGGATCACATTTGTATGTTTATTTTCGTCGGTCGGGGTTTTGTACGATTCGTACGGAAATAGTATTTCCGTGCGAATCGTACTTACATGTTTGTATATTGTTACGACCGGGTACGCGTTGGACGGAGAATATGCTCCGTCCGACAGCTCGTACCCGGTTTTTACAGGATCGTAATCGGCACCCAAATGTTCATGAGAGAGAGGGTTGTGCGTTGTCAGTTCTAACACAGCAATTTGGGGACAAACAGCGGCCGTCTGCTTATTTTTCGGCTACGTTAGATCCCGTAGCTAAAGCATTGCCTAGTTGTCTCAAAGCGACAGCAGCAGCAGCAATTTCTATTCGACAGTCTACTGGAGTGGTGTTGGATAATACTCTCATTGTCATGGTACCACATGCAGTGGATACTTTACTAAACAGAACAAAAACGCAGCATCTTACGAGTACTCGTCTAACTGGATACGAGCTGACGCTTTTGGCTAGTCACGTGCACATCAAGCGATGTAATACCCTAAATCCAGCCACTCTGTTGCCCCTTCCAGATGAGAAAAGTGTTGAAGATCAACATGATTGTTTCCTCCGTACTGAGGAAGAGACAAAAGGAAGAATTGACTTGAGAGATACGCCGCTAGAGAATCCGGATGCAACTCTATGGGTAGATGGTTCTTGTTATAAAATGCCTAATGGAGATACAGTTTCAGCCTATGCTGTAACTACTTTACATACAGTTGTGGAAACAGCACGTATCAGACACAATTCAGCTCAAGCAGCAGAGCTGATAGCTTTAACGAGAGCATGTGTATTGTCAAAAGGAAACAGAGTGAACGTATACACGACAGTCAATATGCCTTTGGTGTAGCGTTCAACTTTGGGCGTCTTTGGAGGGAAAGGGGATTCCTCACTTCACATGGCACTAAAATACAACATGGTCAGTTAGTGACGGATGTTCTTGAGTCACTTACCTTACCCACCCAAATAGCAATTGTGAAGTGTAGTGCACACAAAAAGATTACAGATGATGTTGGCCGAGGAAATGCGTTTGCAGATGAAGTAGCAAAAAAGACAGCGAGAGACACTACAAGTCGAATGTATGTGGCGGGTCCTGCGAATTGCGTCAGAGATAGGGGAATGTATGAGAATACAGTAGAAAGTGTAAAATCAATTCAGAAAGAGGCTACAGAGAAGGAATTAAGTAGGTGGGAAGAAAGTACGGGAATGTTAGATGAGATGGGTTGTTGGGTGGAATTATCTGAACACCAACGTTGGCTGTTACCAGATGCCTATGTACTCCCAGTGGTTACTATGGCGCATGGTCCAGCCCACTTAAGTGCAAAAGGTATATGCAAACTTCTGGCTCCAGTGTGGCAGAATGAAGGAATCCCAAAATGTGCAGACAATGTATTGAAACATTGTATTGTTTGTTTAATGTACAATCCGGGAAAGGGAACCCCAACTCCAACAGGTCACTTTGCTCCTCCGACATAACATACCTATTTGAAGTGTTGCAAATCGATTATATTCACATGGAGCGATGCAACAATCTCAAATATGTTTTGGTGGTAGTATGCGCCTTTTCAAGATGGATAGAAGCATACCCTTTAAAAGACAACACAGCCTTATCCACAGCCAAAGCTTTACTAAAATAATTTTTCCCCAGATTTGGTTTGCCGCGCATTGTCTGGAGTGACAATGGGAGCGAATTTGTTGGCCAAGTCATGCAAAAAGTTTGTGTAGGTCTTGGTATCAAGCAAAAGTTCCATGCGGCAAATCATCCACAGTCAGCGGGTTTAGTAGAATGATACAACGGTACGTTAAAGTTAAAACTAGCGAAGGTTCAGGCTAGTACAGGACTCAATTGGCCCGATGCCTTACCATTGGCTCTTCTGTCCACCAGAACTGCAGTACACTCTCGTTTGGGACTTAGCCCATACGAAGTGGTTTTTGGACGCCCGGCTAATGTATGGGGAGTCCCTCGCCCTAAGAAATACTCAGACTTGCCATATCCAATGTTGATTGACTACTTGCATGATCTTACGACTAAATTGAGTGTTCTTCATCAACAGTTTCAGAGTGCTTTACCGGAGGCTTCCACAGACCCAGGTCATTCCATGTGACCAGGTGACTGTGTCTGCACCAAGAATTTGCAAAGGACGAGAAATTTGGAGCCCAGGTGGAGGGAGCCTCGTTTGGTGCTTTTTACCACAAGAACAGCAGTCAAAGTCGAAGGAAAGAAAAATTGGATTCACGGCGTGCATTGTAAGAAAGTGCCTTTGCCTTTGCCCTTTGATCAGTGGGTTCGTAGAGGCATTGGTGACTCTGAAAGTGAAAAAGTTCCACGATTCGTACCTTTTAGCGATGCACGTCTGAATGGAACACTGTCTGAAAAAGAGGACGACGACATACTACAGCAAGCTGTAGCACCACATCGTCGCTTGAATACGACAAATCCAGGAACATTGTTTCACGACCAGACTGTACCAAGCAAAGAACATTATAATCTAAGACCCAGACCAAAGAACATTTAAGATTTTTCTCTCTCCCGTGTAGTATTCTATCCCGGTTGCAGGGTCACGGTAGGAGTCTTGATTGTGACCTGAGTAGTGGCAATAGGCCTGCAGGACTTGCAGTGTCATAGGACGGCAGATAATCATAATTGAGTGATCGAGGAAGATTGCCGTGAGCATTGATTAGAAAGATGGAAACTACACAAGACAGAAGAGAGAGAAAGGATAAAATGAAGAAAGAATCCTGCAAATTAATGTACAGTCGTTTTAATATAACCTTATGTATTATTATATTATTGTGTATTGTTTTGGCGTTTATAGGTTGGATTATTTATTCTCTGCAGCAAAAAGTTGTCTCTCCTTCTTCCTCTTCGTCTTCTTCTACTGACTCTCCACATCTATTTCATACCCTTCCTCAACATGAACTCATTAGAAGAACCGAATATTATAACAATTCCTTTGTCCAGTTATTACATCAACACCAGTTAGTGGTCAATACAACTGACTGTTGGGTGTGTGGACTTATGCCACATACCACAGAGAAAGGAATGTCGTATTTAGTTCTCCCGTTTTCTTATGAGGGTTCTGCTTGGGCTTATTTTGTCATTTTCTCCAAGCCTACCAAAGCAAGTTCAAACGATCCATTAGTTCACATATTGGTGGTCCGGATTTTAGTCATAGCTCATTGATAAAGGGAATGTTAGCTGTGGCCAAAATCATGGAAAATAGTAAGATTTCCGTTGACGAAAGGAAAGCGTATACAAACTGGAACGTCACCCATTATATCACTAGCCTTAGTGATAAGGTTAAACAGAGAAAATCTCCACCAATTTGGACTATTCCTCATCAGGGAAATTTCAGTCTGCAAATAAATGATCGCTCTTCTGACACCATACCAAGAAATAACTGCTCCCACACATACGTCTACTCCTCTCAGAACTCGCTTCCTCTAGTACCATCTCAAGGCACGTATTTTATCTGCCACAACAGGGCGTACACGTGGTTGCCAACGGGTTTTTCTGGTACCTGCTATATAGCTTTCCTTTTTTCCCCTACATACACCACTTCTGCAAACTATCATCGAAATAGATATGGCAGAGGGATTATTGATTCGAAAGACACAGCAGGACAAGAGGGAGGAGATTTCCTTAAAGGATTTCTTCCTTTTTGGGGTCCAATGGCCAACAGCAGAAATATAAGGCAACTGGTCCGTGTCGTAGAGACCACAATAGACATCACTGTAGGAGCCTTAAGTAACATCACGGCAGAACTACAGGCGGATCGTCTTATGACCTTACAGAACCGAGTTGCCTGAGACAATTACAGGAAGAAGCAGGAAATGAGGAAATGAAGCAGTTAGTAAAAGCAGGATGTGCACCAAGAGAGAAGGATCATGTGTGGGTCTATCGGGATGGAAGACCAGTCATACCTGATAGTATGATGTCTGCCATGGCACGGATGTATCATGGTCAGGGACACATAGGGAGAGATGCTATTGGCAGGTCATTTAAACAAACCTGGTACAATGCAAAATTCAGACTTGTAGCAGAAAGTCTTTGTCAGAGATGTCTAATATGTCAGCAATACAATCCTGGAAGAAAGACAGTAGTGAGTCTAGGAACAATAGGTCGAGAAGGAGGACCTTTTATCAGAATGCAAGTGGATTTCATTGAGATGCCTCCCTGTAACAGACTGAGGTATGTTTTGGTTATGGTCTGTCTGTTTTCTAGATGGGTAGAAGCATTCCCAACAAGAAGAAATGATGGGATGTTCCCACAAATGAAATATAATTTCAGTGGCAAAATTACTTTTGAGGGAATTTATCCCTAGATTTGGGTTCCTAGTGACAATTGAATCAGACCGAGGAGGACGTTTCCATAATGAGATCATAAAACTGATTTGTGAAGCATTGAATGTACGACAAAAACTACATTGTGCCTACCGACCAGAGGCTTCTATCCAGGCCTGGGCTAAAATTTCGTTCCGTTCGCGGAAATTGCGATAATTTGACATTTTCGCGTTCCGCGGAGAGCGCGAAAATGTCAAAATTTCCGCTTTCCGCAGCTTGGCGATAATTTGTTTCATGCACGCGCTGTAAAACAATACATTCTCGCGCGCGCGCGATCGCCTAACCTGAATCCCTGCGTTCGCCGAC
Source organism: Triturus cristatus (assembly GCF_964204655.1). NCBI lineage: Eukaryota > Metazoa > Chordata > Amphibia > Caudata > Salamandridae > Triturus > Triturus cristatus. The sequence continues at coordinate 303,347,192 of NC_140589.1, forward strand.
AAGTTTTCTTGATCCGGTCGCGTTCTCCATGAGATGTTGTATTGTTTTTAGCCATTTGCGCTGTCTCGCGACAGTTCGCGCCCGCAGTGACGTCATGCGTCGCGCGATCACGTCTTTCTTCTCACGATCATGCACCGCGAGACAACTCAAAACAAGATGGCCGCGCCCGCGAGCAACCAGATGGGTAAGTTGGCGACCCGCAACCATGCAGAAAATCTCGCGAACATGCGGGAAAAAAACTTCCGCATCTTCGCGATATTTCCGCTTGTTTGCGATAATTTTAAACATTTTCGCGATAATTTGCGAAAGTGGATTTCGCAAATTCCGCCCACCCCTAGTACTATCAAAAACAGGATAGGGAAAATGTGTTTAGCCACAGGTATGAAATGGCCTGATGTCTTGCCTCTGGTACTCATGACTATTAGATCAATTCCAGATAGAACTACAGGGTTAAACCCCCATGAAATCATCATGGGATGAGCCATGCGGCACATGTTCATACCAGTAAACAAGCTGATGACTATAACTGATGACATGGTGTTGGAATACTGTAAAAGCCTGGCTGACGCAGTTCATTCTGTGTTTCATCAGGTTGGAGCGGATGCCACCACCCTTGAAAAGAAGCCAGCCCATGATCTAAGCCCAGGGGACTGGGTGAGAGTAAAAGTACACAGAAGAAGAAACTGTTTGGTTCCAAGGTGGGGAAAACCAAGACAAGTCATCTTGACCACAACAACAGCTGTAAAGTGTGCTGGATTGAAAAACTGGATCCATGCAAGCCATACATTGAGAATTCCAAATTCAGTGGACAGCACGGAAAAGGAGTATTTTGATGAATCAGAATCCAGTACTGAGTCAGATGACAGAGAGCCAAAAACGAAAACCCTGAAAGGGGGAAGCAGAGCAAAGTCTAACATATGTTCCAAGAAGTATTTCCCTGAGAAGAAGGTTACAGATTTCTGATACCAGTTCAGACTCAGAGACCGAACAAGGAGTGAAGTGTTCAAGGCAAAAACAAAGGAAAACCAAAGAAAAAGACAGTGAAGAGACAATAAAAGAAATTCATGAAAAGGAAGTGTCAGATGAAAGATTGAGAGAAATTCCATCTGAAATAACACATTTAGATGGACAGGTGCCAGATACAGAGAGAGAGGGAAAGATTATTGCGTAAGACCCCCGAGGAGGTGTAGGGAACTCCAACATCCAGTTAGAAGTAGGGACAAGTAGTCAGCAGGAAGATTGCGTGTCGGAGATTCGAGGAGGGACAGAAGTAGGGATAACTAAAGAAGTGGTGGAAAAAGAAACTGTTGAGAGTAAAAAGCAAGTTGAAACAGAGTCAGAGGAAAGCGAAGATGAAATACCTGAAGGTCGAGTTCTAAGAAAGAGAGCTTGGAGAACTGAAAAGAATGATAAAGGAAGTAGATTGAAAAGAGCAGCAAAAGATGATGTTTGGCCGAAAAAAAGATTGAGATACCGACTGACACGAGTAAATTCACCAAGGGCTGAACAGGTGAATGAAGTGACAAGTCAGGTGAAATCAAAAGATGAAGAAACCATTGAAATTAAAGAGAGCAAAAGAACCAGAAAACCTAACCAGAAGTATAAATCACCAGAATGGACATATGTGGCCCTGCCTGAAGTAAAAGAAGAGGCGGATAGCCAAGGAAATCCAGAGGTGGTTATACCAGAAGTGGTTGAGGAAGACGAAAAATCGGAAATCCTGAGAGTTATCTTGTCCGATATTGGAGAAGAAGCGGATGTTCAGGACATTCTGTATACAGATCACGAAGGAAAAGGGAAAAATGATGAAATGCCAAACTGAATGAGATAAGAAAACAACTGATGGAAAGACAATAAAAATACAGAAAAATACAAAAACTGGTAGAACCAAGTAGGTGCTTAGAGCCTTGGGTTAGAAAACTAGTTGTGAAGTAGAAGAGGCTAAGTCAAAAGACACAGTCCATTTTAGCAAAGATGGCAAACATAGATAGTAGAAAAGGTAGATGTACATTTTTGAAGAGATGGTGTAAAATGTGTTGTTGTTGTACAGGATTATTAATGCTTCTATGGAGTGTACTTGCTCTCTTGATCTCATTTAAAGTTACTATAGATAAACTAGAAGGACATAGTGAAAACATAACTAATAGAGGGAAGATTCAAAAGGTAGTTCCGACTAGAATAGATAAAAACTATTTACACAAAGACAGGTCTATAACTAATTTTTCTAATAATGTGTTTTCGAAATTGTTGTATGAATATGTAAAAACAATGGCTGTAAGGGACTGCTATGTCTGTATGCAGTTACCTGCCTCTGTATCGGAGGGAGTGACTTATCACCACCTTCCAGTAACTTATGGAATAACATGTATTGTAATAGCTAGTCTATTTTATCAAACCGGGAAATTAGAATATTTTTTTTCAGATGTAGATACTATATTTTCACAAGTACCGTCAATTAACAAGCTAAACAAGGTAAAACCTGCAAAGGTATTAGGTGTTTTGTTCTTAGAGACTAAAGAACTAACATTAGAATACATATTTGAAAACAATTTGACTTGCAGTTTAAAGAAAGAGGAAAAGACATGTTTAGATATGGTTGAAGAAAGGAGAATAAAAATGCAAAAAAGGCATCAGAAGGAAAGGTGGAGAAAACAGTATGGGATGTAGAAACGGAAAAACACTTGAAAGGGGAAACAAGTCCAACTATGGCTTTAGATTGGCCTCAGACAGGGAAATTGTGTATTAGAAGGAATCAAACTGCATATGATAATTATTTTGTAGGGAATAGCGAGTGCCATGATACATACCAAATCATGGGTGGATGGGGATTTAAAGGTGGAAAAGATCAAGTTTTTCCTGGATTATATTTCATTTGTGGGAACAGGGCATATTATCGTTTGCCAGACCATTGGTATGGCACATGTTATGTAGGCCTGGTCTTTCCGAAGATTTTTCACATGGATAGAGGAGAAGATGGTGTACATAGCTTAGGTAGTAATTTAGCACGTAGTAAGAGAGAATCTTGGTCAGTGGGAATATCTCTGAATGCAAACAGAATCAGAAGACTTTCAACAGTAGTGGATCGCTCGTCAACAAGCACCGCTGGAGAATTTTTATTGGTAAACACTGAAATGGTTGCCATGCGTGCTATGGTAATGCAAAATCGACTTGCCCTTGATATATTATTGGCAAAAGAGGGTGGAGTCTGTGGAATGCTGAAAGTTCAACATTGTTGTACTTACATTCCTGACGAAAGTAAAGATTTGAAAATTTATATTAAAAATATTACAGAATTGCATGACGAAATTGCACCACTGGAGGTTGAAGGTGTATGGGAAAAGATTGGGAGAAAAATATCAGCTATTAAAGATTTCTTAGTAAATTTAGGCAGTACCTTTTCAGGTAATATATTATTTCCATTAACATGTGTGATTTTTATAGTATTAAAAATAAGATTAAGGTGTATCTGTCGTAAAAAGAATAAAAACCAGAAAAAGTTAAAAAGAGAAAATTTAAGGAGAAAAGTCGTGAAACAAGAGAGAGAATTTGATGAGATAGACTTGGAGGAAGTTAAGGAGAGTATGTACAAATCAGCAAAAAGAGAAGAGACAGGGGAAACTGAATTATGAATAAAAACAAGAAATCACTTTGAAATTCCGTAAAAGAGATTCAAAATTTTGATGGTGTGGTGATATAATCACCAAAGGGGGGATTGCTGGAGCGGGTAGTACAACATTTTGTATACCCCCCATTTAGGCATGTTTATATTAATCCGAAAAATTTATTAATTGTAATATTATTAATCTGTTTGAAGTGATATCTAACCAACTATATTAATGAAAGAATTACACGTGGGATTTGCATTTGCATGGCTGAACTAATTTGTATACTAATATATGTACGCATACTAATGGTAGAAAATTAGAATATTGCATGATATATGTTGCTTTTGTGATGTAATTGTAAGTTGCACCAGATGACATCGTTGGGTGAATATAAACGCTTTGAATGTTGCTATTGTGCTAGATAATTACATACACATAGGGAGATTAGTGAGGGTTTAACATTTTATTAGCCATTTCAAAGTCTTAATTACGTTTTGTGTTTGTTTTACTTAAGTTGAACGATTTGGGCCTTCGTAAAGATGGCAGACTCCGACATGACGGCCTAGTCACTGTTCCACGAGGTTTCGGGTGAAGTGCGCCTGCGCCACAGCCAGCAACAAGTGGCCTCGTCTTGACCTCATGTGAGATGTACCCATCAAAAACGCACTGGGAGAGTTACCAAGATTGTTAAACAAAAGACTGTCTTTAAAACCGGAACCAGCAAGCGTGATGATCTAACACAAAAGACTATGTGAGAACCTCACCGAACGACCCTAAATCCTCCAATCAGGACTGTCTAAAACTGATTTTTGTTACATCTTGACTTAAAGTTTATTATAAAAGATGGTAGAATAGTGAGTTTAAAATTATTAATAATAAGGCTGAGAATGATGACGCTGACGGAGAGGACGGTGACACTGCTGGACAGCTGTTTATCCTGAATCTTTGACAGACTGAATTGCTGTCTGACTTTGATGAATTAAAGACTTTTCCACAACTTGATTGACTTAGAGGACGACTAATAGCCAGATTAGGTAAATATGATGTTCGGAGGTTTGGTTTATGACCGATTAAAATTGCAATTGATTAGATAAACAAAATTATTATTCTAACAAACAAATGTGTCGGGAGATTTATTTGGAGAAATTAGAATAAGATTAAATGTAGATTAAAGAAATGAGTCACCAAATATCCAATTTCAACTAACTGATCTATCGACTAAATGGAGGGAATATCTCGTGGTTCTGAGTTTAATAAAGGTACTTAATGTATGTTCAAGTAAATTAGGGTTGTTTAGGTGAAAAGCTATTCCTTTCTTGTCAGCGTTTGGAAAATGTATCTCTCCCGTGAGAACGGATCAATGAAGTGTGAGTGTTGGTGTTATGGGCCCCACCAATGAATGTATTGAGTGAATATGCTAGTATGATATTTGGTCTGTGATGAAGGGAGGATTTAAAATTCCACGCTGCATCAGTCTCACCTCAATTTAACTGCCTCTGCCAGATATGACTGAAATGGCTCCATTACAAAATCGTAGGAGGTCAAGAGGGGGGTGAAGCAGGGATGTATATTGGCTCTATATTGGCTGATTTACACTATACATCAACATTATGAGGGCTGTGCTATCCACTGCCGGCAAAGATACCCCTATAGTAGGCTCTAAACCCATTCCTGCCCTTTTATAGGCCGAATATGCAGTTTTACTAGCTAGGAATCCATTAGGGCTGAAAGGGTTGATTTTATGGTTGCACTCTACCTTTCCATCAATTTTTCGAAATCTCATGTAATGCCTTCTGGTAATATAAAGCACGATAAGTGAATGCTTACATGTAAAGGTGGGGAATTGACCAATGTTGCAACTTTTCCATATTTGGGTATTTTATTCGACAAAAGGGGTCATGGGTGGCCCAGCGTACACTCAAGAAAAATACCTTATCTAGAGCAGCAGAAGCGACAATGGATTTTGCAAGCAGATTGGGGAACAAACCTCTACAACCACTACTGAAGGCTTACAATGAGAAATGTATCCCTATGGCTACATATGGTAGCTGGGTTTGGGGCTATAAGAATGTCAAGGATTTGCAAGCGGCTGAAAATAAATATTTACAGAAACTTGTATCCGTACCTCCTAGAAGGCCTGCCTTTATGTTGAATGGCAAACTAGGGCAGGGTGATATTTCAGATTGTTCAGCAGTGGTCCCCATAATAAGGAGGTTAAAATTATTGTCTAGGCCCACACCATGTTTATATAAAATTATTTTAGAAGAATGCATGAGGCTAAATAGGGCCGCAGATATCCCCTGGTTAGGTTACATCTCACAACAACTAGCAGAACTAGGGCGCCCTGAGCTTTTTAAGCACCCTAGACAGTTGCGCCTTGGAGAGGTGAAAGATATTAAAAGTCCATTATTAACTAGTAGGAGGATGGAAAGGGAAAACAGCAAACTTAACAAACCCATGATTAGACAATACATGACATTGAGCCCTGGGATTTTAGACCAACCTTTTTGGTTTCTTATCAAAACCTGCTTCATTGTTTTCTTTTGATTAGATGTAGGTTTACTTATATTCATTGGAGTCTTTCTGGCCCCAAGGGTTTCTCTAAGACAGGGCCCCTAAAGCCTTGCTCTTGTGATGATTTTGGACCAAGATTTGTTGCATTTTACATTTTTCTATGGCTTTTATAGTGATCTCCGGTCAAAATAAATCCTACATCTTTTTAAAAATTGCCACTTTGCACAAGTAAGACCTGCCTTGATATATCTGAAAATGTTGTCATCACACTTGATATGTTAGGGGGTTGCAAGTTTCGATTGGACACTGAACCAGGTCCAGTAATGAAATCTTTTAGGAAGTACTATTATTAATTTTGTGTTGATATTGTGTAATGTGCATTTTATCTAGGACTTGGAAGTATTCTAGTTATGTCATTGCAAACTAAACATACATAAGGGTGAAGAAATTGTTACAAAAATATTGTACATGAAATAATAAGCTTTGCCCTCTTTTTTTATTATGTATCAGTAGTTTTATCGGTCTACTCTTTGTGTAAATATACTTTTATGGCCATTATGTGGCCGAATAAAGTTTCATTGATGATGATGATGAATATTTATTGATTTGTATCGAGGTATTGGATTTGAACACCAATCGTGGAACTGGATTCGTCACTTATTTGGTGCTTTGAAGGTCAGCTAGCAGTTTGCAGAAAATGTCTACTTCAACAGAAACTGTTTCGATTAATTATAGAGAGGTATCTTCCATGCATTTTGTGTTCAGCAATTTATCATTTAGAAACTGCCGGGGACCATTCCTGCATAAACCAGCTCATCTTGTTGGAGTAAGCCTTCAGCTCAGCCATGCTGAAAAGAACACAGATACATTTGAGAATCCTTTTCTTTTTTACTTAAATTTGTGGTGAGCTAGATGCAGTTTGACTAAGATTGGTGTACTTTATAGAACTAACTTTTATTTCAAAACTTTCCTGCCTGTGATGTTCTGATGCTTTTCCTCCTACAATGCAGTATATTGGGGCATATCAACAACAAGGCGATAGAAAATTATCGCCGTTTTTGCGGCTGGTTTTGGCCAAAAAGCGGCGATAATTTTATCGCCTAATTAGCAAGGTCACGCTAACGCGTGAAACCTTGCTTTAGCGTACGAAATCTTAACGCCCAGCTTTGCATCTCTAATGAAATGCAAAGTGGGCGTTCCTGACCTAACATGACAGGAGAAATGTCGCTAAGCGACATTTCTCCTATCATCAAGCCCCATGCTATGAAGCCTAGCGGCAGGAAAAGTAGCAATAACCCCTGTTATCGCTACTTTCCTTACGCCTGCTTCAGGACTGACTTAGCCATGATATCCTATGGAAGGAGGATATCATGGCTACGTTTGTGAGTCCCTATCAACAAGCTAACGCCACATTTCGTGAGATTATCGCAGGGTTTCCAGCGATAATCTCACGTTAGGCAGTTAGCGCTAGGATTTTTAACGCTTTTGAGATAAGCGTTGCTAATAGCACGCTATCTCAGCGATAAAAATCCATGCTAGCCGGCAATAATTATCCTAGCGTTAAGTGCGCTTAGCAATAATTATCGCCGGTTGTTGTTGATATGCCCCTTGCTATTCTATTCAACATTTTCCTTTCTACACTCAGTCAGGAACGCCATACCGAGTTTTTTATTCAATGTTTAAAGGAGAGCAGATGTTCTTATTCAACAAAGTTAACAGCACATGTTTTAGTAAATCAGCAATCGTTCAGCCCCATGTCGTTTTCAGAGATATATAAAGGAAATGCAAAAGAGTCTCATTTGGTTATGAATAATTAAGTGAACTACATTTACTCATGTTTTCTTCCTCCTGCGAGCTCACTTAGAGAACAGTAGGCATCATATTTGTATTTTTAACAGTGCTGGGCGACCATCAATAAATGTGTTTTAACGTGTAGAAGTACAATGCTGCAATTCACCCAGAAGCACAGGTGTATGCTATAAATGTACATTTAGCACGTGTCAACAGACTCCTTCCTCTTTTGTGTAAACAAATAAAGCCAGTGAAGGAAAGTCGCTTCGAAAAAATGCTAATTACTAGTGGTCATGTGCACAGTAAGGAGAAAATGCTAATCTGGGAATTAAAAAATGAGCCATTCCTACTGAGCTATGCAAGGGCTCTGTGCTTGCAGTGGCGGCTGGTGGAATCTGAAAGCAGTGCGGCGTAAGAGCAACGGATGAATCATAGTGCAAGCGAAGCGAGTGAGCCTGATATTTATGAGGGGTTTTCCTGGGGGGGGGGGGGGGGTTGGACCCCCCTCCCTCCCCTGAGAAACTTTTTAAATATGGGTGTATTTTGGTGCAACTTTCAGCACTATTTCTGTGATACATGGATGAAAAATATAGTTCTTAAACTGACTTCGGCCTGCCAACCTCCCTCTACTCACAATGTTGTGTAAAGGCCAAAGCTGCCGATTTTGGTACTTTGGAATCAAGTTCAGTTCTTGGCTTTGGCTAAATATCCTGTGACTCTGTTCAAGTCACTTAGGGGCTTATTTATGAGCCCCTTGCACCAGTTTTGCGCCGCAGTTGCATCACTTTTAGTGACACAGCGGTGGCGTAGATAATGCGCCATGTTGCGCCATATTTATGAAGTGACGCATCTAGGCAGATGTGTCACTTCATAAGCCCCTGCGCTACATTATACCTGCGTCAGGTATAATGTATGCACGGTGGGTGTTACCCCACAAGAAAGGGTCGTAGGAGTGGCGCAGCAAAATCTATGAGATTTCTAGAACGCCAATGCATGGCAGACTTAAGAGTGATGCAGGCCCTTTCACATGTGAAAGGAACATTGCTGGAGTTGCGTCGGGCTTCCGACACAACTCCAGCAATGCGCCACTTTTTCCTTACGACATGATGCGTTATATTGTAAATATGACGCATCATTGATGTCGCAAGGAGGGCGCACTGAGAAGTGGCACATCGCTGCTTTCACGCAGCGATGCGCCACTTCTCGTAAATGAGGCCCTAAATCTCCCATGTGCCTATGAAAAATTAATGTGACCTTGTTTAATGTAGTTAATGCTCATATAAAGTGTTTTAATGCCTTTGAGTGGAGTTTGAGCCATAAAAAAAACTGCACAAAGATGTTCAAAATAAAGCCTTAACACATGGAAGGATAAATATAAACCTATTTAGTGCTGGTTTGTACAAAGTGAAACCATAAAATCCAGATAAATCACAGCTTCCCCCCTTAAATTGGGTGATCTAAGGCAAATATTTTATTTCACCACAACTCCATTTTCTTCACTATCATGCATGAACGCACTTTCAAATGTGAGTTCAGAATATCAGTTGTACTAAAACCTATTGTGTATGATTGTCAGTGGGTCAAAAAGCTGTTGACTACATTGTCATCCAGTTCTTGGCCTCTCAGTACAGCGCACATTGCAGATCACATTAGCATGCAGAATTCTAAATTCTACCACACTGAGAAGCAAACAAAAACCTTTGTTTCTGAGCTAGCACATACTTCTGTGTCTAGAAAATAAGTTGTACAATTGGAAACTTGCTTTCCAGACATCAAACATATGTCCGTCCAGGATAAATCACGTCTCAAAAAATAGGTATTCTATGTCTAGAAAGCTTTGTACACACAGAACGTATGCTGTGATTAATTACTTTAATAAACCTTTTCGGCCAGGACGAATTTAGAATGATTATTCTGCAAATGCCAAAATTGCTCCAAATAAAAGACTGCTGTTTCTGGTTTTTAACTGCACATGCACTCTCCCTCTGAGCTGTGCATCACGGTTCTGCTCTCTGGGATACATTTGATTATACTGGGTGATAGGACCGGATTCTTGCCTACCTGGTTATCTCCAAGAAACCTCTCAGGTCGCCAGGATCTTTTTATCTGCTAAATAGTGTAGAGGGGAGAAAATTCAAATCTCAATACATAATTAACCAAATCACTTTCTGCTCTTAAAGGACCACTGACTCCGAATCTAAATTTTTAAGAGTTTATTACAACCAAGAATAAATGCACATACAAACACCTCAGTACAAGGTGAAGAAAATAAATGGGCACTAATACAAAGGAAATCCTACGCAAATCCTAAAACAAAGACCTAGTCTCACTAACAAGCTAAATGTCCTTGCACCTGCAACAGAAACATGGGAACGAAAAACTCTTCTCTTCTCTAAGATTTTCCATCATCCTGTAACCCAAAGCCTTTACCAAGGGAAATCATTTTCGGCCTACAACGTTTAGCTAACATAAGAAACGAACAGGCCTTCTCTTTAAACGTATATGCGATCAGGCCTTTACACTGTTAAATACTCCTAAATCACACTCTAAGTATTAGTTCATCACTCCTTATACGTGAATAAGCAAACTTGCACGTGCAACTTTAACATGACACACGTTTAACCTAATACATTGCATTACGTAAAAATCAAACATTATGCGTTTACCAAAATACATTCATAATAATCTGAGGCATTACACTTTACGGAAAGAATTATTACATTTCTAATCACCTCTATGTTAAACGATTCTAGTAATACATTTCTATGGCACACTTAACCTAAATCGATTAATATGTGGGTGCTGACTAATGGTGAATATGGTGCACCCCTACAAATTTCAGAATAATATGACGCTCTATCAGTTCCCCCCTTTGATCACAAATGTCATCACACCACCACACAATTAACTCCCTTGGAGAAAAAACCAACCTAAACAGTACTTGTTGCCATCCTCCCCCATCGGAACCTCTCCATATTCTTGATATTCTGGTATTGACTGTCCTGCAGTCTAGCCATTCGCAGAGCTCTTTCAATTCTGTTTCCTCTGTACCACTTGTAAGCTCTGATGAAACCCCACAAGCAGATCACATAAACCACAACAATAATGAGGGGTTTTAACACAAATCCAATGAACCCCTTTCCCAAATTCGCAAACCAACTTCCCACACGACTAAATCCTTTACCAATCTTTTCCCACACACCTCCTTCAGTCAATTCCTTAATCTCTTGATGACTCGTGGTAATGTTATCTGTATATCTCTCCAGATCCTTGCTATTGTCTGGAATATGCGTGCAACATTCCTGAACCTTCAATAATTTATAGTCTCTGCCCTCTTTTGCCAATAATACGTCTAAAGCAAGGTGATTCTGCAAAACGATCGTCCTTATCGACAACATCTCTCATCCACCAATATCAAAGACCTTGCTGTATTCATGGGCAACTCATCAACCACAGTCGCCAGCCTTCTTATCTTCACATAATTCAAAACTATGCCCAAACTCGGTATCATTGCTCCAAAGACATCCCCAATCATTGCTCCCTCACTCACAGCTCTCCTTACTCTAGAGTGATGTCCAGTCTTCAAAAGCTCCAAATCTCCCGCATGATATATCTTCGGAAAAATAATAGCCAAATAACACGTACCATACCAATTCGCAGGCAACCTCACATAGGCATTCCTTCCGCACACATAATACACAGTTGGAATCACTTGCACCGAGCCTTGCAAAAAGTTCTTAGCTGAATCTTCCATTGTAAAGATATGATCACACGTACTTTGTCCTACCGAAACCTTTTCATAGTAGGTCTGAGGACGTTTCACACACAACTTCCCCTTTTGCACCTGGTCCAATGCTATAGGTCCATAACTCCCCTTAGATCTGTGTAATCTCTCCTCGTCAGTCCAATCTACTGGACTATCTCCTGTATTTCGTGTCTGTGTTAGTTTTCTATACCTATCTTCTACTTGACCTACAAACTTCTCCTCTGTATCTGACAACAAACATGTCAAATTATGTTGGTGAGCATAAGCCATATTCAGTTCCAAGGACGGTATGAAATACTTCTGGGGTCTTTCCTCTGACTTGTAATAATCGTATTTATTCAAATGCTTGCAAGCTGGAACTGCATCGTAATTGGAAAAGAAATACTCAAACTGACCTCTCTCATAAAAGATGCTAAGCAACAAACTACAAGAAATTCCATACGTTAATGGAAGATGATGGTATCTAATACCCTCATCTACTGAAGAAGGTAGCTGCATGCACACATAGCAATCTTTTGCATCCATCGCATCCACATATTTGTACAACAATCTTGCATACGCATTAAGCTTAAAATCACTTCTAGATATATCTATGTTTAATCTACGACTCTCTTTGAGTAGCAAAGCTCTTTTAGCTCATATAGTAACCACCTTCTGGCTAGAGGTGGTAGGTGTAGGTGTCCCCTGTACCTTCCCCTCTTGCTCATGTGAAACGATATATGAGGCTTCAACTATTACAACTATAGAAACTATCACTAACCCTATAAGTGTACCTATCACTAATTTAGCCCTACGGTGAGTATTTCCAGCATCGGCCATCTTTGCAAAGTTCTCAAAGTTCTTGGCTTGACAACAAAAATTAAGAGTCTCTTTCTCCTCCAGATTTTGCTTGTCCACCAGTTCAAATGACACTTGAAAAGCTGGAAATCCCCTTGCAACTTTCAGTTCCTTATTTACACAGTCCACAAAAAGACTTCCCTAGCCCTCTTTTATCGTCTTGACGGAAAGTCCCTACATTTATTCTTCTTCCACTCGGGTCTAGGTTATCTTCTTTGGACAACAAAGTGTTTACCTTCAGTCCAAAATGAGATCAGCTCCCAAAATCTCTAAAACACGTTGCAAAAGTTCAAGACGAAGCACTACTAAGTCTTGATGCGGTGGTACAAAACCAAAAGTTGGAAAAACCAGCGCTTCCAGAATCAATTCACGAATCTTGCTCAGAAGTGGTGGATTCGGAATATTGAGGGTCAGTATTCCTTCGATTTCCACCCCTGGAACCAACAACAGCATGTCTATTTTCAGATTCGGAGAATCGCTGAGCAGCATCAAGGACCTCAGCCTCCCCGAGCTCAACACTCCTGGCATCAGTCACAGCGTATTTCCACTCCAGTGAAGCGTACCTTTGACATGGCACTCTTGTTCACCTGGATCTTCTTAGACTAGCTCGAGCTTGCTCTTCGTCACTTTGTTCCGATTCAGACGTTTCAGAAACTGGGGCAAGATCTTTCAGGTGCCAATCTCAGGCTCAGCCGTCTCTGACTCACGGGCCAAACTCTTTCAGCTTCTGTGGCACTTCTGCAACTCCCTTGGGGTACCCTGTGCACTACTTCCCTCTTCGGCAGAATTTGACTCTACTCCTCCCACAGCAGAACTTTCTCCGTCTAAGTCAAATTCGGGGCTTCGATTTGCACAACCATTTTCAGCTCGATCTAGTGCACAACCAACTGCATCAGCAACCCTCACAGCTTGGCTTGCCCTCTCAGATGGCCCTGCCACCTCAGCTGGATTTTCATTCTCGAGAGGGGCTGTATCTTCCAAGGGTGCTGGAACTCTGCGGGTATGAGAGGCATGCACCCAGTTCGGCAGTCCCCCACACTTCACTGCCATGTTCGTGACCAGTATTACCTGGTACGGACCACGCCAACGAACATCCAGGCAACTCTTCCTCACGTGTTTACACACAAGCACCCAGTCTCCCAGGCACAAGTCATGGCACAGGTCACTTGCGGCTGGAGCAGTTGCTGCTTGCACCTGCTGGGACACAGAACGGACTATGTCAGCCAGTCGTTTACAGTAGTCGAGAATCAAGTCATCAGTGATGTTAATCAAAGCAGTAGCAGGTATCGCTGGTAATCGCATTGCCCTCCCCATCAGGATCTCGTGTGGTGACAACCCCGTTCTCCTATCAGGAACACTACGAAGGCTCATGAGGACCAAGGGCAGTGCGTCAGGCCATTTCAGGGATGTCGAAGAACACACTTTCGCCATCCGTGCCTTCAAAGTCCCATTAATTTGTTACACAATCCCAGAAGCCTCTGGTCGATAACTGCAATGCAATCTCTGATCCACATTCAAGGCAGCACAGAGCAATTTCATGATCTCACTATGGAAGTGTGTCCCTCGGTCCGACTCCAAAGAGGTCGGAAATCCGAACCTAGGGATAAGTTCCCTCAACAACAGCTTAGCTACAGTGAGTGTGTCACACCTACGTGTGGGGTAAGCCTCCACCCACATTGAAAAGACACATACCACAGCTAAGATGTACCTCAACCCATTACACTTCGGCATCTCAATAAAGTCCAACTGCATCCTATTGAAAGGCCCTCCTGACCTCCCAATATGACTCAAAGTTACAGTAGTTCTCTTCCCTGCATTCATCTGCTGACATGTAACACACCTCTGACATACAGCTTCAGCAACCGCATGAAACTTCGGATTGTACCATGTCTGTCTGAACACTCGCACCATTGCATCTCTGCCAAGATGTACTGCACCATGTATCAATCTTGCCATTGGGTTCAACAGACATTCCGGTAACACAGCTCGTCCATCACTCGAAACCCACACATCCACATCTCCCTTCTCACATCCTGCTCGTATCCAGCTATCTCGTTCTTGATCAGTAACCTCATCCTGCAATCGCTTTAGTTCCTCCCATGTATCGGCCATGGCTAACATCATGCTGAAATCGGTTCTTTCTTGGCTTTCTCCAGTATACCCTCCAGTAAATATGCATCCTTGTTCTGCACAGAACCGGGCAACCTCGTCAGCATAGTTATTCCCTAGAGACACAAAATCACTCCCTTTGGAATGGGCAGAACATTTGACAACTGCAATCTCTTTCGTACATTGTAATGCCTCCAACAACTGTCTCATATATTCCCCATTTCTGATGGGTGAACCTGAAGATGTCATGAACCCTCTCTGTGACCATAACTGTCCAAAGTCATGAACGACACCAAACCCGTACTTACTGTCGGTATAAATCGTTATCCGAATTTGATCAGCCGCCAAACAGGCACGGGTCAAAGTAATGATTTCAGCTACCTGTGTGGAGTGTACTCCCTCTAAACAAGCAGCCTCAACCACTCGTGTGATGGTACATACAGCAAACGCTGCTCTCAATCGACCAACATCGTCTCTTAGACATGAACCGTCCACAAAGAAAATTTCATCAGGATCAGGGAGCAGTTCATCAACAATGTCTGGTCTCGGTTTGGTGCACAGTTCAGTCACATCGAGACAGTCGTGATCCTCACAATCTTCACCATCTGCATTTGGAATAGGCATTAGTGTTGCCGGATTTAAAATAGAACACCTCTTCAATGTTACATTTTCTGCAGCAAGTATAAATTGCTTTTAACGTGTCAACCTGTTGTTCATGAGGTGCTGTGTTTTAGTCCTTTTCATCAACAGTTCAACAGAGTGTGCCACATAAACTGTAAGTGGATGTTCCATTACAATACTCTCACATCTTTCAATACTGACACCTGTTGCAGCAACGGATTTAAGACATCCGGGCAATGCAGAAGCTACTGGATCTAAAGTAGCTGAAAAGTAGGCAACTGGTCTACGGACACCTCCATGATTCTGATTCAGGACTGACAATGCACAACCTTCTCTCTCGCAACAGAACAATGTGAATGCCCTATTGTAATCAGGCATCCACAAAGCTGGAGCATGACACATGGCTTCTCTCAGCCTCAAAAATGACATCAAACAGTCATTATCCCATGGTACCGGATCACTCACATCCTTGTGCGTCAGCCGTTGCAAAGGCTTTGCATCAAAGGAAAAGTTAGGAATCCATTGGCGACAATAGCCAACCATCCCCAGGATCATTCTGAATTCTCTCTGAGTGGTGGGCACAGGCATGTTCATAATGGCCTCAATGTGATCTGGTGACACCTTTCTCTTGCCCTTCTCAATTCTGTGGCCCAAATACTGCACTTCACTTAAACAGTACTGCAATTTGTTCAGAGACTCCTTGTGTCCATTTTCTGCCAAATGATTCAGTAAAGCAATGGTATCAATTCTGGAAGCGTCTTCAGTTTCTGAAGCAACGAGCAAATTGTCAATGTATTGCACCAGGACGGAGCTCAGCGGCAACACAAGACTTTCAAGATTCTTCTTCAAGATCTGATTAAAGATCGATGGACTCTCTGTGTACTCCTGTGGGATATGACACCACGTTAACACACGGTTCCCCAGCCGGAAAGCAAAAATTGTCTTTCCTCATGGAGTGGGAAGAATGCTTGACACAGGTCAATCGCTGTAAACCACTCAGCTTCACATGGAATCTGAAACAGGATCACAGATGGATTTGGTACCACCGGACAGCATGGAACAACTATCTCATTGATTTTTCGCAGGTCTTGCACAATCCTGAATTTCCCACTCGGTTTATGTAGTCCCATTATACGTGAATTACATGGGCTACCCATGATCTCTTTCAGAATTCCCTGCTTAATCATAGACACAATTACAGGTTTGATCCCTGCAATTGTCTCAGGTGACAAATTGTACTGGGGCATCCTAGGAAATTCTACATTCGGCTTGACCTGAATCTTCACTGGCTCTACACCTTTGACCAATCCGATCTCTTCTCGACTGAGGTCCCACACATCAATTGACACAGAATCCCTCAAATCAAGTGGAAGCTCCTCCACTGTCAGCGCCGGGTACATTTCTATACACATGCGCTGGTTCGCAACCATAAAGGTCGCATCATCATCCTTTGTTTGCACTTCAACTTCCTTCAGTGTGCAATAGATGGTGCAGTTCAGCTTGCACAACAGATCTGTTCCTGACAGGCAAACTGGACTTAAGTCACACACCACAAACTGGTGTCGATCTCTGAATGTTCCTATTCTCACAGGAATTGGCTCTGTCAATGGGCTAGTCAATTTCTTATTTGCTACACCAATGACTTGGATCGATTGTCCCGAGAGGGGTAGGTTAGGGGCTACTGCTGATCTTACAGTAGACCGGGTAGCACCAGTGTCAACCAAAAAGGTGGTAGGGTGACCATCAATATCTGCTTCTACAAATGGTCCCCTATGGTCTACCTCCAAGACTGCTCCAAGCATGCAGTCTTCCTACCCTTTCAGGCACTGTCATGCCAATGGGTCTGGACCGAACTACTCACACTCTTCGAACAAGGGCATCTGTTGGTAAGTTTGAACTCCTTGTTGAACACTTTGAACCCTAGGTGGCTGAGGAACTTGTACCTGTGGACTACTAATCCCCCCTTTCACTATCCTAGGTCTAGTCACAGTGGGAACTACTTTAGGTACAGGTACCTGAAGTATCTCCACTTCTTGCTGCACCAGATTCATTGGACTCAAGGGACACTCGCGTTTCCAGTGTCCAGCCTGGTGACAAAGATGACACGCAGTGGTCTTTTTCAATGTCGCCACATCCATCTCTGTCTTGGGATCAACTGACTTGGGTCTTCCCTGACCTTGAACATTCTGATTTCCTTCTTGGTTATTTCCCTGCTTCCTTCCTAACGTTCCTCCATTAGACTGACCCTGAGTCGTTTGCATCTGAACAAGCATCAACTTGTCCTTCAACTTCCTGTGCTTCGATTCTATCTCATCACTGCAGTACCTGGCATACCGCAAAACCTCATCCACCGGCTTAATCTGCCAACAAATCAAATGCTGCTGTATCATGAGACTAACCTCTGGCCTCAATCCCAACACAAACTTCGAAACAAACTGTCCCATGTCTTTTGTATCCAATACATCTAATCCACTGTACTGCTTAAAGGCCTGCAAGAGTCTTTCATAAAACACATGAACTGTCTCTTTTGGTTCTTGTACTGTCCGATCCATTTTGACCCAATCAATATCCTGAGGAGAAATTTTCGACTTCAGACACGTAATCACTTGTTCGAACTTCTTCATGACTATGGGTGACGGACCATTTGAAACAGGATTCCTGTCAGGCTCTGTAGTTGGCCACTTAACCGCGATCTTACACACCGATCATAAATCGCTCGGGACCACAATGTCAAACAGCGTATTCAAGTCAATCCACAACACCTTTGAGATCTTGACAAACTGATCAACCTGCTTGTACCACTCAACAGGCTTCTCCCTCAAGCGGGGAAAATCGTTCGTAAATGCAGCCAAATCACCCCTATTCCAAGGCACATGCACATATCCTCCATTCTGTACCTCTCGTAAAGGGAAATTTCCTACATCCATCATCCCCCCACCTGGAGGTGGCGTCTCTCCTAACGTCCTTTTAGAACTCTTCTTCTTAGACCACCTTTCTTCCCATTTATCAAGCATGATCCATGCATGCATTGCTATAATCAAATCCTTGATATGGGTCCTCAATCCCATGAACCTTTTCGCTTCCAATTCTTGGTCGCTATACTGCAAACTATGACTCCCCTGCAATGATTTCGTTTTGGACAGATCCACATCATACTTTTTAGACAATTCTGACAACTTTTCATGTGCAGTTCTTGCCTTGTGAGTAACATCTTTCGCTACAAAAAGTAACTCATCTTGCTCGTACATGTACGTTCTCTCAAGAGGCAAATTTCCACTTATTATCTCATCTACTTCTGCTTTTAACCTTACAACATCTAACATTCTCCCTTTCAAGGCTCCCTTCAGTATTTCTCGACATGCTGCCCCATTTTGTTTGTCATACTCACAGTCCTGTTCTTGAGGTCTATTCTCTTCTGTCATGTTCCTAGAGATTGGTCTGTTTCCTGAATTGCCTCGCACCTCACACTCCTCCATTTTTTCACACTGATTCCTTACAGGAGGTACCCACATCCTCAGATCTGACCTCGACTCGGCCAAAGACCTTGGTCTTGCTAATCTCGCATCCACCTGTCCCCTAGAGGAGTCTGCTGTAGCTGGCAAGGACATTCTCCATTCGATAGGTTTTGGAGTCTGCTCCATCCCACTCACTGTTCCATTTCCCTCTACCACAATCCTCCATCCTACAGCTGACTGTACTGAACTCCCAACCCTCTCTTGATCTGGGCCGTAAACTGAAACAATAGGTCCAATGGTAACCGGTACCTTTAGCGCATCCGGTAACCTCACACCTCTCCCAATGTCTGTGCTCGCTACAGACTGATTTCTCATGACCTCCGTTCCTGTCGAGATTTTCCCTTCTACTCTCACTCCTGACTGAGTCTGTAATACGCTAGTCCCTTCGGATGGAGCCGACTTCCCTTCATAGGAATCTGGATTGTATGGAGGTGGTCTCTCGGACAACAACCTCTCCTCTAGACTGTCACCTGTATCAATGTTGTCGTCATCTGCACTCTTTGACTTAGCACTGTCTGTCTTCTCCAGTAGCGGGTACAACCTGCCCCCCTCTTTCGTTTGTACTCTGCACCTCTTCTCTTGTGCATCCCACCTCGCATCCTGGAACGCCTTAATTGACTTCTTCACCCTTTCTTGACTTCGGTGTCTTTGCCTGTCATGTGCTGCTCTAATCCATGCATGCAATGCCTCAAACTGAGTTGGTCTCGGCAAAGGTCGCAACTAAGACATTACAGATTTCAATTGGTACAACACCTCCAACCTGAAAGTACCATATAAAGGGGAAAGCTAGTTCTCCCACGCCATGAGTCATTTTATGCCAATTTTCAAGCCAAATTATAGTATGCAACCCCACATTTCTTGCCATATAATGCGCCAGAGTATCCTCAGGAGGGGCTTCCTCTCCCACTCGATTAACCACATGTTTGTCACCTCTACATAATTCTCGGAAAACCTTAAAACATTTCATGATGAACAATTTTCGATCGCAAACAATATTTTCGTTCACTTCCTGATGTCAAATCCACCAATAGCAGCGCGACTCACACCAACCAACCTATCGCAGCGCGACCCCTTCTGACGTCACTTTTCCTCCGCTCGCAGCAGTTCCCCTCCTTCACAATTCACGTCTCACCCTTGCATTTATCCCATTCACATGCTGAAATAACCATTTGTCCCAAACAAGTTACTTCTCTGACTGTCCGTCCACAGTCTCTCGAAGTTGTCGACCTCAACTGACAACCGTCTGTCCCCAAAATGACCGGACAATCGCCTCTCTGATAGGTTTCAATTACTCAAATTCCACGTACAACAACCCACGACCAGCGTCGGTTACTCATGCACTCGCACATTCGCACCCCCTATCTCGGTCCGGGTAATCAATGAAGTCTCACGATCCCCTTTCGGTGGTCAACAAAATCTACCTTGGGTGTCTTCTACACCACAATCACTTAGGCTACTCGTCGAGCCTAAGATTTTCCTGGGCTGCGCGCGCTCACAGCCTGATCTCACAATCACTCAACACTCACTCCAACTCCGCAAGACATCACGCAAACAAATCAACACCGCAATCTACAAACATCTCACCCTATTCATACTCACTCCTCCATGAACTGCTGCTTTCTGCCGCACCGCTACTCTCTCTCAATCTCCATCATTTGCCATCGTCCGCTGCTCGCCATCCGATGAGTCACCATCACTTGACTTTTATGGGCCTCTAGAATCTCTTATCCTGATCTAGATCTCCCCTCACTATTAGAGATAACCATCCTACTCTGCTACCGACTGATAGGACTGGATTCTTACCTACCTGGTTATCTCCAAGAATCCTCTCAGGTCGCCAGGATCTTTTTATCTGCTAAATAGTGTAGATGGGAGAAAATTCAAATCTCAATACAAAATTAACCAAATCCATTTCTGCTCTTAAAGGACCACTGACTCCGAATCTAAATTGTTAAGATTTTATAACAACCAGGAATAAATGCACATACAAACACCTCAATACAAGGTGAAGAAAATAAATGGGCACTAATACAAAGGAAATCCTACGCAAGAGTCTCATGCGACTCAGAATAAAAAGGATAATCAATTCTAAAAGCATCAATAAAACAATGGTTAGTCCAATCTCTATATCTGAAATCATTAGCCTAAAAGAAAATCAGTTAGTCTTTCCCTACTCTATCTCTAAGGTGACATCCCTACTTAGCATTTCCCTTCCCAGGCAAGAGAATAAAAAGGTGTCAGAAGTGAAGACTTCCTAAGAAGTACATTCACTTAGTCAGAGCTCGTTCTAAGATGCTCCTTCTAGCTCCCCATCTGAACCTCAACTGCTCAACCCACGGGGCACTGTCCCTAATACAAAATCCCAAAAACGTAGAATACGCCCTTCGGCACACCTCTTCAGCCAGGTCTTCTTCCAGTACTTTTCCAGTGAAGCATGTATCCCATCCAATGACAGTTAGCTTGACCTTGGGTCCCAGTCACCTTGTCCGCTGAAAGTATCATCCGCACAATCCAATGTACTCCCCTGTTGGCTTCTCGTACCATCCTAACTCCTAAAACAAAGACCTAGTCTCACTAACGAGCTACATGCCCTTGCACCTGCAACAGAAACATGGGAACGAAAAACTATTTTCTTCTCTAAGATTTTCCATCATCCTGTAACCCAAAGCCTTTACCAAGGGAAATCATTTTCGGCCTACAACGTTTAGCTAACATAAGAAATGAACAGGCCTTCTCTTTAAACGTATATGCGATCAGGCCTTTACACTGTTAAACACTCCTAAATCACACTCTAAGCATTAGTCCATCACTCCTTATACGTGAATAAGCAAACTTGCACGTGCAACTTTAACATGACACACGTTTAACCTAATACATTGCATTACGTAATAATCAAACATTATGCGTTTACTAAAATACATTCATAATAATCTGCGGCATTACTCTTTACATTTACTTTAGCATTATTACATTTCTAATCACCTCTATGTTAAACGATTCTAGTAATACATTTCTATGGCACACTTAACCTAAATCGATTAATATGTGGGTGCTGACTAACGTTGAATATGATGCACCCCTACAAATTTCAGAATAATAGGACGCTCTATCATTGGCAATTGCGTTTAAGTGCTGCAAACTTCTTGGATTGCTGCTATGTTTTAAAAGTTATACCAAACTTTTTAAAATGTGCACACAGAAAGCTCTTAGCAGACCCCATAGGTTTTTAGCAAAAAATTAGTGCACACAACATCGTACATTTTGGGAGATATCTTCCCATGACACTTAAGAGGATTATTTACTTGGCCTGAAAAGAAGCTAGTTACAATGCTGCTGCTACTAGAGGGCAAGAAAGAGAGAGCAAATAGTGGAAAAAGAAGAGGGCGGACGGGCAAGGGCAGTGGGGGAATGGAAGGAAAAGGGAGATAGTAAAGGGGGAAATGGAGGGAAAGTGAACCCGACCATAATCGATAGATAAGAAAATCAAGACTACTTACCCCAGTAGTCCCGTAGTGCGGTACTGTCACAGATGGAAGCACTGCATATCAAACAGTCTATGTTGCTCTCTTTTCCACAAGGCCAAGCTAGCGGCTCCCATAGTCCTTAGCACGTGACCCGGCCTCACAGAGCCATGAGTTCAGTCTCATGGCTCTGTGACGTCAGGCCCTCTTCCAAAGGCTGCAACCCCTCCCATTTGCATCTCGTCACCCTGTGACTACTTGGAAAAGGATGGGTGATGAGAGGCAGCTCTTAATAACTGACAAGTAGCCCCAGGTGTACAGGGCTGCTACTGTACATGCCCAGGCTGCTTCAGAATGTGACGCTTATTGCATCGTTAGTAGGTGGTCCTAGAGGATCCCCAAGTATTGCAGGACTGGGTTGGCAGCATATCCGCTCGTACACTGCTTAATATTCACTGCTGCCAACGAAGAGAAATTGATGCGTTTCTGCTTCTTACGCCTCCCCACGTCTCCCCTGGGGAAGTGTAGCATTTAGACGCATTTCCAGATTGACGTTTTCGTGTAATACTGAAAATGTGTCTAGTTCTATGGGTGTTGTGTGGGAACACCCACAGCAACACCTATGGAACGCCCCTTTCACGCCAAGTGCTGCATGTAAAGAGGCCGTGTTTACAAGGACAGAAAAAGCTATGCAGGGTGGATTTTCCTGTCCTTGTAAATATAGGG
Source organism: Triturus cristatus (assembly GCF_964204655.1). Classification (NCBI taxonomy): domain Eukaryota; kingdom Metazoa; phylum Chordata; class Amphibia; order Caudata; family Salamandridae; genus Triturus; species Triturus cristatus. The sequence continues at coordinate 303,370,137 of NC_140589.1, forward strand.
CAGAAAAATGCGCTGCCAGTGAGCACAAAAAGTGACACACTGGCAGCGCAAAGGGCTTGTAAATCTGCCCCTTAATTTTTTGATCTGGCATTAGCCAAGACCATTTGAGTTTTCTAAAATTACATGTAAAATATACTTACATAAAGGGGCTTACAGCCTCGTCTCTTCATCTGTTGGTGTCTTCTTGTGTCATTCACATGTTGCTTCCACCCACTGCAGCAGACAGCATCGGGCAATAAGTCAGTCTACTTTGGCCACCGGCTAACTTTACTTTGAGTAACTGCATTTAGCCCTTTCACAAGGGGCACATCCGCAGACAAGGTAGTTCCTTTCAGTGTCAGTGTTTTTGTTTTTACTTTATTTCTACTTGAGTGTTACCTTTGTTTGTAGAGCCTGATGTGATAGCAGGATACTTTCTACCAGATGAGAGCATGGGCACATTCCAGCTTTATCAGTTCCTGTCTTCTTCCAATGCTGTTGTAAATTGTAAATGGCCTTTGTATATCTGCCTCCTGTTTTTTCACACCATACCTGTATCTCACATGAATTCTGAATATAACCTCATGAGTGTGCTCTATCTTTGGATCCCCCAGCTCTCTGCCTTGTTTTTGGTTTGTTTCTTTGCTTGTTTCTTTCTTTCCCTCTCTGTTTGTTCGTTTCTTTCTTTATTTCTTCTTTCTTCCAATCACTCTTTCTTCCTCTTTCCTTCCTCTTTTTCTTGCTTTCCTCTCCCTTTCTTTCTTTTTCCTGCCTTCTTCTTTCTTTCTTTCTTTCTTTCCTTTCATACTTTGGTTCTTACTTTTCTTCTCTTCTTTGATTCCTTCTTCCCGCTTTCATCTTTGCTTCATTTTTACATTCTTCTTTCTTCCCATCCTTTTTTCCTTCTTTTTCTCTTCATGTTCACTTTCTTTGATTTCTTTCTTTAACTAATCTTTCTTTCTGTTTTTCTTTCTTTCTTTCCTTCTTCACGTCTTAACCTGTCTTTCTTTCTTTCCTTTTTGTTGCCGTGTTCTTTCAGTCATTCTTTCTTTCTTACATTCTTCTTTCTTTCTTGCTTCCTCATCCTTCTTTCTTTCTTTCTTTCTTTAATTCCTTTAGTTTTTCTCTATTTCTTGCTTCTTTCTTTCTTTCTTTCTTTCTTTCTTTCTTTCTTTCTTTCTTTCTTTCTTTCTTTCTTTCTTTCTTTCTTTCTTTCTTTCATTCTTTCTTTCTTTCTTTCTTTCTTTCTTTCTTTCTTTCTTTCCCAAAGACAAGATGCTACCTGCCAATGCCAGACTGATAAGCTTTTTTAAGTTTGTGTTGGCCCAGACCTTTTGATTTTCCTAAATTATCTGTATAACATAGTTGCATATAGAGGTTTTCAGCAAGATTTCTTCCATTAGTCTGACGTTCTGCCATTCACATTTTTCTTCCATCCACCCCACCATGCATCAAGGGGCAATGACCTCTGGGTAGGTCCCCCCCCCTTCCGCACAGCACCATATGTGCGTCCAGCTCCCTGCTGCTGCTGAATCTGAGGCCCTTCTCCATCCGCAGGCTACCACCTGCGCCTCATCCCTGGTGGCCAGTGGTAGGCCGTAGGTAGGTTATTGTCATTGTGAGCATCACTGTTACTGTCTTGCCCCTCTGTATTTGTGCCCCGCTGTTCTCCACTGTTTTTCCCTTACGTTCTGTGCCCCCACTGCTGTTTACTGTTTTCGCCCTTATGTTCAGTGCCCCCACTGCTGCTTACTGTTCTCGTTCTGTGCCCCCACTGTTTTCCACAGTTTTTGCCCTTCCGTTCTGTGCCCCCACTGCTGTTTACTGTTTTTGCCCTTACGTTCTGTGCCCCCACTGCCGTTTACTGTTCTTGTTCTGTGCCCCCACTGTTTTTCCACTATTTTTGCCCTTCCGTTCTGTGCCCCCACTGCTGTGCACTGTTTTTCGTTCTGTGCCCCCCCTGTGCCCCTTCTGATTTCTGTACCCCTTCGTCCTCCCGCTTCCCGCCGCTGTGTCCCCTGCGTCCCCGCCCCCCTGGCTGACCATTCGCTGCCCCTGCCTCCCACTTCCCAGCTGCTCCTCCCTCCCACCTCCCCATATATGGCGGCCGCGCTGAAGGCAAGCCCGTCTGCGCCTGTCTGCACCTGGACCGTGCCCAGCCAAGAACCCCTGGCCCCCGCCTCCGCCACGAAGACTGCCTCCAATACGACGCCAGCACCCTCATCGCTCTCAACCCAGGACAGACCTCCAGCTGCTTCAAAGCCACCCCCAAATGCACCCATGGTCCCTTCACCTGCCGGAACTGCAGCTTCATCTGTCTTCGGAGACCCCGAGACCGCCGCCAAGAAGGACCTCAACCATCTCCGGTGCATCCTACTAAACACCCGCTCCACATGCAAACACGCCATCGAGCTCTGGGACCTACTCGACACCTCATCACCGGACGTCGGCCTCCTGACAAAGACCTAGATGAACGAATCCTCCACACCCGACATCGCCATAGCCATCCCCGACGGCTACAAGATCCTCCTCGGAGACCGGAACTTTCACTTGGAGAACAACAACGACAGCAACTCCTCCACCCTGATCGACAACCTCGCCAACCTCGGACTGAAGCAGCTCGTCACGACGCCGACCCACATAGCCGGACACACGCTCGACGCCATCTTCTCCTCAAGCTCCCACGTCTCCTTCAGCCACACCTCTGAACTCACCTGGACCGACCACCACTGCATCCATTTCACCTTCCGGAAACCCGCCGCACACCACCGCACCCTACAGATCCCCCGTAGATGCTGGAGAAAAGTCACCGTAGACCAACTCCAGACAAACCTCGCACTCAGCCCACCCAACGACCCCTCCAACCCCGACGCCGCCACCCGCAATCTCAGACGATGGATGGACGACTGCGCCAACACCTTAGCCCCGCTGAAAAAACCAACCTACAAAAACACCAGCAAGAGAGCCAGCTGGTTCACCCCGGAACTCCTAGCATCCAAGTGCACCTGTCGGAAACTGGAGAACAAATGGCACAACGAGAAGAAGCCGGACAGCCGCACAGCTGCACAGCCCACAAAGACACCATCCGCAACCACCATCACCTTATCAGGTCCGTCAAGAGGACCTACTTCAAAGACCGCCTCAACATCAACGCACACAACAGCAAGGAGCTCTTCAGCATCATGAAGGAACTCTCCAACCCCAGCTACAACGCCAACGACATCCCGCCGACGCAAGCCCTATGTGATTCCCTCGCCACCTTCTTCCACCGCAAGATCACCGACATCCACGACAGATTCAACTCCCAGACGAACCCAACAGGCCCGACACATCAGACCCGCCGCACCCCATCGACCACGACCCCCTGACAGCCTGGGTCAACGTGAACACCAAGGATACAATCAAGACCATGGGCACAATCCACTCCGACTCCCCATCACACCCTTTTCCACACCACATCTTCAACAAAGCCGGCAGCTCCATCACACCCCACCTCCGCAACATCATCAATCTCTCCTTCAAGTCTGCGACCTTCCCAGAGAGCTGGAAACAGACTGAGACCAACGCCCTACTCAAACAACCCAAGGCGGACCCGAGCGACCTCAAGAACTTCCGGCCCCTGTCCCTGCTTCCATTCCCAGCTAAGGTCATTGAGAGGATCGTCAACAGACAGCTCACCCGCTACCTCGAAGATAACAGCATCCTGTACCCCTCCCAATCAGGATTCCGCAGCAACCATAGCACCGAGACCGCCCTCATCGCCGCCACAGACGACATCAGGATCCTGCTGGACAACGGCGAGACGGCGGCCCTCATCCTCCTGGACCTCTCCGCTGCCTTCGACACTGTCTGCCACCGTACACTACGCACACGCCTCCACGACGCAGGGATCTGAGACAAGGCCCTGGATTGGACCACCTCCTTCCTCTCCGGCAGAACCCAGAGCGTCCGCCTCCCCCCATTCCGATCCGAAGCGTCCGAGATCATCTGCGGCGTACCCCAGGGATCTTCCCTCAGCCCGACCCTGTTCAACATCTACATGGCTCCACTCGCACACATCGCCCGACAGCACAACCTCAACATAATCTCCTATGCTGACGACACTCAACTGATCCTCTCCCTCACCAAGGACCCCCTCACCGCCAAATCCAACCTCCACGAAGGAATGAAAGCCGTCGCCGACTGGATGAAGTGCAGCCGACTTAAGCTGAACACAGACAAGACAGAGATCCTCATCCTCGGCTCCAACCCATCAGCCTGGGACGACTCCTGGTGGCCCTTGTCACTAGGGGCACCCCCGAAACCAACCGACCACGCATGCAACCTGGGAGTCATCCTCGACTCAACGCTCACCATAACCAAGCAAGTCAACGCAGTCTCCTCCTCCTGCTTCAACACCCTCCACATGCTCCGCAAGATCTACAGGTGGATCCCGACAGACACGAGAAGAACTGTTACCCAGGCACTCGTCAGTAGCAGACTCGACTACAGAAACGCCTTCTATGCAGGAGCCCCGACCAAGCTCATCAAACGACTGCAAAGAATCCAAAACGCCTCTGCATGCCTGATCCTCGACATTCCATGCCAGAGCCACATCACCTGCCACCTGAAAAACCTGCACTGGCTCCCCATCGACAAGAGAATCTCCTTCAAACTCCTGATCCACACACACAAGGCACTCCAAAAGACCGGCCCCGCCTACCTCAACAGTCGACTCTTCTTCTACGTTCCCAACCGTCACCTCCGCTCCGCCGACCTCTCCCTGGCCAGCGTCCCGCACATCAGGAGAACCACCACCGGAGGCAGATCCTTCTCCCACCGCGCAGCCAAGATCTGGAACACCCTTCCCCTCAACCTACGACAGACCCAAGACCTGCTGACCTTCAGGAGACGACTCAAGACCTGGCTATTCGACGAGTAGCGGCACCCCCTCCTCTCCCTCAGAGCCTTGAGACCCTCGCGGGTAAGTGGTGCGCTTTACAAATCTTGTGATTGATTGATTGATGAGTGAGCCTACTTCACTCATTGGCTGACTTCACTATGAATTATGGCTTTCCGCCCTTTCACAAGTAGCATAACAACACACAAAGTAGTTTCCTTCAGTGCCAAGGAGTTCTATGCAAAACAATATTGTTGCTTTTAGTCAATGTTTTTTTTTTTGATTGATGATGGCCCGCAGCTACCCAAACAATAAAGTTTTGCAAAACTGTGACAAAGCAAGAATTGCCAAAAGAATGGTGGCAAACGCGTTGACAATGCTTGTTATATTTCGTAAAGCACTCTAATGATGTAGGCCTCCTTTGGACTATAGGAAACTGCACATAAAACAAATTAATTAAGTGGACAGTGAGAATATTCTGTGCATAGAGGTGGAAATATATTTTAGGGTTGTACTTGCTAAACGAAAATAGAGAAACAGAAAAATATTCTGAATTTAACATTGCTATGTCACAGAGCACCAACACAATTTGACCTATATTTAATATTGCTTGTCTAGGCAATCGTGTGCAGCACAATTGTGAGCTGTGTTTGTGGGCTTTTACAACAGTTAGTAAATCTATGCAATGCTTTACTCCCATTTTTTTGCAAACCCTTTGTAAACAACTCACTTCTCTCAAGAAAAAAAAACTTAATTTCTCTAATTGCTGTACATTCTTAATCAAAAATGTCCAACAGTAGCCTACTAGTTAAAACATTTAGCTGCACAATGTGCTGTGAATAGGGAATAACGCTATAACATTCCTGGTGGATAACCTCACACATGTAAATAGGCTTATGTAAGCAAGGAATCCCTTTGTGAAATCCTGGTAGGAATACAAAAGGTAAATTTAGTCATAAACGTATGTTTAACACTAATGTTACCTTTGTAAAAGGGCTCCTTTGTGTTTTTCTGTGCTAAAATGAATGCCGAATTAGCATTGTCGATTGTGGTGCTTCGATGCACCCCGTGATGCGCATGCAAATGTTGAAAATGAACTATATGCATGCCCTCCCGCACCATTAATGCACACGGGGGAGCGTGCTATCTTTTTACAGGATCAAGATGAAAATATGAAATTCAGCAGAACCGCGCGCTGCCATGTGCAGCTATTGGAAAGGATTGTGAGGAAAGCTGTGCAGGTGCCGTGCCCGGGATTTCATCAGGACTAAGCAGTAATTGCATTGTGTTTAGTGGCAGCGGCACTGCAGCCTTTCATTGTTCTCCATTTCTCCCTGAAGAACACGAGCTGCCCACAGGAGAAATGGTATCAGGCGGAGATAAAGAGTTCTTGCGATGACCTACAGGAAAACGGGGGGAGCATTTCAGTGAAGGGGAGATGCAATGTCTTGTGGATAAGATGCGCGTCCATTATGCGGCTACATGCACGCCGCAGTCCTTTTGTAGATAAAACACAGTTTGAGAAGGCAGCTTGCAAGAGGTAAAGGCCATCTTAAGTAAGCATGTCACGCGCGGAAGAGGCAGAAGTCGACGCACTAGAGGAGACTCTCTTTCGACATTTCCCGCCAAAAAGCAGCAGGCAACAACCGTATCAACATTAGTTGGCAGGTAACTCTTTGATTTTCTACCCTTGAGGCACCGGTTTGTATTGATGTGTTCCCTCTAGCAACTACTGAGGAAGTAGAAAAAGAAAAAACAGAATAAGGGAAATCCTGGACTGAAAAGTTTAATTTCAGATGACACTTTAAAAAAAAAGTGTGAGTCAGCCACATTCCAAGGAGGCCAAAGTGCACACCAATGCTGACTTTTCCACCCACGTTATTTCCTAGACATACGTAGGATGTTATTTTTATTGTAATTAATGTTATTTTTGGCGAAAAAGGAACCACACAGCTATTCTTGCCTGTATTAGACTCCGATCGTACAATGTAAGTTGCTGCAAAGGTCACAATTGAAGGGGTAAAAAGGCTACAACTGTGTCCGCCTTAATTAACAATGACAACATTAATCTCATAATCTTCAAAAGAAGGTACACACAGGAAAACAGTTGTGATTTTAAGTGTGCAATCTTACACTCTTCCAAACCCTTACCAGGGAATTATCCAAGGCAACTGGTAGTGTGCAGGCTAATAAAGGAGCTATGTAAGAGCCACAAAAATGTAACTTTATGGCTCTTGAGAAGCAGGTGGTACATTTTAGGATCTCATTCTGTCTACAATATCAACTTTCTTTGCACTGAAACAGGATTACAAGTTGTTCTATGATTACTCCTTCCAACGTTCTCTCTCATTATAAATATATAGATGCAGGTGCCCAGATTTTTTGACGAGGCTGCTGCCCACTTTCACCACTGGGTCTACACCCTTTCACCACTGGTGCCATCCACTTTCATCACAGACACCACACACTTCCATCACAGGCAATGCATGGGCACGGATAAAAACCTGGTGTAATATAATATCTGACCGAAATTACAGCGAGTAAACAAAATGAGTAAGCCCACCTTCCTCGAAGAAGGCTTGATGATTACTTATAACACAAAGAATCCTCGGGTCTGTGCTGACATGAAGGAAAAAACTAGGAAGTGACGAGCTAATGTCTGACAAAGTCCCCAAATGGAGAAATCCCTTTTGGGACGAAAACCCTCACCCACCATAGGTGGCATGCTTCATCATATGGGTTTCTCCTCTCAAATGGAAAAGCCTCGTCCCACTGAGGGCTACAACTCCCTCAATATGAGGAAGGAGCTCAGGGATGTTTTAAAGACGTTGCTAGACTATCAAGGATACTAAATCCCATAGATGAGTCCTCGTGTAGTGAGGACGCAGCGTGAAAATGAAAAAGTGACTCGAAAAATGGTGAGATTAAAACTACCTAGTAGGGGCAAAACAAAACTCTTTATTCACTTGCTCAAACAGGTAGGATTAAAATGCCGTGCATAAAGCAGTATGGATTTAAACTGCTAAGTGTCAAAAGCGGTCTACATGTTTCAGCCTGGGTGATCTAGAAAAGTATCTAGGCTTTCGTCACGACCAGAAAAAGATAAAGCTGCTGCTATAATGAAGTAAAAGAAAATGTGACAATGATACCAAACCAGTAATACTATCTTTCTTTATCAGATTTAACTGGATGTACCCAAAGTGTTGTATAAGCGGCCTCACCTCAACCTGGCAGCAGCTCAGGGAAGGGGGCCCGCTCTCTCCGTCGGTACCCCGTTGTGGTATGTGAACTGCGACCGGATTACTCACATCCAAGAAAGTTTTGATTAACAGTGCTAAATAGTGCATTTTACACAATAGTTTTCACTTACATTTGCTGAAGAGATTACCGATGCCTCCACTTGAAAGATGTCTATGCCTTGGGTGAAGTCTATCACATGGTAGGCTCTTTGGACATATGGTTAGCTTTGAGCCACCCACACCATTTGTTGGCAGGTTTACTGATATTGTCTACAGGTCAGTCCTGCTCTGAGTGATGAAAGTGACCTTAGGAAGTATAACAAGGTCTCAAGAATCAGTAGAATCGCAACGGGAGAAAACGGGTCGACATTGCCAGGTATCTATAAGGAGCCACGATAGGAAATAGTGAATGAGGTCCTGACAACAGCCTTGAAGTGATATCAGTTTGTAAGATTTCTTATTCATTGTGCAATTAAAATGAAACGTTACCTCATTTGCTGTATACATTTACTCAAGGTGTTTTTGGTTATGTGACGGATTCAGCATTCTACCCTTCACAAAGGAGTCTCTGAGTGCATGATCTGAAATACAAATCATTCACATCCCAGGGAGGGTCACTTGTAGACCACGTGGTATTCATAGGGACAAGTAAACAATCCTAGCATGGAACAGAAGGGAGGTTGCATAGAAGGTGAACTGTTAGAAGAAGAAAAGCTAAGTCTAAAAGAGTGCACAACTTTAGTCTTCTTGAAGAAGGACTTCAATGCTGCTTATAGCTGGGATTTCGACTAGGATCCTGGAAGGTGTTAGTACGCAACTTCATTTTTATGTTGCCATCTATGCCCACCATTCTAATTTATGTTATCAGTGTCAACTTCTGTTAAGTGAATTAGCATTACGTCTTCTTTTTCACTTAGGGAAAAAATCAACGATTGGCCAGAAGGTTGAATTCAAGACAGAAATGAGACATGGGCAGATTAGTGTATGGACTTGGTTGAGGTCATCTTATCCTAGAATGGAAAGCATAAGAAACTGAGGACTTTAAGCTTCAGATCCATAGGTCATTAATAAGATAACCACCTATGGCAATGCAACAAAACATTGTCACTCGAAGTACACAACAAAATATACATATAATAGAAACAAGCATTTGCAATCGGTCTCGCCTTTTGGACCTTATAAGCAGTGCTAAGTTTGAGCCTGTGGTTTCCAATGCTGAGCACCGGCACTTAATCATTAACACCGGTGCTTGAGCACCAGTTAAGGTGACATTCATTTTGGGTAGGCAGAGGGTGATTAAGTGACTCGCCCACAATCACAGTATGTTGAGCTGACGCAGAGACTCAAACTTGTTTTGCTAGTGCTGAGGTCAGCAGCTCTGGCCATTATGCAACATTCTCTCCCCACTTATAGGGGGGCATATTATCAAGCACGGCGTTAAAATTATCGCCGCTTTAGTGGCAGAAAATGGTCGCTAAAGCGACGATAATGGGCTGGATAATATGTTGCAGAGAATTCCCATAGAAGCCCAGGCTGACACCAGAACATGGGCTTCTACGCGAATTCTCAAAGGCATGCTATCAAGCCCATTATCGCCGCTTTAGAGGCAGTTTTCTGCTGCTAAAGCTACGATAATTTTAACGCCGTTTCTTGATAATATGCCCCAGGGTTTGTTGGTTCTGTGGAGAAATGGGCTGGGCAAAGTTGCTTCCTGACGAGAGCCCCAACACTTATTTTTACAAATTAACCACTGCTTATAAGTGGTTAGCCATTCAACACGTCTCATGTTTCTAATATTTTCGAAGAAAAAAATATGCCAAATTATTTTAGATTTTACCTAATTAGTTCTATTTATTATTATATACTGTCGATCCATGGTCACTATGATTGTTTGTGGCATCAAAGCTCAAAAACAATTATACATTTTATGAAGCAAACATCACATAAAGGTACTGTAGCAACACAAAGACTACAAGTCATGTTTTTTAATTTGTCCTGACCCCTTTTTCAGCATGTCAAGATGCGAAATAACGCAGTAGTAATCAGAGCACCCAATGACGTCTAACAGTGCCACCACATGTTTTACACTGCATAATAAAGGCATGGTAAGACATATCTAACATTATTGCATCTGGATAGATATTTGAATTTAGAAAGGAAATAAAAGTTTAGGCTTTTTTACAATGCAGACCTCAGCTGCACATGTTTCTGAGAATGCTCAACATATATATCACTCATCCTTTCTAATAATAAAATGGCTAAGTTTGCTTTTATTAAAAAAGTTAAATAAAAAATTAAACCAGATAAATAACTGCTGGGCGCTTTACACGATTCTAATACTATGGTTATTTCTGGCACCATGATTAGGGGTGGGCGGAATTTGCGAAATCCACTTTCGCAAATTATCGCGAAAATGTTAAAAATTATCGCAAACACGCGGAAAAATCACGAAGATGCGGAAGTTTTTTTCCCGCATGTTCGCGAGATTTTCAAAATGGTTGCGGCTCGCCAACTTACCCATGTGGTTGCTCGCGGGCGCGGCCATCTTGTTTTCAGTTGTCTCGCGGTGCATGATCGCGAGAAGAAAGACGTGATCGCGTGACACATGACGTCACTGCGGGCGCGAACTGTCGCGAGACAGCGCAAATGGCTAAAAACAATACAACATCTCATGGAGAACGCGACCGGATCAAGAAAACTTGTCGGCGAACGCAGGGATTCAGGTAAGGCGATATCGCGCGCGCGAGAATGTATTATTTTACAGCGCGAGCAAGAACCAAATTATTGCAAAGCTGTGGAAAGCAGAAATTTTGACATTTTCGCGCTTTCCGCGGAACGCGAAAATGTCAATTTCCGCAAACGGAACGAAATTTTAGCCCAGGCCAAACCATGATACAGATCGGAATAAAGTTTCCGCAGTGCCTGTGCACCTACATTACAGCTGGGTCCAAAACGTTATCAGTCGGTTCCTAAATTCGCTAATAAACTTCAAAGACCACAGATCTAAATAAAAATATGCAGTAAATACTTTTAGACAGCCGCCTTGCGGCGACTGAAGAAGGAAGGCAACATGCCATCTGGTCCCTGGTAACTGCTATCAGACCCTCCACAGCAAAGGCAGACTGATTAGGAGGGAAATCTGGAGATTGTGCGACCCGCTCCAGACCTCTGAAGGGTTATAAGGCTGGGCAGCTCTGACACAGGCCTGTCAGCCTTTCAGAGGCGCATGCCTTCGGCTCTACCTGGTGGGTGGCTGACTCGAGCCCAGCCCAATCAGCATTTCCTCTGTATCGATCGTTTGCAAACTCTCCACTTTTCCCTCCAGACTAGTCTACCAACGTAAATGTAAAAATGTAAAACGTGTGACTGATCCTGCTCCAGCCATACCAACCTGTCAGAGGCATCATGCCACATAATGACAAAATACCCCACGGGACACTCTCCCATCAAATGTGTGACTGACTCAGAACCATCCCTCTTAGAACATCAGAGGTACCCTGTTACAGAATCTATACATTTCCTTGCAAAAACGTACGCCTCTACTTCCCAGGCGTGTGTTCAGCATTAAGATATCATCAGCTGTTACAAACTGCTTCAGTCAGCAAACCACACAACAATCACCATTTTTGCTTTAAAGAAAAAAAAAGTAACCTTTGTCCAGGATCACCGGCTCCTAATCTGTGGCCGACGCCTGAATCCAAAGCGGTTGCACATTAAGCCGAGCGGCGGTGCCACAGCCGAGGCCAGGCCTCCCTGGCTTGGTCACCATGTCCAGGCCTGTAGATAATGGCAGCCCTGTGCCTGAGGTCTGCGTGGCTTTCATGGGTGTTGTGGGAGGGATAAGGGGTGGGGAGATAGGGCACAGCCAATCAGTGAGCTCTTTGCCACTGTAACCTCTCTGCAAGCTACCGACTCGGGACCCGGCAAGGGTATTCGAGCCTCGGTGTCGGCTCAATATTGTGGAAATATTTGTACATTTTTTAAAATCAATTATTATCTGCTCTGCCTGTGCTATATAAATGCCCAAATGTCATACAAAAAAACAAGGATTGCAGCTAACACAAGTTTACAAATATAATTAAAAACAAAAAAGCAGCGATCGCAGCGATCGCAGCGATCTTGTCGGGGTGGTGGGGGCGTGCTCATACTGTTGTGGGAGGAATGAGATGGTGGGGAGAGAGAGTACAGGGAGATAAAACATAAGAAATATAATTTATAGTAAACCAAAAGTGTTTTTGCAATGCAATAGATCTTGCATTTAAATGCAAGACCTATGGCATTGCAAACAAGCGGTCGCAATTGTCCCGGCTGCTTGGAAAGAGAAAGCGCGCAGGCATGTCATTGTGCCTGAAGTAGGAGAAACTCAATAAAGAAAATAGTGCTTACAACACTAAATAACATGTACCGTGTAATGACCAAAGTAAAGGGGCCAGTAACCATGGGAGTTTACAAACGAAGACAAGGCGGGACTAAGGAGGGACTAACAAGCCTATTAAGGAATCAGAAGCCAGCCTTTATGAAGGACAAAGGCACAAGCCAATTAAAAATATGGGCGGGGAATGGGCGGGGCTTATCTTCCATACTCTACGACAGCAGATAGCCAGAGCAGCGCATGCGCTCTGGTTCAGGCTCGACCTGAAAAGGACACCATCCCCAAGTGTTGCACATTCACCTCTGGCAGCACACTACAGAAGTTCTCTCTATGCATTCTTACATGCCCTCGTGAATTGGCCCCAAAATGCCAGACTCGCTATCAGTAAGAGTGCAAGGAGGTGACAGTCCTCTCTATTTGCAGTAAATGTACATGAATATTACCTGGTAATTCCCATTTTATTTCCATGTTAGATTTTTTTAGATCCAATTTTCAAAGTCATGTAAGAGGATGTAAAATAGTGCCACAGAAAAAAATACTTTATGTACTTCAAAATATGCTCCTAAAAGAAAAATTAAATAGGAATGTCATGGAATATTCATATAAAGTTAGTAAAAAAAGAAAGGGAGTAGAACATGTCGGGGCCTTTACAAAGGCATGTAAGGGTATGAAAATGATTACTTCCCTAGCACTACTTCCTGTACATATAAATGTTTTAGTGAATCAGCCCTGTAAATGTTAGGCAAATTACCACATAAGGACCCTATACAATGATGCGGCAACAAATATTACAATTAAGTTAAAATGAAATTCCACCATGAATACCCCTTGACGACAAAATGCAAAAAAGGGTCACAGTGCTAAAAATATGCAAAAAATGCTCAAAGTTTAAAACTCTTTCAGCATCCCCACATCTGGCAAGTACATGGGACTAACACTCGCCCTTAAACAATCACTTAAGTGATCACGGAACAATTCCCATCCCAAATTAAGGGGCAGATTTACAAGAAAGTGATGCATCTGTAGAGATGCGTTCCTTTCCCTATGCCACCCTGAGAAACCCTTGCGCCATCATGGATTCGCTGTATTTACAATATGGCGCACCATGGCACAAGGTTTGACAGATGCGTCAGAAATTCTGACGCATCTGTTGTGACAAAAATGACACATTGCTGGAGTCATGTCGCAAGCACGATGCAACTCCAGCAATGAATTTTGATGCCTATTCCAACTACACTGCGTCACTCCTTACGTCTGCTTAAAGCAGGCGTAGGGTTTTGACGTATTGGCGTCCTAGAAGTGATGCAGTGAAATCTTGTAGATTTCAGTGCGTCACTTTTACGAGGCTTTCCTGCATGGGAACGCCCACCCTGCATACATTATACCTGACGCAGGAAGATCACCATTTTCAAAGTCCGACATTAAAAAAAAATAAAGTTTCAACAGATCCGCAATACTGCCATTGCATGGTGGACCTACCATCACAGTTTATCCCTGAGGAGCCTCCTGTCATCGAGAGCAGGAGATGCTCTGTGGGGAAAAATGACAGCTAAAGGGTAAGTTACTGCTAAATTTGGCTTACTAGTCACAGCCATAGTTTTGCTGCAGGACCACTAATCCTTAAATAACTTCTGACGTTTTGAGGATGTTGTGTTTTTTTATGATGTAGGTTTATGTGTTTTCTATTGAGTGATGATATGCACTGTTTTGTTATGTTTTGTTTGTTATGTTAGGTTATGTTGTTCTGTGTTGCTCTTTGTTGCGTATTTATATGTTATTTTGTTATATGTTGTGTAATATGTTGTTATATTTTGTATTATATGTTGTTATATGTTAGTCACCTGGGAGGGTACCCTCCTGGCACTGATAGCTTTATGAATTATGGATTTGCAATGGGTGGAACTGGTCAGCCCACATCATGAGCATGCAACAATTAGGACAAATAAGAGGGATAATAAAAGAAAAGACACACATTGAACAAATAACTCATGGACAGTTCCATCCATGTCAACTGGTGGCAGGAAACCAGAGGTCGGGAACTCTTGGAAATCAAAAGAGGTGACATAGGAACGTAGAAATATGGAAACCGGGAAGACGGCCATTTAGGACACACAGTAGAGAATTAGCTTAATTTGCAGAAAAAACAGCCAGTAGGAAATAGAAAACTTGACAGACTAAGGCAACACAATTAACCTCCTATTTAGGAAGGGACCGGGACACCTAATTAGGATCTCAGTATAATATCTGTCGAAAGCCACATTTGTGATCCGCACACAGAATTCCAGATACCACAAAAGATAGCATTTCCAGAATATAGTATGAGTGCAGCTTTAGAAGTTTGATTCCAGAAAAAGGAAAATAACCCCAGGATTAGGCTTAACTCCCCATCAGGGTTTCCCTCATTTAAGGCACTTTTACGCAGATGTATTCCACCAGGATTTCTTTCGCTAATGTTTTGTGGCATACTGTGAGGGAGTGATATTACTCATATCTTGTCTTTATTATTGGCCATAAACTACTGTTACTGTCCAAATGAGGGCTATCGAGATAACTGTAAAGAAGACATTAGCAGCCCATATAAAAGCCAATTCTAAACAACACCAACACGGGGCCACCCTGTCACATACACTATTTCTATTTAAAAAAAATAAATCTGCACACCCACCCAACATCTAAGGAAGGACAGTAAACACACTGTACAGCAAATGGCACAAAAAGACCCCAAATGGAAGGATCCCCCTATTACTTACCAGTAATCTTCATTACTCCTGGTCCCGTTGTCCTTGTCCCAGTCATGAAAGAGTGAAAGATATTACTATCTCACGACAGAAAAAAAGAAACAAAGGAATGCTGGCCCAACCCACCCCACCCTCTGGGAGTACAAAGGTGTACCAATCCAAGCCTTCCTCCTGAAATACTGAGCCCTGATGAAGGCCGGAAGGACCAGGAGGGAGGGAGGGAGGGAAGTAGTTAATGGGACGAGGACAACAGGACCAGGAGTAGTGAAGATTACCAGTAGGTAATAGCGCATTACCTCCCCGATTCCTCTTGTCCTCGTCCTCTTGGCAGGACAGGCTGGCAAAGGAGTCGGTCGAATACCTGACTCCGGAGGAGCCTCCACAAACTTGATTTTATACCCCTGACAAATAATGTCCAGAACCCACACGTCAGAACACAACAGCAGACAGGCCGGTAGAAACAACTGCAGCCATTCTCCTACCAACAATTTGGGGCACCGGCCATATAGTCAGGAGTGAGGCTTAGGGGGTGGGGATTCAGCCTTATGATCCCGACCCCTCCTAGAGGAAAAACTCCCACGTCCTGGAGTAAAATGCCTCAGAGAAGGAGGGTGAAAGAAAGATTTAGATTTGGAGGAAGGCGGTGCAGCGGAGGACTGCTTGAAGGAAGAAGAGTGCTTTTTATCCTTAAACAATTTATGCAGTGTTCCCTCCAATTTCCTTCCAAACATCATAGTCCCCTGGAGCAGCAGACGTAAGGCACAAGCCTTCTGAGCCAAATCCATCTTCCAGTCCTTCAAGACAAGGTTGCGATGAGCAGCCACCCCGCCCGCCAGAGAGGGCAGAAGCCCGCACCACATCAAAAGAAATATCCAACTGGAACTCGACCTGGCCCTCGATGTGTTCCAACAACCCAGAGCAGTCAGAAGAGTCATCTATGGACTGATACAAGGCTTTTATATCCGAGATCAAGGACTACTAGTCATAGGTACCATAAATATCGTCCCTCAAGGCCAGATGGGAACCAGAGTAAACTTTCTGCATGGAGGCATCAACCTTTTTATCCACAGGATCCTTTATCACTGCATCCTCCGCCAAAGAGGTCCGACTCACCAGGCTCACAACAAATGAATCAATAGGGATAGAATCCTGTAACTCCTTGGATATGTCTTGGAGTGGATAAAGTTTTGCCACAAACCGAGGCATCAAAATGCGATCTGGATCTTTCCACTCCCTATTCAAAACTTCATGAATGAAAGGGTAGACGGGAACATCAACAGCCGCCGAGCACTGAAACTGCCTCAGAAAAGAACCCCCGAGGTGCTGGGAGCCTCATCTTCCGGAAACCCCATGTTAGTTTTAACATGGTGAAACAAATCCTGCAACATGTCTTTGTTCACATACTTGCCCTTACGTTCCGCACCTCCCAACCATTCATCCTCCGAATCCGAAGACAGAGAAGATGGAGGAGGCAAGGGGCCCTTAGGACAAGACCCACCCCCCATCTCCCTCAGGGTTTCCTTGATGAGTCTTTTTAAACTTTCATCGCCGCCTTACTTGTGGCGCATGGACTAAGCTGGAGAAGGGGAGGGAGAAGAAGAAGAACTGGAAGAAGGGGAGTAAGAGTGTTCCACATGTCTGTGCTTCTTCAAATGCTTCCACATAACTATCAGTGTGATCTGCAGGCACGAGAACTACTGCCGCCTGCACAAGCAGCAGCACCGAAGAAATGAAGTCTCGGCAGGCACAAGAAATACTGTCGCCGGACCAGCAGCAGCACAGAAGAAATATGCCTCAGCAAGCACAAGAAACTCCTGCTGCCCGCATCACCAGTCATACAGCAGGAAACAAGTACCAGCAAGCCAGGACACCACAAGCCTCAAGAGTCTGCACCATCAAGTTCCGAAAGGAAAGAAAACCAAACCGCTATGTGGTACTTACATACACCAGCCCCAGACACCGGTAAGCTACCATACCCCAGCACCGACCGGCATAGCGTGCACCTGACTTTCGGGGCCCTCCCTAACCTGGAAGTCAGGCAGCGATGACCCGGAAGCAACCGTACACAGCATACCACGCCTCCCAGCAAGCCCGGCAGACTGGGAGGCGCGGAACAGGATTCTCTCAAAACCACGAGAACCGCATCCCAAGAGGGAACAGCCAACTGAGGTTATCCACCTGCCGTCCCCCAAGCCCAGCAAGGAGGAAGGTGGGACCAGCAAACTCCACCACCAGGCAGCGGAGCAGGTAAGGCCATAGGAGCTCCCCAGCTCCTGCATCCTCGTCTCATTCTGTCGAAGACTAAAAAAAAGAACAGGAGGAATGTAGGGATTGGGACACCTTTGTGCTCTCAGAGGGAGGGGGGGTTGGGCCACCATTTCTTCGTTTCTTTTTTTCTGTCATGAGATTGTAATATCTCTCACTCTTTCATGAATGGGACGAGGACAGGAGGAACCAGGGAGGTAATATATTACCACTACTGAAACAGGTTAGGCATATAGCGAGAAGGCTTGTAACCTCACTGTAATGCCCTCCAATTATACAATCCAAAAAAACATGTACTATATCCTGGTTTTGAAGACTGGTCAAACAAACAACCACCCACTTATGCAACAGGCCTGTAGAAAATACCCAGCACTCTACATATTAGTCACTGAATTGTGTCAGTGCTTGTCGTCTGTGAGCAGGCCAACAATCACAGACAAATTATCTGCATTGTGGGCAAGCCAACAATCACAGACAAATTCTCTGTTTAGAGAAGAGCTAATATGCCAAGAATCTGGTGAATGTACACTACATGAAAACGCTTGTAACTTAACTTAATTTTGAACCTGTATTTGATTTTTATTGCTAGACTTCACTTTAATTGCAGCAAATTGTTGAATGAAAATTGTTAGACATGACATCCTTGGAATGGTATTCCTCCAAACCTTTTGCCTTCACCCATACTTTTAATGAATTTGTTTTTGTTGGCCTTTCAACTCTGTGCACTGCTACCCAATGCTTTTGTGCTTGTGCCCTCCCATTCAAACCTGGTAGAATTGGCCTACACTTAAATGGCACATTTAATCTACTTCTAAATGTTACTACATGTACCCAGGGTGTGTACATGAACAGCTATTAGTGGGGCTGCAGCACTAATTGAGCCACCCACTAAAGTAGCACTCTAAAATAAACAAGTCTCAGGCTTGCTGCTGCAACCTGTAGTGCAGTTTTAACCTGATATTTCGACCTGTCAAAATAAACCTTTTTGCTAGGCCTAAACCTTCCTTTTTTACATATAATTCGCCCCTAAGGTAGGCCTTAAAGGCTCATAGGACAGGGTGCATTGTATTTAAAAAAGCAGGACATGTACACTTACATGTTACATGTTCTGGCAGTGAAAAGCTCCTAAAGTTGTTTTTCACTGCTATAAGGCCTGTCTCTCCATTGACTAACACTGGGTGACATTGTGGAAACTGCAGAACCTGAAATCAAAAGAGCAGGTGATACAAAATTCAAATTATTATTACAATTTGGTTTTACAGTATTATCCCTATTACAATCCAAGCACCAGGCATCACTGTCAGAAGTAGTGGAGGACTGGGCTGGCCCCACCAGACGGAGCTCCGCGCCGCACCGAGCCTTCAGCTCCGATTTCGGTGTTTTTCATGCCGTTGATGTATTCCTTTTTTTTTTTTTAACATACTTTATTGATGACTGTAACATCACATCCAATGCAATGAATATTATAAAGAGACAGTATTTTTTGTACTTGTAATAGGTACAACATATATATTGCATGAATCTATCATAAGTTTTTCATACTATTCAACAGGAAATGAATAACAAATGATACCTGATGACAATGTGGGTACCAGGTCATTGCAGCTATGGCAAATAAAGCTATAGCATACAGCATTTAGATTTCCAATTAACAAGAAAAACAAATTCAACCATGTCCCCTCCCGGACTAACCCTGCCAACCCACACTCTTGGTCAGTCGATGTGAAGCTTCCATTGCAACCGAAGGGGAATGTTAGTAGTGTAGTGTAACTCTGAGGAGTCTGCAGCGCCCGCAGGTTATGTATGGGTCTGAGTCTCGGAACCTAATGTTAAAGAGTCCCAGGGTGAAACTGTGTGTTATGGGGGTGGGGTACCCTGTGGGGGCAGTAAGTCAAGTGATTCGAACTCATATAGCATGATCTCCCACTCCATCAATATGGGTTGCTTTCGTAACCCCCTCTCTTCTTCCCTCCGAAGAGCTGCGCATTCAGCTCTTTCCCACTGGATCATGTTGTCCGGCCAGCTAGATATGGTTGGACATCTGGGGGATTTCCAGCTCATGGTGAGGGCTCTTACTGCTAATATGAGGGCCAAGTCTAAGAATCTCAGTCGTACCTTCTGCACATTTGTGTATCTATGGAGGCCAATGAGGCAGTTCAGGGCGTCATCCGATACAGGGATTTGTGTGACTTCACTCAGAGATTGATGAACTCCCTCCCAGTAGTCCCGAAGGCAAGGGCAGGACCATAGCATGTGAAGGAAGTCCTCCTCATTCCCTTTACAACGGGGGTAGCAATGAGTGGCGTCCGTGAACATACGATTAATCCTCTTGGGGGTGAGATACGACCTATGAAGGACCATCGTCTGAATGAATTTTAGTTTAGCATTACGGGACACTCTTTTTGGGTGTTCTAGCATGCTCTTCCAAGCCTTGTCAGTGATTTCCGTAATAGAATCCTCAGACCATTGTGTTCTAAGGGATGGAAGTGTGGTTGCGGCGTGTGCCCGAATACCCATGTACAGTCAACGGACCAGGTGTCCGCCACTCCCCATGTAGTATAAGAATGTACCAAATTATGTTGGGAAGGTTCACTGCATTGTGGGGCCCATGTGTTCTTTATGTAATGGGATACAGCAGTGTGTAGTAGATACAAACGTGTTGGGGCACCCGTAGCCTGAAGACAGGAGTCGTGATCAAGCAATCTACCGTCACCGAAGAACGCCCCGATGTCCTCCACTCCCGCCTCCACCCAATCATGTATCCTGGCCTTCGTGAGCCTAGCTTGTGGTGTGGGGATGCCCAAGAGGGGGATGTTCATCGAGTAAGGGGTTACCAAGGAGGTATATGATAATGCCTTCCTCCAGCACTGTAGTGCAGTCCTCAATAGGGGAGGGCCGTCCACCGGGATTTTGGCCTTAGGTAAGAGCAGGGAGTGCAGCATGCCCTGGTCTAAATCCCTAGGCGTATATCCAATTTCCTGTAAATTCCTCCCCGCGGTCCAGTAAGATAGCCATTGGAGCTGACTGGCGTAGTAGTAGGCCCTGGAGTCAGGAACTCCTATGCCACCATTCCGGGTCTCTAGTTGAGGTTTCCGTAGGCTCACTCTTCTACGGCCCGTTCCCCAGATTAGGTCCAGCAGCATAGTATTCAATGTATTGAAAATAGCCTGTGGAACTACGACAGGTAAGTTCACAAAATAATATAATAGGCGAGGGAGCATCACCATCTTTGAAATGGCAATACGCCCCATCACCGACAACGGCAGAGAGGACCAAAAGGTCACACTGGCACGGAGGGCTGTTATGGCCCGCACTATGTTACATTCGATTTGATCCACCTGCATTCTATAAACTTGAATGTCTAAGTAGTTAAAGGTGGTGGGGGCCACTGGTAAGGCATAGTCGCTGAACCGTAGATAGTTAGGATATGGTGTTTCCTGAAAAAAGTAAGCCATGGACTTTCCCGGGTTAATAGCCAGGCCCGAGAGGCGTTCGAAGGCGGCAAAAATATTGGGAAGGGGGGACACCTTTGATGTATTCCTGAAGTGGAATACCAATGTTGCGGGAGGCTGTTTTGACTGATGACTGCATCCTGAAAATGCCTCTGTTTCAGGTGACTCTCTGGGGCTTCTGCGGCCGCCATTTTGTGTTTTACTCCCCTGTATAGCTTTTACCTAAGCTGTCCACTAATGTGTGCCCTGGACTGCACCTTTTTTCTCCAATTTTGGTGATACTTTCTGCCTTTGATGTATTCCTGAAGCGGAATATCGACGCTGCGGGAGACTGCTTGACTGCTTTGCCTAATGCCTTCATCCTGAAAATGCTCCTACATCTGTTGGTCTCAATAATTACTCCAACATTCGGACTCTGCTTTTTAAACCAGCTTCACATATTTTTTTCCTGCGCTATATCCTATCTCTTTATCTGTGGCTGTGCTGTTTCATGGGTAGGAGCAAGAAGTTACTTCATTCGCGGATCTGATAATTCTCAACTCGGTGCCTATTCCAATCATGGAGTCCCACTCTGCAACTCTGGGCAATAGCTTGCTTAATCTCCACAACGGCCCCCACAACGCTAAGGATGCCTGGCCTCCACCTTGGGGGTGCCCAGGAGTGGACGCCTCACAGGGAAAGCCAGGATGGGTTCCACAGCGGTATTCGTACAAGCGCCTTGAGACCCTTGCGGGTGAGTAGTGCGCTATACAAGTATCAAATTTACATTTACATTTACATTTATTCATCAAAAAAGCTTAAACCCATCAACACAGTCCTTTCTTCCACCTTCACAACAACTGGTATTACCTCCTCGCCCTCTTCTCAGGAATTTTCTCTAGTGACGTCTTCACATCCTTCAGCTTTTCCGACTATGGCGTCCAAAACCCAACTACCATGGTCTACTGGTAAACATCTCAAACAGTATCCTCCCTTTCCTCACAAGCCTGCCTCTCCTGTCTCACTGGACATCGTTCTGGAGGAAATTCGACCTCTCAGACCATTTATTGAGGATACCAACTTGCGTTTGCAAGCGCTGGATAATAAATGGTCAGTTATGGATTCTTGCCGTACCATGGTAGAACAACAAATCAGCGATGTACAGGATTCGTCCTCCAGAATTTCACGTTTGGAGAGGGAGGACCTGCAATTAAGAAGAGCTTCTGAAGATCTTGAAAATAGAAATCGACGCAACAACCTTTGTCTATATGGTCTTCCTGAAGGTCTTGAGGATGACGACCCGGTATCGTACTTCACCTCCTTTCTTCCACAACTCTTGAATCTTCCTGCTACTACCAAATTGAATATTCAAAGAGCTCATAGACTGGGTCCACATCTCTCCTCTTCTTCTGCTCCATGCAAACCTCACGGAGTGATTCTCCTATTTTTCCAATTAATGGATCATCTACAGGTTCTCCATGCTGCTAAAGCCATGAAGCAATTGAACTGGTTGGGCACCAAACTCTTTATCTCTCAGGATTTCTCCTAATCTGCTGCCAAAAGACACAAAGAATTCCTGGATCTTCGCCCCGCTCGTCGGTCATTGGGTGCTTATTTCATCCATGCTTATTATCCATGCTTATTCAAAGTCACCTTCATGAATAAAACCTTTACATTTGAGGACCCTGCTGATCTCAGGAGTTTTCTCCATTCTCATATGTCATCTTCGATGGAGATCGCTGGTCCTCCCACGACTACTTGGCTCTATTTGATGTTTTGGATTCTTTGCTTATTATTGCATGCTACTCAGTTCCATGACATGTTGTTTAATTAATCTTTTGATTCTTATCACAGGTCATTTCGCCTCCTTACTGTTCCAGCCTTCCCTCCCACCCCTGAATATATTTTCCTGATGTTCTGGTGTGGTGCGTTGCCTCTGTTGGTTGTGCCGGCCCTGTTGTCCGTTGCCGTCTCTCACCTTTTCCTTGTGTTTCCCTGTACAGGTATATATTACAGTCGTCTTTTTGACATTTACTGTCTCTTTTTACACTTAGCTTTTTTCCCTTTTTTCTCTTCATTCCTTAGTGTCTTCCTTTCCTTTTTTCTTTTGGTGTCTCTTCAATATTTTCTCTTCATACCCTTCACTTTTTCTTGTTGTCTGGCATCTTCCTTCTTTCCATTCCTTTTTCTCCCTATGACTTTCCATTCTACACCATCATTCCAGTGTACTCTTTCTCTTTACTATTTTGCTTTCATTTTTTTTCCCGATTATTATCTTACTGTTGAACGTATTGTTATATACATTTTGTTGATCCTTTTTCATTCAGAGTTATTTCTTGGAATGTGAAAGGTTTCATTAACCCAATTAAACAACAAAGAATACTTTCTCATCATGCCTCTTACAATCCTGATTTGTTTTTTCTACAAGAGACTCATCTCTCAGAATTCGAAGCCTTAAAATTAAAAAAGGGTTAGGTTGATTCTGTCTTAGTTTCCCCCCACTCCATCTAATAAAAATGGTGTTATCATTTTGTGTCATAAAAAATTGTAATGTAAAATTGTCTCCCAAGAAATTGACACAGAAGGGCTATGGATTTTAGCCAAGTTGCTTATTAACAGTATTTCTTTGACCGTGTTTAATGTTTATGGCCCCACTCAACCGGATTCTTCTTTTTGGCCTTCTATTACACACAAATGTATGCAATTTAGAGATGATATCTTTATTCTTGAAGGCGATTGCAATCAAGTCGTTGACCCCTTTCTTGACCGAAAACTACAGGTACGTTTTACCCCTCATAAATCCTGCAAACAATTTCTCCACTCTATCTCGCAAGGTCATCTAGTTAATGTATGGAGGCTTTCTCATCCTGACACTATTGACTTTTCCTTTATCTCTCCTCCTCACAACTCTTTTTTCCGCCTAGATTATATCTTCCTCTCCCAATCTCTCTCAAAATCTTGTTTCCTCTTCAATTGAACCTATTGTTATTTCTGATCATGCTCCGATTGTCACTGATTTTGATTTGCTCCCTCCACACCCTAGGTCTTCCCATTGGCAGTTTAATAATTCCATTTTGCTAGATCCTCTATTTTCCTCTGTATTTACTTCGTTCACCGAAGAATTGTTTATACTAAACGACAATCCCAATACTCCATATCATATAATTTGGGACTCCTTTAAAGCTACTGCTCAAGGCTTTATTATTGATTTTGTTTCCCAAAAAAAGAAACGCTTCCTCCAGCAACACAAACCTTTACTTGAATTTATCGAATCCCTGGAACACAAATTTTATACTTCTCCATCAGATTCTGTTATTCAAGAACTTGTTCCTGCTAAATTTCAGTTTAATAAAACTACTAAAAATACTGCCTGTTCTATACTTCTGCGTAGTAGTGCTCGCTATTATGGTTGCCGTAATAAAATGGATAAATTACTAGCCAATCATCTTACATTTTGGAAAGATCGCTCTCTAATTGATTCCATATTTTCTTCAGATGGGAAACTTCTTCATAAAGATGCAATTCATGTTGTTCTATAAAGACCTCTATACCCCAGAATCCCCTACTTCTATTTCTTCTATTCAATCTTATCTCGCTACTATTCCCTCTCCTTCTAATGATTTTCTTAATTTCTCTATCCTTGAATCGGATCTTTCTCTTGAAGAACTTTCTTCTGCCCTATCAGTTCTAAAGAAAGTTAAATGTCCTGGCACCAGACGGATTTACGGTCGAGTTTTATTTGCATTTTCTGCTCTCTTACTTTCTAAACTCCTTCACCTTTTTCATTCCTTTTCTCTCTCTGGCGTGGCGAGAGGCACTTTCCAAGTTGCTACGATTTGTTTAATACACAAAGAGGGTAGAGACCCTAAGTATTGCAAAGATTATCGTTACATATCCCTCGTCAATGTTGATTATAAAGTATTTGCTAAATTAATCGCTATGAGGTTGGAACCCCTTTTGCCCTACCTGGTCAGTATAGAACAATGTGGTTTTGTTAAAGGTAGACTTACCTCGGATAATTCTCACCTTTTTCTTAATGTTTTAAACAAAATCCCCTCTCTTTCCACCTCCCTGGCAGCTATCTCCATTGATGCTGAAAAAGCACTTGACAAGGTAGACTGGTCCTTTTTATTTCAAGCTCTTAATTGGCATGGTTTTGGCTCCAAAATAATATCTCTTATTTCCTTGTTCTACTCTTCCCCTAGAGCTTCGGTTCTAGTTAATGGTTGCACATCCTCTTATTTTTCTCTACAGCGTGTAGTCCGTCAAGGCTGTCCCCTCTCCACTCTTCCTTTCATTTTGGCTCTTAATCCCTTTTTGTCTTTGATCCACAATAACGATTCTATTTCTGTTTTTTCTTATAGAGATCACCATTTAAAACTTTCGGCATATGCCAATGACATTTTACTTTTTATTTCCAACCCTGCCGTATCTATTCCTTCTCTATTACAAGAAATTTCCTCATTCTCCTTAGTTTCGGGTTATAAGATTAATGCTTATAAAACTGAAATTCTCCCCCTCACAAAATTTTGTACACACCACACTTTTTCTTCCACTGGCTTCTCGTGGAATAGTTCAAAAAGCAAATATTTAGGAATATGGTTCTCTATTTCTATATCTTCCTCAGTCAGTCTTAATATGACAGATGCTCTATCCCTTATTGATAAATTACTTTCTTCTTGGAACCCTTGATTTCTTTCACGGTGGGGACGTCTTGATTTCATCAAAATAATGATTATTCCTATCTTACTTTATATTCTTTCTATGCTTCATGTTTTTATTCCTTCTTATTTTTTCAAAAAGATAGACTCTCTACTTTCTAAATGTCTTTGGAATGGGAAAAAATCTAGACTGTCTTTATCATTTCTTCGAGAAAACAAAATCTAAAGGTGGTGTCAATTTTCCGGATTTTCGGAACTATCATAAATCTTTTACCCTTTGTCAAGGCTCCCAATGGCTGCTCTCGGCTTCCTCCCCCTTTACCCCTTAATGGCGTTCTATTGAGTGTTCTTTGCTTCTACCTTTCTCTCTGAAGGAAATTTTGGCTTTTTCAGCCAAAACTTCTCAGACTTCTCTTCCTTTATTTAAACATACATGTTCCTTATTATAACTGCTTACTCAACCTATGATTAATTTGAAAGAATCCTTTGTATCTTTCCCTTTATGGTGCAATCATCTTATTACTATTAAACAGAGATCTCTCTTTTGGAAATCCTGGAGATTGCGGAGAATAGTTTGGGTCAAAGACCTATTTGATGGTGTTTCCCCCTGTTCATTTCCTCAATTTCAATCCACTTTTAACTGCCCTCGTTCCTTTTGGCACAGATTTTCTTCTCTTATGGCAATCATTCTTGACATATATTATTCTCTTCCCTCTATCCCTTCATCTTCAGAAGAGGATTCTCTTCTTAAGATTCTTGTTACGCTTCCCAAGACCTCTCTCATATATAAGCACATTCTTCTCCCCAATCCTTCCCGCCCTAAGAATAAAGATGAACTCTCCTGGGAATCTGATCTGGGCTGTGATTGGAGCATCACTTTTTGGGACAAATTCTGGATACGATCTCTAAAAATTTCTTATGTATGTTTTTCTTATATCACAGACTTTATTTTACCCCTTCTCCTATTGCTAATTTCTCTCATTCCACTAACATGAATTGTTGGACATGTGATTCCCCCTCTGTTGATCTGATGCATCTTCTCTTCTCCTGTCCCGCTGTTCTTGCCTTTTGGAAGAAAAGTTGGTATTATATCTCTTTTATAATAGGGGTTCACCTTTCTTTTTCTACTCTTACCCTTTTGTTAGGAAGTTTATTAGACTCCCTAGATCTTTCTCCTCAGAACCATGGTCTTTTTGACCTTATGCTAGCCGTAGCTTTTCAACAAATTTGTGAGAAGTTGGCCTGGCATATGCTGGTCACTAGTTATAGTGGCCACCTTGCACCAGTCCAATTCGACTCTAAAGGTAGATAGGTTTAAGACAACCTTTTAAAGAAAGCTATCCTAGTGGTAGCTTTGGAGAGCAGCCTTCAGGCTAAGCCTCAGAGGAATGTAAAGCAGCTTGTTTTACCTTATAATCTCTTGAATTACCAAATGAAAGGATACCACACAGGTATATATATCAAATATATATGTATTTATTACTAGACACACTCTACTAATCTCTTTATGAGATTAGAAGCCAGGAACACATTCAAATATCAACGTTTCACAATAAGTTAAGCACAAATATGACTGGGGCCCTAGGGGCGTACCAGACCATATACTAAAAAAGAGGTTTAGGAAAGTCGACTTGCAGAATGACAAGGTCTAGGGCCTGTAGAATCACTGGGACTTCACTACTGCAGTGAAAGCAGGTAAGTAACAGACCCACGGGAGACGCATGCAGTGTGTGAACACAGCCGCGGGTTCCCTATTGATTACAATGGAGCATGTCGCGGTTTGATTTTTAAAGTTTTAGGGTACTTCGAGGATGCCTACAAGCAAGCCACTTACAAGGTAAGTAATTTGAGGGTCAACACACACTAGGGCACTGGAGTGCACGAGTTACCTCACCCAGGGAAGTCGGGTGTCTTTTGGTGTCAGGTCGCGTCGCTGTTTTCTATGGAGACCAAAGAAGACTTGCTGCTTGCGAAGACTGAAGAAGTGTCCAGTGGAATCCAAGGCTGGATTCAAGATGCAGATGATCTGAAAATTGAAGGGACAGTGTTCACAGTCACTTGCCAGTGACCCGGGGCCAGGAAGATGGATGCCCACGGATGTCGGGTGATTTCAGGTGATCAAGGGTGTTTTGACTCTTTGCTCATGAGGTCCAGGAGAAATCGATGATCACCAACAGCTGGATTCGGAGTGTCCCACAACGTCTGCAGCTGACTGCGGTGTCGGCAACTGGATTGGACCCAACAAGCCTTGGCAACAGCAAGTCTCGTGAAGAGTGAAGGAAGTCGATGGTGCAAACCAACAAGGTTTGAGGGACTCACCCAGAAAGGATGAGTGAGGGCAGGTCTGGAGCAACCAGGGGAGCCCTTTGAGTTGATAAGAAAGTCTTCGGGGGACCCACAAGCCAATGGGCAAGGGATTGCAAAGACGCCTCTTGAGGAAATGCTTCACAGGAGCCCACAAGTCACTCGGGACAGAGTAGGCCTCTGATTTTCACTGCAAAATCTGCTGGAGGCTTGGGCCACAAGTAGTCCAAAGCACAAGTTCATAGAACGTCGTTAAGGGGTTGCACTTGACAATAGTGTAGGGTACCCGGGTATTGCTGTTCCTCATCACTCTTGGGGTCCACTCACCTCAGCTCTGCTGGGGACTCACAATGGCCGTTGAGAAGTCAGGATATCTACTTCCAAGGCTGCAGGGACTTCGGACTTTGGCAGGAGTGGGAAAGTTTGCGACCATTGATTAGCGTTTCTGGTGCCTGCCAAGCAGGGGAGTCACTCCTTGACTCCAAGGGAGGTTCTTCTGTCTTTCAAAGGTAGTGGAACATCAAAGGGCCAGGATTTTTCTTTGTAGAGCGTCGTCCAGGGTTATCTACTTTGCAATGGCAAGTTTTCCTATCTTATACTGAAGATAGGGGAGGGACTAGCTCTAGGACCACTGCTCTGGGAGGGTCAGGGTAGGGGGTGGTTACACCCACTTCCCTTTGTCCAGTTTTGCACCGGAGCAGGTAGAGGTAGCCCCTGAACCGGTTTGAGTTGGCATATGCACAGAGGAGCCTACTGCTCCCCCAGTGCAGGACTTCAAAGCACTCACCCAGCACCAATACACTAAAACCTGTCTGGAAGGTGGTGACACCTCCCTGTGACAGGATGCCTATTGTTGGGCCTCCTCCACTGCGGGTTTCAGTCAGCAGCAGGAGGGCAGCCCAGTGTCTGTGCTGGTGGCATCCATTTTGTGATGCTAGGGCTCTTTCAGATTTCTACCGTGTTACCACAGTAGGTACATATCGTCCCCTCTAGAAGGGTGGGATCATACTCCCACACCAGTTACTGGTGTGGGGGTATGATTTCAAGTTGTTTGACACCAAACACGACATGTTTTGATGCAGTCATTCCAAAGTTAGCATTAACCTGGAGGTTATAATGCACTTAAGAGTATATGGTTTAACCGCATCCACACACAGCCACAAGGAATAGACCCTGCCAGCTGCAGCGGGGCCCTGCTCAGGCAGAGGCACCCCTTCACATTGTAAACCAAGCACCCTGCCCTCAGGATTGATAGGGCCTGCCATAGGGGTGGCTGATAGGTTTATATGTGTGTGTATGGTGAGATATAGGAACCTATACCTCAGTGAGGAGTGCTAACACTACCTCACCCAGGCTGCAGTAGCAGGCCTGTGGTGTCAGATTTAGTCTGCTTCCCAGGGGTGGCATAATACATGCTCCAGCCCCTGGTAGGCCTGTGAAGTGCCTATGCCCTAGGTACCTAAGGTACCATATACTAGGGGCTCATAAGGTACCACAGTATCCAATCACTAGTGCATCTAATATGCACACCAAGTCGTTTAGAGAGAACAGAGAGACTGGGGCCCTGATTAGCAGGGACCGATCCTGACTATAGCCAGAAACCAGTGTATACATCAGAAAAAAAGTGGGGGCAACATAAGTGCAGATCCTACTCTCCTACAAAATTACACTTAGAAGCCGATTCCGATCTCGCTGGGAGAAGGCTCCGTCCGACTCAGATCTGGAAGGCTTTATGACCGACTAGTGCACCGGGGCTCCGAGTGCCTGAGTACGATGCATTGCAAACTTGCGCTGGCGGACACGGGTCGCTCGGAGCCCCATTGAAGTCAATGGGAGCCTGTTGTACGACGCGTACATAGGCTCACATTGACGAAAAAGGTACGTTGCGCACAAGGGCGCCCCCTCTAGTGGGGATGCATCAGTGCCACCTGCACAATACATGCATGTGTAAGGGGGACCCTTGGCTTCACCCCTGTGATCGACTCGTAAGGCTACGGGTGTAGGGGGTCTGGCGCGGACCACTGAAGTCCGCTTCCTCGAGCATTTACGTGTCAGAGGCGCTGACTCGATCCGGCTGTCCGAATCACACATCATACTGGCT
This sequence comes from Triturus cristatus, assembly GCF_964204655.1. Classification (NCBI taxonomy): domain Eukaryota; kingdom Metazoa; phylum Chordata; class Amphibia; order Caudata; family Salamandridae; genus Triturus; species Triturus cristatus. The sequence continues at coordinate 303,400,106 of NC_140589.1, forward strand.
CGGTCGGAAATCGCCTCCATTGCATGACACGGTTTGCTTACAGACGAGACGTACGGAGCGGTTCGGACCCGGAAACGATTCGGTCGGCGATTTTGCGTTTTTAGTATCGTACTTGCTAGCTCGTACAGCTGTATGAGTCAGTCGGAAAACACGCGTAAGGCTCGTACTTTTTCCGGCCGGATCGGTTTTAAAGCCTTTCTGAGCGAAATCAGAATCGGCCCCTTAATTGGAAGGACTCCTCAAAACTTTCTGTACAACATTGGTGGAACAATTTATGTCATTTTCACCGTCTTGATATTGCTTTTGCCTCCTTCTCCAATCCATTTGTTAATAGGGATATTTTTAGGTTGCCACTTACCACATATTTCAATAAGAATGTACATAGTTCTTGTATACGTGCTGAAACTTTTAAGCCTCCATAATTGCATTTTTCTCTGTTCTTTTTTCTTTGCATTCTTGTTGGCATATTGTTGTTTCAATTTGTTATTCACATGATTTTATAATCCTGTAGTTTTATCCACTATAACAAGTTCCGAATTTTAACAGTACCTCCTCTTCCCTCCTCCTCTCCCTTTTCCCCTTTTTTTTCTTTCTTTTCTTCCCCTTCTTGTTATTATAAAATATAAAACAGCTTTCTTTTCTACTCTTATTGTTGGAAGTACATTGTACTTTTTCATGTATCTATTCCTATTGTATCTTGCCAGCCTTCTGTATTTAATTTTGGTTACTCAATAAAGCTTTTAAACTTTAAAAAAAGAAGTAGTGTAGGACTCATCATTATAGGCTCTCTTGCAATCAATTGTTTTATTTTTGCTTGTGCTTCAGTTAATTTTAGTTTTTCCTACTCCACCAACACCATCCTGAAAGTAGCACTGGCCCTTTGGACAACTTCACTACTTGAACAGGTGACATACACCTGGGTTAACCCTTTTTGACTCTGTTTAGCTTCTTAACCAGAACCAAATCACCAATATAGAAATCAAACTCTTTCACATTATATTTTTTGTTCATCTTATCTTTGCACAAAGCCTGTTGCTCAGACACTCTGACTAACAGAGTACTTTGAACGAGAGTTGATTTTTCTGAATTTGTATGCAAATCTCTCACCCAATCAGTACATAAAATGGTTCTTGGTGCTCTCTTATGTAAAAGCTCTAATGGAGACACCCCAGTAGTATTATGTGGCGTGATGAAATAAGACCACAACTTTTGTCTTAAAATGTTTTCCACATCGGTTCCCAAAATCAGTGCTGATTATCCACCCTCTTTTTAGAAATTATTCATCTTTTTTACTTAACCATTTGAAGTTGGTGAATAGAAGGCCACATGAAGGTGTCTAATATGATGGGAATCGATAAATTGCCTCAAGAGAGATGAAGTGAAATGTGTTCCGTTGTCAGTGACTAATTCCTTAGGTTGTCCTTCAATTTGGAAAATTATCTTCAGGAATTTGATCGCTGATGTTATGTTGCGAGCTGGTACCAAATAAAAATACACCTGCCTTGAAAAATAGTCAACCAACACTATAATTAACCTTTTCTCGGAGGGTAACAACTCAAATGGCCCTGCGAAATCCAAAGTAAGTCTCACTCATACATCATCAGGCATGGGAACCATATGCAAAGAAGTCTAAAAAACTTTCCGATGCTTATCTGAAAGCTAACAGGTCATAAAAGCATCAGTCCATTTCACTACAATGCATCCATAGATGGCCAACAATAAAATTGCTTCAAGTTCTTAGATGTACAATTAACACACAGATGTCCCTCATGAGCAACTTTGATTAGTGCCTCACATATATATGTTCGGCGGAACACACCTGCCATTTGGCATTAGCACTCATGACAGCTCCTGAGAAACCTGGGCAAATGGTTGGAATTCAACTTCCAACCCTTTCTTTAATCTAACCTACATTTATAAAATGCAACACTTTCCAGAGAGTTTCATCACACCTTAAGGAGTTCAACCGGTCCTCTAGTGTGACTACACCTTCACCATCCAACAGATCTTCAGCCATTGTAACTACACATTCAACATCTTTTTGCACATCCGACCCATTATTCTTGTTTAAGGGCATTTGTGACAAACAATCAGCTCTAACATTCTTGCCACCTTGTATGTACCTTATATCAAAGGTGTATTCTTAGAGGAGTAACAACAAGCTTTCTAGCCAAGCTGAAGCTTTGCCTGTTTCACTTCCATTCAACAAATACACAAGAGGTTTATGATCTGTAAAAATGTCAAACTTCGCACCCAATTAAAAGGTTTTGAATTTCTCCACTGCTCACGTACAGGCTAATGCCTCCTTTTCAATTGTACTGTAATTTGTTTCAGGCAATTTCAGAGATCGTGAAGTGAAAGCCATAGTCATTTCTTTGTCATTCACCCACAAAAGCAGCACCCAACCCAATTTGACTAACATCAATTCTAAGTAAACATTTGGTGTCAGTCCTGGTGCTAAAATAATTAATTAATTCACATTTGCAAGAGCTTCATTTGCCTCATCATTCCATATGAATGTGTCCCCTTTTGAAGTAAGCACCCTAATGGTTGGACAATAAAAGCATACCCATCAATAAAGCAGGAATCATATTCACTCAACCCAAGAATTTACCAAAGAGCATCTGTAGGAAGGTAGGATCCGTCTAGCATGGTTACCCCCACTTTTTGCTGGTGTCATTGTTTTTTTGGACTAGTCTGACTGGGATCCTGATGATCAGGACCCCAGTCCCAGTGTTTTCTCCCTAAATTTGACAATGGTAAGTACTTTGGTACCCTCCTAATTGGCCACTGGTTTACCCTTCTATGTCCCTAGTATATGGTACTAAGGTACCCAGGGGTCTACCATGGGCTGCAGCATGTATTATGCCACCCATGAGAGACCACTCAAACTGTAACTACAGGCCTGCCATTGCAACCTGTGTGAGCTGGTGCTAGCATCACTCACAACAGATATGTTTCCTTATATCTGAGCTCACTGCACTTAAAACCTATACGTCATCACTAAGGTAGGCCTTTCAATCATGAAGGCAGGGTGCTTGGTTATAAGTGTGAGGGTGCCCTGCATGAGCAGGACATACCCTACAAACCCAGGAGTCGATTCTACAGGCTTTGTAAGTGTGGTCAGCCATTTTATACAAGTAGTGGACAAGTAGTGCACATCAAGTCAATTACGAGATGTCTAACTATATGTGGGCTGCACCAAAACCAGTCATGTTTGGTAGCCAACATGTTGTAATCCTACCCCAACACTGATTCCAGTGTTGGATGTAGCATCCCACATAAAGGGGGGGCTCCCCCAGGGAGGCCCCCTGTAATCCCTGTACTAGCCTTTCAGGGTCTAACAGCAATCTAGTGCTGCTGTCGACCACAGACACAGACTTTTGTGCCTTCGACCTGTGGGTCCACTTGAGGGTATTCTTTGGGTCCAGTGGGCTCCTCTGCTTGCTCTGGGCCTTTCTGAGTCTCCTGCACTTGGTGCGTCCCTTGAACCTTGCTGGTCCGAACATTGCACCTTCTTCATTTTCCTCATCTGTTGCTACTGTCAACATTGTTGTTGCTCCAACGGGACACCATCCTCCTTTTTCTCGCCTTCTGACATGGGACAGTTTGTGAATGACTCCTGGTCTTCCACAGCTTTGCCTGGTCCTCACAGCTGCAGCGACAAGGCCACCGTCAACCCTCCTGCTCTTTAGTCATTGGTGGTCATTGGTCTTCCGTGCCTCCTGGTCACTCCCGAGTGGCATAGACTCTTTCCCCTCTCCTTGCAGGTACTCCTCTTAAATAATCCACCCTTGGATTCCACCGGACTCTTACACCTTCTCGCCAGCAGCCTCTTCACTGAAGTCCTCCATTGTCGTCTACGGCAGTTTCCGACATCACTTCGCACCTATGAATCTGGCATCCCTAGTGTACATATCCTGGGTCCTGATTTATCCATGGGTGGGGTGACTCTCCAACCTTCCATCTTCCACAAGGTTTCTTCAGGGTCCTCTGGAAAGGCTCTTTCTTCTGTAAAAATGCAACTGTGACTTCCCTATTGACTTGTATTGAGTACATGGCTGTGTTTCCACTCTGCATATGGCCTCCATGGGTTTCCTGGGTACTTACCTCCGGTGGGTCCTTGGGTCCTCAGCTCTTCTAAGTCTTCTAGGTCCAGTCTCGACTTCAGTCACAGTTCACATTCCACTTCATTAGTATATGGTTTGGTCTCCCCCTGGAGACCACTGTTTTTTTTTGTGCTACTTACCCGTTCTCCTTTTGAAATACTGTGTGCATTGTGTTTATATCTCCGGGTAGGACATATACCAATGTGTTAGTGGGTGTGAATAATAAATATTACTATTTTCATAACTACACTGTGTTGTTCTTTTTCGTTTAACCTACACTATATGATTAGTACTGGTAAAATAAGCTGCTTTACACTTCTTCTGGACTAAGCCTGAAGGCTGCTCTCCACTGAAAGAGCTTTCTAAGGTTGTCTAAGACCACTAAAATCACTATAAGGGTTGTCTGTATTAATGAAGGGTGCCTTACTTAAATAAGTGTGCACCAAATACCAAGCCAGCCTCCTACAGCGTCCTTGTCTTTGGGTGGACCAGCATCCTTGACAGTGTGGACAAAAGAAGTTTCGGTTTAATACCTTCAAAGGTAATTCTGTGACCAAGGTAATCTAACTCCCGATTCAAAAATGTACACTTTATGTAATGCCAACCTCTTTAAAGACATATAACATTTCTGCAATGTACAATTATGTACATGAATGGTCTCTGCAAAAATTGAAACATAATATTGGAACGCTTGTACACCCGCAAAACCAGCCAAGATAGTGTTCATTATTTTCTGGAACATGCTGGCAACCGAGGCTAAGCCAAATGGCATTCTCAGAAATTTAGAAGCACCAAAAGGTGAAACGAAAGTCGTTAATTCCTTTGACTTGGCCTTTAGGAAGAATTTGGTGGTACACTGATCTCAAGTCAAGGAGGGTTAAGAATTTTGCCTGACACAGATCAGTTAGTAACTCATGATTTTTTGACACAACTTTTTCCTGACAATTACATTGAGACTTACCAATTCTGCATAACTGGTCTCCTGAATGATACGTTCAGTGACCAGAATTTGCAACAAAACCTTGATATCAACTCTTACACTCAAAGGAACTGGTCTCACCTTGTGTGCTATAGGTACAACACCAGATTTAAGCCAGATGCTATGTTGAATTTTTGTGGACACTGGTTATATTCTGGAAAACATCAGAACATTTTTTCACCAGCACATCAACATCATTTTACTTATTAGTTTCAATGAATGAAATAGACATTGGGGCAAACACAGCCAGTGTAGCTGAACCCGGGAAAAGCATCAGACCCAGCTTGGCTAAGTTCTGATAACCTATTATATTTCTTCCTTTCTTTTCCACATATATTTTAGGGGTAGCTTTCCTGACAAGACATGTTAAAGAGTCATCAAATGCCCCAGCATATCAATGCCTTGCCCTGCACGCCTTAGGGTTAAAATCAGGTTGTTGCAACAATAGGATACTGTCCCATAAGTTTTAAAAAAAAACTGTATCTGACAAAATCATGATAGGAGCACCAGAATCAGCCATCCTGGTGAGTGAAAAATCAACTACCAACACATCATACAAGGGCCCTTTAATCTTCTATGCTTATTGGAATCTAACTCAACCATGACAACTATTTGAGAAACATCATACACTGATTTATCTACATCCAGTTCAACAGCGTTCACACTGATTTGTTTATCTCAACTCCTGCAAGCACTCTAAAAGTGAGCTAACTTCCTGCTCTTGTTGCAGCATTTTCTAATAGCAGAACAACTTTCACTATCACCCAAGTGTGCTTTGGATCCAAACCTGCAGAACGCCGGTTGATTTTTACTTTGTGTAAATCCTAACTTCTCATCCTTTACAGAGATCAAACCCACAATTTCACATCTGAAAAAACATTTACAAAAACATTTTGCTGTGCAGCATATTCTTGTGAAATTAGTTTGCTTGAAATTAATGAACGTTCTCTTCCTTTTACAATAACTGCTACTTGTAACAAAATTGGATCTCTGCAACTCAATAGATGCTCCTGAATCTTTTTCAAGAAGCAACTGTAGACAAATTGGTCTCTTTTGTAGATATCGAAAGCAGGCCCACAGTTGCACATAGAGGCCAACAACCTCAAAGCTGACACACATTCTTCTACACTTTCGTCTGTTGCTTGTTTCCTCTTAAAGAAGTAAAATCTCTCAAACAATACACTTGGTTCTTCCAAGAATTTCTGGGTAAGTATTGCCACAGCTTTGATATACTAACACCAGCATCCAAACTGATCATGTGGGGCATCAGATTCAGAAAGGTTGCCATAAATATGTTTCCCTTCCTGACCCAAATGACTCAAAAGGTATGACACCATCCTAACTACATCTAATTGGTGGCATCTACAACTACTAAATAGTTTTCAAAACAGCTTAACCAACTTCTCCACTTCATTGGGGACTGTTAGAAATTGGGTTTCTGGTTGCCAGAGGTATATATGCTGTCCAAGCAGAAACCACGATCCTAACCAGAGTAAGTCACAACACAACCTAAATTATACTGTGCTCACCTTCTGGTAGCTTGGCACAGAGGAGTCAGGCATAACTAAACAGGCAATGTGTAAAGTATTTGTGCAACAGTTCAAACAGAACTCAGTGAAAACACCAGAAAAAAGCTCCATACCATGTTATACAAAATAAAGGCTATTTTCATAAATAAAACAAGACCAAGACAACACAAATCCAATGTGTAGAGGTCGAGATATAAACTTTTAAAGATTAGATTAATAAATGTGCTTAGAAGCAAGTAGCACATAAAGAGTTAATTGGTTTCACTGTACCGGGAAAAAGTCAAGAGTTCAGGCCGACTGCAATGGAGTGCAGGCTGGATACATGACCCTGACTGGGCCCGCTGAGCAAACATTCCTTGATCCTGGTCGCAATAGCAATATGCGTTGGTAATTTCCACGCAGTTGAGGTGTTGCACCTAATTCTCCACTCTAATGGGGCTATGCATTGGTTCGGTGAGTGAAGCATTGATTCCGAAGTGTGGCAGTTCCATTTTTTTTATTTTTTTTTATGACATAACTGCTTGTCATGGCAAATTCATCAAACAGCGATACATTGTAGCTTTTACAATACACTGGCAAAAAGCAACACTAAACATATTTAACATACTTTCATAGCCCGAGCCATTCGGGCAGAATATACTACAAAGAACATAAAGAAAGAAAAGAAAAAGTATATCCCCATCCAAAATAATTACAAAGAGCGGAAGAAAAAAGTGCTCTTGCAAGAAGACCCCTGAGCATAAAGATGATAATAGCAATATAGCCCCTTAGAGAAAACATTCTGTTGCTATTCTTGGAATTATTGTCTAACTCTGATTTACTGTATCCATCCTGGAATAGGAGCCCAGATTTTTTCCCCCAGCTCCCGTCTCCTTTGTCCTCTTAGCCTATATACAGAAGATTCAATATTATATATAGCCAGCATCCTAGACCGCCAATTAGAAAAAGTAGGAGAGTCAGGACTTATCCATTGGGAGGTAATGAATAATCGCACAATGGCCATTACAATAAACAAGAATCCAATCACAGGTCTCGGCCTCATATTTCCCACCATATTACACTCAATGCCCAGGATTACCAGATCTGGTGCGATTGTTGTTGAAATCCCTAAGACCCTAGTCAAAAAAGATTCGATATCCTGTAGAAACTTCGCTAGGCTAGGACAGGAATAAAACATATGTATAGTATCGGCAGCCTGCAACCCACACCTGCTACAATTACCACCCCGCATTCCCCCCCACTTGGCTATCTTTGTAGGGGTATAGTAAAGATCGAAAACGGACATAAAGTGTTGACTCCTTAGACTTCCAGTTATTAAAATCTGATTTGATAATTCAAGTGAGTCCTCGATGTTTATTCCTTCCTTCCCAAACTTTCTCTCTCATTTGGGGTTCTCAATACATATATCATCAGGGAGAGCTTCCAATAGATATTGATAGATTTTCCCTATTCGAGATTTATTTAGTCTTATTTCCACCAATCGTACCTTTTCAAAATTTAAGATTGGCCCTTGCACATTCCTCCCCAAAAAACTCAGAATCTGTAAGTATTTGGAAAAATCTCGTTTGTACAGACCGAACCTCTCTTGTAAAAACATGAATGAAGCAATTTGGCCTGCGTTACACAAGTCACCCAAAGTATTAATTCCAATACTCCCCCATCTGAAGGTAGTTTGGTCTTGGAAAATTGCTGGCAAAATACCACAAGCCAAAAATGGAGTATGCACATTTATGTTTGAAATCTTCAATTTACGCCATATTTGTCTCCAGATCGAATAAGCCACCTTAATTATTTTAAATCTTGTCTTTTTGTAGAAGCTGGGTTCTAGTATCTTAACCAAACATTGCTTTGCTTCATCCCCCAGCCCTATTTCATATATGGTTGGTCTGACAGCCTCCGGAATCTCAGCCTTGGCCCCAACTAAGAGTATCCCCATATGTTGCAGAATAGATTCCCAATAATACAGAAGGAAGTTGGGCGTAGTCCACCACCACCGGAGTCTTGGAAGAGTCATCCACTTAGCCACCCTTCTCGATCTATGATACCCTCAAAGAAATCTAGAACACATCCTTTCTACCTTTGCTAAGCAAAATGCAGAAAACTCCAGGGTAACGGTCCTGAAAAGGTATAAAAATGTAGGGAAACCCGACATTTTAATGACGTTACTTCGTTCATGCAGGGATAGATGTAAATGATCTAACCTCTCCAGTGTCCTATTAACAGTATCGATCACTGGCACTATATTTATTTCAGGGATTCGGTCAACCGCTGCTGTAATCTTAATCCCCCAAGTACGTTGCTTCAGAAGCGATTGGGAGATCTGCAGGGAACATAGTATCAGAATGGAGAATCTGAGTCTCATCAACATTTAATTTGGGCCCTGAAGAAGCCTCAAATCGCTCTGCCAGAGCCTTCACTGCTAGGAAAGCTGAGATGATATCGCTAGTAAGTATCACAATATCATCCGCATACGCCAATGTCTTAAACTCATTATCATTGACCTTAACTGGTTTGATATTCATACTCAGTTCTAGTTTGTTGAGGAAAGGGTCAATGTATAGCGCAAACAGCAGGGGAGAACCAGGACACCCCTGCCTAGTGCCTCTACTTATACTAAACGATTTAGATTCCTGTCCGGATATGCGGATCCCAGCTTCCGGTGATTGTGAAAGTGCCTGTACAGCTTGAATAAATTCAGTGCACATCCCCTTCCATCGCAGGACAGACCACAAAAACCGCCAGGAGACCCTGTCGAACGCTTTCTCAGCGTCCAACAGGACTGCTCCTAACGGTGATTCCGTGGCCTGAGCCCAGTCAAGAAGGGCAATGACGCGTCTTACATGATCAGTCGTATCCCTTGCAGGGATAAACCCATGCTGGCGAATGGAAACCAGAGGGGTAATGATCTTTCCTAACCTAGAGGCTATTATTTTGGAATAGATCTTACTGTCGGAGTTGATGAGTGAAATAGGTCTGTATGAAGATTGGCTATGTTCAGGTTTGTCTTTCTTTTTGAATACTACTATGGTAGTCTTTCGCCATGAGTCCAGGGTACAGCCCCTTTGGGTCAACTGAAATAAAGATGTGATATCTAGCCGGAGTGATTGGTGGAATGTCCTAAAAAATTCCAAAGGGACACCATCCGGCCCCACAGCCTTACCAATAGCTAAAAAAGTTATAGCACTTTTGACCTCTTCCCATGTAATCGGGGCTGCAAGAATCTCATTTTGATTGGATGTAACCTTCATTGTTTTGTGGTTTTTAAGAAACTCCTCTGGAGATTCTTCCCCACTGATAGCTGCTTCCTCAGTATAAAGTTGCCTGTAAAAATTCTGAAATACATCCAGAACTCCTGTTGGAGAGTCCTGAATCGGATCAAGATGATCTTTAATCCTACAAATTCTATTCAAGACTTCACTCTGTCGTAGACGCTTTGCTAGGACCCTCCAAGTATTTTCACCAAGTTAATATACTTCAGCCCTATATTGCACATACTTAATAGCAAGCTCTTTCCCAAAATACTGATGTATTCTAGATTTAATAATAGCAATTAACTGTTGACCCTCCTATTTTCCTCATAAGATCAATCTCAGCCAACCTAAGCTGTTCGACCCATCCCATAATCTTCTCCAGTACTACCTTCCGATGATAAATAGAGAAGCTAAGAGTCTCACCACATATGGCCGCCTTAAACGCATCCCACACTGATTGCAGAAGCTGTATTCCTAATGATATTTAAAAAGTCCACCATCCACTTGGCCATGTGTTCACAATATGACTGATCAAGCAGCAATTTTCTTTCAAAAGCCCACGACCTCTGGATTCCTAAGATGCCACTTATTAGGAATTCTACTACTAATGGATTGTGGTCTGAAATGACCCTACGGGGGATCTCAATACTAACCTTCTCAGCCGTTTGGTATGAGATAAAAAAATAATCCAAACGGACTAGTTTATTATGAGGGACCGCATAAAAAGTGAAACCTGGGTCTTCTTGTCTATGTCTATACCAGGCATCAACCATCCCATGTTCCCTAACTAATCCTTGGAGAGCCTTAAAAGTTCTGACCTTTCTTTCTTGATATGGAGTATTACTAAAAATATTAAAGTTACTATCCAAATCAATGTTGAAATCTCTACAGAAGATTAACGGATGCGGCCATAGAGCCAGTTCTACGCTTAGGTGATTCAAGACTTCCGGATCATCCAAGTTCAATCCATATATGGAGCAGATTGACAGAGGGACATCATTAACTATAAATTCAATAATTACCTATCAACCCAATCCATCCTCCTTGACTCGCTTACAAATTCCAACACCTCGCTTTGCTAAGATATCCACCCCCCTATTTGTAATACCTTAACGAGTACACGCCAATAAGTCGAGGCCCAAGTCCTTCAACCATCCACGTTTACTCCAAGGTATATGGGTCTCCTGCAGACATAGCACATCTACCTGCATAAATTGTATAAGTGTGGCAGTTCCAAATGTGATGTGTGGCATGTCTTCACGCTGTAGAGGCAATGTGTCAATCTTCTCCACACAGTGGCGGCAATGCGCCAGTTTCAAAACGGTGGTTCCGAGTGCAAAGTGGCAGTTCTGGGTGTGATGCACCAGTCTGGTTCCCGCAACAGCAGCAATGTTTTGATTCTGCTCTCTCAGCAGCGGATGCATCAGTTCCACTGGACAAACCCATAGATCCACTTCCAAGGGTCCAGGTCTAGCGTGGCACTACTTGCCAGGACAGACTCACAAGCAGATGAGCCCAAGGGTTGGAACAGGAGGGTTCTAAGTAGTTTGTGTCCTTTAGACTTAGGTAACAGGAGGCAAACAAGCATGCCCTTGGAGTCAATCTGAGTTCAAGTGTTGCAGGTACAGTCCTTCTCACCCAGGCAGAGAGAGAGCAGCAGGGCAACACAGCATAGTAAACAGTAGCTTCAGAAGAGTAGCAGTCCTTGAGCAGCACAGCAGATCCTCTTCTTCCTGGCAGAGTGGTCTGAGGTCCATAAGTGTATTGGTGTGGTAGTGCCAGAGGTCCAGTATTTATACCCAGCAGTGCTTTTGAAGTGACAGAGATTTCAAACAAAGCTTTCGAAGTCCTGCCCTGGCTCTAGACTAGGGGTGGGCGGAATTTGCGTAATTGCGTTACGCAAATCTCCGCGAAACGGTAAAAATTCTCCGCGAACACGCAGAAATTCCGCGAACACGCGGAATTGCTTGTTCGCGGTGCTTTTTTCCTGTTTGCAATTGCTGTTTGCGTGTTCGAGGAGAAATATCTCGCGAACATGCATTTTGAGAACGCGAACAAGCAAATATTTTGCGAAATCGCGGAAAGCAGACTTTTGAGCAATTTTGCGTTCTCCGCGGAACGCGAAATTACGCAAATTCCGCATATTCCGCGAGCGGAACGGAATTTGCCGCCCAGGCCTACTCTAGACACACTGCAGAGGGTTAGTCAATCCTTTGTGTGGACACAGCCCGTTGAGGTGTGAGTGCCAGCTCCTTCCTCCCCTGCTCGGGATAGCCCATCTGCATGCAGATGACCACTCAGGCACCCCTACCCTTCCCTCTTGTGTGACTGTCTGGAGGGAATGCAGGAAGCCAGCTGTCACCCACCCCAGACATATATTCCTCAGACAGGCAGACGGCTAAAGTAAGTAAATGCAAACTTTTTAAAAGTAGCATTTGCTAAACTGGAATTTATAATCCAACTTCACCATAAATTGTAATTTTAAATTGTGAGTTGAGTGACACCAAACTTGAAAAGTCTATCTCTTCACAATAGGAAGTTACACTTAAAAGATGCAATAAGGTAATCCAATGTTATCCTATGGGAGACATAGGTCTTCCATTAGTGAAAAAATAAATTGGTAGTTTTTCACTATAAGGAGATGTAAAACTTTAAAATATGTGTCCCCCTGACTTAAAAATATATATAAAAAGGGAAGGTTTAGCCCTTTCCATGTTGAAGTGGCAGTTTAAAACTGCACATACGGGCTCTGCTATGGCAGACCTGAGCCATGGTTAGATGGCTTCTTAAGTGGGTGGCACAATGAGTGCTTCAGGCCCACTAGTAGCATTTAATTTACTAACCCTAGGCATCTGTAGTGCTCTGTACAAGGTATGAGTGAATTAAATATGCCAATTGGGGTTAAGCCAATGTTACCATGTTTAGGGGAAAGAGCTCAACACTTTAGCTCTGGTTAGCAGGGGTAAAGTGCACAGAGTCCTAAAACCAGCAAAAAAGTTTAGAAAAATAGAGAGAAGCAAGTTACAAGTTGGAGTGAGACCGCCATAAGACTCTTAGGTCTATCATGGGCTTAGCAGGTTGTTGTATAAATGCAGGTGTTTTTTCAAATACTGATTGAATGCCATGGCAAACAGGTGGTGAAATATATAAATACCCGTATATTCCCCACAAGACAGTGCAATGTTAGTAAATGACAAATGGTCGATGTAAGGAATCACTAACTGTTCAAAGATTAAACAAAAGTAGCAGTGCTGCCTATAAAATAAAAAAAAGGTTTTCCAAATGAGAATATTGCAGCAAAGTGGGTCAAAAATGCTAAGAAAATACCAATAAATGTATTTTATAAACTATGACACAGTACCTATGAGTCACCCCAAAGGTGTCATAAAAGCTAATAAGGCAAAGTGCATGGTATTTAAAAAGAAGACCTGTACATTCAATGTTTTACGTGTCCTGGCAGTGAAAATCATTCATGTGAGGAAATGTTGTGTATTATACGATGAAATTGTGTACCCTCACTGTGAAATACATTCATGAAACCAACTTGGGACCTGTCAGACTCTTTTCCAAGCCTTAGCTCAACCCTGGGCTAGCTGTGGCTTTGAGTAGTAAGCTTAAAAAAAAGAACAAGCATTTAAGGGAAACAAAAGAACAAAATGAGAAAGTCACACAACAAAAAGAAATCTGACACCAATTTATAAAAATGTACCTTATTTTAAAGATTTTTTAGCACTAAAATAAACAAAATCCACCAGAGGGTTCTGGAGATACAGATTTCTAATTAAAATGTAAATCTCAGCTTTTCACTCAAAAATGCAAATAAGCATTGAAAAGCACAAAGTTTTAAAGAGTTGTGTTAGGGTACTCCAACAAGCTTGGGGCGGCCACATCTGACAGGGGGAAGGTCAGGGGGTAATTACGAAGTAGCAGGACAGTTACCTTGGCACCAAAGCAATCACAAATCCAGTTCCAGGCGTTCTTGGCAACCGACATAGACTTCAATGGAGTGGACCTGATGAAAGGGATACTGAAGATGCTGTAAGATGTCGAGGATGCGGTGCAGTCGATTGGGATCTTTCAGTGGCCACTTCTTGGTCCAGGTGGGTTGACTTTGCCCACAGGGGTTGAAATCCCTCGACATCATATTTGATTCAGCAAAAGTCAAATTGCCTCTGGACTACTGGGGCATATGTATCAAGCGATTTTGTATTCGCAAACGCTGCGATTCGCAAAAAAACAGCGTTTGCGAATACAAAATCGCAAAATGCGATGTATGAGCCATTTTCGCATCGCATTATTAAGGAATCGCTAATTTAGTGATTCCTTAATTTTGCGTAAGCATTTAAGGAATCGCAAATTGCGATTCCTTAAATGCTCTGTAACACGCACCCAAGTTGTGCAAATTCTCCTTAAGAAATCGCAAATTACCACCAACTTCAAGTTGGTGGTAATTTGCGATTTCTTTGAAAAATTCAATGTTTTGGCATTTTTCAAAGTGCCATGTGGCGCACACATGTTCATTTCAGGGGTGTATCAGGGTGTCATCATGACACACTTGCACCTTTGAAATTTTTCTCAATTTGCGCTTAGCAAATTGCAATTCGCAATATGAGAATTACTTCCCATTCATTCCTATGGGCCTCCTGGCCCATAGGAATGAATGGGAAGGTATTCCTTAATTGCGATTTCGCAATTTGCCTATCGCAATTAAGGAATATTAAGAATTCGCAAAATATGTGCGAATTTTTAAATACATCCCGTTTTGCAATTCTCAAATAGCGACTCTCAAAAAATCGCTATTTGAGAATCGCAAATACGGTTTTTGATACATATGCCCCTTAGTCTATTGTCACAGCGAAACAAGCGGTTCCCTTTGGTAAAGAGTAGTGTCCATCTTGGATGACAAAACTGCACTTCAACAGTTTTCTTGAGTCTCGCAGACATGGGTGCAACTTTTGACCATGAGGACTTGGTCATCCGGCCTGCATGCCTGTGGTCAATGGCAATCAGGGGATTGTGGCTACTGATTGGCCAGAACATGCTACTTCAGCTTTTGTGGTTCTGGTGCTGTAACAGGAAGTCAGCCAACTGACTCTTAAAGTTCACCTCTTCTGTCTGGGGCACAGAAGCGACTTTTCCATCTGCCAGGCCTCACAGGCACAGTCATCCCTTTGCTAGCCCAATCATCAGCAGGTGCTGTCCAGCGGTTGGTGCAGCCTCTCATGCCAGGTCCAGGGAAAAGCAAGTCCGTCCTTCTTTGGTCTTCTATCCAATATAGATGTGATCCATGGTCTGGATGCCTAGGGTGGCACATTTTGTACAAGAAAGTGCCATGGGAGGTAGCAGTTCCTAGCCAATTGGCTACTAGGTCACCCAAAACCTTGTGACAACTTCTTGCAAGGTATCCTAAAGTGCACTATTCTGCCCACTCCCAAGATAGTAGGATTTGTCTCTCGGTGTGTGGCTTGGTAGCCCACCCTCGAGGTGTGACTACCTAAGGGCTACATGCCCATTTAAAAAATGTCTTGGCAACTGGTTTCCCCTCTCTGTCCCTTATGCAAACAAGTCTACCTCATCAAAAGAGCAGCCTCTCTTGTGTGTTTACTATTTGCTCTTCAAAGTGACTTCTCCTTTGAAGCTCGACTTTTGAGCTCACACAATGTGTGGATTCCTCCCATGGAGCGGTGACACCTCTTTCAACAGTAGGCTTCTATTGTTCTAATTCCTGGTTGTCGTTCATACTTCTCCCAGGATGGCAGAAGGCTGTATTATAGTCAACATCTGCAAGTGGCCACATGAAGACTTGAGACCAGAGGGTCAACTTTCTAAAAGCAACATTAAATTCAAATTGAGCATCAAGCAGGGTTTAATTCAACAATCATTTTGATACCTTGAAGTATCAACTTTAGTAGCCCATTCAGAAGTTAGCTCAGCTGAATTGTTAGTGTGTAACCCTGCACTCGGCAAAGGGGGCTTCTAACTTTGCCACAGTAAAAATGACAATTTGGGGTTTTTATTGTTAGGACATATAAAAATGCATGTCCTACTCTTTGTTATTCTGCACCCTGCTGTATGACTCAATAGTCCTGTGGTGAGGGTAACTTATATTTACTAAAGAGGGAGGTTTGGGCTTTGCCATTAGTTTAAATGGCAAAGACGAGTTAGTAGTTTGAAACTGCTTTGCCAATCTGCAGTGGCAGGCTAGGAGACATGTTTTTATGTTGTCACATCCAGGGTACCATTAAGATCAATGGGGTCACCCTGTCTCCCTCGGAACCTGGGTTCATATACAAAAAGCTACAAGTGGTTCCGTTGGGTAAGCACCACAGTGTACTTTTTCAGAACCAAAACATTTCTTTAAAATCACTATTATATTGTATTAATCATTCATGAATGTACCACACCTACAACTATTTATCAAAATAGATTCATTTATTAATATGTTTTCATCTTCGCATCAATTTTGTAAACAATTTACACAAAAAATCATGAGGGCTGTCTTAAATAAGGGAAAAAGGAAAACACAATAACAAATATGCAGACAATTCGGTTGGTGACTGTGGTGACAAAGTGAAATGAGTGACCTTTTACATTCAAACAACAAACAAAACAATAACATAAATTCTCTGTCCTCTTAGGTCTTTCACTCTAGCTTCAAATATTTTATAAATTCATTGCTACAGTGAGCCTGGACATGAGATGATTGTACGTTGACGTTTCAACACTGTAGGTATATGTGTTTGTGGCTACATCAAATAGGGTCTTCTTCAGGACAAGAAAGGACTAGCGACAGCCTATTCAGAAAGAGATAAAATATTATTAGTGTGGTGTGGGAAAAACTAATTACAGGTGTGTGAGTAGCCATGCTCTTAGGAGTACTCACCCTAGGTGGTTCGGTTTTCAGAAGAATGAATCTACTTCTCCGAGCCAAGATGGAGCTTATCAAAACAACATTTCTTATACGAGGGGTAATCATCTGAAAAGTGGTGAAATTGCTCAATACTATCCACATACCCTACATGTGCACAGCGGTTACTATAACCTTACAGGTAACACAAATGCACATACCAATGTGTCTTCCTTCATAAATCATTCAATATATTCAACTGTGTACTCACTACCAGCTGTATACCTGTCAGAAGATGGATAGACTGAATGTATTACTCTCCCTCAAACAGAATAGAAGGCACTTATGGGTCATATTAAAGAGACAGTATATGGGTTATTACGACACTTAACCCACTGGACGTGCTTGTCAACTTCCAGGGAATATATAAAGCTGTTCTGGTTGCTCTCCTGCAACCAATGTTGATTATTTTGCCCAACGATGTCCAATTCAAGGTAATTCTGCTTGGACTGCCTGTGACTCCTTAATTACTAGGGGTGAGATGGAGGGTGTAATTACTGGTTACGCTGATATCTCCACCACCCTGAAAACACCGCGGCAGGCTATAACCGTGTCATGGAAATAACTGTCAAGCTGATGCCAGTGCGCACTCAGAAGGTTGAGCGGTTAAACGAATAGCTGTTTAGGCAAGCAAAGTTGTTCACACCCATACTTCTAATGCCATCACGAGCTACAAAGCACATAAGGTCCCCTCACCTCAGTCAGCGGGTAATACTGACATGCAGCCATTAAATGTTATCGCCTCTGCAACTAAGGAACTACCGCGGTAGACTATAACTGTGTCATCAAACTAACTAACATGCTAAAGACAGTGCGAACTCAGAAGGTTGAGTAGTCAAAAGATTAGCTGTTCACACCAATACTGGGTGGCATAATAGGTGCTGCAGCATTGGTGTTACACTTCACCTTAGAGGTCCTGAGTAGCACTGGTACCATGTACTAAGGACTTATAAGTAAGATAAATCATACCAATTGGGAGTAAGCCAATGAAACATATACTTTGTAGGGTCAGAACACTGGCACTGAGGTCTGGTTAGCCGGCCTCAATTCACTCTCAGAGTCGAAAAACCAGCAGCATCAGCCTGAAAAGATTATGTTAAAAGAGGCATTTCCATGCACTCTGACGTCTTTTTTCACTGTGACAAGGCTGGCCCTTCCATACGTTAACAATGGTTTTCACTGTTAGCATTAACAAGTGATACATTCAGTTTGGGAGTAGCTAGAACAATTGATAAAGGACTCATTTTAATTATAATTTGAAATCTAACTTAATGGCCAAGTCAGGTTTTATAGTGCTATTCCGGAAAGGATCCATTTAGAAAGTTGGCATTTTCCTGCCTAAAAGGAAAAGGCTTTCTTGCCAGTGTCCAGCTGCCACCTAGTCCCTGCAGGCTCCCCTGTATTGAGATGTGCATTGCTTTCAGAGAGTTATCAGAGGGTCCTGTAAGAGAAGAGAGGACTCCACCCTTGACATTGGTGGACTGGGGCGCAGTACCCAGCCCCTAGCTGAGCTTCAAAGGATGACCATCTTGTCACTGGAAGATGTGGTTCCCACCTAGGTGTGCCTCCCCTTTGTCCCTCTAGTCAGGCTGGCTCGAAATCCAATTGGGTAGAGGAATTGACCATAACTATTTTAGGGCTGGAAAAGGCTTGTCCTACACCCACAGGATGGCATTGGCAAAAAAGTGGAATCCACAGACCTCTCCTCAGAATACTCTGGGGCCTGTTAAGAATCAGAAGAAGGACTGCTCTGCTGTCTGAGGAACCTGAAGGAAGACTGGACCTGCTTACCTTGAACTCAAGACCCCAGAAGTTTGCTGACCTCCTGTTTTAGCTACAGGGACACAACACATTTCCAGAGGCTCTTTCCCTGAAACTGCCCTACTGACTAGAACCAACTGTACCTGCCTTGCACCCTGCTGCTGGCCTCTGTTGGCGTGAATCCTGGCCTTCAAGTGGTGACCCCAGGTCTAGAGCCCCTGCCTGGTGTTAGAGTCTACTCCTCCTGTACCTGTACCAAAACTGCAAGATGTAGGACTTAGAACCTGATAGAGCGTTGCTGATGCGAAAATTGTAGGGGTGCACCATATTCTTTGTTAGTCAGCACCCGCATATAAATGACCATGTTACCCAAGAATAATGGAAATATATTCAATGAAATAGAATAGTAGAAATGTAAACAGGCCTTGAGAGAAGAGAAAGGCCATCAGTTATTCTGAAATGCATTGATATATGTGTAATGCTTAGTATAAAAATGTCGTGCATTAAGAGACATTAAGCCATGTTAGAAGGATGAATAAGGAAATTCTCTTAAGTATGAGACGAATAATTAGAATTGTTAATGGTAGAGTGTTTAGTTTGAGGCCTAACCATGTATGTAAGAGAAGGCCTTCGTTTATTTTAACCATGTTTTATTAAGACGGTAGGATATTAGCAAGGTTTAAAATACAGTGCATTGTGAAACCTCATGATGTTAGGGGTTTTTTCCTATTCAGCATTTGGCTGCAGGTACAAGGCCATCTAGCTCGTTAGTTAGAATGAGTCTTTGTTCGAATGGAATGGAGACAGAAGGAGTAGACATGAAGGGAGTGGATTGGAATGTAAAGTTGCAACTCCTGGTACAGAGAAGGCCTGGGACCCAAGGTCGAATTCGTGGAAGGAAGATGAAAGGATCCAAATGGAAATTTACTGAAGGAAGAGGCTGCCTGAAGGGGTGTGCTGAAGGGCATGTACCGTTTTTTGGGGTTTTGTATTAGGGACAGAGCCCCGTGGGTTGAGCAGACGAGACTTAAGAGAGGGACGGAAAGGAGCAATATAGATCGAGCTCTCAAATGGTGAAGACTTCTTAGGAAGTTTCACCACTGACACCTTTTTATGCGATCCTCACCTGGAAGGGAATGCTAAGTAGGGATGTCACCTTAGAGTAGAGTAGGGACAGAAACGATTTGATTGATGACTTTAAATTTTGATATCACGATTGCCATAGGGTACTTGATGCTCTTGGAAGCTGTAATCCTGTTTATTTTCAGTCGTATGCGAATACTTCGTAGACTAGCATTTGTATTAATCCCCATATATCTTTTGTGCTTGGTATTGAGGTGCCTATATATTCAGATGTTTTTGCTGATAATAAAAGGTCAACCTCCCAGATTATGAGTCTTCTTTCCTGAGATGTCCAATTGTGGTAAATACGATTTGATAATTGTGATTCTTCCCTCTACGCTATTCTGCAAGTAAAAAGATCCTGGCGACCTGAGTAGGTTCTTGTAGATAATTAGACGAGGCCAAGAACCGGCGTTCCCAAACCTTTTTGCCAACTTTCTGACTGGAGAACCCACAAAGACTGGGGTTGCTATCGAAGCCGCAACCACCAACATCAAATCATCCATCAGACTCAACTTGCTGGTTTGGCTCACTGAAGGAAATCTAACTTCCAGATACATTTCTCAGCCGCAACATAGAAGGCTTCACTGAGGTCAAAGTTGAGGCTTTCCTGGTCACACATTCTAAACTTTACCCACTTGAAGCTTTCCTGCCTTCGTTGACGACCACTCCGGTACCCAGCCCTTCTGCAGCCTGTCGTCATTAAGCCCTACTTCTAATCCAGCTTGCACCTTACCCAGCTGATGCGTCATCAATTACCACTTTTTCTTCATAAAAGTTTCAAACTCAGAAGATAAACTTTCTACCAGGACAAACCTGGTCCCTGTATCCAACCTGTGTTCCATCGCTGTCTGCCTTAACTTTTGACTTTGAACCGATCTAACACAACCAGATTACCACAGTTGGTGCTTTGTACTTTTTTGGCACTATTTTTAATTCAAACTTTAAAAATTCATATCCCCAGTATTCCTTATTGAATTTCTGTTGTTTTGGTGTGATTTATTTATTTAATGTACTCAATTTTTAAATGGTGAGGGATTTTTCTTGTGTTATGTTTTACTTTATTACTGTTTGTGGGCTGCATAAATAACAGAGCCTCTAAATTAAGCCTGTCTGTGTTGTGCCAAGCTACTAGAGGGTTAACCTCCCGTTTATTTAGAGACTCTAGTGGTTCACCCTGAGAAGGATTGTGATGGTTGTTCGAGGTGGGTTCTCACCCCCCTCAATATTCCATTTTCTCGCCGTGAGCATGTATGTACGAATATAGAAGTTCTACCCAACTACAGAGCAGTGGCGCAAATAAATAGCACTCTAAGCAGAAAAAACAGACTGCATGTGCTTTATCTTCAGTGCGAGCAATATACACTGTAAACACTTCTGTGTGGTAACAACTACTGCTTGTTCCATTCCCACATTATTGTTTTCCGGCTCACGACCTTTTCAGAAATGCGAAAAATAATGTGCTGTCTCACTTAAACCCGAGCGACTTTTACATTAATCAAACATTTATTTTGATAATGCCTTAACAATATTTACGCTCGGGCTGGGTGACATTTTCGCCAATTGTGTAGAGCAAGGCCTGTCAGCAGTCATTTTCGAAGACTCCATATTGAGTTCAAATGTTCCATAGACTGCAAATGTAGCGCGTGGTGCTCAGTAAATGTGAAAGATGGTATGGGTTATGATTGGCTGGTGCAATGACCTCCCTCCCAGGGAAGGTGACCGCGGCCGTTATCAGGGATAAGGTTATAAAGCATCCAGATGGGGTAATGCAATCACCCTAAATCAGCATAGTTTTATGCATCATATACGTGGTTAGTGTCAGAAAAATCCTATTAGTTTCATCGAAGTGACAAGAAGCTTTGACAGACTGCAGGCGATAAGGTGGAGGTTATTTATCCAGATTATGCAAAGACTTTTTGACACAGAGCCACGCGCCAGGATTTTCATAAATTCTGGGGCTGGTGATGGATAGGCAGACCTGCACGCGGCCGGCCTGCCCTTCAGGAGTCACCCGCGCGCGCTGCTGTGGCTTGGGGCTCTGCGCTGCACCACGGCCCGGCATGTTCAGCCCGACCCCGCGAGCATTGAATTTAAAAGTCAAAAACATTTGAATAAGCGCTCCTTGACTTTCAGAATGACTCTTCGGATGCTAAAGGTCACGAATTACCAGATCACGTGCGGTTCATTAAAATGAACAGTTCTGGGAATTTGGGTTCCAGTGAATATCACATGTTGCCGCCATGACCCCCGGAGGCTCAACGCGGGTTAATACTATGCATGCGTGTCACGCCTGGGAGAAGACATGTCATGTAAGTTGTGAAACCATTTGGACTTTGATAAGAGAGAGGCTGTGATGCTTTGAAGTTACTCATTGCATGGACAGTCTATGTACTTGTGTTCCAGATACAAATCTTCACACAGGCAAAGAAAAGGTGCTCGCATTTTTCCAGAGAGCGGAATGGGACATGCATTTAGGACATCAGGAGCTGGACTACCTTTCGGTGCAATTTTGGACCGACATTTTTGTATTACATTGATTGCTCTGGCACTGATAACATTTTGTACTTATATTTGTTTACAATAAACTTGCACTGCTCACTCAGTGTAAATGGGGTTGAATTTGTCAAGTGTTGCAAAAATTGGTACACATTTGCACAACTACAATCTGTGTAAGGTGCCCCCACAGGGCCGCTGTAAACAAACAGGATAGAGGACCACAAGAGGCCCTGGAATTAATAAAATAGGCTAAAATAATGCCAAGAGTATGAATGAACGCTGATATCATTAAACAGGAATCACTAAATAGTTCAAGGCGTTTTATCGTCCATGGAAATGCAATCTACAGTCTTAAACGAATATTTATGATAATCAATAAACACAGCCGACGACCTCATTAATGCTACCACCATTGCGATCTACATAAGTATGTTTACGCCACATTGAGGAGTGCGAATGTCCCCATTACCTAAGAATGTTATTGTGATACTGTCAATTCATCGCACCGACCCAATGAGCTGGTTTCGAGCAATCCGTCAGGCGTGCGAATGTGAGGAGAAAATTCCATTGATCATCGGGGAATGGCAGAGGCCTTAGAGTCTCACTCAAAGCCCCCTGCTGCGCAGCAGCGCGCCATTCCCTCAATAAATGAAACTGTTTTTCCTCTCCACTCGTGCGTTTACTAGATTTCTTCTGTCATATCCATCATCTTTCAAAATAATGCTTCTTAGCTGCAATGTTATAGCTATTCTAAGCCTTACACAGTCAGACCCAGTTTATAAACTCAGGAGCAGATTTACAAGCCTCTTGCGCCACTTTTCCCATGTTAAAAATGACGCAAATGTTGCGCAAGGGGCTTGTAAATCTGCCCCTCAGTTTTACCACTCATTGGCCCTGCAGCACAGCGAGTGCACACTCACACGCCTGTAGATGCCATTATGGGCAATTACCTAAAGGTCGACACACACAGACTCTCACTCTGAGGATGTGGGATTAATAGTTTGTGCACTGTTAGCAGTAGCTTCAATCAATATGTCTGCTTCTAGAGTTAGTGATACAACCCTGTGAGGAATTATAAACATACTTACTCATGTGTGACGTGTCATAAGCGATACACAACCTTCATGAATCATAATTCTTTGTAACTTTAATGGAGTCATGTCTGTGAATATAATGACCACGTGCCACTGTTCTGAGGAACGCACTGTTCATTCATTGCCACCCCATCTCATCCTCCTCACTGACCTTATGGATATGGCGAGTAGCCCTGTGGGATTTTTGAAAACCCACAGTGAAATAGCATGAGTTTCTTGAAATTTTGCATTATTCGATTTTGAATAATCTTTTACAAAAACGTATTAAGGGGCATATCAACAATGGCTTTATCTCTGCTTTTTTGGCTTTAAAAGCCAAAAAAGGAGAGATAAAACTAGCGCCCTATCAACAACAGGGTGCTAACATGCAAATTTGCATGTTAGCACCCTTTTTACTCTACGCTTCCCCTTGCATCTCTAATGAGATGCAAAGGGGGCGTTCCAGAGTAAAATAATAGGAGAAATGTCGCTAAGTGACATTTCTCCTATTATCAAGAATGTCGCTAACCCTGTTGGAGACAAAAAAAGTAGCGCTAACCGCGGTTAACGCTGCTTTTTTACGTCTGGTATTTTTCAGACTTAGCCATGATATCCTATGGAAGGAGGATATCATAGCTAAGTTTGCCTGTCCCTATCAACAAGGTAACGTGAGAATATCGCTGGGTTTCCAGCGATAATCTCACGTTAGCCTGTTAGCGTGAGGATTTTTATCGCTATTGAGATAAGCGTTGCTAATAGCAGGCTATCTCAGCGATAAAAATTCACGCTAGCCGGCGATAATTATCCGAGCGCTAAGTGTGCTTAGAGATAATTATCGCCGGTTGTTGTTGATATGCCCCTTTGTCTCGCAAGATACCAGCGTTAACTGGTTCGCTCAGAAAATGCGTCACAGAGAGACATTTTCAGTGGCACATTTATATGCTAATTTAGAAAACGTCATGAAAATACCGACAAACCACGTTTCTCTAGAAAAACATAACTTTGCATACTATTTTTGATTTGTCATTGAACACTATGAAATATTATGAGAAGAAAATTACTGAATTTTGCACACCCCTAGTCACTCCTCGCCCAGATGACAGGCAATTCACTGTTTTATGAGTGATCGTGCGTTTAACAAAGCACAGGGAATCAG
The DNA here is from genome assembly GCF_964204655.1 of Triturus cristatus. Classification (NCBI taxonomy): domain Eukaryota; kingdom Metazoa; phylum Chordata; class Amphibia; order Caudata; family Salamandridae; genus Triturus; species Triturus cristatus. Next base: position 303,424,492 of record NC_140589.1, read on the forward strand.
TTGCTCTGAATTGGTGGATTTTCTGGTAGCTGTCAAAGGGGATTTATCATTAATTTCCGTGCTGACCACAGTGTTCACGTTGGTTCTTTGAGTCCCACAATCCCAGCACAACAGGAGCAGGAGGAGCAAGTATCCATAGAGACACGGGCCTTACCTTTGCTGTTAAGTGCAGTTGAGTGCAAGAGGCTCATTCTCAGGACCACTTGTTGCCTCTAATATTGGAGTAGGCAAAGGGTTTTAAGTTCCATGGATGAGAGGGAGAATGCTCTATTACTTACCGGTAATCTTCATTACTCCGGGTCCCGTTGTCCTCGTCCCATTCTTAAACAAGTGGAGATAATCATCTCCCGAGAGAAAAAAAGAGCAGAGGAATGTTGGGACCCTAACCCCGCCCCTCCCACTAGGAGTACAGAAGGAGTACTTACCCAGCATTCTGCCTGAACAACCAAGCCCACAGGAAGGCCGGCCGTCTTGGAGGGAGGGCGGGGCGTAAGAATGGGACGAGGACAATGGGACCCAGAGTAATGAAGATTACGGTAAGTCATAGAGCATTACCCCCAGGGCCCTTATGTCCACGTACCATTCTTAAACAAGTGGAGAATACCAAAGCAGAAAACCGGCCTTTCGAACCCGCAAGCACATCCAGGAAACCACACCAAGGCAGCAACCCGAGGGAGCAAAAAGGGGGGAACCGCAGGAAACAACTGGCTAGCAAGCCAGAACAGGCCAGAAGCGACACAACCAAGGACCGGAAACCGAGCCAAGGAAAACCGAAGGCCATATCCACAACAAGGAGGGAGCCAGCCAGAGAAACTGGAAACAGAGTAACCAGGCCAAAAAGGAAAAACCCCAACCCAAAAGGACACGGCCATGGGAACCCACTGGACAAAAGCCGACAAGCCCTGCATCAGCAGGAAGGCACACCGGTCTGACAGCAGCACAGACACAGTGCAATCCCCAAACACACCGGGGAGAGCAAAAGGAAAGAGGCCAAGGCCGGCCAAGAGGGCGCAGGCACAACCACCCAAACCAGGAAGGAGGGAAGCACCAGACAGGCACCGACCCCCAACCAGAATGACTCGGGGCCCAGAGAGCCCAGAGGACAAAACCCCTGAAACCCCAAAGAGGCGACCCAGGCCCCTGGAAAGACCATCCAGCACCACCAGGGCCTCCAAAGGACAACCACAAAGAACCCAGCCCAGAAGGCGGAGCAACAGCAAGAGCCCAGAAGCAGGCCAAGAGCCAGGAAAGCCAAGGGACCCCCAAAAAACCCAAGGAAAACAGGAACACAACCCCAGGAATGATGCCGCACAAGGCCCAAAGAGCCAGCAGTAAGCAGGCCTGTGAGCCAAACAGCAGAGACCAGAAAACCAGAAGGCCAAAAGCCCCACAAGGAAGAGGCTTCAATCCGAATCAGGGCCCGACACGAAACCCCAGAGCGGCAGAGGAGGCCAACCCCAAAGGACACAGGACCAGGACAAAACCCAACGGCAGAAGAACAAGTCAACCATAGACGCCCCCAGAAAGATCCGGCAGTCAGCCGACCAAACAACGGAGTGGCCAGACAAGACCGGGGACCAACAACCCAGAATCGCACAGGCACGGAAGGGGCAGGACAGGGCCAAATGTCACAACCCCAAAACCCTCAAAACCAAAGGGAGGGAAAAGGAACCCCCGAAACCAGACAAGCCAGAGAGGCAACAGAAACCCGGGAAGAAGCCAAACGAACCGCACAGGCATGCAAACACCAAGGCCTAGCATGCAGCAAAGGCAGGCAGTAGCAGCGGAAAAGACCGCAGGGTGCACAGCACCCCAGACCAGGTACCAACCAGGCCTGACCCCACCCAACACCGTAGAGGAGACAAGAGCAGGAGCCGGCAGGGACAAAAGGCCAGAGGCCAAGAAAACAGCCGGAAGCCAGGGCCGAAGAGAAGCAACCCGCCGAAGCAGGAGGACCCCGGCCCAAACCCCACCCGGAAGAAGCCCACACAGGCTGAAGCACAGGCCAGGGAGGCCGACAGAGACCCCCAGCACACAACCGCCGGACTGTTGAAAATTAAAACAGCGATATTATTAAGCATTCACTAAAGACATGAATTCTCTCTAGTTAAAACATGTCTTCTGTCTTATGTTGACTAATGTCCGGACTCCATTTTGTATTGTCATGTCTCCACGTGCTCTCCACGAGAAGAGTCCTATCTTCGTGTTAGTTGCTCTCATAATCTGCCTAGTAACAGTCTATAAATAGCTCCTTTGTCCGTCTGGCGCATGCCCACACTTGACCACATCTGTTATCAGTTAGTCCTTGCTTGACCATGTTTTCGCGGGCTTAGGAGTGTGTTAACTCCGCCCACATATTGATTCTGTATCGAAAATGTCCATAAAAGGTAATGAATTTGCCTCATGTTGTATCCACCCACTTATGAGCCCCTCTGTTGTGTATAAAAGGGGACTGTGTATGCACGTTCTGTGTGCTACTCTATGCAATACTGAAGAGTGTTGTGTAGGTTGTAGGACCACCCTTAAGGGTTAATAAACTTTGTCTTTGTATTTGCAGCTTCCGTGCCAACTTCCTTCTAGTTTACGTTACAGGAGAGCGAACCCTAGTATTCTGCGGGCCTAGCTTGGGCCTGTATTCATCAATTGGCGCCCGTCACGTGGGGCTCATCGGCGACTCGGATGCTCGAAGGACTGGTCGTGACGAAGGTGAGGAATTTGGCCGGGGATGTGATCACTGCCAGTGGCGTTTTAGTCCTGGCATCCCGAGGTTTTCTTCCTTCCCTTCCGAACTGACCTTCTGGGTGGCGCCGGTCCTCGACTGAGACCTCTTCTGTCGGTTTGCCGCGACAGCCGTTTGGGCGAATTTTGGAACTTGGCAGTTGGAACCTGGACACTGTTGATTGGTAAGAACGTTGTACGGTACTTGCTCCGAGTTTTGAAGCCTGGGTTGGCTATTTGAGTTTGATTTGTGATGACCGGTCATATTTTGTATTGATTATTGTGAGAATATATGCGTTGCAACACATATAGGCAGGTAATGTGGAGATATTTCTCCGGAGCTGTGTAAATTTGAACGGCGCAAAGTTTAAGTGCCATTTTTTTGATAATACTGCATATTTTGCATTATTTTTGAGCATGCCTGCTTTTAGCGCACTCCGTGAGTGGTGCTGCTGCTTTGGAAACCGGTTAAATCTCGAGGAATCTGCTCCAGCCCCCCCAGAGGGGACTCCTAATAGGGATATGTATGTGAAGCATGGTCTTTCCTCCATAATGTACAGCACAGTGTGGAGGAAATACACCAAAAAGGATCCTGAGTTGCGATGGCCTTTGTATGGATCGTTTGATATGCGAAAGATTGAGTATGTGGAACAGTGTATGTGTAAACGGCGTGCTCGGCAAGACATGTTTGAATGTGTACGGTTATGGGTGAAGGAAGTGCGTGAGCGAGAGAAACGTGAGAAAGCGCTGTTTGATAAAGAGCAACGGAAAAATGATCATGTGAGAGCGCAGGAAGCGAAGCGTCGGGAAGAAAGAGAACTGGCGGAGAGACAAGAGAAAGAGCGTAGGCTGCAAGTCTCGGGTCAATATGCTGTCCGCCAGCCACTTTATCCTGTCCTTACTAATCTTGAATATGATTTTTATTTATTAGATCGCTCTCCGCCCCCCTATGTTGGTGCGTCCGCCCCGAGATCACAGGATTCTGGATCGGTTTCGGATAAGGTAGACACGCGGTCCATGTTATCAACTGAGCGTATGGGTGAGCTGCGGAAAATTTCTCTTCGTGCGCTTAAGGGCAAGTTATCCCTTTCTGAATTGTTGGACTCTTTGGAACAGTGGCGGGATAGAGAGAAGTTGTATTTTCTTGAAACCTTTTCTGATGAAGTGATTACTGCCTTTCGGAAATATTCAGAAGTTTTTGAGCCTGATGATGTAGTATTAGATGCTAAAGCATTACGTAACGGTGTTTTTTCTCCCTCTAAGGCACCTGATGCGGTCCGGCGACTGTTTGCATTGCGGGACGCGGCGAGTGAACTTAAAGAGAGAGCGCGCCTAAAGACAGGGGAGTAGGAGCAATCGGATTCACGTATCGGCGGCGACCAATCATCTACCTCCTACTCAGATAAGAGCGAACTAGTGCATGCTAAACCGATGCGAGAGGCGGCACCTTTGTATGTTCCTCCTAAAGGAGCGGGAACTAGTTCAGATATTACTTCCGCCGATGCTAAGGGATATTTTGTGTATAATTGGGTTTATACTCCCTGGCATAGGGCTGATGTTATGGCATTAAAGAATGCATTGCCTGACCCCCGCAAGAATCCAGCGGCCTTTTATGAAGAGGTCGAAGGGGCCTTGAATTCTTGTACTATGACTTTAGCAGATATAGATTTGTTCTTTGGGCTCATATTACCACCGGATATGTGGAGATCTGTGCGGAAGGTGGATGATGTTCCCGCTTTTAAGGCTAGGTGGTCCGAGATTGAGGATGAGGATAGGGAGAGAAAACCCGCGCAAAAACCACCGCGGATTATTTTAGATCTTCCTGCTGCTATCTTGACCAAGTTGAAAACAATTATTCCCCCTAAAAAGATTGATTGGAATATGTTAGCCTCGTGTAAACAGAAGGTTGATGAATCAGTTTCAGATTTCTTTACACGCTTTGAGGAGACATTTCATGATTTCAGTGGTCAGTCGCTTACGGATGATACGGGCCGGCATCTTTTTGTGGATAAATATGTGGCAAATTTATTACCGGGAATAGCAGCTCGTTTAAAAGCGAGTGAAAGTTCTTGGTCCACCTCATCTCCGGCATCCCTTCTGACTATGGCCCAGTATTATGAGCGTCAGGAACAAGAAGCGAAGGGGAATGAGGAGAAGAAATCGAAAGATTTGAAAACTAAGGTGATGCTAGCACAAGTGTATGGTCCGCCTCGTCGGGGTGTAGAACGAGGTAGGGGAGGATTCTATGGTCCCCCTTAGGGTCGGTCAGATGTAAATAGAAATCAATGTGCGTATTGTAAACAGTCGGGTCATTGGGCCAGAGATTGTCCGGTGTTGTATGCATCTCGTCAGGGACGTGGTCAGGGACCACCGAGAGGTAGAGGGATTTTTTCGCATTATAGAGGGGACTCTAATGATCGTACTCGATTTGAGTCTAGCGTACAGCAACGGGATAGGCCTAATGTGTTTGATAGGCAACACCATTATCAAATGTCTGGGAACGACCGTTCTGGGTATCATGACTCACAGCATGCGTAGGATTGCGTTGGATGGAGGTTTGAATCAGTCGAAGTGCCGGTTGATCAGAAGGGTCCTTATGTTTCAGCAAATGTTTTGGGTTCTACTGATCGGTTCCTAGTTGATACAGGAGCTACTCGCAGTGCACTGTCCAAACAATTGGTTCCGAGGGCTCCCCCATCTGGCTTAATGGTTACATCGGTAGGGTTTGATGTTACACTCTCTCGAAGCCCTCTTTCCCGACCCCTGGCATTCCATGTTGACAACCTTTCTGCGTCCTGTCCGTTTCTGCTTGCCCCAAACACGCCTGACAACATTATGGGTCTTGATATGCTCAAGCACTTCAGAGCTACGATCCGCTGCTCCCCTACTGGAGTACGTGTGATATTAAACGACAATCACCCAATGACAGACCGGATGTGTGTGGTTGCGGAGGATACTGCATTAGCTTCTCTCCCTCAGTCTTTGTGGGCTACTTCGGATACGGATGTGGGGCAGATGGTGATTCCGCCTGTCCACATTAGTGTCCAGGAGGGTGCTGTGTTACCACGCCTCCCTCAGTATCGTATTTCCCAGGAGGGGGAGGAGGCACTCATACAGATTGTGCAGGATTTGATTAAGGTGGGAGTAGTGGAGGAAGTTCCCTATAATGTCTGCAACAGTCCCATTTTACCCATTTTGAAGAAAGATACCGATGCCAGGGTTTATCGTTTTATTATTGACTTAAGGGAAGTGAACAAGATTGTAATACCCCAGTATCCAGTGGTTTCTGATATCACGACGTTACTTACTCTGGTCCCGCCCACGGCGACCACGTTTTCAGTTATTGATTTGAAAAATGCTTTCTTTTCCATTCCTATCCACCCTGATAGCCGATATCTTTTCGGGTTCACTTTGGATAATAGGTCTTATAGATTTTGTAGAATCCCTCAGGGTTATACAGAGAGCCCTTGTATTTATAGTCAAGCATTGAAAAGGCAATTGGATTCCTTTGTTCTGCCTAAGGGTGTCGCCCTTATCCAATATGTCGATGACATCTTGTTGGCGGCCGACACTCCTGAGTTGTGTGAGCAGTGTACGTTATCCTTGCTTTCCTTTTTGGCATCTCACAATCACAAAGTGTCGAGGAAGAAATTGCAATTTTGTAGACCAAAGGTGACTTATTTGGGTCACCTTTTGTCTAAGGAGGGGCGTGCACTCACACCAGATCGTATTCAAGCAATTTTGGACACGCCAGTACCTTCCACACAGAAGGATGTGCGTGCATTTTTGGGTCTTGCTTCTTTCTGTAGGCAATGGATATTGGGGTTTTCACACATAGCTAAGCCATTGTTAGCACTTTTGACAAAAGACACACCGATCCCTCTTCCCTGGTCAAATGAGTGTGAAATTGCCTTTCAGCAATTACGACAAGCCCTTTGTTCAGCACCAGTGTTAGGTACCCCTGATTATACGAAGCCCTTTTCACTGTACGTGCATGAGAAAGATGGATGTGCATTATCAGTTTTAGTGCAGATGCACGGCGACAAGCAGCGCCCTTGTGCATATTTTTCGGCTGTACTTGATCCTGTTGCCCGAGCGTTGCCTGGTTGTTTTCGCTCGGTTGCGGCGACAGCTGTGTCAATACGCCAAAGCGAGGGAATTGTGTTATCTCATAAGCTGTTGGTATTAGTCCCCCATGCTGTTGATGCCCTGCTTAATCAGACAAAGACGCAGCATTTGACCAGTGCTCGATTAACGGGATATGAGTTGACGCTTTTGGCTCCTCATATTACGTTAAAGAGATGTGCAACGTTAAATCCAGCCACATTGTTGCCGTTCCCGGAAACTCAGTCTGAAGCACGGAAAGCACATGATTGTATTCTTGTGACTGAGGAACAGACAAAGGGTCGTATTGATCTCCAGGATACGCCCTTTACAGATGTAGATGGAGAACTATGGGTGGACGGATCATGTCTGAGGCTACCAGATGGTACGAATTCAGCAGCGTATGCAATTACCACATTACAAACAATAGTGGAGACTGCACGCATACCGCAGAAATCAGCTCAAGCAGCGGAACTGATAGCATTAACACGAGCATGTGAGCTCAGTGCAGGATTGTGTGTGAATGTTTATACAGATAGCCGCTATGCCTTCGGAGTAGCGCACGATTTCGGCCTACTCTGGAAGGAGAGAGGCTTTCTAACGTCACATGGAGCACAGATAATGTATGGGGAGTTAGTTCACAACCTTTTGACTGCATTAACATATCCAAAGAAGATTGCTATAGTTAAATGTAGTGCCCATAAAAAGGTGGTTGATAAAGTTGGAGAAGGGAATGCTTTGGTAGACCGGGTGGCACGAGAGACTGCGATGCAGCCTGACTCTACTGCAATGTATGTTGTAAAGTCACAGGCAGAGAGATGGCACGATGCTAGGAGAGAAGTGTTGGAGATACAGAGGACCGCTTCCGATAAGGAACGGGAGCAATGGTCCAATGATGGAGAATTAGATGATGAAGGGTGTTGGAGAAGTAAGCAGATGGATAAATGGAAGTTACCCACAGCCTTCGTACAACCTATGGTTCAGATGGCACATGGACTAGCGCATGTCGGAGCTTCCGCAATTGTCAAATTACTCACACGAGTTTGGGAGCATCCGGAGATCGCTAGTATGGCAAAGAGGGTAGTGCAGACCTGCATGATTTGCCTGAGGTATAACCCAGGAAAGGGTACACGAACTCCGGCAGGAGGATTTGCGACACCTACTGCACCCTTTGAGGTTTTGCAGATGGATTACATTCAGCTTGAGCGCTGTAACAATCTGAAGTATGTTTTAGTAGTGGTTTGTGCCTTCAGTAAATGGGTTGAGGCATACCCTACAAAAGACAATACTGCAATGACTACAGCCAAGATGCTATTGAAGGAGTTCTTCCCTCGATATGGTGTTTGTAGATTGTTGTGGAGTGATAACGGACCTCATTTTATAGCAGACGTTATCAAGTATGTCCTGAAAGGCCTGGGAATTACTCAGAAGTTTCATGCAGTGTTTCACCCTCAGTCTGCGGGATTGGTTGAGAAATATAACGGTACTTTGAAGCTTAAGATCGCGAAGATCCAAGCTTCGACTTCTTTGACTTGGCCAGATGCTTTACTGCTGGCATTATTGTCAATTAGATCGATACCGCATTCTCGGACCGGTCTCACACCTTACGAGATCGTGTTCGGACGCCCAATGAATATTTGGGGTCCACCAAAACCGAAGTCGGTGTATGATGTACCTTGTGTAATGATGAATGATTATCTGGCACAGTTAACAGATAATTTGGTTTCTATTCACCAACAGGTTCGAGAAGCGCTCCCTGATCGGTCCACAGGTGAAGGACATAACCTCCGGCCTGGGGATCATGTCATGATCAAGGTGTTCGAAAGGACGAACAGTCTGGAGCCGAGATGGGTTGGTCCTGAGCAAGTCTTGCTCACAACGAGGACAGCTGTGCGGGTTTCCAACCGGAAGAACTGGATCCACTCCTTGCACTGTCGTAAAGTGCCGCCTGGATTGGTGGAGCCTGCTGTGTTGACCGACCATCGAGAAATCCTGACTGCGGAGAAAGGCCGTGCTGTGGAACCGAACGACACTGAGGAGCTCTTCCCGGACCAAGCGATTCCTGGAGGAAGAAGATATCACCTTAGACCAAGGAAGTGATTGTTGTATCCAAAGTTGTCAGAACGGCCCTTAGGTTAGTGAAATGGAGAGCCAATGTGGCAAGGGGGGGGATCAGCCCTGCATTAGTGTAGTGACACCCGTCTTGGCCCGCTGGTGAAGAAATCAACGGCTGCCTAAGGGGAAGAGTTCTGACAACCTTTTAGTTTCAGGAAGATATTGACTTTTTACTACAAGATGGAAAAGAAGAAGATTCTTTGTGTGACGAGTTTTATTATCATTGTAGCTATTGTTGGTATAACCACATGGTTTGTTGAGGATGTGACTCCTGCCCGTGAGTTGATTGTTTTGACCACTCCAGTGCCTGAGGAGCACTACTTTTATACCCTTCCGTATCAAGAATTGAAGCATTGTCAGTCTTATTTGAATAACACTTTCATCCAGAAGTTGCATCATACCCATGTTGCTACAAATGCCACGAACTGTTGGATATGTGGTATGATGCCAGCTCATCAGAAGAAAAGAGGAACGCCGTTCATACCTCTTCCTTTCTCTCATAATGGCTCATGTAGAGCATGGTACACTTTGCTTTTTGCCACACGGAAACCTACAGTGGGACGATTACTCTTCAGACTTAATAAGGAATGTCATCAGGATAAAGATGGCTATCCACAAGCGAATGGGACAATATGGGAATGGGAAGAATATCGACCAGATAATGAATCGATTCCCTACATTTTCACGAACACCAGAGACACTACAAGGAATGAACAATTTGTGATACAAGTGGCACAAGCTCAAGCGGACCTTTGTGTCCAGAGTGTGGGTTATATTCCTGTTCGTGTTAGTGACTGTATTATTGTGTTAAAAATCGATGGATTAAATAATAGTACTTTCTTAGCCTCCCACAACACATACTTTGTATGTGGGAATAAGGGTTATTATCGTTTGCCAGCCGGCTGGTCCGGAGTATGTTATGTAGCATTTTTATTACCCCCTGTATTTTTAGCACCTGCATCTTATCATAAAGATTTGAAGTTGTTGAATAATGTGACTGTACACAGGTATAAACGTACTCTATCCATTGATGATGTTGATCAAACTGATACTAGCTTACAGCAGTATGTCGATTTTAACCTAGGATTGTTTTTCTTTGTTGGAGCTGCCCTAAATAGAAGGAAGGTTCGAAGATTAACGAGAGTTGTAGAGGCTGTGACGAATCAAACCGCTGCTGCTCTTGGGAATCTTACGGAAGAATTACAAATTACTAGAATTGTTGCAATGCAGAATCGTATGGTATTAGATGTTATGTTAGCTGATAGAGGTGGAGCATGTAAAATTATCGGAAGTAGTTGTTGTGTGTTTATTCCTGACCATACGCCATCAGTTTATAACGCCATTAATAAATTGCATAAAATCGCAGCTGAGATTCATACAGAAAATGGCACTTGGTCCTTTTCTGGATGGTTTTGGGCATTGATCACTACATGGGGATGGAAAGTTCTAACTGGTCTCTGTATTATTATAGCAGTTCTGTTTTCCTGTTGCATCTGTGTTCAGTTTGGTCCTTTACTCTGTTCTTTATGTGTGTCATTCTGTATACCTGATAAGAAAGCTATTGCCAATGTCACCTATCAGAAACGTTTAACCAAAGAGGTGGAAGAGATGATGAAAATTGACATATATGATGATTATCCTAATAAGCCGAATGTCTTCAGTAAATGCTGGAAGGGTCGTCTGTTGAAAATTAAAACAGCGATATTATTAAGCATTCACTAAAGACATGAATTCTCTCTAGTTAAAACATGTCTTCTGTCTTATGTTGACTAATGTCCGGACTCCATTTTGTATTGTCATGTCTCCACGTGCTCTGCACGAGAAGAGTCCTATCTTCGTGTTAGTTGCTCTCATAATCTGCCTAGTAACAGTCTATAAATAGCTCCTTTGTCCGTCTGGCGCATGCCCACACTTGACCACATCTGTTATCAGTTAGTCCTTGCTTGACCATGTTTTCGCGGGCTTAGGAGTGTGTTAACTCCGCCCACATATTGATTCTGTATCGAAAATGTCCATAAAAGGTAATGAATTTGCCTCATGTTGTATCCACCCACTTATGAGCCCCTCTGTTGTGTATAAAAGGGGACTGTGTATGCACGTTCTGTGTGCTATTCTATGCAATACTGAAGAGTGTTGTGTAGGTTGTAGGACCACCCTTAAGGGTTAATAAACGTTGTCTTTGTATTTGCAGCTTCCGTGCCAACTTCCTTCTAGTTTACGTTACAGGAGAGCGAACCCTAGTATTCTGCGGGCCTAGCTGGGGCCTGTATTCATCACGGACCACACAAACAGGGGCAACCGCCCAAGCAGGCACCGGAGGGAGCAGAGAAGCGAGAGGCACAAACAGCACCAGCCCCCGGACAACCAGCAGCAAGGAGGGCAGACCCCCACAGAGGCAAGACGAACACCACAGGACCGCACCCAGACAGGAGAGGGGGGCAGAAGGGGGTATGCCAAACAACAGACCCACACCGGGAACAGGACACGGGGGAGCTAGGGAAGACAGAAGCGGGCCAGGACACCAGCACCAGAAAAAAGACAGGGGACACCAGGCAAAACCCACCCCAGAGCCGGCACAGAAGCCACAGCACAGCCAGGAAAACCAAGGAGGCACAGCCAGAGGCCACGCCGAATCAGCAGCAAGGCGGCAGACCAGGAGCGACCGGAGGTAACCCAGACGCGCCAACCCATAGGCACAGAACACCAGGGCTCCACACAGGCCTGAACAAGGCCAGACACAGCCCAGGGGCAAACAGGGCAGAAAGGCCACCAGCCACAAGAAGGGCCAACAAAGGAGGAGCACCGTGGCAATGTGGGGAAACCCGAAGTGCAACAACAGCCAAAGAAAACCCAGCAGGACCAGACAGAATAACGCAGGCACCCAACCAGAGCTGAACCAAGCCTGGGAAGACAACAGCCGGAAGGAGCAAGCCCAGAAGGGCACTCCAGGGCACAGCCAAAACCACAGATGCGCCACGCCAGGCCACCCAGCGAGCGCAGAGGCAAGGACGAAGGGCTGAAGAAGGCGACCAACAGGCGCCGAATACCCACAGGAGCAGGAAAGCCCAAGTGGCCCCCCCACAGGCACTAGCCGGGCCTGACCCTGCCAAACGACGGAGACCAGAAGTCCCCAGGGAGCAACCGCACCAGGATCCCAGGCGGACCCCCAACAGGGAGAACCGCAGAGAAGAGAGGAAACCAGGCACCCACGACCAGGACAGAGTATCAGCGAAAGACAGCCCAGGGCCAAACAGCAGCGGCATGCACCACGGACCCCCAGGAACCCCTGGAAAAGGAAACTCAACAGGTGAACCGCCACACGGAACGCACCCCAGGGAGGGACAGGAGAAATAACACCCTCCCACCCCAAGGTGCGCCACCATGCCTGGGCAGGAGGGACACCCATCCTGGGCACTAGGCACACCGGGGGCAGAAAAAAACCCAACCCACAGCCAACAGCCAGGCCGCGAGAGGGCCGGAGCTCCAATGCCCCCAACGAACAACCAGAGGCAGACCCCAAGTCGCACCGCACACTGAAGGAAGAGCAGGAGCCCAACCACACCAGCCAGAAAAAAATGAAGCAAGCCACAGCACCGGTTAGCTACCCCTCCAAGCATCAACCAGGCTGGAATACGTCAAACCCAGAGAACAGACAGGCACTTCCAGGGCGGAAGGACACAAGGCAACCCAGAAGCCCCGGCAACACAGAGCCACAACCAGCACAGAGCGGGAACAGGACCCAAAGGGAGCAAGGACAGAACACCAGCACCAGCCGCAAACAGGAGGACACAGGCACCAGGCAGAATCCGGAACCAGCAGACAGGGGGCCGCAGGAGGAGCAGCCACAGACCGAGCAGCACCACCGGCGGAACCAGGAGACAGGCAAAGCCAGACCCAAGGAGAAGGGCTTGCTAGGACCAACCAAAGCAAACCAGAGGCAAAAGGCAAGCACAAGAAACGAGCAGAGCCCGCAAAGCCAAGGCCAGGAGATCCACCTGGGCAACCCCGAGAGGCAATCAGAGCGCAGCAGCATCAGGGGACACAAGGACCATGCCAAAGGAACCACAGAAGCCAGGAACAGTGCAACAAAAGTGCCAGAGCCACGAGCAAGAAAAGACAGCAGCACCCAGCACGGCGAAGGCCCCAGACAAACACAGGCAGCCCCACAAGAGAACCAAAGCGAGGGAGGAAGAGAAGGGCTCCACGCACTCAGAGGACCCCAGGCACAAATCCCAGCAACCCCAGGTTGTACAGAACCCAAACCAGGAGCACACACAGGGCACAGCAGGGGAAGCACGCAGTCACAGAGGCAGCGGAACGGAACCTCACAGGCCACAGGACCAGCCGCCAGGGCCAGCGTGAGGAGCAGGACACCCGCACACCGCAGGAACAGCAGTGCAAAGAAGAAGCAGACCAGACCCCCGAATAGCAGACCCGCCATGCCAAGGTATGCCCAGCGGGCACAATGGAACACCCTGGCAGGAACTGCCAGCCGGCACGAAACCAGAACCCATGGGGCCGAATGCCTAAGGGCCGTGCAGCAGGGCACCAGAGTGAAGAGTGGGGACCAACTCACAGGAAAGACAAAAATAACCAGGGTCGAGCACCTGCGGCCCGATGCACACCTGGAACGCCGGCCACCAGCATGCCATATGAACACCAAGGCACAGCTCCAGCTCCGCAAGCCAGCAAAGCCACTGGGCAGACCGACTCGCCCCAGAGTCACCACGGACAAACGCCGCCAACACAACAGACCGGCCCATGGAGCAAAGAACGCAAACCCAGAGACTATGTCCCAAAAGGAAATGCTGCCTCAGCGACACACAGGAAGCAGAGTTAAAGATTCCTGTTTAGGCAGAGAGAAGCCAGAACCATACATGGCAGAGCACACACCCGCACATCGTGTACGCAGGCCATGCTGACCCTTAAGCACTCCTCACATGTTCCCCCAGAAGCACAGGAAACAGAGGAGACCCAGAGGCACGAACCTCGGCCTCCCAGCACCAAGGCCGGCATAGAGCCATGAGCCACATCTCCTGCCCCGCAAACAGCACCCACAGGAGGAGAGGAAAAATCCACAAAGCAGAAGTCACCCGGAGTGGGGTCCGGGACACCCCCAGGAACATGGCCCCCACTCCAACAGCCTGTCCAAGACGGGAATACCTCAAGCGTGGCACATCATCCACCCGGCCAGGCCCCAGGAAGACATGCTCGCGTCCCGGGAGCAACCAGTAGGCCCCACACCAGCCGCAAAGGGCCGTCCAGCAAGGCAGTGACCATGAACATTCCTGCCTCCCAGCAAGCCTGGCAGGCCAGGAGACAGACTAGGAAACCCCCCGCCCACACAGCCAGGCTGCTGGGAGGGGGGAGGAGAGAAGAAGCGCCACCTCAGCCCAGCAGAAGCAGCACCAGCATCCAAGTCCATTCTGTCGACAGACAGAAAAAAAGAACAGGCGAAATGCTGAGTAAGTACTCCTTATGTACTCCCAGTGGAAGGGGCGGGGTTAGGGTCCCAGGATTCCTCTGCTCTTTTTTTCTGTCAGGAGATGGTTATCTCCACTTGTTTAAGAATGATATGAGGACATAAGGGACCTGGGGGTCATGAATGCTCTGGTTCCTGTTCCCTATGACATGGCGGGATGGCTCTGTCCGCTGCAGCTAGCTCCTGTACAGCATGTGTACATCACATATCACCAGGCAGATACAGCTAAGAAGATCTGGGGCGAGATCACATCTCAGTACATGGACTCATGCCATACAGAGTGCAGTACTTGTGATTGAAAAAATGGCAATTTAAGGCTCAGTCTCAGTCCCTCACTGTGCCATCTCTTTTGTCTGGATTCTTGAGGATTCTAGTTGATGGCTATGCCTTGTGGCATATAAGCTTTAGGATGTCCAATGGATTCTGTGTTCGTGCTGAAAGCTCCATTGCAGATGTGTGTGAAACACACTACTTCTGGTGGTTCTTAGATTCTCTGAGCGTGCATTATATATGACAACATTTCATTTTGTGAGATAGGTGTTCCCTGCTGCAGAGGTGTTTAGCCTACATGGATTTCTTTAGCTGATTTCAGTGTCTAGGCTTGAGTCTTGGCCTCTGCAATTCCTTCATTGTGTGTTTACTGTCTTCTGTTCCAGGCTACATCGCCTCAATAATATGGTGTGTGATTGTATGTAATTCACTTTCTGCAGAAGCCTGTGTTTTCAAATTTTTCTTTGTTGCATGAGTTGGGGTTTTCTTTTGAGCATGGGTCCCTTTGGCCTGTATAGACTGTCGTCCCATTTATTTTTGGACTAAGTTCAGGTGAGCATCGACAAGCATTGTTTTCACTTTTCAGTGCTCTGTGCTGGTAAGTCAACCTTTCTGCTCATGCATTTCTTTCTTGTGTTTGTGGTTCCCCTTTGCACAATGCCATCAAATACGCTTTGCTCTTTATAGTGGGAGTTCCTGTCTCTTTTTTGTGGCTTTGCAGTGTGGGATTTGGTTCCCTTGCACGTCCTGTTAGCACTTCCCTGCTATCTTCTCAGTGTCGCCTACAGCTTTGGGTGATGCCAAGCTTAAGTGTTCCTTATGGGTGCCCTGGATTCTTCTTCTGATATTTTTGTGTGACACCAAATAATAGCCTGGCTTGAGTCCCTAGACTAAACTTCTCGCCTTTAATTTGGCACTGGTTTGAGGTTGGCTCTTCTCTAGCATGCACGTGGAATGTATGACGTTACCAAGCAAACATTTACAACGCATGGCTTTACAACACAGTTTTTACATCGCAACATCCATTACAACGCATGATTTTACAACGCATGCCATCACAACGCATTTTCAGAAACTACATATACAACGCATGTGACTACAACGCATATCGTTACAATGCATATTACTTTTAGGACAATAGTAGGGTAAATGTTGGATAGTGTAGGGGTATAAAATACTATTCCCACTCCAGTAAGTGCAACAGTAAGGTAAGTGTTGGATAGTGTAGGGGTAAAAATTACTATTCCCACTCCACTGAGTGCAACAGTAGGGTAAGTGTTGGATAGTGTAGGGGTAAAAATTACTATTCGCACTCCAGTGAGTGCAGAGTAGGGTAAGTGTTGGATAGTGTAGGGTTAAATATTACTATTCCCCATTAGTTACCTTATAATGTGTTGTAATGGCATGCGTTGTAGTGACATGCGTTTCAATGACATGCGTTGTAGTAACATGCGTTGTAATGGCATGCGATGTAGAGGATGTTACATTGTGATGACTGTGTTGTAAAGGTAGTGCGTTGTAATGACTATGTTGTAAAGGTTGTTTCCCATGCACGTGGGGTATAGTCCTTTTGGAACATTATAATGTAAACCCTTTCCTTTCTGATGCATGTTTAGCCCCTGTTTCCAGCTGTCCTTTATCTTTCAGAACTGTGGGTTTTTCAATGTACCTGTTCCATGGGCTCCACTAGTACTGGCATAGGGCTGGTCTCTCTATCGAAAGTTTACGGGTGCTCTCCCCACTGTTGGCAAGGTCTTGCAACTGCTTTAGGGCTCATGTAGTGTTTCACGTTTGATTTTACCGAGTGACATTTCTATTTTTTTTGTGTAATTTCTCGATCATCTTTTTTTGAATGCAGGCGTTCCCAGCATTCAGCCATGTTCAGGTGGAATGGTACCAGAATATTGTTGCCTAAAATATGTCTGACAAAACTATTGCAACCTAAATATTTTCTACAAATGATCACTACATTGGAGTTAATAATATAAAGGCCACACTGAACGGGGCAATATTTTTAAACAATATTCAGACTACGAAACATGTCAGATAATATTTTTTTTATTAATGTACAGACCTAGATTCCATGTTGCCTTTTAAATCCTTCTTCTGTATCCCTGGGCATAACTGTGGGCCTTCTTTGGTTGAAGAGGGTGTGAGCCCTTCTCAAGCAACAGCCATAATCTTTGTCAGGTTGAATCACAAGAAGTCAATAAATTAACCTGTGCATAACCCTCTGGTAGCTTGGCACAAAAGTAGTCAGATTTAATCTATTTTTTTTCTTTCAACCTTTTTATAAACTTTTCATTGAAGGAAAAACAGACAAAAGAAAAAGGAAACAATAAAAGTACAAAATCGGCAGGCAATGAATGTGGAGCCAATATCATTAACAAGTGGAAAGCGCAAGCAGTACTTGGGCCATCACGCCAAGAAAAAAGAACATAAGATCCTAACTTTCCACAAAACCAATACACCATCCTTCATCACACACCTAGGTAACCATCCACTCCCAGATGCATAGGGCATACTCAAACAGTTCATGCTGCGACTGTCACAGTAAACACAAACCTTCAGAAGCCAACATACTGCCAACATACTGGGCCTATGCCGTGATGAACGAAGAAGCAGCGGGTGAAGGGACTTCCGAGATTGAGTCGTCCAAGACAATTTGACCCCCACTGCTCACTCGAGGACAGGTCATCATTATGGCATCCAATGCAGGCAGGATTGGCACCTTATGCACTCCTCTTGCCTCTGCCCTGTGAAGTGCCTCCATTTCACATTCAGCCTATCTCACCAACTCAAACCTCTAACACAGATATCTGGTCCCTAGGACGATTTCAAGCTCATTGCTATCTGTCTATAAGCAAGAACCAGGGCTAGGTCCAGAAATCTCTTCGTAGCCTTGCAGGCTGCGGTCGTCATAAAGGCCCAGTAGACACAGCTGAGGGCTAAGCACAAATTCCCAATCAGTGGCACCATGAACCACTTGGAGCGACAATAATAGGGAAGACCACATCATATGTAAAAAAGACATGCTGAGGCTGCCACAGGGAACATGGTGTGTATGACTGAGGTGTAAGGAAGGTCTGATGTAGATAATGAAATTGGATAAGTTTGAAGCAAGCATTTTGGGACACCTTCAAGGTGCACTCCAGAATTCTCCTCCAAGCCTGATCACTCATCAGCGACCCAATATCCATGTCCCAACACGTGTGGAGTTCCACAAGATCTAATCGGTTATTCTGCAGGAGAGCCCTATATAGCAGAATGACCACCTTTGTGTGGCCTGTGAAGAGAAAAAGAAGGCAGAGGTACTCATGTTGCACTGGTACCGCCACCCCCAAGCTCCACCATGGAAGTATACTATGCACCAGTACGCTGTGCAACAAGAAATGCCCAGCTGGGAGGTTGTATGACTCCCAAAAGGTCAAGAAGGAATACAATTTACCACTTACAAAATGATCACCCAACACAGTGACCCCGGCTGTCGTCCAGCGGTAGAGCCCAGACCACTCTTCTCCTTATTCCCAGCATCGTGCCACTGAGAGTGGAAGTTTGCATGTATACGCTGTTGTGGTATGTAAGTGCCCTGTCCCCTACATATTGTGCTTTTCTCATTATCACATTCAAGTTCTGCACAGTAGAGAGAGGGGAAGGGCTTAACAAAATCCTGGTCAGTAACTCCTTAGTCAGAGAACAACTCTCTGGGGTATCCACAGCATCCTACAGGTAGGACTACTAATGCGCCACCCTGGTAACTGTCCTGCTATACATAACAATTCCAGATCTGGGGCTGCCAAACCACCCTCCAACATCAGTAGCCGTAACTTCCAGAGTGCCACTTGGAGTCACAATGTGCCTCCGTAAAAGGACAACAAGATTCCATTGAGTTCCTTAAAGAACCTTCGGGGCAGCTCAAGTGGAAGAGCAGTGAACAAATAGATGAAACAGGGCAGGACAACCATCTTGGACACAGCAACCCTTCCACTCATGGAAAGTGGCAATGTCATCCAAAACGCCACTGACCGCTGAAGACCAGCAAGTGTGCATCCATAGTTGGCATCGAACAACAAATCTGGCCACTGATAGATGGAAAACCCCAAATATTGGATAGTGTTCTGTTCCCACTGCAACTCTGGGGCTACATTTGAAGATTCGCCACCTCCCCCCAAAGTAGATAAACACAGAAACTACTCCAGTTCATCTCGAGCCCCAAATGGCAGCTGTCAAAACTGTCACCGCCCCCTGTTATCATTGTGATCTCCCCTCAAATAGAGTAACATATGGTTGGCATATGAAGAAAGGATCATATGTTCACCAGTGAGGTGCAGAGCACAGTAAGGGTGACCTGAACGAGAGAACAACCCATTGCCAGAGCAAACAATAAGGGGGATAGGAGTCAGCCCTGTCTGGTGCCCCACTCCACTGCAAAAGATTCCAGTATCACAGAGCCAGTGCGGGTGCTAGCAACGGGTGTGTGTAGAGGAGCTTCGTCCATCTCACAAAGGCAAGGCCCAAGCCCATGTCAAACATGGTGGCATATCAGAACTCCCACATGAGCCAGTCAGGCTTAATCTAGAAGCAATGTGTAAAGTATTTATGCAGCACTCAAACAGTAATAAAGTGAAAACAAAACAGAAGAAAAATCCCACACTGTTTTGCAAAAATAGAGTAAAGTTTAATAAATTGACACCAAAATGATAAAAATCCAATGTGTAAAATTGGAGATACGTATTTTAAAACCTTTTAGTGCAATACAGTCCACAAAAAGCCAGAGCCAACCGTGGACATCTTCTCGTGCGGGACCAGGGCAAAGTCAAAAGTTATGGCCCACCGTGGTGGAACGTGGTCCGAATACAAATAGTGGATTGGGCCTAGTCTTGGTCTACCTTTGGGCTTAGGAAAAATTCCAAGGAAAAATGTCTAAGAAGGTAAAGTTAAATGGGGCAAGGCAGGGTGGTGTCTGAGGAAAAAGCATCGTCTTTTAGAAGCTGCAGGACGAAGGTGAGGTGGAAATTTCTCTGTTCGAACATAGTCTCTATTTTGGAAAATCTCCTGAGGGACAAAGTTGCAGGCTGTATCTGATGAGGGCTCCAAGAAGCCAGATAATCTACTGAACAGGATTTGGTGCTGTGGAGAAGAATGCAGTGGTAGCTACCTCGAAGTCAGGTCACCCGGCGATGCACCTTGTGGTGATCACCGAGCAGGTAGGTCCCGGTTCTCAGAGGACTTTTTGGCAGAAATCTTTTTAAGTCCTAAGTTTTGGATTTTGGCTGGTTGAGCACCTTAAACACCACTTCCAGGGGTCCAGGTCTGGAGGGAACCACTTAGAGGGTCAGGACTCATTGTATGCTTGTTCAAGTTGTTGAAGCTTTTGTGTCACTGTAGCTCTGAATAGGAGGCTATCAAATGATCCCTTGGTGGTTCTGGGTCCAGGCAAAAATTGCAGTTCTCAAGCAGTAGGGTGGTCCTCGGAGGGCACATGACAGCTTCAGGCAGCAGGGCAGTCCTCTTGGAGTGGAGGACGGTCCTCTGAAGTACATAGGCAGTAGGGTAGTCCACTAAGAGTCCTACAAAGATCCTGAAGTGAACTGAAGAGTGTGTCTGAGCATCCTATTATTATAATTGGTGCCAGCTTTGAAGTAGAATACATTTCTAGAGTTTTCACTCCATAGATGGTCCTTGAATTTCCTGCCTCCCTGCCCAGACTTCACTGGGTCTGGGGGTCACAAAAGGCTATTGTGAAGTTCTTTGTGCATGTGTATTCAGGTAGCTCCTTTGAAACATAAGTGGGACTGTGCACAGCTCCACGCCTCCCACTCTGTCAAGATAGACTATCCTGCCAACCACTAGTCCCCCCCCTTTGTGTGACTGTCTGGGAGGAATACACATAGACCAACTGCTAGTCACACCTAGGATTCAGGCTACAGGCCCCAAATAGCTAGGACAAGAAGCATATAAACTTTCTAAAAGTGTAATTCTCAGAATCGTGACTTAAAATCTGAGTTTACCAGTAAGAGGTTTTCAAATTATAATTCTTTAGACACCAAACATGACATTACCACCTGTTCCCAAACAAAAGTTATTACTTATTAGATATAGAAATGGTAAATTAAAGTTATCCTATAGGAGAGGTAGGCCTCAAAGTAGTGAAAAACCAATTTGTGAGGTTTTCACTACCAGGACTTGTAAAGTTTAAAAGAACATGTCCAACTTTGTTTATTACAATGCATCCTGCCATATAAGTGGTTTAGGCCCTACCCTAGAGGTGGCGTATATGTATTAAAAAGGGAGGCTTAGGCTTGGCGAAAGATTTATTTTGCCAAGTTGAATAGGTAGTTTAAAACTGCACACAGACTGCGATGGCAGGCCTGAGAGGTGTTTTAAAAGGCTACTTAAGTGAGTGGCACAATAAGTGCTGCAGCCCCACTAGAAGCATTTAGTTTACCGTCTCTGGGCAAATGGTATACCACTTTACTAGGGACTTATAACCAAATTAAATATGACAATCTGGTGTAGGCTAATTTTACCATGTTTTATGGAGTAAGCACAAGTAGCGGTGAGTGGAAATCATAGAATTTGAAACACTCATCGACATTACCCAGAGTCCTGATAACGGGTGCAAACTATGCAGGTTGTGCTGCTCGCACTGTAATTTAGTGTTGGTACTGTAACTAGTGGAATCTGGACGGAGCTCCATGTTACAAGAGTAATGCAGAGTCATCAAATTCAACAATTGCAAGGGTGGAATTAAACATTCCATGCACCCTTAAGCACAAACACTTTTAGTACTGATTAGCAGTAGTAAAGTGCACAGAGTCCTAATGCAATAAAAATGAATTCAGCCGAACAGGAGAGGAGAAGGCAAAAAGTTTGGGAAAAGACCACCCCAAGGCTGACGAGTCTAATATGTGTTTGCCCCCGGCTGAAAGAGGTCAGAATTACTCACCATCCTGAGAGTTCTCATCAATAAGGCGGAAGAACCTGGACAGACCATCAGCACTGGAATGGTCTGACCCATGGTGGTGTTCCACTATGAAGTCTATTCCCTGTAGGGAGGTGGACCTCCTCAAAACTTTGGGGTTCTCATCCCTCATTTGAATGAGCAATCTGACAGTCCTGTGGTCAGTGTGAGTCCCAAACAGGCATGATCTCTGCTTTTTCAGTTCCCAGACCATAAAAAGCTTCTCTTTTAAAAGCACTCTACCTGTGTTCCCTGGGAAGCAACATCCTACTTATGAAGGCTACAAGTTGGTCTAGGCCATCCTCATTTAACTGTGCAAGCACAGCCCCTCCACTATGCTGTGAAGCATCACTCTGCACTAAAAAATCCTTGTAGAAGTCAGGACCTTGAGGACAGGTACTATACACATGGCCTGCTTGAGGGTGTAAAAGGCTTTCTGCCAGATTTCTCTCCAAACCACCTTGTTAGTTAGGCAGATTCTTTTACCTGTATCATACATAAGTCAGAATTTGCCTTCCTTGACCTGACCATCAAACATTAGGAAGGGACACGTTACACAAGCCTCTAAAGAAAGCCCACGGAGAGAAACACCCTTAGCCTATGACAGCAGTCACCATAGGGCACTACGAGATGGACTACCATTTGACCAATTCCTGCATCTCTGCAGGAATTGTACCCACAAACAAGACTAATTCATAGAGGCCCTCATTTTACATGACAAACTAGTGGCAAGGGGCTATCCAAAAAGAATAGTTAAAAGCTCACTCAAACATGCGTGGTAGTATCCGAGAGAGAATCTACTAACTCCTCAGACTGCTCTAGAAAAAATGGTCCATGTAAACACTTTCTGCCCACACACTAACAAAGTTCGTAAATTGATATGAGAAAATTGGCACCTAATTGAGAGCATAGACCCCTCACTACAAACACCCATGTCTGCTTTTAAAAGTGGGAAAAATATCAAGAACCACCTGGTCTATTCCTCGCAACAAGATTCTCATACTACCCGGACTAGAGATCTTGAGACAATCTGGGGCCTCCTCCAACAAAAAGGTCATTTTCGGTGTGGCAACAGTATTACTTTTTATTTTGACACTTAGGAGTCTATTAGAATGTTGGGCGGATCGCCACTGCCATGCGGGGGGTGGCATCCGCCCGACACTCTCCTCCACCTGCATGCCATTTCCCCGCCATATTAGTATGTTGGGGGGACCCTGGCGGACGGAAAGACCGCCTGCCGGTTTTCAGCCGGTCACACAGGCGGAAAAAGGGGCCTGATATGGTGGCGGTGTCTGCTCTTTACCGCCATCTATATTATGATGGCAGCGAGAAGCAGCCTTAAGGCATGCGGTTTCTTCAGTTGGGGGCCCGCTGCGGGCCCCCAGAGGTTGGGGAATGGGGGCACATGGGCATGAACAAAGTGGCAGGCACCGCGCGGTGCCTGTCACCTTGTGCATGCCAAGGCACGAAAATGTTTAAAATCTCTGCAAACACGCGGAAATATCGCGAAGATGCGGACGTTTTTTCCCCGCCCGTTCGTGGTATTTTCTGCGTGTTCGCGGCTCGCCAACTTACCCATGCGGTTGCTTGCGGGCGCGGCCATCTTGTTTTCACTCTTATCGCGGTGCATGATCGCGAGAAGAAAGACGTGATCGCGCGACGTATGATGTTACTGCAGACGCGAACTGTTGCGAGACAGCGTAAATGGCTACCAACAATCCAACATCTCGCGGAGAACGCGACCGGATCGGGAAAACTTGTCGGCGAACGTGGGGATTCAGGTAAGGCGATCGCGCGCGTGCGAGAATGTATTATTTTACAGCGCGAGCAAGAACCAAATTATCGCTAAGCTGCTGAATGCGGAAATTTTTACATTTTCGTGCTCTCCGCGGAACGCGAAAATGTCAAATTATCGCAATTTCCGCAAGCGGAACGGAAATTTAGGCCAGGCCTAGGCACGACATGCATTCCCAGCATTGTGGTGGGCGGTGCTCCCAGCACCGCCCCACACAATGCTGGGAATAGAGGATGCCACTGCCACAGTGGCGGTGGCATCCTAATTGCCGGTGCGGACCGCCGCACCACTTGCGGCTGGTCCCAGCACTGCTATGGTGGCGGGCAGACGAAAGTCCGCCCCCGTCCTAATAGGCCCATAAGTATTCTGAACACGGTAATCTTAAAAATTAACTTAACTTTGCTTCCACCTGCAATTCATGCAATGTAGTTTACTGCATATGGTGCCCGTGTGGTCTTACCTTTATGGGACAAACATCACAATCCACCAAGATTCGGATCTGCCAACATCAGAGCAGAATTCGTTGTGCAGTACCCAATGCACCCATGGTGGCACAATTTACAGAAATGATTCACACTGCAGAAGACCTGAAATGGCAAGTGATTGACATGGCAGTAGTCCCTCAAAGAGAAGATGACATCACATCACCCACATTCAGCAAAAATGGAGTGCAAATGGATGAAATATTGCAACTCCATTGATCACGGACTTAATGCCTCAGAAAAATTGAAAAGTTTTGTTACCACTCTTGCCGTGTAACAGTGTCGATTAACCTCTGGAATGCCACCTTTTTCTCATGTAGAAAAATTATGAGTAATAGATACGCATTAGCAATATGAATACCAATAATGCCATAACTGCTGGCCTTTCGTATCTTACTGGCCTTTACTAGCTCTGCTGTGTTTTCTAAAACTGTAATGCGTAAATGCTGAATTCTATCATAACATTCAGACTTATGTCCTCCTTTTTTTGTCCTTTTCTATCCTTGCCTGCCTCAATACACACACCCATACATTTATACCCATATATCTCGCTCACAGAAATATATGTATCTATTTATATGTGTATATATATATATATATATTACCTACTGGCGATAGCCAGTAGGTAGTTATAGTTAGGACCACGTTTCCATAGGAAAACCTCAACATTCTATTTTGAATAACTTTGGCGCCGGTCGACGAATCCTCGCGAATTTCTCAAAATAGGTGGGGCGCTACGCTCCGCTCCTACCCTGAAAGTCTCGGGGGGATTCGTCAAGCGGGGGCTGAGATAAAAGGGGGGTCCCAAAACGCGTTTTTCCCATGCATTTTTCCATAGGACCTTTAGAACGAGCTACAGCCCGAATGGCTGAACAGAATTACTCAAAATTTGGCAGAGAGGTAGTCCCTAGGTCAAGGAAGTGCCTTTTGTAGGTTTGGTGTAAATCTGTTCAGTAGATTCTGAGAAAATAGCCTTTAAATCAATATATATATCTGAGCCAGCTTACGGTACGCTTACCGTACGCTTACGGTAAGCGTACGGTGGCGTGCGCGAGCGCGATTCTGATTGGCTCTTAGATCTTAGTAAACATTCGAATCGGCCGAAACCAGGAAGCGGCGGCCGCCATTTTGTCTCTCGCACTGAGAGAGATTTTTAAAATCGGAAGCCCAAAAACATGTAAAGGGGCTGTTTTGACAACTCCCTCCCACATAGTCATGTGGAGGGAGTCCCCAAACATCCCCCAAGTGCAAAAACGGTTTTATTTTTTTTTCGGCAATTTCGCGGGGTACGCTTACCGTACGCTTACGGTAAGCGTACGGTAAAAAAATAAAAATAAAAAAAACACTATCCACACTTACCCCACCCCCTGTGCTTTTGGTGGCCGAAGGCCACCAAATGTGCTGGGCTTATTACAATGGAAAAAAACACTATCCACACTTACCACACCCCCTGTGCTTTTGGTGGCCGTAGGCCACCAAATGTACAGGGCTTATTATAAGGGAAAAAAACTTAGCATTTAAAAAACCGTACTAATTCACTGAAAAAACCATAGGTTTCACACACGTTATAGTTAGGAATTAGCATTTAAAAAACCTTGCAAATTCACTGAAAAAACCATAGGTTTCACACATGTTATAGTTAGTGGAAATTTTACTGATAAAAAACCAATGAAATTGCCCCGTTATAGTTAGCGCAGGCAACTATAACTCACGCGACCGCAATCCTCTGCTGATGACATATGTGTCTTTATGAAAAAAAAATATTTGTAATATATGTATAGCTAAAAATGTATGGAAGAAGACATGGGCAAATAAGTGTCTAAATACAGTATTAGCATCAGCAGAGGATTGCGGTCGCGTGAGTTATAGTTGCCTGCGCTAACTATAACGGGGCAATTTCATTGGTTTTTTATCAGTAAAATTTCCACTAACTATAACATGTGTGAAACCTATGGTTTTTTCAGTGAATTTGTATATATATATATATATATATATATATATTCACTGAAAAAACCATAGGTTTCACACACGTTATAGTTAGGAATTAGCATTTAAAAAACCTTGCAAATTCACTGAAAAAAACCATAGGTTTCACACATGTTATAGTTAGCTGGACATTTCACTCGTACAAAACCATTGAAATTCCCCCGTTATAGTTAGTTCAGCTAACAATAACTCGCACGACCGCAATCCACTGCTGATGACGTCACATATTACATCACTCATGACTTGGTCAGTGACATCACTCATGACATCACAATGACATCTCAAATGACATCACTGATGACATCACTGATGACATCATCCAGTGAATATGTGTCTTTCTGAAAAATAAATATTTTTTATATATGTATATCTAAAGGTTAATGGAAGAATAAATGGGTAAATAAGTGTCTGAATGGATATTTTTGTTTTGAAAAATTAATTGTATAACTGACTTATTAACAGTATCTTAGTGAATGCAAGTATTAGTGAGTAATGTTTAAATATTTAAATATCTGTATCAGTGTCTCACTTTGTGTATAAGTGGCTGCATGGGTTGGTGAGAAGCTACATGAGTGTGTATATGGGTTATTAGTTCGTTTTTACAGTATCAGTATGAGTGTCTGTATGGTTCAGTGGGGGATGTTACTTAGCGTATAGATGCATGAATGAGTGACTCACTGTTTGTATGTGTTTTGAAGACAGTATGTGAGCAGGACAGTATGGGTGGATGAGTGTGTGTATGGGTGAGTAAGAGAGTGAATGACTGTCTTAATAGTGTCTTTATGAGTAAGTCCATATGTTTTAAACTAGTATATGTGAGTATTGATGTATATAAGTGAGGATATATGAGAGTGAGAGATTGGAAGAGTTCCTGTATAAATAAGTATGTGTTTCTATAAGTGATTGTTTAAGCGAGTAAGTATGTGTACGTTTCTGTAGAAGTAAGTGTAGTGGTGTGTGTATAGCTGTATATGCACGTAAATGGATGTTTATTTGCATGTGTGAGTATGTGTGTGAGTAACTCTGTGTATGAGTGTAGGTGTGTAACAGGTTGTATAGGTGTATGAGTACATATGATGACTGAGTACATGTATGAGTGAATATATAGAAGTGTTGATGAATGAGTGAATGCGTATGTAGATTTTGGAATTACTGAACAGGTTGTTCTAACTGGTATTGGTATCTCTATAGTTTTCAAAACTTTAATTTGTATTTTTCAATGTGTGTATCAAAGTTTATATTCGGATAAGAGGAGGTCTACCACTCTTACACAAGGATGATGTCATCAGTGATGTCATCAGTGATGTCATTTGAGATATCATCAGTGATGTCATGAGTGATGTCACTGACCATGTCATGAGTGATGTAATATGTGACGTCATCAGCAGTGGATTGCGGTCGCGCGAGTTATAGTTAGCTGAACTAACTATAACGGGGGAATTTCAATGGTTTTGTACGAGTGAAATGTCCAGCTAACTATAACGTGTGAAACCTATGGTTTTTTTCAGTGAATTTGCAAGGTTATTTAAATGCTAATTCCTAACTATAACGTGTGTGAAACCTATGGTGTTTTCAGTGAATTTGCAAGGTTTTTTAAATGCTAATTCCTAACTATAACATGTGTGAAACCTATGGTTTTTTAAGTGAATTTGCAAGGTTTTTTAAATGCAAATTTCTAACTATAACGTGTATGAAACCTATGTTTTTTTTTGTGAATTTGTAAGTTTTTTGAAATGCTAATTTATCTATGTATTATTATATTTTTTATATATTTATTTTACAATAAACTACCTATGTATATAGTTATAGATTGACTGTATCCTGTAATATGGAATGGTTCAGCTCTTTTTTTAAAAATTTGGATAAAGTTGCGCTCACCGGCAATTTGTTTTACTAAAGGAAATGTTTTTTTTTATTTACGAGGTCCTTTAGGGACCCCCTGAGAAGGTCTAGGGGGTCAGGGAGTGTCTTCCCTGCCTCGTTTTCATGTTTTAGAAATCGGGTTAAAAGTAATTCATTTCCAATCCATGCGTGCACCGTGCGCGCATGCGTGCGATCACGGTGTGCGCACGGTGCGCGCACGGCAAGTCATGTGATTTCGAAACAACACTTTTCATTGGTTCATAGTAGTTTCTGTTCCAGAATCTTCAAACACCACACCCACTCCCCTCACTATTTCTTCTTATTTCCTGAGAGAAGGTTGCTGAACAGCTACTCGTGTGAAATCTTACTTGAAAATGGCAGAACAGCAGTCAACTTCAGGGAGTGAGGAGGAGACCTTTGTGGAACAACCAAGGAAGAGCAAACAAAAGAACTCTTTCATCTGGAATTATTTCATCTTTCCAGAGGGCCAAAAGAAGGTGAATGCGCCGAAGGTGACATGCACTATTTGCGGAAGTGTCTTTTCTAGAGGAGATCCGAGCAAGAAATACTCCTTTAGTATTTATTCAATGCTGAGGCACTTCAAAACAGTGCATCCTATACGCTATGCTCGAGAAACAACTAGAGCCCTAAGGGACTACCCTCCACCTGCTCAGCCGAGCACATCATCTGCGGCCGCAGATTCACCGTGCACCAGGCCACTGGACATCCGCCCCCTTTTCCAGAAGGTGCACATACATTGCAATGTGTGCAATGCTGTTATTTGCTACGGTGAGAGCAGCACAAACTTGATTGAAAACAGAATACAGCAGCACACATGCTCCAGACCATAATTTTTTTCATTTTTTTTGGTCCTGTTGAACAGTTTTTCATTACCAGTTTTTTTTGGTGCTCTAAAAAAATTTAAAAAATATACAAAATTGTTAAAAAACTAAAAAAAAATACAAAACAAAAAAGACAAAAAAAACAGTTCTTTTCAGAACTCACTTCCCTTCTCCAAGAAGAGCTATATTCCTAATATACTGTGTTGTAATTTTATTGAATGAATGTGGAGTGTATACATGAATGATTGAAATGATTGAAATGACTGAGTGAAGAGGAGGAAAGGACAGACAGAATGAGTGAGAAAAGGAAAGTATGATCAGTCATGAAAGCGAAGTGAAAGACTGACTGCAACAAAAGGACTAAGGGTAGAGGATACAGGTAAGAAGAGTGAATGAGTAAGGGAATGGCAGTGAGTAATGGAGAGTGATGGAGGGGAAGTGAGAAAAGGGGAGTAAGGGACGGAGATAGGAAAAGGGAGTAACAGATGAAGCGGATGAAGCACAGCAGGGTAAAGGGATTGAAAGTAAGAGAAGTGGAGTGATGGTGAGATAAGGGGTATGAGGAAAAGTGAGAGATGGGGAGTGAGGGGATGGAAGGATTTAGGAAACTGGAGTGAGAGAAAGGGTGTCAGGATTTCAATGAGCTAAGGAGAGTGAGGGAGAGTGAAGGAAAGAATGCAAAAAGATGAAGGGGTGTGAGATACAGACAGGAGGAAGTGAAGTAGGAGAATAGGAGCGACTATGAGTAAAGGATAGTGACAATTAGGGAAGGTGAGGGAAGAAGAATGATGGAGAAGGTTAAAAAATTAACATAGATGGAAAATGAGTGATGGAGAGAGGAGGCGTGGTAGAAACAAAGGGGCAGATTTATGTTAGACTTGCGCCACTTTTACGCCGCCCTGCACCACGTTGCGCCCTATTTACATCGTGATGCATCTATGGAGATGCGTCACGGTGTAAAGCCCTGCGCCACATTAAACCTGCGTCAGGTTTAATGTATGCAGGATGGGCGTTCCAGCGGAAAAAGCCTCGGAAAAGTGACGTAGTGAAATCTACAAGATTTCACTCAGTCACTTTTCTGACGCTGCTGCGTCAAAACCTTGCGCCTGCTTGAAGCAGGCGTAAGGCATGACGCAGCATGTTAGGTATGGGCAGCCCCTAAACATTGCTGGAATTGTGTCGTGCTTGCGACACGACTCCAGCAATGCGCCGCCCTTACGCCATCAGATGCGTCACGCATCTGTTTATCCTTGCGCCACGATGCGCTGCATTGTAAATGCGGCGCATCTGTGGTGGCGCAAGGGTAAACTTGCGTGACGCATCTTTCCTGGCGCATCCCTGCTGATTTGCAGGGATGCGCCAGGAAACATAAATCTGCCCCAGAGATGTTAAGGAAATTAAGGGTAAGACAGACAAAGGGAGAGAGACAGAAACAGAGACAGAGAGCAAGGAATTGAGAAGGAGTAAGGCAGTTAGAATGACTGAGACATATGGAGACAGGTTGAAAAAATAGTGATGGAGGCAGTAAACCTAGGGGAGTAGTAGAGAAGGAGTGAGGGAGTTAGGAAAGAGCAGTAAAGGAAGAAGAGAGAGGGAAGGGGAATGAGAAAAGCAGAGTGAGGAGAAGTGAAGAAAAGGGAGCATGAAAGTGAAGGGATGCGAAATACAGATATTTTAAACTTACCTGACCAACAAAATAACTTAATTAGAAATAAATGGTTTTTTTTAATTACAAGAAAAATGGATTACATTTCCTAAATTTTCTTTCTCAATCTGAAAAAAAAGAAAAAAAGTAGTAATATTTAACAATACATTTTAGAATACAGTACACATATTTTCATATTTAACAAAGTAATTGTTTGCCCTTTTTTTGCTGTTTTCAGAATATATTGAATTTCACTGAAAATAGTGATATCAATTGCATTCATCACTTAACAGCAGGTAATAATAAAAAATAAACAATCTGAAGGATTGTTTAAAAAAGCCCTGAATCTATCCTCAGTAAAACATACCTTGATAGAAATGTAACATATATATTAAAAATATCTTCTAAGAACAATAACTCTTTGCAATAAATAACGTCTGTAAATCTTGTTGCTTAAGCACATACACCAAAATATTATCTGTCAAAGAATCCCACAATAGAAACATTTACCTTTCCTTGAGGCCAAATGGTAATTTTTTAATCCTTTTTTGGTGAAATATCCAATGATTATCCTATAAAATCGAAATAATGGTTTCTTCAGATGCTGCAATTTGTATCTAAAATTTTGGTTTTAGAAAAATTAAGTAGGAATTTGGTAATTCTGCAGGCAAACGTGGCTTGAAAATCAATTGAGAATCATTACACAGTGTCCAGCCTGTTTCACATTTTAGATAAACTGTGTAATGACCAGAAGTTATAGAAGGTCCATCATGGAAAATTATTGCAACAAAAGTCTTTCCTGATATTGATAATTGATTTCCTACAAACTTCTTTATTAAAGTGTCCAATTTTGTTCCATCAGCTGTACAACATTGCATCATTAAAATTATATACTGTCCATATTTCTTTAAAAATAATGTTGATAACATTTCTGATTTACATTGAGAACATTCCATGTTGTGATTTGCATCTTTAACTAATTTACTAAAAGTCACTGATTTACTCTCTGGTAATGTTAAATGTATGAACGTTTCAGAATCAACATTAGTGCTGCATGTGTTAATACAGTTTTCACAACAATGTTCCCATTTATAAGAGAGACCAAACATATTTTCTATTTCTACCCCTTCATCTTCCAGTACCATAAGCATATACATTAAGCATTCCTGTGCATCTTGCTGGACATTTTGAGTAAACTGTGTACATCCAGAACATTCATCTAAAATATTTCTAACATCAGAAGCACTTTCTATTTTAGTTTTATCATTACTCAATCTCTCATAAAGGAAACTCAGCAGAGAACAAAATCTTTTTTCATGATTTAGTATTATCTGCTCTTGCAAACTTTCAAGATAAAATACAACATTCAGCACTTCATTAGCGTAGCAGTTGACACCAGAGCTATTTTCAAAATGACAACCAACAACCTCTTCAACATTGTCCTTTTTCTTTTTGCTTGCAATCACATCACTCTCCTTTTGTTTTCTCTTCTGTACATCCTCATTACAGATATTCTCAATTCTCCTTTTCCGACAAACAACACGTTTTTCAAACACAGGATACTGACCTAAATGAGGAGCATAGCTTCTTCTTAATCTATTATACTCCTTTACACAATTTCCATCAGCACTAACTTTTGAGTCATCAAAGTCTATCATGAATAAACCAGATAATTTTTTCACTCGTGACAAAGCAACATATGCCATACCTTCTTTAAACACACTAGATCCAATGTTTACAAAAGCACTATCTACAGTTAATCCTTGAGATTTGTGAATAGTTACAACATATGCTTGAGAAAACGGAAACTGCTTCCTAAGTACATATAAGTCTTTCACAAGCAAAAAACGAACTGAACAACGACTAATGTCTTTAACCTCTTCAATCTGATCAAATTTTATTTTTAAAAATTCAATTCCATCTTTTTTCTGGTAATTAACAAAACCTACAACTTTAGCCATAGCTCCATTCACTAAACCTTTTTCTACATTCAAATTACGTCTTAAAATTACTCGACAGTTCATACATACATAAAGATTCTTTTCTAAACCAGCTGTTTTCGATATGTTTTTCTCTAGAGAATCCAATTTAGTTTTCAATTTGCCTATCAATATAATAGTTATTCCTTCATGCTGTATTTTATCCACGGCTTCCATTTTCATAATCTCTTCATTTTCCAATTTCAAAAGTTCTTTATTGAATATAGAGCATTCATGTAGTGTTGGCATTAAGCAGATTACAGTATTTTTTTCTGCAATTTCCTTGTATATTTTCTCTGGAACTATTTGTTCTGTTGGAAACAAATTACATAGCAATCGACTCTGTAAAGCTTTTCTGCCATGTTCTGTGAGTAGTCCAATTCTGATATCTTTGAGAATACTTCCATAATCATCATCATTTGCTTGCCGCATATTGGTAATGAGTTCTTTGTACTCAAAGTATGACCAAATATTCACATTACCTATACTTCCTAATGACTTTTTCGTGTCTTCATGTGCAAGAGTATTAAATACTGGTTGTCCTTTAACTGGAGTGAGTTGCAGTAGATCCCCAAAAACTATAACATGTTTTCCTCCAAATAACACGTCATAGTCTGTCTTTAGAATTTGCTGCATTCTTAAATGCACAAAGGCAAGCAATCTGCTCTAAAATCCTCGCGACAAGGCTCGCGCAGAATATAGAGCAGCTTGTAAGCCAGTCACAACACGGATTTATTCCAGGCAAGGGAACCACCCAACATGTCAGGACAGTTATCACAATGTTTGATGCTGCAGGAACCCTGGGTGACCCCATCGCAGCATTGTTTTTAGATGCAGAAAAGGCTTTCGATAGGGTCGCCTGGGAGTACCTCTGGGCAGTCCTGAGATGGTGTGGTATAGGGCAAGGCTACATAACAGCTATACAAGCTCTATATAAAGGACCCACAGCTAGAGTCAGAGTTAATAGAGGGTACTCAGAGGTAGTCAAGATCTGTAGGGGGACAAGACAGGGTTGTCCCTCGTCCCCACTTCTCTTTGCTTTATTTCTTGAACCATTACTACGACACCTGGAGAGAAATGATGGAATTCCCCCAATGGTCTTGAATGGTAGAATAGTTAAAATCCTTGCATACGCTGACGACGTGGCAATACTAACACCCGACCCTGCTATGGCTATAATTGAGGTAGAGCGAGAAGCCACCAAGTTTGGGCACGTGTCGGGTTATAGTTTAAATAAATCAAAGACTATGATAGTCAAAAATAAATATACAGTTTGCATGGACCCCAGGGTTGTTATGTCAGCTACATATTTGGGTATTGTAATTGCAGCTAACATTGATGCTATTGTTGAGGTAAATATGACCCCTGTCTTGGCTAAAGTAAAACTAGACTTAGACAGAGTGAATAATTTACATCTCTCCTTAGTTGGAGTCACTAATGTGGTGAAAATGACAATCTTGCCAAAATTCCTCTATCTATTTAGAGCAATTCCTTTATTTTTTGAATCCAAATGGTTTAATATGCTGGAGGGTATACTTAACAGGTTCATATGGGCACATGGAAAAACACGTAGAGCGTACAGATTCATGTCTCTACCTAGAGAAAGAGGAGGATGGGGTGCTCCCGACTTTAGACTATACTATTTGGCATCTGCTCTACAATACATGCAGGGTTTAATTGGAGGAGGGGGGATTCTACAGAAAGTTAACTCTTCGTCGACGGAGGTCTATGCAATTTTATTGGGTCAAGAGACAGAAAATTGTCTATTAGAATATACAGATTTTACTTGTCTTAGAGGGAAACAATTTAAAACTCTTGATGCGGCTATTAAAGTATGGAATGCATTTTTGAAAAAAATGGGGATGGGAAGATTCCATAGATATGTCAGACTTTATAAGAATAGATCCTTTCCCTCCGAAGTATTTTCGGACCCAGTTATGTCTGTATGGGATGAAAAGGGAATCAAGAAACTTGGGGATATAAGAGATTTAAAGGGAATAGCGCAATTTAGTACACTTGCAAGCATATTTGATTTAAGTAATCGGGACTTCTTCAAATATTTACAAATTAGGAGTTTTTTGGGTAAAAAGCAGGGCGGCTCAGTCGGGTATCAAACCAATGATTTTTTGGAGATCTTGAGTTCAGGTGGGGAACATACGATTAGATCAGCGTATGCTATGCTAGTTAAAACTAAAGTGGATGATCTAGATAAATATAAATATAAGTGGGTGGAGAAACTTCAAGGGGGAATAGATGATTTCCAGGAGTCGCTGGAACTGGGATGTACCATACTATGCTTGGCCTCCCTGCAATCGCAGCATTATAAAACATTATTTTCGTTATACTATACCCCAGATAGAATTGCTAAATGGGGTGGTACTAGTGGGACTACCTGCCCTCGCTGTAGCTCGTCAGAAGCGGATATTATCCATATGTTTGCTACCTGTCCTCAATTATACACGTTAAAAAGGGATATCAAGAGCTTTTTTGCCTTTGCATTAGGGTTACAGGTATCGTTAAATCCCCTGATGATATTATTGGGAATTGGAAATAGCGAGTTAGATAAAGAATTTTTATTTATGGCTATGGCGGTGTATAGATTAACCCTAGCCAGGGCATGGGTAGACGTAACCCCCCCCTCCATGCAAATATGGCTGGCAAATTTAATCTCTATATTTAATTTAGAAAAACCTATATATGCCAAGAAGGGAAGAATTGGGAGAGCCTTAGGCTTAAGAATATGGAAGCCATTAGCACGGTGGAGGGACGGGATAGGGTAGAGAATAGAAGACCGAGGGGGTCTTGTTTGTTTTTTGTTTGTTTTCTGTGAACTTTCTTTTTTTACTAAGTCAAGTTATGATATGATACGATTACTTAAATTTAAACTTTGTGGACAAAGTCTCAATGGTGTGTATGCCACCTCCATCAGGGGGAATATGTATTAATGAATGTAAATGTGCAATGTTGAAAGTAAAATAAAATATATATTAAAAAAAAAAAAAAATTCATCCATATAAATTGATTCATAGTACTTATTATTTCTTTTCAAATATACATTTGCTCTTTGTACTTTTCATACATCTACAAGCTCCTGCCAAATTTTCTTATTCTTTGTAGGTACACCATTAACCAGAATAACTAATGGTTCAGTTTCCAAACTATCTGCATCAATTGTTTCAATATTTTTTTTCAAATCTAATGGCAAATAGACAATTCTTCCTTTTAAACCTCTTTGTAAATCTGAAGGAGGTAATTTACCTGTTATGGGCTCCATACGAACTATAGTCTGAAACGGATGGACACATTGAATGAGTATAGACTCATACGTATTTAAATCACTAACAGCCTCATGCATCAAGCCAAAATCCAGTCGGTAAAATACCGATTCTTTATTAGCTCCCGGTAGCGAGTCCCAAATACCCAATCCCAATGCATCAACCCAAAACGTGAGCAAATAACGAATCGCTAAATAAATATCCGCTAACATACCGAATCGGTAATACCAAAAATGCTAAGTTACCGAATCGCTAAATACCGAATTTGCAGTTACCGAAATCACTATTAGCTCCCGGAAAGTGCCAATAGCAAATAACGAATCGCACCCCAATGCAACAAAACTCGCTAATAACGAAAATCCCAAAAATCGCTATTTTGCAAGAGCTAAATAAGGGGAATCAAAACCTGGAGGTAAAGTTACAAAAAAAAAAAATAAGATAATGCAAACAAAAATTCTACATGTGCAAATGATTGAGGCAATCACTAAACCCTTAAATGTGGCCCAGGAGACCCTGTCGGCTCCCACAAAATGGCTGCCCTCTATGTGCTTGCAAGGAGGATGCGGATCAATGCAGCAGGACAGCGCAGGAGAAGGGTCCAGGAGCGAGTTTTCAGACTGCGCATAACCTTGCTCGGGCAGAATGAGGACGAGGTGTACCAGAAGTATCGCCTCAATCGCGCTATGATCATGTGCCTGATTGCAGACCTGGAACCATTACTGCAGCACCAGACACACCGGACAAATGCAATCCCTGCGCACGTTCAGGTCCTATGCAGCCTGCACCTACTGGCCTCAGGGAGTTTCCAGGGGGTAATTGCGGTGGCCGGAGGTGTTTTGCAAAGCGCACTGTCACGCTTCTTCAAGAAATTTCTAGATGCCATGCTGACAATGCTCCACACACACATCAGCTTCCCCACAACCCCACAGCAGTTGGACCGCACCAAACAGGCTTTCTACCAGGTGGCACAATTCCCACTTGTGATTGGATGCATCGACTGCACGCATATCCCCATATGTCCTCCCGCAGCAAATGAGTACATATTCCGGAACCGCAAGTCATACCACTCGATCAACGTGCAGGTTGTGTGCGATGCCAATAACATCATAACGGACCTAGTGGCACAATTCCCAGGGAGCACACACGACTCATACATCGTCCGCAACAGTGGAATGCACAGGCGACTAATCAACGGAGGATTTGGAGAGGGACTCCTGCTAGGTACGTAGAAATACGCTTCCCCACACCAACACCACACATGTATGTACATCACCAATGATAAGTCTATGCTTCTATCTTCTAGGTGACAGTGCCTACGCCCTGCGTGAATACATACTCACCCCATACTTAAATCCAGCAACCCCGCAGGAACATCGCTACAACGCTGCACACATCAGCACGAGGAATGTGATAGAGAGGACTTTTGGGATTCTCAAGAGCCGCTTCCGAATCCTCCACAAGACTGGCGGCGCCATGCTATACCAACCTGAAACATGCTGTCGGATAATTGCTGTATGTGCAATGCTGCACAACATTGCCACCAGAAGGGGGATACCCATAGAGGTGGACAGGGATGACGACCACCGGGCTGACCAACCACCCGCCCAACAACGACAGGCACACATCCCAAACACAGCAGAGGGGCATAGGAGGCGGACATACATAATGCAAAATCATTTTTGAAACATGGGAAAATGAGACATTACAAGTTAGTTTGGGGTGCAACTGTTTAATGCACAGTAGCACTGAGGATTGTGCAACAAAACTAGCATTGTAAATCATGCTCCAATTGCATTATTGTAAATAAAAGGTGCCTTAAAGTCACGCCTGTGCATACACAGTGATTGGATGGCCATGGTTGCCCCACCATGGTCCTGCATGCATGTCCAACTGTCTAGTGGCGCTTCCCACGTACCCAAGCCTCCGCTCAGGTGTATCCAATGCCTCACCACGGCCTGGCCCCGTGGAGGCACGCGAACTGCGGCGCCTGGTGCTGGACTCTGCCAGTGACACGCTGCTGACACTGGAGGCAGCCTCACTTGTGTCATCCCCTCCCAATGCAGCAGCACTGCATGTGCTGCTCTGAAGGTGTTCCACAGCAGTGGTGATGTGTCCTAGTGACTTAGCGACATCCCCGCAGAAGTGCCCAAGGTCCACCTGCAGGGCGACTGAGCGGCGTGCCAACACTGCGGTGCTGTTGCTGTGCCGTGTGATGGCCTTGGTAGCGGCGGCGGAACGCAACATTTGCTGCCGGTGACTCCTCTTATGGCACTCATGGCCCTCCCTCGTGGCACGGGTGAGCTCATGTACCTCCTCCCTGAGCTGAGCATTGCCCTCTGCAACCGCTGTGGTCATGTCCCTGACCGCCTTGCTCATGTCCGTGACTGCTGCAGTCATGGCGCACATCTCCCTAGCAAGGCGCACGATGTTGCAGCTAATGTTAGCCACATGTCGCCCCTGCATGCGCTGTGTACGCAGCATCCTCTCCTCGATTGCAGAGGGTGTTGGGACATCCTGTTCGGCTGAGGAGACGGAACTGCGACGAGCCCTGTGCTGCCGTGCGCGTCTTGCACCTCCAGGTGGTGCATCAGGTGGTGTGTATGTGCGCTGCCTGGGTGCCAATTGCGTGGTGGGTGTTTCCATCTCCTGCAAGGGCGCAACTTGGGACCTGTGCCTCTGCGCTATTGTGGCTGTAGTAGCTGCAGCCTGTTTGGCTGGTGCCGTTGCTTGTGGCGCTGGTGCTGGTGCCGTAGCTTGTGGTGCTGGTGGAGGTGCCGTAGCTTGTGGCGCTGGTGGAGGTGGTGCTGTTGGGGTGGCAGGTGTTGGCGATGTATGCGCGTCCTGCGCTGTCTCCTGGTCTGACTCGACGGGTGTTTCCGAGATGACCAGCTGGCTGCTGTCGTCCGAATCCCCAGGTGATGCATCTGTGTGTGAAACAGTGCATGGTTAGTGGGATAATTACAACTACATAGTGTTGTACACATGAATGTCCCTCTGTGGTCCACTAAATGAACAGTCTCCATCCATGTTCAACTGATGTGGTGTATGGTCATTGGATTTACGCCTGTACATGCACACTGGGCTGACTAGACTACAACTCCCAAGATGCACTGGTGTCATGTGTAAA
The DNA here is from genome assembly GCF_964204655.1 of Triturus cristatus. Classification (NCBI taxonomy): domain Eukaryota; kingdom Metazoa; phylum Chordata; class Amphibia; order Caudata; family Salamandridae; genus Triturus; species Triturus cristatus. The sequence goes on from NC_140589.1 coordinate 303,463,139, forward strand.
GCTGTCTGTGCCAGAGCTGCAGACACACTGAGATCGGGCTGGGGGCATGGAAATGGATTTACGCAATGCTGGGTGTGGGCACAGGCATGCATCTTACCTTGGGCACTTGTGGCTGCGCCGGACATGTCCATCTGGGTCACCCCCACGACGGCTTCCCGCTCTATCGTGGGTGTGGAGAAGTGTGGCTCAGGGGTTAGAGGCGGCAGACCAGGAAGCTGAGATCGGTCCTGGACCAGGGTTCAATTCCCCGCCTCGGCGGGTCTTGGGCTAAAAATTCCACGGACTCGATAATTCTCGCCCCGGTGCCTCCTTGACTCACGGGTTCACACTCTGCGACTCTCCACAACGGCCCCTCGCGGCGGGATGCCTGACTTTCACCTTGTGGATACCCTGCTATCTCACAGGGGAAAACCAGGACGGGTTCTCTAAGCAAGCGCCGGGAAACCCACAGCGGGTAGCTGTGCGCTATATAAGCTCAACTACATTTACATTTACATATCGTCCCTTCCACAAGGTCCTCCAGGGCTGTGTTGGCTGGTGCTGTGGATGGTCCGCCTCCAGTCCTGGTCGCCTCCCGGAGCCTCTCCGCAATCCTCTCTTTGGCACGCTTCCGCAGGTCGTACCACCTTTTTTTGAGGTCGTCGATGCTGCGGGTCGTGACGCCAACTGCATTCACCCTCTCACGGATGCGCAGCCATATGCGCCGCTTCTCCTGCTCAGGCACCTTGAGGGACAGCTTGCCAAAGAGGCGGTCGTGTTTGCTGGAGACTCCCTCGATAAGGTACTCGAGCTCCCTGTCAGAACATTTCCGCTTTCGCTTGCGTGCTGACTCTGCGCTGGATGGCACTTCCTGCGCCATGATGTGTGTGTCTTTGGATTTGCAGAGTCGGTGTGGCCTCACTCTGCACAGGCAGTCTTCCTTCCCAGCTCCTGTCTGCTCCTCTGTCGAGGCTATGTGGGTGGGGCTGCAGTATTTCCTGGTTGGTGATGTCATCTGCACGTTCCCGGAGCGACGCGGCAAATTGCGATTTCGCTATTACCGATTCGGTAATAGCTAACTCGGTATTACCGAACTCGCTATTAGCTAATTTGGTATTACCGAAGTCGCTATTTGCTAATGGGAGTTTGCATGCCCCGCTATAGTGAAATCGGTAAATTTAGCGATTTTTAAGGAATCGCAAAATTTTACCGAATCTGTTGATGCATGCCATATACCGATTCCTTAATGGCGATTCCTTATTTTTCGCTATTAAGGAATCGGTATTCGTTTGGTTGATGCATATGCCCCTAAGTTCTGTAGGAATATCAACCAATTCTAAATTATTATATACAGCTCTAGCTTGCATTTTATTTTCTTCTAACTTGTTATAACAGTATTTACAAATACGCTGATCTTCACCCAAATCAAAACAATTTTCCAGAAACAAATATGTAGCAAAATCCTTCTACTCATAATTATTTTCTTTTTCACTTTTTTTTATAGAGATCAACATTCCTTGTTTGAGTTTTATAATGGCTTCTCCGGCAACAAATACAAGTAATATTTGGTCTTTCATTAGAGATGATAGTAAATTTTGTCATTTGTTCTTCAAAATTTTAACTAACAGTGGGTTCTACATTCTCTTCCACATTTTCTTCAATAACTGTGTCATTTCCTGCACTTTCTTGTTCTGGACCAAAGTAACAAAACTGAATATCATCAGTAACCTTCTCTACATCTGATACAGATCCACGCAACAGAGCACTATTCAACTCATTTAACTTTAGTGCTGGACTTTTAGCAAAATACAATCTTCTCACAAACTTTCTCATTTCAGTATGATGTACTGCCAGCATCCTAAAATGGTGAAAAACACTTTGACAAACTTTCCTAGAAAGACAAGCCAGAGAATGTCCTTGCAAACCAGTATTCTTTCTCACTCTGCATGGATCTAGTCTTTGAAGCACCTTAATCTTCTGTTTAACACTTTTTTTACTATATTCTCTTAGAAAGTCACGTAATTTATCAATAGATTCTTGTCGTACAGTACAAATACTACTACAATTCCAAGTGTACACTGGGGCTTTAGGACGTTTCCCCATAACCTCATCAGCTAACACTTCTTCCTCATTTCTTGGAACCATTTTCTCCTTTTCCATTACACAACCATCTTTAACTTCATAATTTCGACCACTGGTGTCAACTTCATGCAGCAAACTATTACTTTGAAGATAACTCTCTTCATTAAAAAATGGTTCAGTACTTGAACTATGCTTCCATTCTCCTAAGAACACATTACAAAAGTTATTTTTTTTCACTACTCTTTTCTTTTTGCTTTTTGACTTCATTACATTGACTATTTTATCTAATGTACGGGTCCTGTTCAAAATTAAAATGAATAGTTTTCTTTTTAATTCCAAAGCCTTTGCAACAATTGATTCAATATGTTTCTTTTTCATATAAAATAGTGCTTTCTTCCTATATTTTTTCACATCCTTTAGCAAATTGAAAATTTTTTTTACGAATGTTTTGAAATTCTGTTTTTCTTTTTAAGTCATTCTTTCTTGCTTCTGATTGTACATTAGCATTTACTAATTTCTTTCTATTGTGTTGTTGTTTTCTTCTTGAAACACTATTTGCAGTGGATATACTTTCTACATTTTTTCTATGTTTGAGGATATTTTTAAAAAAATCCTTAGTCTGCTTACCAGAAGACTTTTTCTTTTTTCCAACATGAGGTTCTTCAAATAATTTCTGTTGTCCAGTTGTCTTCTAATATAGATGTTTTTGCTGTTCTTTTTTTCTTTCTTGATTTTATAGGCATGTTTAATTTAGTTCTGTGTTGTTCAGCAATACCTAAAGGAAACTAAAAAAACAAAATACCTTTATGTAATTTAAATATATTACTATATTTTTTTTGAGATTTTCAAATCCTATTATATGAGCTGCCCCTTTCCTACGAGTGCAAGTCTTACAGAACAAGACCAACACAAATTAAATATCTGACAACAATTCCTGTGTGCAGACAGACTCATGGTGTGATTCTAGGCAGAAAACGATATTTGATTGGCAATTTCAAAGCACATTTACTACTGTGGTAGAGCAAGTCATAATTACTGTAACAGCCTGACACATTTTGCATATAGTTTAGAGAGGCAGAAAAGAGCACATGTCCTAACAGCTACTTGAGACCATGAGCATGTGGAACCTGGGTGAGTGATTAGACTAGAGCAAAGGAAATGAGCCTTGGTGATGTTGAATGTGTTAGCGTTACACACTGCTATCTGAAATACCACACAGTGCTGAATAGTAAGCAGGGAGTGCAGGAGAAACAGCTGCCTGTGTGCTAAGAGTGTGTTTCTGGAGACTGTGTATTGTCAGGTGCAAGAGAGATCTGCATGGACGCTTGCACAACTGCATGAAGACTGCAGAGATGTATGTAAGATCACCTGTGGTAAGGGTTAATTGGAGTTTTGAACATGGAGGAACTACCTCACCCATTGCAGGAGTGGATTGAAAATCTTCCCTGTTGTTTTAAAATGTGTTAGCATTTGCTTCTCATCTGTGAGATGGCGATGTGTGCTGTATGCTAACCATCACAGTTCAAGAAAACAAGCTGCTCCTTTCCTACGAGTGCAAGTCTTACAGAACAAGAGCAACACGAATTAAATCTCTGACAACAAGTCCTGTGTGCACACAGACTCATGGTGTGATTCTAGGCAGAAAACAATGTTTGATTGGCAATTTCAAAGCACATTTACTACTGTGGTAGAGCAAGTGATAATTACTGTAACAGCCTGACACATTTTCCTTATAGTTTAGAGAGGCAGAAAATGGCACATGTCCTAACAGCTACTTGAGACCATGAGCATGTGGAACCTGGGTGAGTGATTAGACTAGAGCAAAGGAAATGAGCCTTGGTGATGTTGAATGTGTTAGCGTTACACACTGCTATCTGAAATACCACACAGTGCTGAATAGTAAGCATGGGAGTGCAGGAGAAACAGCTGCCTGTGTGCTAAGAGTGTGTTTCTGGAGACTGTGTATTGTCAGGTGCAAGAGAGATCTGCATGGACGCTTACACAACTGCATAAAGATTGCAGAGATGTATGTAAGATCACCTGTGGTAAGGGTTAATTGGAGTTTTGAACATGTAGGAACTACCTCACCCATTGCAGGAGTGGAAGGAAAATCTACCCTGTTGTTTTCAAAATGTGTTAGCATTTGTCTCTCATTTGTGAGGTAGTGATTTGTGCTGAATGCTAACCATCACAGTTCAAGAAAACAAGCTGCCCCTTTCCTACGAGTGCAAGTCTTACAGAACAAGAGCAACACAAATGAAATCTCTGACAACAATTCCTGTGTGCACACAGACTCATGGTGTGATTCTAGGCAGAAAACGATATTTGATTGGCAATTTCAAAGCACATTTACTACTGTGGTAGAACAAGTGATAATTACTGTAACAGCCTGACACATTTTCCTTATAATTTAGAGAGGCAGAAAAGAGCACATGTCCTAACAGCTACTTGAGACCATGAGCATGTGGAACCTGGGTGAGTGATTAGACTAGAGCAAAGGAAATGAGCCTTGGTGATGTTGAATGTGTTAGCGTCACACACTGCTATCTGAAATACCACACAGTACTGAATAGTAAGCATGGGAGTGCAGGAGAAACAGCTGCCTGTGTGCTAAGAGTGTGTTTCTGGAGACTGTGTATTGTCAGGTGCAAGAGAGATCTGCATGGACGCTTACACAACTGCATGAAGACTGCAGAGATGTATGTAAGATCACCTGTGGTAAGGGTTAATTGGAGTTTTGAACATGTAGGAACTACCTCACCCATTGCAGGAGTGGAAGGAAAATCTACCCTGTTGTTTTCAAATGTGTTAGCATTTGTCTCTCATCTGTGAGATAGTGATTTGTGCTGAATGCTAACCATCACAGTTCAAGAAAACAAGCTGCCCCTTTCCTACGAGTGCAAGTCTTACAGAATAAGAGCAACACAAATTAAATCTCTGACAACAATTCCTGTGTGCACACAGACTGATGGTGTGATTCTAGGCAGAAAACGATATTTGATTGGCAATTTCAAAGCACATTTACTACTGTGGTAGAGCAAGTGATAATTACTGCAACAGCCTGACACATTTTCCTTATAGTTTAGAGATGCAGAAAAGAGCACATGTCCTAATAGCTACTTGAGACCATGAGCATGTGGAACCTGGGTGAGTGATGAGACTAGAGCAAAGGAAATGAGCCTTGGTGATGTTGAATGTGTTAGCGTTACACACTGCTATCTGAAATACCACACAGTACTGAATAGTAAGCATGGGAGTGCAGGAGAAACAGCTGCCTGTGTGCTAAGAGTGTGTTTCTGGAGACTGTGTATTGTCAGGTGCAAGAGAGATCTGCATAGACGCTTACACAACTGCATGAAGACTGCAGAGATGTATGTAAGATCACCTGTGGTAAGGGTTAATTGGAGTTTTGAACATGTAGGAACTACCTCACCCATTGCAGGAGTGGAAGGAAAATCTACCCTGTTGTTTTCAAAATGTGTTAGCATTTGTCTCTCATCTGTGAGGTAGTGATTTGTGCTGAATGCTAACCATCACAGTTCAAGAAAACAAGCTGCCCCTTTCCTACGAGTGCAAGTCTTACAGAACAAGAGCAACACGAATGAAATCTCTGACAACAATTCCTGTGTGCACACAGACTCATGGTGTGATTCTAGGCAGAAAACGATATTTGATTGGCAATTTCAAAGCACATTTACTACTGTGGTAGAACAAGTGATAATTACTGTAACAGCCTGACACATTTTCCTTATAATTTAGAGAGGCAGAAAAGAGCACATGTCCTATCAGCTACTTGAGACCATGAGCATGTGGAACCTGGGTGAGTGATTAGACTAGAGCAAAGGAAATGAGCCTTGGTGATGTTGAATGTGTTAGCGTCACACACTGCTATCTGAAATACCACACAGTACTGAATAGTGAGCATGGGAGTGCAGGAGAAACAGCTGCCTGTGTGCTAAGAGTGTGTTTCTGGAGACTGTGTATTGTCAGGTGCAAGAGAGATCTGCATGGACGCTTACACAACTGCATGAATACTGCAGAGATGTATGTAAGATCACCTGTGGATAGGGTTAATTGGAGTTTTGAACATGTAGGAACTACCTCACCCATTGCAGGAGTGGAAGGAAAATCTACCCTGTTGTTTTCAAATGTGTTAGCATTTGTCTCTCATCTGTGAGATAGTGATTTGTGCTGAATGCTAACCATCACAGTTCAAGAAAACAAGCTGCCCCTTTCCTACGAGTGCAAGTCTTACAGAACAAGAGCAACACAAATTAAATCTCTGACAACTATTCCTGTGTGCACACAGACTCATGGTGTGATTCTAGGCAGAAAACGATATTTGGTTGGCAATTTCAAAGCACATTTACTACTGTGGTAGAGCAAGTGATAATTACTGTAACAGGCTGACACATTTTCCTTATAGTTTAGAGAGGCAGAAAAGAGCACATGTCCCAACAGCTACTTGAGACCATGAGCATGTGGAACCTGGGTGAGTGATTAGACTAGAGAAAAGGAAATGAGCCTTGGTGATGTTGAATGTGTTAGCGTTACACACTGCTATCTGAAATACCACACAGTGCTGAATAGTAAGCATGGGAGTGCAGGAGAAACAGCTGCCTGTGTGCTAAGAGTGTGTTTCTGGAGACTGTGTATTGTCAGGTGCAAGAGAGATCTGCATGGACGCTTACACAACTGCATTAAGATTGCAGAGATGTATGTAAGATCACCTGTGGTAAGGGTTAATTGGAGTTTTGAACATGTAGGAACTACCTCACCCATTGCAGGAGTGGAAGGAAAATCTACCCTGTTGTTTTCAAAATGTGTTAGCATTTGTCTTTCATCTGTGAGGTAGTGATTTGTGCTGAATGCTAACCATCACAGTTCAAGAAAACAAGCTGCCCCTTTCCTACGAGTGCAAGTCTTACAGAACAAGAGCAACACGAATTAAATCTCTGACAACAAGTCCTGTGTGCACACAGACTCATGGTGTGATTCTAGGCAGAAAACAATGTTTGATTGGCAATTTCAAAGCACATTTACTACTGTGGTAGAGCAAGTGATAATTACTGCAACAGCCTGACACATTTTCCTTATAGTTTAGAGATGCAGAAAAGAGCACATGTCCTAATAGCTACTTGAGACCATGAGCATGTGGAACCTGGGTGAGTGATGAGACTAGAGCAAAGGAAATGAGCCTTGGTGATGTTGAATGTGTTAGCGTTACACACTGCTATCTGAAATACCACACAGTACTGAATAGTAAGCATGGGAGTGCAGGAGAAACAGCTGCCTGTGTGCTAAGAGTGTGTTTCTGGAGACTGTGTATTGTCAGGTGCAAGAGAGATCTGCATAGACGCTTACACAACTGCATGAAGACTGCAGAGATGTATGTAAGATCACCTGTGGTAAGGGTTAATTGGAGTTTTGAACATGTAGGAACTACCTCACCCATTGCAGGAGTGGAAGGAAAATCTACCCTGTTGTTTTCAAAATGTGTTAGCATTTGTCTCTCATCTGTGAGGTAGTGATTTGTGCTGAATGCTAACCATCACAGTTCAAGAAAACAAGCTGCCCCTTTCCTACGAGTGCAAGTCTTACAGAACAAGAGCAACACGAATGAAATCTCTGACAACAATTCCTGTGTGCACACAGACTCATGGTGTGATTCTAGGCAGAAAATGATATTTGATTGGCAATTTCAAAGCACATTTACTACTGTGGTAGAACAAGTGATAATTACTGTAACAGCCTGACACATTTTCCTTATAATTTAGAGAGGCAGAAAAGAGCACATGTCCTAACAGCTACTTGAGACCATGAGCATGTGGAACCTGGGTGAGTGATTAGACTAGAGCAAAGGAAATGAGCCTTGGTGATGTTGAATGTGTTAGCGTCACACACTGCTATCTGAAATACCACACAGTACTGAATAGTGAGCATGGGAGTGCAGGAGAAACAGCTGCCTGTGTGCTAAGAGTGTGTTTCTGGAGACTGTGTATTGTCAGGTGCAAGAGAGATCTGCATGGACGCTTACACAACTGCATGAATACTGCAGAGATGTATGTAAGATCACCTGTGGATAGGGTTAATTGGAGTTTTGAACATGTAGGAACTACCTCACCCATTGCAGGAGTGGAAGGAAAATCTACCCTGTTGTTTTCAAATGTGTTAGCATTTGTCTCTCATCTGTGAGATAGTGATTTGTGCTGAATGCTAACCATCACAGTTCAAGAAAACAAGCTGCCCCTTTCCTACGAGTGCAAGTCTTACAGAACAAGAGCAACACAAATTAAATCTCTGACAACTATTCCTGTGTGCACACAGACTCATGGTGTGATTCTAGGCAGAAAACGATATTTGGTTGGCAATTTCAAAGCACATTTACTACTGTGGTAGAGCAAGTGATAATTACTGTAACAGGCTGACACATTTTCCTTATAGTTTAGAGAGGCAGAAAAGAGCACATGTCCCAACAGCTACTTGAGACCATGAGCATGTGGAACCTGGGTGAGTGATTAGACTAGAGCAAAGGAAATGAGCCTTGGTGATGTTGAATGTGTTAGCGTTACACACTGCTATCTGAAATACCACACAGTGCTGAATAGTAAGCATTGGAGTGCAGGAGAAACAGCTGCCTGTGTGCTAAGAGTGTGTTTCTGGAGACTGTGTATTGTCAGGTGCAAGAGAGATCTGCATGGACGCTTACACAACTGCATTAAGATTGCAGAGATGTATGTAAGATCACCTGTGGTAAGGGTTAATTGGAGTTTTGAACATGTAGGAACTACCTCACCCATTGCAGGAGTGGAAGGAAAATCTACCCTGTTGTTTTCAAAATGTGTTAGCATTTGTCTTTCATCTGTGAGGTAGTGATTTGTGCTGAATGCTAACCATCACAGTTCAAGAAAACAAGCTGCCCCTTTCCTACGAGTGCAAGTCTTACAGAACAAGAGCAACACAAATGAAATCTCTGACAACAATTCCTGTGTGCACACAGACTCATGGTGTGATTCTAGGCAGAAAACGATATTTGATTGGCAATTTCAAAGCACATTTACTACTGTGGTAGAACAAGTGATAATTACTGTAACAGCCTGACACATTTGCCTTATAATTTAGAGAGGCCGAAAAGAGCACATGTCCTAACAGCTACTTGAGACCATGAGCATGTGGAACCTGGGTGAGTGATTAGACTAGAGCAAAGGAAATGAGCCTTGGTGAGGTTGAATGTGTTAGCGTTACACACTGCTATCTGAAATACCACACAGTACTGAATAGTAAGCATGGGAGTGCAGGAGAAACAGCTGCCTGTGTGCTAAGAGTGTGTTTCTGGAGACTGTGTATTGTCAGGTGCAAGAGAGATCTGCATGGACGCTTACACAACTGCATGAAGACTGCAGAGATGTATGTAAGATCACCTGTGGTAAGGGTTAATTGGAGTTTTGAACATGTAGGAACTACCTCACCCATTGCAGGAGTGGAAGGAAAATCTACCCTGTTGTTTTCAAATGTGTTAGCATTTGTCTCTCATCTGTGAGATAGTGATTTGTGCTGAATGCTAACTATCACAGTTCAAGAAAACAAGCTGCCCCTTTCCTACGAGTGCAAGTCTTACAGAACAAGAGCAACACAAATTAAATCTCTGACAACTATTCCTGTGTGCACACAGACTCCTGGTGTGATTATAGGCAGAAAACGATATTTGATTGGCAATTTCAAAGCACATTTACTACTGTGGTAGAGCAAGTGATAATTACTGTAACAGCCTGACACATTTTCCTTATAGTTTAGAGAGGCAGAAAAGAGCACATTTCCCAACAGCTACTTGAGACCATGAGCATGTGGAACCTGGGTGAGTAATTAGACTAGAGCAAAGGAAATAAGCCTTGTTGATGTTGAATGTGTTAGCGTTACACACTGCTATCTGAAATACCACACAGTGCTGAATAGTAAGCATGGGAGTGCAGGAGAAACAGCTGCCTGTGTGCTAACAGTATGTTTCTGGAGACTGTGTCTTGTCAGGTGCAAGAGAGATCTGCATGGACGCTTATACAACTTCATGAAGACTGCAGAGATGTATGTAAGATCACCTGTGATAAGAGTTAATTGGAGTTTTGAACATGAAGGAACTACCTCACCCATTGCAGGAGTGGAAGGAAAATCTACCCTGTTGTTTTCAAATGTGTTAGCATTTGTCTCTCATCTGTGAGATAGTGATTTGTGCTGAATGCTAACCATCACAGTTCAAGAAAACAAGCTGCCCCTTTCCTACGAGTGCAAGTCTTACAGAACAAGAGCAACACAAATTAAATCTCTGACAAAAATTCCTGTGTGCACACAGACTCATTGTGTGATTCTAGGCACAAAACAGTATTCCTGGGTGATACCAGTACACCTTAACGTATGGTGAAGACATACTCCACAATATCTTACAAGTTCAAGGCAGTTAAATATCTTCCAAAACATAAAATGTAAAACACAACTTTAAAAGAAGAAACACATTTCTATTATTTATATCAAAATACACCACATACATCCCCTCTCAAATTCATAACTCACTTTTAAAAGTAGTTAGTTGAGAAAGAAATGTGCCACTCACACAGCAGATTATCAGAGCCAGAATCTCTGAGCTCTACTCCTCTCACCAAAACCACTAAATGGCAAAATTTCCCTCTCTTTTTTCACACATATACATGTTAACTTCAAATCACATTGCTTCCCTCATTTTTTTTAAATAGAAACACACATTTCTATTGGTTGCAAACTTCAACCCTTTTCCAAATGATTCCTACCCCCAACATGACTTCTGCCTGCTACCATAGCAACAGATCATGGAACACTGGTGTGAGCAGAGAGGTCAGAAGTTCAGCACACAATGTTTCTAATCCAAAGAGCAAGAGTGCTTGACTTTTCAAACCTAACAGCATATCCAAAGTAATCCTCTGTGGGAACACATTTTTCTGAACCAATACAAAACATGCTTTTAAAAGTTTAAACATACAGCCTAGTTTTTAGTGTTGAATGGTCTGAAACAGCCAATGAGCTCTTTTTATAAAAAAAAAAGTATGTAAGCCTCCATTTTACAACAATCTTTCTTTTCATATTGCCATTCTACTGGATGTATGACGTTACAACGCATACATTTACATCGCGGTACATTACATCGCGGTTTTACATTACAACGACTTGCGTTGGAGGGCGCTGGACTTAGGAGTAGTATAATTTACTATTCCAACTCCAGTCTACGTACAGTAGGGAAGGTGTTGGATAGTAAATTATACTATTCCCTGTCCTAGAGCGCCATCTAGCGCAAGTCGTTGTAACGACTTGCGTTGTAAAAACCGCGATGTAATGGCATCGCGATGTAATCCCCGCGTTCTAAACGATGTTTCCTATTCTACTGAAAGACACCTTCTGAGTGCATCCAGATCTCCTTGAAAGATGTTCACAGTGTGGATTGTAGGTCATAGCTATGTCTACTGGAGTGAAAAGTATGCAGAAAAAAGAGGTATTGTGAAAGAACTTGCTTTGCCAAATGTAGACATTAAATGGATTGGTCAGAGAGGGTTAAAGTGGCACCAATTAATGCCTTTGGTGAAATCCTTTCTACATCTCCCACAGCCTGACCTTATAATTGTTCACTGTGGTGGAAATGACCTAGGCACTTTAACTGGTGTAGGTCTGGAAATGCTTTGTGCAATTGATGTAACTTTTTCCACAAACTACCTTTGTATATTCTAATATATGCCAAAGGCAAAAGTGGAACTGGTCCAACCAATATAGTCCGCAGTTTGAGAAAGCAAAAAAGCACGTCAATAAGTCTTTTTCTGCTTTCCTCAGAGACTATGGTATGGGTTCTATATACAACAACATTTTCGGGACAACCTTCTGCTGTGCGAGAAGAATCTCCAAGCATCATCGTGCAGCTGCTGAAACTCACCAGGCGCCTGTCGCTGCAGCAAGAGCTGACGCATCGAGGGATCGTGGCTGAAGAAACCGACACAGTGCCGCTCAACGCCGCTGCATCGATCACCGACACATCCCCGATTTCCACGCATTGTACCTGTGCGGCAAGTTTTCCGGACGCATCACCCGCGGACCAGAACCATCTTGGAATCGATGCATCACTTCCCCCTACAGACCGGATTTGATGCATCACTTCTCCTGCCTGCAGCAGAAATGTCACATCGCCTCCACATGGTCTCAGAAACTGACGCATCTCTTTGTTTTTCAACGCTTCCCAATCTGTGCGGCTGTTTGGCTTTGTGAATTTTTGACGCATCTACAGGTCCTTTTGAGAAATCACGCATCCATAGTTTTCTATGGACCCAGTTGTTTGAAACCTTTGAAAAGTCATATTCTTATTACAAGTATGTAGGATTTGTTGTTTGGTCTTGTTGAGTTTAGATAAAGATACTTTATTTGTGTAAACTGGTGTGGTGTCCATTTGTGGTATTATCACTGTATTACTGTGTGTTTTGAGTGCAAATACTTTACATATTGCCTTCGGGATACGTATGTCTGCTCAGGCCAAGCTACTGAGGTGGTGATCAGTGGTTATCTGAAGTGTGTATCCCCCTTTCCCTGACTAGAAGCAATGGTCCCTATTTGGACAAAGGTACCTACCTCTGCCAACTAGAGACCGCCATTTTTAACATTGGTGGTCAGCGGTGAGGATTTGAACTTGTATTTGCATTTGACCTACAGTGATTGGTGAACATCACTAGTTTAGTGAAGACCACTATGCAACCACATACTGTGTTTATTTTTGGTTCTATTTTTGATCTGACCCTTGAAGTTTCCATGCACCATGTCTCTGAATGGTAAACCAGAAAGTGAGGCCGCAGAATAGGAGTTTGATATTAAGAAGTTAAGTGGTTACAAAGTAGAGCAACCCAAGCAATCCTGCAGGTGCTTTAGATGTCACATGAGAAGCAACTCTAGGAAAGAGGAGCTACAGAAGGTCTTAGGGGCCTAGTGGGAGGCCAGAGAAGCTGGGGAGACAAGTGATGCAGATTTGGTTGGGGGTGTGCCACAGGCCAGTTTCAGATCCCAGTATTTGCCTGTTGGGAGAGCAGCCTTTAGGGCTGGCAGTAATCATTCTTCCAGGAATTTTTCTCCAGAGGATTTGGAGGAAAGGCAAAGGGCCAGAGGCTATGAGTTGGAGGTCATGAGGCTCCAGGCAGAGGAGAGCAAGAACGAGCATGCCTTGGAATAAAATAAATTACTTTTGGCACATGAATTGAGAATGAGGGAGCTTGATGTTGAGCTCAAGAGGCTTGAGGCCATGAGTGATAGCCAAATAAAAGGAAAAGGGTTTAGCTCATGAATTGAGCTTGGCTGGGTTGGAGGTAGAGTTGACCTCAGATGGTGGCAGCAAAAAAGTAGTGTTTATTGCTGAGGGAGAGGTACACACACCCAGAGATGTGGCGCCTGACTTGAAGGAAGTCGTTGACATACACCAAGGCGTTCAGGGTTATGAGATAGCTCCAATGGTGTGCAGTGTCCCTCAATTGAACTGGGAAACTGGCACAGGGGTTCATATTGCTATTGGTGAGAGGGACACTCTACTTACTCTAGACAGGGGTCCCCCCATGGTAGAAGCCTTGGTATGTGAGAACGGAGACCGCCCAGAAGAGCGTGGGTTGAGTAACATAGACAGTCAGACACTGTTTTTCCAGTCTCAGGAGGGTGATGTGGGGTATTTGTATGAGGCACTGGATGGAGAGGCAAAAAGTAGCTTGGTTAACACTTGTGTGGGGCTGCGTTATTCAATTGTTGGAGAGCATATTTCAAGTGCCTGTTTTCCAGAGCTCTGCAAACAGCCGGTGGAGTGTGAGTTATTGGACCCTAGGGAGTTTGCACTGGAGGCAGGCCTTTTGGTGGTTTCCGTAGGATCTGAAGAAGCTTTTGGAAGTGATCATGAAGGGGGTGGCTCAGGTTTTCCCCAACCAAGTGAGGTAGGGGAGGTCTGTGGAAGCCCAAATAGGTCCCTGTATAATGGGAGGGGTGTGGGGTCCCACGTTCTGTCTCAGAGGAGAATAAATGGGAGTGGGCTGTGTCCCAAGGTGCCCGAACCCAGTCCTGGGGCCTGGTTGGTTCCATGAGTGAACACCAGGAGGGGCCCCTAGCCTGCACCGGGAGGCTATTACCTGAGTGGGATCACAAAGTGTCCGGTCAACTGAGGGGACTGATGTAACAAGCATCCCATCAGTTCTGGTATTAGGGTGCAGAGCCCCAAGAGGGGGGGGTAGGAAGAGGGCAGCCTCACAATTGACCCCTGTCAAGCCTAAGGGTACAGTCCCTGGGCTGGTGTTCCAGTTGCAGGATAACACCCCTGAACTTGTGGGAGAATTGTGAAGAACACCTGCATTAGGTGCCCTGACAATTATGGAATTGAGGGGTACTGTTTCCTGTGGGGGTTGGAGAGCCCTGGGGAGGAGGACAGGGTGTGGGAGAGCCCACCCCAGTCTCCTGTCCAGCTGCAGGTTACATACCCTGACCTAGTGGGGCAGTTTCAGGATGCCATACCTGACCTGGCAGGAGGAAGAGCGGACAAAGGGTGCCAAGTACCTGGGGCTAACACTCCCCACTCTATGACGTCACAGAGGTTCGAGGGACCTGAGAGGCCTGAGTCCTGGCTCTCATCACTGACACCTGGCAGTGACCACTGTAGCTTGCTGTTCTGGTGGACAGAGTTGCCCCTGGGAGAGGGACAGGAGTCACACCAAAGGGGTGGACTGGGCCACGCCTCTGTATTGGCCATGTGGGTCCTGTCTGCCTGTTGGGACACATCTGTGAGCAAAGTGGGTTTAGGCGCTGCACAGATAGGGTCCACCCGTGAGGAGAAGAGTTCCCCATGGGTCAGCTTAGTGGGTCCTGAGAGTATGGATAAAGGGATCCAACTGGGTTCAGGAAAGCGATGAACGGGAATAAACCACTGCTGTTACGGGCCAGGTTCCATGTTCTATTGCCTCATGCAGGGAAGCCCATTGAGGTATGGATTGGTCTACCCTGGCTTTAGGCTGGAAGGGGGTTATTTTGTCTTAGCTCTTTTTGCAGGGTTATCCTCAAACTTTTTGCTTCCTCCTCCTATTTTTTTCCTGACCTGTTGTTGTTGGCTATGGGACTCTGGGCACTTTACCACTGCTAAACAGTGCTAAAGTGCATATGCTCTCTGTGTAAATTGTAATTATGATTGGTGTTTCCCTTATTGGCATATTTGATTTACTGTTAAGCCCCTAGTAAAGTGCACTTACTGTGCCAGGGCCTGTAACTCGAAAGCTACTAGTGGGCCTGCATCACTGCTTGTGCAACCCACATGAGTAGCACTGAAAATGTATCTCAGACCTGCCGCTGCAGTGTCTGTGAGCAGTTTGATGACTTCCATGTCGACTTGGCAAGTACACCCACTTGCCGGGCTCTAACCTTCCCTTTTATACATGTTAGGCACCCCTAAGATAGGCCGAAGCTACCCCCCCCCCCCCGGGCATGGTGGAGTGTATGTTAAAGGTAGGAGATGTACTGGTATGTGTGACATGTCCTGATAGTGAAATACTGCCAATTTCATTTTTCACTATTGAAAGGCTATATTGCCGCATAGGATGGCATGGGAAATTCTTTGTAACATATTGCAAGTATAACTTTCCATTGGGACAAGATAGAGAAATAAAGTTTAGGCTCTCTGAACTCAGAATTTTATAACACTTCTTTTAGTAAAGATGGTTTTTAAATTTTGTGTTATTAAAGGCCACTTTTAGAAAGTAGGCATTTTCTTGTTTAACAATTCTGTGTGTTCCTGCCTGTTCGTGTATTGACTGTCTAGTTTTGGGGTGACAGGGGATGGGGATGTGCATTCAATGTAGACACCCTCTGGGGTGTAGAGGTGTGCCTGCCCTTCCTGGATGACTCAAAGCTAAGCTGAATAGGGCTCGGCTGCATTTAGAGTGGTGGGAGAAGATTTACTTGCACCTGAATAGGGCCTGTCTCCCTTGCACAATCCTGTTTCTATCCCCTGTGGTCATACTGCACCAGTGAGGACAGAACTGGTTTGAACTGGGCTCAGAGACAATTGCACAAGGAGAACAAAGACATTTTGGGGTATAAATATCAGACCTAAAACCTCAGATATTTATATTACTTCTGGACTCAAGAGGAACCTTTGCAAAGGAGAAGGGCTGAAGAGCTGTGAGGAGAAGTACTGACCATTCGCTGTGTGCTGTGTGGGGCTGACCTGCAGTTGCTGTTTCTGTCAAGGAAAGGACAAATATTGGAACTTTGCTTTGAACCTGCTTGAAGAAGATCTCCAAGGGGCTGGGTGTGCTGGCCTCCTGTTCTGAAGTCTCAGGGACACAAAGACCTCACCCCCAGCTCCCCTGAACTCTGCTCCTTAGAGTTATGACCGGAGGTGCCTGTTCCAGTTCTGGGCCTCTGGAGTTGTTCCTTGCCGCTGGGAGCTGAGAGAAACCTAAATAACTCAAGAAACCGAAGCATCGATCTTCTTGCGTCTGTTTTTCTGACACAGCACTGCTGTGTGAGAAGAATCTCCATGCATCGTTGTGCCACTGCCGAAACTGACGCTGCGCCTGTCGCCACAGCAAGAACCAATGCATCAAGGGATCGCGGCTGAAGAAACCAACACAGCGCCACTTGACGCCGACGCATCGATCGCCGACGCATCCCGGATTTCCATGCACTATACCTGTGCGGCAAGTTTTCCTGATGCATCACCCATGGACCAAAACCGTCTTGGAATCGACGCATCACTTTCCTCCTCAGAGTGGATTCCACACATCACTTCTCTTGCGTGCAGCAGAACTGTCGCCTCACCTCCCGGTTGTCTTAGGAACGGACGCATCTCTTTGGTTTACAACGCCTTCCATCTCTGCGGCTGTTTGGCCTTGTGAATTTGACGCATCTACAGGTACTTTGTGAGAAATCATGCATCCATAGTTTTCCATGGCCTCAGTTCTTTGAAACCTTTGAAAAGTCATATTCTTATTACATGTATGTTGGATTTGTATTGTTTTGGTTTTGTTGAGTTTGGATAAAGATACTTTATTGTTCAAAATTGTTGTGGTGTCCATTTGTGGTGTTATCACAGTATTACTGTGTGTTTTGAGTAGAAATACGTTACACATTGCCTATTGGACAAGTCTGTCCGCTCATGCCAAGATACCCAGGGGGTGAGCAGGGGATGGCATACACTGACTACACACAGTCTCCAGACATTTGACAATTTATTGTTGAACGGTCACGTTATTTCCCCTGCAAAAGATCCTTATATTTCTCATGGCACAAATGGATCAATTTATTTCTTGTAGACTGATTGCCATGAAAACTAACAGAATTCCGGTAGAGAGAGGGGTACGCCAGGGATGTGTTCTAGCTCCCACCCTTTTCTCGCTATATATCAACGGTGTGGTTGAGCATCTATTGAAAGACCCTTCAGATGAACCATCCCTGGCGGGAGAACGTATCCCGACCCTCCTCTTCGCGGATGATACACTCTTGCTCTCCAAAACCCCAATGGGACTCCAAAAACTCTTAAATAATTTCCAGCTCTTCTGTACAGAGCGGGGTTTGGTAATTAATAGAGATAAAACAAAGTATCTTGTGTTAAATCCCCCCAAAAAACCCATACGCCCCCCAAAATTGAATGATGAACCTTTGGGGAGGGTGGATGTGTTTGATTATTTAGGGATTCGTTTATCCCATAATATGCAGTGGGGCCCCCATTTATGCAAGATGCTGTTGTCTCATAAAAGAGTTACAGGGGCTCTCGTGAAGGAGCAGCGCTCCTGTGCTATAAGACCGATAGCCCCCGTTATTGATATTTATGCAGCAAGAGGAGTCAGCTCTGCCCTTTATGGTGCCGAGCTCTGAGGCTTTTGTGACACTGGCGACTTATCACGAGCAGAGAGGAAGTTTTTCAGGGTCATTATGTCACTTCCCCAAGGCACCCCCACGATTCCATTAATGCTCGATCTTGGTTGTCGCCCCATCGGTGATCTGGCGAAACTTCGCCCTTTATTGCTATGGGCTCGCTTGTGGCGGGTCCCGGAACTAGCCAAATATGCCAAAGGTCTCTCGGAAATCATGTCACTCCCAGGATGGCATAGGATAAAATGGTTGCGTGACATGAAGGCCCTTTTGCATAATCTGGGGCTAAATGCATCATGGGAAAATAAATCTTCCCCTCCGAAAGCCACGCTTAAGCTCTTATATTGGAACTGGATTGCGACCCAACGGATCTCGAACACATCATTGGGGAGACTTACTGAGGACTTCCTGAATTTTAAGGATCACCCAATCCGGGAACTATATCTCGACATTATCGAGAGCCCCTTTGATAGAGCTTTGTATTTTAAGTTTAGGACTCGGACCCTCCTACTTTATAGCTTTACATCACGATGGAATTCCCTCCCTCAGACCTCCGATCTTTGCCCTTTTTGCATATCCAGACGGGAGTCTGTGGCTCACTTTTTATTTGAATGCTATGAGTACGCCCTCCCAAGGAAAAGATGGCTTAAGCAACTGTGCCGCTCCTTGGGAACTAGACACTATATTGTGGCACTCCGTATTTTAATGTCAGATGCTCGCCCATTATACGTTTGTGCCCTTGCAAAATTCTTATCTTGGGCATGGCGTATCAGAAGTAAAAGGCTTAAGGAAATTGTTTAATTCATTCTTAAATAATTATTTATGATCTGTTTTTGCACCTTATTGTAATAATAGGTTTCTTCTTTTTTAAATGAAATTAACTTATTCCATTTTTAACTGTTACGCTTTTATGATATGTTTTTATCGAAATAAAGCCTTTGACTGACTGATTGCCATGATCCATTTCCCCTCTCACCCACTGGCACCAGAGGACTTCACACAAATCAAATTACTAATAAAAGAAACTGATGGTAAACACATAGTCTCCAGACTTTATGGTGCCAGTATGACTCTTAAATGCACCCATGACTCCTGAGGCAGACAACTCTGGGAGCAGTACCTCGGCCACCCTCTTACAGATAGAGACTGGGCAAATTGTTGCAGACAACCAAATTAGTATCTCCCAACCACCGCCGTAAACTGCTCCATTACCGATTATTCCACAGAACATACACTAGGTCAGCTTTTCTAGCTAAAATAGACTCATCTAGATCCTCTCTATGCCCCAAATGCAAAACACTAAGGGGCATATTATCATGGGCATTATCGCCGCTTTAGCAGCATTTTTTGCCGCATAAGCGGTGATATTCCTATCGCCCTATAAACAAGTCAGCGCTAATGTTAGCTGCCGAATTCCCAACACCTGGCATCTCAGCGATAAACATGGCTAATGAGATGCAAAGTAGGCGTGGCTGGGAAAACAACATGGGAAATTATCGCTAAGGCACCTTCGCGATATCAGCAAAGAGCCTTAGCGACAATAATCATCGCGTTAACTATGCCTTAACGCAGGAATTTAACGTCTGTTAAATTCCAGACTAAGGCATACCTAACATGGGAGGTGGATTATGGTGATATGACCACAGGGTCGTATCACCAAGGGTATCTCCGTTTTGAGTGCAACATCGCTGGTTTTCCAGCAATGTTGGCCCATTTCCCTGGATATCGCTGGAATATTATTGCCCTGGAGTAACGCATTGTAGATAACACACTAACCGGGCTATAAATTCCAGTGATAGACGGCGATAAATATAAAAGCGCTGAGCACGCTTTGCGATATTTTTCGCCATCTGTTGCTGATATGTCCCCTTATGATGACTTTGCTCACATGACATGAACCTGCCCTGTTAACGCCACATACTAGAGAGCAGTCTTCAAGATCCTATCGCACATGACTAAAGCTTGCCCCCCTCCACTATTATTCTTTCTCTACTGTCTTGCTCCAATCATTATTGACTCCCAAAGTAAATTGAGTGGTTCATACTGTATAAAAATTTGATTTTTTTTTTGTCATTTGTATCTTTTTTTTAAGCAGGTACTGTCACTGATGAGCTTCTAAGCTCTGAAAGAATCTGGAATAATGATCAATAGATATATGTAAAATCTGGCCTGTTTACTTTCTGTGTGTCTATTTTTGGGAAATTAATAAATAAAGTTTAATAAAAAAAAACCTAATTAGGCTGTCTTGACACGCTCAGCCACATGTCGGAAGTCAGTATGCACAATAACCAAAATCGGCTGGAAAGTGCCAGCTATAAAAACAGAACCTCCTCCAAGCTTTCCTTCCAGTGACCAATTGGAAGAAACTAACACACCTGCGGCAAATAGGTATTACAGCACACCTGTGATAAAATAATTATTTCAATCAATCATGCCCACAGGTAAAAATCTATCAATGCAAATAGTCCTGCTTTAGTCGCCGATAACTCCGACCCAAAGAGTACAGAGGAGGCTCCAGGCAGTCCACTCTATCATCATATAAATGCACCATCGACCCTGCCAAAACCAGCCCTGCACATTGACTCAGCGCCATGGTGCGGGGTACTTACAACGTGACTCATCTGGGAGATGCGTCACGTTGTAAAGCCCTGCGCCACATGTAGGCGTTCCGGCGCGGGGGGGGGCGTTCCGGCGCAGGAATGCCTCCTAAAAGTGGCTACAAGATTTCACTCAGCCACTTTTCAGGCCATGCTGCATCAAAACCCTGCGCCTGCTTGAATTAGGCGTAAGGATTGACGCAGCATTTTAAAGATAGGGCACCCCCGAGCCTTGCTGGAGCTGCGTCGCATTTGTGATGCAACTCCAGCAATGCGCCACCTTTACGGCAGCAGATGCGTCACGCATCTGTCTATTTTTTCCCCATGGTGCGCCGCATTGTAAATGCGGTGCATCCATGGTGGCGGAGCCGTGACGCACAATAACTGGCGCATCCCTGCTGATATGCAGGGATGCGCCAGTTACTGTAAATCTGCCCCTATATGATTCTTGGAGTGGCTACACCACATGAAGAGACCGACATACACCGAGGAGCAGTAATCCTACTCAAACAAGTATACCAATCACGAGGCCCACAAGACCACTTAAGCCTTAGTAATTTTGCAATGTGTAAGAGTCCAACCTAATCCGGTGCTAAGTAAAGTAGCATTTCCGCCAAAGAAAGAAGGTGAGGTGAATGAGACTACAGAACTGACGCTGGAAATTAAGGAGGCAGCTCTCGCCATTTTGGGCCAAAGGATATTTTTTCCAACTGAGGAATCGAGGTTACTGAGGTGGAAGCTGAACGAAATCCCGTCCTCTTTAAAACGGCGACAAACCTTCATCACTCCCCTGCCAGGGACAGCAGAGCAAGAGCTAAAGACAGGCGAGAGCCTCCAAGCACCGCATGGTCCCACACTGCACTCTCAGTCTGAAGGGGCGCTGGTCCAATGACATTTAGTAATGCAGAGGAACAGCCAGCTGTGTGGAGGCAGGCTTCCTGGGATGACTGTTCTAATTATCTATCCACGACCGCAGTGGACAACCAACTCTTTAGTCCATCAACGTGGGACGGAGTCATGCATGACATTCGCTTGATGCTCAGAGGAGCAAGGCACAAAGCGAGTGATCCCTTCATTACCCAGACAGCCCCCAAATTCTCATGGTATACCACCACTCTACGCAATGAAAAAAGGAAGATAGCCACACGGGCCAGGACACTCGGCGAAGCAAGCCAAGACAATGAACACTGACGAGCCAAGCTTGCGCAAATGCGGAAATGCTACAAAGATATTGGCAGGCAAAGCAAGCAGCAAATGCGCGGACATGTTTTTTTGGGGGTCGAAGCTGCCAAGCCGGATAAAACCCGAGATAAAATCAGAGAATTTTAGAGATGGGTGAATTCCCTCACCACTTCATATAATCCTATGAGGCGCAATCAATTGGACAGCAGCACATGGGAGAGTTATGTATCTGATCAATTTAAAACCAAGCCAATACCCCAACATTTAATTCTGGCTTCCTCCAGAAAGTTTCCCACAATGGCACTTCCAATGAGCGCTCAGTCCTCTTCCAGTTGTCTCAAGATAGCGCCCTAAGAAGTCAAGAAAATCATCTTAAAAAGGGAGAAACAATCGGTCACCAGGACCTAATGACCTGCCTACCTTACATTTTTAAAACCAAGCCACATTTCTGGAGTAACACAATGAGCAACGTCTTTAACAATGTGCCGTCAACTAGTTTCATACCACCATCATGGCATGCATATATAGGGGCATATTTAGAAAGGCATGGTCCCACTGAAGTGTCACTTTTTAGGAGGCTCCCATGGTGCAATGCCTGCTCTATATTTACAAATTGGCATTTAGCCGCTTTGTATGGCATAATGGCGCTTTTTAAATATCGTACCCTTTCACACAGGTGTCTGCGTGAAAAGGGTGGGCAATAGGTGTTGCTCTGGGTGTTCCACTGCAACACCCATTGCTTTTTGATGCTGCCCCAGATTGTCAAGAATGTGTAAATCTGAGGCAGCAGCAAAGACTAACGCCACTGAAGAGCAGGCATTAGATTGGCGCAAACAGGAGAAATACTTTTATTTCTCCTACTTTTTGCTTTTTCTATGTGTGCTGCAGCACACATAGAAGGAGCAAATGCCCTTTAAAGATTGTATATGTGCTGAGAGTTGTCCCTTCCTAAACATAAACAATCATCCCTGCAACTGGTGCAAGGGTGCCTGAGTTGCAGGGATTCATCCCTGGTATGCACACAGCCTTGCACCATGGTGCGGTGTCTGTGTTTGAGTTAGGCAGCTTTTTTTAGCGCCAGTGCAAGGGACATCACAGGGGGGCACCGTATTCTTGTAAATACAGGGCATTCTTAGTGTTTTTGAAATTATGCAACACGGCACAGCCAAATTGCTTGTAAAGCAGCACTGCGCCATTTCTTTGTAAATATACCCCATAGTTCCCATCCACAAAAAAGGGAGGAGGGAGGATCCAGCGACTTACAGTCTGCTAGCCGTGGGGGATGTGGATGCTACATTTTTTTGCCACGTTGGTTTTAACAGATATAGAGGAATGGGCTGCACCATCAATATAATTCCCTGTTTCCAGACAGGTTTCCACAAAGCTGCCAGAACCATAGACAGCATAATGGCTCTTGCTTTCCCAGTCCATAAGACCCTCATCAGTAAACGCTCTGGCGAGCCGCTGTACGTTGACCTCTGCGGACATAACTGATTGCGCCCACAAAGTGTCAGGTGTCGCCCAGAAGGACAGAGAAAGCATGTTTTGTTAAAGATTGTATTGCCCAAATGGTATTATAAGTATTGAGGATTGTATGTTTAACTCTTTGAATGGCTTTAATGAACTATTAATATTCAAAGGATCATGGGGCATATGAACAACAACCGGCGATAATTATCTCTAAGCGCACTTAGCGTGAGGATAATTATCGCCGGCTAGCGTGAATTTTTATCGCTGAGATAGCGTGCTATTAGCAACGCTTATCTCAATAGCGATAAAAATCCTCACGCTAACAGGCTAACATGAGATTATCGCTGGAAACCCAGCGATAATCTCACGTTACCTTGTTGATAGGGACAGGCAAACTTAGCCATGATATCCTCCTTCCATAGGATATCATGGCGAAGTCAGAAAAATACCAGACGTAAAAAAGCAGCGTTAACCGCGGTTAGCGCTGCTTTTTTTGTCTCTAACAGGGTTAGCGACATTCTTGATAATAGGAGAAATGTCGCTTAGCGACATTTCTTCTACTATTTTACTCTGGAACGCCCCCTTTGCATCTCATTAGAGATGCAAGGGGAAGCGTAGAGTAAAAGGGTGCTAACATGCAAATTTGCATGTTAGCACCCTGTTGTTGATAGGGCGCTAGTTTTATCTCTCCTTTTTTGGCTTTTAAAGCCAAAAAAGCAGAGATAAAGCCCTTGTTGATATGCCCCCATGTGCGCATAAGCAGTTCATAACCCGTGGTTCACACTGATGCTCTGTGGTACCCGCACCATTCCCACCATAGAGCCAGGGATACAAACGCAAATCACACTGCAAACACTGTGAGCTGAGCCAATCACATCCAGGAGCCCTGCCTTTCAACAGGTAGTGAACAAGGCATAAGATAGTGATTTGCAAATCACACTGCAAACACTGTGAGCTGAGCCAATCACATCTACGAGCCCTGCCTTTCAACAGGTAGTGAACAAGGCATAAGATAGTGATTTGCAAATCACACTGCAAACACTGTGAGCTGAGCCAATCACATCTACGAGCCCTGCCTTTCAACAGGTAGTGAACAAGGCATAAGATAGTGATTTGCAAATCACACTGCAAACACTGTGAGCTGAGCCAATCACATCTACGAGCCCTGCCTTTCAACGGGTAGTGAACAAGGCATAAGATAGTGATTTGCAAATCACACTGCAAACACTGTGAGCTGAGCCAATCACATCCAGGAGCCCTGCCTTTCAACAGGTAGTGAACAAGGCATAAGATAGTGATTTGCAAATCACACTGCAAACACTGTGAGCTGAGCCAATCACATCTACGAGCCCTGCCTTTCAACGGGTAGTGAACAAGGCATAAGATAGTGATTTGCAAATCACACTGCAAACACTGTGAGCTGAGCCAATCACATCTACGAGCCCTGCCTTTCAACGGGTAGTGAACAAGGCATAAGATAGTGATTTGCAAATCACACTGCAAACACTGTGAGCTGAGCCAATCACATCCAGGAGCCCTGCCTTTCAACAGGTAGTGAACAAGGCATAAGATAGTGATTTGCAAATCACACTGCAAACACTGTGAGCTGAGCCAATCACATCTACGAGCCCTGCCTTTCAACGGGTAGTGAACAAGGCATAAGATAGTGATTTGCAAATCACACTGCAAACACTGTGAGCTGAGCCAATCACATCCAGGAGCCCTGCCTTTCAACAGGTAGTGAACAAGGCATAAGATAGTGATTTGCAAATCACACTGCAAACACTGTGAGCTGAGCCAATCACATCTACGAGCCCTGCCTTTCAACAGGTAGTGAACAAGGCATAAGATAGTGATTTGCAAATCACACTGCAAACACTGTGAGCTGAGCCAATCACATCTACGAGCCCTGCCTTTCAACAGGTAGTGAACAAGGCATAAGATAGTGATTTGCAAATCACACTGCAAACACTGTGAGCTGAGCCAATCACATCTACGAGCCCTGCCTTTCAACAGGTAGTGAACAAGGCATAAGATAGTGATTTGCAAATCACACTGCAAACACTGTGAGCTGAGCCAATCACATCTACGAGCCCTGCCTTTCAACAGGTAGTGAACAAGGCATAAGATAGTGATTTGCAAATCACACTGCAAACACTGTGAGCTGAGCCAATCACATCTACGAGCCCTGCCTTTCAACAGGTAGTGAACAAGGCATAAGATAGTGATTTGCACATCACACTGCAAACACTGTGAGCTGAACGAATCACATCCAGGAGCCCTGCCTTTCAACAGGTAGTGAACAAGGCATAAGATAGTGATTTGCAAATCACACTGCAAACACTGTGAGCTGAGCCAATCACATCTACGAGCCCTGCCTTTCAACAGGTAGTGAACAAGGCATAAGATAGTGATTTGCAAATCACACTGCAAACACTGTGAGCTGAGCCAATCACATCCAGGAGCCCTGCCTTTCAACGGGTAGTGAACAAGGCATAAGATAGTGATTTGCAAATGATCACATAGTTTAGTCTGGAGGACAAGCCAATAATTTAATTGAGATTATCTGATTCCAAAAATGTAGATACTGTACTACAGCTCCTCTTCCGTCGAAGCAACGAAATGAATGAGTTGGTGGAGCTTTTTATTACTAAAATGAGGCATCTGAGGATATTTATCTTTGTGCTTAACTACTGGAGTATATATTTTCGGACCCATTAGGTCGGTGAGTGGGCCTTGGTAAAGAGAGTGTTCACTGCGAGGATGCTGAGCATCCAGTCTCTGCCCCAGTTTCAGGAGGGCCGAATCCGTGCCAGGTTGTGGTGATTGATATCTGCTTGAATAAATGTACATGACATGTATCTATTTAGAACTCATTCAGACAGTCAGTAGTTTTTTCCTGGACGCTCCTGATTTAGAGTATGGAGAGAACATGCAGAAGACGTCAGTAGAGAAGACACGAGAAGGCCAGGAAAGCTGACTGTTAGTGTTCGCCATCAGAAACCTTACTGGTGGCATGGCTCTTGGGGGCTGGGGTATTTGCCTTTGAGCATGTAGATCTCGTAAAGGTAGGGAATTATCAAGTGTGTGCCTCTTTGTACAGTGCATGCCTGGCTAGTCATCCGTGACGAGAAATAGTCAGAATTTACACTACCATTCATTAGGTTAGTTTTTCATTGCAGTTTCTACAAGTAGAGAAAGTGAAAATGCCAGAAAGGATATAGCATGTAGTTTGGTTTACAAATGGGACTAGTCATGGCTGGAGGCGTTTTTCATATCTGATCAGGTGTCTCGGTTTCAGATTCTAACTGGGAGGGATAGAGGGATTTTCTGTCCTTTTTGTAGTGTGTGTTGCATCGGGGTAGCGAGTGTGCCTCCTAGCGGCACTATCTCAACTTCTCAGTGAAATGTTGAGCATTCAGAACAATGGAGCCTGTGGTCAGGCTAGTGGCAACCACACAGAATTGTACTCAATAAGATCCTCCAAAAAGCTATTCCTGCTACTTCCACAACGATTGTATTCTTAAACTGAAGGTTTGTATATAAGAATTATATGTGGTGTGTTAAAAATTCAGGGCTCTCAGATCTAGACTGGTGCCAGTAAAAATCCTACTGGTCTAAGCACTCTATCTGCTCCTCTGTGCAGACATGACATGACCGTGAGGGAGCGGTGTTGTCTTTATCTAAATCTTCAAGTGTAATCATTAAATAATCCCCACCACTGGTCGTATGGACCTTTGTTCCTCTACAAGGAGAAGTAAGGAGAAATCATCTACATAGCAATCAATCATTAAAGTATTTTAGTTCAGTCAATAAAAAGAATTAGTGTGAGTTAAAGGGTTTTATTTTCAGTTCTTTAAGTCTATCATTTGTTTATTCATTCTGCATATACTTTTAGATTTCAACATTAAAAGTTGATATAATCTATCAATCGATATTTAATTATAAAATATAACAAAATATTTGTTAGAATCACAGTTAATATGGTAATAATGCGGCAAGCGTGTTCCATAAAGGAACATTTCACATTTTAAATTAAGTTGGAATAATGAGAGAAAAAGGTGTCAGTTCAGGTACCCATAAAGAGCACTGATGAGAGAATCAGTTTGAAAGCAGAAAGCCTTTGCATAATAAGCTGGAAGGTATTCTCAGCTCAAATATTTCATCAGGCAATCAACAAAATCTAAGTAAGGCAGCCTCTCATGTAGAAAGGCATCAGAAACTCAAAAGCGAGTATCCAGGCAGAGTCGGTGGCGGAATCCTGGAATCCAGCTGCTACTCTAGAAACACACACTAATATAAAAAAAACAATATTCTATGTTGCGACATTATTTCTTCCGCTCTTCTTCATCCTCCATTAGGATTTCAGTTAACTCCTGGGACTAGGCAAACTCCCCATGTTTCCATACAGGCATAATAGACTTTCGTACATTGAAAAGTCCAATCGCTGACATTTTGGCTCCCATGACAGTTCTTCCCATGAATCATCCTTCCGGTCACCTCCTTTCCTCTGTGTGAAAATTCACAATCAGTTCTCTAACAAAAGTGCCTATTCACTAGCTAACAGAAGGCTTCTGGAAAAATACAACATCTTAAAAAAAGAGAATACCGTTGTTCACAAACAACCATACAATATGAAAACAGGCCATTCAGTGTTAATGCACTATTTTTCAATTAACATGGCATTGACAGTTAAGCTAATTTAAGTCAGCACTTTTATTTATTTGCAGGCCTATAACATGCAAGTGTGAGTTCCTACTACAAATTTGCATTAAGCTTATGTGTAAATACAAGTTAATACAATTCGCTCCATCACTTGTCTCTACAAAACAGCTTTGAGATTTATCCTAAATCGGGAATACTGGCACAACCGGAATGAGGGATATTGTCAGAATGATATCCCGATACTGCTATATTGATATAATGCTGATTGCGAATATCAGAGCTCTGAATCAGAAGAGCCTGGAAACTCCATTGACAGTCATAACACTGAGGTTTTAGGTTTACCACTATCATTAATAGTAAGTGACAAGAATGTCGCAGACTAAAACAATTCCACTTCCAAAACACACTTTAATCAACTTGTTTGTAGGCTGTGCACGTAGGGTTTATTACTGCAAGTGTCTGGCCACCCTTAAAGTCCATTCTCCCAAGATTTGCAGCATGTCAATTTTAGACACCTCTTATCAAAATAGAAATCAAGCTGGTCTTAAATTGAAGGAATCATCCCCCTGTTGGTTTCAAAAGTTAGACTATACATACAGCAAAGCAAGCAATATTCTTGCTAAAAGAAATTATCTACAATTTGGTGTTGGGATTGAGAGTGGGGTTGCAGAATTCTAGACTTCTGCTACAAAGAGACGACACCATACAAGGACACTCCTTCGCTCCCAGTGCAGCAACATTCTGGAACAATGGCAAAGGCATAAGGTCCTAACAAAAGGCATGGGGAAGTGCGCCAGGAAAGATGAAGTGATAGACAGAAGCATTAGTATAACTTTGAGTCTCGGAATTTATAATTCTGGTCCTACACTGAGAACACGTAATATCTAGTCCAATCTGTGGAAATATTCTTTCATTCACGAAACTCCTTGGAAAGCCCAAGATGGTGTTTCACACAGGGAACTGTGAAATAATTAAGATGAGACATACAAAATGCGTTGACTGAATATGCATAACAGAAGTGGGCAAAACAGAAATGATAGAAGATGTAAACAGAGGCCAATTTGTTCCAATAACTTCTGACACCAGAGAAGACCTTTCGAAAGTGGATCAGCCGAATGGTCCCATATGTGTCAATTGACAAGGATGGAAATCGGGAGACTAGGACCCTCATTACAAGTGACCTCGTAACGAAGGCATGGGATTACTGGGTGCTATTACACTGACGTGGCATCTACTTTTGACACCTGTACCGGGCTATTATGAGTTTAATATCTGGAGTGGGAATAACATGTTGGAATCATTGCTTCATGTTGACTCCCTCATATTATTCCCAAACTGGAGATGGATATTTTCCGGGACATTTTGCCTGCTTTCAGCGCGTAGCTACCATTACAAATGCCAGTGGAGCAAATGGGCCACTCATTGTGAGGACCAAAGGCACCTACAACTACAGGGCTTTTGGAAGGTTGAAGATCAAACAGAGAATAACTTGGAAGAGCGAATTATGAGTCACATCAAGAATAATAGATTTTGATGTATCCAAATGACGTGGTCAATATAAAGCTGGTGCTCCAAACAATGTGGAAGGGTTGTAAGCGGCAGGGCTTTGATGAGATAAAAATGTATTTAACCTTCAAGGCAGGCCTGATTTCATGTAAACATGCCTGTGTTTGGTAATAGAGAAAGTGTGTAAGAGGTGCAGAGCTTAAAGGGAATAACTATTTATGTGTGCTTCATTCTCATGTTTTCAATTTCAAAACTACAGGGCAGATTTACAAGCCCCTTGCGCCTCTTTTACGCCGCCATTGCATCACTTTTGTGACGTAGCGGCGGCGCAAAACCAGCGTCATGCTGCGGGGTATTTACAACGTGACGCATCTGGGTGATGCGTCACATTGTAAAACCCTGTGCAAGAAGTAGGTGTTCCTGCGCAGGGGAGGGCGTTCTGGCGCAGGAAGGCCTCCTAAAAGTGGCTGAGTGAAATCTACAAGATTTCACTCAGTCACTTTTGAGCCCATGCTGCGTCAAAACCCTGCGCCTGCTTGAAGCAGGCGTAAGGATTGACGCAGCATTGTAAAGATAGGGCACCCCAGAGCCTTGCTGGAGCTGCGTCACACTTGCGACGCAACTCCAGCAATGCGCTGCCTTTACGGCACAGATGTGTCACGCATCTGTCCGTTTTTGCCCCATGGTGCACCGCATTGTAAATGCGGTGCATCCATGGTGGCGGAGCCGTGATGCACAATAACTAGCGCATCCCTGCTGATATGCAGGGATGCGCCAGTTATTGTAAGTCTGCCCCTTTATGTTTTTAGACACTGTCCAAAGTAACAGGAGAGAGAAAGAATACTTTCTACTTCTGTGGTGCACATTTTAATCAAAGGAAGAAAGAAAGAAAAGTAGCATACCTTTTGTAGCTTCCACAAAGGGACATTGTTTGCCCGTACTTGTAGCAAAACGGGCTGAGCACGAGACCCTTCCTTGCTCCAAAGGTATCATTAGTGATCAAGGTAAATAATGCACTGGTGAAGGGGCGGAGGTCCAGTTGTTAAGGGAAGCTGCCAAAGGGCTGATTTCCAGCTGCTGATCCTATGACAGCATATGGTATGGGAAAAACTATGTGGCATAATTACAAGAATTGCCGGTAAACAGTTTTGACGTTGCTTAGCAGCAATTTTTTAAATGCTGACTATCGCCGAAATCCATCACTAAGTTAGCGACGTATTTACAAAACGTTGTTGCATGGCGTTAGGATCAGCTAGTGTTAGCGAAAATTGCCGCTAACACTAGCATCACAGCAATAAAAATCTTGATGCTAGAGTGAAAAAAGTGATGGCCGGCCAATTAAATTCACGTTAGTCAGCCCAACGTCACTTTTCAGCTTCTAGAGGCAAAAAGAGCCTACAAATACACCTGTACGGAAATAAAATAAAATAAAAACACCAGAATACAGAATAGAGCAGCCAGGACCAAGTTCAGCACAGGTCAATACGCCCCAAAATCCCCAACAGCAAGGATGACCAGCCAGAATAACAGGGGAAGAGGAAATGTTAAATCTGGGCCTCATTAATGAAAAGTGGCACATTGAGGGGGAAAAATAGAGATGCAGCACTTTTCATTACACCTTAATTGTGACACCATGGGGGCCAAATAAATTCACGTTAGTCAGCCCAACGTCACTTTTCAGCCTCTAGAGGCAAAAAGAGCCTACAAATACACCTGTAAGGAAATAAAAGAAAATAAAAACCCCAGAATGCAGAATAGAGCAGCCAGGACCAAGTTCAGGACAGGTCAATACGCCCCCAAAACCCCCAACAGCAAGGATGACCAGCCAGAATCACAGGGGAAGAAGAAATGCTAAATCTGGGCCTCATTAATGAAAAGTGGCACATTGGGGGGACAAATAGCGATGCAACACTTTTCATTGCGCCTTCATTGTGACACCATGGCAGCCAATGCCTGGAAGAACTGACAGTCCCAGGGGCCTGGAGGCCTCACTGGGCCGCGTCTGAGACCCGGAGTGGGAGGCACCGGTGCTGTGGATTTACTGCGGCCTGACGGTGGGGTTGAGCTGCGCTGGGCAAGAGCCTGTCGTCCGCGTCTGTAGGCATTGAGTTGTCAGCGATCACCCCTACCTGGTGGCAAAGTCTGGCAGGTCGCATGGAGACACATTGCTGACCTGTGTGAGAAGACCGCGCGGTGCCCCGTGATCGGCTTCTGCGCACCGACGTGGGGAAGTCTGCATTGCATAACTCACGCCACCACTACACCAGGGTGCACGGAGGAGATTGCCGATGGTAGGCTGTGCCTCTCTGCCTCACAGCCAGAGGAGGTGGCGCTGCCTGAATGCTGTGAAGGGTGAGGCCTCTGAGCTGCACTGAACTTGTGTTGCAGGAGCGCTGCAACTTCACACCTAAGAGGGCCCTGTTGCATCGCCTGCATTGAGAGGTTCCTCAGCTGACTCGGACTCGGCTACTGTACCCAAGCTTGTGAAATCTGGCCTGGTTGAGGATCCTACTGGCTAAGTCACATATTTGGAGGGAACATGGTGGATTGAGCCCCGGTGTCGATGTCCAGGTGCGGAGAATGTGGGACGGGGAGAAGAGGAGACCAGGGGATTATGTCGGGCCCAGGCTTAGCAACTGTGGGTGGTGCACATCATGCCATGAGCAATCCCTGTCCTGTAGCAGACCCACATCTCTGGGGACACCGCACAAGACTGGTGGGGGACTCCAATAACAGGCTTATTTCACTCATATCACCGTTGGTGGCAGCGGGTGCCAGGGGCACGGGGTCATTTCGGGCCCAAGCCCTTGGGCACGCTTCTTGATCTGCCATTACTCGCTGGGGTACTGGGAAATACAGAATCTGGTCACCACTGTGAGATCGAAGGAGACGACCGGGTAATGCTGCCTTTCCTTGCTCACTGTTAGTGCCCTTCAGGGTGTATGGGTGACTATCCCTTAGTAGACTTGCTCCTTTTTACAGCGCAGCACTGTCAGGTAGCTGGTGCTGCTGTCCCTATCTGCTTCTGCTGGTCCCTCTGACGCACAGGTCACGAGTTCAAGGTCCTCCTCCACCCGCAGGCTCCTGCCTGCACCTCATTCTTGGTGGCACAGTGGTAGATCGTGACTGCTCTGCTGCTTCACTGCCCTCCTGTCCCTGTTTTCTGCTGTTTCTGTCCCTCTTTATGCTCTTCTCCATTGCTTTTCTGCCTCTGACTTTGGCTTTGTTTTTTTTATTTGCTTTGTTTTTTCTGTGCTTTTTTCCAGTTCCTTTTTCCCTGTCCTCTCTCTTGTTGCTGCTGTGATCCCCCACGGTTCCGCACCCCCTCAAGAGTCCTTTACCACTCCCACGTTCCCCCTTCCAGCTGTCCAATACCCCCAGCACCACTACTTAATGGCGGCCGATGTGAGGCTGCACACTGCTGTCGCGCCGCTGGCGTGCAATGGTCGTGCCAAAGGCAAGCGCATCTGCATCCGTCTGTACCTGGACCGCGCCCAGCACCAGGGACCCTGCCTCTCGGACACTCCATTGCTACGATGCCAGCACCCTTCTCATCCTCAAACCTGTACAGCAAACCTCCTGTCATCTAGCATCACTGAAGAATTCCCTTGGACCCTACGCCTGCCAAAACTGCAACCCCACCTTCTACCAGGGCAAAACACCATCTCCTCTCGACAGCAAGGAGGCTCAACTGCATCTTCCTCAAAGTGCGGTCCCTCCACATACATGCCACAGAAATCTGGGAACTCCTTGACCCCACCTCTCAAGACATCACCTTCTTCACGGAAACCTGGACTAACCTCTGCTCCGGACTGGACATCGCCATCTCCGACAGCTATAAAATCACCCACAAGGACTACCCGAATCGCTCCGAGGAGGCATTGTCATCATCCACAAAAGCACACTCTGATTGACCACAACTGCGTCCATGGACATCTTCACTTCCAGATCCGGAACAACCCCAACACCACACTCTGCGGCACCCTCATCTACAGGTCCCCTGGGCCCTGACACCCCTTCACCGATGCCATTGCAGACCTCATTGCAACCCAGGCTCTTGCATCCACCAACTACATCCTACTTGAAGACCTCAACTTCCACGTGGACAACCCCAGTGACCAGAACACCACCTTCCTCCTGATGAACCTCACCAACATTGGACTCAAGCAGCTAGTCACCATACTGACCACATAGCTGGACACATGCTCGACCCCGTCTTATCCGCCAGTGGGAATTTCAACGACAGCCACACCACTGAACTCTCCTGGACCGATCATTATTGCATACATCTCGCCTTCAACATGCCCACCATAGAACACCACCATCATCGCCCCCGTAGCAGCTGGATCAAGGCCACCAAAGAACTTTTCATCAACTCCCTCAGCACAACCACTTCACCCAATTCCCATTGACGTCAACACCACAGCGTGCAACCTCCACTGATGGATTTCCAACTGCACCGACACCCTCGCACCCCTCAAGAAAAGACCAGGCAAACAACACTCCAAGAAGGGCAACTGGTTCACTCCCACACTCCATGAGTACAGACACACCTGCAGACATCTCGAGAAGAGATGGAGTCACAGCAAAACCCCGGAAACTCACACAACCTTCAAATCCACCGTCAATGCACACCACCTCCTCCCGAAAACCACTAAGAAAACAGCCCCCTGAGACAGAATCAATTTCAGCGCACACAACAGCAAGGAATTCTTCACCATCGGCAATAGGTTCACCATGCCCAACAGCAAGACTACAGACGTGCCCCCCTCCCAAGACCTTTGCAACAAACTCAGTGCCTTCTTCCACCACAAGATTATTAAGATCTACGACAGCTTCACTGCCCCAGATCCACCCACTACGCCTGCCACCATCGTACACAACCAAGCCAAACCTCAACAGACTATGCTCTGCTGGACACTGCTCACAACAGAGGGCAAGCTCAAGACCACGAAGAGCATCCATTCAGGTGACCCGATGGACCCCTGCCCATACCACATCTTCCACAGAGCAGCCATTGCTCCCGAGTTTTGCCACAACATTCAACTGCTCCATCGAAACTGCCACCTTTCCCGATGAATGGAAACATGCCGAGAGCAACCCTCTGCTGAAGAAACTATCCTCAGACCCGACAGATCTCAAGAACTTAAGACTGATCTCATTCCTCCCCTTCCTACCAAAGGTCATAGAGAAGGCCATCAACACCCAACTCTCCGAGTTAGTTTAATTGAACCATGTCCTGGACACCTCCCAATCTGGCTTCCAAAGCAACCACAGCACAGAGACTAAACTTTTTACCGCCACAGATGACATCTGATCCCTCCTTGACCGGGGCGAGCCACAGCCATTATCCTATAGACCTCTTGGTCTCCTTCAACACCATCTCCCACCACACCCAAACCACAAGTCTCCACAACGCCGGCCTCCATGACAAGGCTTTGGACTTGATCCATTCCTTCCTCACTGGCTGGACCCAGCAAGTCAGAATACCGCTGTTCCGCTCAGAACCCATGGAGAACAGATGTGGAGTACCCCGGGGTTCCTCCCTGATCCCCACCCATTTAAAAATCTACATGGCCCCCCTCTCAGCCATCGTCAGAAGCCACAGACTCAACATTGTCTCCTATGCCCACGACACCCAGCTAATCCTTTCCCGCACTAATGAACCCACAACCGCCAGAATCAACTTCCACAGTGGAATGAAAGCCGTTGCTACCTGGATGAAGGACAGCTGCAACAATTTCAACTCGGACAAGACAAAATTACTCATCCTGGGACCCACCCGTTCAGCCTGATATGAGTTCTGGTGTCCAGCTGCTCTGGGATCTCCCCCCACCCCTACGGACCATGCATCTCTGTATCATATTGAACTCATCACTCACTATGAATGGCCAAATCAATTCAGTTTCCTCAGCCTGCTTCCACACAATCTGCCTGCTTTGAAAGACATTCAGATGGATCCGACAAAATCCAGAATGACATTCACCCATACACTCATCACCAGCAGACTCAGCTATGGCAATGCACTCTACGCTGGTGTCCCCCAGAAACAGCTCAAGAAACTATGGAATGTCCAAAACGTTGCAGCCAGACTGGTCCTCGACATCCCTCTCCACTGCTATATCACGCAACACCTCCGACAACTCCACTGGCTCCCAGTCAAAAAGAGAGTCACTTTCAAACTCCTCACTCATGCCTTCAAAGCTCTATACAACGAAGGACCAGCATACCAGAACCACCATCTCCCATTCCACGTACTCGCCAGACAACTCCTAGCCTCCCAACTCACCCTTGCCTCTGTCCCTAGGATCCACAAGACCAGAATAGGAGGAACGTCGTTCTCCTACCTCGCTCTCAAGATCTGGAACACCCTGCCTCTGCACCTCAGGCAATCCACATAACTGATCCAATTCAGGAAGGACCTTAAGGGCTGGCTCTTCGAATGATCCTCCACCCAGTCTGACCAGCAGCCTCCCTCCCCCAGTGCCTTGAGACCCTCACAGGTGACTAGCCATGCTATATAAGTCTTTGATTGACTGATTGATTGATTTCCCTCGGTGCCGCCCAAACTAAGATTCCTAGCTGGCATACACCTGACTGAAGGAGAGGGGCTGGCTGTCCACACTGCACTGCACCGCATGTCATACTTAGTACCTGGGCGTCTGGCACAACAATGGGCCGCCTGCACAGGGGGGTGGCATCAACACCTGCCCACTCCTCCATGTTGGTGGGCCGAGCAGCTGAGGGGTCGCTGGCCACCAGGGCAGGTGGCAGCGCACACCCTGAACTCTAAACTTTACTCTGTACTCACAGCTGTGGAGAAAATAAGTATCTCCCTCGAACAAAAGCCCGCTTCCCTTGAGGGCCACATTGACAAAATCACAGTCGACTTCACCCTTGATCACGCAGATCATTGCAAGGTGACTGACCAGGTACATGACATTGAGCAAGAACTGGCAGAAGTCCACCCTATTACCTGGAATACAGCATTGGAGGTACAGCAGCTAATTTCACGTGTAAAGTTATCAGAGAGAAGAGTGGAAGATGGGGACAGTTGCGACTTCTCAAGGGAGTTCTGCGGGCAGTGGGGTGGGGCGGGGCAGGAGCAGGAGCAGGGTGGGGTGTAGTAAACTCCAGAATTGGGCCAAACGGAGTTGAGTAAAGAAATAAATAAATAAAATTAATTACATTGTGTGCTGCATCGCTGATTTGGCGATGTAGCACATGCAATGTAATTTGTTTTATTTATTTATTTCTTTACTCACCTCCGTTCGGCCCAATTCTGGAGTTTACTACACCCCACCCTGCCCATGCCCCGCCCCACTGCCCGCAGAACTCCCTCGAGGAGTCGCGACTGGATGTGGAGGTCTGCTCCTCGCAGAACAACATGTGGGTGGTGGGTCTTCCCGAGGGAGCAGAAGGAGCTGATGCAGTGGCATATATTGAGACATGGTTGCGCGACCTACTGCCAGCAGATGCACTCCCCCCATTCTTTGTTGTAGAGCGGGACCATCGAGTGCTGGCGAGCCATCTGCAAAAGGGGGCAGTTCGTAGACCCTTTCTCTTCCGCCCCCTAAAGGGATCATAAGGCTGTCCTGAGGTAGGTATGCAAACTGGGGGAGGTGAAATTGTATAACTCCACATTACTTTTATTCCCTGACTACGCTACGGGGTGCAGAGTCAGAGGGGTCCTTTCTAGTGGTTAAGCAATGCCCCCAAGAGTTGGCCATCAAATACTCCCTCCTCTTCCCGGCAATGTTGCAAGTGGTCTCAGATGGTAACACGTGATACTGTGATGCCCCTGAACAGGTCTGGACCTTATTGGAATCTACTGGTCGCCAGGTGCTGAGGACAGGGAGTGAAGAGTCTGTGCAACGAGCTGTCATTCGCAGAGCCAGTCAAAGTGGAAGGCGTAGGAGGAGCAGGCGCCCCCACCACAAATGCAAGCCACCCCCAATCTGGAGCAGGTTATACAAGAGAGGTGGAATGCGCTTCATGCGGTAGCAATGATGCACGATTGCACTCAGGGACAGGATACCAACACTCCCCCTGAAAGCTTCCCCTGCATCAATGGCTCCACTGCGGGCACACCACTGTTTTTTGGTGTTCCCGGAGACATGAGAAGTTGTTTAAACCTAAGCAAATCACGTGTGAAAAGATCAAAGAAAGAAAATAAAATCAAATGAAGAAAAGTCTTGGATTACATGGATCAAATATTGTTGGAATTGGAAAAGTTATTGGAAAAGAATGAGTGATAATCACGACACTAGCTGTGCGCCTGGATTTGGAGTGCAGCTTCGCTCCACCTTAGATGTTGTCCACTGTGACATGGCCATTCGGTGTGGAGTCCGAACGGCCCCCATATGTTGCTCCTCAGACAGCAGATTACTTAATTTAAGGTTGACTGGTTGTGCGTCTCTCTTTCTTCCATGGTTCCAGATGGCTCTGGAGAGTCTCTGGCTCTCTGTGGTTCCCGGTCTCCAGCTTCCTGTCGCTGAAGTTCCGGTCTACCGAGGTCAGGACTTAGAGGGGATCAGTTCCAGTAATCACCCAAAGAGAACGGAACAGTTGTTCAGGATAGTAACGCATGACAAGGATGGTGTTCTCCTTGGTGCTCCTAGCTGCAATGGCAGGAGGTCCATGGTGCTGTTGACCTTGCCAAGGATGAATTGTGGGAGTTCTTCTGTTGTCCAAACAGCTCCTTTGAATCACTGGAATGTCACTTTTTTGATTTCCAGTGGTGCAATGTGCCACAGCATTTTTGCAAGGCCACGTAAAGCCACTTTGGAGGCTTTTCATCGCCTTATAATTATGTGCCACTTTCACGCGTGAAACAGATTAATGGGGCATTCCATGGGTCTTGCTGTGGGCGTTCCCACACGGAAACCTTGTAATCTGAAGCCTTTCCAGATATACTCAACACTCAAAACTTGGGAATGCATCAGAATATAACACCACTGCAAGGGTGGCCTTTTGGAGGCGCGACGAGGATGAGTGTTTACATTTCTCTCTTTTTCCTTGTTCTATATGAGCAGCATTCTGCAGCTTACATAGAAAGAGGAAATCGCCTGGATTGATTGATTTTGTGTAGGAAGGTGTCCTTCCTGCACAACATCAATCGGCTCCGCAACACAGGCACCCTTGTACCATGTTGCAAAGGTGTCTGCATTGGAGCATGGCAGCCATTGTGCGCAAACGTTGGGGAAAAAGAGAGGAATGCACCCTATCTTATTGATAGGATGCATTCCTGCCTTTTGTTTGGTCACAGTGCAGCAAGGTTCCTTGCAGCACTGTCCAGCACCAAAACCTCTCAAATGAGACCCCAAGTGTGTTTGCACCATTTTTAGGATCAGGTCATTTCTGACATTAAAAAACTGCCACTGATTGAAATTAGCAACAGTTTTATTTCTTTAGCCGTGAACTACGCCCAGGCCTAGTTAGAGTGCCTCACTTACACTGCCCAGGGGAGGTATAAGGAAGGCACAACGAGCAGAAATATCTTTATTTCTCCTAGTTTTTCCTCTTTCTATGTGTGCTGCATTCTGAGGCACACATAGAAAGAGGAAAAACCTCTTGTGATTGTTTTGGTGCAGGAAGGTTTCCCTTCCTGCACCAAAATAATCATCCTCACAAAACAGGCACACTTGCACCATGTTGCAAAGGTGCCTGCGTTGGCGCACGCCATACTAATGAGCGCCGGCGCAGGGGAAAACAACAGGAATGCACCGTATCTAATAGATCCGGCTCATTCATGCCCTTTTCTTTTGCCGTAGGGCAGCGCAGCAGCAAGGCCTGCCCTACGACACAAAAAACATAAATGAGGCCCTTAGATTATAGGGGCACCCCCCGAAAAAACCCTGTTTCTGAGAGTGTGCATTTACTTTTGAGGCCAAAGAGATCTCCTTGGTTTGACCTCAATAATATTCGATGAGACGCAACAGAAGCATAAATCAAAAGAAGTAAAACCAAAGAAAATTAAGTTCAATGCGCCGAATTCAATATGAATTTAGTCTTGAATGACAACATGAATTCAGCATTGAATGATACCAGGTCAGATGTAGCTATAGAAGAGAGAAAACATACATTAGAAGTGCTCTCAAGAGGTCGCATGACGGGAACACTCTGATCTTGTCATGCATACATACGTATTGTATATGGACAAAAGCCTCAAACACTTACTGAAAGGAACATCGTTATGAATATGCAAGCTTTTCCATTACGTCTCACATGGTGGGTGTACAATGCACAAAGGCAACTTGGGAATGGTTTCTAAAAGTCAGACTCATGCTGACATGTTCTCAGCTTCTTTGTGCGCTGTATATGTACGATATTTGTCTCTGTTTATTCCCTCGCTGGTTGAAGCCTTTCAAGTAATAACTGCAATTGTAACTAAGGCCTCTGTGCATTAGAGCACTTTAGCAACTCACCTTTTATAGAATACTTTTCAAACAGCTTTCATTTTAAATTAATTAAAGCATGGAGCAGATCAAGAGCACATTTTTCTGCAGGGGTGCCTAATTGCTTTTTGAGGAAATTACAATTTAAAGTTTATTAAACTATTATATTTCCAAATTCATTGTTCCAGTTAATAATGCTAAATTGGATGCAGAGTTCCATTGAAAAGTTTCATGAAGAACAATATTTTGCCCATGAAATGCAGATCCATCATTTAGTGCTACATTTTTGCTTGAAATGCATCCACATGTTGGGGCATATCATCAAGGCGGCGCTATGAAATTATCGCCGCTTTTGCGTCCGTTTTCGGGTGAAAAGCGGCGATAAATTAATTGCCTTATCACGTGTTTTGCTGACTTAGCGCCCGTTACAACAACACCCAGCTTTGCATCGCTAATGAGATGCAAAGTGGGCGTTCCTTGCGAAAATAACTGGAGAAATGTTGCTAACCGACATTTCTCCAATTATCAATGGGCACGCTAACAAGCATAGCGATAAGAAAAGTAGCGTTAACCGCGGTTATCGCTACTTTCCTTACGCCTGCTTTTAGTTTGACTTAGCCATGATATCCAATGGAAGGTGGATATCATGGTTAAGTCTGCCCTGCCCTATCAACAACGTAGCGCCAAACGTTGTGCGACTATTGCTGGAATCCCAGCGATAATTGCACGTTTGGCAGCTAACTCCATTATTTTTATCACTCTGGAGATAAGCGTCGCTGACAGCGCGCTATCTCCGCGATAAAAACAAGCGATAGCCGTCGATAATTATCCTAGCGCTAAGTGCGCTTAGCGATAATTATCGCCGGTTGTTGATGATATGCTCCTTCATTTTTTGAGGCGAGAAGAAAAACACATTCTGCTGTTCCTGTGCTTTGGTGACAAACTTTTACTGCTAATGGCCCCTTTAAGGACATTTTTACCACGAATGTTACATAATTACACAAAATGGCTTAATTTGGGGAATTTCGTGTAACAAGGGTAAAAGTTGTTCATCACTACATTCAATGTGATATGGTTAACATGTGCTACATCGTTCACCCAAACAGGAGTATAGATGCTCTAATGTGTCATAATACATCAGGTTTATCCTCGTGTTTTTACGTTTCATTTTTCGCTATTATTATTTGTATGTTCTTTTTATGCTGATTTTAATGAGGTCTGCTGGGGCCCAATTTTCTTGTTTTCCATTTATCTCCAAGAACCCACTCTGGTCGAATGAACCTTTTTACTTGCCCAATAGCGTGGAGGGAGCAAACACAATTATCAGAGAATACCTTCCGCAATTTGACATGATTAAGGACTCGAAACTCAATCTCTAGTGCTCTCGGGATTTTATTATCAACATGAACATCTGCAGATATAAGCACCTTAGTACAAGGCACAACAGGTAAATATAGTTAATTATCTCTAAAAAAGAAGAGTGGGGGTCCAAGGGATGTAGTTTAACGACTCAAACAGTTCTCAATCCCTAATCCAGCACATGTATACACAATAGAAGAACTGAGAGTCCAAAGAATGTTTAGCAACAATAGTGTAACCACTCTAAAAATATCGAACAAGGTGTTTGCTGGTGTCAACTAAGTACACAATGTGTCCATGAGTGTATGTATGCGTAAACAAAGTTCCCATCACCCACGACAAGTGGCTTGCTTCATCATTTGGGAACCGGGGAACTTCACCAAGGAACCATCTTCTACCAGATTGATGTAGATATTGGTTCCAAGGGTGTCCCAAATGTGTAACTGGATCGAAGGGGCCACAAACGTGATAGTAGTGGGTGATGTATGCAGTGCAAGTGGTAAAGAGATAGTGATTTAAAATTGGTTGTCAAGATACAATTAAATGTTTATTCTAGTGCTACCTTGATACCAAGTTAAAACTAAACAGTGCTATACAGTTCAAACAAATAACTGTGTTCTTAAAGACTGGTCTACATGTTTCAGCTCTTGGATATATTCTATCCCAGCTTTCGTCAGGACCAGAAAGCTACTGCATTTAATGGTGTAGTGAATACAAAAAAACTCAAAAACATACAACCTGGACCATGATCTTGGTACAGGTAAATACCTGTAAAAGCAACAACAGTGGTCAATACAAACAGAGTGGTGACATGTTACAAAAAAACCGCATCCACATTGAAATGTCGATTTTAGTTCAAAGTTACCAAATAGTGTACTAAATAATTCTACGTCCATCACCGCAAGTGAAACGTTAGAATTGTAACTCACCCGAATTACACTGGGTATGTGCCTCACCCCACCCGGCAACTGCTCAGGTATAGGAGGCACCGCTCTAAGGAAAAAGTACTAGCGTAAAACATTACATAACAAATGCTATTGAAACATTTAAAACTTTAGTACATTGCGCGCAACCCTTAAAAACAAGCAAGGCAGGAAGTTCACGGTCGACTGAACGTCGAAAGACGGTTGTCAGCAATCATGTCTCTGTTACAAACAAACGAAGTGCCCATACAGTTGGCTAAAGCACTATCATTTCTCTACCCCAAAGTCTACTGCTATACTGCATGATTTAAAAGCCAGTGACTGATGTGTATGGTACCAGAGAATGAAAAGTGAAAAATCCCAATACGGCGTTTCCTTAGTTAAAGGTAGCCGGTTCGGTATTCTAAAGAAGACCCCAGAACTAAGCCAAGAGCTTAACCAGAGACTCAAGGCGCCGTTATCATTTTAACAGATGTTAATTAGTAACGTTACGGGTACTGCACCAAATCCGGTCAGTTTCTATCTGTCCACCTTACCTCTCCGTCGGTACCTCTCGCGGTGTATGAGCGAGAAGGGGAGGTGTACTACAGCGATAGGGAATCCTATTTGAGGAGTCGCCGCGCGTCACTGCTGACATGCGCGGTCGGCGGCTCCAAGCTGTCCCTCGCTGATGACGGCGCGGCATTGTGGCATAGACGCAATGCACATCGGGAAATGTAGTTTATTATAGTTTATTAGGAGATTGCTTTCCGAAACATTGATAACTTAATGCCATATGCTCATGGATAATTGTGCTTTCTGATCTATATGCAGAGGCTACGTGGTTAGCGTGTATTATATCTAAATTAAATGCGAAGGATCTTATCATATTCCGCAAATAAATCACGTAGTCAGATTACAAATGATGGCATTCTCAATGTGTAACTCATGATCTCAAACCGGGTGTTGGAGCAAATTCTTACAAACGACCCGTCAGTTTAGAGCGAGGTCCATGGTATTTGGTCATTCAGACCTACACAGTCGCTATGCATTTTGAACACCCATTTCTGTTCCTTCATGAAGAGGAACTTGTGAATATCTGTAACGTGAGGTGGAATGAAGGGTTGTTCTAAGATTACCCAGCGCAGATCTTCTGGTCTGTGATTGTGGGACAGAAAATGGCTAGTTAATCTGGTAGCTTGTTTTTTACACCTGATGGTGCTTTTATGTTCACTGATACGGACCTTTATCTTACGTGTGGTCATCCCTATGTATCTAAGTGAACAGGGGCACGTGATTTGGTAAATTACCCGATCAGAGTTACAATTGGTGTGCCGTCGTAGGATCCAGGGTTTCTCTAACCCTAAATCAACAGATTTGGTTGACTGTGTCTGTGGGCAGGCTGTGCAAGAGCCACATGGATAGTGGCCTTGTACTGGTGGTAAGTCCCATAAGGTAGATGTTGTCCCTTTGTCTTTGGCCCTTGGTCTTGTGTGTACCAAATTGTCGCGCAGATTTGTACCTCTCTTGAAAGAGAACAAAGGTAGTGGGATCTCTGTGTTTCCCACATTGAGGATGCGCCAGTGTTTACGCACCGACTTCTGGACACTATTTGATAGTGTACTAAAGGTGGTGACAAAAGTCATTCTTTACGCACCGACTTCTGGACACTTTTTGATAGTGTACTAAAGGTGGTGACAAAAGTCATTCTTGTAAGTGGTGCCTTAACTACCGGGGGCTCTCTTAGAGCCCCCGGTAGTTAAGGCACCACTTACAAGAATGACTTTTGTCACCACCTTTAGTACACTATCAAATAGTGTCCAGAAGTCGGTGCGTAAACACTGGCGCATCCTCAATGTGGGAAACACAGAGATCCCACTACCTTTGTTCTCTTTCAAGAGAGGTACAAATCTGCGCGACAATTTGGTACACACAAGACCAAGGGCCAAAGACAAAGGGACAACATCTACCTTATGGGACTTACCACCAGTACAAGGCCACTATCCATGTGGCTCTTGCACAGCCTGCCCACAGACACAGTCAACCAAATCTGTTGATTTAGGGTTAGAGAAACCCTGGATCCTACGACGGCACACCAATTGTAACTCTGATCGGGTAATTTACCAAATCACGTGCCCCTGTTCACTTAGATACATAGGGATGACCACACGTAAGATAAAGGTCCGTATCAGTGAACATAAAAGCACCATCAGGTGTAAAAAACAAGCTACCAGATTAACTAGCCATTTTCTGTCCCACAATCACAGACCAGAAGATCTGCGCTGGGTAATCTTAGAACAACCCTTCATTCCACCTCACGTTACAGATATTCACAAGTTCCTCTTCATGAAGGAACAGAAATGGGTGTTCAAAATGCATAGCGACTGTGTAGGTCTGAATGACCAAATACCATGGACCTCGCTCTAAACTGACGGGTCGTTTGTAAGAATTTGCTCCAACACCCGGTTTGAGATCATGAGTTACACATTGAGAATGCCATCATTTGTAATCTGACTACGTGATTTATTTGCGGAATATGATAAGATCCTTCGCATTTAATTTAGATATAATACACGCTAACCACGTAGCCTCTGCATATAGATCAGAAAGCACAATTATCCATGAGCATATGGCATTAAGTTATCAATGTTTCGGAAAGCAATCTCCTAATAAACTATAATAAACTACATTTCCCGATGTGCATTGCGTCTATGCCACAATGCCGCGCCGTCATCAGCGAGGGACAGCTTGGAGCCGCCGACCGCGCATGTCAGCAGTGACGCGCGGCGACTCCTCAAATAGGATTCCCTATCGCTGTAGTACACCTCCCCTTCTCGCTCATACACCGCGAGAGGTACCGACGGAGAGGTAAGGTGGACAGATAGAAACTGACCGGATTTGGTGCAGTACCCGTAACGCTACTAATTAACATCTGTTAAAATGATAACGGCGCC
Organism: Triturus cristatus; assembly: GCF_964204655.1. Taxonomy (NCBI): domain Eukaryota; kingdom Metazoa; phylum Chordata; class Amphibia; order Caudata; family Salamandridae; genus Triturus; species Triturus cristatus. The sequence continues at coordinate 303,508,117 of NC_140589.1, forward strand.
TTGAGTCTCTGGTTAAGCTCTTGGCTTAGTTCTGGGGTCTTCTTTAGAATACCGAACCGGCTACCTTTAACTAAGGAAACGCCGTATTGGGATTTTTCACTTTTCATTCTCTGGTACCATACACATCAGTCACTGGCTTTTAAATCATGCAGTATAGCAGTAGACTTTGGGGTAGAGAAATGATAGTGCTTTAGCCAACTGTATGGGCACTTCGTTTGTTTGTAACAGAGACATGATTGCTGACAACCGTCTTTCGACGTTCAGTCGACCGTGAACTTCCTGCCTTGCTTGTTTTTAAGGGTTGCGCGCAATGTACTAAAGTTTTAAATGTTTCAATAGCATTTGTTATGTAATGTTTTACGCTAGTACTTTTTCCTTAGAGCGGTGCCTCCTATACCTGAGCAGTTGCCGGGTGGGGTGAGGCACATACCCAGTGTAATTCGGGTGAGTTACAATTCTAACGTTTCACTTGCGGTGATGGACGTAGAATTATTTAGTACACTATTTGGTAACTTTGAACTAAAATCGACATTTCAATGTGGATGCGGTTTTTTTGTAACATGTCACCACTCTGTTTGTATTGACCACTGTTGTTGCTTTTACAGGTATTTACCTGTACCAAGATCATGGTCCAGGTTGTATGTTTTTGAGTTTTTTTGTATTCACTACACCATTAAATGCAGTAGCTTTCTGGTCCTGACGAAAGCTGGGATAGAATATATCCAAGAGCTGAAACATGTAGACCAGTCTTTAAGAACACAGTTATTTGTTTGAACTGTATAGCACTGTTTAGTTTTAACTTGGTATCAAGGTAGCACTAGAATAAACATTTAATTGTATCTTGACAACCAATTTTAAATCACTATCTCTTTACCACTTGCACTGCATACATCACCCACTACTATCACGTTTGTGGCCCCTTCGATCCAGTTACACATTTGGGACACCCTTGGAACCAATATCTACATCAATCTGGTAGAAGATGGTTCCTTGGTGAAGTTCCCCGGTTCCCAAATGATGAAGCAAGCCACTTGTCGTGGGTGATGGGAACTTTGTTTACGCATACATACACTCATGGACACATTGTGTACTTAGTTGACACCAGCAAACACCTTGTTCGATATTTTTAGAGTGGTTACACTATTGTTGCTAAACATTCTTTGGACTCTCAGTTCTTCTATTGTGTATACACAACAGGTAAATAGGCACTAACACAAATGCTACTCTACGAAGAATCCGCATTCGATAAATATAAACAAAAGTACAAATTCTAAAAGCATGAGGTAGATGACTACCAAGCCAATGTCAATATTAGGAATCATTAATCCAAAGCATCTCTGTCCCTACTCTATGCTAGATGTCATCCCTACTTGGCACTCCCTTAAGACCCACGAAATCGTGAAAAGGTGTCAGAAGTGAAACTCCCTAAGAAGTCTTCACTTAGCGAGAGCTTGATCTAAAATGCTCCTTCTAGCTCCTCGCCCACCTCTTCTCTCTGCTCCTCTCTACCTCTCCTCTCTTCTATTCTACTCTGGTCTGGTCTACTCTGTGCTGCCCTACTCTCCACTGCTCAACCCACGGGGCACTGTCCCTAATACGAAACCCCAAATCATAGAACACGCCCTCCGGCACACCTCCTCGACCAGGTCTTCTTCCAGTAATTTTCCATCCCAGGCTGTCCATCCTCCATCGTCCATCAGCTTGGCCTTGGGTCCCAGACATCGTCCGCACTAGGAGTTGCGATTGGCACATTCCAAAGTACTCCCATGTCTGGCTTCCCCCATAATTCAACTCTTAGACAAAGACCTTTTCTACTAACGAAGCAACTGTCCTTGCACCTGCGGTGAGATCATGGGATGGAGAAATACTTCGCATCTTTTAACTTTCCAATTTACTGCAGCCCAAAACCTCTATCAGAATAAATCATTGCGGCCTACCGCATTCAGCTAACATAAGAAAATAACAGGCCTTTCTCCTCAACGATATATGTGCATTCGGGCCTCTACTCGGTTAAACACACTATTAAATCACATTCTAAGCATTAGTACTTTTACTTTCACATACATGAATAAGCGACCTACATGAGTAATTCTAGTCATGTCACACGTTTAACCTAATACATTGCATTGAACGAAACTAATCATCATGCATTTTACTGAATACATTCACAATATGTTTCACATCTCTAACGCTTCTATGTTGCGATATAGCTGATACATTTCTTAATACATTTCGCACGACACATCTAAGTATACATTGATTATATGCGGGTGCCAACTAACAGTGAATATGATGCACCCCTACAAATTTCAAAACCTTTAGGCGCTACATCAGTTCCCCCCTTTGATGACAACTGTCATCACACCAACATTTCTTACTTCTCCTGGAATAGTAAGCTGATCTAAACAGCAGTTGTTACCATTCCACTCTGTCGAATCTCTTCCATCCTTTTAAGATTCTGCTATCGACGGTCTTGCAATCTCGCCATTCTCTGCTCATTCGCCCTGAGGGCTCTTTCGACCTTATTCCCTCTGTACCATTTCCAGGCTCTTACGAGTCCCCATAGACAGATCACACAAACCACAACAATTATTATTGGCTTCAACACAGATCCAAGAAATCCCTTTCCCAAGTTCGCAAACCAAGTTCCTACTCGACCAAATCCTTGACCAACCTTTTCCCACACATTCTCTTCTGTCAAATCTACTATTTCCTTATGGATTGTGGTAATGTTGTCTATGTATTTCTCCAGGTCCTTGCTATTGTCTGGAATATACGTGCAACATTCCTGGACCTTCAGCAATTTACAGACTCCGCTAATAGTACGTCTAACGCAAGTCGATTCTGCAAAACCATATTCCGTATCGATAACATTTCTCCATTCACCAACAGCAATGACCTCGCCGAATTCATTGACAATTCATCCACCACAGTCGCCAATCTTCTTATTTTCACATCACTCAGTACCACACCCAAACTAGGTATAGTCGCTCCGAATATATGACCAATCACTGCTCCTGTACTTGCAGCTCTACGCACTTTAGAATGACGTCCCGTCTCTAGTAGATTCAAATCTTCAGCATGATATATCTTTGGGAAAATGATAGCCAAATAACATGTACCATACCAATTCGCAGGCAATCTCACATATGCATTCTTCCCACATACATAATACAGTCGGAATCACCTGTACCGGACCTGGCAAGAAGTTCTTAGCAGAGTCCTCCATGGTAAAGGTATGATCACACGTACTCTGCCCCACTGGAACCTTCTCCTTAGGAGTTTGAGGACGGGCAATACACAATTTTCCCTTCTGTACTTCATCTAATGTAATCGGTCCATAACTTCCCTTGGATTTGTGCAATCTCTCCTCATCAGTCCAATCCACTGGACTATCTCTTGTATCTCGTGTCTAGGTCAGTTTTCTATACCTATCCTCTATCTGACCTATGAACTTCTTTTCCGTTTCGGACAACCAACATGTCAAATTATGTCTATGAGCATAAGCCGTATCTAGCTTCACAGTCGGTATGAAATACTTCCGAAGTCTATCCTCTGACTTGTAATAATCATACTTGTTCAAATGCTTATATGCCGGAACTTCAGGAAGTACTGTATCATAATTTGAAAAGAAATACTCAAACTGTCTCCTTTCATAAAACAAACTAAGCAATAGGCTACAAGAAATCCCATATGTCAATGGGAGATGATGGTACCTAATACCTTCGTCTCCTGAGGCAGGCAACTGCATGCACACATAACAATCCTTCGCATCCATCGCATCAACATACTCATACAACAGCTTCGCATAAGCATTAAGCTTAAAATCAGCTCTAGACAAATCTATATGAAACATACGACTTTCCTCAAGCGTCTGAGCTCTCTGATCTCTAATAGTGACCCCTCCCTGTCCTAGAGTGGTAGGTGTGGGTGTTCCCTGAACCTCCCCCTCCTGTCTATGGGCCACCATGTACGAAGTTACTACTACTGCAAATATACCAGCTATCACTACCCCTATCAGGGTGCCTATCACTATTTTGGCTCTACGGTGTGTATTTCCAGGTTCCGCCATCTTGGAAATGTTCTCAATGTCCAGTACAGTCTCTGCTGACACAAGTCTCTTTCTCATCCAGCAATTCAGTTCAGCTGCTCTCTTAAATCGGGGAAACCTCTAACAAAGTTCAACTTCTCATCTCTTTAGATCAGGAAGGCTTCCCTAACTCTTCTTCGCCCTCCAACGGAAGATCCCTAAATTTATTCTTCTTCCACTCGGGCCTAGGTTATCTTCTTTTCAAGCTTTATATACAGCACATTTTACAATCAGTCCAAAATAACTGCGGGTCCCAACAGCTGTAGGACCCCTTGCAAAATTTCAAGTTTGAGGGTTGTCAGTTCTTGGGGAGCTGGTATAACTGCAAAGGTTGGGAAGTCCAGCGTTTCCAAAATCAGACCACGGATGATGCTCAGAAGTGGCGGGATTCGAAATATTGATGGTCAATATTCCTTCGATCTCCAATCCTGGGATCTTCAACAACACTTCTACTCTCGGAAACGGAGAACTGCTGACCAGTGTGATCGATCTCAGCCTTCCCGTGGTCAGTAAACCTGTCACCAGTCACTGAGTATGCCCACTCTGGTGAGGTGTAATTTTGGCACGGCACTCTTGTTCTCTTCGATCTTCTCAGAGCACCTTGGGGTCGATCTTCGTCACCTTGCTCTGCTTCTGATACTTCGGAAACTGGGGCGAGATCTGTTCTTGGTACTGATCTTGGGTTTCCCTGTCTCTGACTCATGGGCCAGACCCTTCCTGCTTCCGTGGCACCTCCATTCTGCCTACTGGTACCCTGTGCACTGCTTTCTTCCTCCGCAGGATTTGACTCGGTACTGCCCACTGCAACTCTTTCTTTTTCTTCCGAGTCTGTTTCGAGGTTACTTTCATGTTCCCTTTCGGCTTGGTTTAGTGCACAACCAGCTGCGTCAGCAACCCCTACAGCTTGACTTGCCCTCTCAGATGGCTCTGCCACCTCAGCTGGGTTTTCGTTCTCGAGAGGGGCTGTTTCTTCCAAGGGTGCTGGAACTCTACGGGTATGGGAGGCGTGTATCCAGTTCGGCAATCCTCCACACTTCACTGCTGTGTTCGTGATTAAAATGATCTGATATGGCCCATGCCAGCGAGCATCCAGGCAACTCTTCCTCATGTGTTTGCGCACCAATACCCAGTCCCCTGGGCACAAGTCGTGGCACAAGTCGCTTGCGGCTGGAACCGTTGCTGTCTGCACCTGCTGAGACACAGAACGGTTTCTGGAAGGACAACCATTCGACATCGAAACTCAATTACTCGTCACTCTGGACGTATCCTCGCTCTACACCTCTATCCCCCAGGTTGAGGCGCTTGAGGTGGTGAGAGATAGTCTAGATAGGAGCATAAGACCACACTGGATACCAACTGATTTCTTAATTGGTCTCTTGGAAATTGCGATGAAGTACAATTACTTCATTTTCATGAATCAGTTCTACTATCAATGCAAAGGCGTTGCGATGGGGGCTACCTATGCGCCCAGTTTGGCTAATATCTACATGGATGCATATGAAGAAGAACACCTTTATAGCCACCAAAATCCCTTTATCAACCAGATAACCGCCTGGAAACGTTACATAGATGACGTTATAATGATCTGGTCTGGCACTGAGGTTGAACTGGGGCGGTTTTACGAATGGCTCAATCTAAGATCTGGCGATATTCAATTCACCATGGTGAATAACTCCAAAACAATTGACTTCCTTGATTTAACTTTTAAAGTTGAAGATGGATTGTTATTCTGTGACTTGTATCGTAAACCCACAGAGAGGAATACCCTCCTCAAGTATGATTCCCACCATCCACGCAGCCTGAGAGATAATCTCCCGTATGGTCAGTATCTCAGATTGAGAAGAAATTGTACACGACGGGCTGATTTCTTTAAGGAAACTGAGATCCTTACTAGTCGTCTAAAAGAGAGGGGATACCCTGTGGGCCTACTTAAACGTGCACGTAAACGCGCTTGGTATTGTCCTAGGGACCAACTCTTAGAAGTTAATAAAGAACACCGAGAACTGAGAACATTGTATGTGTAACTACGTTCCATACCAAAAGTAACGAGATGAAAAAGATTATGAAGAAATACTGGAATCTCGTGGCCAGTGAACTTCCAACCACTGAGCAACCACTGTTCGCCTTTAAACGGGGCAGGAACATAAAAGACAACGTGGTCACAGCATATCTTGAGCCTCCAAAATCCCTGGGACTCAGAGACCAACTGGGTCTGGCTCCAATCATAGGCCACCACAGATGCAGCTGTTGTAAAGCCTGCCCGTTGACAGTGGAGGGCTCCTCCTTCACTTATCACAATAGAACATACAAATCATCGTGCTTTACAAATTGTAACAGTGTCAATCTAATCTACGCAATAAGTTGTCCATGTGACTTATTATACGTGGGTCAAGCTACACAAAAAGTAAAAGTTAGGATACTTCAACACATGAGCCGCATTAGATGCAAAACACAAGGAGCCCCTTTGGTAGATCACTTTCTCTCCAAAAACCATCAGCCACAAGACATCAGATGGTGGGTGCTAGAAAAAATAAGTCCCGCTCCAAGAGGGGGGTCCATTATACCAATTTTGAAGAGAAAGGAGTGTAGGTGGATACATTCCTTGAATACTGTTCAACATGGTTTGAATGAGTTTGAGGAGATTTCTAAACAGATGGGCCAATTGTGATCCATCGCTGTTAAATCTAACGTTCTCAGTGGCCCACAAGCCTATTGGCTCCACACTAATACGGACAGTTTTTGTAATCTCTATACACTGTATAACTTAGTTACCTTGTTACACTTAGAACATTGATTATGTTAGGTTCACATGGAGTATACGTATATAGGCTCTGTGCATTGTAACACGCTAGATACCCTTAAGACCTTATCTGAGTGGTAAAAGTAGTTGCTCTGGATTCCATGTGTCTTTCTGTCCAGGGATATACAATGTATAATTTTACGTTTTTCCATTAGGTTAGTTTCCAATGTTCAGCTAGGTTTGAAACAAACTGTTGAAACAAATTGTTCTTACCAACATTTGATAGCACAACTTGATTGATGTTACCAATGTTTTATCAATGTTTGTTAAGCATGACTTGTCTTTAACTGTATATTGGAACTTTATTGGAATGACCTTTGCTCGCTGGGCTCATTTATCATTTAAATACTTGAACCACGTATATAAGGTCTCTTTCGCCTGCACATTCGAATCAAATCGTTTTGACCAATGTTTAACAGCATAACTTGTTTTTGTCTGGATGTTGAAATTTCATTGGAATGTTTTTTGCTCACTGGGCGCACTTATTGTTTAAGTCCTTGCCCATCCTATACAATATCTACAACATACTGTAGTTTAAAGCCTTCTATGATGACTCATATTGTCATTATTATTGCGGAGTCCTTATTTGAACGACTTTGTTCATAGTGCCACTTAGCTCATCAAGCGTTTGCCTGGTTTAATCTTTTTCACTTAAATTTCCCATACTGATTCACACTGCCATCACGACTCGATCGGAGTCTTTAGTTTGCGTGTCATTTTTTGTTGCTAGGTAACGAAAACAGCGCTCTTCCGTGTAACACGCCCTACGTTGCATTCCAACATGCTGGCTGATACGTCAGTTTACCGCTGCCTTGTTCACATGACAACCAGTACGGGGCCTCGCACGTCGCACGTCAACCATGTACGTGCTTACGAATTCCAATCACATTTGACCGACTGGTTAAAGCGATTGTCAAACGCGGCGGCGATTAACACAGGAAAGGAAGTTCTATGGCAGGATTCATTACTGCTCTTTCGTTTTCACCGTTATTCATTCCGGTTGCCATTCTATCAAGGTGAGCTATTCATCTGCTTTTCCCCTGGCTTCCCACAACTTTTTCCTTCAACACGAGTAACTAAGCCTGTTTCTTGGCTTTTTGTTACAGACGCTGACTGTAGGACCCAAACAAACTTCCTTATATCAAGTCTAACGCTGATGTATGGCTGTCATATATTAAGGTGAGCTTGTGACCACCTCCCTCACCTGTTGCCTACTAGTATTTTGCTTTAGAGTACGTCCCCTTAAGCTCGCGTTTTTTGTTATAGACGCCTACAGGAGAAATCCAGATTGACGCTGACCCCGCTTCAAACTGAGCTGTCTAGTCAGTCCCTGATATTTATTCTTAAGGTGAGCTCCGCATATATACTAACTATGTCCCGTATGACAGTGTTCAATTGAACGCTTCTACCATCAGACCACTTCATTTTGGCTTTGTTGATTGACCAGCACCGTCACGTTGGGGTTAGAGCCAGAGTGGTGGTCTGTGCCCCTTGACTAAGTGCGAAACAATCTTTCGAGTATATCGTTGTCTGCATGCATACAGCGCTCGCTTGGTCGAGTTCGCTAGAGATGTCATCATTTGGTTAGGACTTTTAATACATGTTTAATGTGTCATTTCGTACCGCATAATATTTGGGAGTTGGATCATTAACCATTGTCTGATATCAAATATCTGCACATAGGGCAATTGATCAGACAATCTATTCCACTTTTTCTGTAGAATTTGATTGGACGAGCGATTATTCCCACACGTTGCCAATTCAAGGCCGACCTAAACTGCCCGTTAGGTGAGTCATGGTCATCCAATCTTGCTTCCATATTTTGGGGGCATGTGGAACTCATGTTATTTTTATAGAGGAATATTTTTGATATGTGCTTCATTTGCATTTCCAGGTTGCCATTGTGTAGCTTTTGTCCTGATGAAGACCCACATGACGATCTAGGATCGCTTTTATAGGGTTGAAACGTCGACACTTCTGAGGCCCAGTCCAAGACCTTGTTTCATAACGAATTGAATTCACCTTTGGAAACATTGTCATTTGTTTATCCTTATACTGGCCTGTTTTACTATGTACATATATTTTCTCTAATCACTTTGTATATATTACGCACTATTTGTGTCACATATGTCACTATGTCACTTTTTCACGAATTCACTATAATGCTTACATTTTTGGCAGCCTTCCTTTGCTAAAAAAAGAAATATATGGGTGTGAATATAAATGATGCAATTTATATATAAAGAATATCTCACCACCCGACATATCTGACTCCACGCAAATTTATGCGTTTTTGTTTGTTTTTCATGTGTTCTGTCTAAATATGATTTATTGTTTTGTCAATTTATATATTTAGTTTTCTGTGAAAAGTTGTTGTCAAGCAAAGTAATTGCGTGGTCTCACCCGACAGAACCACTGTATTTCATATATATGAGACACAGAACGGAACACGTCAGCAAGGCCTTTACAATAGTCCAGTATCATATCATCAGTGATATTAATTAAAGCAGTAGCAGGTATTGCTGGCAAGCGCATCGCCCTTCCCATAAGGATTTCATGGGGTGACAATCCAGTCCTTCTATCAGGGACACTACGGAGACTCATGAGAACCAAGGGTAATGCATCTGGCCACTTCAAAGATGTCGAAGAACACACTTTCGCCATTCGGGCTTTCAAAGTCCCATTTACTTGCTCCACAAACCCAGAAGCCTCTGGTCGGTAACTGCAGTGCAACCTCTGGTCTACATTTAAGGCAGCACAAAGCAGCTTCATGATTTCACTGTGGAAATGCGTTCCTCTATCTGATTCAAAAGAGGTCGGGAAACCGTACCTCGGGATTAGTTCTCTCAATAGTAACTTAGCTACAGTGAGTGTGTCACACCTACGTGTCGGGTAAGCCTCCACCCACCTGGAAAAGACACATACTATGACTAATATGTACCTCAACCCATTACACTTCAGCATTTCAATAAAATCCAGCTGCATTCTATTAAAAGGTCCACCTGACCTACCTATGTGACTCAACGTCACAGCGGTCCTCTTTCCTACATTCATCTGTTGACATGTGACACACCTCTGGCACACAGCTTCAGCTACCGTCCGAAACTTCGGATTGTACCATGTCTGGCGAAACACTCGCATCATTGCATCTCTGCCAAGGTGTACAGCACCATGTATCAATCTCGCCATGGGATTCAGCAAACATTCCGGTAACACAGCTCGTCCATCATTCGAAACCCAAACATCCACATCTCCCTTTTCACATCCAGCTCGTATCCAGCTGTCCCGCTCCTGATCGGAGACCCCATCTTGCAACTGCTTCAGTTCCTCCCATGAGTCTGCCATAGCTAACATCACATCGTAATCTGTTTACTCTTCGCTTTCCACAACATGATTCTCAGTAAAATTACATCCCTGTTCTGCACAATATCGAGCAACTTCATCTGCGTAATTATTACCCAATGACACAAAATAGTTTCCTTTAGTGTGTGCCGCACATTTAACAACAGCAATTTCATCTGGGCTTTGAAATGCTTCCAATAATTGTCGTACATAATCCCCATTTCTGATGGATGAACCAGAAGATGTCATAAACCCTCTCTGGGACCATAGCTGTCCGAAATCATGAACCACACCAAACTCATATTGACTATCCGTGTAAATCGTTACACGGATCTTATCAGCGGCCAAACAGGCACGGGTCAAGGCAATAAGCTCAGCCACCTGTGCGGAGTGTACTCCTTCTAAACAAGCGGCTTCAACCACCCCTGTGATGGTACACACAGCAAACGCTGCTCTCAGTCGACCAACACTGTCTCTTAGACATGAACCGTCCACAAAGAAAATCTCATCTGAAACTGGGAGCGGTTCATCAACAATGTCAGGTCTCGGTTTGGTGCATAGTTCAGTCACATCGAGACAATCATGGTCCTCACAATCTTCATCATCATCTACATTTGGAATAGGCAACAGTGTAGCAGGATTTAAAACAGAACACCTCTTCAGCGTCACATTGTCTGCAGCAAGGATGACTTGCTCATAACGAGTCAACCTATTATTTGTGAGGTGCTGTGTTTTAGTCCTAGTCATCAACAATTCAACAGAATGTGGCACATGAACAGTAAGCGGATGACCCATCACAATGCCCTCACATCTTTCGATACTGACACCTGTTGCAGCAACGGATCAGAGACATCCGGGCAACGCAGAAGCTACTGGATCTAAAGTAGCTGAAAAATAGGCAACTGGTCTACGGACACCTCCGTGACTCTGAGTCAACACTGCTAATGCGCAACCTTCCTTTTCGCAACAGAATAAGGCGAATGCCTTGTTATAATCTGGCATTCCCAAAGCTGGTGCGCTGCATAAAGCTTCTCTCAGCCTCAAAAATGACCTTAAGCAGTCATCATCCCATGGTACCGGATCACTCACATCCTTTCGCGTCAGCCGCTGTAAAGGCTTCGCTTCAAAGGAAAAGTTTGGGATCCACTGGCGGCAATAGCCCACCATTCCCAAAAACATTCTGACTTCTCTCTGAGTCGAGGGAACCGGCATTCTCAAAATCGAATCAATGCGATCTGGAGACACCTTTCTCTTGCCTTTCTCAATTCGGTGCCCCAAATACTGTACCTCGCTCAAACAGTATTGCAGCTTATTTGGAGACACTTTGTGACCATTGTCTCCCAGGTAATTCAACAGAGCAACGGTATCAATTCTGCAGGCGTCTTCCGTCTCCGACGCAACAAGCAGATCATCAATGTATTGCGCTAAAACAGAGTTTTGTGGCAACACAAGACCTTCAAGATTTTTCTTCAAGATCTGATTAAAGATAGATGGGCTCTCTGTATACCCCTGTGGGATACGACACCACGTTAACACACGATTTTCCAGCCGAAATGCAAAAAGAAATCAGCTTTCCTTATGTAGAGGAATCGAGAAAAAAGCTTGACACAAGTCAATCACTGTGAACCATTCAGCTTCACATGGGATCTGAAATAGGATCACAGATCGATTCGGTACCACTGGACAACATGGAACAACTATTTCATTTATTTTTCGCAAATCTTGCACAATCCTAAATTTCCCACTTGGCTTCTGTAATCCCATGATAGGCGAATTACATGGGCTACCCATAATTTCCATTAGTATTCCCTGCTTGATTATAGACTCAATCACAGGTTTAATCCATGCAATAGTTTCAGGAGATAACTTATACTGGGGTGTCCTCGGAAACTCTACGTTTGGTTTAATCTGGATCTTCACTGGGTCTACTCCCTTGACTAAACCAATCTCCTCACCACTAAGGTCCCATACGTCAATAGACACTGAGTCCCTCAGATCAAGTGGAAGCTCCTCCACCGTCAATGCTGGGTACATTTCCACACACACACGTTGATTCGCAACCTTAAAGGTCGCGTCATCGTCTCTCGTCTGTACCTCCACTCCTTTCAGGGTACAGTAGATCGTGCAGTTGAGCTTGCACAATAAATCTCTCCCTAACAGGCAAACCGGACTAGAATTGCACACCACGAACTGGTGTCGATCACTGAAATTTCCTATCCTGATTGTAATTGGCTCCGTCAGTGGACTAATCAGTTTCTTATTTGCCACACCAACAACCTGGATACTTTGTCCAGAAAGAGCTAGACCTGGAACCACTGCCAATCTTATAGTCGATCTAGTAGCCCCCGTATCAACCAAAAAGGTTGTAGGGTGACCGTCAAGGTCTGCTTCCACAAAGGGTCCTTTCTGATCTACCTCTAGGATGGCTCTAAGCATGCAATCCTTATCTCTCTTTGAACATGATCATGCCAACAGGCTTGTATCGTTTTCCTCGCTCACTTCAAACATTGGCATCTGCAAATAAGTTCGAGCTCCCTGCTGTACATTCTGTATTCTGGGTGGTTGGGGAACCTGCACCTGCGGAATGCCAGTCCCCACTATTATCGTTTTAGCTCTAGTCACCGTCGGTACCGCTTCCGTCCCAGGGACCTGAACTATTTCTCCTTCCTGCTGTATCTGATTCCATGGGTTCAGGGGACACTCACGTGTCCAGTGTCCAACCTGGTTACACTGATGACATGCTGTAGTCTTTTTCAATGTCGCCACATCCATACCTGTTCTAGGGTCTATTGGTCTTGGCCTTCCCTGCCCCTGAACATTCTGATTTCCCACCTGATAATTTCCCTGTCTCCTTACCAACGCTCCCCCATTAGGCTGTCCCTGAGCGGTTTGCATCTGAACAAGCATCAAGTTGTCTTTCAACTTCCTGTGTTTGGATTCAATTTCATCTGTGCAATATCTGGCGCACCGTAAAATCTCATCAACAGGCTTGTTCTGCCAACAAATCAAATGCTGCTGTATCATGAGGCTAACCTCTGGCCTCAATCCCAACACAAACTTTGAAACAAACTGTCCCATATCTTTCGTGTCCAACACATCTAGGCCACTATACTGCTTAAAAGCCTGCAAGAGTCTCTCATAAAATTCATGTACCATCTCCTTAGGTTCCTGCACTGTCCTGTCTATCTTCACCCAATCGATGTCTTGTGGTGAGACCTTCGACTTCAACCAAGCAATCGCTTGCTCGTACTTCCGCATCACTATCAGTGCCGGACCATTCGTGATCGTGTTCCTATCAGGCTCGTAAGTCGGCCAATCAACAGCAATCTTGCATGCTGCCCACAAATCTCCCGGAACCACAATATCAAATAAGGTATTCAAATCGATCCACAATACCTTCGAGATCTTAACAAACCGGTCAACCTGCTTATATCACTCTGCGGGCTTCTCCATAAGCCGGGGAAAATCATTTGTAAACGCCGCCAAATCACCCCTGCTCCAGGGTACATGCACGTATCCTCCATTCTGCACTTCCCTTAAAGGGAAATTCCCTATTTCCAACACCCCTCCACCCGGAGGTGGGGTCTCTGCTATCGTTCTCCTAGAGCTTTTCTTCTTGGACCATCTTTCCTCCCATTTATCAAGCATCATCCATGCACGCATGGCTGTGATCAGATCTCTTATATGGGTCCTCAGTCCGGTAACCCTTTTCTCCTCCAGTTCCTTGTCACTGTACTGCAACCTATGACTTCCTTGCAATGTTTTAGTCTTGGACAGATCCACCTCATATCGCTTGGCCAATTCTGACAATTTCTCATGTGCAACTCGCGCTTTCCGAGTCACATCCTTCGCTACGAAGAGTAATTCATCTGGTCCATATATTAATATTCTCTCAAGGGGTAAGTTTCCACCTATTATCTCATCCACTTCCGCCTTTAATCTTACTACATCTATCATGCCCCCTTTCAGGGCTCCTCTCAGCACTTCTCGGCAGACTACCCCTTCCCTATCGCTGTCCTCACATTCTTGCTCCTGCGACCTATTCTCTTCTGGTAGGCACATTGGAGCAGACCGATTCGTGAAAGTAACCCGCTCTCTTTCTGCTGTCATCACTCTTGGGCTTTGGTTTCTCACTGGTGGTACCCATGATCATAAATCCGATCTCGACTCCAACAGAGACCTCGGCCTCTCTGGTCTCTGTTCTCCTCGTTCCCCAGATGAGTCTGACATGGCTGGCAATGGTGTACTCCATTCTATAGGGTTCGGAATCCGGGCCATTCCACCCACTAGGCCACTTCCTGCGACCTCTCTCCTTACCCCCTCGGCTATCTACTCTGGGTTCGCAACCTCCTCTAAATCTGGGTGGTAAATCGAAACAATAGGTTCAATAGTGACCGGTACCTTTAGAGCATCCGGTAACCTCACATCTCTCTCGACCTTTACGCTAGCCACAGACTGGCTCCTTGTACTCTCTGTTCCTATCGAGATCCTTCCTTCTACTCTCATCTCTGGTTGGAGTGTTACTCCTCTATTCTCTTCTATCCCAACCAACGTCTCTTCTGGGACCTCTGGGTTATACGGAGGTGGTCACTCTGATAACAACCTCTCCAATAGGCTATCCTCAGTATCACTCTCATCCTCATCATCTAACTTTATGTTCTTTATCCCCTCCGAAGTGATCAATAAGGAATACAGTCTATCTCCCTCCATTGCCTGTACCCTCCATCTTTTCTCCGCTGCATCCCATCTGGCATCCTGAAAAGCCCTGATCGACTTTTTCACCCTTTTCTGATTTCTTTCTCTTTCTCTATCATGCGCTGCTCTAATCCACGCATGTAGCGCTTCAAATTGTGTTGGCCTTGGCAAAGGTCGTAAAGCCGCCATCACAGACTTCAGCTGGTAAAACACTGCTAACCTGAATGAGCCATACCTCGGGAATGCTAATTCTCCTTCACTTTGAGTCATTTTATGCCAATTCTCAAGCCAAATTATCGTATGCAATCCCACATTCTTTGCCATGTTATGTGCTGGAGTATCCTCAGGAGGAGCTTCTTCTCCTCCTCGAGAAACTACATGTTTGTCACCTCTACATAGTTCTCGAAGAACCTTAAAACACTTCATGATTGACAAAATTCGATCCCACACTCTGTTTACCTCCTGAGGTCAAATCCTCCAATAACAGCGCGACTAACACCAACCAGCCTATCACAGCGCAACACTCTCTGATGTCACCTTCCTTCGTTCGCAGCAGTTCCCTTTCCTTACGCTTACGTCTCACTCCTGCATTCGTCCCATTCATACACTGAAATAACCGTTTGTCCCAAACAAGTTACTTCTCTGGCTGTCCGTCCACAGCCTCTGACTGTTCGTCCACAGTCTCTCGAAATTGTTGACCTCGGTTGGCAACTGTCTGTCCCCTTCCGGCCAGACAGATCGCCTCTGATAGGTTACAAATACTCAAATCCACTTACAGCGACCCACGACCAGCGTCGAGTTGCCATGCACTCACACATTCGCTCCCCCTATCTCGGTCCAGGTGATCGATGGTACCTCACGATCTCCTTTGGGTGGTCAACAAAGTCTACCACGGGTGTCTTCCACACCACAATTCCCAGGCTGCGCGCGCTCACAGCCTGATCTCACAATCACTCAACATTCACTCCAACTCCGCAAGACATCACACAACAAATCAACACCGCAATCTACAACATCTCATCCTATTCATACTCACTCCATGAACTGCCGCTTCCTGCCGCACTGCTACTCGCCGTCTATGTTCATCATCCACCGTCGTCTGCTGCTCACCGTCTGATGATTCACCATCACTTATCGTCTATGGGTCTCAAGGATCACTTATCCTAGTCTAATCGTCCCTCGCTATCGGAAGTAACCATCCGTCTCTGCTACCAACTGCTGGGGCCCAATTTTCTTGTTTTCCATTTATCTCCAAGGACCCACTCTGGTCGAATGAACCTTTTTACTTGCCCAATAGCGTGGAGGGAACAAACACAAGTATCAGAGAATACCTTCCGCAATTTGACATAATTAAGGACTCGAAACTCAATCTCTAGTGCTCTCGGGATTTTATTATCAACATGAACATCTGCAGATATAAGCACCTTAGTACAAGGCACAACAGGTAAATAGGCACTAACACAAATGCTACTCTATGAAGAATCCGCATTCGACTAAATATAAACAAAAGTACAAATTCTAAAAGCATGAGGTAGATGACTACCAAGCCAATGTCAATATTAGGAATCATTAATCCAAAGCATCTCTGTCCCTACTCTATGCTAGATGTCATCCCTACTTGGCACTCCCTTAAGACCCACGAAATCGTGAAAAGGTGTCAGAAGTGAAACTCCCTAAGAAGTCTTCACTTAGCGAGAGCTTGATCTAAAATGCTCCTTCGAGCTCCTCGCCCACCTCTTCTCTCTGCTCCTCTCTACCTCTCCTCTCTTCTATTCTACTCTGGTCTGGTCTACTCTGTGCTGCCCTACTCTCGACTGCTCAACCCACGGGGCGCTGTCCCTAATACGAAACCCCAAATCATAGAACACGCCCTCCGGCACACCTCCTCGACCAGGTCTTCTTCCAGTAATTTTCCATCCCGGGCTGTCCATCCTCCATCGTCCATCAGTTTGGCCTTGGGTCCCAGACATCGTCCGCACTAGGAGTTGCGATTGGCACATTCCAAAGTACTCCCATGTCTGGCTTCCCCCATAATTCAACTCTTAGACAAAGACCTTTTCTACTAACGAAGCAACTGTCCTTGCACCTGCGGTGAGCTCATGGGATGGAGAAATACTTCATATCTTTTAACTTTCCAATTTACTGCAGCCCAAAACCTCTATCAGAATAAATCATTGCGGCCTACCACATTCAGCTAACATAAGAAAATAACAGGCCTTTCTCCTCAACGATATATGTGCATTCGGGCCTCTACTCGGTTAAACACACTATTAAATCACATTCTAAGCATTAGTACTTTTACTTTCACATACATGAATAAGCGACCTACATGAGTAATTCTAGTCATGTCACACGTTTAACCTAATACATTGCATTGAACGAAACTAATCATCATGCATTTTACTGAATACATTCACAATATGTTTCACATCTCTAACGCTTCAATGTTGCGATA
This sequence comes from Triturus cristatus, assembly GCF_964204655.1. Classification (NCBI taxonomy): domain Eukaryota; kingdom Metazoa; phylum Chordata; class Amphibia; order Caudata; family Salamandridae; genus Triturus; species Triturus cristatus. The sequence goes on from NC_140589.1 coordinate 303,525,499, forward strand.
TAGCTGATACATTGCTTAATACATTTCGCACGACACATCTAAGTATACATTGATTATATGCGGGTGCCAACTAACAGTGAATATGATGCACCCCTACAAATTTCAAAACCTTTAGGCGCTACATCAGGTCAAACGTGGCGGACCCAGCCCAGAGTGCGTTGACCACTTGCAGAGTGAGTTTTGCAGGCAACAGAAAATGATACGATAACCTCCAAAGTGACAATCTTTGGCACACTACCGTGCGCCAATACAATGCTCTCCCCTTTCATCTGCAGCCACGGTTCCCGAGCGAACCCCAACAAATCATCAGATTGGAGATCAGTTTGCACAAACCCCAGCTCAGTGTCAGGAAATAGTGCTTATTCATACTCACTGCTGATTCCATGCTACACAATTTGCCTGCATGGCAACCAACTAAAACAGAAAAATGGTTCTATGAATCCTTTTTTCACCTTATTTTAAGCTGAGAGAGACTGACTCCACAAATACAAACTTTCTCGGTTTGACATAAAAGTTAAAGCCTCTGTTTAATGGGAAAACTATGTGTGGCTTCTTTGAGACGCCTACAATTTGGAGGCATATAACTAGGCTGGCATTGTGTAGTGAAGTTAGACACTTCCTCAGTAGACTGGAAGAACTGAGCTTTGTTAAAAGCAGCCTGCCAAGCATGGTTCCATCTTGCCAGCCAAAGTCCACCTGAAAACAGTGGAACTCCTGCTCAGGGAAGCTCTACAGAGCATGGAATTACAAAATCAACAACACGATGCCTTAAAGGCATAATACATCTCCCTCCCTTATAAATGACAACAGTAACAATAAAGAAATTATCTAAAAATGAAAAGATGAAATACCACATCACCACGTCCGTCTTCCCAGCCAATGTCTATCTGACAACAATGGAACTCACGCTCAGCGAAGCTCTACAGAACAGGGAATTAGAATATCAACAATATGGTGCCTAAAAAGCATAACACATTGCCTGTCTTCAATACTTCCGGAAACATCTGAATTTGCACCAAATTGAGGAGCACACAGCTTAAATCAATTGTGCTTTAATGCTTACCCAGAAAACCGTATCCCTGACCTGGGAGCTTTGAAGGCTCACTAGGGTTAGTTTAGACACCATTTAGGAAAAAGAAGACTTACTGTACCCTCTGAGTCTCTTAATTAAATGTGACCCCTTCATCATTCTGAAAAAATAATATCATGAAACATATAAAAAATAAACTGCCAAGGCTCCTTCACTAGCTTAGCCCCCATTAGATTCCACAAGCAGTGTATGTTAGTCTTTGTACCTTGGGGGCATATTATCAAGAAACGGCGTTACAATTATCGGCGCTTTAGCGGCAGAAAACTGCCGCTAAAGCGGCGATAATGGGCTTGATAATATGCCGCAGAGAATTCCCATAGAAGCCCATGTTCCGGTGTCAACATGGGCTTCTATTGGAATTCTCTGCGGCTTATTATCAAGCCCATTATTGCCACTTCAACGGCAGTTTTCTGCCGCTAAAGCGGTGATAATTTTAACGCCAGGCTTGATAATATGCCCCATAGTTCTTTAGTTCTTCTACACCAGCGCAGAGTTCTAGGCTGTGTTGTGTTATGTGCATTTGTAAAGAGCACTATCCTGCTGCTGAGCGGGTGTGCGCCCCTAGCCTTGCCTATGGTAGGATGGTTAAATGAAAAGCCAGGACTTCAGCTTCTTGTGGGATTTAAGGAGAGAGGAGGAGGATCTGATGTTGAGTGGGAGGCCACTCAACGCTTTGGGAGTGATGTAAGAGAATGCCCATCATCCTAATCTGATTCTGTGTATGCGTGGAATATGGGCGATTAAGGCTCTTGCGAAATGGAGGTGTCTATGTGGTTGTTGGAAGGAAATGGGACTGTTCAGGTGGGTTGGGCATGAGTTGTGTAGTGCATTGAATGTGTGTGTGTGAGGAGTTTGAATTGAGCATGCTTGTGTATCAGAAGCCAGTGGAGCCTCCTGAGGTTTGGTGCGATGTGACTTCTGTATGGGGGAGTCTTTATTCATAATGCCCTTGTACATAAAGTCTGTCACTGCTGTCTTTTTTCCATATCTATCATTCCATAGCCCGTTTTTGTGTGTTTGCTCTCCAATTTAGAACATGAGCAATGCACTTACTGAAATGACATAAAATTTAGAAAAAACATTTCAAACCACATAGTCTTCAAAGTCGAGAAAAGAGTTACATGAAATTTAGAAACAGGATGACTGCAGGTGATTTAGTATTTCTGTTTGCATTTTTTACCCTCCATTCCTTTCCAAGTGCTCCTTTGTACCACTCATTTAATTAGTGGCGCCAAATACTGCACTACGTGACTAGCCTGGTTTATACCCTATTGCCACAAGCTCCTTAAATGTAGAACTTACTAGCACTGATAGTGTCACATCTTTTAATGCATTACTAGGGCTTCTACCAAATTCATGGGTGCCATTGGGGTTATTGAGTGGACCAAAATTATTAAAACAGAACAGTGGTGCATTCAGGAACAAACTGAACTCTGTAATATAGCCCTGTTGTACTAATATGTAGGCTGGTTCTGACAGATGTCATATCAAGAGACTATAGCAACACAAAAAGATAATGGGCGGAATGCTGAACATTGTCAAACACTCACCACCAGTCACAGATCTGGGTTAAATCTATCGATTTTTTGCTCACCGTGTCACCCCAGTTTGGACCCAGTCATATGCAAATCAGATCTTGACACTGCCCCCACACAGGAACAGTAAGCCCGAACTGCCAGGCCAGGTCCTCTCTGAACCAGAAAACAAGCAACCTGGGACCGGTTTTGGAGTCGCACACCTCATCTGTCAAGCTAACTTGAATCCAGTGGATTAGTGAGCACGAGATGTATGACAGTGCATAAACTACCAACACAAGGTGACTAAATCAACACAGAAAGATGATTGGCAGAATTCTGAACATTGTCCAACACTCACCCCGGTCACAGATCTGGGTTAAATCCATAATTTTATTTTGCTCACTGTGCCACCCTAGTTTGGACCCAGCCATTTGCAAATCAATCTTGACCCTGCTCCCCATGGTATCAGTCCAGCCCGAACTGCCAGGCCAGGTCCTCCCTGGACCAAAAAACAAGCATCCTGGGACCGGTTTTGGGGTATCACCTCTCTTCAGCCAGGAGAGACATCCCTTTCTACAATTAATGCCTCAATAAGATTTGATATCTTAACAGCACAAAAATCAATTCCGACATGTACAAATCATTATGGTGCCATTAGGGGCTAAACAAAAACTAAATAAAATGAGTTGGTCTGAGAATCTAATTCAGCAGAAAACGTCCAGTGTTTCTCTTTAAAGCAGTAAACCCCACAACATGGACCCTTGAATGGAAAACAAAAACACAAAACTTCAATACAATAACAGAAAGAGAAATAAAATACTAAAACAAGCTAAGTAAAACATGTGCAAATGTAAAACGTTAACCTTTCAAAAATTAAGAAATATTGGTGAAAGTTCCAAAAGTGATGGGAAAAGGGAAAAATGTCACTAAAACAAGTCAGTAAGTAGTATAGAATGTCAAATTAAAATGAATCAAAAAAATAAAAATGAATGAAAATAATAGAAATGTCTGACTTCCAGAGAGATGTCCTTAGAGATGCCATGGACTTAAGTTCCCTGTAGGTTAGGTGTGGGTGGAACCCATGGAGTTTCACTCTTGGAATTCCGCAGAGTAACATAAAACTCAGTGAGAATCAGTGGAGTTCCGCTGTGGTGGTATTCGGCACATTGCGCTACTCGGTCTGAAAAAGTGACCAATGTTTCCAAACTGCCTTCCACTGTGTGGGAACATGTGTTGCGGCGTTTTTAGTAAATTTTGGACCGTTTGAGCTAGAAACTAATTTGTTTTTTGTTAAACTCTGCAGATTATGCAACAGATGATGGATTATGTGGCAAATGTGACAAATCTATAATTATGCGAAAATCGCCACACAATCGCATAATTACAGTGACACTGACTATAATACAAGAGAACCTACAATCCCAGCATAAAAGTCGGTTTCTAATTTCATTAACTATGTTGAGTTATGACTTTTATAGACCCCTGTAATAATAAAATGAAATAGGTACTCAACTGTAATAACTTATTGCAGTTAACTTGTGACCTCAAAATGCCTGCTGCCTGCCCTACCTGCTGTTTACCAAGCAAAACGAGAACTGCTTTTTCATTCTTATGATCTAATTTTCTAAAATGAACAACGATCAGCAGAAAGGATATATTCATGGTACTATGTTTATTTTATTGCATATAGTTTATTATAGGACAGCTCCGCATAATTCTATACATTCTGAGCTACAACATTGTTTTAATCTGACTTACGTTAAACTGATTCTAATATATTTCTTCAACAAATTGCTAATTTGTTCTTAGTATGTCTAATTTTGCAAAACAGATTTTGCTTTTATTCTTCATGCCTGCAACCATACTGTTTCATATGAAAGAGCAAGACAACAAGGATTTTAGCCATTTTTGGAAAGAGTGATGGGCTGACCATGTTTTATGTGGAATGAAATCAGTGCTTAATTTATTTAAAAAAAAATAAGTGCCAGGGCCCTCGTCAGGAAGCCACAGTAGCTTGCACTATCCATTGCCCCTGCAATCGCTGCAAATGACAGTACCAACACAACTTCTAACCAGCACACTCCTACAAGTGACAATGCAGACTATTCCAGGCCCCCAAAGCTATAAGAATGGCATGAGTGTCAGGTAATAGTCATTTTAATTAATATTGAATCAATAAACAATTGCTGTTGTGCTCATCTCTAAATAAGACAGACAGTGCCACCATGTGGCAGACTGTCATCAGTGCCGGTGTTGACAATTAAGTGCCAGTGCCGAGCACCGTAAATCAGTGGTTCAAATTAAGCGCTGAATAAAATACTTTCTGCCTTACTGTGGAATGAGATTTCACGTCACCTCAGAGTTCCATCACCTTATAAAGGAACTCTGCTTTCATCTTTGTTCCTCTGTATGATCACAAAACACCTTGGTTATTGTAATATCCTTATAATGTATGACAGCAAGTATTTTATCCCATACATAAATCAGAAGAAGGTCACAATATATTATATTATTATTTCAGCACAGTTTAGTTTTTAGGATGCAAAATCCCAGCGTGCCCTCCAGAAGAAAGCAAGACTAGCAGATCACTAGAACATACAAAAAGTACATTTTAAATCAGGATCTTCACAATGGTATTGGAGCATCACAATGGTATACTTCACAGAGCCCTAATGCTTCAGGTCAGGGCTGCCCGAGTTGCAGAATCTCAGATGCAGAACTCTCGAGGGTCTTTATTACATGTGTATGTAGCTCTTCAAGTCCAGATTTATGTCTGGCATAAAATGCGACTTTAGCTGTCTGTCAGCCACATTTGAAATATTAGCACATATACATAGGATGAGCTTAGGGCTAGCCTGTGCTTAGTTGGAGACTTATTCAAATGCTGGATCAGTGCAAAGAACAGAATTGGCCAGTCGGTGAGACCCGTTCAACCATTGTCTTTCCTGCTGCTGCCATTCATTTTGGGGTAAGCACACTGGACAGCAGGTTGATGTTTGGAGTGGCGGTCATCTCATGTGATTACATTTCTCCTCGTTTTGCCTGCGTCCACATTTGTATCAGCAAAGAGATCTGTAGTAGATCATCTCACAGTTCTGATTCTAATCCTCTTCCTCCACAAGCCCTTCCCTTTCCTGTGTTCCATATCAGCTTCTTTCCGATTCTTCACCTTAGCAACCTCCAAAAGTAGAGTCGAATGTTCTCCCATATTGATGATATGTTTTCAGCAATTCTGTGCCTCAGCACATGCATTCCCCAGCAGTATCTTCCCTCTTCCGAGCATCGAGTGCACAGTGTTTCTTCTGTGCATGTTGGTCATCAGTGTCTCTTCTGTGTCACGCTCTATTGAGCAGTATCTTCTGTGGTAGTGTTTGATCTCTGCCTGCTCAATCTCCCTGATCAAACCAGATGCTAAACAAGGTAAAACATCTCTGAGAGGAGACTAGATGCCCAATTGGCTGTTTATCATCACCACAATGCCTGTTGTCTGGCTCCTTTGAGCAGCTGATGTGATGCAAACAACGCGGCGTCTTCTCCTGTTCCCTGCACCTTCTCATGGGAGCTGGGTGTCATCAAAATGTAGTTGGGGTATTTGCCACGTCATTTGAATTCATGAAGATCTGCTGACTTACATGCCCGGTGGAATGCCCTGATTCTTGGGCTCGGATTTTACATTATGCCCAGATTTACTATGTTTTTGCTTTGGGTTTGCAGTCATTTTGTAACGCAAACTCGAAGCAGTGTTGCAGTGAGATTTACAATCCAAAGCAAATTGTGGATTGTCTTGGATTGTCAGCCAAAGTAACGCAAAACTGTGCAATGCGCTGCCGTGCATTACTTTGAGTCAAGGGGACGTTCCATGGGTGTTGAACGGGTGTTCCCATGCAACCATTCATTGGTTTTCATGCAAACTCTTACATCCAAAGAATTATAGACAGGGATTTGTGCCAAACTCCTGCTCTTCCTAGAAGGCTGACATAATGAGGAGAAAGTTTGTATTTCTTTTAGCTTTTCCAACTTTGTATGTGTGCTGCATGCACATCATCCATACACTGTGGGAAACACCTTAGAGGGGACCCCTCCTACCACAAAACCTATGCTTTCCACAACGCAGATAGCCTTGCCCCATGGTGCAAGAGTGTCTGCGTCGGTGCATGGCATCCAAAAGTGCAGGCACAGGGACAGAGCAGAATAGAGCCACATCTTTCTAGAGATAGCTCTGTTCTGCTATCCTTGCTCACACGCAGCAGTATTATCATATCAACTATCCATACATTGTGGGAACACCTTAAATGAGACCCTTTCCCGCACAAAACCTATGCTTTCCACAACGCAGATAGCCTTACCCCATGGTGCAAGAGTGTCTGCGTCACTGCATGGCATCCAAAAGTGCAGGCACAGGGACAGAGCAGAATAGAGCCACATCTTTCTAGAGATAGCTCTGTTCTGCTATCCTTGCTCACACGCAGCAGTATTATCATATCAACTATCCATACACTGTGGGAACACCTTAAATGAGACCCTTTCCCGCACAAATCCTATGCTTTCCACAACGCAGATGGGCTTGCCCTATGGTGCAAGAGTGTCTGCGTCAGTGCATGGCATCCAAAAGTGCAGGCACAGGGACAGAGCAGAATAGAGCCACATCTTTCTAGAGATAGCTCTGTTCTGCTATCCTTGCTCACACGCAGCAGCATTATCATATCAACTATCCATACACTGTGGGAACACCTTAAATGAGACCCTTTCCCGCACAAATCCTGTGCTTTCCACAACGCAGATAGCCTTGCCCCATGGTGCAAGAGTGTCTGCGTCGGTGCATGGCATCCAAAAGTGCAGGCACAGGGACAGAGCAGAATAGAGCCACATCTTTCTAGAGATAGCTCTGTTCTGCTATCCTTGCTCACACGCAGCAGCATTATCATATCAACTATCCATACACTGTGGGAACACCTTAAATGAGACCCTTTCCCGCACAAATCCTATGCTTTCCACAACGCAGATAGCCTTGCCCCATGGTGCAAGAGTGTCTGCGTCGGTGCATGGCATCCAAAAGTGCAGGCACAGGGACAGAGCAGAATAGAGCCACATCATTCTAGAGATAACTCTGTTCTGCTATCCTTGCTCACACGCAGCAGCATTATCATATCAACTATCCATTCACTGTGGGAGCACCTTAAATGAGACCCTTTCCCGCACAAATCCTGTGCTTTCCACAACGCAGATAGCCTTGCCCCATGGTGCAAGAGTGTCTGCGTCGGTGCATGGCATCCAAAAGTGCAGGCACAGGGACAGAGCAGAATAGAGCCACATCTTTCTAGAGATAGCTCTGTTCTGCTATCCTTGCTCACACGCAGCAGCATTATCATATCAACTATCCATACACTGTGGGAGCACCTTAAATGAGACCCTTTCCCGCACAAATCCTATGCTTTCCACAACGCAGATAGCCTTGCCCCATGGTGCAAGAGTGTCTGCGTCGGTGCATGGCATCCAAAAGTGCAGGCACAGGGACAGAGCAGAATAGAGCCACATCTTTCTAGAGATAGCTCTGTTCTGCTATCCTTGCTCACACGCAGCAGCATTATCATATCAACTATCCATACACTGTGGGAACACCTTAAATGAGACCCTTTCCCGCACAAATCCTATGCTTTCCACAACGCAGATAGCCTTGCCCCATGGTGCAAGAGTGTCTGCGTCGGTGCATGGCATCCAAAAGTGCAGGCACAGGGACAGAGCAGAATAGAGCCACATCATTCTAGAGATAACTCTGTTCTGCTATCCTTGCTCACACGCAGCAGCATTATCATATCAACTATCCATTCACTGTGGGAGCACCTTAAATGAGACCCTTTCCCGCACAAATCCTGTGCTTTCCACAACGCAGATAGCCTTGCCCCATGGTGCAAGAGTGTCTGCGTCGGTGCATGGCATCCAAAAGTGCAGGCACAGGGACAGAGCAGAATAGAGCCACATCTTTCTAGAGATAGCTCTGTTCTGCTATCCTTGCTCACACGCAGCAGCATTATCATATCAACTATCCATACACTGTGGGAGCACCTTAAATGAGACCCTTTCCCGCACAAATCCTATGCTTTCCACAACGCAGATGGGCTTGCCCTATGGTGCAAGAGTGTCTGCGTCGGTGCATGGCATCCAAAAGTGCAGGCACAGGGAGAGAACCGAACAGCGCGAGAGATAGCTATGCTCTGCCATCCCCGGTTCATGCACAGCAGTGCATCAACTTTACTTGTGAGTCTGTGACTGAATAACTCTGGAATGACCACACTTCCCCAGTCCCCTGACCCTTTCTATTTTCTAGACAAAACCAACGCCTATATTTCTGTAGATAAATATTATTTATGCATGTATATTCTACAATACTCCTCTTCATATTTAAAGTACTCATTCATATCTTATCAACTTCTCTGTCTGTCACTGCAAAGCAGAGGCAATGCACTTTCATTGGCTCAAACACGCACTGCTGCTTTGCAGTGACAGATGAAAAGGTCTACATTTGAAACAATTATATATGCATGTTTAAATTATTCAGTCATACTTGCCACGCAATAAAAGACATTAAGCAGTGCACTCATTGCTTTAGCAAGCTGTGCACTCTTATGCTAACATTCAAATTACCATGATTAATGAGGGATCATGTTAAAGGCATTGAATGCTTGACACTATAAAGGTACAGCATTATTCGAGTGCACTTTCCTGTCCAGAGGTTAATGGTCATGTTCTGTATTAATGCTCCAAAATTGCCCTTCATCAGAAGGGAACTATGAAAAATAGAAATTCGGTATCAGCACACTGACATATGAAAAGAACTTTAAAACGTGTATCTATTGTAAAACCATAGCTATGTATTAAAATCAGCTTTTATGTGCCACAAAGCAACAGTTTGTAAACGAAGGGGAGGTACGCTTAGGTTATATATTTCGAAAATGTGCTTTTGAATGCATGAAAGCTTTTTTACAGTAGTGTGCGCAGAAACTCAGAGTAGTGTCAACGGCGGGCTCGTGGCAGTGTGAGCAGCTGACTCAGAGTTGTGCCAACAGCAGGTTCACAGCAGTGTAAACCGTGACTAAGATTAGTGCCAATAGCAGGCTCAGAGGAGTGCCAACACCAGACACCGGGCAGTGTAAACAACAGACTCGGTGGAGTGCCAATACCTGGCTCAAGGCAGTGTAAACAGCGACTCCGATTAGTGCCAATAGCAGGTTCATGGCAGTGTGAACAGCAGACTCGGGGAAGTGTCAACAGCAGGCTCCTGGCACTATCAACAGCAGACTCAGAGGAATGCCAACAGCAGGCTCAAAACAGTGTAAATAGCAGACTCAGAGGAATGCCAACAGCAGGCTCAAAACAGTGTAAATAGCAGACTCGGGGGATTGCCAACAGCAGGCTCAAAACAGTGTAAATAGCAGACTCGGGGGATTGCCAACAGCAGGCTCATATCAGTGTAAACAGTGACTCAGAGTAGTGCCAACAGCAGACTCATGGCAGAGTGAACAGCAGACTCGGAGAAGTGCCAACAGCAGGCTCCTAGCACTTCCAACAGGAGACTTGGAGTAGTGTTAACAGAAGACTCACTGCAGTGTAAACAGCAGAGTCAGAGGAGTGCCAACAGCAGGTGCATGGCAGTGTGAACATCAGACTTGAAGAAGTGCCAACAGCACAGTCCCAGCAGTGTGAGTGGTGATTCGTATTAGTGCCAATAGCAGCCTCCTAGCACTGTGAATAGCATAATTGGAGGTGTGCCAACAGCAGGCTCCCAGCAGTGTGTGCAACAATTCGAAGTATTGTCAACATCAGGCCCACAGCAGTGTGAGCACCAGACATGAAGGAGTGCCAACAGCAGGCTCAAGGCAGTGTAAACAGCAGACTCAGAGTAGTTGCAACAGCAGGCTTATGGCAGTGTGAACAGCAGACTTGGAGAAGTGCAAACACCGGTGTCCGAGTACTGTCAACAGCAGACTCAGAGGAGTGCCAACAGCAGGGGCATAGCAGTGTAAATAACAGACTCAGAGGAGTGCCAACAGCATGCTCACAGCAGTGTAAACAGTGAATGAGATTAGTGACAACAGAAGGCTGACATTAGTGCCAACAGCAGGCAAAGGGCAGTGTAAACAACAGACTCGGTGGCGTGCCAATAGCTGTCTCACCGCAGTGTAAACAGTGATTCAGATTTGGGCCAATGGCATGCTCATGGAAGTGTGAACAGCAGACTCGGAGAAGTGTTAACAGCATGCTCCAGGCACTGTCAACAGCAGACTCAGAGGAATGCCAACAGCAGGCTCACAGCAGTGTAAATAGCAGATTTAGAGGAGTGCCAACAGCAGGCGCATGGCAGTGTAAACAACAGACTCAGACCAGTGCCAACAGCAGGCACATGGCAGTGTAAATAGCAGACTTAGAGGAGTGCCAACAGCAGGCGCATGGAAGTGTAATCAACAGACTAGGAGGAGGGCCAATAGCAGGCTCACATCAGTGTAAACAGTGACGCAGAGTAACGCCAACAGCAGAATCATGGCAGTGTGAACAGCAGACTCGGAAAAGTGCCAACAGCAGGCTCCTAGCACTTTCAACAGCAGACTCAGAGTATTGTAAACAGCAGGCTCACTTCAGTGTAAACAGCAGACTCAGAGGAGTGCCAAAAGCAGGCGTATGGCTGTGTGAACATCAGACTCGGAAAAGTGCCAACTGCAGAGCCCCAGCAGTGTGAGTGGCGACTCAGAGTAGCGCCAATGGCATGCTCCCAGCTCTGCGAAGAACAGACTCGGAGGTGTGCCAACAGTAGGCCCCCAGCAGTGTGTGCAGGAACTTGGAGTAGTGTCAACAGCAGGCCCACGACAGTGTGAGCAGCAGATTCAACGTAGTGCCAACAGCATGCTCACAGCAGTTTAAACAGTGAATCAGATTAGTGCCAATAGCATTCTCAGAGGAGTGCCAAAAGCAGGCACAGGGCAGAGTAAACAAAAGACTTGGTGGAGTTCCAATAGCTGGCTCATGGCAGTGTAAACGGAGACTCAGATTAGTGCCAATAGCGGGCTCCTGGCAGTGTGAACAGCAGACTCGTAGAAGTGCCAACAGCAGGCTCATAGTACTGTCAACAGCAGACTCGGAGGAGTGCCAACAGCAGGCTCACTGCAGTGTAAACGGCAGACGCAGAGGAGTGCTATCAGCAGGCGCATGGCAGTTTAAACATCAAACTCAGAGAATTGCCAACAGCAGAGCCCCAGCAGTGTGAGTGGTGACCGGGAGTGGTGCCAATAGCAGGATCCTAGCACTGTTAAAAGCAGACTCAGAGGTTTCCCAACAGCAGGCTCCCAGCAGTGTGTGCAACAACTTGGAGAAGTGTGAGCAGCAAACATGAAGGAGTGCCAACAGTAGGCCCAGAGCAGTATAAACAGCAGATTCTGAGAAGTGCTAACAGCAGGCTCACCGCAGTGTGAAGAGCAGACTCGGAGGAGTGCCAGCAGCATGCTCACGGCAGTGTGATCAGCAGACCCGCAGTAGTGTTAACAGCAGGCTAACGGCAGTGTGAGCAGCAGACTCAGAGTAGTGACAACAGCAGGCTCACAGCAGTGTAAACATGACTCAGATTAGTGCCAATAGCAGGCTCAGAGGAATGCCAACAGCTGGCGCAAGGTAGTGTAAACAACAGACTCGGTGGAGTGCCAATAGCTGGCTCACAGCTGTGTAAACAAACAGTGACTCAAATTAGAGCCAACAGCAGACTCATGGCAGTGTGAACAGCATGCTCGGAGAAGTGCTAACAGCAGGCTCCCAGCACTATCAACAGCAGACTCTGAATTGTGTCAACAGCAGGCTCACTGCAGTGTAAACAGCAGTCTCTGAGGAGTGCAAACAGCAAGTACATGGGAGTGTGAGTGCTGGAGCAGGATTTTCTGATGAAAATCTATTGGGTTTTTAAGCTCTGGTTTGTCTATTTGTCATAATTAAATTACTAATTAATAATTATTAATTATTTGTTTTGTGTATATGTTTAAACTTATCAACGTACTAATGAGAAGAAAACCAACACGAGAGAATGCTTTCGTATTGCTATTTAATAAATGTGCATGTTTTATTAAATAAACGTTGCTGAGTGCTGTTTATTTTAAAGCACGAAACGCTTTTTGAATTAATGCTTTTCTGTGTTGCAAAAGCTAGATAATTACATACACATAAGGGTATTAGTGGGGTTAACACTGTTTAATCATTATGCTGTGGTAACGTTGTTTTTGTCTCTTTTAATTAAGATGGTCCATTTTGGCCTAGCGTAAAATGTCCGCCGTTTGCAGCCTGGCCTCGAGTGAAAGATTTGTGATGAGAGGGCCTTGCTGAATATGGTTGAATCATCTGACCACAGTCTTCGCTTGGTTAAAACTTTCCGTGAGGACAGTAGCAGTGCTGGGCAAGTTTCCAAGAACCAAGAAATGTTTGAGTAACCTTGGAGGACAAAGGAGCCATAAAGAATGAACTGAATGGACTCTGAAGTCATCGTGTTAGCACTGAGGAAATGTGGATGTTAAAGGATACATTTTTTTAGTTCCTGTTCTGTCTTTTTATTTTTGTGATTTTTCCTGAGCGGAGATTTTCCAAATGTAGCGATGCTACATCCTTTCCTGCTCGCTCTGCTCAGCGGTTCGGCGGACGTGTAGAACATTTAATGTTTCTTTAATATTGCAAGTTTCATTATAAATATTGTTAGCCTAGAGAGGGTGGGAGGCCACTTTGCCATTTCTTCCCAAACCTGCGTTGGTGAGGATCGATGCTGTGAGGACGGTGACTCGGGAGACTTCTACTGAGAGACTTGTCCTGATGACCCATTCTGACATTTAGCCAGAATAGGTAATTATGAGAAAATGATTTATTCTGATTAATTTCTTTTGACTAATTCTAGATAAAGAATCATAATTTTAAATGCGGTGTTGGTGATTATTTCTTGTCGATTATTGAGTACTCTATTTGATTATTGTTGTATAGATTGTTTAGATTATGACAATTACAATAACTAGGTCTTATCGACCTCAGTGTAGATGTGGGGTGTTTAGGAGTTTTCTTTCCACAGGTTCAGTGCTGATGGAGTATTTGAGTGTATGTTAGTGAAATGGGCCCTAGTGTATGGTGAGTGTATGTGCGTGTAACTGTGAAATTACTCTATCCGTGGAAGTAGGGAGATTTTGTTCACCCCAATCTGCATCATGAGCATCAGACTCGGAGATGTGCAGGCTCCCAGCAGTGTTTGAAGCAACTCAGAGTAGTGTCACCAGCAGGCCCACAGCAGTGTGAGCAGAAGACATGAAGGAGTACCAACAGCAGGCTCACGGCAGTCTAAACAGCAGACTGAGGAGGCCAACAGCAGGCTCACCACAGTGGGAAGAGCAGACTGCGAGGAGTGCTAACAGCAGGCTCAAGGCATTGTGAACAGCAGACCTGGAGTAGTGTTAACAGCAGGCTCACGGCTGTGTAAACAGTGACTCAAATTAGTGCCAATAGCAGGCTTGGAGGAGTGCCAACAGCAGACGCAGGGCAGTGTAAACAACAGTTTCGGTGGAGTGCAAACAGCTGGACCTCGGCAGTGTAAACAGTGACTCAGGTTAGTGCCAATAGCAGGCTCACAGCAATGTGTACAGCAGATTCGGAGGAGTGCCAACAGCTGTCTCACGGCAGTGTAAACAGTGACTCAGAGGAGTGCCAACAACAGGCTTAAGGCAGTGTAAACAGCAGACTTAGAGTAGTTCCAACAGCAGATTGCTTGCACTGTGAACAGCAGACTCAGAGGAGTGCCAACAGCAGGCTCACCGCAGTGAAAAAAGCAGACTATGAGTAGTGCTGACAGCAGGCTCACAGCAGTGTAAACAGTGACTTAGAGTAGTGCCAACAGCAGGCTCACAGCAAATGATACCTGACACACTGAATGAACTAGCACTTTGCACAGTAGCCTTACATATAATGATTAATTCACACATTGCATCTGGCACCGCGGTTGTAGAGTTCTTACAGCATAATTTATAGTTCTCATACAGAATGATTACAAATGGTGAAAGAAATGTATTTGTTGTTTTTTTATTTTTTTATTTCTTTATTGGCATTTATTGGAAATTACATCCTTCAATTTACATACACCGTGCATCGGTTGGCAGGTATTACAAAGACTAGAACAGTCTACATACAGTGTTGCACAACAATATAGTAGGCAAGTATCCTTTCCATTACGCCAACTTGTGTTTTATATCTAGGATAACTATGAAAGTACCCAACAACCCAGATCCCACCCCCAGCCATTCTCAAATTACCAACAACTTTTCAGCGTCACCTTCCCAATACAGTGCCCAGAGTCCTTTCAGGTCTTGGCGCTCACTACATAGCTACCACACTTTCTAATGAAGTATATTACATCATTGTCCATCTTGCGGGGGAGTAATAATAAATAAATAATAAATAAATCCGTATTTGTAAAGCGCATACTACTCACCCTTACGGGTCTCAAGGCTGCAATCTGTTGATCGCACTCAGTATTTCCTCTCTAGTGATTGGCTCCTCCAGTGCATCCCCACTCCTTCTTCCAGGCACGAAAGTTCCACCCTCGAGAGGAACTCATTTATTTCCTCTAAAGGAGGAGAGACCCCAGAGGCATATGCCTGTTCCATATGTGCAGTGAGCACCTCCAAAATTGCTGTCTGGGTAAATACCACATTCCCTCCCCAATCCATCAATTGAACCACGGGGGAGTAGGCCTCTCATTTTTCAAAATTTTCACAAGCAATGCCCCAACCTGTCCCCCTCCATGTGAAGTCACTGCTTATATGCCACTCGGCTATATTTACCTAGGCGTTCAAGAGATTCCATTAGGCTTTCAAGAGATTCCACTCCACTCTATTATCCATTGGGGGTGTGCATGGAGCATGGGATCCAATCTATGTAATTCCCTTTTCTGCAATTTCACATCTCGCTCCAGTTGCTGCCTCACTCCATAGGTAGTCTTAATACACAGGCCCGCCCCACCACTTTAATCGTCTCTTACTCCGTACCCCTCTTGGCCATAGTCCCCCAGTTTTCCCTAAAATAATTAGTAAGCCCCTCATCTATTGCCTTGGCAAATGGTGGTTCTGACAGTGCTTCCACCTGCAACTTCCTTACCGATATTGCAGATCGTGGTTGCCTTAGCTCCAATGTAAAGAGCCCTGGAGAATGATTTGAAATGTCTCTGGGCAGATATGAGATATCTTGTACCTCCGTGAGCAGCTCATCAGTTAAAAAGCATTGATCTATACGACTATGTGTGTTAGAAGCTGGTGCATTACAGGAAAAGGTCCTCCACAGGGGTTTCTATCCCTCCAAACATCTTGCAGCACCAATCCCTGCAGCGTGTCTCTCAGTGAACCTGTGAGTCTTGGTTTAGTATTCTGTCTGGGGGGCTCCCAATCAGTCCTCCATCAAGCCCACAGTTAACGTCCCCCATCAGAAATACTCTGTCACCCAAGTAGGGGGTCACTGCAGCTACCACCGCTGGGAAGAATGCTGGGCTGTCCGAGTTCGGGGCATAAACATTAATAATACAGATCTCTCGCCCATCCAGCCTTCCATGAGAGACTACATATCAACCCTCTGGATCCACAGCATGATGTAGGTGCTGAAACGGTACCCCAGGGGCTACCCAAATGAGAGCCCCCCGAGCGAACCCCGAGTAGGATGTCACATAGGGTTGTCCCCTCCATCTTTGTTTTATACATGCTAATGTATCCCCCCACACCTGAGTTATCTGCAAACAGGCAATAGCAATTTTATATCTTTTAAATAAGAAAACACCAGTCTCCGCTTCTTTAGCATCGCACGTATCATAACTATTGGCATTCTTAGATTCCCACCCCCTCCCATGAAAACCTTCCTGATTCAAACCCCAACATTTTACCCCCCACTCCTTGGGCAATGGTGTGATCCCCAGGCTTCCTTGACAAGGTGTCAGGAGCCGCCTTCCTCGCCCCACACCCTCCCACCCATCGACTTCCAAAACATTAACCAGTCCACATAGGACAAACATTAGCATGTTCAACAATACCCACAAGAATTGTGCAAAATAACTCTGAAATTGTGATATTAAAGTGGTTAACCAGTGGTCAGGCCATTGGCTCCTCGTACTTGCCTCAACCTCTGTAAGGGGTGTGTACCCCCATTGGCAATTAACATATGATATAAGAACTTCCCAGGAAATCTGAACCCCATCCCGCCCACACCTGCATGACTTATTTGTGACTATAAAGAGTCCTTTCACTTCCATCGGCGATTCTGCAGGATACATTCAGCTGGAGGTCTGTAGGGGGCACCGGCTGATCCTGTGTAGATGTATCAGACTCCGAGGAGGGATCAGCCATACAAAGAGTTCCATCAGAGCCCACCTGGATTCGGCCCGATGCACCCACCGATGCCTGCTGTGTCTTAGTGTACATGCTGCTCTGGGAGGTATGCTGTTCAGCGGGCTTAACTTGGTCGGATCCCTGGAATACCCTGTCCTTCCGAGTGACCTGCCCCCCAAGACAGTCCAACGAATCCGCTGCCTCCGCAGTGCTCTACCATTGTGTTCAATTCTCACTTAAGCAGGGAGCAAAGGACAGTATTTGAAGGAGCAAAAGACTGTATTTGAATCCATCTTCCCGCAATCGTCGCTTGACCGCTAAGAATGTTTATCGTTGGTCCTGCACCCACTATGTGTAGTCCAGAAAGATGGCAATCCTGTGACCCTCGTACGTAGGCACCTCTTTCTGCCTGGTGGACTGGAAAATCACATCCCTATTCCGGAAGTTGAAGAAGCATGCAATTTTGGCTCGTGAGGGCATGCCAGGTCGTGGGGGAGGGACCAGCGCCCTGTGCGCTCTTTCAACAGTAAAAAACTTTGACAGTCTTTTGGGGGACAATGTTTTAACTATCCAATCCTCCAGGAACAGCTCCGCAGAGGGTCCCTCTGCGCGCTCTGGAGACCCCACAAACCTCAGGTTATTTCTCCTTGAACGGCCTTCGGGATCCTCGACCCTTTCATGCAGTGTCACCACCCGCCTAGAGAAGTGCCGGACCATTTTTTTCAGCTGCCTAACCTCCATCTGAAGGGCTTCGATATTTGGCTCATTAAATGTGACCCTGCCAGACACTTTCCGGAGATCACATCTCAAAAGGTTGAGGTCAATGGCCACTGCGTCAATTTTGTTCACCATGTCATTCCTGGTAAACTGTATCGCAGCCATTATGTCTGCCAGCAATGGGTCCGGAGCTTCCGCTTGCCCTGCTCCCTCGCTCTGCATCCTGTGTCTTCATTGTGCTTCGTCTACTCCAGTGGACATGGTTGCACGTAATTGGGAATTTTGTTGGCTTGCACGAGATTACCTTGCCCCTTCACCATGATGCATCTCCAGTTATGTCACCGGTCCTCCTCACCCAAGACAATGGAGACACACGTCTTCCCGCCTTAAATCACGGGCCTCTCTATTCCTCCAGCAACGCACAGTGCCTCGCCGACCTCATCGGCAGTTTCCACACCACAGCCATCTAGCCGACACTTCCTTCTGGCGTATGCAGCTCTCACAGAATCTCTGCCAACTCATGGCATCCCCTGGGGGCAAGCCCCCACAGTACAACCAACTCCAAGTTTCTGCGCAGGGGGTGCTCTACTAAGGCCCACTTTAACTGCTCTATGCATCACCATCTAGCGTATATGCCAAATACATGGCCATCCTCCCCACTGCAACGCCTCAGGTATAGTTCCAAACCACGTGTCAGACGATCTATGAACCCCCAGGGCTTGAGGCTGCACTTCCCAATTGCCTCCTCATAACTGTACGGACCCCTTGGGTGTCACTCTTGCGTTAGTGGCCCAGGCTTCTGGTCGCGTTTCCCCTCGGTGATCACACTACCACCTTGGTCTCAGGGGATGCTGCACTCCAGGCTCTAAGGATCTCTGTGCAGCAGTCCCCACCCACCAACAACAATCAAGGCCTGCAGGCATCCTCACGGTGCTCCCCGTATCTTCAGGCTAGAAGTGGTTGCCAGCCCCTGGACTCCCAGTCTCCCCAATGGGCCTGACACACTCCGAGGCCTCTCGCTGGTCTTTCTGCCTCTCCGCGCACACCGCACACAGTACATTTGCGGTCCAGCAGAGGTCAGACGGTCGGGCGAGACCTCCATTCTCAGGCACCCTCATCTTCTGGCTTCTAGGATATACAGGGTCGGATCCTGCTCCCATCACTTGGAGCCATCACCCCCTCACTACTGCCTGTTTCACTAGTCAGTCGGAGGTCCTCCACACTGGCCACCAGCTTTGCACATCCTGGAGACCTATACTGTGTAGCGGGCCCAGAGAACCCCGCACCTCAGCCCACACCGTCAACATGGTGCCGCTAAAAGGGCCAGATGGACTCCCTCGATTTGTGTGTGTTGGCACCCTCACAAGAGCCCCCTCACCGCACTAGTGAAGCAGCTGTGGTTCGGGCATCCTCCGCAGGGCTGCTACCTCGGTATTATTTCAGGATAATGACGGATTTCTGTTTTTGCCGCTGGGAGCTCCTAGGCTTATGACCGATTGGCCATCTTGTTCGGCCACGCCCCCTCAAATGTATTTGATGTTAACTTAGAACCCGTCTTCACTAAATAAGGAATGCGTTTAAATTAAATTAAATTAGAAAATGATTATTTGATGTGATTAATAAAGTGATTGACATGTAGTAATAAAATGTATATGCTTTACTGCAACTAAAATGATTTACAGGTTCGGCATTTATTCTGTAATATCTGTATTTTTCCCTGATGTGCATTGTAATTCAATTTGTTCCCAGGCTTTTGCTGACTTGCTCTACTTATAGGTGTTCTCATACATTGCTAGGTGTGCTACATTTCTTGTATTAGCAATAGGTACCTCAGGGAAAAGAATTCAACGGCAGGCACATGAGAGATCTGTGGGCAAACAAGTAGCTACTGTGCTGTAGCCTGTGACCATGTCGTTTGAGATGTCATTAGTGATGTTATCAGTGATTTCACTGACCATGTCATGAGTGATGTAAAATGTGGGTTCATAAGTAGTGCATTGCAGGGCACAAATTATAGTCAGCCCAGCTAACTATAACTGCTAAATTTCTTGGGTTTTGTATGCATGAAATGTCAGCCTAACTATAACATTCCTGTAACCTTTGTTTTTTCAGTGAATTTTTAAGTTTTTAAAATTCCATTTCCTAACTATAACATCCCTGTAACCTTTGTTTTTTTCAGTGAATTTCTAAGGTTTTTCTATTTCATAACTATAACGTCCTTGTATTTTTTTTTATAATTAGATATTTAACATTACATATGCATGGTGTACCACTTATTGTTTTATTTGTCATCTATTTATTTAAAAAGTACATTAATCATCTTATTTTAAGATATTTTTGGTTTTTGCGGCAATTTCTCGATTGTCGAGGACACACAAAGAATACTGCATGTTTTGTGTTAAACACACACATAGACATATTTTACATAAAGTTTGAGTTTAGCTGTTTAGTAAGATATTGATTTAACTTTCCCCTTTGTATACATTTGTCAAAAAAGTGCTTTTGAAATGAATTTTCTTTGTTCGCAGTGACACCGGACAGTCGGGATGACGTTGGTGGTCACGAATACTGCATGTTTTTGTCAATGTGTAAAACTCATATATAGACACATTTTAGGATACCTTTGCTGAATTGATGATGTCTTTTTTTACTCAAGCTGTCTTGGTTTACTCTAACATATGCCAAAGACAGAAATGGAAGTGTTCTAATCAATTCTGTCCACTGATTCACAAAGCCTGGGAAAATGTTAATAAAACTATTCCTGCTTTCCTCAGAGACCATAACATGGGTTTTAACTACAACAACAACCTGCGTTTTACCATGCATGGAATCTATACTAGTGATGGAGTTCAAACAAAGGGAACAGATTTTTTTCTAAGCAACCTGAAACTCTACATGTAGTCTTATCTGTAACTGCCTTATATCAATCAATCAGGAGTTTGTATAGTGCGGCTACTCACCCGTTAGGGTCTCAAGCTGCCTATACACACACTCAACACAAATGCTATTGTCAAACCCACCTGAAAGTCCAAAATATTGTTTATTTTCTTGTTAAATATTATTTTTTTAGAATTTTCAAAATTTGCAACGTTGCAATGATCTCGATCAGGTTGTGACATTGCAAAACAAAAGCAGACATTCAACGATCACCACCACATTCCAAAATTGTAACTTGAAAAATTCATTCTAAGTATTACAATGCACACAATACTAACTACATCACAGCTTAAAAAGCATATTTTTCAAGTAAGTTATTTTAGAAAACTGCATTTGAACCCTACTTTCTGTCATCACAGTGAAGCCTATAGTCGTGATGACTTTAGTAACCGCGCTGATTCCGCCTTTTTTAAGTGGTGTAAAACACATATATGCACACATTTTCTGGTATTTTAGACACTAGGGGTTAATAACTGCACTGTTTAAAGTAATATTTTTGGAGGAAGTTTGTAAAAAAAAACGCGTTTAAACCAATTTTCTATTTTTGTGATGATGCCGGGCTCCAAGATATCGGTAACCATGATCACTGCGAATACATCATGAAATGACAAAACAAAAGCAGACATTCAATAGCTGCAACCACATACAAAATGTATAAATGAAAAATGCATTATAACCAGCACACTAAACACCTATCTAAAAGACTCTATAATAGCACGTATACCTCCCTTAAAATATCTATAACACTCAGGTGCCGATCACGATCCGGTAAAAAATGTCCCCGTGCGACTCGTATCGGGTCTTTTTACCGTACGAATCGTACAAGTGCCGTACGAACTGGCAATCACGATTCGCATGGTAAAAAGTCCATACGAACCGCACTGGGAATCATTCCCCACACGTCCTCGGGTCGGAAAATGTGTCCGACACGTCCTCGGACGATTTACCTTACAAACGTAAAAATCCAAGTCCGACCGAGGAATCACGATCCATCCCGTGCGTCCGAGCGTACAACCGTATGGAAAAAACACCGTCCGCACCGAACACCTATAGCAACCATGGAGACATGTGCCCGCATACGCGCCCAACACTCCCCCCAGCCCCCGTACGTCCGACACGTACCCCCCGTATATGTATACCCCCACCCGTCTAGGTACACCCCAGTACGTTCCAGTCGTACCCCCACCCCAGTACGTGTCGTACCACCGTCAATGTACACCCCCCCACCCCTGTACGTGTCGTACCACCGTCAATGTACACCCCCCACCCCTGTACGTGTCGTACCACCGTCTATGTACACCCCAGTACGTTCGAGCCCCACCCCCACCCCAGTACGTGTCATACCCCCCGTGTACCTACACCCCAGTACGTTCCAGTCGTACCCCCACCCCAGTACGTGTCGTACCCCCCGTGTACCTACACCCCAGTACGTTCGAGCCCCACCCCCACCCCAGTACGTGTCATAGCCCCGTCTACCTACACCCCAGTACGTTCCAGTCGTACCCCCACCCCAGTACGTGTCATACCCCCCGTGTACCTACACCCCAGTACGTTCCAGTCGTACCCCCACCCCAGTACGTGTCGTACCACCGTCAATGTACACCCCCCCACCCCTGTACGTGTCGTACCACCGTCAATGTACACCCCCCACCCCTGTACGTGTCGTACCACCGTCTATGTACACCCCAGTACGTTCGAGCCCCACCCCCACCCCAGTACGTGTCATACCCCCCGTGTACCTACACCCCAGTACGTTCCAGTCGTACCCCCACCCCAGTACGTGTCATACCCCCCGTGTACCTACACCCCAGTACGTTCCAGTCGTACCCCCACCCCAGTACGTGTCGTACCACCGTCAATGTACACCCCCCCACCCCTGTACGTGTCGTACCACCGTCAATGTACACCCCCCACCCCTGTACGTGTCGTACCACCGTCTATGTACACCCCAGTACGTTCGAGCCCCACCCCCACCCCAGTACGTGTCATACCCCCCGTGTACCTACACCCCAGTACGTTCCAGTCGTACCCCCACCCCAGTACGTGTCGTACCACCGTCAATGTACACCTCCCCACCCCTGTACGTGTCGTACCACCGTCAATGTACACCCCCCACCCCTGTACGTGTCGTACCACCGTCTATGTACACCCCAGTACGTTCGAGCCCCACCCCCACCCCAGTACGTGTCATACCCCCCGTGTACCTACACCCCAGTACGTTCGAGCCCCACCCCCACCCCAGTACGTGTCGTACCACCGTCAATGTACACCCCCCCACCCCTGTACATGTCGTACCACCGTCCATGTACACCCCAGTAGTTCCTGGCGCACCCCCAACACAACCTCCTAAGTACGGAGCGCACCCCATGCCCCAACATCACAACCGCATGTACGAGTCGTACAAAGCCACACACAAGGACATAATCGTACAACCAAATGGCCCATGTACACACCGTACACACGCTCAAAACGCACGGACACAACCAGGACAAAACAAAACAACACAAGAATACACCATTCGAAAGGCACACAGCCACTAAACATGGCCAACAACCACTAAAATAACACAATCACTGACCTGCAACTGCCAAAAACAAACAGAGGCCCAATACACCACCACTCCTTATAACACACCCACCCAAAATTCAAACACTGCCACACCCACCCATGGACCAATAAAAAGGGCCCACACACACAAACCATGAGCCTTTGCAACAGACTCACTGCTGCCAGACACTACAGAACCAGACTACAAGCTACACCACACCTTACACTTGCACACCTTCACACAACCACCCTCACAAACACCCTCTCATCACATTCACACACACACACAACCATCCACACCCCCCCCAACATCCACACACCCCCCACACCCACACCATCCCCACCCACACCCCTCACCATGCCCACTACCAAGAATCCAAAGTTCAGTCACCGAGAGTTGGAGGTCCTTGTTGATCAAATCCTCAGAGTCGAGCCACAGATCTTTGGAACATTGGTCATAAGCACCAGCCAGGCAGCCAAAACAGCCATGTGGCAGACCATCGTCGATGCTGTGAATGCCGTTGCGGACACCAGGAGGACCAAGCAGGATTGCCAGAACAGGTGGTACGATCTGCGGAGGAGGGTCAGAGCCAAGAGGCAGGAGGAACACGACCAGGCCAACGCCACCGGAGGAGGGCCCTCCCGCAGAGCCGTACATTACCATCCCTGGGAGGAGAGGGTGATGGCCATACTGCCGGTGGAGGCAGTTGAAGGAGTAGAAGGACTCCGAGACCCGGGTGAGTACACAAACCACGCACCTCACATGGGGGGAACTGCAACCACAACCAAAATTACTAACAGGCACGCAACCACCACAAGCCATCGCATGACTCAACCACACTCCATGAGCAGGCACATGCCACTGCTGCCACCATGCCCCATGCACCCAGCTGGACAATGTCAAGTCACAGGCCACAGAAGACAACAACACATGACACGGTAACCCGGATGGCGGGAGGCTGGGCACCAAAAATCACATAGTGCGACTCCAAAGCAGACAACAATGCCCTCTGCCCATATGGCCTAGGTCACAGCCAGACAAACACTGTGTCCCAACACAGGAATGACTTGCCAGCAAATGGCGGACGCCTTGCATCAACACATGGGGGTGAAGGCACTGTTTTGCACATGACAGCAGCTAATGAACAGCCAACATTGTGAAAGAGTGGCAGCACACACCACCACAGCAGCAGCGCACAGACACACAGCAGACAAAATGGGTGCCTGGAGATCAGAAACAAACTCACATCAACAGGCCAAGGGCCACTCAAAGATCTGCTAACAGTGTGTGCCCAGGAAGCTGGGCCAAGGTGACAGAGGGTGACACACACGGAGGGAGGGAGAGGGGGACACAGAGGGAGGGAGAGGGGGACTGAGAGGGAGGGAGACACAGGAAGACGGACAGAGGGAGGAGGCTGACACACAGAGGGAGGGAGAGGGGGACAGAGAGGGAGGGAGAGGGGGACAGAGAAGGAGGGAGACACAGGGAGAGCAAATCAGTCCTTTGGTGTGTGGGAATGTCTGCTTGTCAGCAGGTGGACTGCGTGCATGTAGACAAGGGTGGCCAGTGCCAGAACACCCCCTCTTCATCATGGCAAAACGCAGGGCTATGTCACAACCTGTACACGAGCACAAGGACAGCCACCTGCATCATATAAGTGTGTGGATCCACTCCATGTGCACATGTACAGTGCTACAAGGAAGGCGCAAATGCATGGCTCGCCACACCTGCACACTCCACTGCTGACTGCAGTCACACTTGACGCAGCAAGTAAGACTGTGCCACACATAGTTAAAGGGGCCAAATTGGTGCCCAAGGGACACACCCATGCACAAGTGCACTGTGAGTGGAATGCAAGACAGATCCTAATTCCAAGAGGAAATGTGCCAACTTTGAAACGGATGAAACATGGATGTTGCATGGACCAAAATTAACAT
The DNA here is from genome assembly GCF_964204655.1 of Triturus cristatus. NCBI lineage: Eukaryota > Metazoa > Chordata > Amphibia > Caudata > Salamandridae > Triturus > Triturus cristatus. The sequence goes on from NC_140589.1 coordinate 303,550,614, forward strand.
TTTCTCTCTCACACACAGGTCAACGTCGTGCTGCACCCCCCAACACTGGGGGGGAACACTCACAGGACCCGGATCTGCAGGAGACCGATCCCACCGGCAGCGACCACTCTCACCACTCTGCGGACGACCCCGACCGACCTGGCCCCTCTGGTGTCCAACCACCTGCAGCACCTGCGTCAGGTACAACCGTGCCAACCACCACCCCCACTCCTGCCACATCCCAGGAGACACCCAGGATCCCTGCCCCAACACCACAATGCAGCCAGGCTCGCCAGGAGGGACACGGTGTCCCGGGCACCCAGGAGGAGGCAGGCGACAACGCCAATGCCACCCCTCAGGGGTCCCGGAGACCCGATGTGCCCACAAGTGCAGGCCAGACGCAAGTGGGCAGGGGTGGTGGGAGTGGAGGACGGCGGAGGCGCGAGCCTGACCAGTTGGCTGGGGATCCGGTATTTTCACATGTCCGTAACATCCTGGACTCATACCGGCAGGACACCACGGGCATGGCCCAGGTTGTGTCCGTCCTCGAGGGGATCAAGGTCCAGCAGGCCCAGCAACATGCGGAGCTAATAGCCTGTCTACAGGTACACCAACGGAGGATGGAGGACAGACAGGCTGAGCAAGTGACGGCGTTCCAGGGGATTCACGCTACACTCCGTCGGATGGCCGACACCATGGCCGACCCTCCCTGTGCCAGAAGGCGGAGAATATCACCACCCACAGGGAGGGATCAGGAGGAGGAGGAGGAAACATCCGACGGAGCATCCCAGACGTCGTCACGGCCTGCTGCTGAGGTTCCCCGCAGGAAGCCGGGTCGTCCACGGAAAGGACCGTGAGGGTGGCTTCTACATCACCATCTCCCAGGACACCTGGCCTGGCACCTGGCCCACTGGAGCAACAGCATCACAGCATCAAGAGACATTCTCTGCCACATGGCCCTGCTGGTCACTGGCTGACCAATGTTGACAAAGACTGTGGCATGGACTCTGAGGATTTCCAATGGCAAGGACACCAACTCCCCTACTGAACTTTGGATTCCCTAATCCCGGAAAGCCCCTCACTTTGTCCCCCCCCCACCCCCAATAATAAATCACACTATTAAGAGTAGATGCCTGCTGGTAGCATTATTGCCTAACATGTGTCTTGTACAGTCTAAACATGCCTGAGTCATCTGTTCACTTCAACCATCCACACCCTGGGGCCTGAGTCTGGCACAGGACACATGGGTCACAGTTTATTAGGCAAGACAGACATGGAGCACCATACACACCCGTGATGGGCAGAACCAGCTGAGGGGGTGGCCGAACAACCGTGCTGACAGACACATTGAGTACAGCAACAGTCATGCGCAGAGGTCAGGGATCCTGGCCAGTGTCCTGGGGGGCACCCAGGTATGTGTAGACAGGTGGCAGAACCATATCCTGCAAGCTTGAGTCCGGTGGATGCAGAGAATGGGGTCATGGACAACGTTGGATGCATGGGGATGGCACATGTCACAATACCCACACAGTCATGGACATCATGCCCAATACACAGTCTCAGCACACACCCAGCTTGCATCTTGCCACTCGACACATTGACACATAGCCACAATCAGGGAATACCATGCCAGACATGCAGGATGCACCGTGCCAACACACCAGCATTGACTGAGAAGAGGCACCTTGGAGGCATAGGGACACCTTTATTAGTCATGTTTTTGGGATTGCAGAGGCAACTTGAAGTACACATGAACACATCATGTGGAGTAACATGTGGGTCCAACACTGGCACCCCCCTTCTGCAGCACAAATGCGTGATAGCCATGGAACTGGCACACAAGTGTCGGCTAACAGCTAAAACCCACAGCTGCACACGGAGAGCCTGACATACACCATAGATCCGCTGATGTGGAAGTCCCACGCCATGTCAAGACAATGTCAACCGTATGTGTCCGAGGGCAGTGTCACACACATTGATGCCATCATCACAATCCACTATCCCATCACTGATGACTGACAACCAGGCAGCCCATCTATTCAGGTGTACCCAGCTGCATGTCGTGTCCCATGGGGATGCCACATGACTGCAGAGGAACCAAACCCCGACCGGGGCAGTGTGCACACATCGTGAACAACTGCCACACCCAATACACCCCAGATGCATCCCTTACCCCATGGAGACTTCCAAACGTGTCCGTGCCTGTAACGCTGAGTCAGCCCACGATGTCATGTCCATGAGGAATAGCAGTGCCACAACAATGCAACCATCAAACGGCATGCGCAGGTACCTGGGGAAGAGAGACACACAAGAAGTCAGCCACAAAAAGCACAGCCACTTGCATGTGCATTTACTCGACACATGTATGGATGACAACATGCTAGGTCACAATTATGACTGGGGAAATACTACCATCACTGCCACCATCACTCCAGTGACACACCCACACACACCTCTGACCCACGTGCCATACATGCAGGTGGAGACACACATCACAACGCATGCCACACGGGGACCAATGCGTGCACACTCAGACCCTGGTACTCACCACTAAGCAAAGAAGTCGCGTATGAGCCGAGTCCGGATGTCCTCTTGCGGCTCCACATCCTCCACATCACTAGCCCCATTGCCAAGCCCTTCGTCCTCCACGGGTGGATGGTCCTCGTCATGTTGATTCAGGATGAGTGGCACAGCTCTTTCAACTGCCATGTTGTGCAGCATGCAGCAGACCATGAAGATCTTGCAGACCTTCGCCGGGGCATAAGGGAGTGCACCGCCGGTCTTGTGGAGGCACCGGAATCGGCTCTTCAGCATGCCAAACGTTCTCTCTATCACTCGCCTTGTCCGGCCATGGGCGGTGTTATAGCGGAGCTGGGCCGGCGTGATGGGGTTGCGGAGAGGTGTCAGCAGCCAAGGCATGTTGGGATAGCCAGCGTCCCCTACATGGGAAGCACATGGACATCGTTAGAACTGGTGAAGCGGTCGTGCTGGTCGGCTATACAGAATACAGGACAGACAGACTGTACCCACCAACAACACATGCCCGTTCGTTGCGCAGCTGCATCATCATATCAGGCATCCCGCTACGCCTCATGATGTAGGCATCGTGTGCTGACCCTGGGAAACGAGCACAGACATGTGAAATCACCATATTGGACAGACACACCACAAGGGCATTGATGGAGTGGTAGTGCTTCCAATTGCGGTACGCCACCTCCCGTGCGTGTGGTGGTACCAAACCTACATGTGTCCCATCTATGGACCCAATGACATGGGGCATCCCTCCCAGGGCATAGAATCCACGCTTGACCTCAGTCATCTGTTCAGGGGTTGGGAACTTGATGAAGTCATCCAGGTGAATCAACATGGCCTCCAAGAAATCATGCAGCACACCGCTGAACATGCTCTGGGACATGCCACCAACATGAGCTATGGTATTTTGGAAGGTACCCGTGGCAAGAAAATGTAGGGCAGCCATTACCTTCAGCTGGGGTGTCAGTGCCGTAGGATACCTGTGCTGCGGTTGCAGGTGTGGTGCCAGTCTCGCCGTCAGCTCCAGAATCAACGGTTGGGTGAAGCGGTAGAGCCGGATCCTGTCATTCTCCTGCATGGTAGCCAAGTCTGGAATTCTTCGGGCAAGAGGCGGCGCTCTGCAGTAATTTGGAAGTGACAACGAAGAGTGAGTGCACTACGAGAACAACTCATGTCTACTGAGCACATGTAAATCTGGCAATACACACATGCTACATAGGGAGTCAGGTATGTGCTACATGCCCAGGACACATATGGATGCAAGGTGACACTCCTTCCAAGACCCAGCTACACACGGTGATTGAGAACCTCCCCATGCCACGCCATGGAAATAGCTGTGTCCCAGTGCAAGTGCACAGCCCGACGCAAGACAGGAGTGACATACACCCACACATCAGCAGAAGTGGGATGCCGATTGCAGAGACTGGTAGCGGACCACTGGAGCCACAGGTCACATGACATTACACTAGTCCAGCCCACACACCTTGCCATGAAGGTGCACATGTCATGACTCACCACACATTCCTTGTGAGGATGCTGACATGGCCTTGTCACGCTACTCCGTGTCCCATGCATACATGTGCACCTCACATCCGATAACACATGTGGCATGGTGTGCGGAACAGTGTGCAATGACAATCTACACACAGCCACATGTTGGTTGCTGCAACGGCTGCAGCTTTTGAGGGTGCTACAACATCAACCTGATGTAAATCCCGGACACATATATGACATAGTCACATTGTGCACTGTGGGTAGTGACAAGTCATGTGTCATGACCCCTGTACCGGGCATCATGGGACACTTCCGTGTGTTGGTGTCCGTGCCATGCCAGTGACGCTCACCCCAAGTGCACAGTCCCACATGCACACATGTCAAAGGAGTCAAGGGCATGCCTGGCACACATTGCACCATCACACAGTACACCTGTACACATCTCATCATACATCTGGTGCCTTCTCCACTCAGGAGGCATGTTCCACATCACAGCCTGTGACACCTGTGCCCCACACATGTAGTAATGCACAGACGATGCCTTGATGTCCATTCCTGGACAAGTATGTCCATCCATGGACAAGTATGTCCATCCATGGACAAGTATGTCCGCCCTATTCCTACCTGTGTGTCGCCTATCACCACAGTGATGTGTAAAAACCGCCGTACTGCTGCTGAGAGGGCCTGTGCATGTTCCCAAATCACTGTGGGAGTGCTGCCGTATGTGTACCCATCGTGATGGCGAGCGTACAGGCATTTGTATGGTCCGTAGCACTACGAGTACGCATACGCGTGCAGACCCATAGTGATAGGGCCGTACACACGCATGTACGCTCACTATCACTATGGGTCTGCACGCGTATGCGTACCCGTAGTGGTACGGACCGTACACTCGCATGTACGCTCACTATCACTATGGGTCTGCACGCGTATGCGTACCCGTAGTGGTACGGACCGTACACACGCATCTACGCTCACTATCACTATGGGTCTGCACGCGTATGCGTACCCGTAGTGGTACGGACCGTACACTCGCATGTACGCTCACTATCACTATGGGTCTGCACGCGTATGCGTACCCGTAGTGGTACGGACCGTACACACGCATCTACGCTCACTATCACTATGGGTCGGCACGCGTATGCGTACTCGTAGTGGTACGGACCGTACACACGCATCTACGCTCACTATCACTATGGGTCGGCACGCGTATGCGTACTCGTAGTGATAGTGAGCGTAGATGCGAGTGTACGGTCCGTACCACTACGGGTACGCATACGCGTGCAGACCCATAGTGATAGTGAGCGTAGATGCGTGTGTACGGTCCGTACCACTACGGGTACGCATACGCGTGCAGACCCATAGTGATAGTGAGCGTAGATGCGAGTGTACGGTCCGTACCACTACGGGTACGCATACGCGTGCAGACCCATAGTGATAATGAGCGTAGATGCGTGTGTACGGCCCGTACCACTACGGGTACGCATACGCGTGCAGACCCATAGTGATAGTGAGCGTACATGCGTGTGTACGGTCCGTACCACTACGAGTACGCATACGCGTGCAGACCCATAGTGATAGTGAACGTAGGCATGCATGTACGGGCCGTTGCCATGCATTTGGGGTGCCCTAGGGCCCCGAAACGCACCGTACCTGTGTGTGATGCTCCAAATTACATAGGGGACAAGTATTAAGGCCTACATGCATGCTGGTTGTCATGGAGACCAAGTTCAAATTTCGAAATTGTTCTGGAAGGTGCACAGCAGAAGTCAGTTAGAATTCTTCTACTTTGTTGCAATGTGTTTGTGGGGCTGACATCATGCAGGAGAATGAAACCGATAGAGAACCCACAGACTGCTAGGTTTGAAGGGATTGGTGGAAACATAGGATGCAAATGTGAGTGACCAATCACTCTGTACTCCTGTGCATGAGACTGGGCAGAAGGGCACATATAAGGCAGCCAGGTCCCATGAGTGAGCACTTGCCTGCACATCTTTGCATTCGTCGACCCAGCTGCTGCTACTGATTCCCTGGAACCATGTCAAGGGCTGTGGAGAGGACACAGCCATTCACCCTGGAGGAGAACATGGCTCTGCTGGATGTGATCCTCCCACAGTACTCCATGCTGTATGGGCGACCAGGGTATCAGGTGAGTGCATAGGCCACTGCCACAGACTGTCCCTATGTTGTGACTGTGACTTCTGCCATTGCGTCCAGGTGTAACACACATGCCATGTACTGTCGGGGGGGTCCCAGGGGGGGGGTGCCTGATGTCTCCCAGCAGTGCCCTGAGACAGGAGGGGTGGGGGCCTATCACTCACAGCAGTGCCCTGAGACAGGAGGGGTGGGGGCCTATCACCCACAGCAGTGCCCTGAGACAGGAGGGGTGGGGGCCTATCACTCACAGCAGTGCCCTGAGACAGGAGGGGTGGGGGCCTCTCACTCACAGCAGTGCCCTGAGACAGGAGGGGTGTGTGCAGAGTCCTCACAGCAGTGCCCTGAGACAGGAGGGGTGTGTGCAGAGTCCTCCCAGCAGTGCCCTGAGACAGGAGGGGTGTGTGCAGAGTCCTCCCAGCAGTGCCCTGAGACAGGAGGGGTGGGGGCCTATCACTCACAGCAGTGCCCTGAGACAGGAGGGGTGGGTGTGATGCACAGTGTGAGCCTTGATCATTGATTGTGACATTGCCATCATTCCACCTGTGTACCCACTGTGGCACGTACTGCTTTTGCCCTCACCAGGGGATGATGTCCCTATGACAAAGGTGCAATGCGTTGGCTGCATGACATGCCTTGTTGTTTGTAACCAGCTAATTTGTACCCATATGTCTCTCTGTGACATGTGGCTGGTGTATTGATGTGGTGTCACTTGTTCCTCCTCACAGGTAGGCGCCACTGCCAAGGAGCAGATCTGGCTGACCGCCGTCAGTGCCGTGAGGGGTGTGGATGGTCGGAGGCGGAGCCTGCCCCAGGTGAGGAAACGCTGGCAGGATATCCGGTGCTGGACGCGGAGGATTGCACTGCTCCTGCTGGGGGACTCACCTGAGAGCCACAAGAACCGCGGCCGCCGCCGTCTGAGCCACCTCCACAGGCGTGTGCTGCCGGTGGTCTTTCCAGACCTGGAGAGGCGCTTACAGGCGATGCAGCAGCCGGAAGGGGGTAGGTACATGTGTGTTTGTTGTGTGTCACCGGCATTTGTAAGGGCACAGTAGCATGAATTCACTGGCAGGGTTTAAAGGTGCTGTGCAGATCCTGTTTGCCCCAGTATAGCGCTGTGCCCCTGCCACCCTTCCCCTCCTTGCAATGTGTTCCCTGGTCTGTGTGTAGTCACTCCTTCACAAGGTAATGTACGCTGGCGCTTTGTCCACGAGAACAATGACTGTAGCATCATGTGTGGGGGTGGTGTGTAACAGGTTGTGGGACCTTGCCTGTGCACTGTCAAGTTCACTGCATGTGGGTTCCATGTCAGTTGCCACTGATGCTGACTCCAGACATGGGAGTTGGTCTCTCATGTGTCATGCCTTACAACGCGCATGTCCTATGTAGTGGCCTGTGACATGATGTGCATGAGTGTGCGATACACATAGTGCAGGGATGGTGACGTGTGTTGCAGTCATTACCATTCAGTAGCATGTAGTTGCGTGCCCACTACTGTCCCCTGGGGCACCTTTTCCTCAGTGGTGTTTGTGTCATCATAAACGTGGCCAATCTCAGTGTCTACAGCGTAGGTTGTGCTCTGTGCCATTGTCCCCTGTCACCATGTATATAGACGTGCTATTTTGTACAGGTGTCCACTGTGCAGCCTGACCTGATTGTCCTTCTTCATACTCACAGTTGCCAGTGCCTGTGTGTCTTTTTCTACTCATCTGAGGATGGGCACTGGTACCTCATTATTTGTACAGGCGCACCTTGGCTGTTTGGCGTCCAATCTTGCTTTTTGCCTGCCCCTGTGTGTATCACCCAGACTATGAGATGTTGGTGCCACCTGTGTTTCAACAATTTGCCTCGTGTAGGGTCTTGTTGGGGTGGGCAATGCCTATGTGTTAACTCCTGATTTCCACTTGCTGGGTCTGGGCAGTGTGTGATGTGTCTGGACACACACGCAAGGTGCAGTGACCGATTCATGTTGTGCATGTTTTCAGCATTACCTATGCAGCATGTGTCTCAAGTTCATGGATATGCTCCCTGGTCATCGGTATTTTTGCCAACGCTGTGTGGTGCAGATGCAGTGCTGGATTGTCCCCAGGGCCTGGGTGCTATGTCAGACTCCGTTTCCTGTGTTTAGCTATTGTCTCATGCTCTCCATGGTATTTCAGTGGCATGGTGGCTCAACCAACTGTGTGTTTCATGCCCTACATCGGTACCCTGTTCAGTAGATGTTAGGGATCTTCCTTTTCAGGCCATGCAATGTTACCTATGTAGATTGGACTCATGTGACAGATGTGTACAGGTGTCTGATTAATTTCTGTCTCTCCACCCTGCCCACAGCATCGTCGGGGGACACAGAGGGAGACATGGACACAGACCAGGCGGAGGGACCGAGCACCAGTGCCAGCCGTGACATAGGGTCTGGCACATCGAGTGGGACAGAGGCGGAGGAGAGTGTGGCCGAGGACCTGTCGACTGCCACATCAGACTACGAAGCTGACAGGTCCGAGGAGGATGTCTCCGAGTGGGCGGAGGCTGCACCAGCAGCTGACAGCGGAACAACACCTCGCACCGCCCCCTCAGTTTCCACCAGCCGCCTCCCACTTGCTCGTGTCCCTTCCCAGCGTGCCCGGTCACAGCATGTCTCCTTCCTGCCAGGCACCGCACCCCCTGCCCCTGTCTCCACTGCTGCCGCCAATGCAGAGTCTGTGGACATCCAGCGGCAACTGCAGGTTGGTCAGGCTGCGATCCTTAATGTCCTCCATGCCCACGGCAAAACCCTCACCAACATCGAGGCTTTCTTGGAGGGCATTCATTCATCGCAGGCTGACCAACGCAACTTGCTGAGGTCCATAGACTCCACACTGACTGCAGCAGTGGGTCTCCTGCAGCGCGACCTCCCCCCACCTACCCCTGCCCCATCCACACTTCCCACTCCCAAGCCTGTCCCACGTACACCCAGACGTCGGCATGCACCCACTTCAACGGACACGGGCACCACACCAGCAGGGAAGGTCCACCGCACTCCTCCTGACACGCACACACAGGGTGAGGTAGGCACACCCACTGGGTCGGGGGGCAAACGTGTGACACGCAGCCATAGTGGGAGTCCGCATTCCACCCAGTCCACTCCCTCCAAATCCCCTCCCCTCAGCTCTCCTGGCCACATCTCCCCCAAGGACTCCTTCATGGCCGCTCTGTCCCTGAGCCCCACAGTTACACCACCACGCAAGCGGTCAAGGAGGTCCCCGGTCAGGGTGGTTGAGTCTCCCCCCCTGTCTCCCCCCTCCCCCGGTGGCGCTGCGACCCATCCCTCTGACCCCCCCCCCCTCCTTGGGGCCTGAGGTCCCTTCGGGTGCAGGGGACTCCCTGGAGGACCTTGCAAAGGTGTGTAGTGCCATCCTGGCCTCCGCCTTTGGCACTGACCCACCCCCTGTGGTGGAGTCCTCCATCCCTGCACCCACAACGCCGCCCCTTTGCCCTGATGTCCCTGCGGTGCCTGTTGCTTCCCCCCCCTGATGCCCTCACCAGTGTGGAAGACGATGCCATTTGACTGTGCAGGCAAGGTAGGGGACACGCATCCCACTGTGTCCCCCATCCAGCTGAGAATAATTGACTGCCCTATGGGCTTTGTGAAGATTGTACTGCCTGCGATCCACGGACATTGTGCTCATGCTGAATAAAGCTTAATTTTGTTTTCATTATCACACTACTGCTATGCTGGTATTGGTGTTGGTGGGGCTGCTACATGGTTTTGGGTGGTGTGTAAGGGTTTGAGTGTGTGGGATATGTAGTAGTGTACTGCTCATTGGTGGGACCCTGTGATCTGTGTGCCATCACAAGGTGTTGGCTAACTTTCTTTGTTCATGTAAGCAGTTACTGCATGGTGCACTTGTCCCAGGGTGTATTCCTTCCTCTGTGTACCCAGCTTTCTTCCCTGCAGGGTGTTCCCAATGTTTAGCGCAGAGCTGTGTCTACATGAGCTGTGTGTGTGACGGAGCCCTTCTACTTTGGCCATGCATGCAGGGCCATGTGTCCACCTGCAACAATCGTGGCATCCTTGGTGATCACTGTACTTGTGTGTGGAGTCTGTTGACATGAGTTCATGGGCACATGTTCCCTTGTAGCCAGTATGCATGTGGATAATTCTGGCCTCACACACATGTGTTACACCCCTCCTGTCTCAGGGCACTTCTGGGAGGACTCCACACCCACCCCTCCTGTCTCAGGGCACTGCTGTGAGTGATAGGCCCCCACCCCTCCTGTCTCAGGGCACTGCTGGGAGGACTCTGCACCCACCCCTCCTCTCTCAGGGCACTGCTGGGAGGACTCCACACCCACCCATCCTGTCTCAGGGCACTGCTGTGAGTGATAGGCCCCCACCCCTCCTGTCTCAGGGCACTGCTGGGAGGACTCTGCACCCACCCCTCCTGTCTCAGGGCACTTCTGGGAGGACTCTGCACCCACCCCTCCTGTCTCAGGGCACTGCTGTGAGTGATAGGCCCCCACCCCTCCTGTCTCAGGGCACTGCTGGGAGGACTCTGCACCCACCCCTCCTGTCTCAGGGCACTGCTGGGAGGACTCTGCACCCACCCCTCCTGTCTCAGGGCACTGCTGTGAGTGATAGGCCCCCACCCCTCCTGTCTCAGGGCACTGCTGGGAGGACTCTGCACACACCCCTCCTGTCTCAGGGCACTGCTGGGAGGACTCTGCACCCAACCCTCCTGTCTCAGGGCACTGCTGGGAGGACTCTGCACCCACCCCTCCTGTCTCAGGGCACTGCTGGGAGGACTCCACACCCACCCCTCCTGTCTCAGGGCACTGCTGTGAGTGATAGGCCCCCACCCCTCCTGTCTCAGGGCACTGCTGGGAGGACTCTGCACCCACCCCTCCTGTCTCAGGGCACTGCTGGGAGGACTCCACACCCACCCCTCCTGTCTCAGGGCACTGCTGTGAGTGATAGGCCCCCACCCCTCCTGTCTCAGGGCACTGCTGGGAGGACTCTGCACCCACCCCTCCTGTCTCAGGGCACTGCTGGGAGGACTCCACACCCACCCCTCCTGTCTCAGGGCACTGCTGTGAGTGATAGGCCCCCACCCCTCCTGTCTCAGGGCACTGCTGGGAGGACTCTGCACCCACCCCTCCTGTCTCAGGGCACTGCTGGGAGGACTCTGCACCCACCCCTCCTGTCTCAGGGCACTGCTGTGAGTGATAGGCCCCCACCCCTCCTGTCTCAGGGCACTGCTGGGAGGACTCTGCACCCACCCCTCCTGTCTCAGGGCACTGCTGGGAGGACTCTGCACCCACCCCTCCTGTCTCAGGGCACTGCTGTGAGTGATAGGCCCCCACCCCTCCTGTCTCAGGGCACTGCTGGGAGGACTCTGCACACACCCCTCCTGTCTCAGGGCACTGCTGGGAGGACTCTGCACCCACCCCTCCTGTCTCAGGGCACTGCTGGGAGGACTCTGCACCCACCCCTCCTGTCTCAGGGCACTGCTGGGAGGACTCTGCACCCACCCCTCCTGTCTCAGGGCACTGCTGTGAGTGATAGGCCCCCACCCCTCCTGTCTCAGGGCACTACTGGGAGGACTCTGCACCCACCCCTCCTGTCTCAGGGCACTGCTGGGAGGACTCTGCACCCACCCCTCCTGTCTCAGGGCACTGCTGTGAGTGATAGGCCCCCACCCCTCCTGTCTCAGGGCACTGCTGGGAGGACTCTGCACACACCCCTCCTGTCTCAGGGCAATGCTGGGAGTGATAGGCACCCACCCCTCCTGTCTCAGGGCACTGCTGGGTGGACTCTGCACACACACCTCCGATTTCAGGATATGTACGCTTGGAACATACACGGTGGGGGTACGCTCAATGCATTCGAGGTGAGGGTACGAGTCTACTTACACTGGTGTGGTGGGGGTACGCTCCATGCATACGCGGGTGAGGGTACGGGTCGAACTTACACTGTTGGGCCGGGGGGTACGCTCCTTGCATACGCGGGTGGGGGTACGGGTCGTACTTACACTGTTGGGCTGGGGGGTACGCTCCTTGCATACGCGGGTGGGGGTACGGGTCGTACTTACACTGTTGGGCTGGGGGGTACGCTCCATGCATACGCGGGTGGGGGTACGGGTCGTACTTACACTGTTGGGCTGGGGGGTACGCTCCTTGCATACGCGGGTGGGGGTACGGGTCGTACTTACACTGTTGGCATGGGGGGTACGCTCCATGCATACGCGGGTGTGGGTACGGGTCGTACTTACACTGTTGGGGTGGGGGGTACGCTCCATGCATACGCGGGTGGGGGTACGGGTTGTACTTACACTGTTGGGCCGGGGGGTACGCTCCTTGCATACGCGGGTGGGGGTACGGGTCGTACTTACACTGTTGGGCTGGGGGTACGCTCTTTGCATACGCGGGTGGGGGTACGGGTCTTACTTACACTGTTGGGCTGGGGGGTACGCTCCATGCATACGCGGGTGGGGGTACGGGTCGTACTTACACTGTTGGGCTGGGGGGTACGCTCCTTGCATACGCGGGTGAGGGTTCGAGTCGTACTTACACTGTTGGCATGGGGGGTGCGCTCCATGCATACGCGGGTGGGGGTACGGGTCGTACTTTCACTGTTGGGGTGGGGGGTACGCTCCTTGCATACGCGGGTGAGGGTTCGAGTCGTACTTACACTGTTGGCATGGGGGGTGCGCTCCATGCATACGCGGGTGGGGGTACGGGTCATACTTTCACTGTTGGGGTGGGGGGTACGCTCCTTGCATACGGGGTGGGGGTAGGGTCCGTACATATCCGTCCCCACGCTATGTGATGTTTGTGCGGCCCGTACCCAGGCCTTTGCCACGTGGGTGCGATCCGTCCCGCCATTGTTGGGGTGACGTGTGTGGGCGTGGTCCGACTCGTACCCACGCTCTTCAGGCGTGGGTACGGGACGTACCTGTCTGGTTGTGTTGCCGGTTCGCGTGGTGATGGACTTCCGTTGTGGCGGTCGCTGGCTTATCAGGACACGCCCCCACCCCCTCGTGGTGACCAGGGCATGGGAGTCAGGTATGTCCAGGCCATGTGTGGTGTGTGACTTATGTGGTTGTTTTGTGGCCTGCCCTGGTCCTGCCACCCCCACCCCACCCCACTTTCCCCCCTCCCTTAGTTATTTCGACCTTCTGCGGCGTCTGCGTCGTAACCTGTAGAGGAGGTGGACTGCTATGAGGGCAGGGATGACTCGTAGGTTCGGGTCCATGTCTGTCCGTCGCGTACTGGTACTCCTTGCTCGCGTCGTCCTGTCGCGTACGGGTCCTCCTTGATCGCGTTGTCCTGTCGCGTACGGGTCCTCCTTGATCGCGTCGTCCTGTCGCGTACGGGTCCTCCTTGGTGGCGTCGTCCTGTGTGTCCGTCACGTACTGGTCCTCCTTGTTCGCGTCGTCGTCTGTCCGTCGCGTACTGGTGGTCCTTGTTCGCGTCGTCCTGATTTCCCGGCAGTTTTTGGCTGCCGCAAATTATTCACCGTGCGGGGTGACGTCGGTGCGAATCGTGATTCCTGGGTCGTGAATGGCTGGCTGCGAGCGTCCCGACGTCAGGTCGGCGCTTTCCCGGATCGCATTGGTAGGTGTTTTTTTGTTCGGTCGGGCTTTTTTTACGATTCGTACGGTAATGGTGTACCCGTGCGAATCGTAATTCCTTGTTTGTAAAAATTGACGACCGGGTACGCGTCGGGCGGAGATTGTGCTCCGTCCGACGCTTCGTACCCGGTTTTTACCGGATCGTGATCGGCACCTTAGTGTCTGAGTGTATCAGTGACTGGGTGCATACAAGGCCTGGGTGGGTCTGTGAGGGGGTGTGTGAGTGACTGCATGGGGGTATGAGTATCTGAGTGGGTGTGTGAATGGATGTATGAGGGTCTAAGTGGATCTGTGCATGGGTGTATGAACGTCCCAATGGGCTTGTGAGTGAGAGCATAAGCCTCTGAGTGCGTGAACGAATAGGTACATGCATGAGTGTCTGAGTGGGTCTGTGACTGGGAGGGCGAGTGTCTGGATGGATCTGTGGGTGGATATGTGAGTATTTGAGTATATGAGTGACTGACTGAGTACTGAAGTCTCTAAGAGTGTCTTTTATTGAGTGTGTGAGTGACTATATGGGTGTGTGAGTGGATATATGAGTGTCTGAGTGGATCTATGAGTGGGTGCATGATTGTCTCAGTGGGTATGTGAGTGGGTGCGTGAGTGTCTTAGTAGGTCTGTGAGTACATACATGAGTGAGGGGGTCTGTAAGTTGGTGTATGAGTCTCTGAGGGGGTCTGTGCATGGGTGTGTGTCTCTCTGAGTGAGTCCCTAAGTGAGTGCTTGAATGTCTGAGTGGGTCTATGAGTGGGTGCATGAGTACCTAGGTGGGTATGTGAGTGGGTGCATGAGTGTCTGACTGGGTATGTGACTGGATGTATAAGTGTGTGAGTAGGTATGTGAATGGGTGAATAAGGGTCTGAGTGAGTTTGTGAGTGTGTACATGAGTCTATGACAGTGACTGGCGAGTGTGTACAAATATATATATTTTTATATTGCTTCCACTATTCGCAAAGACATCATGATAGTCACTATGTCCCCGTGATGGTAAACAGGTAGCCATGCTGTTACTGGCACCATGCCACAAATATTGCCCACAATGAAAAATATCAATTTTGGACACATAACATATGTCACTAATACCCCTGTTTCTCAAGCGGGTCAGAGCACCGACAATCTGACCTGTTATGTTTGCTTTCATAGAAACATTCAACCCTGGGTACCATTCCTAATCAATAGAATGAAAGCCACAACTTTCTTTTCAGGTTGCGACAAGCCAATCTGAGCATTCCCACTGGTGCGCATGTTTGCTGTTTACCGCTGAATTTTCTCGACCACTGCAAAACCGCCATGTAATATCCTCAGCCACAGATAACACAATATTGTTCAGTTTTAATTTCTCTAAAACTACTTAATGAATTTGCACCAAACTAACAAAAAGCACAATATGGGTAACAACATCTACTTTTCTGTCAAATTTGGTGTAATTCCGTCCAGCGGTTCGAGCAGTATGTTCGACAAAGTGTTTCTACGGGAATTAACATTACAAATGCACCACCCTTATATTGCACCTCTATTTCTGAGTCTCCACTGTACGGATCACCCCCAAACTTTCCATGACACACGCAACCTACTTTGACACTTTTTGGGGAAAATTTAATGCAGATTGATCAAACAACATTAAAGTTATAGGTAAGTCAAAAAATGCTTTTACTATGGAAACTAGGGTGCCGATCACGATCCTGCAAAAACCGGGTACGAACCGTCGGACGGAGCACAATCTCCGCCCGACGCGTACCCGGTCGTCAATTTTCACAAACAAGGAATTACGATTCGCACGGGTACACCATTACCGTACGAATCGTAAAAAAGCCCGACCGAACAAAAAAACACCTACCAATGCGATCCGGGAAAGCGCCGACCTGACGTCGGGACACTCGCAGCCAGCCATTCACGACCCAGGAATCACGATTCGCACCGACGTCACCCCGCACGGTGAATATTTTGCGGCAGCCAAAAACTGCCGGGAAATCAGGACGACGCGAACAAGGACCACCAGTACGCGACGGACAGACGACGACGCGAACAAGGAGGACCAGTACGTGACGGACACACAGGACGACGCCACCAAGGAGGACCCGTACGCGACAGGACGACGCGATCAAGGAGGACCCGTACGCGACAGGACGACGCGAGCAAGGAGTACCAGTATGCGACGGACAGACATGGACCCGAACCTACGAGTCATCCCTGCCCTCATAGCAGTACACCTCCTCTACAGGTTACGACGCAGACGCCGCAGAAGGTCAGAATCACTAAGGGAGGGGGGAAAGTGGGGTGGGGTGGGGGGGCACGACCAGGGCAGGCCACAAAACAACCACATAAGTCACACACCACACATGGCCTGGACATACCTGACTCCCATGCCCTGGTCACCACGAGGGGGTGGGGGCGTGTCCTGATAAGCCAGCGACCGCCACAACGGAAGTCCGTCACCACGCGAACCGGCAACACAACCAGACAGGTACGTCCCATACCCACGCCTGAAGAGCGTGGGAACGAGTCGGACCACGCCCACACACGTCACCCCAACAATGGCTGGACGGATCGCACCCACGTGGCAAAGGCCTGGGTACGGGCTGCACAAACATCACATAGCGTGGGGACGGATATGTACGGACCCTACCCCCACCCCGTATGCAAGGAGCGTACCCCCCACCCCAACAGTGCAAGTACGACCCGTACCCCCACCCGCGTATGCAAGGAGCGTACCCCCCATGCCAACAGTGTTAGTACGACCCGTACCCCCACCCGCGGACGTACGGAGCGTACCCCCACCCCAACAGTGTAAGTTCGACCCGTACCCTCACCCGCGTATGCATGGAGCGTACCCCCAGCCCAACAGTGTAAGTACGACCCGTACCCCCACCCGCGTATGCAAGGAGCGTACCCCCCATGCCAACAGTGTTAGTACGACCCGTACCCCCACCCGCGGACGTACGGAGCGTACCCCCACCCCAACAGTGTTAGTACGACCCGTACCCTCACCCGCGTATGCATGGAGCGTACCCCCCATGCCAACAGTGTAAGTACGACCCGTACCCCCACCCGCATATGCATGGAGCGTACCCCCCACCCCAACAGTGCAAGTACAACCCGTACCCCCACCCGCGTATGCAAGGAGCGTACCCCCCATGCCAACAGTGTTAGTACGACCCGTACCCCCACCCGCGGATGTACGGAGCGTACCCCCACCCCAACAGTGTAAGTTCGACCCGTACCCTCACCCGCGTATGCATGGAGCGTACCCCCCAGCCCAACAGTGTAAGTACGACCCGTACCCCCACCCGCGTATGCAAGTAGCGTACCCCCCATGCCAACAGTGTTAGTACGACCCGTACCCCCACCCGCGGACGTACGGAGCGTACCCCCACCCCAACAGTGTTAGTACGACCCGTACCCTCACCCGCGTATGCATGGAGCGTACCCCCCATGCCAACAGTGTAAGTACGACCCATACCCCCACCCGCGTATGCATGGAGCGTACCCCCCATGCCAACAGTGCAAGTACGACGCGAACCCTCACCCGCGTATGCAAGGAGCGTACCCCCCATGCCAACAGTGCAAGTACGACGCGAACCCTCACCCGCGTATGCAAGGAGCGTACCCCCCAGCCCAACAGTGTAAGTACGACCCGTACCCCCACCCACGTATGCAAGGAGCGTACCCCCCATGCCAACAGTGTTAGTACGACCCGTACCCCCACCCGCGGACGTACGGAGCGTACCCCCACCCCAACAGTGTAAGTTCGACCCGTACCCTCACCCGCGTATGCATGGAGCGTACCCCCACCACACCAGTGTAAGTAGACTCGTACCCTCACCTCGAATGCATTGAGCGTACCCCCACCGTGTATGTGCCAAGCGTACTTATCCTGAAATCGGAGGTGTGTGTGCAGAGTCCACCCAGCAGTGCCCTGAGACAGGAGGGGTGGGTGTGGAGTCCTCCCAGCAGTGCCCTGAGACAGGAGGGGTGTGTGCAGAGTCCTCCCAGCAGTGCCCTGAGACAGGAGGGGTGGGTGCCTATCACTCCCAGCAGTGCCCTGAGACAGGAGGGGTGTGTGCAGAGTCCTCCCAGCAGTGCCCTGAGACAGGAGGGGTGGGTGCAGAGTCCTCCCAGCAGTGCCCTGAGACAGGAGGGGTGGGTGTGGAGTCCTCCCAGCAGTGCCCTGAGACAGGAGGGGTGTGTGCAGAGTCCACCCAGCAGTGCCCTGAGACAGGAGGGGTGTAACACATGTGTGTGAGGCCAGAATTATCCACATGCATACTGGCTACAAGGGAACATGTCCCCATGAACTCATGTCAACAGACTCCACACACAAGTACAGTGATCATCAAGGATGCCACGATTGTTGCAGGTGGAGACATGGCCCTGCATGCATGGCCAAAGTAGAAGGGCTCCGTCACACACACAGCTCATGTAGACACAGCTCTGCGCTAAACATTGGGAACACCCTGCAGGGAAGAAAGCTGGGTACACAGAGGAAGGAATACACCCTGGGACAAGTGCACCATGCAGTAACTGCTTACATGAACAAAGAAAGTTCGCCAACACCTTGTGATGGCACACAGATCCCAGGGTCCCACCAATGAGCAGTACACTACTACATATCCCACACACCCAAACCCTTACACACCACCAAAAACCATGTAGCAGCCCCACCAACACCAATACCAGCATAGCAGTAGTGTGATAATGAAAACAAAATTAAGCTTTATTCAGCATGAGCACAATGTCCGTGGATCGCAGGCAGTTCAATCTTCACAAAGCCCATAGGGCAGTCAATGATTCTCAGCTGGATGGGGGACACAGTGGGATGCGTGTCCCCTACCTTGCCTGCACAGTCAAATGGCATCGTCTTCCACACTGGTGAGGGCATCGGGGGGGGGGAAGCAACAGGCATCGCAGGGACATCAGGGCAAAGGGGCGGCGTTGTCGGTGCAGGGATGGAGGACTCCACCACAGTCGGTGGGTCAGTGCCAAAGGCGGAGGCCAGGTTGGCACTACACACCTTTGCAAGGTCCTCCAGGGAGTCCCCTGCACCCGAAGGGACCTCAGGCCCCAAGGAGGGGGGGGGGTCAGAGGGATGGGTCGCAGCGCCACCGGGGGAGGGTGGAGACAGGGGGGGAGACTCAACCACCCTGACCGTGGACCTCCTTGACCGCTTGCGTGGTGGTGTAACTGTGGGGCTCAGGGACAGAGCGGCCATGAAGGAGTCCTTGGGAGAGATGTGGCCAGGAGAGCTGAGGGGAGGGGATTTGGAGGGAGTGGACTGGGTGGAATGCGGACTCCCACTATGGCTGCGTATCACACGTTTGCCCCCCGACCCAGTGGGTGTGCCTACCTCACCCTGTGTGTGCGTGTCAGGAGGAGTGCGGTGGACCTTCCCTGCTGGTGTGGTGCCCGTGTCCGTTGAAGTGGGTGCATGCCGACGTCTGGGTGTACGTGGGACAGGCATGGGAGTGGGAAGTGTGGATGGGGCAGGGGTAAGTGGGGGGAGGTCGCGCTGCAGGAGACCCACTGCTGCAGTCAGTGTGGAGTCGATGGACCTCAGCAAGTTGCGTTGGTCAGCCTGCGACGAATGAATGCCCTCCAAGAAAGCCTCGATGTTGGTGAGGGTTTTGCCGTGGGCATGGAGGACATTAAGGATCGCAGCCTGACCAACCTGCAGTTGCCGCTGGATGTCCACAGACTCTGCATTGGCGGCAGCAGTGGAGACAGGGGCAGGGGGTGCGGTGCCTGGCAGGAAGGAGACATGCTGTGACCGGGCACGCTGGGAAGGGACACGAGCAAGTGGGAGGCGGCTGGTGGGAACTGAGGGGGCGGTGCGAGGTGTTGTTCCGCTGTCAGCTGCTGGTGCAGCCACCGCCCACTCGGAGACATCCTCCTCGGACCTGTCAGCTTCGTATTCTGACGTGCCAGTCGACAGGTCCTCGGCCGCACTATCCTCCACCTCTGTCCCACTCGATGTGCCAGCCCCGATGTCACGGCTGGCACTGGTGCTCGGTCCCTCCGCCTTGCCTGTGTCCATGTCTCCCTCTGTGTCCCCCGACGATGCTGTGGGCAGGGTGGAGAGACAGAAATTAATCAGACAGCTGTACACATCAGTCACATGAGTACAATCGACATAGGTAACACTGCATAGCCTGAAAAGGAAGATTCCTAACATCTACTAAACAAGGTACCGATGTAGGGCATGAAACACACAGTTGGTTGAGCCACCATGCCACTGAAATACCATGGAGAGCATGAGACAATAGCTAAACACAGGAAACGGAGTCTGACATAGCACCCAGGCCCTGGGGACAATCCTGCACTGCATCTGCACCACACAGCGTTGGCGAAAATACCGATGACCAGGGACCATATCCATGAACTTGAGACACATGCTGCATAGGTAATGCTGAAAACATGCCCAACATGACTCGGTCACTGCACATTGCGTGTGTGTCCAGACACATCACACACTGCCCAGACCCAGCAAGTAGAAATCAGGATTTGACACATAGGCATTGCCCGCACCAACAAGACCCTACACGAGGCAAATTGTTGAGACACAGGTGGCACCAACATCTCATAGTCTGGCTGATACACACAGGGGCAGGCAAAAAGCAAGAGTGTACGCCAAACAGCCAAGGTGCGCCTGTACAAATAATGAGGTACCAGTGCCCATCCTCAGATGAGTATAACAAGACACACAGGCACTGGCAACTGTGAGTATGTAGAAGGACAATCAGGTCAGGCTGCACAGTGGACACCTGTACAAAATAGCACGTCTAGATACATGGTGACAGGGGACAATGGCACAGAGCACAACCTACGCTGTAGACACTGAGATTGTCCACGTTTATGATGACACATACACCACTGAGGAAAAGGTGCCCCAGGGGACAGTAGTGGGCACGCAACTACATGCTACTGAATGGTAATGACTGCAACACACGTCACCATCCCTGCACTATGTGTATCGCACACTCATGCACATCATGTCACAGGCCACTACATAGGACATGCGCGCTGTAAGGCATGACACATGAGAGACCAACTCCCATGTCTGGAGTCAGCATCAGTGCCAACTGACATGGAACCCACATGCAGTGAACTTGACAGTGCACAGGCAAGGTCCCACAACCTGTTACACACCACCCCCACACATGATGCTACAGTCATTGTTCTCGTGGACAAAGCGCCAGCCTACATCACCTTGTGAAGGAGTGACTACACACAGACCAGGGAACACATTGCAAGGAGGGGAAGGGTGGCAGGGGCACAGCGCTATACTGGGGCAAACAGGATCTGCACAGCACCTTTAAACCCTGCCAGTTAATTCATGCTACTGTGCCCTTACAAATGCCGGTGACACACAACGAACACACATGTACCTACACCCCTTCCGGCTGCTGCATCGCCTGTAAGCGCCTCTCCAGGTCTGGAAAGACCACCGGCAGCACACGCCTGTGGAGGTGGCTCAGACGGCAGCGGCCGCGGTTCTTGTGGCTCTCAGGTGAGTCCCCCAGCAGGAGCCGTGCAATCCTCCGCGTCCAGTACCGGATATCCTGCCAGCGTTTTCTCACCTGGGGCAGGCTCCGCCTCCGACCATCCACACCCCTCACGGCACTGACGGCGGTCAGCCAGATCTGCTCCTTGGCAGTGGCGCCTACCTGTGAGGAGGAACAAGTGACACCACATCAATACACCAGCCACAGGTCACAGAGAGACATATGGGTACAAATTAGCTGGTTACAACAAGGCATGTCATGCAGCCAACGCATTGCACCTTTGTCATAGGGACATCATCCCCTGGTGAGGGAAAAAGCAGTACGTGCCACAGTGGGTACACAGGTGGAATGATGGCAATGTCACAATCAATGATCAAGGCTCACACTGTGCATCACACCCACCCCTCCTGTCTCAGGGCACTGCTGTGAGTGATAGGCCCCCACCCCTCCTGTCTCAGGGCACTGCTGTGAGTGATAGGCCCCCACCCCTCCTGTCTCAGGGCACTGCTGGGAGTGATAGGCCCCCACCCCTCCTGTCTCAGGGCACTGCTGGGAGTGATAGGCCCCCACCCCTCCTGTCTCAGGGCACTGCTGGGAGTGATAGGCCCCCACCCCTCCTGTCTCAGGGCACTGCTGTGAGTGATAGGCCCCCACCCCTCCTGTCTCAGGGCACTGCTGTGAGTGATAGGCTCCCACCCCTCCTGTCTCAGGGCACTGCTGGGAGTGATAGGCCCCCACCCCTCCTGTCTCAGGGCACTGCTGGGAGTGATAGGCCCCCACCCCTCCTGTCTCAGGGCACTGCTGGGAGACATCAGGCACCCCCCCCTGGGACCCCCCCGACAGTACATGGCATGTGTGTTACACCTGGACGCAATGGCAGAAGTCACAGTCACAACATAGGGACAGTCTGTGGCAGTGGCCTATGCACTCACCTGATACCCTGGTCGCCCATACAGCATGGAGTACTGTGGGAGGATCACATCCAGCAGAGCCATGTTCTCCTCCAGGGTGAATGGCTGTGTCCTCTCCACAGCCCTTGACATGGTTCCAGGGAATCAGTAGCAGCAGCTGGGTCGACGAATGCAAAGATGTGCAGGCAAGTGCTCCCTCATGGGACCTGGCTGCCTTATATGTGCCCTTCTGCCCAGTCTCATGCACAGGAGTACAGAGTGATTGGTCACTCACATTTGCATCCTATGTTTCCACCAATCCCTTCAAACCTAGCAGTCTGTGGGTTCTCTATCGGTTTCATTCTCCTGCATGATGTCAGCCCCACAAACACATTGCAACAAAGTAGAAGAATTCCAACTGACTTCTGCTGTGCACCTTCCAGAACAATTTCGAATTTTGAACTTGGTCTCCATGACAACCAGCATGCATGTAGGCCTTAATACTTGTCCCCTATGTAATTTGGAGCATCACACACAGGTACGGTGCGTTTCGGGGCCCTAGGGCACCCCAAATGCATGGCAACGGCCCGTACATGCATGCCTACGCTCTCCATCACTATGGGTCTGCACGCGTATGCGTACCCGTAGTGTTACGGACCGTACACACGCATGTACGCTCTCTATCACTATGGGTCTGCACGCGTATGCGTACCCGTAGTGTTACGGACCGTACACACGCATGTACGCTCTATATCACTATGGGTCTGCACGCGTATGCGTACTCCTAGTGATAGTGAGCGTACATGCGAGTGTACGGTCCGTACCACTACGGGTACGCATACGCGTGCAGACCCATAGTGATAGTGAGCGTACATGCGTGTGTACGGTCCGTACCACTACGGGTACGCATACGCGTGCAGACCCATAGTGATAGTGAGCGTAGATGCGAGTGTACGGTCCGTACCACTACGGGTACGCATACGCGTGCAGACCCATAGTGATAGTGAGCGTAGATGCGAGTGTACGGTCCGTACCACTACGGGTACGCATACGCGTGCAGACCCATAGTGATAGGGCCGTACACACGCATCTACGCTCACTATCACTATGGGTCTGCACGCGTATGCGTACCCGTAGTGCTACGGACCGTACAAATGCCTGTACGCTCGCCATCACGATGGGTACACATACGGCAGCACTCCCACAGTGATTTGGGAACATGCACAGGCCCTCTCAGCAGCAGTACGGCGGTTTTTACACATCACTGTGGTGATAGGCGACACACATGTAGGAATAGGGCGGACATACTTGTCCATGGATGGACATACTTGTCCAGGAATGGACATCAAGGCATCGTCTGTGCATTACTACATGTGTGGGGCACAGGTGTCACAGGCTGTGATGTGGAACATGCCTCCTGAGTGGAGAAGGCACCAGATGTATGATGAGATGTGTACATGTGTACTGTGTGAGGGTGCAATGTGTGCCAGGCATGCCCTTGACTCCTTTGACATGTGTGCATGTGGGACTGCGCACTTGGGGTGAGCGTCACTGGCATGGCACGGACACCAACACACGGAAGTGTCCCATGATGCCCGGTACAGGGGTCATGACACATGACTTGTCACTACCCACAGTGCACAATGTGACTATGTCATATATGTGTCCGGGATTTACATCAGGTTGATGTTGTAGCACCCTCAAAAGCTGCAGCCGTTGCAGCAACCAACATGTGGCTGTGTGTAGATTGTCATTGCACACTGTTCCCAACACCATGCCACATGTGTTATCGGATGTGAGGTGCACATGTATGCATGGGACACGGAGTAGCGTGACAAGGCCATGTCAGCAAACTCACAAGGAATGTGTGGTGAGTCATGACATGTGCACCTTCATGGCAAGGTGTGTGGGCTGGACTAGTGTAATGTCATGTGACCTGTGGCTCCAGTGTCCCGCTACCAGTCTCTGCAATCGGCATCACACTTCTGCTGATGTGTGGGTGTATGTCACTCCTGTCTTGCGTCGGGCAGTGCACTTGCACTGGGACACAGCTATTTCCATGGCGTGGCATGGGGAGGTTCTCAATCACCGTGTGTAGCTGGGTCTTGGAAGGAGTGTCACCTTGCATCCATACGTGTCCTGGGCATGTAGCACATGCCTGACTCCCTATGTGGCATGTGTGTATTGCCAGATTTACATGTGCTCAGTAGACATGAGTTGTTCTCGTAGTGCACTCACTCTTCCTTGTCACTTCCAAATTACTGCAGAGCGCCTCCTGTTGCCCGAAGAATTCCAGACTTGGCTACCATGCAGGAGAATGACAGGATCCGGCTCTACCGCTTCACCCAACCGTTGATTCTGGAGCTGACGGCGAGACTGGCACCACACCTGCAACCGCAGCACAGGTATCCTACGGCACTGACACCCCAGCTGAAGGTAATGGCTGCCCTACATTTTCTGGCCACGGGTACCTTCCAAAATACCATAGCTCATGTTGGTGGCATGTCCCAGAGCATGTTCAGCGGTGTGCTGCATGATTTCTTGGAGGCCATGTTGATTCACCTGGATGACTTCATCAAGTTCCCAACCCCTGAACAGATGACTGAGGTCAAGCGTGGATTCTATGCCCTGGGAGGGATGCCCCATGTCATTGGGTCCATAGATGGGACACATGTAGGTTTGGTACCACCACACGCACGGGAGGTGGCGTACCGCAATCGGAAGCACTACCACTCCATCAATGCCCTTGTGGTGTGTCTGTCCAATATGGTGATTTCACATGTCTGTGCTCGTTTCCCAGGATCAGCACACGATGCCTACATCATGAGGCGTAGCGGGCTGCCTGATATGATGATGCAGCTGCGCAACGAACGGGCATGTGTTGTTGGTGGGTACAGTCTGTCTGTCCTGTATTCTGTATAGCCGACCAGCACGACCGCTACACCAGTTCTAACGATGTCCATGTGCTTCCCATGTAGGGGACGCTGGCTATCCCAACATGCCTTGGCTGCTGACACCTCTCCGCAACCCCATCACGCCGGCCCAGCTCCGCTATAACACCGCCCATGGCCGGACAAGGCGAGTGATAGAGAGGACGTTTGGCATGCTGAAGAGCCGATTCCGGTGCCTCCACAAGACCGGCGGTGCACTCCCTTATGCCCCGGCGAAGGTCTGCAAGATCTTCATGGTCTGCTGCATGCTGCACAACATGGCAGTTGAAAGAGCTGTGCCACTCATCCTGAATCAACATGACGAGGACCATCCACCCGTGGAGGACGAAGGGCTTGGCAATGGGGCTAGTGATGTGGAGGATGTGGAGCCGCAAGAGGACATCCGGACTCGGCTCATACGCGACTTCTTTGCTTAGTGGTGAGTACCAGGGTCTGAGTGTGCACGCATTGGTCCCCGTGTGGCATGCGTTGTGATGTGTGTCTCCACCTGCATGTATGGCACGTGGGTCAGAGGTGTGTGTGGGTGTGTCACTGGAGTGATGGTGGCAGTGATGGTAGTATTTCCCCAGTCATAATTGTGACCTAGCATGTTGTCATCCATACATGTGTCGAGTAACTGCACATGCAAGTGGCTGTGCTTTTTGTGGCTGACTTCTTGTGTGTCTCTCTTCCCCAGGTACCTGCGCATGCCGTTTGCTGGTTGCATTGTTGTGGCACTGCTATTCCTCATGGACATGACATCGTGGGCTGACTCAGCGTTACAGGCACGGACACGTTTGGAAGTCTCCATGGGGTAAGGGATGCATCTGGGGTGTATTGGGTGTGGCAGTTGTTCACGATGTGTGCACACTGGCCCGGTCGGGGTTTGGTTCCTCTGCAGACATGTGGCATCCCCATGGGACACGACATGCAGCTGGGTACACCTGAATAGATGGGCTGCCTGGTTGTCAGTCATCAGTGATGGGATAGTGGATTGTGATGATGGCATCAATGTGTGTGACACTGCCCTCGGACACATACGGTTAACGTTGTCTTGACATGGCGTGGGACTTCCACATCAGCGGATGTATGGTGTATGGCAGGCTCTCCGTGAGCAGCTGTGGGTGTTTAGCTGTTAGCCGACGCTTGTGTGCCAGTTCCCTGGCTATCACGCATTTGTGCTGCAGAAGGGGGGTGCCAGTGTTGGAGCCACATGTTACTCCACATGATGTGTTCATGTGTACTTCAAGTTGCCTCTGCAATCCCAAAAACATGACTAATAAAGGTGTCCCTATGCCTCCAAGGTGCCTCTTCTCAGTCAATGCTGGTGTGTTGGCACGGTGCATCCTGCATGTCTGGCATGGTATTCCCTGATTGTGGCTATGTGTCAATGTTTCGAGTGGCAAGATGCAAGCTGTGTGTGTGTGCTGAGACTGTGTATTGGGCATGATGTCCATGACTGTGTGGGTATTGTGACATGTGCCATCCCCATGCATCCAACGTTGTCCATGACCCCATTCTCTGCATCCACCGGACTCAAGCTTGCAGGACATGGTTCTGCCACCTGTCTACACATACCTGGGTGCCCCCCAGGACACGGGCCAGGATCCCTGACCTCTGCGCATGACTGTTGCTGTACTCAATGTGTCTGTCAGCACGGTTGTTCGCCCCCCCCTCAGCTGGTTCTGACCATCACGGGTGTGTATGGTGCTCCATGTCTGTCTTGCCTAATAAACTGTGACCCATGTGTCCTGTGCCAGACTCAGGCCCCAGGGTGTGGATGGTTGAAGTGAACAGATGACTCAGGCATGTTTAGACTGTACAAGACACATGTTAGGTAATAATGCTACCAGCAGGCATCTACTCTTAATAGTGTGATTTATTATTGGGGGGGGGACAAAGTGAGGGGCTTTCCGGGATTAGGGAATCCAAAGTTCAGTAGGGGAGTTGGTGTCCTTGCCATTGGACATCCTCAGAGTCCATGGCACAGTCTTTGTCAACATTGGTCAGCCAGTGACCAGCAGGGCCATGTGGCAGAGAATGTCTCTTGATGCTGTGATGCTGTTGCTCCAGTGGGCCAGGTGCCAGGCCAGGTGTCCTGGGAGATGGTGATGTAGCAGCCACCCTCACGGTCCTTTCCGTGGACGACCCGGCCTCCTGCGGGGAACCTCAGCAGCAGGCCGTGACGACGTCTGGGATGCTCCGTCGGATGTTTCCTCCTCCTCCTCATGATCCCTCCCTGTGGGTGGTGATGTTCTCCGCCTTCTGGCACAGGGAGGGTCGGCCATGGTGTCGGCCATCCGACGGAGTTCAGCGTGAATCCCCTGGGACGCCGTCACTTGCTCAGCCTGTCTGTCCTCCATCCTCCGTTGGTGTAGCTGTAGACAGGCTATTAGCTCCGCATGTTGCTGGGCCTGCTGGACCTTGATCCCCTCGAGGACGGACACAACCTGGGCCATGCCCGTGGTGTCCTGCCGGTATGAGTCCAGGATGTTACGGACATGGGAAAATACCGGATCCCCAGCCAACTGGTCAGGCTCGCGCCTCCGCCGTCCTCCACTCCCACCACCCCTGCCCACTTGCGTCTGGCCTGCACTTGTGGGAACATCGGGTCTCCGGGACCCCTGAGGGGTGGCATTGGCGTTGTCGCCTGCCTCCTCCTGGGTGCCCGGGACACCGTGTCCCTCCTGGCGAGCCTGGCTGCATTGTGGTGTTGGGGCAGGGATCCTGGGTGTCTCCTGGGATGTGGCAGGAGTGGGGGTGGTGGTTGGCACGGTTGTACCTGACGCAGGTGCTGCAGGTGGTTGGACACCAGAGGGGCCAGGTCGGTCGGGGTCGTCCGCAGAGTGGTGAGAGTGGTCGCTGCCGGTTGGATCGGTCTCCTGCAGATCCGGGTCCTGTGAGTGTTCCCCCCCAGTGTTGGGGGGTGCAGCACGACGTTGACCTGTGTGTGAGAGAGAAAATGTTAATTTTGATCCATGCAACATCCATGTTTCATCCGTTACAAAGTTGGCACATTTCCTCTTGGAATTAGGATCTGTCTTGCATTCCACTCACAGTGCACTTGTGCATGGGTGTGTCCCTTGGGCACCAATTTGGCCCCTTTAACTATGTGTGGCACAGTCTTACTTGCTGCGTCAAGTGTGACTGCAGTCAGCAGTGGAGTGTGCATGTGTGGCGAGCCATGCATTTGCGCCTTCCTTGTAGCACTGTACATGTGCACATGGAGTGGATCCACACACTTATATGATGCAGGTGGCTGTCCTTGTGCTCGTGTACAGGTTGTGACATGGCCCTGCGTTTTGCCATGATGAAGAGGGGGGGTTCTGGCACTGGCCACCCTTGTCTACATGCACGCAGTCCACCTGCTGACGAGCAGACATTCCCACACACCAAAGGACTGATTTGCTCTCCCTGTGTCTCCCTCCTTCTCTGTCCCCCTCTCCCTCCCTCTCTGTCCCCCTCTCCCTCCCTCTGTGTGTCAGCCTCCTCCCTCTGTCCATCTTCCTGTGTCTCCCTCCCTCTCTGTCCCCCTCTCCCTCCCTCTCTGTCCCCCTCTCCCTCCCTCTGTGTGTCAGCCTCCTCCCTCTGTCCGTCTCCCTCCCTCTCAGTCCCCCTCTCCCTCCCTCTGTGTCCCCCTCTCCCTCCCTCCGTGTGTCACCCTCTGTCACCTTGGCCCAGCTTCCTGGGCACACACTGTTAGCAGATCTTTGAGTGGCCCTTGGCCTGTTGATGTGAGTTTGTTTCTGATCTCCAGGCACCCATTTTGTCTGCTGTGTGTCTGTGCGCTGCTGCTGTGGTGGTGTGTGCTGCCACTCTTTCACAATGTTGGCTGTTCATTAGCTGCTGTCATGTGCAAAACAATGCCTTCACCCCCATGTGTTGATGCAAGGCGTCCGCCATTTGCTGGCAAGTCATTCCTGTGTTGGCACACAGTGTTTGTCTGGCTGTGACCTAGGCCATATGGGCAGAGGGCATTGTTGTCTGCTTTGGAGTCGCACTATGTGATTCTTGGTGCCCAGCCTCCCGCCATCCGGGTTACCGTGTCATGTGTTGTTGTCTTCTGTGGCCTGTGACTTGACATTGTCCAGCTGGGTGCATGGGGCATGGTGGCAGTAGTGGCATGTGCCTGCTCATGGAGTGTGGTTGAGTCATGCGATGGCTTGTGGTGGTTGCGTGCCTGTTATTAATTTTGGTTGTGTTTGCAGTTCCCCCCATGTGAGGTGCATTGTTTGTGTACTCACCCGGGTCTCGGAGTCCTTCTACTCCTTCAACTGCCTCCACCGGCAGTATGGCCATCACCCTCTCCTCCCAGGGATGGTACTGTACGGCTCTGCGGGAGGGCCCTCCTCCGGTGGCGTTGGCCTGGTCGTGTTCCTCCTGCCTCTTGGCTCTGACCCTCCTCCGCAGATCGTACCACCTGTTCTGGCAATCCTGCTTGGTCCTCCTGGTGTCCGCAACAGCATTCACAGCATCGACGATGGTCTGCCACATGGCTGTTTTGGCTGCCTGGCTGGTGCTTCTGACCAATGTTCCAAAGATCTGTGGCTCGACTCTGAGGATTTGATCAACAAGGACCTCCAACTCTCGGTGACTGAACTTTGGATTCTTGGTAGTGGGCATGGTGAGGGGTGTGGGTGGGGATGGTGTGGGTGTGGGGGGTGTGTGGATGTTGGGGGGGGGGTGTGGATGGTTGTGTGTGTGTGTGAATGTGATGAGAGGGTGTTTGTGAGGGTGGTCGTGTGAAGGTGTGCAAGTGTAAGATGTGGTGTAGCTTGTAGTCTGGTTCTGTGGTGTCTGGCAGCAGTGAGTCTGTTGCAAAGGCTCATGGTTTGTGTGTGTGGGTCCTTTTCATTGGTCCATGGGTGGGTGTGGCAGTGTTTGAATTTTGGGTGGGTGTGTTATAAGGAGTGGTGGTGTATTGGTCCTCTGTTTGTTTTTGACAGTTGCAGGTCAGTGATTGTGTTCTTTTAGTGGTTGTTGGCCATGTTTAGTGGCTGTGTGCCTTTCGAATGGTGTATTCTTGTGTTATTTTGTTTTGTCCTTGTTGTGTACGTGCGTTTTGAGCGTGTGTACGGTGTGTACATGGGCCATTTGGTTGTACGATTATGTCCTTGTGTGTGGCTTTGTACGACTCGTACATGCGGTTGTGATGTTGGGGCATGGGGTGCGCTCCGTACTTAGGAGGTTGTGTTGGGGGTGCGCCAGGAACGTACTGGGGTGTAGGTACACGGGGGGTATGACACGTACTGGGGTGGGGGTACGACTGGAACGTACTGGGGTGTACATGGACGGTGGTACGACACGTACAGGGGTGGGGGGTGTACATTGACGGTGGTACGACACGTACTGGGGTGGGGGGGTGTACATTGACGGTGGTACGACACGTGCTGGGGTGGGGGTACGACTCGAACGTACTGGGGTGTACATGGACGGTGGTACGACACGTACAGGGGTGGGGGGTGTACATTGACGGTGGTACGACACGTACTGGGGTGGGGGGGTGTACATTGACGGTGGTACGACACGTACTGGGGTGGTGGTACGACTGGAACGTACTGGGGTGTAGGTACACGGGGGGTATGACACGTACTGGGGTGGGGGTGGGGCTCGAACATACTGGGGTGTAGGTTCACGGTGGTACGACACGTACTGGGGTGGGGGTAAGACTGGAACGTACTGGGGTGTACATGGACGGTGGTACGACACGTACAGGGGTGGGGGGTGTACATTGACGGTGGTACGAGACGTACTGGGGTGGGGGGGTGTACATTGACGGTGGTACGACACGTACAGGGGTGGGGGTTCGACTCGAACGTACTGGGGTGTACATAGACGGTGGTACGACACGTACTGGGGTGGGGGTACGACTCGAACGTACTGGGGTGTACATGGATGGTGGTACGACACGTACAGGGGTGGGGGGTGTACATTGACGGTGGTACGACACGTACTGGGGTGGGGGGGTGTACATTGACGGTGGTACGACACGTACTGGGGTGGGGGTGGGGCTCGAACGTACTGGGGTGTAGGTACACGGGGGGTATGACACGTACTGGGGTGGGGGTGGGGCTCGAACATACTGGGGTATAGGTACACGGGGGTATGACACGTACTGGGGTGGGGGTGGGGCTCGAACGTACTGGGGTGTAGGTTCACGGTGGTACGACACGTACTGGGGTGGGGGTAAGACTGGAATGTACTGGGGTGTACATGGATGGTGGTACGACACGTACAGGGGTGGGGGGTGTACATTGACGGTGGTACGACACGTACTGGGGTGGGGGGGTGTACATTGATGGTGGTACGACACGTACAGGGGTGGGGGTTCGACTCGAACGTACTGGGGTGTACATAGACGTTGGTACGACACGTACTGGGGTGGGGGTACGACTCGAACGTACTGGGGTGTACATGGACGGTGGTACGACACGTACAGGGGTGGGGGGTGTACATTGACGGTGGTACGACACGTACTGGGGTGGGGGGGTGTACATTGACGGTGGTACGACACGTACTGGGGTGGGGGTGGGGCTCGAACGTACTGGGGTGTAGGTACACGGGGGGTATGACACGTACTGGGGTGGGGGTGGGGCTCGAAAGTACTGGGGTGTAGGGACACGGGGGTACGACACGTACTGGGGTGGGGGTACGACTGGAACGTACTGGGGTGTAGGTAGACGGGGCTATGACACGTACTGGGGTGGGGGTTCGACTGGAACGTACTGGGGTGTACCTAGATGGGTGGGGGTATACATATACGGGGGGTACGTGTCGGACGTACGGGGGCTGGGGGGAGTGTTGGGCGCGTATGCGGGCACATGTCTCCATGGTTGCTATAGGAGTTCGGTGCGGACGGTGTTTTTTCCATACGGTTGTGACCTCGGACGCACAGGATGGATCGTGATTCCTCGGTCGGACTTGGATTTTCACGTTTGTAAGGTAAATCGTCCGAGGACGTGTCGGACACATTTTCCGACCCGAGGACGTGTGGGGAATGATTCCCAGTGCGGTTCGTATGGACTTTTTACCATGCGAATCGTGATTGCCAGTTCGTACGGCACTTGTACGATTCGTACGGTAAAAAGACCCGATACGAGTCGCACGGGGACATTTTTTACCGGATCATGATCGGCACCTAGGTCCTAACTATAGCTAACTACTGGCGCCTGGCAGGATATATTACCTTCTGCCGGTCACCATGGAAATTAGGTCCTAACCATAACTACCTACTGTAGTGAAGATTGCTATCTATAGACGTATAATGGGTGAGCAGTCTATATATCGACTTCTTAATATCGAGGGACATAAATATCGAGTCAAAAAAATCGAATGTACAAAATATCGAAATAGAGAATATCGATGTGAAAAATATCGTTTTTTTTTTTTTTACTTATATGTCGATGTAAGTAATATCGTTAGTAATAATATCGACATGTGAAAATATCGTCATTGTGTGTTTAGTAAATATTTTGAAGTTGTTTGTATAAATAGTTAAAATGTATATAATATGAGAAATATTTATATTGTTTTAGGGGCGGGATGTTGGGTTATAGGGGATAAGGGTGGGGAGTGTTTTAAAAAAGTTAATTTATTTTTTTAATATATTGTAAAATTTAATTAGTACATTTTATTTAAAATGTGAAATGTATATTTAATTTTAGGAGCGGGATGTTGGTTTATAGGGGATAAGGGTGGGAAGTGTTTTAAAAATGTTTATATATTGTTTAATTTAAAAAAAAAAAAATTTAGAAATTGTAAATTAAATTTAGAATTTTACAAATAATTTTAGGAGCGGGATGTTGGTTTATAGGGGATAAGGGTGGGAATTGTTTTAAAAATGTTTATATATTGTTTAAATTTTTTTAAAATTTTTTTAGAAATTGTAAATTAAATTTAGATTTTGACAAATAATTTTAGGAGCGGGATGTTAGTTTATAGGGGATAAGGGTGGGAAGTGTTTAAAAAATGTTTATATATTTGTTAATTTTTTATTAAAATTATTTAGAAATTGTAAATTAAATGTAGAATTTTACAAATATTTTTAGGAGCGGGATGTTGGTTTATAGGGGATAAGGGTGGAAAGTGTTTTAAAAATGTTTATATATTGTTTAATTTTTGTAAAAATTTATTTAGAAATTGTAAATTAAATTTCGAAATTTACAAATAATTTTAGGAGCGGGATGTTGGTTTATAGGGGATAAGGGTGGGAAGTGTTTTAAAAATGTTTATATATTGTTTAATTTTTGTAAAAATGTATTTAGAAATTGTAAGTTAAATTTCGAATTTTACAAATCATTTTAGGAGCGGGATGTTGGTTTATAGGGGATAAGGGTGGGAAGTGTTTTAAAAATGTTTATATATTTGTTAATTTTTTATAAAAATTATTTAGAAATTGTAAATTAAATTTAGAATTTTACAAATAATTTTAGGAGCGGAATGTTGGGTTATAGGGGATAAGTGTGGGAAGTTAAATAAAAATGTTTATATATTTTTTAATTTAAAAAAAAAATTATTTAGAAAATTTAAATATAATTTAGAATTTTACAAATCCCATAATTAAATATAGATTTGAGTCAGAATAGTAAATTAATTAAGTTCAGTGTCCAGCACTTATCTTAATTAAATATAGACTGGAGTGGGAATAGTAAATTTATTCAGTTCATTGTCCAGCACCTACTGTAATTTAATATAGTTTGGAGTGAGAATAGTAAATTAATTAAGTTCAGTGTCCAGCACTTATCTTAATTAAATATAGACTGGAGTGGGAATAGTACATTAATTCAGTTCAGTGTCCAGCACATACTATAATTAAATATAGGTTGGAGTGAGAATAGGACATTAATTAAGTTCAGTGTCCAGCACTTATTTTAATTTAATATAGACTGGAGTGGGAATAGTAAATTAATTTAGTTCAGTGTCCAGCACCTACCCTAATTTAATATAGGTTGGAGTGAGAATAGTACATTAATTAAGTTCAGTGTCCAGCAGTTATCTTAATTAAATATAGAGTGGAGTGGGAATAGTAAATTAATTAAGTTCAGTGTCCAGCACCTACTCTAATTTAATATAGGTTGGAGTGAGAATAGTAAATTAATTATGTTCAGTGTCCAGCACTTATCTTAATTAAATATAGACTAGAGTGGGAATAGTAAATTAATTAAGTTCAGTGTCCAGCATCTACCCTAATTAAATATAGATTGGAGTGAGAATAGTAAATTAATTAGGCTCAGTGTCCAGCACTTATGTTAATTAAATATAGATTGGAGTGGGAATAGTAAATTAATTAAGTTCTGTGTCCAGCACATACTCTAATTAAATATAGATTGGAGTGAGAATAGTAAATTAATTAAGTTCAGTGTCCAGCACTTATCTTAATTAAATATAGATTGGAGTGGGAATAGTAAATTAATTAAGTTCTGTGTCCAGCACATACTCTAATTAAATATATGTTGGAGTGAGAATAGTAAATCAATTAAGTTCAGTGTTCAGCAGTTATCTTAATTAAATATAGACTGGAGTGGGAATAGTAAATTAATTAAGTTCAGTGTCTAGCAGCTATTATAATTTTATATAGGTTGGAGTGAGAATAGTAAATGTATTAAGTTAAGTGTCCAGCACCTACTCTAATTTAATATAGGTTGGAGTGAGAATAGTTAATTAATTATGTTCAGTGTCCTGCACTTATTTTAATTAAATATAGACTGGAGTGGGAATAGTAAATTAATTAAGTTCAGTGTCCAGCAACTACCCTAATTAAATATAAATTGGAGTGAGAATAGTAAATTAATTAAGTTCAGTGTCCAGCACTTATCTTAATTAAATATAGACTGGAGTGGGAATAGTAAATTAATTCAGTTCAGTGTCCAGCACATACTCTAATTAAATATAGGTTGGAGTGAGAATAGTAAATGTATTAAGTCCAGTGTCCAGCACTTATCTTAATTTAATATAGACTGGAGTGGGAATAGTAAATTAATTAAGTTCAGTGTCCAGCAGCTACTCTAATTTAATATAGGTTGGAGTGAGAATAGTAAATTAATTAAGTTCAGTGTCCAGCACTTATCTTAATTAAATATAGACTGGAGTGGGAATAGTAAATTAATTTAGTTCAGTGTCCAGCACCTACTATAATTTAATATAGGTTGGAGTGAGAATAGTAAATTAAATAAGTTCAGTCTGTAGTGGGAGTAGTATGTTAATTAAGTTTGGTAAATAGCAAATATTAGAATTAAATATAGAGTTGAATAGGAACAGTTAAATTAATTTGTTTTAATTTACAAAAAATCTGTAGATTTTAGTTTTGGTTGGATAAAAGATAGAAGTTATATCAGAATGTAAATTCCAATTTTTTTTATAAAATAGTAGAAAGGAAAATAAGATTTGTTTTATAGTTGTTGGAATGTATATTTATTAGAGAGAAAATATTGTTTATTATTACGCATATTCTAATAATTAAATCATTGAAATAAACATGTAATAAAATAATTAATATTTAACATTTGTATTATAGTCATAATTGTTTGATAATGGATATATTTTTGTTTTATGTATATTTTGGACATGAATATATGAACACACAAAATAATTAAAAATAAAAAAATATGATTTTTATAGCTGTTTAATATTTTTAAATTTATATTGTGTGCTCTCAAAATTTTTAGACTTTATTTGAATTTATAAGAAATTGTATGTTTTGAAATATATGATTAGTATATTTTAATTATTAATATTTATATTACATAATTAATATTGAAATTGTTTACATTTTAGAATATGTATTTTTTTTTTTGGTATGTTGTAGATACAATATATTAATTATATCATGTTCATCAATTTATTTTGGTAATATATTCAGTTTTATTATTATATTAATAAAAATATTTTATTTATTATATTTATATTTATACGTTAAATAATTTTCACATAGATAAAAAAATTAGGTATTCTTTTTGAGTATTTTATTATAATGTTTTACTAATTTTTCAAGTAATGTGTAATGTTAAATAAATAGTTAGGGCATTTATTGGTATTTTTTTAGTTGTTATGTTTGTTTGGGTCTTTTATTTTGTAACCGCTCGCTGTTGTTTTGGGTTATTTTGGTCTAATCCAGGTCGCGGTCGGGAGCTGTTTCGCGTTTGAGAAGGTAAGAGTTATTTTCTTTATTATATAGGTGGCAATTACGATCCGGTAAAAAAAATTCCCGTACGACTCGTATCCGGTCTTTTTACCGTACAAATCGTACAAGTGCCGTACAAACTGGCAATCACGATTCGCATGGTAAAAAGTCCATACGAACCGCCTTGGGAAATATTCCCCACACGTCCTCGGGTCGGAAAATGTGTCCGACACTTCCTCGGACGATTTACCGTACAAACGTGAAAAGCGAAGTCCGACCGGGGAATCCCGATCCATCCCGGGCGTCCAAATGTACAACCGTATGGTTAAAAGACCGTCCGCACCAAACTCCTATAGCAAACAATGAAGACGTCCAAACAGGTGCCCTGTACACGCCGAACCCCCCCCCCGGCCCCCGCATGTACGCGCCGTACCACCCCCCAGCCCCCGCATGTACGCGCCGTACCCCGAGTACGTGTCGAACCCCCCCGTGTATGTACACCCGAGTACGCGCCGTACCCCCCGTGTATGTACACCCGAGTATGTGTCAAACCCCCCGTGTATGTACACCCGAGTACGTGTCGAACCCCCCGTGTATGTACACCCGAGTACGTGTCGAACCCCCCCGTGTATGTACACCCGTGTACGTTCGAGTCGTACCCCCACCCGTGTATGTACGGGGGGTTCGACACGTACTCGGGTGTACATACACGGGAGGGTTCGACACGTACTCGGGTGTGCGTACCCCCAGCGCGTAAGTGCTGGGGGTACGCACCGTACATACATGGGTGGGGGTACGACTCGAACGTACATGGGTGTACATACACGGGGGGGTTCGACACGTACTCGGGTGTACATACACGGGGGGGTTCGACACGTACTCGGGTGTACATACACGGGGGGGTTCGACACGTACTCGGGTGTACATACACGGGGGTACGGCGCGAACTCGGGTGTACATACACGGGGGGTACGGCGCGTACATGCGGGGCCTGGGGGGCGGTACGGCGCGTACATGCGGGGGCTGGGGGGGTACGGCGCGTACATGCGGGGGCTGGGGGGGGTACGGCGCGTACATGTGGGGACTGGGGGGCGGTACGGCACGTACATGCGGGGGCTGGGGGTGTACGGCGCATACATGCGGGGGCTGGGGTGTACGGCGCGTACATGCGGGGGCTGGGGTCGGTACGGCGCATACATGCGGGGGCTGGGGGGGTATGACGCGTACATGCGGGGGCTGGGGGGGGTACGGCGCTTACCGGGCCACCGACTCTGGTCGTTTCGCGCCGTACTTCGCTTTTCCGGCACTTTTTGGGTGCCGTAAAAATATTGCCGTCCGGACTGCTGTCGGTTCGAATCGTAATTCCTGGGTCGTGAAACGCGGCCTGAGAGCATCCCGACGTCACGTCGGCGCATTCCCCGGATCCCATTTGTATGTATCTTTTCGTCGGTCGGTGTTTTGTACAACTCGTACGGAAATGGTGTTTCCGTGCGAATCGTACTTGCATGTTTGTAAAGTTTTACGACCGGGTACGAGTCGGACGGAAAAAAGCCTCCGTCCGACGGTTCGTACCCGTTTTTTGCCGGATCGTAATCGGCACCTAAATAGTTTTAAGTGTTTTGTGGAAGTAGTAATGTTGTAATAAGTGTGTATGGATTGATGTTTTAGAAGTTAGGGTGTTAGTAATAGTTTGTATACGGTTTTATAATTTACGTTGTGTTCCGTGTTTGTGGCTTTGTTAGTGTTTTGTTATTTCGGTGTGTTAAAGTTTTATAGTGTTTGAATAACGTTTGTAGTGATGTTTTTAGGTGCATTATGTGTGTTTGTGTGTGGGTGGGAATGTTTGTTTCTCTTTTGTAGGTTTTACGGAGAAGATATTTTCGTCGGTTTCAAACACCTTATTTTTTTTAAAGGAAGTGTGTATTAGTTGTGTTTACTAATCTTTATTTTACACTTCCTTTATTGTTCGGGTTTCCAGGAGCGGTTATTTACCTTTTTAATATTTTTCGTGATTTTTATGGTTAATGGATAGTCGTTTTTTTCCGTACACGTTGTGTTCGATAAACAGTTGTATTTTTACATTTTATTTGGATTTTTTTTTGATACCTATGGATTTTGAAGTACCTGGATTTATTTGGAAGGAATGTTATTATCCCATTGGAGCAACTACACAGGTAAGTTCGTTTAAATATTTTAATTGTTGGTGGCAAAACCTTATATATTTAATATTGTTGTTGTGTACTTGGTTTGTTTAATTATGTTGTCTAAATATATGTCGATGTAATTGATTTATATATTTTAGACCACATAATTAAATATGTGATATAATAAAGTGGTTTATTTATGTTGTGATAGTTGTTTTAGTAGAATTGTGGGTTAATATTTAGGAAAGGGTTTAGAAGAGAGTTTGAGCTATTATATTTAAGTACTCAAGTCCTCTTGTGGATGGGTATAGCTGTACCTGTTGTTGTAGGTAATTATACATTTGAGTAGTTTGTCTAGATTGTTTTGGTTTTAATTGTAGGACAGATTGTTGCATTCTTAATTCTTGGAAACTTTGTTCCTTTTGTATGGCAATTAGTAGTTTTTGTAGTGTTGGAGTTGTTCTCCCAGTAGAAGTTAGGAATGCATTATGCCAGCCCTCGACGGCGTTGTTAGTTTTGGCTTGTTGGTTGAGTGTACTTACATATACATTCCACCAAGGTATTTGGAACTTGGGCTGACGTCTATGGCCTGATCTGTGTAGTCTCCCCACCCAGGTATCCTCAAAATAATCTAAGAGGGGAGATAACTTTACTTCATTTTGTTTGTAGAATGGACTTTCTAATAAAAGATTGTAATGTTCTGCAACATCTGTGGTTGGTACATAAGCTAGGGCTGTTAGAAGTTTTATTTGATGTGCAAAACTTATGTTAGTGGCATATTCTACACTTAGTGAAGATTTTTGTAAATGTCTCCATATACATTGGTTTAGATGGAAGTAACATCCTTGGATAGCTGTATGGGGGTACAGTTTTAGAATGCAATTTATCATGGCTTGCTCAAAGTCTATGATAATTCTTTGAGGGTAAAAATAATTTGATTCTTGTTTTAGTTTTCCTAGCATTTCATTATATGTTGTGTTTTGTTTGTTAGGTAATAGTGCATAAATTAAAGTTATGGAAGTGTTGTGATAGTGACCGTGTATTGTGTAAAGCTGGTAGAATGGTTTTGGGCATATTGTAAAGGTGCCATCCATCATCCATGTTTGGCATTGTTGCAGTTTAGTTATATTGTTTGCAGTAGCAAACATTATGATTCTTTTTTCTGTGCTTTTGTTATAAAAAAAAATAAAAGGTTCATTATTGTGGGTGATAGTTAATTCTGGTGGAATGATGATCTCTTGAAAAGTTTTAGGGGATGGTATAGTTGTCATGGTTGCTTTTTTGGTCCTAGCAATAGTTCTTTTTATAGAAGCAATTGATGGTAATTGGCCTCTTGCTTCTTTGGGCACTCTAGGTAATAGTTCTTTTAGGATTACACTTGTAGCAGTTTGTGAACCAGTGCTTAATTCTTTGATATTTTCAAGGGTTGATCTGACTTCTATTTCAGAGAGATTGGGTGGATGGTTATGCTCTCTTGTATATAGTACAGTTGTTTCTCTTGTTGTTGCTCGTCCGTAGCATTTGTTA
Organism: Triturus cristatus; assembly: GCF_964204655.1. NCBI lineage: Eukaryota > Metazoa > Chordata > Amphibia > Caudata > Salamandridae > Triturus > Triturus cristatus. Next base: position 303,590,492 of record NC_140589.1, read on the forward strand.
GAATAATATTTAGAACACTTCCAGTTCACTTTTCGGTCCGTCTGCTTTTCTTGGGTGTATGTGTAACCCATGTAACACAATAGGAATTTTCCTTTCTGCGAAGTTATAAATTGGGCTTCATCTGTCATCGTGATGTGTTAGAAATCTGGAAAAAATGTATATGAAAATATATGCAATAGTACTTTATATATTTAAATGAAAATAGCAAAAAAGCATTTTTTTTATATATACTTACCAAGTGTTTTTGGTTGTATTTGAATGAAGATGTTGTTTGTAGACAAAATGCTGTTTAGTTGATGTAGTCTCTGAAAGTTAAAGAACATATATTGTTTTGGTTGGTTTAGTTTTTTAAGTGGGGTGGTATTGCTGTTTGGTATAGACTATATTTTTTTTTGTTGAAACGTATTTTATTGTTTTAGAAATCAACAACTCAAAAAACATTCCCCCGCCTTCACCTGTCCCGGAAGTACCACACATTTATCATCAAGACCAATTATTCAGGAGAAGGAACAACCTTCCCACCCAGTTCTCTACCCCCCCTCCCCCACCACATGTCAATGTACCCCCGTCCCCTACCTCTCTTACTATTTGCCCCTCCTCCCTAATAAATAAGATGCAGTAGCCCAACCTCTCCCTAAGCAAACAGAGCCTTCCCTCATGCCCCGTGGTATAGACTATAGGTGTTAATTTATACAGGTTTTTTAAAACTTAAAAAAGAGAACATGGATTTGTTTAGGGGTTTAGGATGTTTTGGGGTTTGAGTAGGATTTAATTAATATTTTATAAAGTATTTTGATAGTATACTTACTTTTTAGTGAGTCTTTTCTGGCAATCTTCAATATTTTCTTTAGCTGTTTGGAGTAATATCTGTAGTGGAAACATAAAGAGATGGAATATATAAGTTAGTTATTTATTTGAGCAAAGATAAATTAGTGTTTTAGTTTAATTTGGCAGTTTAGTTAGAAAAGAATATTTACTTACGTTTTTAGAATAGTAGTAGGATGTAGGTTTCTTCTGTTTAGCAGAGTTTCTTCTTTGTTCAATGCTTTGGTTTAAGGCACAGTAGAAGACTTGTTTTAATTGGTTTATATAGTGGTTTTAAATTGTTTCTTGAATGTTATTGGTTGTTTTCTGTATGTGGCCTTTCTATTGGATGGTTTGAATTTTTTTTAGTTAATTGGTTTCCTTTTACGGAAAATGCTAAGTAAGAGTATATTTAGTTTTAAAGGAGGAGAGTTTTAAATCATTATATATAAAAAGATTGTTTATAATGTGTAGTAATTTTTTTTAAATGTGTTCGAAATGCCAATGTGATAATAATTTCAGTGTTTTTTTATTATGTTGTTAAATATTGAGATCGCTATAAAAGTTATGTTTATGTTTAAGTAGAATCTCATTTGAAAATGTATGTTTTCGGAAAATATTGTCTTTATGTTGTTTAAAGTATTGGTTTTATTAGTATTAGAATTGTCGATATATTTAAAAATAACGATATTATTGATGTCTATATTTTGGTTATCGATATTTGTGACATGTGTAATATTTATTTAGTCATGTCGATATTTAGTATTGCGATATTTATGTGTGCGATTTTTGTGTGATCTATATAATTGTATTACGATATTGTAGTGTCGATATTAGTGTAGTTTTTTAAATAAGTATACAATGTCGATATTTTTGACGTCGATATATTTGATGCGATATTTGTGTAGTTCGATAATGTGTCTGTCGATAATATGTCAGAGATCCGTATAATGCTAAGTTAGCACAACCGCATTAGATGTTAGAAAGCCATCTTGCCGCTTTTGCTGCTTTTGCACACGACACTGTAGTCACATGTTATTAGTTGAGAAATGCTTGCTCGACTTTGCTTCACATGAGAACTGTCTGTTGTTCACATCTCAAACAGTGAGCAGCGACCTTGGTCTGAACATCGTTGAAAGAAACAGTCTGGGTCGCTAGACGGTGCATGTTGTTGGGTTCAGGTTGATCGGCCCACTATTTAGCCATAACACGCACGCAGCTGCAAATACCTGAAAGTCGGGTGCTTTTAATATTGCAGTGTTGCATGTTTTTCATTACATTCGGAGGAAGATCTTTCCCAGGAGCAGAGTCTAGCTGATCCTGTGATGTGATCTCACTGAGCTGATCTTTACGGTATGGGGTTCCCCATTCAAGCCTAGAGACCTTTTATTAGTCTAATAATAATAATATTAGTTTATTAGCGAAAGGAAGGTGGCTGATATCCACTGTCATTTTAGTATGATTACTCCTTTCATTTTCTATGGTATTGTAACTATGCTGATGGTTTTGACCATAATCATTTGTCTGCTTATGTTAGCCAAAGTAATGCATCTTAGGACACGAGGTTTATAAAATAAACTCTTTAAACATTACCGTGTCTCTGTTTATTCTGTTGTGGACTGATATGAGAATAATTATGAACAGGTATTTCTGATTCCCACCATTCCTGAGAATACACTAAGTCGCTTGTTCTGGGTTCTCTATACATTGGGACCGCCGAGATAAACCTCGGATAATGAATGTGACACTGATGCTGGTCGGATAAGGGGTTCTGGGTTCTGAGGTGAGTTTTTGGTACACCACAATTCACTGAGGTCCTGGTTTCCTGTGCATAGTTCTGTGCATAAGCAGAATCCCTGCAACACTACTGACGACCAACAGTCATCAGAAGGTAGTTATAGTTAGAACCTAGTTTCCATAGGAAAAGCATTTTTTGATTTGTTAATAACTTTGGTGTCGTTTGACGAATCTTCCTGAAATTCTCCCAAAAAAAGTCTA